>NC_133575.1:82945036-84195036 GCF_048773025.1 Camelus bactrianus
CACAGTCTGCTGGGGTCCTGTCTTCAATGTGAACAGGTCACCTTTTGGGAAAGAAGAAAGGATGTCTTGGAGAGGTGGAGCCATAGACTCTGAATGTAATGTCAGTTCTGCATTTGGAGATTCTGAGTGATTGAACATGGTCCTGTGACTCAAAGGCCTCCCAGCCCCTCCAGCCTGTGACTCTGGGTCATGTTTAGTGTCATGCTGAAGTTTCTATACTTCCCCATCCCTCAGCTGTTCCAGATAGTAGGTTGGATCCATGAGAAACTCCCTCACTTATTTCTGAGAATCCCCTAAAGTGATGACTGTCTTGTGCCTATATTCAGCTCTGTCCATTGTACTCACTACCCTGCTCTTTTTCTTCTACTCCAAAACTCATTGCCCACATCAGCTACTGTTGCTGAGGGTGGCTGTCAGGAGCATGTGGGTGACCATGCTTAGAGACATGTCTGGTACCACCTGCTCCTCTGTGAGCCACTGGAGAGCTAGGTTATGGGCTGGACAAACCATCCATTTCTAATTCTCTTCTGTACTAGGTTAGTTGTGCCCAAAGCTTAGCCTGCGTATGCCTAGAGTTTGGTCAAGTCACTAGTGAATTGTTCCACTAGCCTCTGAACCTCAGCGGTCACATAGTCACTTACAAAGTCCCTGTTGGTTTCTGGCCACTCTTCTCACCAGAGGGGCTTAAACCCAACTCAGTGGACCAGAAGGGGAACAGGAGCCCAACCAGTCTCCCAAGTCAGTCTCCACTCTGCTCAGCTAAAAACCCATTATTCCCCACAAAGCAACCCTGCCTTCCCTACCACAAGCAATATTTTTCCCTGAACCTTCAAGGCAAGTTTGTAGCAAATTGGCACTAAGTACACACATTTCAGACATCTTTACTTTGAGGCTGGGTCTGTCTTTTACAGTTGCATGGATATAAGGAGCAAGCTGGAAGAGGATCTAGGGTTGAAAATGAGTTTCGTATTTGCTTCTATTAAGAAGGGAGAGGCTTGAGCGTGTTTCAGTGGTGAGAGAAGCCAGTACACAAGGCGAAGGTGAAGACACGGGAAAGAAAAGGGGATAATAGCTGGAGCCAGGTTGTGGACTGGAAGGCAAAGGGTAGGACCCCCCTCCCCTTTGTGACAGGAGGAGGGAGGGAGCACTAGATGAGGATTTAGCTAGTTAGACAGTTGAGGAGTGGTAGGCTAGGAGGTTGAGCATTCCCACCTAAGAACTTCTAGTCTCTCTTCTATTCTCTTAAAAATGCAGTGGGATGGAGGGAGGTGAGAGCTGATGATCAGAGGTTTGATAAAAGTGAAGAGTGTTTAAAACGGTCATTGTGGAGGAGGTTTGACCAAGCTAATTAGGGAACCAGGGAACCAAAAAGATTGTGCAGCAGCAGGAAAGACCCAGCTGAGAGTGGTATGATTTCCTTTACTTGAGGAGATTGGTAGTCATGACTGGGTGGTACGTAAAAGGCTGCCAGCAGCGCTTAACAACAGGCATGGAGAAAAAAGTTTTCTCTTAAGTGGAAATAACTATTTTTGCTCTTTCTTGGTCATGGAAAAAGTCCTGGACTAGGACCGAAGAGACCTGGGTCCAAGTGCAGTGTTTCATCATTATCATTTATGTGACCATGGGACAACGAAGACAATCTTTTTACATCTTTTATCTACCTCAAAGTGTTATGTGAAAGAAAGGAGATGGAGAATGGTGAAAGCCACACATAAGGCGTGGAAAATGGTAAAACCAAATAAAAGGAAAAATCATTCCACCATAAACAGTTTGAAAGATAAATTGTGGGAAATTAAAAAATAACATTTGCAATGCATACTACAATGGGTTTATCATACAAAGAGCTCTTACAAATCAAAAAGAAAGTAGAAAAATGGGCAAAAAGAATGAGTAGGCAATTAATGGGAGAAGAGCAACAAAGAGCCATGAACATAGAAAAGATGTTCAGCCTCACTAATAAAGAAACTGAAATGAAAACAAACAATTTCTCATATTTTTTACCTATCAGATTTACAAAAATTAAAACAAATCATTAATAATTACTGTTGGCAGAGGTGTGGGGACCTGATCATTCTCATACACTGTTGCAGACTGGTATAATATTTCTAACCCAGAAATGACATTTTTAGCAATTTATTCTACAGATATACTCACACAAATACGCAAAGATATATATGTAATGATAGCCACTGCTTCAAAGTTTGTAACAGTAAAAACAAGCTAACAGACAAAAATCCTTGTATGCAACTAAAATTTCCTTCAAAGGAAAATTAATTATGTAACATATGATGGAATAGTAGCAGCCGCATTAAAAAGAATGTCATGGGAAAAGACCTAAGATAAATGATTAAATGAAAATAGTGAATGCAGAACTGTATATGTCTAGTTGTATCCCCTTTAAAAATATATGTGTTTAATGGATGGAACTAAAGATCATCATTCTAAGTGAAGTAAGCCAGAAAGAGAAAGAAAAACACCATATGAGATTACTTATATGTGGAATCTAAAAAAAAAAAAAAATGACCCAAATGAATCTATTTACAAAACAGAAACCAACTCACAGACATAGAAAACAAACTTATGGTTACCAGAGGGGAAAGGAGGTGGGAAGGGACAAATTGGGAGTTCAAGATTTGCAGATACACACTACTATATATAAAATAGATAAACAAGTTTCTCCTGTATAGCACAGGGAGTTATATTCAATATCTTGTAGTAACCTATGATGAAAAAGAATATGAAAAGGAATATATATGTATGTATATGTATGCCTGAAGCATGCTCTATACCAGAAATTGACACAATATTGTAAACTGACTGTACTTCAATTAAAAAATATATATGTGTTTAGTACAAACATATGTGAAGGAATACACAACAAACTAAACAGTGGTTACTCCTGGGAGGAGGGATTATAAAGACTTCCTAGTTTATGTCTATCTGCAATTTTCCACGAACATCGCATCATGAAAAAGTTTAAATGTACAGAAAATTAGAAAGACCTGTACAGTAAACACTTGTTTTCTCACTGCCTAGGTTCTGCCGTTAACATTTTACTTTACTTGCCTTATCACGTATATCTCTCCAACTACCTATCCTTCTACTCATTCCTTCAATTCATTACATATTTTAAATTCACTTTAAGTTTAAAGTAAGTTGCTGACATCAGTGCATTTTTCCCAAATACTTCAGTATGCATATTATTTACTGGATTTATATTTATTTACAGTTTTTTCCTTTTATGATTAAATTTATATGCAATGAATTGCACAAATCTTAAGTGAATTATTCAACAGGTGTTACGAATGAATAAACTTGGGTAACCCAAATCTCTATCAAGACAGAGAATGTTATCATCACCCTAGAATGTTCCCTCATGTCTACCCCAGTCAATCTCCAGCCCACCCACTTTGGTAACATTGAAAATATTTAAATAAACTTCTGATTTAAAAATATTTATGAATATACAGGAAAATTGCAAAGATAGTACAGAATTTTTGCATACCTCTATACCCAGTTTCCCCTACTGTTAACATCTTACATTGCTGTGGTATATTCATCATAACTAATGAACCAATATTGACACATTATTATTAACTAGAGCCCATACTTTATTCATATTTTACTAGTTTTTTCCTAATGCCCTATTTCTGTTCCAGGATGCCATCCAGGATACCACATTATATTTAGCGATCACATTTCTTTTGGCTCCTCTGGGCTATGACAGTTTCACAAGCTTTCCTGGTTTTTTACTACATTGATAGTTTTGAATAGTACTGGTCAACTATTTTACAGAATGTCCCTCAATTTAGGCTTGTCTGATGTGTTTCTCGCTGTTAGATTATGAGATTATGGTTTTGTAACTTTTCCATATTTATAATAATCATATTTAATTAGACTATATGTATGTATATATATGTCTCTCTCTATATATAATTCTAAAGGCCTGAAGGTGGGTGGTAATGGTGAGGAGTGAGGTGGTTGATGATAAGTAACTAAAAAGAAGCATGTAGACTTTGAGTAACTGGGAGAAAATACATGAGAATGTGGACCGTTATGGTTGCCCCGAGTGGTCCAGGAGGACCAAATGTAGGCACATCTTCGCAGTGGCTATAACCTGCCTGAGAAGAGGCTGGGAGTGGGGGTTGCAGATAGAAGATTCCCCAAAGGGGACTGAGATCTTTCCATAACAAATGTCTCCTAAATCAAGAAGCTTTTCTAATCTTGAAGGATTGACTATTCAGCACCACATGAAGTGAGAATTCCTCACCACCTTCTGCGCAGATAGCGACTTGAAGCTGGAGAGTGAAACCATTTCTGGGAATGCCCAGGCATGAGCACAGCCTCAGCACTGGGTCTATTTTGGGAGCATTTGGACATATTCTGCAGCATCATATTTATACTTTGGCAAAACACGTGAAGGTTCAAAGAAATCATCCTTGACTTCCTCCTTACACTCCACATTTGCGTCTATAGAATGGCATATTCGGAGCAGAGATGGGGAGCGCGGGATGGCTCCTTAACCATGATAACACTTGGCTATCTGCGGGGGTCGAGTTGGATTTGAAAGAACAAGTGCCCATTATATGGGGTTAATGGGGGCAAGAAGGATCAAGTCAGTGAAATGTGAGAAAATCAATACGCGGAATGCTTGACCAGAGCACATTCACACATTTCACAGAGGAAGGAGGCTAGGGTTACACCCAGCAACTGCAGATGCTTGATGAAAAAAACCCAACCTTAGGCGTTTGCTTTTCGCTGGCTGCCTCGAGCACCCCGAAAGGCCTCACTGCAGGGCTAGGTATCCTTTCTCGGTTTTCTCTGGGAGTCTCTCCGCTGCTTAAGACTGTCTCCCTAAGCCCCTCCAACTTCTCTCAGTTCTACAGGGGTTTGGAAGAGAGGCGGTTTGGGGTGCGTGTGTGTATGTTTCATTCTCCAAGTGAAGGTGTGCCCCAGGGGAATGTGTGTGTGTGTGGCGGGGGGAGGGGGGCGGGGCACGGCGGGCTGGTGGAAAACGAGCAAACAGCTGGAGACACTCCAAGGCAAGAGAGAATTTTAGATCCGGCACTGGTGGGGGCAGGAAGAAGAGATGGGGAGGGGTGGAGATAGTGGAAGGAGATGGAATCTAGGAGCCTCCGCGGCTATTAAAACTCAGCACCTGGTCTAGGGCTCTGCCCACAAATGACACATTAATTAATGTTCTAATAATAACTAAGATTTACTGAGCCCTTCAATTTTCCCAGGGGCTATGCTTCATATGCGTTCTCATCTTTAATTTCTCTTTTACTCTTTCCTTCCCTCCTTCCTCAATGCCCTGGGGGAGGGCTAATAATATTATTGTCTCCATTTTACAGAAAAGACACTGAATCCCAGAGGGATTACGTAACTTGCTCCAGGTCACAATTAGCAAGTGGCAGAGCTGGGATTTGAATTCAGGGCCTGCGTACTCAACTTCTTGCCTTGTGCGAAAAGTCATCGTGGGGAGGGTCGAGGTTGGCAGGAGGAGGGGGCTCGCTTCCTAAGTGATGTCTCCAGTTCGACGTTCTTCCTTCGCAGAGTCAGGTCTCCCGTCTGGCCGTAGTAGGCCTCCCATCCCTAGCCCCCGCGGCCTGCCCGTGCCTGGAGCGCGGAGAGAGAAGCCATAGACACCGCGTCGCCTCTAAAGGGCAGGGCGCAGGAAGAGGCGGAGTGGGAATCGCTGGTCTGTCTCTGTCCCGTTCCCGTCCTCTGTGATCCTCCTCGCTTCTTCACCTCTTCCTCCAGATTCTCACCCTCTTGTGACAAGAGGTACTTGCTGCATCTGTGCTTAATGGCTCAAGGGGGTGGGTTGCAGGATGTGGTGCAGCCTGTGTTTTCAAAGGGGCGTCTCCAGCGAGCCGGCTCCTGCGCGAGGGCGGCGGGGCTCCACCCGCATGTCTTTTTCGCTCTGCTTTCTGCGGCTGCCGCTTCCATCTGCCTGCATTCAGAGGCTCGCTCTCCTTGCCTTCAGTAAGGGACTCCGTGAGGTCCCGCTTCTTCCCACATTACTGGAGCGCCCGCCAGTCCAGGTCGCCGCAGGCAGCTGGCCGCAGACAACCGGGGATTAGCGGCTCCCAGGCTGAGGCGGGCCTCCAGCGCCGGCCCAAGCCGCGCACCGCGTTCTCCTCCCCGCCCGCCTCTGCGCTCCTTGCCCGCTTTCCTTTCCTTCTTTTCTCCCTCCCTTCTTTCCTCCTTCCCTCCCTTCCCGCCTCCCTCGCTCCCTCCTTTCGCTCTCTCTCTCTCTTTTTTGCTTCTCTCTCTTTCATCTTGGCTTCTTTCTTTCTCGTCTTCCTGATTTCTTTTTGCTATCCCCGCCCCCCCCCATATTACACGCTTGTTATCAAGCAATTCAAAGATGTATTTGGAAGAAAGAACCCCCTTCCTATACAATCTCTGGAGTACAGCCAACGTTAACAGTTTGTTGTGTGTCCTTTCTCACGTTTCTCCATGAGTATACTAATACAGCACCCCCCCCCCACCTTAGTCTAAGTTTTGGTGCAGGCTTTCTTTAGATTTGAAGACTTTACCAAAATTGCAGATGTTCCCCGTTATTTGGAAACTTCTGGCTTATTACATATTCCTTTAATATAGTGAAATACCCACAATAGCACAATCATGTGACAGAAGTGAAGCATTTTGATTTGATAGACAAGGGCACATTTCCCATACAAATGTTCAATAGTAGCTTGAACTGCATTGAATAGAATTCAGAGGAGGATCTGGGATTATATGTGAGTGTAGACAGATCGTCCTCTGAGTTCGCCTCAATGCAGTTATATATGCCCACCGATATATGGCCCCTTCCTCCACCTATTGGAAGATAAAAATTGCATCATATTATATTCCATACTTTGCATCTTAAAAAAAAAACGATAGCAACAATCCATCATGAACAACTCTCCTGGCTGACAGATCCAGAGCTAGCACTCGTTGTCAGCATTTCAGTATTCCTATAACTCACTCAACCATCAATCACCCTTTTGATGGACCTTCAGATTGTTTTCCTTTATTTATTTTGCCACAGCCAACTGTAGTGAATATCCTTGAGCATAGGTCTCTGCTCACTTGTAAAAAAATAAAATATTGGGTTACATTTCTGTAAGAGGTGTTATCAGAGCAAAAGTTTGTACATTGAAAAACTTTGATCATTACTACCTCATTTCCCCATATTTTTGCCAGTACTGAATATTATCAATATTTTTAAATGGTGCTAGTCAGAAGGGTTAAAAAAAGTGCTATCCTATCATTTATAATATTTTACATCCTTGACAACGTATGAGGTTGTAAACTTCTCATGCTTGTTACCTGTATTTTCACTTCTGTGATTTGCCTCTTCACAGTCTTTGCCATCATTTTGAGGGTTTGTTGGCTTTTTCATAGAAAATTTTAGGGTTTATTATATTATAAGGTTATAGATCTGTTTCTTATATATTATAGGGCTATGAGTCTGTTTTACTTAATTGCAGATATTTTCTCTCAGTGGAATTTTCACAGAGCCTTTTGCCCCACGACAGGTTTTAAATTACGTTATCAAAATCATCAATTTTACGGCTTCTAAGTTCCTTATTTTGCAGAGGAAGGCCTCTCCAGCTCTGCGGTTCTAAAAAAAA
This sequence comes from Camelus bactrianus, assembly GCF_048773025.1. Taxonomy (NCBI): domain Eukaryota; kingdom Metazoa; phylum Chordata; class Mammalia; order Artiodactyla; family Camelidae; genus Camelus; species Camelus bactrianus. The sequence goes on from NC_133575.1 coordinate 82,952,665, forward strand.
ATTTTTTTAAACTTTCTTCTAAGGTTTTCATCTAAAATTTTAAATATTTATTCCATCTGGAATTTATTTTATGTGTGGCACAAGTTAACAGTCTAACAATTTGATCCCAGTTATCTGGGCAAAGTACACTGTTTCTCAGTGAAAAACATCTGCTTATCTCATATTTAGTTCTAGCCTTGTAAGCGTGAGGCAACTCCCAAATGGCCAAACCCGGGGGCAGTTCCATACAGCTACCATGACAGACACAATAATTTCCCATTTATTTTAACTCCTCTGTTTCAACACCATGGGAGACCAAGGTCATTCTCATGCAGGCCTGGAACAGCCTGGAACTGATGTTACCTCTTCTACTCAAAGTATTTCTTATAGTATTCATTGACTTTTGCTAACCAGTCTATCACATTGAGGTAGTTTCTTTCTGAGATTTTTTTTAAGGTTTTATTATTATCCACGCTTACTGAGTTATATCAAATACTTCATCATTACCTTTGGGTACAACTATATAACATTCATCTCCTTTAATTTGTGGATGTAATGAATTATATTTATAGACTGCTTAATTTAACCATATTTGCATTCTTCAAATAAACCCTGCTTCATCAGAGTGAATTAGGTTATAACACTAGGATGCATCTGCTAATTTTTTATTAAAACCATTTGCTTCTATATTCATAAGTAAAAGTGATCTGTAGTTTTTTCTTTTCTGTATTCTTTCATCACATTTTTAAAAGCTTATGTGTAGAATGCATTAGGGTGTGCTATATAAATTTGGGTCAGCTTGAGTAACACAGAATTTTTTTTTGAAGGTTAGATAAAACTCAGAAATTTCCTGTTTTTTTCCTATGATTACTGGTCTGTTCAAATCTCTTACCACTTCTTGAGTTAATTATGACATTCTGTGTCTTGCTAGAAATTTGTTCATTTGCTTTAGATTTTCATTGTTGACAAAGTTGCTTATAATTTAGTCTTATAATTATTTCAATGTTTTATTTAGGTGGTTATATCTCATTTTTCATTCCTGATAATGTTACATATTAATCTTTGCTCTTTTTTGAAAAATGAGGCTGCTGAAGGAATTGGTTTATTTTATAGATCTGTTGGTTTGGTTTTATTTATTCATTCTTCTTTGTGTCTGTGGGGGCTGGGGGGCTGTATGGTGGTAGTAGTTCCTACTTCTTTGATTTTATCTTTTGTCTTTATTAATTCTCTCTTTCAATTTTAAGTTAATGGTTTTTGTTCTTTAAAGTTAAATTCTTAGTTCACCAATTTTTACTCCTTCTTTTTTTAAAAACAAAAGTATTTGAGGCTATACATTTTCCTCAAAGTTTAACTCTAGCCATATCTTATAGATTTTCTCTTATGAAGTGTTCTTCTTTAAATAATTTCTAGATAATTTGTGGCTTTTATTTTGAGTTCCAGTTTGATCCAGTGACTATTCAGGAGAGCATTTCTTTATTTCCAAATATTAAATTTTGGAGAGTTATCTTTTTAATGAATTTTTTGTTTTATTTTATTTTAATCAGAAAATGCAGCCTATAAATTTCTCCTTTTGGAATTTATTAGGCTTTCTTTAGAGCCAAGTACCTGACTGATTTTTAGAAATATTCTATGGATATATGTTAAAAATATATATTCTCTGTAAGGTTCAATTTTATATTAAACTGAACTGTTGATTGTATTACTCAGATTCCTTATATCTTTGCTTATTTTTGTCTTCTTTATTTGTTAAATATTTAAACAGGTATATAGATTTTCTCACTATAACTATTGCTTTCTATTAAGTTGTCCTTGTGTTTCTAGTTTTATTCCTTACGTATTCACCTGCTACATTGTTTAGTGCACAAAGTTTATGACTTGTAAATTCTCTGTGTGTCTTCCATTATTATAAGAACATATCCTTGTTCTGTTTAATTCCTTTGGCCTTGAATTTCACTTTATCTGATTTTAATATTGCTTTATTTTTGCTTGCACTCGTATGATACAGCCCTTCTGTTGCTTTATTTTTAGTCTTTCTTTGTAATTTTTTATGAGTATGCATTATAAATACCATATCATTGTTTTTTAAAATCAGAACTGAGTCCTTTTTTTTTTTGAGGAAAGAATAATTTAAGCCATCCTCATTTATTGTGATAACAAATATATTTGACTTCATTCCTTCTCTCGTTTTGTTTGTTATACTTGTTGTTTCTCCTTTTCTTCTTTCCTTACTTCTGCTAGATTTATCAAGTTTTAAAAAATTCCTTATTTGCCCTTTCCCTTTCCCCAAGGAATTTAGAAATTCTCTAAATACAGCTTTATTTTGCTAGTGGTTACATGCCTAGTTTTAACAATCGTGTTTAAGTTATGTTTCTCTTTAGACATGTCAGCATTTAGTAATAAGCATGTTCTCCTCACTCTGCCACACATTTTACAAAGATCAATGGCTGCTGCAAGGTAAACTGATTAGAGAGGTCTCAACAGGAGACTGGGAGACCAATTAGGCAGTAATCGTTGTAGTTCAGATAAGAAATTTTCCCTTGGAGTGTATGTGTGTATGTATACATATCTTTTGTTTCAAGTACTCTTACTTAACGCATACTACACTGTCATATTATCATCATCGTTTTATATTTAGATGTAAATATTATAACCAATGTTTATTCAACCCTAACTCTTTACTTATCTTGACATCTTTGTTTCAATTTTATTGTAATTTGATTGAGTCATTTCTTTAGTAATTTTTTAAGTCTTTGAGTATCTGAAAATGTCTTGCCCACACAAATGAATGATGCCTTGAATGAGTGTAAAATTATTGAACGATAGTCCTTTTTCTCAGTTGTCTATAGATACTATTCCATCAGTTTTTTGCTTTCACTGAGGAAGGTGAGAGTTCTGATTCTAGCATGCTTCTTTCCTTGGTAAATATAAAATCAAATAAAAAGAAAACTCTTTTTTGTCTGGAACCTTATAAGATTTTTCTCTTTATGGAATTTGTAAGTGCAAGGAAGTTTTATAATTTTCTTGATTATCATTTTTATACATGTTCTTTTTTTCTCATTCCTGAAATCTTATTTTTTTTATATCAGGTTTTCTGGATATGTCACCATCTCTATAGCTATTATATTTTCAGTCATAATTTCAATTTTCCTGTGCTTTTGCTCTAATATTGTGGATTATTTCTCCAGTTCATCCCCTGGAAAAATAATTTAGTTTTCAGCAGAAATCATGTTTCTACTGAAATTTTAAAGTTGGCAATCATTTAATTCTAATCTCCAGTCACTTTTTAAAGTGCCCTCTAATTAAATCTAGTACACATTAATTGTATTTATCATTAAATTTATAATAAAATTCAATAAAGTTATTAAGACTATGAAGAAAAAATGAAGTGATATTTAGAGAGAGGGACAGAATGAAAAAAAAAGATGTTGATCACTAAATGTAGACTGCAGGTAGAAAAGAACTTACAGAGGGAGAAGTCATTGTGGGCAGGAAAAGAAAAGAAGTCCTATGCCATAAACTGGAAGGCAAAAAGGAGGTGGAATTGGTATCTGTCTCAACCTTGAACCTTTAAGCCAACATGTCATCTTCATGCCTCTGCCATCCTATAAAATGAGCGATGAATGTCCAACATTTTTTCCTGGCAAATGTCTTGCCACTCCTCCTGCTCCAAGATTTTTTTTTTCATTTTTTCTGACCTGCTATGTACTTACAACATGTAACAATCCAGTTAAGAAAATCAACGTCTTATTTATGAGCCTGATCTAGTCCTTGGAACTGAGTGTTTGCATCATGTCTCACTAGTTCTCAACCTTTTTTCTCCCTTTCAGTGAATTGGGTTTGGACTGGACCTACTACTACTTCTTCCTCCTCCTCCCCCCCTTCTCCCCCCTCCTCCTCCCCAGCTCCTCCTTCTCCTCCTCCTCTTTCCCTGATTTGGGCAACCTGGAAGAATATAATTGCCTTTGTGACCCCTGGGAATGCAACATCAGACTCTGATCTGCCAGCTAGTACCAAGCCAGTCTACCCTATTAGTGCAAGAATTCAGGCAGGCTGGACATGATGGGTCTTTAAAGATGGATAGGATATGAAAAGAACAGAAAGAGCAAAGAGCTCACCTTGAGGATGAGAGTTGTGTGTGCATGTGTGTTGGGTGCTCAGAGTAGCCAGCTTTACTGGAATAGGTTTAATATAGAGGCAATATCCAAGAAGGTCTTTTGATGGGGAGGGAGTGAGAAGTGAAGGAAGAATCATATAGCTGGAAGGATTCCTTAGAACCAATGCTGGTGGAACAAACTTCTTTCTCTAAGCTGTAGGAGGGTGATTTTGAAGCCAGAGCAGTATAGAGAACCAAAGATCAAGTTGGGAGCTGAGTCCAGTAAGGCAGAGAGAAGATTTGAACAAATTCATCAAAACCAAATGGCTAAAAGAAGACCCTGAGAGAAAGGATCAGGGATTGGAGATCCAGGGAGATGAAGCAGTTGATTAAGAAAAATCAGAAATAGCCCAGAAAGATTGCTTGCCACAGTTATGGCTAACATTTAGGTGCCTGCTACAATACGACACCTACAATAAGGACATGCTGACTAGATGAGGGAAGGGTGGGTGGGAAGAAAGACCCCAGATTGTGCTAGGTCTTAAAAACTATACCAAGCAATTTAGACTTGAAGCAGTGAATGATAGGAAGCTATCAATTAAGTTTTGAATAGAAAGGTAATATGATGCAAACAGTGTTATTATGAACAGCACTTTGGAAGGATTAAAGGAGGTGAGACTGGAAATGATCTTGAAGATCTTTAGGAGGTTCAAGTGGGAGATGTTGAGAATTTAGACTTGGGTAGGGAAAAGGAATAGAGAGTGACATATCCAGGAGACGTTGTGAAGAACCCATGAAATAGGATGTTTGGATGGATTAGGTGAGAAAAGAGAAGAAGGAGCCATCAAAGGCAAACATGAATTTTTTTAGTTTGGAGAGGCTACCATAGAGAGTGGAGGAGGCTGGGCATGTTGAATTTGAAGCAATGACTAGATAATCCACTTGGTGGAAAATGCTGTTTGGTATTAGACTTGTAGGTATTTTGTCATAGAAGGCTTAGATGTCAAGCTGCATCAGCATAGAAATGATCATTGAAATCATGACTGTGGATGAAGTGAGAAGAATGGAGAAGGAGGGGTGTAGGGGCAGATGGCAGAGCATTGGGCATACATTCACATTTTGTGAAAGAGAAGAGGAAAAACAGACATTGAAGGAGAAATAAAAGACAGGAGCAGTCAGAAAAACTGAAGGATAAGATATTTAAGCAAAAGGAGGTGGTCTATGGTTTCAGTTATTACAGATGGGTATGGAGGTGGGTGGTCTGCCAAGGAGGGTGATAATTAAAGACTTTGGATTTTGCTGGAGAAGTGAGTCTCAAACTTGAGTGTGCATCAGAATTACCTGGAGGTTTTGTTAAACAGATTGCTGGGTCCAATCCCAGAGTTTCTGATTCAGTAAGGCCTGCAGTAGGGCCCAATAATTTGTATTTCTACCTAGTTCCCAAATGATGCCAATGCTGCTGGTCTGGGAATTGCACTTTGAGAAAAACAGTAGGGCTAGAGGAGTGATTCTCACCTTTTTGTTTGTTCATTTCTGTCCCGACACATCTGAGTGCTATGACACACTGCTCCTCATAGTAATGACTGACAAAGGCAAGGATTCTCACCTAGGGCTGGGGACAGTGTATCTTGTTTTTAAAAAGCACTACCCCCGCCCTCAGATAATTCGGAACACCCTTCACCTGGGGAGAATTACTGAGCAGATACAGGGTATTAATAATTTTCAAAAACAGGAAACAACATTGGAACGATACCCAAACATTGTTCTTTCTTTGGTGATGTGGAAGGCCCTTAAGGATCTGATCTGCTTCAGGATGCAGCTGCATGTGGGTAGTGGTCCCTTCTATTTTCTGGCTCTCCAGGTGAGTCTCTTAGCTACCACCAATGGGGGGAATAGAGGAAATGGACCTTACTGTCTCTCCAGCTGGATCGCCATCCACGGGTGGATAATTCTTGAAACCCTGTCGCCCACAGTCGTTTGCAGGTAGGTACTCCTTGCTACCCCATAGTCCACAGTGAGGGCGTTGTCGATATCCATGGAGGGAGCAAGCAGCTATTTCCCTCTTTGGCTCCCTGTTCTGCTGCCACGTTTGCTTTTCTCTAAATTATACCATATACCTTGGACCCTGAAGAAGGTTTAAGCAGTTCTCAGAGCTCAGGTGATTGATCCAAAGCCAAACCAAGTTGAGGATGAGGGTAGGCATTGTGCCCTTAGACTAGCTACTTCATTCCTTTACAAAGGTACAAGGCCTCACTGCCTTGGTCCTTGGGGGCAACACATGAAGAGGCTCCCCAGGCCTCCAGAGGATGGCCATCCTTCACTGATTTGCCACCTTTCTTCATCCCTTCCTTAAGTTCTCTCACTTGTACCATTTTCTTCCCCCATGTCCCTACCTCCCCTTTTCCAGGAACATGCCCCACCCCTTCCTACAGAAGTGATCATGTCCCATGTCTCTGCTGCCTCCGGTGTTTGTTGAATGTCAATGAATTTCCTTCCCTGCCCAATTTCTGCTGAATCTGCAGAGGCGAGGGGTAAACTCAAGTCCATAAGATTTAATTAAAAACTTTTTTTCACATGATACTTGAACAAGTCAAGTGATATAGAGGTGTGTAAAGAAAAATATAGACCTCTTTATCCACCCCTATCACCAATCACACTCCTTAAAGTAGACAGTGTTAAGAGTTTGGTATTTGTCCTTTCATACCTTTCTCTACAATCTTATAAATGTGTCTGTGTGCATGTGTTTGCTTCCCCCATAGTAGATGAAATATTTAAATCAGATTATACGCTATACCTTGCCCCTCCAAAGAGTATGTCAATTCATTGTCTTTTGCTTCTGTGAGTGGTGGGGCTGAATGAACTCTACTGTGTGGGGAGGATGCCATTCCATTCTAGACTGTTTTTCACAAGGATTAATTTCCTTCGTGACAACCCTTCCCCTAATCTTGTTTGCAAGAGACATTTGTATTTATTCTTTTAACGTAACTTATAACTTATTTCTTATGATCCAATAACCGTGGCCTCATAGTGTATTCACCTGACCTCTCCCTTCCAGTTGCCTAATGGTCAGATGATTATTACAATATATCACCTTGACAGCTGCTTCCCCCTATTCCTGGCTGCCCCCAGGCTGGACTTTGTATGTTGGCAGTCATCCTTGTTGTTCCCTACCAGATACTGTGTGCCCTTCCAACTCTCAGCTATCTTAGACAGACTCAGGATGCCCAGTTTCCGCAACTGGACCCAATCTCCGGTCCTTAACTCCTGGCACCGCACCTGTATAACAAGTGCTTTATTTGTCTTGCTAGGTTATTCTGGGCCATCTTTTCCTTCAGCTCAATTGCATATCTGTTAAGCCTGTTTCCTTCTTCACCCTACCCCCTACCCCAAAGCTGAGGTCAGTGGACAGCTGGGGCTCGTGAGCAAATATTAGTAGAGGAAGAGCAAAGCTGGTGGAGTCCTTCCTGGTGTCATCTGTGGGCATTGCCAGGAAAGATACACTTTGGCTTCATTGCCTTCCTAGTTCAGGGCACAACATCCCCACACGTTTAATAAAGTTTTGTAGCTGTGAGGTCCATTTTCCATGGATGCAGATTGAAGGACTCTCATGTTTTGGATCCAATTCCCCCAACTCCAACTCAGGTACAGATTCTTCCCCTTCACTCCATTAGGTGCCCTGAGGTCCCCTTAGGTCTTAAAGTGGTCCTGGTATGTTAGAAGCTCATTCTACCGTGTTAGACTGAAGATTCACAGAGCACTCTCGAATAACTTTCCCAGTTTGGGGACCTGGCATTCAGTCTTCTCTTCTTTCTCTGCCTTCTTCTGCTCTGGCCCCTGCCCATTTTATCTTCCAAACTAAACACTATCACTTCACATCAATTCTCAACAGCCAGGTGTAGAAGCTTCTCTGGTGAGCTGATTAGTTTATTCAAGTAAAAGCCCATATCACAGAAAAGCTGGTGATTTCCCACCCTCACCCCCTTCCAAGAGGGCAGTAGTTCTGGTGATATTGCTTCTCCTAGGGGGCCATTGAGAGATCTGTAGGGGTATTTTTGGTTGTCACAATGATTGCAGTACCTTATTAGCATTAAGTGGATGAGGGGTGAGGATACTTAACTTTAGTATTGCTCAGTATATTCCCATACAACAAAGAATTGTCCTAGAAGACTTTCAAGTGTTCTGCTGGATAGTCAGGTGGGTGCAAAACCTGATTATAATTATTGAGTCCAGAATCTAACATTATGTTAAATACAAACACAAAAAGCTTTGAAAAGCTTTCAACATATATCGAATTTTCCAAGACTGTAACTAGCACACAAATTGAGAGAAAACTGTGCTTCTTTTTCTTTGGAACTTTATGAAGAATTATTTACTATTTTGGAAAACCACAACACTGATCAGTCAGTGACTGATCAGTTGACAATACCACAAATCTGTATCAGTCTGCATTTGTGGCTGTTGTGGTCATTGTTGTTTTGACATAAAGGTGTAAACAACTGAATACTTCAATCTTTCCTTTGTGAAATCATGACCAAGTATGTACATATTGAAATGTGAATTATTTTATTCCTCACACTTAATTTTCCTTTATTTCTTTAAGTATACTATCTGATACATAAAAGTAAATAAGTAACACACATATATGTATTAAAATTCATGACAATATAATACTCATTACATCACAACCCAACTCAAAAATGGAACATTATTAATAATTGATATCTCTCTATCTCATCCCATTTTCTCCCTAAACACAGAGATAACGAGTATCCTGAATTCTGTTTTTCATATTCTTGCTTTATAGTTTTATTACACATTTATGCATGCCTAAAGAACTTTTTTAGTTATATAAATGACATCCTACTGTATATAGTCTTTTTCTTGGACTTTCTTTTGTCTTGAACATAATGTTACTAAAATCCATCCATATTGTTTCTTTATTGGTGAACATTTGGGTTGCTACCAAATATTTCATATTATGAACTGTACTTATGAACATTTCTGTTTTTGACTCCTGGTACATATGTGCAAGAGAACAGACAAGGAGTGAAATTGCTGGATTGTAGAGTATGCAAATACAAAATAATGCCAAATTGTTTCCCAAAGTGGTTGTACCCATTCGCAATCATACCAAAAATGTGTAAGAAGTCCTAGTGATCCATATCCTCCTCAGCATTAGGTAATATCAAGCATCTTATATTTTGCCATGAGCATAAAATATTATTTCATTGTGGTTTTAATTTGCATTTCCCTGAATACTAATGAAGTTTATCATCTTTTCATAGGCTTATTGGCTATTTGTGTTTCTTCTGTCAAGTGACTGTTCATGGCTTTTGACCATTTTTACATTTATTTTCTTTTTAATTTGTAAGAATTTTTTCTATTTTTGGTTAGGAATATTTTTTTAGTTGTATGTATTATAAATATTTCCTCCAAGTTTGTAACTTATCTTTTCATTTTCTTTATGGTCTCTTTGACAAAGTAAGTTCTCAGTGTTAATGTAGTCTAATTTCTTAGCCTTTTTTTTTATGGTTAGTGTTTTTTTTGTGTTTTGTTCAAGAAATTCATTACTACCTTAAAGTCAGTGAGATATCCTTTTATGGTTTCTTCTAAAAGTTTAACTTTTTGCATCTAAGTCTTCAATCTACCTGGACTGGACTTTATTTTGTGTATGGTGTATAATAGGGATCTTTTTCTGGCATATGGGTAACCACTTGTCCCAGATCAATTATTAAACAATCACTCCTTCCTCAATAATTTGTAGTGCCACCTCTCTGATAGATCACAGTTCCATGTATGTGTGGGCCTATTTCTGAACCCCCATTTAGTTCCATTGGTCAGTTATTCAATCCCTGCATGAGTCGCATATTGTCTTAATTACTATAGCTTTATAGTAGGTCTCAATATCCATTCAAGAAAATATTCCCAACTTATTCTGCTTCTCTAGGAGTAGTCTTGGCTATTCTTGGTACTTTGTTATATAAATTTTAGAATCAGTTGCCAAGTCCAATGAAAAATCCTTTTGGGATGTTGATTGGAATTTTATTGAATCTAAAAACTAATTAGGGAGAAATTGGTATCTTTATGATGATTGAGTGTGACTAGTTGTGAACATGGTACATCTCTTTGTTAATTTAGAGCTTCTTTCATGTCTTTTTATAAAGTTGTATAATTTTCTTGATTAGGTCTTGCAATCTTGTTAAACTTAGTCCTAGTTGCCTTATAGTTTTCATGCTCTTGTAAATAGTGTTTTTTATTACAAAAATTTCTAACACTTTGTTGCTAATATAGTGATGCAAATGATTTTTGGATATTGATCTTATAGGAGGTCAATTTGCTTAATCTCTTATAATTTATAATCACTTGGTAGGTTTTTAAGGGTTGTTTTAATGAAGATGGCTGTATTATCTACAAATAATGATGTCTTAGTTTCTTTCTTTTTAGAAAGGAAGAAAATAGACTATTAATTTCCATACACTGTAATTCTATACTCTGTTAATTTCCCTTTCTTGCTTTACTTCAGTGAATTAGTCCTCCAGCACAATATTGAATAGAAGCAGCAATAGGGGCATCCATGTCGTGTCTCTGATTTTAACAAAATGCTTCCAACATTTACCTATCAAAAATTACACTTACTGTTGGTCTTGTTTTTGTTTTGTCTTTAGTAGATGACCTTTATTAGAGTAAGGAAGTTCTCTTCTCAGTTTTCTAAGAATTTTTGTCTATTAATTAAATTTTCATTAAAGTTGGAATCCACCATGAGGGCTATCCTTAGTGGGAAGTCCAGAGCTTCTGTCCAAACTATTCATCTTGCAGCGTTGGAAGAGCAGAGGGACAGCATGCATCCCTGCAGTGAGAGCAAGTGTCATTATCCTGTGAGAACTCAGGGTTTAATAATTACTGAATCTGAATCTGTTGGTCCTAAATATAATTTAGTACACATAATAGTGAATTTTACATACATACAAATTAGGTAGTCCTAATAGGCTGATCTTCACAGATATATTGAAAGAGTCCTGTGCTGGATATAACAGGAAACTCTTTATAGGTTGGTTCTGATAAGGTACTGTGGCCCAAAACTTAGAGTCATAACTTTATTCTTTTTAATGGATGAATAATATTCCACTGTATGGATATGCAGTGTTTTATTTATCCATTCATCAGTTAATGGACATCGGTATTTTCAAATCTTTGGCTGTTATGAATAATGCTGCTATTAACATTTGTGTACAAATTTTTATTTGAACATGTTTTCAATTCTCTTGGGTATGTAGCTAGGAATGGCATTGCTGAATCATATAATAACTCTATGTTGACATTTTGAGGAACTGCCAAACTGTTTTCCAAAGTGGCTGTACCAACAGCAATATATGAGGATTCTAATTTCTCCACATCCTCTATAACACTTGTTACTGTCAGTTATTTTGATTATAACTGTCCTAGTGGTATGGAGCAGTATCTCACTGTGGTTTTGTTATGTATTTCCTTAATATCTAATAATTTTTCTTTGATCTAGAACTATTTTGAAGTTTAAAAACATTAAGTGCATGGTCAAATAATGTGACCTGTATGATACTTATTTGGGGAGTTGGTAAAAATGTCTAGTACGTGATCATTTTAAAAAAAAACATTCCATATGTTTAATACATGTTCATGATATTAACCTTAATTGTATTCTTCAAATCTTCTATATCTTTACTGATTCTTTGCCTTCTTGACATCAGTAACTGAGAGAGGTAGAATGAAATTTTTCACTTTGATTGTGGATCTGTCCATTTCTTCTTGTAATTTTATCTTTTTTATTTCATATATTTCAAGGCTACTTATTTTGGTATATACAAGTTTGGGGTTGCTATGTCTTCCTAGGGAATTTAGTCTTTTATAATTATGTAGTGACCCTTTGTATCCCTAATAATGCTTCTTGCCCTAATGTCTAATTTGTCTGATATTACGGTAACAATTCCACTTTTCTTTTTGTTAGTATTTGTTTGGTGTATATTTTGCTAATATTTTGTTTTCACCTTTTCTGTGTTTGTTTTAGATAGCATATAGATGCATTTTAAAAATTAAATTCAATCTGATAATCTTCTTTACCTACTCAGTTAAGTCCATTTATATTTATTGTGATCAAGCATTGAGCTTATTTCTATCATCTTAATTTTGTTTATGTTTACCTTACCTTTTCTCCTCTCACCTTTTTTGGGGGGACATTGACCTTATTGCTATTATTGTTCATGTAAAAACGTCTATTTTTTCTGAAAATTTGAGAAATTCAAATTTCTAAAAAGTTGAGAAAATTAAAGAGAAAATCTTAAAAGCAGCCAGAGGGAAAAAAGACATTATGTTCAAAGAAGGAATAATAAGTTATTAGCTGACTTCTCAACAGAAATTATGAAAGCCAGAATACAGTGTGCTGGCTAAATTTAGTGCTGAAATAAAATATCTGCCAGTCTTGAATTCTATGTATGGTAAAAATGTCTTAAAAATTGAAGGCAAAATAAAGACTTTCCAAACAAACAAAACCTGAGAGAATTCACTGCAAGCAGACTAACACTCAAAGAAATAAAGGTCATTCTTTGGTGGAAAAAAAATAATCCCAAATGAAAACATAAGAATGCAGATTGGATATTTTAAATTTTTAAAAATTTGCCAAACTCATGAGTGAAAGATCAATATTTTGTTTTAGTTTGTATTTCTTTAATTGTTAGATAATTTGATAACTCCTGAATTTATGCCTGCTTGTGATCTGCCCACAATTTGGAATCTTTACACCTCTGCATATTGGTTGTACACGGCCCTTAATATGGCAGAAAGAGAAAGTTGTCTGCCAATATATACTCTTCACTTCTTCTTTTAATAATAGAAACCCCAAATTTTAGCTAGGTACTTGGATTTCCAGCTGAAAACTACATTTCTCAACTTTCCTTGCAACTACATTGAGATCATGTGACTGGAATAAAAGCAGAGGTGATAAGTGCAAACTTCTGAGAAATTCCTTTAAACGAAGGAACATAAGGATATGATGGTAAGAGCTGGAGAAGCCATCTTAGGTCATGAGATGGAAGCTGCATATTGGAACAATTTACCTCCATTTCCCCTTCTTCTGACTTTTGTTATTGTCATCATGTACCTTAATTATTTGTATATATTATTTTGAACTCTATAAGATACTATTTTATTGTTTTATAAGTTGCCATTCACTTAGATTTACCCTTTCCACTATTCATTCTTCTGCGGCTAAGGAAAAATAAGCACTGTTGTATACATTTTGTGAGAGTATGAATTTGTAGAGCCTTTTGGAGGAAAATTTGGTAGTTTTAACCAAGCTTAAAATGTGCATATCCTTTAACCCACCAATTGCACTCCTAAAATTCTATCTTCTAGGTATGCTCACACGTGTGTGCAAAAATGTGTGTATAGGATGTTCAATGTTGTATTGTTTGTAATAGAAAATAAATGGAGACAACTGGTATAACCAATGACAGAAACTTGTTAAATACCTTATTGTTCAGTCAGCTTGGAGTACTAGATGCTTGTTCAAAAGACTGACCATGTGATGATGATGATGATAATAATAATATTTTTTACTGAATGTTCACTGTATGACAAGTACCATGCTAGGTGTCTTAAATCCTATCTCATTTAAATTAATTTCTGCTATCCATGGTAATTTCTTTTTTTCTAGTCATTCATTCATGTAACAATTAGTTTGGGGCACCTACTATGTGCTAGTTCTGCCTACTAAATCCATAAAAATAGACTCACTTTCCCCAGACCAATAGTTCCTAATCTCTATTGCATTACAGTCAACTTTGAGATGCTGATGAAAGCTATAGCCTCTGATAAATACTCACAGTTTCCTTGGGGGATCACAGACCACCCTTCTGAAGCTCCAGAAGGTCTGTGGACCCCAGACTAGGTTCATAACCTCTACTCTGGAGCAGTGGTGTGAGAACACACAAAGGCAAGTGGAGTGGAGGAGGGAAGAGGCCAAGGCATACAGAAACCTTTGGCAGGCTGGCTTCTGTAAGGAAAGTCCTGGTTAAGTGCAGATTTTGCTGCCAGGATACTAAGACACCAGGATGCTGGGGTTCCTTGTTGAATACTAGTGGTGCCAGATGGACCATACACGCCTATTCCCCAGAATTCCCCTCCCCACCCTCCATCTCCCGCCCCTGCCTTCTAGGCCTGGACATCCTAAGCATCCATCCCCTCTTCAATTCCAAACCTCACAAGGTCAAATACAATTGGCCAGGACCTCAAGCCTTCTGCCCAAGTGGTTGGGGAGCCTCTCCCATAGACTAGGTGTGGGACTTTATAATCAGGCCTTATCTCCTTTTTCTCTCCTACCTGTGGAAATTTCTATGGCAATGGCCAAGCAGGCTGTAAGGATATCTGCCTGAGAAGCCACCAGACACTCACTTTCAAGATTTATCAGTGCTTTAGTTCAGCAAAGGACAGCCAACAAAACCTCCTGGGTCAGTTTGGGTTCTCTTATAAGCATACTGAGACGGAGTTAGGAATAAAGGAGGTTTATTGGTTAACACCTGTGAAAGGTAAAGAGGGAGGAAACAGTGTTGGGCAGGGAAGTCTCCAGACATTGATGTACATCTGTGAAAGGAAAGCAGGACAAAAGCAGAGTTAGGCAGGCCTGTGATGTGGAACTGAAAGTCTCGGCCAATCCAGGGGAGAGCTGCAGCGCAAAGATCGTCCATCAGAGAAGTTCAGCAAAGGATTGAAATGGTCAGGCTTTAGCATCCTCGCTGTGTTCAGTCATTGGCTACAAGCTGCTCCAGAAGAGCATGGCCTTGGCTCAACTACTGCAGTGGATCCTGCAGGCACTGCTACTGTAGGCCATCAGTTAACTGTCCTCCTCACAGGTGAAGGGTAAATTCTTTTCTGAAGGGCTAATTGAGCCATGTCCCTAGGTGCCATAACCTTCAAACCTTTCTAACCACCAAGAAAACACCCAGCGTGGTCATATCTAGGCTATCAGCCTACATAATTTGAGGTCTCACCTTGTGGCACTTCCAAGACAGGGTTTGCAACCTGGACTGGTTTCCTCTGCCTTACAGGGAGTGGGGGTGAAAGGGGCTCCCATCCTATGCTGCTCTATTTTTTCCCTCTAGATATTAGCCCAAGTTTCAGCCTCAGTTGTGATGTATATACTGAATATGCTTCTCCGTGTTTACCCTTGGCTCTAGAAGCCTTCCAGCCAGGAAAGCAAGGAAATGAGATGCTGACAAGACATACAATGAATAGGCACATATATACACTGAGTGTAGGAGCAGCTAAGTCTCCCTCAGGCTCTAAGAATGTACAACACATCAATTATAGTAATCAACTTAAATTAGAAATGATTTTAAAATACCACTTGTTGAAGAGATTGTCTTTTCTCCACTGTATATTCTTGCTTCCTTTGTCGTAGATTGTATATATAAGCTACAGTTCTCATTCGAAGATGCAAAGTCTTCTTTAACCATCATGTCTTCCCTTCCAGAGTGATTATAAATTTCCTGTCCAAGGGAGGCTAAATTTTCTAGTTTCTCTCCCCCACTTCCTCTCCTTTTATTTTCAGTTGTTTGGAAGGGAACATTTCTCCAGCAGTCCCTCTGTCTCCCCTCAGCTCATTTTTCCTCTGGTCCCTTCTCCTGGGATTTGCCTTTTCTCACCAGCAACATTCAGAGCCAATGAATTATCTCTGAGATTGGACATGGACCATGGGGAATCCTGGGTGCCACCAACGGACAGATGAAATTATTAGAGAAATCGTTCCCAAGGCTCTTTCAGAAATGAGACAGAAGGTTCAGGGGAACAGAGAGCAGGTTGGCCACCTCAGGCAGCTCAGGGCTTCAAGGTGGACCACAGAACCTGCGCCTGATAGGTGTTGCAGACTCCTATTGCTTATTTTCTGCCCATAAAAGACTTGAAATCGATAATGTTCCAGTCCATTTTTTCTCCCTTTATGGAAAGGCCTGTCAGAACTACATTTGTGAACTGCTATCCTTTCTTTTCTTTAAGGCCCTGAATCTCCTTTTACGGTTAAAAAAAAAAAAGCCATCTCTATCTGTATTGATCTAATCTTAGGATTTTTGTGGAGCCAGGTAAGTTTTGCAGTGGCAGTGGTAAAGTTTACAATGACTGTCTAGTTGTGGACGGAAGTCCTGATCAATTAATTTTAACCTAAAAGAAACAGAATTTGGAGAGATGGAGAAGCCAATCACCAAGCCCCAAAATAGAACTATTGTATTTGTGCAGCACTTAGCACTTTTCAAAATATTTTCACATTTGTTGTCTTATTTGATCCCCACAACCACCAGGTGAGCCAGATAGGGCAAATCTCCATTCAACAGCTGAAGACAGAGGCCCAGGTGAAGTGACTCGCCGCTAAGGTCACAAAGCAACATCAGGGGCACAGTAGCCTTAGAATAAGGGTCTCCTTTCGGTCTGGGACCAGGATTTACACCTTAAAGGCCACCACTGCCTTTGTTAAACCAGGGGGGTTGAGTGATGTTTGGGGTGTCCAAGGATGGAGGGAAAGGAAAAAAACACGTGAAATCGACTTGAAGTGGGCCGAAATAGTTTATGTGGTACTAAGACATGTTCAAAAGTTGTTCTGCTGGAATGCCTTCTCAAACCTCTGCCTGGACTTCTGAAACAGGGCAGCCTCCTCCCTGTTTCAACTCCTTTTCATTGCCACACATCCTATTCTCAGATTCTGTCTAAAGACTAACCTAAATAGTTGCTTTCCTAGCTTTGAACCTCGGGTGCAAGAAAAGCAATGGGAGGAAAACAGGGCTGCCCTTCATAAATATGACACGTCTAAGAGGAAGTTTTTGATCATTTCTCAGCCAGACACCACTTTTTGGAAGTCAACCCTACCCTTCCACTCCCCTACTAGAAAGTGATGGTGAAAATATCATGCTTCCTCTATTTTCATGTTTTCCAAACTGCTGGTACAATCTATTAGGAAGTTGTAAAAATCAATTCAGCAGGCTATGATCAGCATTTTAAAAAGTTAATAAAATGAAATTGAAAATGCCAGAAACACATCGCAAGTAGTAAGCGTAAGTTTTATTTTGGATATATAATTTTTATTAATAGTTTGTTTTATATATATATATTCTATATATATAAATATATATAATATATTTGTACACTGTGTTGTGACATTTTATACTTCTTACTGTGGGTCAGAGCAAAACTTTGAAACCACTGATCTATAGGGTGCATATACTCTATTCTAAGACCCTCCATCTAACACATTATTCCAACAATATTTCTAGTTTCTTATCTTTCAGTGCTTCTCTAGGCAGCAAGACTGATGTATATAGCTCACTGATAGTCACCAAGAAATCTTCCATATAGAAAGATGCATTTGACAAAGAAGGGCAAATATTTATCAATAGAATACAGCAGAGTTTGGTAGTAAGTGCTTTGATGAAATATTTTTATTGTACAGGGCCAACTGTTAAATTAAAAAGCAAATATGCCCTACCATTTCCCCCTAAATATGTAAAGTTATGTTAAAGCTCATCCATGCTTATCCTTTCTAACCTATATTGTCAAATTATAACAAAAATCAGCAAATGAAGTCCCCTGCTATCAAATTCCGTGTGTCACTAACTTCAGGCAAGTCAATCCAGCAACATTCCAGAATAAGAGATCATGGTACCTTCTTGGCTTTTATTTGACTTCTTGCTCCTTTCCCAAACACCACACTTATCCTTTAACCTCACTGGGACACACCCACAGACACACCACACATTACTAGGTAATTTCCAAAAACTAGGAAAATGCTGATTCCAATTCACCATGGCACTTACATGCTTAAATAAGGTCTGTAACTCTTCCAGCCTCATAAGCTCATCATGAAATACAAATAACTTGGTCACAGAGTTTGGGTTGTTAGCCTCTTAAACTTAAGTCTTTTATTCCCACAAATGCCTACAAATTTGCACCAAAGTAGACTCCTAACCATTTTTATCTAGGCAAAATTCATTACTGTATTTCATCAATCTAAGATGCCATCGATTGTAAGACTCACCAGTATTTTATGTACCCCAGAGGAAATAAAAAAAGCTGATCAAAGTATGATTTAACATCAATTTATGATCCATACCAATTTCAGGGATATTCAGTTGTAAAAAATACATTCTTCTTTGAAGAGATGAAATATAGTGGTTGATTTCAAGGGCTGTTGCCTCCTCTCACTCTTCTTCAAGTATCTGCTGACATACTTTTAATATAGAATTAAAGTTAATGGGACCTTTTTTTTTTCCTGGAAATGAACTGTCTTTTGGTTTCACTGCCTACTTAATATAGCAGTTTGGCTAGTTTTTTAAGGTTAAAATTTCCAACGTCTCACCAGAAACTTCACTGCTACTTCAAACAGGTGATCTCAAGAATGTGAATATTTGGTAGGAAAAGAGGAAGAACAAGATAGGCTAGAGAAAGGAAAAAGTCTGAGCTGTCAACCATTGTTTCCAACATTCAAACTACAAATTTTTTTAAGAAAAGCCTTATACTGTAAAGAAACAACCACCTGTTCTGGAGCCTTAAAAAAAAATCAAAAGACCTTAAACCAAGCTTGAGAAAACTTGTCACAAGGCAAATTTTATTTTTTTCAACTTACAAAAATATCTGCATGTCAAAAATACAGTCTAGTCCATGTAAGCATAGTTCCAGCCATTTAAAAGTTACACAGAGTTTGGAAAAAGCAATTCATATACAAGTCTTAAAACATTCAATTCATGAATAGTATAGAACCACTCAATTCAATTATTGCTAGTTATATGCAGCTTTTACTTGAGACTGTTCTCCTTAAGGGAAAGGGCAGTATTTGGGCAATCTGATCGTTGCTGCTAAAACTGGCTTTGAAAAGCCAATCCAAAATTAGAATAAGCTAATTTTGAGTAGAATACAATGTGTAAGTTTTAATCAGTACAAGAAGGTGTTGTCTAAATTTCAGTTCTGTCCCTTTCACCTATTTAATTCTATTCTGTTAATATATCAGAAATGCAATGAATAGTTTGAGACAAGAGTAAATGAATCACTGATTTTCAAACTAAATGGTAAGAAACATTAACTCTGGGCTGTAATGCAGAAACAAAGCTGCCACATCTAATGTAAAAAGATGAAAACAATAAATTCAAGAATGGAAAAATGTTTAAAGTTTAACCACAAACCAAAGCTAGATTTCTTTCTCCTTAGACGCTGAGACATAAAATGGATCAATTTGTTCTTTTGAAGTTTATGGGCTTATAAAGATCTGCTGCTCTCTATTTTCTCTAAAACAGCTATTAGCCACATAACAGGAACATGTTTTGTAACAGATCTATTTGCTCAATGCCATATAGAAGAACAAATCATAAGATTAAATAATTTTAAGGTTAAGGAGGAAAACGATTGTGCAGTTGACAGTGTAAACACAGGGAACAGGTCACTTACTTTGGGGGTGGGTAATACATAGGAGACTTTTGGCCTGAAGTCACATGGAAGACTTAGAAGTTAAGGTCCCAAAGAGAGAGCAATGGCTTTGTTTCCCACTTTCCTGTCAGACCCTGCTGCAGGGTCAGGCTTATTGCTGACATTTTACCCCCATAAGTTCTTGAATAAATTGAGACATATATTGGTGGTAAGTATGAGGTGAACTGGAAAAACATTTAAAATAATTTTTAGAACAAACGTGACACCATGACCATTTGGCAAGTATACTTATTACCTTAATGACTTAAATCCTAAAAACTGGCTACACTTTTTGGAGGTAGAAAACAAGTACCAAAAATTTACCATTTGGCCACCTCTCCTTGCTTCTGGCCAACCTCGGATCCCTACATTTCTCACTCCTCATTCTCCCATTAAAGCTATTAGTCCTACTACCATTCGTTACCTAAAATTATAGACCTGGAGCTGCCAAGAAAAAGCTTTTTAAGAAGTTTTACTTTTAAGCCACTGAGTATGTCCAACACTCAGGCATCAACCAAGAACATTTCACACCTCTCTAGTAGATTAATTCACTTCATAAGAAAACATGCCAACATAAAAATACCACATTACTTAATATAAAAAGACTACTGAACATCTCTACATGTGATTCTAGGATGTCAGGGTAGTTATGCAAACCTCTATCAGTAATGTGTTCATTGAACTGATCTGAAAAAGCCTTAGAATGAAAACTACATTACCAGTGTTTACCAAAAATAGGTACGTGTTGTACTACAAAATTAACCTAATAACAACAACAAAAAAACCCCACTCCACTTCCTCCTAGAGAGTTATGTTGTGCTGATATCCCATAGACAGGACTATAAAAGGATTTCATTTTTGCGATATGCTGGGCTCACAGTGAGTATGTTAGCACAGAGATCATGGGTTTAATGTTACTATTAGAATGTCATTAGTCAAACATATATAAGGCATGTAGAAAACTGGCATTTAGGCTCGCAAGGGCAATGATCCAAACTGCAGCTGCTAGTAAAGGTGCTGCTAGGAAGAAAAAAAATATTAAAGAAATTTAGTTTCGGCACATACTAGTTTACAGTGCTTCCACAATGAAATGAATTAATTCACATAAATTTCTGTTGCTGGAACTAATGGACCAAAAGAGAATGGACTTCTGCCCCCTTTAACTACTAGCCCAATCTTGAAAACGGAAGCAGTCACTTGCGATCTTCCACACGGTATTGGTAGGACTAGACTGAGCAGTCAGCAGGAAGTTCTGGTTGAAGTAGTGCTGTTTGTTGCCATCAAACTTCACTGTGCCACTGGTCACAACAAGAACTGTAGTCTGCGCCTGAGTAGCTTGCTCTTCACCCACACAGAAAAAGAGAACAGGGTGGATTCCATCACTAAGTGAGCAGATTTTCGGGCTTAAACCACACTTCCTGTAACTTAACACTAAAAAAAGTTTCTTTGAGCATAATCCTGAGAAGGCATTCCCACAGTGAGAAAATGAAATAATCATTTCAAAGATCTTAGTATTATTTTCCGTCCAGAAAGATTTGGACTGCTCTAAAGTTTCAAAATAAAAAGCTTACATCTAGCATAGGACTATTTGGTTCCTGTATTTATTAATATTTCATTGAGTTTCTAACAAAGCTTTGTCATATTTTGCTTCTTAAGCTATAGTTCATTTCAAGAATTCTGAAGGAAAAAAAAAAAAAAACAAAAAAACCCCTGAACTACTACGTAAGATGCTTAGGACCCCACCTAGAGGTTAATCGTACAAACTGCATCAATCTACCTTGAATCAAATTCTGTCTTGCCAAAAGTCATCCTTTCATATAACAGAGTAAATTTCTGTGAAATTTTTAATAGGTTGTAAGATAACAAGACACATTAATCAGAGACATAGTACAATTTTTCTCTGGGGACATTTCAAGGCCTAGAAGGTAACTATTTATTTAGGGAAAATAGATAATCATTCCTCAACAAAATCACAATCAACAAAAATCATATTAAGGTTCAATTTGTCACATAACTTTTCATAAGCCATAATCACTCAAGCCACCAAAACCTACAAGTGGTCCTCTGTGAGCTGCACCTAAAGGAAGACCAAAAGTTTGATTTGAATTTTTCATATTTAACTTGCTCGAAAAAGTAATTCTACCTCGGAAAGTTGCTAGCTGCTTTTGGTGTTAAAGCTCAGTGCTCACTAAAGGAAAACAAAGGAAGTACCTTGAAAGACCATGATCTTACCATGAACTGGCTGGCAATCTAACATATTGACCTGGAACTCACTAGAAGGCAACATCTCAAAAAAATTAGTTAGGGCTTCCAGCCCTGTAACAACATTTCCATTCCATATTAAAGTGGCCTTGTCTAGATACAGCCTGGTTAGTGCCTAAAAAGAAAGAAAAAGGAAAAATAAGGAAAGATTTTTGTTTCTGGATAAGCATTTTACAGAAATGGATTGAAACATAACAGGTAGTATCTAAACACTTTCATAGTTCTTCTTCCATCTCTACTTCCTTTGCCCCCTCCCACAGGAAGACAACGTGAACAAGGTGTCTGCCTTATGATGTTGGCCTTAAATAGATATTACCCTACCTTTAGTAAACTAGGCAGCTAGCTAAATGCTTTTTTTTTTTTTGCATATTTCACTTTAACCACAATGAGAAAACTTTGTACCAAACTGGAAGAGAGTTTTTTGGGAAAGTTTTGCTTTCTATATTAAAATGAATTAAATGATCACAAATTTCAATTTCACGCAACCCCAAACCAGTTTTAATCTCCCTCCCTTTTCTAATTCTGTGAATTAATAAAGCTGTCAATCAGGCCCTACCCGTACACTTCAATCCTGTAAATCAAATAAGTTAAATAAGTTAAATCTCAAATAAAGCAGAATTCATCAGTTACTCTTTAGTCACGGGAGTCGGTCACAGGATTTCAGTGTGTCAGAGGACATGTTATTTGCTTAGCTCTAAATTTAACTTGGATTAAAGGGCCAACACATACATATCTTAACTCTGCAAAAGAACTATGTTGCTTTTTTTGCTAATTTATCTTTGAAAGCACCAAGGCACAATAAATGTCCATTGTCACATCCCTTGCCCCTGTCCCATGTTATCAAACATCAATATAAAGAACTTCTGTTTAATCCTCTGCCTTAAAAATAGGTTTTTAGAGATAAGATGCTAACTTCTGTACCTGCAGTATAGAGAATGTTCTGTACAACACAGTCCTATGAGGATAAAAGACCTATACAAGACTCTGAAATATTGAAATAGTTACTTAAAAAATATGGCTCAGGGATAAAACACAATGAAAAGAGCTTATGATGTGAGAACTTGCTCTGGTGAAGACTGAAAAAGTATCCAAGTAATGTGGATTCTGTCTGTGAGTGCCAGTTATAGCTGTGAACTTTAATAAAAAAACACCTATTAATACATGAAATTAAAGGGGCAAATCAGGGAACACATGGCAGCCCCTCCACTAACACTAACACTATTTTAACCATATTGGTTAATGACGGGACTGAGAAAATGTAACATATTTAAGGAAATATATTTGGGTGCCACGTTAAGTGTAGTATTGAAATTAACTCCCTCTTACCACCATAAAAATCAAATGACGTTAAGAGAGGTTAGCAACTTGCCCAAAATCATAGAGCTGGGCAAACACAAAGCTGGGATACGAGATTCCAGAGGCCACAATTCCATAATGCCATTCCACTCCTTCCCTATATAATGTGCTTTTAAAGAACAAGTCCACAGCTATTACTTATGCAAGTCAGATGAGTGGCAGGCTCAAAAAAAAAAGTGGTATTTAATACAGAGTAGTAGTGTACAACACTCACCCGTCTCCTTTTGTCCATTGTCTCATAGTAAATATTGACAAATTCCTCAGCAGCTCTGCATGCCTGATCTACATAAGTTTTAAAATCCTACAAGAAAAATTTCATTAAAGTGTACATTACCACCCCTCCAAACCCTCACAAACACAAAACCACCCACAGAAACTGATGGTTTATTTCAATCACTTTGTAGCTCCATACATAGTCCACATTCTTCCATATACAGTTGAACATTTAAAGGTTAGGGCTCAAGTATCCAATTTTAAAAATTTTCACTATTTTTAAGAATGTATCTTTAGGACATATTTATCCTTCATTAGTGGACTTGATTATTTTCTCACTTCAAATATAAATCTATAATCTTTGCTTGGCAACTGGTATTTTAGGCTTCTAATATTTTACAGAACATTCACCTTAATAGAAATGATGTGGTCTGAACCTTAAAAAAGAAAAAAAGAAAGAAAAACAAGGAGTAGGGGGTGGCCAGATTACCATTAGATAAACTGGGAAAGTGTTCTCTTTTCAAGAGACAAGTTATTCAAACGTTGTTGAATCGGGAAAAAAACAGACTAAGAATAAAGCTCAATGAACTGCTTGAAAAACTAGGTATTTAGAAAACTTCTCCACATTACATAAAAATTCACCGGCATCTGTAAACAATTTTAAAAACCGAGGAAAAGAAATGCTGTTGCGGTTTTCTCTTGCAGGAAGATTAAGTTCCTTCTTCCCCAGCCACTTACCAGCCCAAGCTTTTATTTGAATTAAGAATCAGTTTCATTTCGTTCTTGGGTAACTCAAAGTTATTTAGAGAGGGAGATGATCAAAAGGAGATTACAAGCCATAAACAACAGACCCCAACATTCCCGACTCTCGCTAGTTCCCAAGTCAGGGAACCTTCCACGATCTCGGGAAGCGACCGCACAGCCTTGGGAATAGGGGGGTCGCGGGAGGGGGAAGGGTGGTTGTGGGGTGCTGCAGAGAGCGGGCCCCACCCTCGGAGCATGGCGGGCCAGGCCCTGATTGGTTGCTTGACCACGTGACTGGCAGTCATCCCGCCCCGGCTCCCATCCCCTCAGCCGCCCGCGCCCAGGAACCCTACAGCGGCTGCGACACTCACCACGGAGAAGGCCATCGGGGAGTACGAAGCAGCCTGTTCCTGCAGTGGCGGCGTCACTACGTTCTCTCCTGTCCAGCTCCCTAGGCTGCGAGAGGATCAGGTACTTAGGAACACAGCGAAACCCGCCAAACGCACAGAATTCTCTGCCCGCCCATTCTCTCCCGGAAGTAGCTCGGTCCGTTGTTAAAAGCACCCCGATGTACCAACCTTGAGGCCACTTCTCTTCAGTTCCGACCGTGCCCTCCCATCCGCCTTATATATGCACTTGTTTGATATTTATTAACTTAGTTTGGAAGAAAAAAAATCGCTTTGCTTTTGTAACTGGTTAATCCCAGCAAAAGTATCCGTTTCTCCAAAGTGCCCTGGGACAGCAAAAAAAAACAAACAAACAAACAAAAAAAAAACGAAACAAAACTATTTAAGGTTTCCAATCGGAGGACTTCACTGCTCCAGGAAGCAGGGCCAGCGTTAGCTTAACACCAATGACAAACGCGAGAGACCTATGAAATCTGTAGCCAATAGGAAAAGTGGGCGGAGCTTGGGGAAAGCGCCTAATCATACTGCGTATGACTGGTAGGCAACAGTTTAGAGTTCTGGAACATTCTGGAAGAATCGAGCTCACTGAATTAAACCCCAATGTTTCAGTAGTATTCGTAAAATTATTAAGTATTTGATTTTGCACTATTCAGTGGAAAAGGCTCATTCATTTCCTCCATTCTTAAATGAAGATTATTCTATAGTGCCATTCACAACCGTCCGCAACCTATTTTAAAAATAACTATTTTATTGAGTGGTTACGGTGAGCAAGGGGTATTTTCTAAGTATTTTAACCCATATTCACTTATCACCATAATGCTATGAGGTGATCATCTCTGTTACATAGTTAAGACATAGAGTAATTAAGTAACCCGCTTAGGGTCACAAACTACTTAGAATTCGGGCTCAACCAATTTAACTACCACTGCAACCCGACTTCACTAAGCAGCATCCTTCAAACCGTTCACCTCAAAGCCCCCTCAAATTTTTGGGTGCTCAAACGAATAAATCAGTTAGATGTTTCTATAGTCTTACCATGCCTGCCTTCTTTGTGGTTCGTCATAAAAATTGTCATTCCTTCCTTGGTGTCTTTCACTGTCTCTCTGAGACTGGTCTCCTTTGAATTTTCTCATATTTTAATCTTATTTTCCCCGCCGGCTCTCTTCCCTTCAGTCGAGCTCTAACTGTAGCTACTTCTCAGCGTACTCTCTGCCCTCCTCAGTGCCCCTCTTTCTGGCGTCATTTCCGGCGGCGGCAGCGGGGTGGGGGTGGGGCGGATGGTGTCTCCTTGAAAACCTCCCTCCTCCCACGTGACAGCAATTGCTACTTGTATGCTAATGAAGTTCAACAACACGTCTGCAGCGCCCCCCTCTTCTCTGAGCTTCAATTCCACATTGCTAAATATGAACAGGGGAATGCACTACAAGCTTCTCAAACTTCTAGAGTTCAAAATTTAAACTCATTATTTCCTTTGCACTTTCAATCTGCTGTATTCTTTCTGTTATCTATGCTTGAGTTTTTGGAATTTTTAAAATTTTTTGGTGTCCCCTAACATCATCATTCATTTGTTCATTCAAGAGATATTTATTGAACACATGCTATGGGCCAGGCATTATGCAAGGTTCTGGATATAGAGCAGTGAACAAGATAAACATGATTCCTAATTTCATGAAGCTCACAATGTAATGGGAGTGGTAGACAATAAACAAAACATTAATGAATTACAGAGAAATTCCAAGTAACTTGTCTAATTCTGCCCATTCTTTAAAGAAATTCTCTCCCTCATTCTCTTTCTCTCTCTCCTACAAACTTTGACTTTGATTGCTATATTCTCATTTTCCCAAAATTCTAATCTTTAAAGGGCTACCTTGGTCTGGTCTCAGTTTACCTTTCCAGACTTCTCTCCCATTATTCACCAACATTAGTAAAGTTAACTACTACTGTTTCCAAAAAATGGTTCATGTTTACTGCTTTATATAGGTGATTGCTTTTCTTAACTGAGAGCTTAGTATGTCTTTGATTTTATTATGATTTCATTCAATCCTCACAACCCCTGGAGGAGCAAATATTATTATCTAGATTTTTAAGAATCTAAATTGAAGTTCAAAGAGGTTAAGTAAGTTGGCCAAGAATACACAGCTAGTGGAACTGGTATTTTAACCCACAACTGTCTGATCCCAAAATACTTTTTCTTAGACACTCTATTAGTCATACATTTGCTTATCCTATGTTTATTTTGGAATATTTATTCTCTCCTTCTACAACTGCCCTTCAGGGACCAGAGCAGGTACAGCCTCCTTCATGAAGCCTTCCCTCATTTCATGTCCCTAGAACCCCAAAGGGTGTGACTTGTCCTTTGGCTATAAGAGGTGACTATTGGAGTGGCACAATAGTGTTGGGAACTAGAGAAGTATTGGGAGTACTGAAAAGGGATAGCTGAGCTAAGGTGGTGGCAAGGCTCAGAGTTTTGCACCAAATGTTTGTACTTTTTGAATTTGTGCACTTTTATTGATATACTGTAAAGATGGGAGGCTGTGTAAACTGATAACATGAAACTGAGCAGGACCCTGAGGGGCCTTCCTGGGGACAGAACACCCTCTGTTCCCTGCCTCTTGTTTGTAGAAAAGCTTTAGCATCCTAGGCCTTCCTTGAGTTCCAAAGAAAAAATTTAATCAGAGAAATACAGAAACAAAGGAAAAGCAGTCAAGCAAGATAAAATAATTATAATGACAGTTTAGCTATAAAATAGAGTCAAAAATTTTATTTCTTCCATAAGGGTTATACATAATATCCTGAGCCATATCCTTGAGTTGTTTTACAGATACTAACACCCCCACCTATTTGCTGACCACCAGCACATAGACCCCCAAACTGGTTGAAACCAGAAACTTGATGATGTTGACCCCCTGAAATACCACCCAGTTAGTTACCTTACCACTAACCAATCAGAAGAATGCTCATGAACTGATCAGGCACCCTGCGACCCTCTCCCTCACCTTGCTTTTAAAAACCCTTCACCATTGGGGAGTTCAGGACTTCTGAGCATGAGCAGCCCATTCTTTTTGCTTGGCCTTGTAATAAACACTGTCTTTCACCACAACCTGGTGTCAGTAGATTGACTTTGCTGTACATAAGGTGAGTGAACCCAAGTTTGGTTTGTTAACGAACATAGAAAGCAATTGTTGGGCTCTGGTTCTTCAGAGGACGGCATTTAAACCATATGAATACTATGTTTGGGGTGACAAATGGGAGCCAGGTGAATATGACACAGAATTAGTCTTCACTAAATAACTGCACATGTGCAAAAAGTGGGGCGAGGGACTAGAACGGTGCAAAAGGGCTTTTCTTGGAACACAGAATGGCAACTTGGTTAAGCACATTGTTATTGGCACCAGCTGGATTTAAATACTGGCCATACCAGTGAGCAGCTTTGTGACCTTGGCCAAATTATCTAACCATTACATACCTCAGTCTCTCAATCTGTAAAATGGAAATAATAATATTAACATGTATTTTGTAACGTTGTTGTGAGAATTAGATGAGCCAGTGCCTGCCATACAGTCCCTGCTTTAGGAATATTATTTTCCTACTGATGGCAGTGGCTATTATGCAGCCATCTATTTGAGACTGTGAAGCTGGGACAGATTAGAAAATTTTGGTGTATTGAATGGCATCAGTACAGTTCAGGAAATGGTTAGGGTTCCTGGGATAGCAGACTGTAGGAGCAATAAATTGGGTTGATCAGGATTTCTCGTGGCTGTTCTGTGCAGCCATTTCTCCTAGTCAAGTGTAGACCTACTGGAATTGAGCCCGTTTGGAGTTATCAACATCCCTATCTGAAACTTTGCCTTGCTCTTGACTTTAGAAGGACTAGTCTAAACCAATAAGGGAAGTGATCTGAGCAGTCAGCCCCTTCCTCTCAGGTCTCTAATTGGCAACCAGCCTGTTCACATTAAGTCTCATGCTCTATCGACTAAGTTAGCCAGAAACCTTTGGCCTGTTCACATTAGGCAGCACTTTTAAAAACAGCTTTATTGAGGTACAGTTCACATACCATGCAATTCACCCATTTATGGTGTAGAATTTAATGGTTTTTAGTATATTCACAGAACTATACAAGTATCGCCATGAAATTTTAGAATATTTTCAATGCCCTGGAAAGAAATCCCTTACCCATTAGCAGTCATTTCCCATTCCTCTTTCACCCCAGCTCCTGGCAGCACCAATGTCCTTCCTACTTCTATGGATTTGCCTATTCTGAGAATTTCTTATAAATGGAATCATACAGTAAGTAGTCTTTTATGTCTTAGCATAACATTTTCAAAGTTCATTCATGTGGGAGCATGTACCATTACTCCATTCCTTTTAATTGCAGAACAATATTCCACTGTATGGATATAAGGGATTTTATTTATTCACTAGTCTGTTGCTGGACATTTGGGGGGGTTCCATTTTTTGGATATTATGAATAATGCTTCTGTAAACATTTGTGTATGAGTTTTTGTGTGGGCATGTTTTCAGTTCTTTTCAGTAGATACCTAGGAGTGGAACTAAATTTATGTGTTAAAAAACTAAATTCAACTGAGTAAATTTTGAAGATCTTACTGCCTTATTCAATGATTTATGTATTGGGCAGCATTTAATCTAGCAGATAGAAAGGAGTTCTGAGGAGCTGTACAAAATGACAGATTTTTATAGACAGAAGGGTACAGGAATAAGGCAAAAAAGTAAGGTGGTTATACTGGGCAAAAAAGTAAGGAGGTTATTGCAGTTACTTTCCTTTAGGCAAGGGTTTATCAGGCAGATTACCTCACTAGTGCTGATCAGGTCATTCTTGATTGATTGGTTTAAGATTCCATTTCTGAATGATGGCTATTCTGACTGGTGTGAGGTGATACCTCATTGTAGTTTTGATTTGCATTTCTCTGATAATTAGTGATACTGAGCATTTTTTCATGTGGGGCATCACCTCACACCAGTCAGAATGGCCATCATTCAAAAGTCCACAAATGATAAATGCTGGAGAGGGTGTGGAGAAAAGGGAACCTTCCTACACTGTTGGTGGGAATGCAGTTTAGTGCAGCCACTGTGGAAAACAGTATGGAGAGTCCTCAAAAGACTAAACATAGACTTACCATATGGCCCAGCAATCCCACTCCTGGGCATACATCCAGAGGGAACCCTAATTAAAAAAGACACCTGCACCCCAATGTTCATAGCAGCACTATATATAATAGCCAAGACAAGGAACCAACCTAAATGTCCATCAACCGATGACTAGATAAAGTGGTATATTTATACAATAGAATACTATTCAGCCATAAAAATGACAACATAATGCCATTTGCAGCAACATGGATGGTCCTGGAGAATGTCATTCTAAGTGAAGTAAGCCAGAAAGAGAAAGAAAAATACCATATGACATCACTCATATGTGGAATTTAAACAAACAAACAAATAAACAAACTTATGTATAAAACAGAAACAGACTCACAGACATAGAATACAGACTTGTGGGTTGCCAGGGGGAGGCAAGTGGGAAGGGATAAATTGGGAGTTCGAGATTTGCAGATACTGACTGGTATATATAAAATAGATAAACAAGTTTACACTGTATAGCACAGGGAAATATATTCAGTATCTTATAGTAGCTTATGGTGAAAAAGAGTATGAAAATGAATATATGTATATTCATGTATGACTGAAAAAGTTTTCTGTACACTAGAAATTGACACAACATTGTAAACTGACTATACCTCAATTAAAAAAAATTTTAAAACTTAATAAAAAAAAGATTCCATTTCTGAGGGATCCTAAACTGTAATCAAGTTAAGTCTTGGTTTGGATGTGTGAGGCTTAGCATAAGCCACTCCATTTTGGGCCTGTTGTCTTGTTTCTAAACATATGTTTAATGTTTTAAGGAACTGCCAGATTATTTTCCACAGTAGCTACACCATTTTATATTCCCACCATCAATGCATGAGAGTTCCAAATTTGCCACATTCTCACTAATACTTGTTATTGTCTATCTTTTGATTATAGCCATCCTAGTTGGTGTGAAGTGATGTCTCACTGTGGTCTTGATTTGCATCTCCCTGATGCTTAATGATGTTGAGCATCTTTTCATGAGCTTACTGATCATTTGTATATCTTCTTTTGAATCTGTATATTCAGATCCTTTGTCTATTTTAAAAATTCACATTGTCATTTTATTATTGAGTTTAAAGTATTCTTTATATATTCTAGGTACAGATCCTTGATCAGATATATATATATATTTGCAAATATTTTGTCTCATTCTGTAGATTGTCTTTTCACTGCTGTGAAGCTGTGGAGACAGGTATGGGAATAGGTGAGTAGCTCAAGTTATGACACTACAAACTCTGCTGTCTTTATGAGTGTTCAGCAGTTTTTCTTGAATAAGTACTCCTCAGATTTTTGCAAGTGTTTCCTTACTTTCTCAAGGTCTGAAAAAGCTACTTTTGACAATTTTTGCTAGTATTTTTATTGCTTTTATGGAGGGGTGGATTTAAAGAGGTCCTCACTCCGCCATTCCAGAAGCCCTGCCTAGATAGCACTTATGTATATCTTTTAAAAGACGTCATTGTAGTCTGTCTTTTATTATTTATATTTTTATGTTCTTCACTAGATTTTAAGTTCCTGGGGATAAAATTGTGTGTTTTTCATATATTAAACACTCACTCATACCACTGACATTGAGTAAAATCTTACAGAGAGTAGATGGTTAGAAGTGAATGACCAAATGAAATTCCCTCCTCTTTTTTAGCTTGCCTTTATCCCCATTCTGAATCCATTCTGAAAGAAGTGAAGGTGTGACCTAATTTCTGATAAAGGGAACTTTTCTTTCCTGTCATGATAGAAGTGATAGAATAATCCATTTTCACCTCATTACTTTTCAGTTGCCTCCTCTATGGGGTATTCACAAGTCTTATCTTCAGGGGAGAACAATTCGTTCAACTCTCTGCTGGAAACTTCTTTTTCTTCAAGTAATTATTTTCAGAAGCAAAATGTACAATAAGGCTTTTGTATTGGTTGAGCTCTAGGGTTTTGGGAAGTCTCACCAATATTTTAGCTCACCCAGTCTGAAAATTTCTTAGAAAAATGTGCATTATCATTGTCAAGACAGGTTCAGGTAGGAGCATACGTTTGATTAACAAGATGAGGAAGTAAAATCTGCAAATTGCCTTATCTTACTATGCTCTACCTGAGACGTCTCCATACTAAACAGCCGTTTTTTCTTACTTTCTCCCTCCCATAAACCTTCTTTCTGCTCCCATGTAGTCAATAAAAATAAACAACACAAAAAGTTCTCCCCTCCCTCCAAAAAGAAAGAAAATGTTGTTAGAAGCTTAATGTAGCCACTCAATTTTTCTGTATCCTTTTTACTTTTCAGTATGTTTTCCTGGTATTGACGTACATCTATAAAATTTTTGTTAGTATTTTCCTGACAAAACTTTTTCTCATCGTTTTATTTCAACATTTTTGAGTCATTATGTTGAGATATGTCTTTTGTAAATTGCATATAGCTGGATTTCTTTTTTGCCTGATAATCTCTTTTTAAAATGATGTAAAATTTACCTACAGTAATGTTCATAAATTTTAAGTATACTGCTTCATGGATTTTTACAAAAGTATACACCCATATAACTAACCACTAACTTCATCAAAACAGAATATTTCCAGTGCCCCAGAAGGCTACTTTCTGTCTCCTCTCAGTCCATACTCCACAAAGGTAACCGCTATAATGACTTTTATGATTATACATATTTTTTAGTTATTTAATTTCACATAGATTGATTTATATAGCATGTACTCTCTAACATCTGGCTTCTTTCATTCAGCATGAATGTAAGAGCACCCATTTTTTTTATTTTAGTAGTAGTTCTTCTTTATTTATAGCAGCCTCGAAGTGGAAACAATACAAATGTCAATCAGTGGGAGAATGGACAAGTAAACTGGTCTCAGGGGAAAAGAGTTCAATAATCACCACTAAGCATGATGCTAGCTTAAAGAAAAAAGTCCCTTGTTTAGAGGTGTTCCTTTCTATTCCTAGTTTGGTGTGTACGTTTTTTTAAAAAAATCAGTAACAGGTGTTGAATTTTATCAAATGCCCATTTTGCATCTATTGGCAACTTTCTCTTTTATTCAGCTAATATAATAAATTGCATTGGTTGATTTTCAAATATTTAAGCAGGAGTCTTTATTGGGAGAAACCTCACTTAGTCATGATTTATTTTATACATTGCTGGATTCATTTTGTTAATATTTTATTTAAAATTTTGCATCTATCTTCATGATGGATATTGACTTGCAATTTTCCTTTCTTGTTATATCCTTGTTCGGTTTCAGTATCAGGTTTGATGGCCTCATTAAACATAACAGCACTGGATTTCTTTTTTAGTGTTTGTGTTATATATATTCTCACTCTTTTTACTTTTGACTTTTCTGTGTCCTACTATTTAATCTGAGTCCCTTTTATGCAGCATGTAGTTGCATTTTTCACTATAAAAGAAAAAGCAGTTCAATAATCTTTATTTTAATTGAAATGTTTAGTCCATTTACATTTAAAGTAATTATTAAATATAATACTTGTTCTTTATTTGGCCTCTCTAAGTCTTTGTTTATTTTTCCTTTCTTGCCTTATTTTTATTATTAAAGTATTTTTGTTATCCTCTATTTTATCCTCTATTACTTTTTAGTTATAAATTTTTAAAATAATTCCTTTTGTGGTTACCCTAGAGATTATAATATGCATCCTTGACTTAATCCAGTCTGTCTTAAATTAGTATTTTTCCCATCTGCTGAACATGTAAGAATCATGTAACAATTTCACTCCATTTACTAACTTCTTATCTTTTGTGCTATTGTGTTATATGTTTTCTTTCTATGTATGTCAAAAACCCTATGGGAGTTAATTTCATGTTATGTATATTTTACCACAATGAGAAACTTCTACAGGGCATTATTATCATTGTTTTAAACAGTTAGTGCTCTTTGTTCCTTCCTGCAGTTTCATGCTTCCATCTGTGATCATCTTCCTTCAGCCTGAAGTGTCCCTTTTCATATTCCTTTTAGTGTGCATCTGCTGGCAAAAAAAAAAAAAATCAACTTTTATTAGAAAATTTCCCTTTTTTTATTGAGGCAAAATTCATATAACACAAAACCAACCATTTAAAAGTGAACAGTATGGTAACTAGAGTTAACAAAACTATATTGTAAACTTGAAAGTTGCTGTGAGAGTAGAGCTTTAATGTTTTCACCATAATAACAACAACAAAATAACAATTATATGAGGTAAAGTATGTGTTAACTAACCTTATTGTGGTAAACATTTCACAATATACACCTGTATCAAATCACCACATTATATAACATAAACTTATGCAATGCAATATATCAATCATATCTCAGTAAAGCTGGGGGGAAAGTGAATGATTTAGTGGCATTTAGTATATTAACAATTGTTGTGCAACCACCACCTCTGTTTGATTTCAAAACATTTTCATCACTCCCGAAAGAAACCTTGTACCCATTAAGTAGTTACTTCTCATTTCCCCTTCCTCCCAGTCCCAAGTAACCACCAATCTTTCTGTTTCTATGAACTTACCTATTTTTGATATTTCATATCAATGAAATTACATAATATGTGACCCTTTGTGTCTGACTTCTTTCCTTCAACATAATGTTTTTGAGGTTCATTCATGTTGTAGCATGCATCAGTACCTCATTTCTTTTTTATTTTTTTATTTTTATTTTTAATTTCATTTTTAATTTAAGTATAGTTGGCTTACAATGTTGTGTTAATTCCTTATTCCTTTCTATGGTTGAATAATATTCCATTATATACATATACAGTATTTCATTTATCTATTCATCCATTGATGGACATTTGGGTTGTTTAAACTTTTGGCTGTTGTGAATAGTGCTACTGCAGGCATGTGTGTATACTTGTTTAGTTCTTGTTTTCAGTTCTTTTGAGTATATAGTTTTCTTTTATTGTGGTATCTTTGGCATTGGTATCAGGGTAGTACTGGCCTCATAGAGTGAGTTAGGAAATGTCTTCTTCTCTTCCACTTCTTGGAAGTTAGTGAAAAATTTTTTTCTTTTAATGTGCGGTAGAATTCATCAGTGAAGTCCTCTGGCGTCTTTGTTTCTTTGTTGATAGGTTTCAGTTATGGATTCAATCTCTTTACTTTTTATAGACTTGCTCACATTTTCTATTTCTTCTAGTATCAGTTTTGGTAATTTGTTGCTAGGAATTTGTCTATTTCATCTAGGTTATCTAATTTGTTGGTGTGCTATTGTTTATAGTATTTTCTTATAGTCCTTTTTATTTCTGTAAGGTCAATAATAATGTCCCTAAATTCCTGATTTTAGTTATTTGAGTCTCCTTTCTTTTTTGCCAATCTAGCTAAAGGTTTGCCAACTTTGTTAATTGTTTCAAAGAACAAACTTTTGATTTTATTGATTCTCCCTATTAATTTTCTATTCCCTTTCATTTATCCCCATTCTAATTTTTATTATTTCCATTTCTCCTGGCTTTGGATTTAATTTGCTCTTCTTTTGCTATTTCCTTAAGGTGTAAAGTTATGTTATTGATTTCAGGTATTTCTTCTTTTCTAATATAGATGTTTACTGCTATAAAGTTCCCTCTTAGCACTGTTTTTACCGCATCCCATAAGTTTTGGTATGTTGTTTTCATTTTTACTTGTCTCAAGATTTTTTCTAATTTTCCTTGTGATTTCTTCTTTGATTCATTGGTTGTTCAAGAGTGGTTGTTTAATTTTCACAGATCTGTGAATTTTCCAGTTTTCCTTCTGTTATTAATTTCAAGCTTTATCATGTTATGGTTGATATCTCAAAATATGTCTTTTTATATTTTGTATCCATTGACATAGTTTTAAATCTATAGTTTTTTTTTTACAGTTTTAACTTATAAATTCTATACCTGAACCAAAGGTGATTTATTTAATACCATTAAAGCATTACAGGATTTCTGTATTTATCTATATATTTAACTTTTTCAGAGGGCTTTATTTTGCTGTATGCTTTCGTGTTCTGGTAAGCTAGCTCTCCAGGTGGTGAAAAAAGCCCTGATTTTTTTATTTGCTGATTTACACGGTGTAAATACCCCCACTATGGACTGTGTTAAGTTATCAGTGTGATGTCATAGAATGTGAAGTCGAGATGTGCAGTCAACTCTAATGAGCTGCTATAAGTTAGCTCCAACAAACAACTTGTTTCTTGGCATCTCACCCTGCACATAGGTAGCTTAGGAGTCTCCGAACAATTTGAGTGGAATTCATGTGCAGATTTTAGAACTAATTTCTCTGATTCCCTTTTTTCTGTGATTTTGCCCTTCAACTTTGAGCCACTTTTATAGACCTGAACTCGACTTCTGTCTCCTTGTCCCAGAAATACTGATATTCTCTGCTTGGGATTTATTTCTCCATTCCACAAATTAGAAAAATGTCCTCTGAAAAATGTCTGGGTGGATGCTATAAATTTTCCTCTAGCACTTCTTTTGCTGCATCCCATAAGTTTTGGTATGTTTTGTTTTCACCACACGTGTATCCCATTTTTTAGACTGTAGCATATAAAGTCCTGCTTATATTAGTTGCTTATCACTATCTCCAAGCACTTAAAAAAATATATATTTGTGTAATTTTTGTAATTGTTTCCAGTGGGAGAGTTAGTCTACTATAAGCTACTCCCTTACAGCTGTAATTGGAAGTCTTTTTTCCTATCCAGCATAAATACCAGACACTGTCCTAAGTGCATTACACACAGTAATCCATTCAATCCTTGCCAGAACCTTAAGAGGTATCATTTTGATCTTTACCATTATTTTACTAATGAGCAAACTGAGGCACAGAAAAGTTAAGTAATGTGTTCAAGGTCATATAGAAAGTAAATAGTAAACTGGGATTTGGACTTAGGCAGTCTTGTTTTGGAATCCATGTTCTTAACTTCCATGAAGAATACTGTCCCTTGCCCCCAGCCAAGAGGAGAGAGGAGGAAGAGGCTGTAAAAGAGACTGTGAAGTAATAAAAACTCAATGACTTTCAGTTTTCTTATTTGTAAAATGGAACAAAAAATAGTATGTGCTTCACAAGGCTGTTGTGAAGATAAAATCTTAAAATGCTTGTAAAGTATATATCACAGTGGCTATTAAGTAGTAGTCACTAAATAGATGGAAAGCTACTATTATTACATCATAGACTATTTCCTAACTGGCCTACCTGACTCGTCTTTCCAGCTGTACCCTCCCCACAACCCAAACCACACAACCGGCTCACATATTCCCATTTACTTCTCTGCAGCAGAGCCATTTATATCTTACATACTGCTCACCTGCTCAGAATCCTTCCATGGTTCCCAATTGCCTACAGCAGGGATAGGCCAATGCTTTATGTAAAAGGCCAGATAGTAAATGTTCTTAGGCTTTGGAGGTTATATGTTCTCCATTGCCAGTATTCATCCCTGCCATTTTTTTTTTTTGTATAGTAAAAGCATTCATAGAAAATATATAATAAAAGGTGCGTGGATGTGTTCCAATAAAACTTTACTTACAAAACTAACCCTGGGGAAGGCTGGATTTGGCCCACAGGCCAGAGTTTGACAAACCCTTGGCCTACAGAATTAAGGGAAAAAATGACATGTAGGAAGTTGGGTTTACTTTGATGAATTTTCTTTTTTTGGGGGGAGGTCTCACTTCTCCAGTCCTGGCTTTCTGGTGCTTTCCAAAAGGATGTTGTTTTTTGGAATTTTACTTGATTTTTCTAGTTGTTCTCAGCAATAGCATTGCTCTGCTACAAGTTACTCCACCTTAAAGCAGAAGTCTCTTGTGTGGTACAATATTTTAATAAGTACTGGGCCTCCAAGAATTTTCCTGTGTATTTATCTCATTTATGTGGCCCATAACTAGATTGGAAACCAGATGTTTGTATCACCTTAGATATGTAGTGCTCAATGATGATGGTGACATCATGACAGTGTGTGGCTCATGTAAGACTTCAATGCAGGAAACAGAAGCCACTTTAAGAAGTTTAAGCAGGAAGGGTTGTCCCTACCTCTTTATTACAAAAATAGAATTATACAACCTGTTTCATTAACTATATCATGTATCATGACATACATACACATGTCAACACATAAACACCATTTTTTTTTCAGTTCGATCTGAAATATTTCATAGTATGTATGTACTGTAATGAATTTAATCATTCCTCTATTGATGGAAATTCAGGTTGTTTCCATTTTTTTTTTTTTTGCCACTGAAAATAACACTGCAGTAAATGTTTTTGTGGTGATGAGTCCTGATGCTCTTATTCCTGTCCAGTAGAATTTTTCAAGAAAGACTGCTGAGTCAAAGTGTACACATATTTTAAAATTATAATAGATAGTTAGAATATGTTCCAGAAAGTTCATAACAATTTACAGGAACAAATTTAAAACAGAATTGAGTACTTACAAAATTTCTAGAAGGCCTAAATGAGTGGGGTATAGGCTGGATTTAAAAGAATAGTTCCAGGAAAATTTTGAACTGAAACTGCAAGGCAGCTACTACCTCTGATGTCACCCGTAGAGCCCTGTCAGGATTAAGGGCCTGCCATTGTCACTGCTGCAGCTGCTACAGTTCTCTTTGATTCGAAACCACTTCAAGAAACTGCTTTTGCTGCCTTTGCTGGGGGTAACTCCTCAGTTCCTCTTGATACCCAGGAAGCTGGAGGAGAAACACTGCAGAAAAAAACCTCATATATATATTAGGCAGGATTGCTCTTTTTAGCTTGTCAGCCCATCTCCTTCTGCCGGATTTCACATAAGTGCCTCAACTTGGTGATGCCTAGTTCACATGAAAAACCCTAGCTGGGTGACACTCTGGGGTGGAATGGAAGTGGCGTAGTGTTAGTCACAATCTATAATTATTATATAGCATTACTAACTACTCAATTATGCATAATGCTGAACAAGACACTAATTTGGGGATATTCTCTCCAACTAGATCTTAGAAGAGGGAAAAGAGACAAAGAGACACTTTACAAAAGAGGAAATGCATTTGACTTAAAAAATTATGGCAAAAGAATGTTTAAGCAACTTACCAGTAATCCAAAAATGTTTATTAAAACCAGATTTTTTGGGGCCTGTGAAGTTAACAAATATAAATTTGAGACAAGCTGAAGCTGGTTTCAGAACAATAAAATGGACACTTTTATTTTATTCACTGTTGGAGAGAGCATAAATTGGTCCAAATAGTTTGGAAAATAAATAGGTCATATAGGTCAATGAATATCAGTAATTTGATATTCATATACTCTGACCCAGTAATTTCACTTCTCAGAATCTATTCTAATGTAATAATCCTAATACACAAAAAATAAATTTATGTTAAAAGATATTGATTTAGCATCATTTATAATATTAATATCCTATAGTGAAAAAGAATATAAAAAAGAATTTGTATATATATTCCTGAATCACTATGCTGTACATCAGAAACTAATACAATATTGTAAATAAACTCTAATTCAATTTAAAAAATGGGGAAAAAAGGAGGCCAAGATGGCAGAGTAGAAGGACGCTCGCAGCTCACCCTCTCCCACAAATACACCAAGACTTACATCCACAGACCCACTCAGCCAAGCAGAGCACCTGCGGAATTCCGACAGAACATCGTCCTCTTCAAAAATTAAGACCCCAAAAATCTGGTAGGAGAAAAGGAAAAAAGAAAGAAGAAAAGGCAAAACAGAGCAGGATGGGTCCCGCGGGGAGGGAGCGGCAAAGGAGGACTGGTGCTCTTTCACTGGGTCTCCCCTCTCCAACTGAGAGGCCAGCGGGACGGAGGCGGAGCCTCCGAGGCTTGGATCTGTACAGAACAGCCCTTGACACACAGAACTAAGTTAAACGGGCACAGAGGGTCCCCGCGACACCCAGCCCAAGACGTGGCCTGGCAGCTGGGGGCAGGGCCAGGCCGCCGGAGCCCAGCAGAGGACCGGAACAGCTGCACTGAGGCAGCCCAGGGGACTGCAGGGGGCTGCGCACCGTCGCTGTGGGTGCACAGGGCAGAACAACCCGGGCCGTCCATAAAACAACACGGCTGATGTGCCCTGGGGGGAAGGGTGCATACCCCCATCTCTGAAAACCCGTGGAAAGTTTTCGGGTGAAGAGAGGTGGGGCTCAGGCACAGCCGCCATATCCTCCGGCGCTTAGCACCCAGGTGGGGGCAGGGGCAAAACCTGCATCTGCATCTAAGGACTAAGCAGCCTCAAAGGCCAGAGGGAGACTTGTCTACAGCCCGAGGCAGATAGGATCCTTCCGTCCTGGTCCCACAGAGAACTTGCTCCACCAAGACAAACAAGGAGCTGGGTTTTGGCCCGGAGCAGGGACAGGGCTGTTTCTCGGTCTTCCCCAAGCCCGCCTGTGGAGTGCCAACCCGAGGCAGAGCGCGCAGCGGCACAGAGCTGTGGAGCTATTGGCACTGGGAGAGGGCAGGCGGCATCCCGCCTTTCGGGCAGGAAAGTAGCCTCTGACCATGGTGATGGGAGGGGGCGCGACCCCCCCTCCTACCTGGCCAGTCTGCAACATCTGACTGCGGCATCGGGAGGGGCAGTGACCTGCCCGCCCACAGCAAAGGAGAGCTGCACCTGACCCAGTGTTGGGAGAAGGCGTGATCTGCATGCTGACAGGCACTGGGAGCAGCACAGACAAGGGTGCCAAGGGAGGGCCTCTGGAAAGAGCAAGCTGAGCTTCCAAAACAGGACGAAGACAGAAAGACTTCACATTAAAAGCACAGTCTCCAGGAGAACACTGACCCCCCCCTTTTTTTTAAATCTGTTTTTACCTGTTCTGTTTTCTACTACCCTTTTAATTTTTACTTCTTAAACAATTATATATACCCCCAGTTTTAACCCCTTTTAAATTTTTAAAAATATTTTTATTATTATTATTTTTAAAAATTCTGCTTCAATTTGCTCTTCTATTATTCATTATACACTGTTTTCAAACCTTTTTTTCTCCCTTCTTTTAAAATTCTTTCTCTCTCTCTCTTTTTTTTCTCTTTTCTAAGTTTTATTCCTACATAGACATTAGATAGATAAACTCCTTAAGGACCATAATAGATAACTGATACTCCAAAAACCACAGTGCCAGAGAGGTAGGAGCAAGATGAAGAAGCAGAGAAACCACTCGCAATTAAAAGAACAAGAGAAATCCCCTGAAAGAACGATCAATGAAATAGACATCGATAGCCTGCTAGATCAAGATTTCAAAAATGGAGTGATCAAAGTACTGAAGGAACTAAAAGAGATAGTGTTTAGAGATATAAAATATGTCAAAAATGAAATTGAAGCTATAAAGAAGAGCCAAGTAGAATTGGTAAACTCATTGGCTGAGATGAGGAATGACCTAAAGGCTGTGCAAAACAGACTAGATAATGCAGAGGAATGAATTAGTGACCTAGAAGACAGGGCAATAGAAAGCACCCAATCAGAACAGCTACAAGATAAACAAATAAAATCTAATGAAAACAACATAAGGGACCTATGGAATAATATAAACTGTGCCAATCTTCGCGTAATAGGGGTCCGAGAAGGGGAAGAAAGATCAAAGGGGATTGAAAAGGTTTTTGAAGAAATCATGACTGAAAACTTCCCAAACTTAAAGAAGGACTCAGATATCCAAGTACAGGAAGCTCAGAGGGTCCCAAACAGGAAGAACACAAACAGACCCACACTAAGACATATCATAATCAAGATGGCCAGAGTCAAGGATAAAGAAATGATCCTAAAGGCAGCAAGAGAAAAGCAAAGTGAGTTACAAGAGAACCCCCATAAGGCTCTCAGCTGATTTCTCTACACAAACACCATAGGCCAGAAGGGAGTGGCAAGATATATTCAAAGACCTGAATGAAAAAAAGATGCAGCCTAGGATACTTTATCCAGCAAGGCTATCCTTTAGAATAGAAGGAGAGATAAAGAATTTCACAGACAAGAAAAAGCTACAAGAGTTTAGGAACACTAAACCCATGCTAAAAGATATATTGAAAGATCTACTCTAAATAGTAAAGCAGCAGGATGCTACAGAAATGAGAAACTCACAACTGGAAAGGTGATAACTCATGAATTACAAATAAAATAAACACAAAATTATAAAAGAAGATATACAAATCATTGAGAGTGGGAGAGGGAGGCAGGAAAATATGGAATTTTTTTTGTTTCTTTTTTAAATTTTTTGTCCTCGGTAGGATGGGTTTGAGATCATGTTACTATCAGTTTAATAAAAACAGTTATAGTAATGGGCTAATAGACATACAAAAAAGGGTAACCACAAGCCAAAAACTTACAAGGGAGTCACAAAAACTAAATAAAATCCATGATAACACAAAGGAAAATTACCAAACCACAAAAGGAAGAAGAAAGGAACAGAGAGGAAATACCAAAGCAACTGCAAAAAATTAGTTCAAAATGGCAATAAACACACATCTATCAGTAATTACTGTAAATGTTAATGGACTATATGCTCCAGTCAAAAGACATAGAGTGCCAGACTGGATAATAAAGCAAGAACCTTCAATATGCTGCATACAAGAGACCCAATTTAGGGAGAAGGACACAAATAGATTGAGAGTGAAAGGATGGAAAAAGATATTCCATGCAAATGGAAAAGCCAAAAAAGCAGGTGTTGCAGTACTGATTTCAGACAAAATAGACTTTAAAACAAAGGCCATAAAGAAAGATAAAGAAGGACATTTTATAATGATTAAAGGAGCAATACAAGATGAGGACATTACACTCGTTAATATATATGCACCCAATATAGGAGCACCTAAGTATATAAAACAATTACTAACAGAGATAAAGGGGGATATTGATGGGAATACAATCATAGTTGGAGATTTTAACACCACATTAACATCTCTAGACAGATCTTCCAGACACAAAATAAATAAGGCAACAGAGAAATTAAATAATACAATAGAAAAGCTAGATTTGGTGGATATTTTCAGAGCATTACACCCCCCCAAAAATAGGATATACATTCTTTTCAAGTGCACATGGGAGATTTTCCAGGATTGATCATGTACTTGGGCACAAAAGAAACCTCAGCAATTTTAAAAAGGTAGAAATTATCTCAAGCATCTTTACTGACCACAATGCCATGAAACTAGAAATCAACAACAGAGAAACAAAGGAGAACAAAAGGAAAGCATGGAGATTAAACAGTATGTTATTAAAAAACCAATGGGTCAATGAGGAAATCAAAGCTGAAATTAAAAAATACCTTGAGACAAATGAAAATGAAAGCACAACCACAGAAAATTTATGGGACACAGCAAAGGCAGTGCTAAGAGGGAAGTTTATGGTGACACAGGCCTTCCTCAAAAAAGAAGAACAATCTCAAATAAACAATTTAACCCACCAGCTGAGAGAACTAGAAAAAGAAGAACAAACATCCCCAAAAGGCAGCAGAAGGAAGAAAATTATAAAGATTAGGGAGGAAATAAATAAAATAGAGATTAATAAAACCATAGAAAAAATCAATCAAACCAAAAGCTGGTTTTTTGAAAAAGTAAATAAAATCGACAGACCTCTGGCCAAACTCACGAAGAAGAAACCAGAGAGAGCACAAATTAGCAAACTAAGAAAGGAAAATGGAGAAATTACAAAAAATAAAATAGAAATACAGAATATCATATGAGAATATTATGAAAAACTATATGGAAGCAAACTGGATAACCTAGAGGAGATGGACAAGTTTCTGGAAACATACAGTCCACCAAGACTGAATCAAGAAGAAACTGACCACTTGACCAAACCGATCACTAGAAGTGAAATCAAAATAGCAATAAAAAACCTCCCTACAAATAAAAGTCCAGGACCGGATGGCTTCACCGGGGAATTCTACCAAACATACAAAGAAGAACTCATACCAGTCCTTATCAAACTCTTCCAGAAAATTGAAAAGGAGGGAATACTCCCAAACTCATTCTATGAAGCCACCATCACCCTGATACCAAAACCAGGCAAAGACGCTACCAAAAAAGAAAATTATAGGCCAATATCACTGATGAACATAGATGTCAAAATCCTCACCAAAATATTAGCAGATAGAAGCCAACAACAAATATAAAAGATTATACATCATGACCAAGTGGGGTTCATCCCAGGGACACAAGGGTGGTTCAACATATACAAATCGATCAATGTAATACACCACATCAACAAGAGAAAGGACAAAAACCACATGATCATCTCAATAGATGCAGAAAAAGCATTTGATAAAATTCAACACCCATTTATGATAAAAACTCTCGCCAAAGTGGGTATAGAGGGAACATATCTCAACATAATAAAAGCTATATATGAGAAACCCACAGCCAGCATAGTACTCAACGGTGAAAAACTCAAAAGCTTCACACTAAAATCTGGCACAAGACAAGGATGCCCACTATCACCACTCCTATTCAACATAGTCTTGGAAGTCCTAGCCACAGCAATCAGACAAGAGAGAGAAGTAAAAGGGATCCAAATTGGAGAAGAGGTAAAAGTGTCACTATATGCCGACAACATGTTACTATATATAGAAAACCCTAAAAGATCCACACAAAAACTACTAGAGCTGACTGGAGAATTCAGCAAGGTAGCAGGTTACAAGATTAACATTCAAAAATCAGTTGTATTTCTTTACACTAACAATGAATCAACAGAAAAGGAAAGTAAAGAAACAATCCCCTTTAAAATAGCACCCAAAGTAATAAAATATCTGGGAATAAATCTAACCAAGGAGGTGAAAGAATTATACATAGAAAACTATCAACCATTGAAGAAGGAAATTAAAGAAGAATTTAAAAAATGGAAAGATATCCCATGCTCTTGGATTCGAAGAATCAATATTGTTAAAATGGTAACACTGCCCAAGGCAATCTACAGATTTAATGCAATACTTATCAAATTACCCAGGACATATTTCACAGAACTAGAACAAATCATAATAAAATGTATATGGAACCATCAAAGACCTAGAATTGCCAAAGCATTACTGAAGAGAAAGAAAGAGGCTGGAGGAATAATTCTCCCAGACTTCAGACAATACTATAGAGCTATAGTCATCAAGACAGCATGGTATTGGTACAAAAACAGACATATAGACCAATGGAACAGAATAGAGAGCCCAGAAATGAACCCACAAACTTTTGGTCAACTAATCTTCGACAAAGGAGGCAAGAATATACAATGGAATAAAGACAATCTCTTCAGCAAATGGTGTTGGGAAAACTGGACAGCAGCATGTAAAA
Organism: Camelus bactrianus; assembly: GCF_048773025.1. Lineage (NCBI taxonomy): Eukaryota > Metazoa > Chordata > Mammalia > Artiodactyla > Camelidae > Camelus > Camelus bactrianus. The sequence goes on from NC_133575.1 coordinate 82,997,501, forward strand.
CAATGAAGCTAGAACACTCCCTTACACCATATACAAAAATCAACTCAAAATGGATTAAAGACTTAAACATAAGACAAGATACAATAAACCTCCTAGAGGAAAACATAGGGAAAACATTATCTGACATACATCTCAAAAATTTTCTCCTAGAAGAAATAAAAGCAAGAATAAACAAATGGGACCTAATGAAACTTACAAGCTTCTGCACAGCAAAGGAAACCATAAGTAAAACAAAAAGGCAACCTACGGAATGGGAGAAAGTTTTTGCAAATGAAACCGACAAAGGCTTGATCTCCAGAATATATAAGCAGCTCATATGACTCAATAAGAAAAAAATAAACAACCCAATCCAAAAATGGGCAGAAGACCTAAACAAGCAATTCTCCAAGGAAGACATACAAATGATCAAAAGGCACATGAAAAAATGTTCAATATCACTAATTATCAGAGAAATGCAAATCAAAACTACAATGAGGTATCACCTCTCACCAGTCGGAATGGCCGTCATTCAAAAATCCAGAAATGACAAATGCTAGAGAGGCTGCGGAGAAAAGGGAACCCTCCTTCACTGCTGGTGGGAATGCAGTTTGGTGCAGCCACTGTGGAAAACAGTATGGAGATTCCTCAGAATCCTAGGAATAGACTTACCGTATGACCCAGGAATCCCGCTCCTGGGCATAGATCCAGAAGGAACCCTACTTCAGGATGACACCTGCACCCCAGTGTTCATAGCAGCATTATTTACAATAGCCAAGACATGGGAACAGCCTAAATGTCCATTAACAGATGACTGGATAAAGAAGAAGTGGTATATTTATCCAATGGAATACTACTCAGCCATAAAAACTGACAACATAATGCCATTTGCAGCAACATGGATGGTCCTGGAGAATGTCATTCTAAGTGAAGCAAGCCAGAAAGAGAAAGAAAAGTACCATATGAGATCACTCATATGTGGAATCTAAGAAAAAAACAAAAAACCAAACAACGCATAAATACAAAACAGAAATAGACTCACAGACATAGAATACAAACTTGTGGTTGCCAAGGGGGTGGGGGTTGGGAAGAGATAGACTGGGATTTCAAAAGTGTAGAATAGATAAACAAGATTATACTGCATAGCACGGGGAAATATATACAAGATCTTATGCTGGCTCACAGAAAAAAAAATATGACAATGAATATATATATATGTTCATGTATAACTGAAAAATTGTGCTCTACACTGGAATTTGACACAACATTGTGAAATGATTATAAATCAATCAAAAATGTTTAAAAAATGGGAAAAAAAGAAAGAAAATTGGAAACAACTTAAATATATAATAATAAGGAATGGTTGAGTAAATTTTTGAACATACACAAAATTCAATATTCCACAGCCATAAAATGATGCATAAGAGAGATGATAATAACATTAGCCAGAAACTTTTATTTTAATTCATGAAGCACTATAGAAACAATGTCTAAGGTCTGTGAACTTTTCAGGGATCTGCAAAAATATTTGACATTTGATGGTAATTATTGGCTTCAAAATATGTAGGTAACTGCAAAATTAAAGTCCATAAATGTTTAAGTAAATGTCAAAAATGTAACACATCAATTTTATAAATTATTTCTTTTTGTATTCAGAAATATTTCAATATATTGGAAAAATTGTTGGTTAGATTGCATCAGTTTGTAAGAATTCGAGTATATATAATCTCTTTTAAGAAGTTATGACTAATGAATTTTAAAAGCAAAAATTTCAAAATTACTTCATATTTTTAGCAAAAAATGTAAGAAGTGGGTACATGGTAAAGTATAAGTGGAATGATGTGGGGTGGGGCCTCTGAAGGCAAGAGTGCATAGGGTTTAGCATGGTCTTAAAATGCTCTGGCTAAGAAATGCTATGTTTTGGGTATATACTATGTGCCAGGCACGTCATATACATCATCATCTTTAATCCCCACAACAGTGCTGGGTTGTAGCTCTGTTTATCATCATTTCTTACGTAAGAGGAAACCTAGGCTTTAGGGAACTTAAGCAAGTAGCCCAAGGTCACATGGCTGGGAAAGACAGAGCTGGAATTTGAAGGCAGGTTGACTTGACTCCAAATCCCGGGTCCTTAAATGTATGTATGTTATGGTGTCAAATTTTTTTAAAAGCTTACAAAATTGTATATGTGGTTTGACTGACTTTAGAAAAGCATACAGTATTCATTGAAAAAATATTTTTCTGATTTTCACTGGTCAGCATTTTCTAAAATATTTTTTACAACAGTTGTGCAACACTAATTCTTTAAAAATGAAAAGGGGTTTGAGAATATTTGGATAATAGTGACATCCTGTGGCTATGTGTGGGTCATTACAGCCTCAGCTTTAATTTCAGTTTTGGAGCTAACTACTAGAGGGCAGCACTGAGTGCTGACCAAGATTTCTGGGCTAACCCTGGCAGAAAGCCAACTCACGATTCCACCTTTCCCCTCAAAACTGGAGAAAAACAAACCCATTTATAATGCCATAACTAAACAGATAAACAAAATGCCTTCTAATACTCTGCATCCTAAAGCAATATAGCAAAGATACTAAGCATACAGTCCTCAGGGGAAGAGATAGCTCAGTGGTAAGAATGCCTGCCTAGCAGGCACAAGTTCCAGGGTTCAAATCCCAGTACCTCCACTTCAAAAATAAGTAGACAAATAAATCTAGTTACCTCTTCCCCTAAAAAAAAAAAAAAAGGCATACTAACCATCCAGTCCTCAAGCCATGTTGCCGAATTTGAGCCCTGACTGCACCATTTACTATCTGTGTGACCTTGGCCAAGTTACATAACCTCTCTGGACTTTACCTTTTTCTCCATCTCTAAAGTGAGGATAAGAATTGTCCCCACATCTTAGGGCTGTGGGGACAAATGGAATAATAGACTTATAGTGCCAGTTGTGGGGGACAGGGATGTTCAATACTTGGTAATTTTTATATTTCCTGCTGTTCAAAGCTCTCTTTCCTTTAAGAACCAATATATATCTTGTTGAGTGTTACAATCAGAGAGAGAACTTTGTTACTACTACTGCATTCACAGTAGGGTTTATTCGGTGGGGTAGGGTTTATATAATGTTTAAAGAGAAGATGAAAATTACAGTTCAGAGCCTGCACTAGATGGTTTGAGCCTGGGTAAGTTATCTGCTCAGTCTAAGCCTCACTTGTCAAAAATGGGAAAAATAATATTACGTGCATTATAGAGTTTTTGTGACCATTTCAATGAGACAGTGTCTTTCATGCTTGTAGCACAGTGGCTGGCATGTAGAGCTCACAGCAACTGTTAAATTTTGTTTTCCTCCTTATCCTCAGTGGGGTTGTATATGACATGGCAGCCCTTGTGGCAAAATGCAGACGTTTGTGTAGCATCCTTTTTTGTAGTTTTCCTCTCCCACTCTCTGTCATCTTCCCCCACCTCCCTCATGCTCTAGATGCTCACGTGACTTCCTGACTACAAGGAGCTACTTGTCCAAGACTTGTTCTGGATGATTAACTAGGAACACACTATTCTAGACCTATTCTTATAGCCCAGGCCCCAGCCATGCAGAACTATTCATCTTGCATCTCAGTCTCAAAAAGAATGCATAGATACCAGTCTAATGTCATGGGAAGCCTTTGCCACTATATACACTGATGTATATAATTGAGGTTTTCCTGTTATGTTTAGCTGTAAAAATAAACCAAATCATTAGATGTTAAGGGACTCTTTGTCTTTGCAACTGAAGTTAAGAGGGAATCTAGAGACATGTGTCTGGCTTCACAATCAGTCTTGTGATTACTCCTTGGAAAGTAAAGATCATCCAGAGATGACTGAATTCTGTAAATTGTTAGGCTTCAATATTGAGAATATAGAACAGGAACTGATATAAGCTTTACTAAAATCTAGTTGCATCCCATGAACATTCTTCAACAAGACCCTTGAGGAACAATACTTAACCAGATAGTGTAGCTGATATTTCTGACATAGTGATTCTAAAAGGTTGGTAGGAATGATCCCTAAGATTGTATTTATGAATGGATTTGACGTTTTTTGTAACTTTCAGACTGACAAGCAACCAAATTAATTATTATCATTTGTCATCATTAATTACACTGTTACTGAGGTCTAGAGATTCAGTATTTTTGAGCTTATGGATAAATCCAATGGCCCCACCCTGTGATTGCTTTTAAAAGGCAACGGTTAAGAGTCTTGTCTCTGAAGCTAGACCATTTTTTTTCCCCAATCTAACTACTACATAGTAGCTGTGTGCCCTTGGGCAAGTTACTTGACCTCTCTGTGCTCCAGTTTCCTCATCTATAAAATGCGGATGATAATAAATGCAAACCCTATAGGACTGTTGTGATGATTCAATGATTTAGTATACATAAAACCTATAGAGCAGTGCCTAACACATAGTGAACTTTCTGATACCATTAACTATAATTATTAACATAGAGACAAATATTTGTTGAATGCTTAATTAAAAAATCACTTTAGAAATTTTATTTATATGCTAATTCCCAGCTATTCCTACTTATAAATTTGGAATCTCATGTCTATTCAGGATTTTGGAGCATTCCTTGAATGTGCTCCCTTGAGCATCTTAGCCCTCATCATAAGTTTCCTGAGAAGTATCTGCTAGCTTTTAGATAGAGAAGGCTAGAGGGCCCTCACTTGCATGAATATTTCTATCAGGTCACCCAACATTCTACAATTAGGGATTGTTTCCTTTGGGTAGTCACCAGGTTTTCTTGGAGCCTTTGTTGTAGTGCAAGTGCATTGGAGGGATAGTACAAGACATGAATTAGTGGAATGTAGCAAGGATGAGAATGGGCTTTGTTGGAGCCAAATGGCCTTGGGTTTGAATTCTGGCTCTGCCACTTATCCAGAATCAGACTGTCTGGGTTTAAATTTTGGCCCCGCTGATTAGGGGCTGTGTGACTTTGGGTAAGTTACTTTAACCTCTTTTTATATCTGCAATTCAAACAGTATCTAACATATGGTATTACTGTGTAGATTAAAGGAGATAGGGATTCCAAGAATGCCTGTCATATTATCAGTACTCAACAAATAATTATTATTGCCTGACTTTTCTGAGTCATTTACAAAATGGGGAGGGAATAATAGCTTTTGTCGTGGTTGTTGTGAATATACAATGAGATAACATACATGTAAAGATGCCTACCATATTTAAAAAAAGGCAGATAATAAGTGTTGTCAAGAACTTGGAAAACAGTTCGGCAGCCCCTCAATAAGTTAAACAGAGTTATAACATGACCAAGCAATTCCATGTTTAGGTGTATACCCAAAAGAATTGAAAACATGTGTCCACACAAAAACTTATACACAATGTTCATAGAAGTATTATTCATAATTGTCAAAAAGTGGAAATCACCCAAATATTTATCCATTCATAAATGAGTAAACAAATGTGATATAGCCAATGAAATGGAATATTATTCAGCCATAAAAAGGAATGAAGTACTGATGCATACTACAACGTGCATGACCCTTGAAAACATTATGTTGTCACAAATGACTACAGATTGTATGCTTGAATTTTTATAAATTTGTCCAGAATAGGCAACTCCATAGAGACAGAAAGTAGATTGGTGGTTGACAAGGGCAGGGAGGAAGGGAAGAATAGGCAGTGAGTGCTAAATGGACACAGGATTTCTTTGTGGAGGGGTTATAAAAATGCTCTGGGATTGGATGGTGATGATGGTTGTGCAACCTTGTGATTACACATATTGAAAAACACCAAATTGTACACTTTAAAGGAAAGAATTTTTGTTGTGTGAATTATGTCTTAATAATGCTGTTATTTTTAAAATGTCTGTCACATGGTAGCCATTATTTCATAGAAATCATTTTTAGCCACTAACACCTCAGCTCTTACCTTAGGAATCTAGAACAGGTCCCTGAATGAATGGTGCTCATGACAAAGAGAATTGCTAAGGGAAAGGGGGTAGATTTAAAATATGAGGATGTGTGCAGAGTTGAAGGGAGGGAGCTGGGGGTCTCTCTTGGGAGGAAAGGCAGTGAAGGCATTTAAGGAGAACAGAAGGAGGCAAATTTCACCTACTTTGAACTTTGCAGGGACCCAGACTGCATCATCTTTCATACCCTGGACTGCAATCACAACTGATGAATGTTCTGGCATTTAAAGCCATTCTGGAAAAAGGACAGCATGTGATTACTAGACAGAAAGGAAAAAGGAAGAATACAGAGGCAACATCCGAGGGCATGTGAGTCCAACTTTGAAAGGTAGAAGAAAGCAGTCTTCTGTGGAGGACGCATTTATCCAGAAGACTCGTTTGTTAATCTCTGGGTCAATGCATTTAGGTCAGCACTAACTCTGTTACAGGTAGGATCAATTTAAAGGATTAGAAGTGTCTCTTTAAATCCTAATCCCAGTCTTGGTCTGGGGATGCTGAAGAGTGATTTACAAAAAGGTTTACTATCCCTCTCAATTATTTACCCAATTAATGGAATTTATCAAAAGACTGGAGTCCTTGGCAGGATTGTGAATGCATAGAGGATGCACTGAAATGGACACACTGGGTAGCCATACCAGAGATTTGCATGTACAGACAGTAAACTGAAGACATTTGAGCAGTGAATTCCATGGTGAGTAGTTGACAGCTCTTGTTTATTAGAAAGATCATAACGGGGGAAAAAGACACAACCTACTTGGGAGCTCAGACGTCTGACTGAGATACATGAGTTTTAACTGCAATATGTAGTGGGGTAAAAAAGAATCAAAAGAAAGAATGAAATAGAGGAAGAAAGAAGGGGAGAATGGAGGGGGGAAGAGCTTTCAAGACACTTTGAATCAAGATTTGGGCTGAAAGGCTCTCATCCAAGCTTTCATTTAGTTTCTCTCATGATTCTTTTTTATTTCTTTCTGATGTTGTCGTACACAAGCTGTTAAGTTGATTCAGGCTGTAACTGTAAAGATCAATCATCCACAGAAGTTTTTAGCTTGACAAGCTGGGATGAGGAACCATTTTCCTAAGAGCTATTTGTCATAGTCTTTCTTTGTACGTGTTTAAAGAACAGTCGTTTTCCTTGTGAAATCAAGCTTCCCATCACATTGTGAAAGCTACTTGAAATGAAATGATGCATCCCTATGCTCTAGCTACTTTCCATGGAAGCTCGATTCCATGCAGGTGTTCAAACCTTAGTTACCTTGGCAGCAGCCCCAGAAGAGCTGTGGGTCAGTAGTATTCTATTTTCAAAATTTCATATCTTCAAACTTTTAGTTATGTCCATGTTTCCCATTAACCCCAAGGAAGGTTTCAGCTGATTTGTTTTGAAGACAGTGTCTTTTACACAAGGGCTTTATAATTTTGTTTTAAAACCCAAATCAGTAGGTGAAGGCTTAGGGCATCTTCCCTCCTTCCCTTTTTATTCCTTCCTTCCTTCCTTCCTTCCTTCCTTCCTTCCTTCCTTCCTTCCTTCCCTCCCTCCTTCCTTCCTTCCCTATATTCCTCTCTTCTCTGTCTTCCTACATTTTTTTTTCCAAATCAAGTTTCTTTCCGCAAAATCCTGGGGTCAGGGATCAAGACTAAATTCTAGAGCAACACAGAACTTTCTGGTTCTCAAGGGAGTCCTAGCAGAGTTAGAAGTACCACCTAATGTATGAAATAGAGCCAGAAAGAATGGAGGGACAAATCTTCAGCTTGGGGGTTGTTTAACAAAGGGCAACAACAGTGGTGACAAATAGCAAGAGGTACTTTCTGATGTGTAGCTTGAAGAAGTACCCATGATGTAAATTTGTAAACTTGAAAAATGATAAAAAAAAAGAGCAAAATTTTTATTTAAATTTTTATTATGGTAATAACACTTAACATGAGATCTACCCTTTAAAAAATGTTTAAGTGCAAAATACAATATTGTTAACTATAGGCACCACGTTGTAAAGCAGATCTCTAGATCATTTTCATCTATATCCGTTGAATAACAATTCCCCATTTCCCTCTCTCCATAGCCCTCAGCAAACACTATTCTCTTCTGTGCTTCTATGAGTTTGACTATTTTAGATATCTCATAAAAGTAAAATTATAAAATATTTGTTCTAGCTTATTTCACTTAGCATAATATCCCTTGGGTTCATCCATATTATTGCATAAGGCAGGATTTCCTTCCTTTTAAAGGCTTAATAATATTCCATTTTATGAATATATACCATATCTTCTTTTCCATTCATCCATTGATGGACATTTAGGTTGTTTCTGTATCTTGGCTGCTGTGAATAGTGCTGCAATGAATGTGGGAGCACAGATATCTCTTTGAAAGCCTTATTTCTTCTTTTAGATATATATCCAGAAGTTGGATTACTAGATTATATGGTGATTCTATTTTTAATTTTTTGAGGAATGTCCATACTGTTTTCTATAGCTGCTGCACCATTTTACATTCCCATCAACAGTGTGCACAGTGTGCAAGGGTTCCAGTTTCTCCACATGTTTGCCAACATTTGATGTCTTTTTTTTTATAATAGCCATTCTGACAGATGTGAGGTGATATTTCATTGTGGTTTTGAGTTGTATTTCCCTGATAGTAGTGATATTGAGCACCTTTTCATATACCTACTGTCATAGATACACCATTTGTATGTCTTCTTCAGAGAAACATCTATGCATGTCCTTTGCCCATTTTAAAATCATGTGGTTTTTTTTGTTTGTTTTTGCTGTTGAGTTGTAGGAATTTCTTATAAATTTTGGATATAAACCCCTTATCAGATATAGAATTTTCAAATATTTTCCTCCCACTCTGTATGTTGCCTTTTCATCCTGATGATTATTTTCTTTGCTGAGAAGAGCTTTTTAGAATAATGTAATCTCCTTTTCTAGTTTTGCTTTTGTTTACTCTGCTTTTGGCATCAAATCCAAGAAGCCATTGCCAAGACTAATGCCAAGAAGCCTTTTCCCTTTTCTTCTAGGATTTTCATAGATTTAGCTCTTACACATTTAGATTTTTGATCCATTTTGAGTTAATTCTTGTATATAATGTAAAGTAAGGTTCCAACTCTTTTTTTAATGTGGATATCCAGTTTCCCTAATATCATTTGTTGAAGAGACTAACCTTTCCTCACTGTGTATTCTTAGTTCCCTTGTTAAAGATCAATTGACTCTATATGCATGGGTTTTTTTCCCTATGTTCTCTATTCTGTTCCATTGGGCTGTATGTCTGTCATTATTCCAATACTACACTGTTTTGATTACTGTAGCTTTGTAATATATTTTGATATCAGAAAGTGTGATATCTGGGGCTCTGTTCTTCTTTCTCAGGATTGCTTTGGCTATTCAAGTTATTTTGTGATTTCATATCAATTTTAGGATTTTTTTCTATTTCTGTAAAAAATGCCATTAGGATTTTGATGGGTATATTACTGAATCTACAGACTGCTTTGGGTAGAATGGACATTTTAACATTATTAAGTCTTCCAGTCCATGATCTGGGATGTTTGTCCATTGACTCCATTTATTTGTGTGTATTCTTTCATTTCTTTCATCAATGTTTTGTAGTTTTCAGTGTAGAAGTCTTTCATTTCATTGGTCAAGTTTATTCCTAAATATTTTATTATTATTGATGCTATTGTAATGGGATTTTTAAAAAATTTCCTTTTTGGATAGTTCATTGTTAGTATATAGAAATGCAACTAATTTTTGTATGTTGATCTTGTTCCTGCAACTTTATTGAGTACACTTATCAGATCTAATAGGTGGGGTTTTTTTTTTTTTGAGTCATTAGGGATTTCTATGTAATCTAGTAACTGAGATATTTTTACTTCTTCCTTTCCAATTTGGATGCATTCTATGTTTTTTTTTTCTTACCTAATTGCTCTGGCTAGAACTTCAAGTACCATGTTGAATAGGAGTGGTAAGAAAGGGCATCCCTTTCCTGTTTTGATCTAGAGGAAAAACTTTTAACATTTCACCATTGAGTATGATGTTAGCTGTGAGCTTATCATATATGGCCTTTTTTATGTTGAGGTACATTCCTTCTTTACCTAGTTTGTTGAGAGTTTTTTTTTTTATCATGAAAGGGTGTCGAATTTTTCCTAATTATTTTTCTGCATCTATTGATTGATATTGAGATGATAATGTGATTTTAATCCTTCATTTTGTTAAGTATTTTGCAGTATATCACATTTATTGATTTATGTATTTTGAGCCACCTTTGAATCCTAGGGATAAATCTCACTTGATCATGGCGTATGATCCTTTAAAGTGCTGTTGAAAAACAAACTTTTTAGTACTTGGGGTGGGTAAGCATTCTGCTTAAGAGGAATGACCTGGATTATAATTTTTAAATGCTGGCCTTATAACTAGAATAGACAGCTGATCACTTAGATCTGAGGAGCACCAAAAATCTCTTCATTTTCTATTCAAAAAGTGGTCCATCCTTCTTCATATACCTGTTACTGATGCTTGACTTTGAAATTATATTATAGATTAATTCCTTTGGCATAAATTTCTCCCCATCCTTTATTAAAAAACAAACACCATTGTATGAAGAGGAGTAGGGGAAAGTGTTAAATATTATTATTCTTTTACATATCAGTGGAAATCATTTAAGGACCTTTCTCTAGAGTTGTTTTTCTCTCCATTAATAGGGAGGGCAAAGAGAGCTGCACTAGAAATTTGAATACAAATTTTACTTACTGGATCATTTGCCATAACTGGTTCCTGACCAAGGCCTAAAATAGAGTCTTTTCAAGAACATGGTGATATAAAACATTTTGTTTGTGCTCCATGTCTCCTCTTCACTGTTTATTCAAAAAATATTTGCTGAATACCTATTATCTGTCAGGCACTGCGCAGGATCTGGAGAAACAGTGGTGAGCAAAAGCAAGCAAAGAACTTACAAATTTGACCTTACATATGAGCCATGTTGGTGGACATTATTGCTTTCTTCCTCCTGGTGTACATCGTTTCTTTTCCTGGTAAGATTTCTTGGCCAGGCCCTATCTTCCCCCACTCTTTTTGTAGCTATAGGCCCAGCACAAACCAGATTCTCAATGTATATTTGTTAATAGTGATGACATAATAGTGAATGATTTTAGGAACCCAGATTTTCAGTGTAGCATAACTCCAGCATGGCAGGGTGGACTTCACATTTTAGATACTTGATAGAGGATTCTAGATTAAAAATAAAAATGATCATGAGCTGGATCTGCCAGACAGAAGCAAGTACAAACCATTTCAGCAAAAAAAGCTAATTAGAACAGCAAAACCTAGAGAATGTTTAATGAATTCAGAAAGCAGTTTAATACTGCAGAGGTTTAGAAAAGTCACTTCTTAGAAGAAGTACAGAATCCCAGGATCAATGCATGACAGAGAAGAAAGGGATTTGCAGATACTCTAGTTTAGCTGAGGGAAAAAAGGAGAGACCTATAAGGGGGAACAATATCTTCAATGTCACGTGGTGAGTCAGTGGCAGAACTGGGTTCGGGATGCAGGCTTTCTGATTCCCAATGTGGTCCCCTTTCCAAACAGCAAGGAAGAACTAGTGCTTATTGAAAGACAACTGCATGCTCAGCATTCTATCTCAATTTTGCAGATGAGGAAGTTAAGAATCAGAGTTAATGTGCCAAAGGTTGTACGCCCAAGATTTCTATTCTCAAGGGCTGGAATTAGCTTCGTGTAGAGTACAACATAGTTTTCTGGAGGTCGCCACCCTCAACTGTGCAACCTTGAACCCTGAGTGAGGGATCCCCAGGTTTGGCTTGAACACTAGTGACAAATTCCTTTAGACTGGATCATAAATTTCTGTTTGCTCCTCCCAGTTTGCTCCATCCCTCTCTTCCTCATTACCTAATTTATTATTTCATGAGGGACAAAGGGATTCCTTTTAAAAACCACCAATGAATCATTCAAGCTCAATCCGGGTAGCATAAAATGTATAAAATAAAGATGGTCTCAGTGACTTCATAGATTAGGGACTGTCAGCAGGCTGTTTAGTATAGTGCTCGATCAACTTGAGATACAAATCCCATTCTACTATCGTGTACCCTCAAGTAAGTTACCTGCCCTTTCTGAACCTTAGTCTCATCATCTGTAAATAAGGGTAATAAGAATACCTACTTCAAAGGGCTGTGATAAGTTGTTTTTTTAAATTGATTTTTTATTTTATTTTTTATTGAAATATAGTTGGTTTACAATGTGTTAATTTCTTGTGTACATCATAGTGATTCTCTTCTTTTTGTATTCTTTTTCATTATAGACCATTACAAAGTAACTGAAGTAAGCCAAAAAGAGAAAGAAAAAATACAATATGGTTTTACTTACATGTGGAATATTAAAAAAAGACACAGATGAACTTATTTACAAAACAGAGACAGAGTCACAGACAAAGAAAACAGACTTATGGTTACTAAGGGGCGAAAGAAGTGAGGAGGGATAAATTGGGAGCTCAGGATTTGCAGATACTAACTACTATATATAAAATAGATAAACAACAAGGTCCTACTATATAGCACAGGGAACTATAGTCAATATAGTGAGTTTTTAAAATAAGATAATGTAAGCAGAGTATAGCCTAGTGTTTGATACAAAGCAAGGACTCAGTAAGTCTTAGCCTTTGTTATCCAAGTGTTAATTTCTGATTCAAATGTACCACTGCTGGAAGATAACCCATCAAACTAGGGGTGTTTGGAAAAGAAGAGGCAGTCAGTTGGCCTTCTTGCCCTGCTGCTGTGAGCAGAGCTCTGTTCTCTATACAGAATTGCCTTCACTGTTGCCCACTACTAGTAGTCGAAAGAGTGAGGTCCTATAAGGACAGAGATATCATACAGTTCAATATCCTTGTCACACTATACATCGGAAATAGGAACCCCTTCCATGCTACTCCAGAGGAGAGGCTGCTCCTACAGTGCCCTGGCTCCCAGGTTTTGCCTCAGCAAATGAAGGATCAGAGCTGGTGGAGGGTGGAGAAGAAGGGTGGAGAGAAGCAGGTGGTTCCTGACTAGAGTTCAGCTTGGAATGCCAGGCTGGGAGGTCTTTAGAGTCTCAGTCCACATCTCACACCTCATCCATCATGAATATTACCCTTGTGCTTTCAACATAATCAGCACACAGAATAGACTTATTTTGGTGGGAGAGAGTTTGGGCTAGATTATTTTTGAAGGTCTAGGTATAAACTGAGGTCCTTATGCACGTAAGTAGCCCAGAACTACCTTTCCACCACCCACAAGGCAAAGTTGGAAGTTTCACCCTTAATCCTATGTACCCCTCCCCCCGGGGTCATGCTGTTTTGTGAGATGTTTCTTCTTCCCAAGTCCTTCTTGACCCTCATTTTAACCAGCTTTCACCTGTGAATAAACGTTGGCGCATACTCTTGTGGTAGGTCTGTAAGATACAGCAGATATACCACTGACTGATTTTTGAGGAGTCAGGCTTTTTCATAAAATTCGGGGTGACAGTCAAAATAATAACCAACAGGACTGGCACAGGCAGAATTGTTGCTGGCTGTAAACAACCAGTCAGGCTTTACTGGTACACACCAGTGCTGATTATCAGCCCTGAAAAAAGCTATGCCTTTTTTTGATCTTTGGTTGTTATTAAAAATTCACTAAGGATTTTCCTCATTAACATCTTCCCCAAGCAATTAATTCTTCTTATTATGTCTAGTGAGGTTATTCTTGACCTTGGATCAACTTTAGTGTTTTATTAATTCATTTCACAAACATTTATCTGGCACCTACTATGTGTTGGCTAGGTATTAGGGTGATGAAGATCTCTAGGAACTCCCAGTACAATGGTCTCTGTTCCTCGTTGCCCATCCCTTGTAGTTGGAAGTATGAGGTCCTGTAAATACAGAGATATCAAACAGTTCAGTGTCCTTGTCAAAACATAGACCAGAAATAAGGACAATTTATAAATCAGAGGAACATCTTCCTTAATGGGTCTAAATATGAGGCACAGGTGGAAAAACAATGAACTCAACCTGGAAGTGTTAATTAAGGCTGCACAGTGTAAGGAACGCTTCATTTGTGTCTTGAAGGTAGAGTTCATCAGGAGAATCTCAAAGTAGAGTATGGGAGGAAGCAGGAGGATGTTCCAGGAAGAAGGAATGGCATCTTCCAAATCCTATGCTTGATAGACTATGTGATATATGTCTGTAGAACAGGGCATTTATTATAGCATCCAGTGAGAATAGGGAGATAAGGGTATAAAGCGAGACAAGGGCTAAATGGAGATTGCCTGCATCATCTCAAAAGAGTTCTCTGCATTTCTTAACTCCACTAATTTTGATTCATTTTTGACTCATTGTGGTCCTTCCACTTGTAGCCTTACTCTCTGAATCCAAATCTGATGGATACATACCTTTCCTCTATCTTTAGGTTAGCTGACTTCTCAACAGAGTGTGAGATGTGATAAACATTTTTCATCTTCAAAGTGTCATCTTCCTTGGGGTGTAAGACACCCCTGACTCCTGGGTTTTGCTGTTTCTCTGGACTTTTCATGGGAGTTCTCATTATGACCTTCTTTCTCTCTGCCTGACTTTGGAGTGTTGTAGGTTCTCAGAGTTTTGTCCTCTGACTTCTTTCTTTACTTCGCAACTCTCTCGTGTTGATCTTATATACTGCCATGTCTTCAATTACCTTCTATCAGTTGATTACACTTAAATTTATACCTCTGGCTCAGCTTCTATTATGAGAACCAATATGTCAAATTGTCGACTGGATCTTGCTACTTGTATATTCTTCAGGCATCATCAGTTCAACATGTCTAATAGAATACATTATATCCCCCACCTCTTCCTCTAGCATTCCCTATCTCAGAGACATGTCATTTTCCAGCCAGTTGCCTAGCTCTGAAGCCCAAAACCATCTTGGCATCCTCTTTTATCCCCCTTACTTTCTACTAAGCTATTATTAGTTTTACCTTCTGAATCTCTTCGTTATTTTTAATCTTGATGGAATCCATCTCCATTCTTCTACATCTTCATTACCCCTCTCTTGTTCTGCCATCGCGTCTCATGTGGATTACTACAATAGTATCCAAACTGGTCTCCCTGCCTCCATTCTTTTCCCTTTCCAACCCGTTCTTCACACTGCTACTTGAGTAATCTTTTACATATGGAAATCTTTCTATATCATTTCTCTGCTTAAAACTGCTGTATACAGGATTAAATCTAAAAACTTACGAATGGCATATAAGACTTTTGGTGATCTGGCCCCCGCCTTGGCTGAGCAGAACAAATGCCTTGGGATTCTGAGAATATAACGTATCATTTCCCATTTTTAATCTCTGGCCCTTACTGCATATTGTGTCTTATGACTGGAAGGTTCTTAGCACCAACCCCCTCCTTTTTTTCAATATTCAACTCAGAGAGACATCCCTCCTCCTCCCCTGAAATTTGGGTTTGAGTGATCCACTCTGTTTTCCTCTGTCTGAGCTACTTCAATTATAGCACTTTTTACTCTGTATTGCCATTATCTATTTATATCTGTGTCCGTCTCCAAGAGGGCAGTCTGGTGGAGAAAAGTAGACATATTTGAAACCATAAAATGATAATATCCCTAATAAAATGCTAATGACATACTAGACCTTGTTATAAGCATTTGCTGTATGTTAATCCATGTAATCCTTATGAGCCCGTGAAAGGGCAGCTGTTACTGAAGTTGAATCAACAGAACTTGGTGATGGATTGAGTGAGGGGGCAGAGAAGAAGGAAGAGTCTCAGCTGGCTGGCAGGTTTCTGACTGGAGCAAGTAGGTGAACAGTAGATGGAAGCGCCATCTTCTGAGATAAGGATCACAAGAAGTACAGGAAGAGGAGGAGATTTGGTTAGGGTAGGGGAAAGAAACTTTCCATTTAAGGACTGCCATTCCTTTGCCATTCTTTCAGAAGTGTTATTACAGAAACTGCAGGAATAATGTAACACATCTTTACTTCTAATTGACAGGCATTTGGAAACACCACTGTCCATCTCGGGAAGGCAGACTAATCTTCCGGTATTTCTTCATTAGCCTGCTGGAAGCAGGAGGGCTATGTTCTTGGGACCCTGGCCTTTCTCTCACCTTATGCTCTGGTTTGTGGCTCCCAGAAGACAGCAAGGAAACCATGGCCTTGCATCCTTCAAGCTCCGGTGGTGTTTGTGTCTCCTGGCCCTTACATCCCTCCCACAGCAGGTGTGGGCACCCCTCTACAAGATAGGGGTAGTGGGCCCTTGGACTTGTGATCCGTTGTTCTCAAAGGCTCTGCCTGAAGTTGCTGCTCGGTTAGCCATTGAGCGGATCAACAGGGACTCATCGTTGGACCTGGGTTACTCTTTTAAATACGTGATTCTCAACGAAGACTGCCAGACTTCCAGGGACCTCGCCAGTTTCATTTCCCACCACCAGATGGCCTCAGGATTTATTGGACCTGCAAACCCTGGCTACTGTGAGGCAGCCTCGCTCCTGGGAAACAGCTGGGACAAAGGGATTTTCTCTTGGGCTTGTGTGAATTATGAATTAGACAATAAAAATAGCCACCCGACCTTTTCTCGGACACTCCCTTCTCCCATCCGGGTGCTGGTAACTGTCATGAAATATTTCCAGTGGGCTCACGCTGGAGTCATTTCCTCAGATGAAGACATTTGGGTGCACACAGCCAATCGAGTGGCAGGTGCTCTTCGGAGCCACGGCCTACCTGTAGGGGTCGTCCTGACCACAGGACAAGACAGCCAAAGCATCCAGAAAGCTCTCCAGCGGATTCGCCAGGCAGACAGAATTTGCAGTGAGTGCTTTCTCCCGGCTGAGCTTTAAATGTGGCCTCAGTGAAAGGATATTACATTGTTCAAAAGGCTTCCAACCCTCACACCCTAGGATAGCACATTACTCCCCAGTTCTTCATGCATTTGCCCCTTTCAATCACACTCAGGCCCCAAGACTGTCTTGTTTCAATAGAGCCTGTTTTGTGAACTGAATAAAGGTACAAAGACCTGTGGGGTTAAAATGCCCTTGTGTGCCAATGCCTGCCCTTAGCACCTGGGTGGGGAAGAATAGCATCGAGAGCAACTGTGGCCACACACCCTCTACCCCTTAGGACCCTGGTAGTTTCAGATCAGCCAAAGAGAGGTGTGCTTGTGGCTCTATTTTTGTCTGGTCTAGTCACTGAAGAGAGATTTACCTTTGATTCCCTTCTGGGTACTTTCCCTCACAGGTGCCCAGTGCCCATGTGTCTTCACATCTCACTTAGAACCTGTCTACTCTGGACTCTCAAATTCACATCCCCCCTTTGCTCTTTTACCACTCCCCCTTCCCCAAAGCAGGGCTTCTCTCTCTGCAGCACACAACCAGACGATATGGAGGGACCTAGCTGATAAATGAAAGCAGGTTAAAATGAGAAGCCGACCTAAATAGTTACCTTTCTTCTGCCAAGAGTAGTTTTATGTTCAAAGACGATTCTTGCAGAGACAATGGACAAAGTGTGAAGCAAAGGACCTACCCACTGACCCAGGGCAAGTTCGGTGTCATTTGGGAAAGGGAGGAGCCCTTCCTGGTCCTCTTAAATCAGATGGATGTCTTTGACATATACTTACTCCAAGCCCTTGTGACACTTGGTTTTGATTTTTTTTTACTCCAATTTTTTCATCTCCACTTTGCCTTTTCCTGGAAAGTAGCAGTGCATTGTAGGAACGTTGCTCGTCCTCCATTGTAGCCACTCTATCACTTTAGGATAGATAGCTCAGAAACTACTTGTCAGACTGATTACTTGGAGGATTAGTCCTGTTCCCAGTCATTTCCTTAACATAACAATGGGCTTGTTAGAGACTGGTCCAGCTAAGGGCTGGCCTATACCCAGAAGCCCATTTTAAGTTTTGAATATCTCCAGTATTGGACTTTAATTATGATCATTATGGGAGGATGAAGGCAAGAATTTTTCATTCCAAGAACTACAGTAGTCTGCTTCCAGCTTCAGTCTACAAGATCCTATAAATGTTAAGCAATCATTGTGGCTCTGATTACTTCATAATAGAGCTTGATACTTTCAAAGCAGAGCAAAGAATTATTTTTAAAACTATAAAACCATTTCCAGGGAGGAGTCATGCCAGAAACAGGCTGACATATTTAATATCATAACTTTATAATATGTTACAAATCTTCATGAAGCCCAGTTGTCTCCTGCAAGTTTACATTCCATGAGTGTTTCACATCCCACCCGTTCTAAATAGTATATGCTTCGAAATGACATTTTGGCCTCTACCATGAAATGTTAAATAAATCCAGGCCCTGAAGCTCTTTGGGTTGTCAGACTGAGAGAAGTTACAATTGAGTGCTCACCACCCACAACTCTTTTGAGGCAGGGAGGTAGCAAATGTACATATTATTGCCCTACTGTTAGAGATTCATTCCTTTAGGTCAGTGATGCTCACTCTGGCTGCACACTGGAAGTACCTGGACATCTTTTCAAAATGATTGGTGCCAGAGTACCACCTCCAGAGATTCTGATAGTCTGTGGGGGGTGGGTGGGCAGTAAAGGTATTTTAAATAGCTTCCCAGATGCTTGTAAAATGTAGCAAGAGTCAAGAACAAATGCTTCAACTTCATGAAAATGCAAAAAAAAAAAATGTTCCTTGCTTTAAGTTATCAGTCATTTTTGGTCTTAAGATGAAATTGTTTTCTTTACAACAGTGTGGATCAGCTCACAAGGGAATGGAAATTTTAAGATGAGGCATGGGGATGGGGGTGGGGGCGGGGAAGCCTAGAGTTGGAGGGAATGTGGTTATGGAGCAAGGGAAGACTCTGGGTAGGGAGAACAGAAACAGGAAGTGCAGTAGAAACTCAGAAAGGGAAACAAAAGGGAGTGAAGACAGTTCTACTCTCTAGGACTTTGTCTCTGGTTGCTGACAAAACATAGGCAGATTCAGGTGAGGCATGCTGGGACCTCAGCAACATGAGTCAGAATGTGTATGGGTTGGAGGTGGATGCAAGGAAACTGAGGCATTGGTTGAGCTGTGGCCTGAGTATGACCTCCGGCAACGCAGTGTGCAGTGTCACAAAGAGTGTGTGGGACTCATACTTGGCACAGTCAGTTGTGCCAAAGTGCTCCAAGTGGTGGGTGGGATATGACAGTAGGAGTTGCAGAAGGGGGATGAGTCTTAAAGTAAGGTAAACTTGTCATCCACTTGCTCATCCATTGAGAGCAGTGCCCCAGCCAATAAGAGCCCGAGAAGCAGGATCCAGAGTATGAACATAAAGCACCAGGACTTTAGCCATGGGGCCTGGGGTCCAGGGCACATCTCCAGTCCCATCAGAAAATGGGAGATCTGGTGAGAAACTGAGCCAGAAGCCAATGAGTATGAATTGGGCCAACAAAACAATGAAGATGGCTACAACACACTAGATCCAGCAAATATTAGGTCAAATCTCTAGCTGATTTTCTAGTCCCTTTCAACTGGTAGGACTGAGCCTGTTAAAGTAGTCCTAGCTGTTAACTATTGTGACTGAAAAAGCACTGAGGTTTTTTTGTGATCTCAGCTGAGGAAGACAAGGCCTGGCCTCTTCTTTATTCTGCTGGATATGAGACTACTTCTTAGCACCGTGGACCCACAAGCAAACCTTCAGAGAAGGACCTTTTGTGATATACAAAATAAAGTGGGAGGGGAATCACTTCCTTTGGAGAGGACTGGTAGTATTTGGAAGTAATGGAAATAGTTGTAAGATTGGTTTTGTCTGATCTGCTCACAATAACAGTGACCACAGTCGCATGTGGCAGTGGCAGTGGCAGTTATGGTGGTAGTGAGGGACAGTGGTGGGGAGGGAGGGTAGAGAAAACCTATTACCAGCTGGTGTGCCACTTCTCCTTCTTGTAAATGGATGTTTCCAGTTAGGAAATATCACTGGCACCTTACTGGAGTTAGAAGGAATGTCTTTCTCAGAAACCTGTCAAAATTTTGCTTACACAACACCAAGACAATGATACAATTTAACAGTAAAGATGATGATAACAATAATAATGGTTGTAGGCTCTTGGAAGGCAAAACAGCAGGGTGTTATTAGAGGCTGCCATTGAGACAATGAAAGTAACCATAATACCTCTTTACATGTGAACAGCTCTCTACAGTCTACAAGGTATTTGCATATAGATAATGTCATTTAATCCTCAGGGTTATCCAGGAGAAAGGTATTTTCTTTCAAGTTTTACAACACCTGTGAATCTCACATAACAAGTAGGTAGGTGTAGGCATTATTAACACCAAAGAATGGGGTAAATGAAGTCCCAGAAAAGGGGGATTCAGCCTCTCCCATATTGTCAGCTCATTTCCTTTAAGCTTCAGCGGCAATTACCAAGTATCTTTGTTTCTGACAAAGTCATAGAGGAAAGATATTCATCAAAGACAAAGGCTTCACCTTCCGTCAGGGCTGCTATACGTGATTATGTAGGTTGTGCCCCGCACAAGGGAATCTAGCTGAGGGGGCATGAGAGCCAAACTCCAGTTCACTGTCTGCTCCTTAAACCATGAATCCTGTTGGAGGTTTTGAGCCAATGACACAAAAGAGCATCACTCACCAGGCAGAGCACCAGTGGGATTGCAATTACCCAGAAGAGGTTCCTTTGCTAATTCTCACAAAGGCTAGCAGGAGGCCCCACTAAAAAGCTCTTTAGAGAACTTTTCAAATGGCTATTTGGAGCCCTCCTCCCTTCGCCTCACCTTTTTGCCTATCAATGCTTGACTGATTGTGAAATGCTTTCAATTTGGGCTTACCAGGTTGTGGAACCATTTGGAGATTCCTTTAAATCCATCCACATTGGGAATGCTTCATTATAATATGATGTTCAGTAAATAGGACATAGTCAGAATGTCCTTCTCATTCTTCAAAAATTGTATACTTTATTACTGTCATTGTCAGGGACCCGGTTAGCCTCTTCCCATCTATTGAAGTTTCTTGTACATTGAACCCCCCCAAAACCCCAGTAAGTCACCCCCAAACCGATAATAATAACAGTGACAACATGCTAATATCTAACATTTGTTGAGAATTTATTATGTGCTCATTTTGCAAGGGTTTTGTTTGGACCATCTCATTCAATTCTTGCAGCATCCCTATAAAGTAAGGCCAATTACTATTTAATGCACTTTATGGATGAGACTTCTGAGGCTAAGAGAGGTTAAATAACTTGCCCAATAGCTAGTGAGTGGGGAAGCCAGGATATGTATTCAGGTTGATCTAAACAGTACCTCTCAAATGTAAGTGTGATTGGAATCCCCTGAAGGCCTTGGGTCCGTCCTCCAGAGTTTCTGACTCAGAAGGGCTGGGACAGGGCTCCAGAATTTGCATTTCTAACCAGGTCAAGGTGGTGCTGATGCTGCTGGTCCAGGGATCATACTTTGAGAATCACTGGTTTAATGAAAGACTGATGCTCTACTGCCTCCTGTCCACTTTAGGTACATCCCTAAAGCATACTCATTTGAGAGTCTGTGTACCACAGTATATTTAGCCCTTCCATTTCTCTCTCTTAATTTTTGGGCCCACTAATGAAGTTCTTTTAAGTGCCTCATGGTAACAGGTGTTGGCACAGTTTTCCTACAGTAATAACCATAGTGATACTATGATACCAAGGCCAAGAGACTTAATGCTGGTAGGGAATTCAGTATAGTATTTGGTATAGATAAATGTAAGTAAATGTAACTGGTGAAAGGACAACTTATTCTTATGAATGGGTCCACTATTATTAGGAGTGATATAATTATTGAAGACCCAGCCTAAGAGGAAATCTCTAAACATCTAGGCTTCCTATGTTTAAGAGGCCTTATCTGGCTAGCAGTTTAGGAAAAGTTGAAGAAAGCATATGTTGCAAGGTATGGAGAAGTATTAAAAACTTATCTTAAGCTGGGCAGCAACGTGAAGGCAATAAATGCATTTGTAATACCAGTTATGCTGGGTATGAATAAACATGATCTGATCTGATGCAGACAGAATAGCCATTGAATGTATTATGTGCCTGACATTGTGCTGAGCAACTCGGACCAGTTCAACACTGGTGGCAGGTAAGTGGTTGTCTTAGGACTTAAGGCCAAAAATGTGTGCAGTCTCCTCAATGGATAGAAATAGCCACACATCATGCAATGCAGTGTGTTTTGAAGACCTGCATCGAGTCACACTTTGGGTGGGGGTAGTTGGGAAACATGAAGATTCCAGAGCATCCCATCTTCTTATATATCCATTTTATAGAGTGGGTGGGGGAGAACTGAGGGAGGAGGGGTGTGAATTGACTTCCTTCACAGTGTGGCCAGATGGGGTGAAACCTAGGGGAGGACTTGGGATAAATCACACTGTATACCCCCCTCCTCCTCTGGCCTGCTTACCCTCCCAATCTCTCTGAACATTTGTTAACATGAAATAGGTTAAAATGAATGTTAGTTGTAGGGGATGTCACAAAAGGATTAAAATGAAAATCCATGACAATAGCCTGGGGGTGGTTTCTGTGAATTGGGAGGAATATCATGGGTTCATAATATGGATATGACTCTTAAGAACTTCTTCAGCACTAGCTAGTGAAACCGTTTCCATCTCACAAGGTGTGAGACTGGGCCCAGATTCCTCCACTGAGGACTCCCTAGCCAGTAATCTGGGAGAAATACAGTGAATTTTGCTTTTGGAGAAACACAGTTCCTCTATCTCAAGGAAGTATTGGAGAGAGTATTTCAATATAGGAAGAGAAGTAGAAGTTGAGTGACTTAGGAATTGGCTTCTATAGTTTCATGACATTTTCTGCTATTAGAATGGAGGGTGAAAGAGAGGGTCCTGGGCAGCCTGCCATAGTGGGTAGCACAGTATGAAGACAAAGCTGCTAGACAGCTCAAGAAGGAGCTCAGGTGGCTCAGAGAAAGTTCTAATATCATATCCTGGTGAGATGAGATCTCAGGAGGACATATCTCCTGGTCCTTGTTTAGGCTGTAGAGTGGCTTGATTGTTAACAATCAGGATGGAAACTTACAAATTAATATTATTCAGTGATCACCTGTTGACCCAGGTCTTGTCTGGGATTTAAGATTTCTGTCCACTAATCCTTTCCTGACATCTTACAGGTAAAATCCCATTTTAATGAATGTCATTTTGAGATAATAAAGCTATTTAGTCAACTAATCATGTAGAACAGATGCATTCCCAAATCCTTGTTCATAAAACACTCAATCTACTAAATTAAGATGGTGTTGTTTGGGTTCAGTATTTATGCCTTCTATTTTAATAGTGTTCAATGGCAAAGTCTTACCATTGCAAAATAGAAGAGCCTGTGGTCATTCCTTCTCAAGGTTTCCATTTTCTCATCTGTAAAGAATGGCAGAGTAAGAGGGGCTAGATAGACTCAATGGGTTTTTCCAGTTATAAAAATTTTGACTTTTTGTCTAAAATGTCCTCAGTGTGGGCCAATGAAATGAAAATTAAGAGGAGAGATTCAGGTTGAGGGTAAGGTCTTAAGCATAGTTAGTGACATTAAGCATTAAAGACAGGCATGTTAGTATCTACCTGCCCAGAAAATATCCCTTCAAATTGTTCCTTCATACTAACAATCCAAATATGCCCATGTCTCATATCTCAAGGAACCCACTAAAGATACCCAAGTACACAACATTTCTTGCTGAAATTTTCAAACATTCGTTGTTCGTTGAGTACATAATATGTACCAGGATATGGAAATAAATAAGACACAAGTTGCTCATGGTTTCATAGTAGAGACTGACGTAAATAAATAAGGGCAATAAATCTTGTAAGTACCATGACAGAAGTCAGCTCAGGGTACAGTGGGGCTCTAAACCAGTGTCACAAGTTGGTACCCTAGAAAAAAGTATGTCAGATGAAAATTTGTGTACAGGAAGCTTATTGGGGGAATGCTTTCAAGGACCACCACTGTGAAGGAGAGAAGGCAGTAGGATTGGAAAGAGTGAAGAATTAAACTGTCCTGCAGTCATAACAAAGGTCTCAGCCAGTTCCAGTGGGAGCTCTGGAGCAGGGATGGCCCATTAGAGTTGTCCAGAATTGAGGTAAGGGGGGCTGGCCTTTATGCCTCTATGTTGACCAGTCACTGGGGACAGACTAATGCAGATAAAGGGATGCAATGTGACAATAATTGTTTAACAGCCAGCTTATGGTGGGGGGAAGCCCTGATTTGTAGCGTTTGCTGATTTCTGTGGCATTTAGCACCCACCATGGCCAATTTCAAGCTACCAACATGACATTAGCTCACAAATTCCCTGAAAACTTAACCATAGGCTCTTGTGAACCAGTGCAAGCCAGCTCCAGCACACTACTGAGGGGATGCAACTTTGGGAGAGGTGGTTCTTTTCAGCTAAGGGCGATTCTTAGAGAGGGGCCAGCTATTATTTCCTAACACTCCCAGCATCCAGGAAACGGAATACTTCATTCCTGAAGGTTGCTTCTGGCTGGCACACCACAGATCCCACTACACATAGTGGATGTTAAAATATTTGCTGTATTTCAACCAACACAAAGCACTTTGTCCTATTTATCATTTTTCATTCAGTGAAGTAATTTTTAACATTCCTTTAAGTTAATTAAATGGAATTTTATCTCTATTGGGTAACCTTGGTCAAGTCATCTAATCTGTTTTTATAGAAGAAAGATGCCAATACTGACCTACTTGCCAAGAATACTGTTGGATGAACTGGCCAGCTAACTGAAGCATCTGACTAAACTCAATTTTTCCCCTCAGTGGACCTGTTACTGGAGTAATTTGATCAAAGTGATTCAAGTTTAATGGTGTAGCCAAATTTAGGGTGTCGGGGGCCTTTGGTTCTAGTTTCTCTTTCTGAATCCAATTATTGCCTTGTCAGACCTCTCTGGCACTCCATTTTCCCATTACACAATGCATGATTATGAACAAGGGAGGCTGAATTCCTTGTGTGCCTCGTGAACTAGCTCCAAAGATAACCCAGGAGTATTCAAAGGAAGATTTGGGCATCAGAATACATGTAGAACTTCTCAGGGTAATTATATTGAAGGAGCTAATGATTATTTGAAAATTCAAGTTATGGTGTGTGTGTGTGTGTGGCATTTGAATCAACTTCATAATTTACTAGTTACACCTTAAAAAATGAAGAGTACTAGCTCTAGCTCAAACGGGAAATTTTCTAGGGGTATTTAACAAGTGCAAAGAAGGTTTTTGAAAATAGATGAAGCAATATGTAAATGCCAAAGACCAATCATTGAACATAGTTAAGGCATACTCAGTTCTTGAGATTAAAGGTTCCGTATGAGCATGCATAATTAATATTTACCGAGGGCAGTAGGGCCTTTGCCTTTCTTCAAGGAGCTCAGAATACTTGCCAAGCATTATCTAATAAAACTACTCAATGTACCTGTGAAATGCATTGGAGTCTACATTTTAAAGATGTGGGCACTGAAGCACAAGTGGACTTAAACTAAACTCATTTAGCGTGCCAAGGGCGAAATTGGATATACTTTCAGTTTCATGATCTAGCTCCCATTCTTCAACCGTGGCCTCCTCTAATCCACTCTATTCTAGCATAGCCTTGCAAAACAACATAGTTTCATAAGTCTAGGAAGAATTAAATTGAGTGCAAAGTAATTCTAATTATAGGGAAGTTAGGCTTTTACAAGTTGAACATATCACCCATAATATTAATAGCATTTACAGCAGAGTGTGAGTTAGTAGCATTCATTGTCTGAATGTAGCATTCATAATGAATGGCCTTGGTAAGGGTGGGAATACTTGGTCAACATCTGTTGGAAAGTATGTTTGAAGGAAGTAGGCAACAAAAAAGCAACAGTGGCTATGGGAATATATCCCACCTTCTCCCTCTAGCCTTCTTATTCTTAGGTGTAATAGTAGCTACCGTTAATGGAGTGCTATGTGCTAAGCCCATTATATAGACTGCTCCTTCAGTCATCACTACCACCCCACAAAACACATATTTATTAGCTCCATTTTATGAATGAAGCAGAGAGAGTTGAAGTAATTCACCTAAGGTTACACCGGTAGTAACTGGTGATGTTAGGATATACACCTAGGTCTTTCAGCCCTAGAGCCTCTTCATTATAATATCCCCCACTGGCTATATTTGTTCCTATTCCAGTCTAGTATTAGGCTCTGCAGCCTGTGGACATGTCAGTTTTGTCCCTATGCCTACTCAGAGCCCCTGAAAATACCCTAGCCTTGGCTCAGGGCCTCAACATCTTGCTCATCTTGAAGACATGAGATAGAAACCATTTACAAATGGGTTATAATACATTTATGTATTTCTCCTAATCTGTAGTTTTGGGGACTATATTTTACTAACATATTGCCATCATAACCTCCCTGCTTTGTTGGTTTCAGTGATCATCATGTGTATGCATTCAGCCTTGATTGGGGGAGAGACTCAGACGCTTCTCTTGGAATGGGCTCATGATCTGAAAATGACTGATGGAACCTATGTCTTTGTTCCCTATGACGCCCTGCTCTACAGTTTACCTTATAAGCATACCCCCTACCAGGTTCTGAGGAACAATCCTAAACTCCGGGAAGCCTATGATGCTGTGTTGACCATTACAGTGGAGTCCCAAGAAAAGACCTTCTATCAAGCCTTTACAGAAGCAGCAGCTAGAGGTGAAATTCCTGAGAAGCTGGAGTCAGATCAAGTAAGTGCATATTCACATGTTAATCATGAGCTGAAACCTCAACAATCAGGAAGGTAAATATTTTTCCTATCAAGTACCTCTGTTCCATAGGACACTCAGTTAATAGCAAGCAACCACACACAAATTAAAAACACCTTTTGTTTGCAGAAAACATTTATAAAGTAAAGACAGATTATTGGACTCATCTTCAAGAAACCTGTAATTATAGCATACTGCTGTGAAGAAGAAATAAAATATATTTAAGAACAGGGAAACAAAACTTTAACATACACTAGTGCTGTTCAAGGGGGTCTAGTAAAAACAAATCTTGTTTCTGACCCAAGTTCTGAACCAATTCAACAATAAGACAAGAGAGCTGGCATATTGGAGATATTACCTTTATTATTGATAAAGTTGTTATTGGAGAATGTGGCTTCTGTCTATATGCATTTGAGTTTCCAATATTGAATCTGAGGATTGATCAGACTCTCCATCTACTTATCAGCATTGCTGGACCCTTATATTCCTGCCCCATGAGGGCATGTCTTTTGTAAAATGTACAGCCTGGAAGAGCATAGTGGAGTGAGTACTCCCTAGAGGTAGCTTCCTTCCAAGAGAAAGAAGTTAGGAAGGTCTGGGCTACACATGTTTAGTTTTCCTTCCAAACTAATCAATTAAGTCACTCCTCCTTTGTGGGAAGGAATTAAGGAATGAGTAAAGGGATGAAGAAGTCAGTGTTTTTCCTAGTGGAGCTATCTCTATATGAAAGGAATCATTTGGAATGAGGAAGAATTCCTTCCTAATAATATACAAGAAATAATATTTATGTATGAAAAGGCAAATATATGTATAAACATATTTCAGGTTCAAATCACAGCCATTTGAGGGCTAATGGAAGGAAAAGCAATGGGGACAGGATGAAAGCAGAGAAGTGAACAAACAAGAACAAAATGGACAAAAGACAAAAACAGAAAGGGAAAAATACAAAGAAAACAAGGAATATGAGAAGATGGGGAGGCCAAAAATGCCAGTTAGATTAGAAAAAATACAGAGGGGGTTTTTATAGGTTAGAGGCCAGATGTAGAAAGCAGTTATTTTCAGAAATATTTAGAATGGCACATACATAAGTTGAAAATTATGTATGTGTCATTCTTTTCCTAGCATACTGTATGAGTTATAATGCTGTAGCTGCAAGTAATAGTGCAACAAAAAATGGCCCAAGTAGCATGTTTTCTTTTTCTTTTTCTTTTCTTTTTCAATATTTGAAGGTATGGGAACTTCAAGGTCAGTTAATTCAGCAGCTCAATGATGTTATCAGTGAGCCAGGGTCTTTTCATCTTTCCACTTTACAACCATAGCATGCTATCTTGCCCTCACGATCTGATTGCTGTCATGGTCCCAAGATGACTGCCACAGTTCCAGGCATTACATACAGGTGGAACTGTCTACCGACAAAAATGGAGAATGTCTCTCAGTTTTGTCTCTTTTAAAGAGTGAGGAAATCTTTCCCATAAGCTCATCGAGCAGACTTCTCCCCACACTTTCCTGATCACAATTGTGTCCCATATCCATATCTAAACTAATAATTTAGGAAGAGGAATGAGACCATTGTGACTGACCCTGTGTCTGCTGGAAAAGTGTGAACAAAATTGGGATTCTGTTAGCAAGGAAGAAGGCTGTCAGGTAGGCAACTGATTGTGTCTAACACTCACATTCTCCATGATCTTCTCTTTTTTAAATATCATTTATTTCTTTATCCCATGCACTGCCTCTATGAATAAATGATTCGGAGGAAACAGGTTTTCTTATCTCTTTCTGTCCTGAGTATGGATAGCAAAAATTTTGTTGATTCCTGTTCTAATAAAAATGTGACTAGCATAGATATTAACAGTGTTGGTTTATAATAAATCTGTCTTTTAGGAGACACACACATATTTAGTTGAAAACAATTCATTGATTTGGTCCAGAATGGCAAGAATCCCTCAAACTGCTAATGGTTGCACAAACCAGTTGTTTGGTGTATTTATAGGCAAGCAACCAGATAGTGAATTTTTATACTTTTTAGTCAATGATACGGCATCACATAGATACAAGACTAAGTCATCTTTTTGCTTTAATTACAGGATTGAGAGAAGTAGGAAGGTATGTATGTATGTGTGTGTAGGGGGTGTGTTCTATATGAACAGATATTTTGATAGAAAAAAATTCAGACCTTCTACTCTTAATATTTGATCCAATCTCTTTGATCTTGTGGAAAACACAAGGTAATTAAGGCAGAAAAAAAAAGACGCCCTTAGTTTGGTTGCTAGGCAGCCTGTACTCTGCCTTAGACAAGGAAATAGAGAGAGTGAAAACAAAGACTCCAAAGCTTATAAAAAAGCTTGTTTAGATGCATTTCCACCCCCACTTTGCAGGTGCCTCAGCTATACCTTCATAACCAAAGAATGATGGAAAAGTGAGACAATTATTTTCACATCTCTGATAAACGAAAACCCCCTTTTCCCCTAAATTACCATGCTAAAAGGTATTTTGAAAGGTAGCTAGTATAGCAGAAAGAGCTATGATAACGAGTTAGACAAACTTGGGTTTAAAATCTCAGCCATCACTCTTACCAGTTGTGTGTCCTTAGGCAAGTTACTTAGATTTTGGGTCTCAGTTTTCGTATCTGTAAAATGGGTTAGTGATCTACATCTTCTAGGATTCTTGTGAAGATTAAACAAAGTAATATATGTGTAAAGTGACTAGCAGAGTGCCTGGCTCGCTCACAGCTACTTTTTTCCCACTTTTTCTCCTTTGGGGCCAGAATGACCTTATTGGTTGATGGTGTCCTAGCATGTAAGTTAGAATCTGACCTCAGCTTCTGACTCTCTTGAAGTTTTCTGACTATGGCACAGAATTGCTCTATAGTTCCAGCTTTAAAAATTATTTTGCTTTCAGAATTCCAAATGGTATTTTCTCAGATCAAATTATGTAGTTCAATGTTTGCTCTTGCCCTGGGCTCTTGTTGCTTTTTCCTATTCATTCAACAGATCAACAACTATTTATTAAGCACCTTCCATGTGTCATGTACTATGCTGAACTCTAGATAGAACAGTAAACAAAACAGGATTTTTGTCAGTGGTGTGTTGGAGCCAGTTCATAAAAGCTAATTGTGTGCCTCTTTTCCCAATTCTGTGTTCAGTGGCATCATGCTGGTAGCTTGAAATCAGGCATTGGGAGTATTTACACCACAGAAATTGGTAAATGCTACAAATAAGAGTTTCTTCCTCCTCATGGAGCTGTTGCCGACGTTTACTAGCACATTACTTGTTCCTGCTCTTATGGGGCTTAAATTCTAATGAGAGATAGTAAATGAATAAAAAATGTATGAAAAAGATGACTGTGTTTCTCCCTTGCCGAATAACTTTCAGTGGAATTGAAGTTTCTATATATAGGCTATATTGCTTATAGTGGTGGTTTGCATTCTGTTTTAGTTTATACCCTTGCTTCTTCAAAAGAAAAAAGAAAGAAACAAAAAACTATCAAAGCGATGCATGTACATAGTTTTGAAAATCAAGAAATGCTGAAAGGTTTGTATCAACGACAAAGCAGTCTCTAGTCCTTTCTCCCACCCTTCATCAGAAGCAACCACTTTCATGTCTTTTAGCTCTTTATTCTGGTATTTACATTTCTAAATACCATACTGCTCCTGCTCTCTTGATAACTCAATCTTGGACATTATTTACTGACTTCCTGTTAGAGTTATGGATTGTTTGCTCTTATATACTTCCTTACCATCCTTTAAACCCATAGTATAGTTATGTCACAATTTTTAGTTAAATTCATATTTCATGTTTTTAACATTTTACCTATCTAAACATCATTCAGAGATGATCCATATGGTATACTACGGTAATAACTCATTTCACGTATAACTTTTGATTTTTACCAGAGTTAATAATTGCTTTATTTTTAAATTTGTTTACCTTAATTTGAATTTCTAAGTCTTGCTGTACTGTCTGATAAAGCTGTAGAACCATCTCAAAACAATTTTAAACATGGTAAAATTAAATCCGTTATCAATTTCGTTTGTTTTTCCTGAGGCTCTCTGTCCTCCTATTCCAATCTACACTTGTTGCTCCCTAAGAGTGCTGTACAACTACTGTAGTAGGAGCTCTCTTTTCATCACCCTGGAAATTCCCTTTCTCTTTCTTCTGTGTTGGATTCACTATTTCATGACTCTCATGACTCTATTTTCTTGTTTACTTTCTCATTTTGGTAGAGCACATTCTCTAGTAATTTCTGAGAAAGGTACACAAGGGGTAAATTTTTGAAATGTTGCATGTCTGAGTTTTTATTCTATCTTTGCTATTGATTGATAGTTTGACTAAGTATATACATCTAGGTCACAAATTATTTTCCATCAGCACTTTGGAGACATGGTACATTGTCTTCTTATTTCCACTGTTGATGTTGAGAACTCTAATGCCATTCTTATTCCTGATCCTTTGATGCAATCTATTTTTACTCCTCCCTATCTCTCACAGAAGCTTTTAAGATTATCTCTTTATTCCTGATGTTATGAAATTTCATGACATGTATTATGCTATATATTTGGTGGGGCCTTTCAATATAGAAGCTCATTCTGCCTAGTAAATTTTCTTCCTTATTATTTGACAAGATTGGGTGTGTTCAGGGTGGTATGGCCATAGACTTATTTATTTGATAACTTCCTCAACAACATATTTCTCTGGAAATAATATTAGTTGGATATAAGATTGCTTAGGTTGATCTTTTAATTGTCTTATTAGTTCTCTCATGTAACCCATATCTTTATTTTTAGTTTTTCTTCCTGGAAGAGCCCCTCAATTTTGTGTTCTTTTACCGGTTAAAAACATTTTTTTTTGCTATTGTATTTTTAATTTCCAAGAGTTTGTTCTTGTTAATTATTCTACTTTTGTAGCATCCTGCTTTTGTTTCATGAATATAGTATTTTATCTTATTTCTCTGAAGATATTCATTATAGTCTCTTTGAAGTTCTCTTCTACTTTTTGTGTTTTCCTCAGTTCTTAATTTTTCATGATTCTTTATTTTGGTCTCTTTAATTTTGGAAGCTTTCCTTAAATATCTGCTGGTCATGGATGTCTGTTCATATTTAAGGGTGGAGCTCTAAAAGGCAGGTTTGAAAGTGTATGTAATGGTGGGTGTGTTGACCTGTGGGCTATATGGCAATTGGCTTGCTAGCTGGTTATTTTTTTTTTTTTTTGGCAATATTTGTAGATCTTATCTTTTGGGTTAGTCACTTTCTTCAGAGAAGAATGCTTCAATCTCTATTTTGAGAGTCGTAATCCTGGCTGTCTCTATTCTAGGAGCCATGTTGGGGGAAGTAGACTGGGACTCTCATCACTAAGTATGAACACTTTAACTTCATCACTCTTTTTTGTGGCCCACTTCACTTTCACTTTCCTTAAGGTCAAGTGTCCCAGCAGCTCTGGAGCTGCTCTGAATCGGTTTAACCTGTTTTCTGCAGAGATCTGGCTCTCCTTGGTAGATGTGGGAATGGCAGATGTCCAAATGCTCCTTACACAGACATTCAAACAGCTATCCCTCTTTTGGTGCTCAGTCTCATCTCCACTTCAATAGTACATGGTGCCTCTAATTCCTAAACTTTTCTGGGATTCTTAGGGGACAAATCTGCTTGTTGCTTGCCAATATTCTCCTCTTTAGATACTTAGATTTAATTACCCTCCACTCTGCTAAATCAGTTTCCACTCCTGTAGCAGCTTTCTATCTTCATATTCTGTGGTTCAGGATTACAGATGTCTCCTAATACCATCAGAGATGGAGGTTTATTATTTCTGTTTCTAGTTCTCCTTGTTGTTTGAGAGTGATGTTTGGGATGAGGAGAATGAAAGGAAAAAATCTTGATTTTGCTATCTTTAATCAGGAAGTCATGAAAGAAAAAAAAGAAGTTACAAGAGGTTATATATGATATTCTTTTATTGGTGGGTTTACCACAGTGCATTAATTAATTTAGCAAGTATTTATTAAGCTCAGAAATAACATGGTAGTTAAGAGCATGAGCTCTGAAGGCAGACTGCTGTAAATTTACTTAAGCTCTCTGTATCTCCTTTTCATTATTTTTAGATTAGGAATAATAATAGTACTTATCTCATAGAGTTGTGGTGAAGATTAAATGAGTTAATACACATAAAGGGCTTGCCTGGCACCTAATGATTCCTCAATAAATGTTTATTATTATTATTATTAATGTTGTTATTTACATTTATACAATGGGCTAGGTACTCTGCAGGTGATATAACAGAAAACAAAATAGAAACAAGATCTTTCCCCCACTGAAGGGGAACAATTTTACCATTTCAGGGTGCTAAGGGCACTGGGCCTAAAACTGGGACTTTATTACTTGTTGGTCACAAATTCAAGACTGGGACAAGGGACTTCAGCACTATACTGCCAGCATGATATTGCCAAAGCCCTGTGCTCCTCTTCTGAAATGCAAACAATAGCAGCTATCATGTATTCAGTGTTTATTCTGCACCAGGTACTTTACATAAATGATCCCATTGAATACTCAGGCCAAACCTACAAATTAGGTATTATCAACTCCATTTTATGGACGATAAAACTGAAGCTCAAAGTAACTTCTAAGGTCATACAGCTGGAAAGTGACAGAGCTGGGATTCCAACCCAAGTCTATTACCAGAAGTACCAGAACCTAATCATTTAACTACACATTAGCCTTTAACAAAAAATCAGAGTGTGTCCCATGTCTAGAGCTTTACTCAAAGTAACATTACCAAGTGACAAATAATTTGACTTGAATGGGTTTATTGGATTGTTTTCCTCTAATATAGGAGATGATAGGGCTTTAAGAGGACCTGTGAAAAAAGAACAAAAAATCAGAATGGAGAGATTAGGGAGTGGGACACCAATGACAATCTTCCTAATTTGGTCTCAGCATGACTGGGCAAATATTATCACTTTGTACCTTTATATTTTGGCACAAAAAAGACTTCTAAAATAAGATTTTAGTTCCTGCATTCTTCACTTTAGTTGTATTCCCAATGCTTGCTTTCAGTGAAATTCTATTAGCTACAAATGCATGTTGCTAGAGCACATTTTGGATATTTTTCCCAAATGTGGTCGTATTTGGCTAAGTGAAGGAAATCCTCTGGATTTCTCAGCAAGCCTGGGGGACCTTAAGCTCCTGCACCTATTGTTTTCCATTACTGTAAATATGGTGCTTGGCAGCGTAAAGGGGATATGGTTAGGACTGGAGCATTCCAGGATGGGGCCCACTAGACAGGTTGTCAGAAAAGGTTGCCTGTAGCTCACAGTGGCTTCAATTGTCTTTGCACATCATTCTATATAAAATAAGAGTGGTACATTCATAAGTATCAAATCAAATAAATTGGGCTATTCACCATCTCTTGACTAAGTCTAAGGGTTGAGATCACATATTATATGAGGTATCACCTTTAATAACAGGAATTCAATTACCCTTTGGTTTCTTGATCTCTATATGCGCCTGGCTTTTTGTTCAAAGGTGATGCTGCAGTTTTGTCCTTCAAGTGATGCTTTCCAAGCCAGGTATGACTTTGTTGTTGTTAATGGGGGTACTGAAGATTGAACTCAGGACCTCGAGCATGCTTAGCATGAGCTCTACCATTGAACTATTTCTATCCTCGCTGCCAAGCCAGGTTTGTTTTAATGTACACTTCCAAGGACAAAATTGTTTAGAAACCAGTTTTGTGTCCTTCAAGCACAGTAAATCTGAAATGATGATAGTCAACTTAATGACAGCATGAACCATTAAAATGAACAAATACAAATATCACTGCTCCTGACCCAGACCTTGTTCTCTTGGATACAAGCTTTAAAAAGCCTAGGGTAGAGCAAGCAAGTCACTGAATAATAATCAAAAATAAGTTTCAATTATCATTCATTTTTTTTGCCATTCATTCATTCATTCATTCATTCAGGTTTAGATAAGGCCAATAGACTGAGTCATCAGTTATATTCCCATTCTAGGCTGTGATATAACAAGGTCATCTGTCTGACTGAAGTTCCTGCCAATCCTGTCTTGCTTCTTTGGAACTATAGTCAGAAGCCAGGACAGAGGGTTGTAAAGAGCATCCTTACTTCCCTTGCTCCACCCTCTACCTCTTCTCTTCTTTTGCAGCAGTTGCAGCTACAGAGTTTTTGTTACCAATGCTAACATAGTGTGCCTTTGGCTTATGGGAAGGGGCAATTCCCATTGCTGAAGGACACAGTAGGTAAACCAGCAACACAAACCAGCTAGACCACAAATCCAAGCCTTCATAGTGAGAGTGGGCCATTGTGA
Source organism: Camelus bactrianus (assembly GCF_048773025.1). Classification (NCBI taxonomy): domain Eukaryota; kingdom Metazoa; phylum Chordata; class Mammalia; order Artiodactyla; family Camelidae; genus Camelus; species Camelus bactrianus. Next base: position 83,032,426 of record NC_133575.1, read on the forward strand.
CAGCCCCTCTTTAGCAACTGAATGCTGTTACTACTGCTATGCTCTTTCCCTTAGCTTCAAGTCCCTCTACCATACTTTTGTGGCTGTATATGTGCAAGCGTGCATGTCTTTGTGTGTGATATGTGGTGGAGACTAGAGAATCCTGAAGAACAAGCATGAGGTTTCAGTCATCTTGGGGAGTTGCTGTCAGTCAGCCCTAACAGGGGTCAATCTGAGAGCAAAAAGGGCAGCAAAGCCTGATCAGCTGACAACCCTGTGAAATGGGTCAACTCAGAGATAAGGGTATTGTTTTTGAGAGTTTCAGTCTTTGCTTTTGGCTGTAGGTTGGACGCAGTCTCTTTCTCAGAAAGCTCTGTGCCTTTAGAACCAGAATACTAGCATTCTCCCTGCTTTCAGGGGCTTGCTGCCCTCTGGTTTTTTCACTCATTTGTTTTACTAGTATTGATTTGATACTCTACCTTCCAGCCTTCACTTATTGTCATAACCTACCAAAGCCCCAGAAAACAGGCAGACTCTTACAGAAACCCTAAATACAATTAAATGGAGCATCTGAGAATGTCAAGAGGGAGAGTCAGTGAAAATCCCTAAAGGGACGTTAGTGTGTGCTAGGCAACTAAGTGTAGATGCCTTGGTGGCACCACATGTCATCCACTCACCATGCTTATTTCTATAGTGCGTGTTAAGGCAGGGTGGTGAAGAGAGATCATTGGAATAAAACTCAGGAGACTGAGATATTGACTTCTGCTCTGCTGTTAGTTAGCTCTGTTATCTGGGGCAAAGTTTTTGGCCTGAACAACTGGAAGAATGGAGTAGCTTTTACCAAAAATGGGGAAAACTCATTGTAAATGGAGCAGGAGGATTTGAGGGGAAGATTGGGAGTTTGATTTGGGATACATTGAAATTTAGTATTCCAATAGAGATATCAAGTAAGCAGTTGGTTATATGAGTCTAGAATTTAAGAAAGAGGTCTTAGCTAGAAGAATAAATCTGAGATTTCTGGCATAGTGTGGTACTTAAAGCCATGAGAGCAGAAGACATCACCGAGGGAATGAGTGTAGATAGAAAGGAGGACCAAGGACTGAGCTGTGGGGCACTCCAATGTTAAAAGTTCAGTGAAGTGAAGAAGAACCTATAAATAAGCCAAATAAAATTGTCTGCTTCCTGTATTAGGCCAAGAGTTGCGAAGTTTCATAGGAGTTCAGAACTAGAAGGGGCCACAAGGAACATCTATTTCAATTAAGAATGCTAAAATAAACTAAGAATCAAGAGACTTGGATTCTAGTCCTACTTTTATGCCTAGATGAGGGACCTTGACCCTTACAGGACATTTGATCCTGTTCCAAATATCCATAATACATTTGGTCCACACCAAATGTCCTTAATATTTGGTCCTGACCAGAACATCCATCGACATTTGGTCCATAAGACATTTGATCCACGTCAAAGTGTCCTTGATAGATGCAGGTTCATTTAATTATGTCTAACACATCCATAAGACATTTGGTCCATGCCAAAAGATCTTTGATATTTGTTCCTGTCTGAAACCATTTGGCATGAACCAAATATGCTCATGCATGTTTTGGGTAGGATTAGATTTCCAGGATCTTTTGTTGTGGACCAAATGTCTTATGGATGTTTGAACAAGACCAAATGTCTGTTAACCAACCTTGACAAATCACTTAACTTCTCTGAGTCTCCCTTTCAGATCTAGAAAATAATCTACTTAGACCAGATAATCCCCAAGGTTTAGATATTCACAATTCTGTATCATTTTCGAGAAGAAGAAACTGAAGCCCAGGGAGAGGGGATAAGTGACTTGCCCAACATCCTGGCATTAGGAATAGACCACAGGTCAGTGTGTCTTTTATACTGTTTGTCTTGAACCCTGTATGTATATTAGAATGCCTGGGGAGCTTTTTATAATACTGATTACTGGATCTCTAACCTAAAGTGTCTCATTTTGTTAGCTAGGTTGTGTTTGGCATAGTATTTTTGACATTCCTCAGGTAATTCTAATGTGCAGCCAGGGTTGAAAACCCTCTACTCAACATTAACAAGCCATGGCAGTATCTTGCTAGCTGCTATACCTCTCTGCATCTTGACTTGTATTTCCAACACAAAAATGATTCACTCAATTTTAAACCCTTTTATTCAGATGAAGATTGTTACAGGAGGATAGCTTTCTAGACCTTGCAAAACCAAAGTAGTAAGTATCAGCTTTCCCTGCAGCTCAGTAAAATGGCATGACCATAGCTTGAACTCCATCCTAGAAGTGAAATGTTATGAAAAACCATGGAGCCATGGCCAGTGTGGGAAGAAGCAGGGAGGGATCATTTGCATTTCTTCCCCACCTTTTTGGGAAAAGGATATATGGTTTGTTCCAAAAATAAACTTTCAAGGTTAATGAGCAGGGCATCAGGCACAGTACGCAAATGCTGTTGCTTTTACCATATTTATGTAGCAGAAAGAGCCATGCTGTCCACTGTAGTAGCCTTACTGCTTTACAGTGACTTCTCATCAAACTTTTGCCACTTTGCACACCAATAGGATATAGGATTTCTTGATTAAAACTGACATTCTCTATTCACTACATTTGACTCTGTATCTGTGGGTGTGTATGTGTCAGTATGCATGTCTGCATGTGTACATGTGGGGGTATGTATTTAAAACTGTATTCTATGTTCACTTTCTCTGGGGAGCACGTGTCTGGGAAAATAGCCATTTTGAACTAAAACAGGACACAGACATGGACTACGGAGACACATTGTTTCCAGTCTTACCACACACACCTACCACTCTAGTAGTGCCAGTCAAATGATTTTACCATGCACAATGCACCAGTAATTAACCTGGTCAATTTCCTTTGAGTGCCTCTTGTCTGTTTCATACTTGGTTTTTTAGTGCCCTTTATAACTCTAAATCACTTTCTTAGTTTAGGAGCATAAAAATATATTGTGTAGGACTTGGTTTGCTCATAAAATTGTCATATTTGATATATTTAAAGATGTGAAGGCCTGGGGGAGAAAAACAGGAAAATTCAGGGGAGAAACCAAGCAAGTCCTCAGAAACAATTGTTTTTTTTTCCTCTGGGTCTTCATAGCTCACCTCCACTCAGACGTGCAGCCCATAATAATGAACACAGGCTTGGAATACACTCTGCGATTGCTCTAGGGCGACTAGGGCTCAAGATAATTGTAATTTTTAAAAATAGGTTTCACCGTTGTTTGGAACCATCTACAATTCAATTTACTTTATCGCACAAGCCATGAATAATGCTATGAAAGAAAATGGACGGGCTAGTGCTGCCAGCCTGGTTCAGCATTCCAGAAACATGCAGTTCTATGGATTCAACCAGTTGATAAGGACAGATTCAAATGGAAATGGAATTTCCGAATATGTAATCCTGGACACCAACTGGAAAGAATGGGAACTCCACAGTACTTACACTGTGGACATGGAGATGGAGCTGCTACGGTTCGGAGAGACCCCCATTCACTTCCCTGGTGGCAGGCCCCCTCGAGCAGATGCAAAATGCTGGTTTGCAGAAGGGAAGATCTGCCGAGGAGGTAAGGAATAGAAAATAACTGGTAGTCAATTTGGCTCAGCTTGGGTTACAGGGAACCTCTTTAGGGAAAGGCATATTTTAATATTAGACCACTCATAGAATCAATTATTTGCATTCAGGTGACGTAAACATCTTGGCACTGTCTGTAAGTTAAAATAATAAGGACAATGAGAGGTACTTTGCAGCCATGAATAATCCTCCACAATTTAAAAGCTACCCCTACTCCCATTTTAAAAAGACCCCACTTCCAAAGAGGTTACTCTAATAAGAAGAAAGCATCACCCTTCTCCTTGGTCTTCTGTAGGCTATGATCTGTGATTGTTTTCCTTGCTAGAAAATTCACCTGTCCTTCCCATGATGTATCCAAATTCTGCCACTCAGTTTCCACCACAGAAATAATGTATCTATACTCTCTCCTCTCTGAACTCCCATTGAGCTAAGTCTATACCTCACAGCTTAGCACAAAATTGCTTTTCAGTTGTTTCTCATGTATTGATTCTGTCTCTTCCTCCCCAAAAGACTACTCCTTAAGGGCAAGGACCATAGCTAATAATTCTTCTGCCCCTCAACCACCCAACATGGTTGACATCCAATAAATACTTGCAGTTTGATTGACTGATTGAACTCCTCTAGCTTGTGAAAGAGGGGAAACTCCATCAAATCTCTGAGAACCAGAGGGGTACTTTGGTGGAAAGATCTGTATTATTCCTATGCCAGTGTGCACCACACTTTTCTAGAACCAAATGCATCTATTTGAAATAGACTTTGATTTCTATTTTCTTTTAGCATGACATACCCAGCTACCTCTTCATTTGTGTCATCATATATTTCCCTCTGAAATCTTAGTAATCTATCCAAATGTGTGGCTTTTCTAGAGTACAATTTACATCCTAGTGAAAACACTAATTACCAAAACCAGTCACCCTTGACAGACAAGTGCTATGTTTTTCATCTATAACTCACGAGGTCTATGGGCTCAGGTGAATTTAAAGGTCTTTTATTTTATGAAGGCAACATAATACCCTTCACAGGTGAGATAACATACTTATTCTCAAGAACTCTATTGCTGTCCAACTTAAATTAAGATACTCAAAGTTTTCCATTCGTGGACTTTTTTCTCCAAAAAACACCCAGGTCAGCCTTAATTCATGTGATTTGTTATTGTCAGAGTGGTGAGTGGTTTTGCTTCAGAACAGCTAAATTGCTTTCTGTGTCCATAAAGTCAACAAGACAGACTGTGGTGTAGGAAAATGGAATTAAGTTAGGTAGATGTGGCTTGATTTTAGAATCACCAGAAAGCATGAGGAGTCACTCTGTGGTGCCCTTTATTTACAGCCTCCTTCTGATGCTATTCTTCCTCCTTCCTCTTCCTCTCTGCAGGTATCAACCCTGCCTTTGCTGTGATGGTCTGCCTTGCTTTGCTTATAGCCCTGCTGTCTATTAATGGATTTGCTTACTTTATAAGGTACATTTTTCATTTTTTATATAAAAATATAAGGCCATAATAGCATTGTTAATATTGATTTCTGGGAGTCATGTTTCAGTACAATTGCCTCATTACATGGCCCTCTGATTTTCTTTGTTCCATAGTGATTTACCATTCCTATTGGCCCAATTTACAGTGAAGTGTTTTCATGATGCCAAGAATAACTTCCTCAGTTATGTTGTCAGTGTTGGCTCTCAACACTATCGTGAAATAAGAGAACGAGTGCTTTAGGGCCTGCCTACTCCTTATCTGTGCTCCCTTTTCCACTGGCAGAGTCTCCTATAACCACTTCCTTCCCCAAATGGTATGGATTGGTAAGGTATGAAGTTGGGATATTTTAACAAGTTCCAAGAATTAGGCAGACTTTGGCTTCTTAGAATCCAAAATTTAGGAATAGTGATATTAACTCACAGGACTGTAAAGGGGGAATTAAATAAACTGAAGCAAGTAAAGCACCTAGAACAATACCTGACTCACAGTAGGTGCTCAAGAAATGGTAAATCTCAACTCCTTCTCAAGCACATGGGACTCTCCTGCTGATTTTTGGGAACCTAGGATCCTCACTTTGACTCATACCTTTTGCCCAGGGTATCAAATTCTAGGTTTTTACTGTCCTTCTTCCTTGGGCAAAAGCTACCCTAGCTAATCATCAACATCATCATTGTCATCAAGTCTTTGTCTTTCTCCATCAGACCCCTTAATACCAAATGATCAAGTACTCTGATGAACTAATTTAGGATCAGGAATAAATGGCTGAAGATAGCTTAATATGACACCTCTTTCTTATAATCTTTGCATTTTGACAGTTGGGCTCTCCCCATATTAGAATGATTTGGGAAAACTGAGAAACAAAATCAGCCACAACCCTCCCACTTTTCTCTTTCCACCCTGCAAGCCACACCTTTGTTATCTTTTTGTAAGGGTGGTCCTGACAATAATGACACAAAATTGGTAGGGAATGGAGTGGAGCTATTTTTGCAAATTCCAAGAAAACATGTCTAGAGTGTATTAGGTAGCTGTTTAAATTTGGACAAGACACTAAACCTATCGTGGCCAGAATTTTCTTATTTGTAAAAAGAAAGAATTGAATTAGATGATCTTTAAGAGATCTTCCAGCTCTGATATTCTAATGAGTCTGTGAAATTCTGGATTGAAACTATAACAGGTGTGACTCTTAGTGTTTATTATGTTAGTGTTGCTGTGAAAAACCACTATTATCCAATCTTCCTGGTATAAGAAACTTGATAAAGCTACACAAAGTAGTAGGTAGCTTATGAATTGTTAAAGCACATTTGATGAAGATAGTACTTTAAAGGAAGATTTTAATTTCTGTGTGACTGTGGCATATCCCTGTTCAGAACAGAAATTTAATGTCTTTAGCTGCTGCCAAAGAATAAAGTATTTAATTAACATCATTAGATAGCTACTTAGTGAAAATAAATGCCATCCAATTAAAATCTCCCCCCTCCAGGGAGATTTGAACAGTAATAAGCTCTTGGCTCCCCAACGCCAAACATCCTATGTCAAGGTGGAAAATGGAGTCACTCAGCTGCTTATGTTATTTGTCAGCCCCCTCACCCTCCAACATGACTGATCTCACTGGTCTTTCCCATTGAATGGACTGGTTCTTTGGACTTAGAGCCCAACCTTCAATTCTTAGGAAGGGAAGGAAAAAAATCATGGAGGAGGGGTTTGTTTGGAGCTTGTGGGCTGAAGGGCAAAGAAGACTGGAGAGGAAAATGATTGGAGAGGGACATGATTAGAGAGAAAAATGATTGGAGAGGAAAATGAGTTTGAGACAATTGGTACTTCAAGTGGTCACAGAAAACTCAGAGAAGGGAGAGAGGCACATCATTTCCCAGAGTCACTTGGGCCTTGGTTCTTCAGTTAACAAAGCACAAAAGATGCCCTCTCTTTGCTGCTTTCCTCCCTCTCTCTGCCCACCATGGCTGCAATCAGAAGAGCTGAGCGACTGATGAGTTTCTGTAATAGATGGTGATTACTTGCAGGAGAGTGGCTCTCTGTTCCTTCCTTTTCTCTGTGTTTTGATTGTTTAAGTTTTTTTTTTTCCAGACAGAAAGGCGTGCAAAGAACCCAACCACCCCAAAACAAAGGATTCTTTGAACTCCTCCTTTCTCCCTACTCTGAACCAAATTGCCTCGCCTTTCTATAAAGCTCTCCCATGCTTTGTAATACTAATGATGATAATGATAATAATGAGCTCTTATACTTTATAGTGCTTCATGCTTTGCAGAGCACTTTCACATATATTATCTCATTTGATTTTCAAAACAACTCTATAAAGCAGGTAATGCAAGGACTATTATCCTGCTAGATAGATGAGGATACTGGGGAATGAAGAGGTTAAATTATTTATCCAAGGTCATCTGGCTAATTAATGACAGAGTCTGCTACTACACCCCAGGTCTCTGGGTTGGGAGTCCAGTTTTCTTTCTACTAGAGTGTATTTTGTGGCATGATTATTTTTACAGGTGTGCCTGCTTTAAGACAATTCACTACACATATGAAATAGATAAGTTAGGGAGTGATGCTTTGCTTTGCCAAAAGATCCATGTGCTCTACCCAAGAATTCACTACAGGGCTCTTTTAATTTTCTCTGCAGGGCAGCCGCTCCCACAGCGATAAGGAACATATTTGTTGGCAGACAATTAGAAACACATTAATTGTTTGTTTACAAATCAGTGGAATCACTGAGAAAAAACTGACTGAGTTGCTGGTACTTAGAGCTACAGTGATATTATACACTTCTTAGAGCAACTTGACAAAGCATTCACTGGTTGTTTTACCCATTGTGGCTCTCAGCTTTAATACATTCCACGGGGTGACCATTAAGGGGTTATGAAAAAAGTGAAGCCAAACTGTAGCTATCAGAGCCCCTAAGACAAAACAGAAAAAAACAACCACACTTACTAATCCAAGGTTCCCTCCAGGTCCTCAAGTTTCCCTGTCAGCTCTACTGAGGACCTACCTGGCTGTGTGGGTAGACATCATAAACTCCTGTGTGTCTACTAATTGATTTGTAAGAAATAATTGTATTCACTGCAAATTAATGGGCATGTTTGGAGAGAATCAGGTTTAAACTGTGTCTATGTAATGCTCAGACAAGAGACCGATTCAGTCAAAGGAAAAAAGAAAACCCAGTCAGCCCACTTGTTTGGAATTATGTAGACAAAGCAACCAACTGATTGAATTTTTCCACTTTTCAACCTGTTGCTTTGGCAACGCATAGATGCAACTTTGTAAGACAAATGGTCTTGTGGGCAGAAATCTGGGCCCACAGCCAGAAACCGAGGACTCGACTCTCAGCTCTGCCTCAGGCTATGGGATCTCACATAATTTGCTTAATTTTGTTTTGTTTCTTTAATGTGTTTTCGTACCTTTAAAATGGAGGCTAATGATTCTTGGCCCTGGTATTATTAGAATATATAGTATGGCATATGAGAAAAGGTGTGGAGTTCTTTAAAAGTATTCATAGATGTTGTTTTGAATGTGTCCTTGATGTGGAATCACCGTTTGATTAGTCTGAGATACCATCCCCATGCAGCACCCTTCCTTTTGATACCTCTTTAATAGCAGTCTTACTTTTCTCTTTTGGTCTTTGTAACTCTGTAAGTTATGAGGACCAGGGTTGCTGTCTCTCTGCTGCCTATACTCTGGTAAACTTCCATGTGTGCTTATTCTTTCAATTATCTTGTATATTTTTTAACTTCTAGCATAGGGCAAATTTACCCCTGCTTTGCAAACCCTCCAGCATCCTGTGACCCTCCAATTTTATGCTTGTTTCAGACGTCGTATAAATAAAATCCAATTGATTAAAGGGCCCAACAGAATTCTACTGACTTCGGAGGATGTGACGTTTATCAATCCCCACTTTGGCAGTAAGGTAAGGCATATCCCTTTCTCTTACAATATAGTAGCCACAAGCCGCAACTCTCTCCAGCACCTGACATGTGGCTAGTCTGAACTGAGATGTGCTGTAAGAGGAAAATACACACTGGATTTAGAGGACAATACAAAAACATGTAAAATAGCTCATTAAATTATTTACAAATATTAATTACATGTCAAAGTGATAATCCTTTGGGTATATTGGGTTAAGTGTATTACTAAAATTAATCTCACCTGTTTCTTTTTATGCTTCTTTAACGTGACTACTAGAAAACAAACTTTCATGTGTGGCTCATGTTACATTTCTATTGGACAGTGCTATCTTAGAATAGTCTTGTGAAAGTGATGCAGTACACTTTGAGGAAGACTGTAGCTTTGACTTCTTATAGCGCTTCTTTGTACATTTGGATTCAACATGTGACTGCTAGCTCCTCAAGAGCAGAGGTACATTTTTTAAAAAATGTTAGCCCATAGCACTTGATGTGGTGCTATAATGGGTGCTCATAAAAGTTTGGTGAATGAGGTCAGAATGGCCATCATTAAAAATTCTGCAAATGATAAATGCTGGAGAGGGTGTGGAGAAAAGGGAATTCTCCTATGCTGTTGGTGGGAATCTAATTTGGTGCAGCCTTCATGGAAAACAGTATGGAGATTCCTTTAAAAACTAAAAATAGACTTACCATATGATCCAGCAATTCCATTCCTGGGCATATATCCAGAGGAAACTCTAATTTAAAAAGATGCATGCACCAATGTTCATAACAACACTATTTATAATAGCCAAGACATGGAAACAACCTAAATGTCCATCGACAGATGACTGGATAAAAAAGTTGTGGTATATTTATACAAAGGAATACTACCCAGCTAGAGAGAGAAGCAAGATGGCAGAGTAGGACGCTTGTAGCTCACCCTCTCCCACAAATACACCAAAACTCACATCCACGGACCCACTCAGCCAACCAGAGCACCTGTTGAACTCCAAGAGAACATTGCCCTCTTCGAAAGACAAAGACTCCAAAAATCTGGTAGGAGAAAAGAAAAAGCAAAACAGTGTGGGACTGATCCCACGGGGAGGGAGCGGCAAAGGAGGACTGGTGCTAGTTTGCTGGGTCTCCCCTCTCCAATGGAGAGGCCAGCGGGACAGAGGGGTAGACTTCGAGGCTCAGATCTGCCCCGAGCACCCCTTGACAGACAGAACTGACTTAATGGTCACAAAGGGTCCCCGCAACACCCAGCCCAAGATGCGAGCCAGCAACTGGGGCTGGGACAGGCTGCCCAAGCCGGGCAGAGGACTGGGGCGGCTGCACTGAGGCAGCCCTGGGGGACTGCAGGGTGCTGTGTGCCGTGACTGGGAGGGGATACTTAGCAGAACCACCTCGGTCCCCCATAAATTGTGAAAAAAGCAAAGCAACACGGCTGGTGTGCCCTGGGAGGAGGGGTGCTGTAGCCTTTGTCTCCTTAGACCTGCGCTGCCATTACTGGCACTTCTCACAAGAAGAGAGGTGGGGCACAGCCACAGCCACCATCTCCTCCTGTGTGCAGTGCCTGGGAGGGGCGGGACCGAGTCCTGAATCTGCACCCGGGGGCTCCGCAACCTCCTGGGCAGGACTGAGACTTGTTTACAGCCCAAGGCAGATAGGATCTTTTTGCCCTGGCACCTCAGAGAACTCGTGCCGCCAAGACAAACAAGGAGCTGAGATTTGGCACAGAGCAGGGGTGAGGCCATTCCACGGTCTTCCCCGGGCCCACTTTGGGAGCACCGACCCAAGGTGGAGCGGGCAGCTGCAAAGAGCAGCAGAGTGACCGGCACTGGGGAAGGGCGGGCGGCCACCCCTCTTCTTGGCAGGAGTGCAGCACCTGACCATGGTGCTGGGAGGGGGCGTGATCAACCCACCTGCCTCACCCAAGTGCAGCATCTGACTGTGGCATCGGGAGGGGGAATGACCCGCCCGCCCACCGGGTAAAAGCTCAGCACATGACCCAGTGTTGGGAGGGGGCGTGATCTGCTAGCCGACAGCCACTGGGAGCAGCACAGATGAGGGCACCAACAGAGGGCCTCTGGAAACAGCAAGCTGAGTTTGTGAAACAGGGCAAAGACACAAAGACTTCTTGATAAAATCATTAAGAGCACACCATCTCCAGGAGGACTAGATAACTGATACTCCTTAAGCCACAATGCCGGAGAAATATGAGCAATATGAAGAAGCAGAGGAACCACTCCCAATTAAAAGATCAAGAGAAAACCCCTGAAAGTACGATCAAGGGAATAGACATTGATGGCCTACTAGATCAAGATTTCAAAAAAGGAGTGATCAAAGTACTGAAGGAACTAAAAGAAATAGTGTTAAGAGATATAAAATATGTCAAAAATGAAATAGAAGCTATAAAGAAGAACCAAGTAGAATTAGTAAACCCATTTGCTGAGATGAGAGCTGACCGAAAGGCTGTACAATGCAGACTAGATAATGCAGAGGAATGAATAAGTGACCTAGAAGACAGGACAACAGAAAGCACCCAAGCAGAACAGCTGAAAGAAAAACAAATAAAAACAATGAAAACATTATAAGGGACCTATGGGATAATATAAAGTGTGCCAATCTACACATAATAGGGGTTCCAGAAGGGGAAGAAAGAACACAGGGGATTGAAAAGGTCTTTGAAGAAATCATGACTGAAAACTTCCCAAACTTAAAGAAGGAATCAGATATCCAAGTACAGGAAGCTCAGAGGGTCCCAAACAGGAAGAACCCAAACAGACTCACACCAAGATATATCATAATCAAGATGGCCAGAGTCAAGGATAAAGAAATGATCCTAAAGGCAGCAAGAGAAAAGCAAAGAGTGAGTTACAAGGGAACCCCCATTAGGCTCTCAGCTGATTTCTCTACACAAACACTACAGGCCAGAAGGGAGTGGCAAGATATATTCAAAGTTCTGAATGAAAAAAGGATGCAGCCTTGGATACTCTATCCAGCAAGGCTATCCTTTAGAATAGAAGGAGAGATAAAGAACTTCACAGACAAGCAAAAGCTAAAAGAGTTTAGCACTAAACCCACGCTAAAAGAAATATTGACAGGTCCACGCTAAACAGAAAAGAAGCAGGATGCTACAGAAATGAGAAGCTCATAACTGGAAAGGTGATAACTACCATGAATTAAAAATAGAATAAACACAAAATTGTAAAAGAAGACATCTAAATCATTAAGAGTGGGAGAGGGAAGCAAGGAAAGCCACTGGAAAACAGTATGGAGATTCCTCAAAAGACTGGGAATAGACTTACCATATGACCCAGGAATCCTGCTCCTGGGCATATATCCAGAAGGAACCCTACTTAAAATGACACCTGCACCCCAACATTCATAGCAGCACTATTTACAATAGCCAAGACATGGAAACAGCCTAAATGTCCATCAACAGATGACTGAATAAAGATGATGTGTTACATTTATACAATGGAATACTATTCAGCCACAAAACCCGACAACATAACGCCATTTGCAGCAACATGGATATTCCTGGAGAATGTCACTCTAAGTGAAGTAACCCAGAAAGAGAAAGAAAAATACCATATGAGATCACTCATATGTGGAATCTAAAAAAAAAAAAAACATAAATGCAAAACAGAAACAGATTCATAGACATAGAATACAAACTTGTGGTTGCCAAGGCAGCAGGGGGTGAGAAGGGACAGACTGGGATTTTAAAATGCAGAATAGATGAACAAGATTATACTGTATAGCACAGGGAAATATACACAAGATCTTATGGTAGCTCACAGCGAAAAAAAATGTGACAATGAATATATGTATGTTCACGTATAACTGAAAAATTATGTTTTACACTAGAATTTGATACAACATTGTAAAATTACTATTACTCAATAAAAAAATGTAAAAAAAAGGAATACTACCCAGCTATAATAATAATAAAATAATACCATTTGCAGCAACATGGATGGACCTGGATATTGTCATTCTAAGTGAAGTAAGCCAGAAAGAGAAAGAAAAATACCATATGATCACTCATATGTGGAATCTGAAAAAAGAAAAGACATAAATGTACTTATTTACAAAACAGAAACAGACTCACAGACATAGAAAACAAACTTATGGTTACCAGAGGGGAAAGAGGGTGGGAAGGGATAAATTGGGAATTCAAAATTTGCAGATACTAACTACTATATATAAAATAGATAAACAATAAGTTTCTACTGTATAGAACAGGGAACTGTATTCAGTATCTTATAGTAACTTATAATGAGAAAGAATATGAAGAGGACTATATGTATGTATATGTATGACTGAAACATTATACAGAAATGGCATGTATTCAGGGCCTTCATGGAGATTGCAGTCAAGTAAGAGAGACAAATCGTACCACACAAAAGAGTTGATAGATACCATATTGCACGAAAGACACTAGAAATATAGTAGAACTTAAGAACAGATAGATCAGTGGAGGAAGACTTCTCAGAAACCCAGCACCAAAACTTGGTCTTAAAGAAGAAAGTATAGGATTTGTCTAGGTCCCAGGTCATAAACTGATAACAAATTTTGCTTGACCTTTATGGTTATAAAAAATTGTAGCCAGAATTTTGGAACTGGGAGATTACACATAAAAACCTAATTTCTGGGTGTTCTTTAAAGGTTGGAAAATCTATCAACCTTGGGCATCATTGTGGCAATTGGCTGGAACCCAGCAGTAGTTGCCCTTTATGAAAGAGTTTGCAAAATCTGTATCTGCAGTATGACACAGTTCCCATCACTCTCTATTGTCTTATACTCAGCCAATTTCATCAATTTATATTACCCGCCTGGCATCCTAGGCAGAGAAAACAGCATGAACCAAGAGCTTGGAAAAGAGAGTGTGTGGGGAAGTTTTGTTGAATGTAGCTAGTAGTGGGAGAATGTGCCTTTTTGTGCCCCATCTATTTGGCTAAAATAAAGACATTAGTCTTGGCAAATTCTAGTATGGTGGTGGCAGGGTGAAGGGAGAGGATGCAAACACCTCATTTTGTCCCCATGTGCTACTTACTCTTGCTACACCAACACACCAGATCTGAGAATTATCTCTGTAACAGAACTGATCATCTTCCTAAATATGACACTAGAAGGTGTGCTTTAACTAGTTGGTTGGCATAAAAACCGACAACATAATGCCATTTGCAGCAACATGGATGCTCCTGGAGAATGTCATTCTAAGTGAAGTAAGCCAGAAAGAGAAAGAAAAATACCATATGAGATCGCTCATATGTGGAATCTAAAAAACAAAAACAAAAACAAACAAACAAACAAAAACAAAGCGTAAATAAAGGACAGAAATAGACTCACAGACAGAGAATACAGACTTGTGGTTACCAGGGGGGTGGAGGGTGGGAAGGGATAGACTGGGATTTCAAAATTGTATAATAGACTACACTGTATAGCACAAGGAAATATACACAAAATGTTATGATAACTCACAGAGAAAAAAATGTGACAATGAGTGTATATATGTCCATGAATAACTGAAAAATTGTGCTGAACACTGGAATTTGACACAACATTGTAAAATGATTATAAATCAATAAAAAATGTTAAAAAAAAAACTAGTTGGTTGGGTGAAAACAGATTTACATTAATACCCTGTGCAGTTGGAATCAAATGAAATGTTCAGCTGTTTGGTTTGTCTCAACTACAACCCTAACTCTTACTTATTTAAATCTCCAGATCCTTTTGTAAAGTTGATAATTTCCTGGAAATGTATTGCTGAATGCCAACATTATCACTGTGGCTGAAAGCTACATTCCACTTTTATGCCATCAAAACTTATTGATCTTAGTCTCTATTTTTGAAACCACCAGAGGACCCAAGGGCTCATGTGGCGGAATTTGTCTGGATTTGTCATCCTCAATATACCTTGTATGAAATTTCCCACCTCAAATGCAGTTTGGTACAGCCACTGTGGAAAACAGTATGAAGATGCCTCAAAAGACTAAACATAGACTTACCATATGGCCCAGCAATCCCACTCCTGGGCATATATCCAGAAGGAACCCTACTTCAAAAAGGCAACTGCACCCCAATGTTCACAGCAGCACTATTTACAATAGCCAAGACATGGAAACAGCCTAAATGTACATCAACAGATGACTGGATAAAGAAGATGTGGTATATTTATGCAATGGAATACTATTCAGCCATAAAAATGACAACATATTGCCATTTGCAGCAACATGGATGTTCCTGGAGAATGTCACTCTAAGTGAAGTAAGCCAGAAAGAGAAAGAAAAATACCATATGAAATCACTCATATGTGGAATCTAAAAATATATATATATAATAAATGCAAAACAGAAACAGACTCATAGACATAGAATACAAACTTGTGGTTGCCAAGGGGGCAGGGGGTGGGAAGGGATAGACTGGGAGTTCAAAATTTGTAGATACTGACAGGCATATGTGGAATAGATAAACAAGATTATACTGTATAGCACAGGGAAATATATACAAGATCTTGTGGTAGCTCACAGCGAAAAAAATGTGACAATGAATATATGTATGTTCATATATAACTGAAAAATTGTGCTCTACACTGGAAATTGATACAACATTGTAAACTGACTATAACTCAATAAAAAAAATGCTTAAAAAAAAAGAAAGAAATTTCCCACCTCAATAAGAAAGGGAAGTTACTGAAGCGCAAGTTCTAAAGCAATCTAAAGATGACGCAATACTAAGAAAACAAGTATTCAATTCTGTGACAAAATATTTTATCCAGAAATGAGTTATCAGTAGTAAAAGCAGATGGCTAGAGGTCATTGTCCAAATGTAGCAATATATAGTAAATTTTTTATCAAAGGCAATAAGTCTATTTTTTAAATCTCTACTTCTTTAGTGGTATCCATGTCAAAATGACAGTTCATGTTAATTGCCTAGATGTTTTGGGTCTAAAGTGTCAGAACAATAAACATAGCTCAATTTTGGACTGAATTAGCTTTTCTTTTGTATAGATCCTGCAATAGTCCAGTAAATATAAAACCTCCTCTACCTATGCCTTCTCTCTTTCCTATTGAGACACAGAACATATTTGGGTTTCATACCTGTTCTCACAAAATCACCATAAATAGCAGAATAGTGCTACCTTCAGGTGAACCAAGTGCCTAGGGTTTTAATATCTTGTTCATGATGATAGATGTTTTTGTTCACTTGTGCATAAATTTTTACATAAGGGAGTTACAAAAACACAATCATCACCACTTCTCACCATATGAGTGATAGAAATGAATAATAGCAGAGATTGATAGCCTTACAGGGAATTTTTTTTCTTTTACTATTTTGACCCAGGTGGAAAAGGATGGCATTACCATAGAAGAACATAGCTCTTGGCCTCTAGATCCCTTTTGGCAGTTGGCTTGTATCAAGGGTTCTGATGGGAAAAGATAGGGGAAGCATACATTTTCCTTAATTGCTGTGTAGTCACAAACTTGCAGCTGGCTGTGTCTAATCAATCAAGAAACCAAGCCAAGAATTCCATCCAAATGGAATGTCTGAAAGTGTAAACTCTTGGTGAATATAAAATTAATTCAGTCTAGAAAAATTGGCAGGTCAGTAGAAGTCAGGTCAGAAAAGGAAGTTTTTAGAAGAAAGTGAAGCTGAAGTCCAAATGTATGTGGATTTTGGCAGATTTTCTCGCTTTCTCCTTTGCCCTTTGTGGAGAGGTCTAAATCTCAATATACAGAACTAGGTGCTCCTGCTGAGATATAAAAACAAAGAATAAAGGGAAATAGATTCCTCTCTGGCATTGCTCTGTTGAGGAGAATTCAGGTTGATCTAAGGGTTATGTGAAGGGTCAAGTTTTACATATTGTCTGAATCTTGAGCTGTTGTGATTTCAACACACAAGGGGCTGGGTATAGTTTACTATTACCTTGGAACTTTTTGATAGTCTTGTCTTGGTAGAATGAACTGAACTTGGGGCTAAATCAACTAGTGATCTTTAGTTTATCAAAGACTGTTAAGGGAAGAGTGTGTGAAAGTACTTAAGATTAATTTTTATTGTTAAGCAGGAGTGAAGCAAAGCATGATGTGGTAGAAAGAACACAAGACCAGGAAATATAACATTTATATTCTTCTTCCAGGCCCATGGACCTCTCTAGGTCTCTGTTTCTTCATTGTAAAATGAGAGTGTTCGAGTTGGGGGTGAGGAATGTCCTAGATAATATCAAATGTAATTGCTAGCGCTGAATTGCTTATAATTCTAAGAAAGGCATATTTGAAGGCATGGAGAAGAGTATGAGGAAACTTGTTGATTTATTTTGTCTTCATATGAAATAAGTCTGCTGGTTCAGTTGCAGATAATTTTAAAGGTTAACACAGATTGCAGATAACCCTTCCTTTGGTTATTCAACTGTGCACTTCTTAGCCCTCTCTTACCAGGCTTATGTGTACAAGTTAACAAATCAAGCAATAAGGAATTTGGTTTATTTAAGCATCAGACTTATAAATTGTGGGCAGAGGATCTACTACCTCTCTACCATCTTATTGCTTTCTGAGATATCTTCTGCCATTAATCTTGCCTGCACCAAAAAGGATGCCATTCAAGATATAACAAAAAGAGCTAGGCCTAAGAGCCAGAAGGATGGGATTCTGTCCTAGTTCTGCTATTGATTTTTTTTAAATGTCAGATTTTCATCTTTTTCTCGTTTTTGAGTATAAAATGAGGATCCCAGATTAAGTTATGATTGTTCTTTCTTGCCACCCCCTCAAATCTATGACACTAATCTTTTCTAGGAGATGGAAGTATCTACAAACCTTTATCTTTCTTTTGCGGTATGTGGAGGCGAAGCACGGAATCAACACTAGCATTAAAAAAAATGCTGGAAATAGGAAAAATGAATCAACTTCATGTTTATAGAGCTCAACTCATAGAGTTACTCTCTTAGGAATTAAAAAAGACAGATAAGCACAGTGTTTATACCATAGCTCAATGCTCTGTCCTAAATCTTGATAATTTTATTCATAAACTTTCTTTCCTAATCCTTTCACAGAGAGGAAGTCGTGCCAGTGTAAGCTTCCAGATCACCTCGGAGGTCCAAAGTGGAAGGTCCCCAAGGCTCTCTTTTTCTTCAGGGAGTCTAACTCCAGCTACCTATGAAAATTCCAACATAGCAATTTATGAGGTAGGATACGTTATCTGCTGCCTTCTTGGGTTTTAAGATGAGGCAGTGACTTAGAACTTAGTCTTTTGGCAAAAATATTGAGGCTTTTGGTAAATCTTTTTTTTTTTTTTTGGTAAGTTTTCTTGTCCATTAGCGACTTGTGGACTTGTTTGGTTGGCATTTTTGACGATGATCTTCCTTGGCAACTAATCTACTTATTTACAACTTCATTGATCTTTCAATGCCATGTATTTACTATGTATGTGGGAAAAAAAAGTCCATGAGACTCAAATACTTAACCATGTCACTCATTCCGGAAGATATAGTAATGGAATAAATGACTGTTTCCTGAGCAAACTGTCTGTGATGGGATGTCTAGAGACACATTTGTATAGAGTAAGGGTTTGGGGCAAACTCTTCCCTTCAAATTCTGGTTGTTTCTTCCTATACCTGTTATCCTCTGATATTATTGAAATTTAAAAAAAAGTTATTCATTTATTTCCTTTTTTCAGCCTACACTGTCTCTTGGAGTGACAGGTTGTGTAAAATAGAAATCCTTTTTACTTCACTTAAATTTCTGTTTTCAAGCTTTAAGAGACTACCCCCAATCCCTTGTTCTAAGACACTGGAATTTGGCAACCAGAACAAATCTTGCATCAGTCGGAGAGATGAGCTGTTTCTTCTCAGCAGGAAAGAGTTAAGCAGGTGGTAAAAGGGAAACTAGACTTTCTTTTGGTTCCTCCAAAGTGAGGCCTTCCCAGTGTGGTTTCCTTGTTTTGTTTGAAGATACTCCCAAAAGCAGCAAACATTAGCAACTTCAATAGAACTACAAAGAAAGTCCAAAACAGGCCAGAATGAGTTTTCAGGTTGTCTACCATATTGAATTTTCCAAGTGAAAGCTCTCCTCCATTGGATAAGTAATTGACAGATACTTAAAACACTTCCTCCATTGGCTAAATAATTGACAGATACTTAAAACACCAAAATTAGCATAGTATATATTTGTTCAGTGTACCTGAAGTGCTTTGACTTAAATTTGTAGCAGGAAACCTCTGGATCTTGCCTTGCACTTAATTTAATCAAATCAGAGATTTGCTTCAAATGTAAACCTGAGGTATTAGGGAATTGACAGCTCTATTCTCTCAAAGACCAAAGGCAAGATAATCATATAACTTTTGAATGTCAAATGGAATGGGGCTGATGGCTTTAAAAATGTATTGACACCTTTAACATTCTGAAGTAAATCTCAATACCTAAGACAGTCTCTTGGTTTTTCATCTACAAATTGAGAGATTAAACTAAATTCTTAATCTTGGCTGCTCATTAGAATCTCTGTGGGAAACAAACAAACAAACAAAACCCTATGCCCAGGCTCTACCCCTAGTAACTCTGATTCAGTTGGTATGGGGTAGCCTCAGGCATTGGTATTTTTTTTTAATTTCCCCTATATGTGCAGCCAGGGTTGAGAATTGCTGGATGAAGAAAACTCTAAGGCCTCTTCTGGCTCAGATCTGCTGTGATTCTCTGATTCTGTGGAAGAATTTGTGTGTTGAATCGTGGTATGTTTTATTTGGTGGAGCTGGAAGGGTACAGTGTAGAATTAAGAAGGGAAAAAATAAACATCTGTATGTAATTGGCCTTTAAGAATCTATCAGATATTTCCTCTATTTGGAAGGAGGCAGACAGTTGAATTAGTTCCTGTAATGACTGTTGTTTAGTCAGATCATGAGTATATCTGAACTGTGTAGGCCAAAGGGGGACTTTCTCTGCACAAAAGGAAGGTATTAGTGAGAATAATACCACACCATGAGGTCAAGATTAGGCTGATGGCAGGGTGCAAAGGAAGGCAGGTAAAGCTAGAAAACTGACCCACTGGAGCAGAAGAGGACCCTGGGAGAGAGTGGAAGTTAATTGAATCAACAGACCAAACAAAGAGGTCCTGTGTGCTTTCTGAAATGGCCCTCTATTAAGAGTGTTTTTAAATAAGATGCATGATCTAGTTTCTGTTTAAAATAGATCGAATTTTCATAAAAATTTTTATTGGAAAATCTGGAAGTTCCAGCCGATGTGCCTGATGTAGTATATACCTAATAACAAAGGACAGGCTTCTCTAGGATGTACCATAACATTGTAATACACAATAACACAAATTCACACTTTGATTACGGGCACAGATGCATAACCTTTGGAATTGTACAGGAAAATCAGCCCTCATTTTATAGATACTCTTTGAGATGTAAAAGGAAAACCAGATGAGCAGACTGCTGGGGAGAAAGAGCTGTGAATGACAGATGCAGTGCGAACATGTCAGGATCTGCTTTAATAGCCACAGTCTAGGGGAGAGGGGTATAGAGGGCAGTAGTGCAACCCTGACACACTCAGAGAGAAACCACTGGACTTACCCTCCCTCTTCCTTCTCTGATTCCTTCTGCCTCTCCACCTCTCCCTGTGTTTTTCTCTTTGTCTCATTTCTATCTCTCCCTGACACACCCTCCCCATTCATCTCTTTCCCAGAGCCATTGTTTTCTATCTTCCTACCTTCTATGTCCCATATAGCTCTCTCTCTACCAATCTCCTTTTCACCAACCACCTTCTCTCTCTCATCCATCACAGAATCAGATCATCAAAACTGACAAGGACCTAAGAAATCATCTAATTCATCTAACTCTATCAGTGAGGAAACTGAGGCTCAGGCCAATGAAGTGGCTACCCTGAGGCCACCCCTGAATTTGAGGCAAAGCTGAGTCTAGAACCTAATTCTCTTGACTCTTAGTTAATACAACATGGCCTTAGTGCAGAACTGATGGACTTTAAATTACTTCTAGAAACTTTAGTGGATAGAGTTTGATGTTTCTTCCTCTTAATTAAAAAGTGAATGATGAGTGAAGCATTCTATCATTCTTTCTCTTAAAAGAGAAACAAAACAAATAGTGCATGTGTGGTAAAGATAAAAACTGCCCATTTCCTCCCTTTTCCTCATGATTCATAGAGTAGGACACACACAGACTCAATAAAAATTTGCTTATAAAGTTTGTGAGAATTATTTAAACCTTAAAACAAACACACACAAATCCCCCAAATCAAAGAAAGCCCATGGGAGGAAGGAGCAACAAACTGGGAGATGGAAGGCCTTGGTTCTGTTACTACCTAGCCTTCTGACCTTAGGCAAGTCATTTAATCTCTTCAGGCTTCAATTTCTTTAAATATGAAGGGACTGGACTAGGAAATACCTAAGACCCTTTCCAGCTCTCAAATTTGGTGATTTGACAGGAAGAAAAATCTCTGCTTAACTACTTGTAAAAGTTAATAAGCAAGAGAGAAAGCTAATCCTTGTCTGTAATAGGGTCCAGTCCAGGAAGAAGGTATCAGGTAGTGGGTACAGGCAGAGTCTAGGCTGTCAGTACTGATGTTCAGGTTGTGTACTGCACAAAGGAACCACATCTAAAAGGGTACTAGTCATGTGGTAGACATATACTAACTTATATGAGAGTGGTGTAGGAGTGGGCAAAGAGATTTTGACCTCCCAGCCTAGTTCTGGAACGAGGTGGCAGGAGGAACCTTCTCATATCTGCATTTGTACCAGCACATCCGACTATGCACATACATAGTCACTGGTAAAAATGTATACTGGGCTTTGTGCTATCTTGACAATATCCCAAGAATTTCTTGAGGTTATTCCTTTCTTCTGCCTAATGTTCCTGAAGGCCCAATTTCAGCTTCTTACCTCCACCTCTACAGCCTGACTCCAAACCTGACAAAGAGGCCTCACCTGGGAGGCCAGGCTGGATGATATGTAGAGTATCAAAGCTGCTAGTGGAATGTGTTCCCTGGTGTCTGGAGGATGTACAAGTAAATGAGAGTGCGGTCCATGCACATATGTGTGTATCTGAGGCTATTGCTCAATATTACTGGGCTGCCGCAGGCTGCAAAATAATGTTCTCAAATAATTATTTTTTATTTACTTAAGGGAAAGCACCCTTTCTAATTAGCACCAAGGTGCCATAGTGGCTAGCAGAGACCATGTCCTGAGTACTATAATTGCAAAGGTACTAGGAAGGCTTTATTGCCTATCAGTATATAATCCACAAATTGGCTGATTTTGTAAATTCCCAGTTAGAGTTTTATTCTTTCAGCTTAAGCCTTAGCCTTTGATCCCTCTAAAGGGCAAAGTCCTCTGAAAGCTAAAGTTTCGAGCTCATGTCAGGCCCTCATGACTTCCATAACTAAGTGAGTAGGTGTGGGGTAGGGCCTTAGAATTGGCCTTTCTAACCATAGTTCCCAGGTGACTATGATGTAGCTGATCCAGGGCCACACTCCGAGGATTGCTGGGCAAGAGACCAGGAAATCTGCCTTTGGTGCTTTGACCATCTGGCTGCAGGAAGACACTGATCCTGGACTATTTTTCTCAACTTTGTGAGCATGAGCTTGGCTGGCAAAGTTTTGTTCAGCTGCTGAAGATCTCTGAAAGCCATTTCCTAGTTAAATGGTTTCGAGCTCCTTGGCTAGAAGATGCTCTCTAACACAAAGTATTGGCAAGTAACTCAGATGCCTGCAGCTCCTATTACTAGCTTTTGCCTCCGGCAGGTCTCCAGATGCAGTGCCACAGCTGGATATATTCCTTAATAAGAGAGTGGCTATACTCTCTTATTCTTGGAATTTGACTGCACAGAGCTCTCTGCTTTATTATCTCTACTTGATGACAAATTGGTGCAGCCTGAAATGGGATCTCCAGGCTATAGGTAATAGATGTGAAAGCACTTTGAAGAGTAGCGAGCACTGTGCAAATGTAAGGCATTATTATTATTACAGAGAAAAAGGAATCTATATATGTATTGCTTTTTTCAAATTTGGGTTGGACAGAAACTAAATAGGGCTTGGTGACTGATGAATCCTTGAGGCTGTGCACATAGAAGAAAATTATCTATCAGGCAGCAGTGTTAAAGTGAAGACAATAAAATAATTGTTGTTTTTGACTTGACAGCAGCCTTAGAAATCACTGCTTTGTGCTTAAAAAGTCAGAAATAGTCTCCTGAAAGAGTCTAGATTACTCATATTACTACGGTAGTACCTTTGTACATCCAAATAAAAAATGTTTACTCTGTGTTTAAGCCAATCAGTTTATGATTAAAGCGTAAGAAGCCCCCCGAATGGCCTGTCCCACAAGAGAAAAATGGATCAAGGTAAATGCAGGAAACATTTGCTGCACTACATTGCCTGCCCTACATCTCTCGCCACAGACGCCTCAAGGCAGTAAGAATTGCAACCACCGACCATCACCATTAGTTGCAAGAAACCTGGTGCTACATCACTTAGCTATGAATAAGTGAAATGACCTAGCACTTTCTGCAGTTAGTTAAGGAAGTCTTGGCAGAGAGCAGCATCACTCCTTTGGGAGTCTGCATACCTGCAATTATTTCCCTGTCTTTAGTTAATTGGAATTTTAACCTTTGACTTCTCTGCATGATCTCCTTTTTAGCTCTGAATACAGAATGTCCGTGGAGTAGAGGGTGACAGAGGAGGAGCAAAGCTCGTTTGGGTTGATGGTCTAACTATAAACCCTTCATGTGGAAGAGACATTGCTCTAAAGCTGTTGGCAACTAAGTCTCATCAACACTCTTTACCTTTTCTTTCTAGGGTGATTGGGTATGGCTGAAAAAGTTCCCATCTGGAGATTTTGGAGACATTAAATTCATCAAATCAAGTGCAAGTGATATATTTGAAATGGTATGCGAAGCCCATTCTTATATATATATATCCCCTTTGAAACCAATCCTTTCTCCAAAATAAGTAATACCAGCTGTTAGGAAGATCCCTTAACAAACCAGTGCAGGGAGACTACAGGGTTGCTACTGATATGACCACATGATGCAATGGCAAAGGTATGGGCGCTGAAGTCAAAGAGACATGAAGGATTCAATTCCCGGCTCTACCACTTAAGAGATATATTAACTTGGGCAAGTCACCTAAACTCTCTGAGCTTTATTTTCCTTATTTGTAAAATGAGTATATTAATGTCTGCTTCCCAAGGTTGAGATAATACTTGTAAGGCATCTTGCATATTTCCTGACATCCAGCTTCTTTGTAGAATGAATATAGTTATTATTAAGTACATATCCCATAATCATTCAAAATCTCCAGTTGCCAGACCTGGAAAACTCATCTGGTAATTTCTATTTACATAAGAAAAATGATGGTTTCCCAATCCCACCAATCATATTCAAAATTCCTTGGATGGGCTGTTTAAGGAAGTGGCCGGTAGATAAGGCAGGGATGATGATGATTCCTCTCAAACCATTTAAAATCTTGACTCCTCCTTGAACTTAGAGTTCATAAAAGATTTGTGGAGATAGTCTCTGGTTCCTTCAGACTCATAAAAGTGGAATTTTTAGAAGATAATGATAGATTTCTTCACATTTATGATTCAGGCAAGTTCAAATCAATCTAACAGGTTTGAATAGGCACCTGCTACATCTCGACCACTGTACTGCTGTACGAGTGAGGAAAAAAAGGAAATGGGCAAATGGAAGGGATGCAGCCGATGGTCAATGCGCTGTGCTGCAGGGGTCAGAATGAGATGTTATAATTTGGTATTTCCTTTACATGTTATTTTGATGCCTGGAGGTATAGGAAAAATTGTAAGAGATGAATCCAGGAGGGGGACAAAGGTCAGAGCTAGGATAGGCAGTTCCAGACTGGTTCGATGATCTGGGGTGCTAAACAGAGAGCTAGATCCAAAGTATGAAGCCAAACAGGGCCAAACATGGGGGAACTGGTAAACTAGAGGTATGGAAATAAGAAGATAGGTATTGATTCAAGGTAGAGCGTGTCCATGATATCTTTTTTGGGTAATTTTAAATTTTGATAAAGTTTCAAATTTACAGAAATCTGCAAGAATAACTCAAGGAACTCCTGTACACCTTACACAGATCCAACAATTGGTTACATTTTGCCTAGTGCTTTTCATTCTCTATTTATAAATTTATGTACAGTAGGTCTTCAGTACCCACAGGTTCCCTATGCCCTGATTTAATGAACCACTGACTGATTGAGTCTGCAGATGCAGAACCAGTGGATAACAAGGGCCCACTGTATTATTTTATATAAGGAACTTTAGCATCTGCAGATTTTGGTATCTTGGGAGTCCTGGAATCAATCCCCAGTGGATACTGAGGGATGACTATATTCTTTTTATCTGAACCATTGGAGAGTAAGGTGTAGACATCATGCCTTTTACCTCTAAATACTTCAGTGAATTTCCTAAGAACAAAGATATTCTTGTACATAACTATGGTATGATTATCAAAATCAGAAAATGTACATTGATACAATAATATTATCTAAACTACTGTCTATATTTTAATTTTATCAATGGTCATAATACATTATAGCTAATTTTCCCCCAGTCCAGTTTCCAGCCCAGGTTCACATGTAGTTTGTTGCCATGTCTCTTTAGTTGCTTTAATCTGAAACAGATTCTTAGCCTTTCTTTGTTTTTCTTCATCTTGATATTTTTTTGAAGAATTCAGGTGAGTTATTTTGTAGATGCTCCCTCAATTTGGGTCTGTCCCATGTTCTTCATGGTTAGATTTAGGTTATGCATCTTAGCCAGAATGCTACAGAAGTCATGCAGTGTTCTTTTCAGTGCTTTTTATTGGGAGGCACACAGTGCCAATTTTCACAATACTAGTGATATTAATTTGATCATTTGTAGGTGTTGTCTACCAGATTCTGCCACTGTAGGGTTACTGTTATTTTTCCTCATTGTAATTAATACATAATTTATAGAGAGATACTTTGAGTCTGTATACATACCCTGTTTTTCATCCAATTTTTCCCTACTTACTTTAGCATCCATTGATGATTTTCTAACTCCAGCATTCTTTCCATGTTTATTTGTTGGCATTGGTATTATAAGAAAGAGCCTTATCTTCTTTACCATTTATTTACTTATTCATATGTCTACATCAGTGTGCATGTATGGGTTTTAATTTTTTCAATTATCTACCTACCTATCTATCTATCTATCTATCTATCTATCTATCTATCTATCTATCTATCATCTGTTTAAAACCATGAGTTCCCAGTAAAACCTCCAATTGTAATTGAATGCCACAAAGTTCATTCTGTCCTTTCCCTTTTTCATATTTGTAACTCCTTTCTCCAACAGTTAGAAAACTGACTCCCATTATCCTCATGACATCTTTTTGTATCCCCTTACTAACTTGTGTTGCCATGCCAGGTGCTGATAGTTAATTCAATCCTAACATGAAGGAAAGTCAGAGTTTTCCAGAATTTACCATATAAAAGGCCCTAATTCCTTTCTAGTGCATTTATGAAGCAGGAGGTGGATCTGATGATGCTATCACTGTGAGTCCAACACTGCCTTGACTACTTATGTGCCTTCATGACCTTAAAATGCTGGAACTGGGTATCAGAGGCCAGACTGGAAAGCATATCTTGGTGAGTCAACTATAGAAGGGAATCCTGCACAATCAGATGGATGTTCCTAAAAGGGAAACAGCTGGAGTCAGAAGGCCAAAGGACTGATGACTTCCAACATTTTTTAGGGTTCCAATATCTGCAAAAGTGTACGCAGGAAAATCAGGCTGTATCTATCTCCTAGTCTCATGTTCTTTCCTATCATCTGGAACTGATTGGCATACTCTTTGTACTATCTCATTTCGTGGCTACTTAATACCTTACCATATAATCTATAATCATCTTCTTTTGCATTCCACTTTGGCCATCCTCCACTATCATTATACCTGGGCTTCGTCATTATTTATAATTGCTACTGAAAATGCTTCACTTCCAAAATCAGATTCAAACATCACACTCTCTGACTATAGTCTTCTCTTCTTTCAACTGTGCCTATGTTTTGCATTGAGTCTTCCAATCTTCTGACCTCTATTTTTTCCCATCCCACAAGCCCTTCTTTTATCATCTTTCATGCCCCCCTTAGATTCCATAATTTATCATTTGAACACATTCTTATTTCTGTCTTTTTGGTCAGATATACCTACAAAACTCAAATTCTGGGTGATCCTAATTCTTAACTTTCTTTGTGCCTGCAGAAAGTCATGAAACAAGTATATTGTTTCCACTAAAAATTCACTTTTCTCACCTTAAAATACTCTTTAACATTGTCTTTTAAGTCCATTATAGTACTTCATTGGTTAATTCACTTTCTACAACCCATATTTCAGTTTCTCCATCTTCCTTAAACCTTCAATATCCTTCTTTTCCTCTATTTTTATTACTACCATCCTGGTCCAAGCCACCATCATCTGCCACTAGAACTACTGCAATTGTCTTGAGAGAGAGAGAGAGAGAGAGAGAGAGAGAGAGAGAGAGAGAGAGAGAGAGAGAGAGAGAAGATTGAGAGAGAGAGAGAATTTATTTTTTAGACCAGTTTTAGGTTCATAACAAAATTGAGCAGAAAGTAAAGGGAGTTCCCATGTACCCATGCCCCTACACATGCACAGCCTCCTCATTATCAACAGCCTGATGTTATAATTGATGAGCATACATTGACACATCATTATTACCTGGAGTCCATAGTTTACATTAGGGTTCATAGGGTTCTTGGTTTAGTACATCCTATGGGTTTTGATAAATGTGTAACATGACATGTAGCTACCATTATAGTAACATACAAAATAGTTCTAATGTCCTAAAAATCCTCTATGCTCTGCCTATACCTCTGGCAATCACTGATTAAATTGTCTTTTAATTACTGTACCTACATACACTTTGACCACTCTTAAACCTTTTCTCTATATTGCAGTCAGAATCAAAATCAATCCTGATCTTGTCAGTTCTCTGCTTAAATCTCTTTAAATAGATCCTATTATTGTTCTCTTTGTGTGGAGTTTTAAAATTAGAGATTCAGTTTTTTGAATAGATATTGGACTAGTCAAACTTCCTATTTCTTCTTGTACCCATTTCAGTGAGTTATGGCTTAAAAGGAAGTTGTCCATTTCATATATGTTGTCCAATTTACTGGCAAAAAGTTATACATAATATGCTCATGCAATATGTTAAATAGCCCTAAGATCTGCAGTGATCCTCCTGTTTTCATTTCTGATATTGATATTTTGTGTTTTCTCTTTCTTGATCGGTTTTACTAAGGGGTTATCAATTTTATTAATCGTTTCCAAAAATCAACTTTTGGTTTTGTTGATTTTTCCCTCTTGTATGTCTGCTTTCTATTTCATTGATTTGTATTCTTATTCTTTCCTTCTACTTTGTTTTTAATTTTTTGTTCTTTTTCTAGTTTTTTTGAGCTGGAAGTTTTTATAGTTGATTTTAACCTTCCTTACTTTCTAATATAGTCACTGTAAGCTAGAAAATATCCTTTAAGTACTTCTTCAGCCACATCCTGGAACTTTCTCTTTTATTTTTAAAAACTTTTATTATGGAAAATAGTAAACATACAAAATAAACAGAATAATATAAACAAACTTCATATGCCTATCACCCAACTTCAACAATGATCA
Source organism: Camelus bactrianus (assembly GCF_048773025.1). NCBI lineage: Eukaryota > Metazoa > Chordata > Mammalia > Artiodactyla > Camelidae > Camelus > Camelus bactrianus. Next base: position 83,061,026 of record NC_133575.1, read on the forward strand.
ACATTCTACAATTATTATTTCATCTGTACTCCCACCCACTTACCACATCTCTGTTGGTTATTATTATTGTTGTTGTTAATTTGCAGTTCTATATTTTTCAGGTACAATTGAACACATTGAAATGCTCGCATCATAGATATATAACTTTGATAAAGGAATATGCTCATATAATCTAGACTCCTATCATGATATAAAATAGGAGTCAGCAAAATATGGCCCATTGGCCAAATCTGGGTCATGGCCTGTTTTTAACAGCCTGGGAGTTCAAAATGTTTTTATTTCTTTTCACATTTTTAAAGGGTTTTAGAAAAAGAAAACAAAGATTATACATCAGAAACTATATGTGATCTGCAAAGCCTACAATATGTACTATATGTACATTTACATAAGAAGATTGCTGACCCTGACATAAAACATTTCTTTCTCTCAAGAAAGTTTTCTTGTTTCTTGGTAAATTTTTGGGCCCCCACCCTCCACCAAAAAAAAAAAGAAGAAATCACTGTTCTGGGTCTTTTTTAGTCTACCTTGCATTAATTTTGCTTATCTTATAACTTCATATAAATGGAATCATACAGCATACTGACTGATTCATTTATGTTATCATGTGTATAAATAACTTGTTTTTTTCATCTGAGTAGTATTCAATTGTATGAATATAACACAATTTAATTATATGTTTGTCTGCAGATGGGCATTTAAGTTGATTCCAATTTTGGCTATTGTGAATAAAACTGATATGCTTTTTACAAATATTTTATGGACACATTTTAATTTCTCTTGGGTAAATACCTAGGAGTGGAATCTTTGTGTTATAGTATACATTTAACTTTATAAGGTACTATCAAAACTTTCCTATTTTAATTCCTACTCACAAGTTGTGAGAGTTCCATTTGCTCTACATCATCACTAATATTTCATATTAGTCTTTATGGTTTTAGGCATTCTAGTGGGTTTATATGGTTATCTCATTGTGTTTTCAAATTTTTTCTTTTCAATTATGATAAAAATAATTTTAAAAATTGCCATCTCTAAGTGTACAGTTCAGTAGTGTTCAGTATATTCACATTATTTCACAACAGATCATCACAACATTTTCATCTTGCAAAACTGAAACTCTGTACCCATTAAACAAAGCTCTCCTTTTCCCTACTCACCCTTAACACCTAGCCACCATTCTATTTTTTGTTTCTGTAAATTTGACTACTTTGGATATCTCACATAAGTGGAATCATACAGTACTTGCCTTTTTTTGTGACTGGCTTATTTCACTTAATATAATGTCTCATGTTTTTAAAATACATTTTTTAGGTTTAATTAGATGTTCTGTTCACTGAATTTTGATAATTGTGTATATCTGTGTAACCACTCCCCCAAACAAGGTACAGAATATGTTCGTCACCCCAGAAAGTTCCCTTATTTCTCTTCTCAGTCATTTCTTTTACCCAAGAGGCAACCATTGTTCTGATATCTATCATCATAAATTAGTATTTTTTCTGTTCTTGGATTTCATATAAATGGAATGATACAGTATGTATTCTTTGATGCTTGTCTTTTTTCTCTCAACATAGTACTTTCTAAGATTAATCTACGGTTTTGCATGTATCAGTAGTCCATTTTAAAAAATTGCTAAGTAGTATTTTGTGTTATGGCTATATCACAGTTTGTTTATCATTTTCCTGTTGATGAACATTTGGCTAGTTTCTAGTTTTTTGATGTTATAAGTAAGGTGAGTATAAATTTTTTTTAATTATGAAAAAAACACATAACATAAAATTTACCATCTTAACTATTTTCAAATGTATAGTTCAATAGTGTGAAGTGTATTTGCATTGCTGTGAAACATGTCTGCAGAACTTTTTCATCTTGCAAATATAAAACTCTGTACCTATTAAATGTCAACTCCCTTTTTTCCCTTCCCCCTACTCACGGCTAACCACCATTCTACTTTCTGCCTCTATGAACTTGACTACTTTAGACAACTTATGTAAGTGGAATCATATAGTATCTGTCTTTTTGTGACTGGCTTATTTCACTCAGCATAATGTCTTCAAGGTTCATCCATTTGGTAGCATATGACTGGATTTCCTTCCTCTTAAAGGCTGAATAATATTACATTTTATGTCATTTATTCATTTCTTCATGGACCTTTGAGTTGCTATAAATATGGATATACAAATATCTCTCTGAGATCCTGCTTTCAGTTCCTTGGATATATACCCAGAAGTGGGATTACTGGATCATATGGTAGTTCTATTTTTATTTTTTTGAGGAACCTCTATGCTGTTTTCCATAGCAGTTGCAACATTTTACAGTCCTTCCAACAAGAACCAAGGGTTCTAATTTCTCCACATCTTTGCTCACACTTGTTATTTTCTGTTTTTTAAATTTTTATTTTTATAGTAGCCATTGTAGTGGGTAGGAGGTAATAATCACATTTTAGTTTTGGTTCACATTTCTCTGATGATTAGTGATGTTGACTACATTTTCATATGCAACTATAAACAGTTTTGTACAAGTATTTTTGTGAACATATATTTTCACTTCTCTTGGGTATATACCTAAGAATAGACTAACTGAGTCATAAAGTAGATGTAAGTGTAATTTTATATGAAACATCCAAACAGTTCTCCAAATTGGTTATAACATTTTACATTCCTGTCAGAAATGTACAAATGTTCCAGTTGCTTTAAATTCTCAGCAACAATTGTCTTTTTGATATTTGTCTTTCTAGGGTGTGTAAAATGTTACCTTATTGTGATTTCAGTTTGCATTTTCTTAATGACTAACATTATTGAGCATCTTTTCATGTGTTTATAATTCATTTGTATGTCTTCTTTTCTGAATTGTCTGTTCACATTGTTGCTCATTTTTAAAAATTGAGAGTTTTGTCTTTTAACTGTTGAAATGTAGACATTCTTTATATGTCCTGGGTATTAGCCTTTGGTCAGATCTATGTTTTACAATATTTTTTTCAGTCTGTGGCATGTTTATTTAATGGTGTCTTTTGATGAGCAAAATTTTTAATTTTGAGGAAATCAAATTTATGGTTTTATTTTATTTTGTGGCCCAGGAATCTTTGTCTATTCCAAAATTTTAGATTTAGGATTATGATCTATCTTGAATTAGTTTTTGTGTATGGACAGAGATAATGATCACGGTTAATTTTTTTCCCATAAAGACATCCAGTGTTCTAGTAATAATTGTCTTTAAAAAAAGCTTTCCTTTCTCCATTTAATTAACTTTTCAATGTGGTGAAAACTTAACTGACTATATATGTGTGGGTATATTTTTGGACTCTCTACTCTGTTTCACTAACTCAGTGTACCTTATTGCCAGTATCATACTGTCTTGATTATCATAGCTCTAGAATAAGTCCTGTAGTTAAGTGATGTAAGCTCTTTAAAATTGTTCTTTTTCAAGATTGTTTTGGATAGGGTAGTTTATTTTAATTTTCAATAAGTTCTTGAATTAGCTGTCTATTAGTTCATTAAAGCCTTCTAGAATTTTTCATGGGGGGCGATTATATGAATTTATAAATCTGTTTAGGGAAAATGGACATCTTAACAAAATTGAGTCCTCCAGTCCATTAATGTGGTATAGATCTTCATTACTTAAGTTTTTTTTTTAACATTTTTTATTGATTTATAATCATTTTACAATGTTGTGTCAAATTCTAGTGTTCAGCACAATTTTTCAGTCATACATGGACATATACACACTTATTATCACATTTTTTCCTCTGTGATTCCCTGTGCTATACAGTATAATCTTGTTTATCTATTCTACAATTTTGAAATCCCAGTCTATCCCTTCCCACCCTCCGCCCCCCTGGCAACCACAAGTCTGTATTCTCTGTCTATGAGTCTATTTCTGTACTGTATTTACCCTTTTTTGTTTGTTTGTTTGTTTGTTTTTGTTTTTTAGATTCCACATATAAGCGATCTCATATGGTATTTTTCTTTCTCCTTCTGGCTTACTTCACTTAGAATGACATTCTCCAGGAGCATCCATGTTGCTGCAAATGGCGTTATGTTGTCAGTTTTTATGGCTGAGTAGTATTCCATTGTATGCATATACCACTTCTTCTTTATCCAGTCACCTGTTGATGGACATTTAGGCTGTTTCCATGTCTTGGCTATTGTAAATAGTGCTGCTATGAACATTTGGGTGCAGGTGTCATCCTGAAGTAGGGTTCCTTCTGGATATAAGCCCAGGAGCGGGATTCCTGGGTCATACGGTAAGTCTATTCCTAGTCTTTTGGGGAATCTCCACACTGTTTTCCACAGTGGCTGCACCAAACTGCATTCCCACCAGCAGTGTAGGAGGGTTCCCCTTTCTCCACAGCCTCTCCAGCATTTGTCATTTCTGGATTTTTGAATGACGGCCATTCTGACTGGTGTGAGGTGATACCTCATTGTAGCTTTGATTTGCATTTCTCTGATAATTAGTGATATTGAGCATTTTTTCATGTGTCTATTGATCATTTGTATTTCTTCCTTGAAGAATTGCTTGTTTAAGTCTTCTGCCCATTTTTGGATTGGGTTGTTTATTTTTTTTCTTATTGAGTCGTATGAGCTGCTTATATATTCTGGAGATCAAGCCTTTGTCGGTTTCATTTGCAAAAATTTTCTCCCATTCTGTAGGTTGTCTTTTTGTTTTACTTATGGTTTCCTTTGCTGTGCAGAAGCTTGTAAGTTTCATTAGGTCCCATTAGTTTATTCTTGCTTTTATTTCTACTAGGGGAAAATTTTTGAAATGTATGTCAGATAATGTTTTGCCTATGTTTTCCTCTAGGAGGTTTATTGTATCTTGTCTTATGTTTAAGTCTTTGATCCATTTTGAGTTGATTTTTGTATATGGTGTAAGGGAGTGTTCTAGCTTCATTGTTTTACATGCTGCTGTCCAGTTTTCCCAACACCATTTGCTGAAGAGATTGTCTTTATTCCATTGTATATTCTTGCCTCCTTTGTCGAAGATTAGTTGACCAAAAGTTTGTGGGTTCATTTCTGGGCTCTCTATTCTGTTCCATTGGTCTATATGTCTGTTTTTGTACCAATACCATGCTGTCTTGATGACTGTAGCTCTATAGTATTGTCTGAAGTCTTCATTACTTAAGTTTTCTTTAACTTTTCTCATCAGTGTTTTGATGCTGTTACACAATATTGAGTAGAAATAGTGAAGTAAGACATCCTTGTCTAGAGGAAAAGGATTTAATGTTTTACAGTTGGGTTTGATATTACCTGAAGATTTTTTTCACACATGTCCCTTCTACTTCTGATTTTCTGTGGGTTTTTTTTTTTTAAATCATGAAGAGGTTTTTGTATATTCTCTGACTGCCTGCAAAAGTTTATCTTTAATTTTAGGAGTTTAATCATGATATGTCCAAGTGTAGTTTTCTTTATATTTAACCTGTTTGGGATTCACTGAGCTTCTATCTTTATGTTGATCTTGAATTGTAGGAAATTGAATATGATCTTTCTAGGTTATTTGTATTTATATTGTTTGGAGCTCAGTATGTTTCTTGGACTTTTAAGTTGATGTTAATAAATTCAAGAATTTTGGGTCACTCTTTCTTAACATTTGTTTTCTTCCTCATTCTAGTGTCCATTAGGAACTGAAGTCATATACGTTAGACTGCTTAATATTGTCCCACAAATCCCTCAGACTTCATTTTCCCTATCTGTTTTCTCCATATTCTTCAGAGTCATGTATTTTTTAGTTGATCACTCCTCAATTTCACTGACTCTCTGTCATCTTCTAAGCCCATCTAGTGAATCTTTAATTTCAGTGTTACATTTCAAGTTATAGAATTTCCATTTGGTTCATATTTATATTCTCTATTTCTCTGCTGATGTTACCTATCTGCATATTCACTTTGCATATTCTGTCCTTTAAGTCCTTAAATATATTTATTACATCTTTAAAGTCCTTTTCTGCTGATTGCAATAGCTATATCATCTCAGGGTTGATTTCTATGGACTGCTTTTATTTTATTGGGTATAGGCCACATTTTCCTGTTTTTTTGCACCTCTAAATCTTTTTGATTGGTTGCTGAGCATTATGAATGATGCATTTTAGAAACTCTGGATTCTTTTATGTTACACTGAAGAATGATATTTTTATTCTTGCAGGCAGTTATCATGGCTAAACTCAAATTTCAACTTCTGTGTGGTATTCAACAGCTAAAATCTCTAGTTAGTTTTTCAGGTTTAGCTGTTGCTTTTTTACTGGGCTTTTTGGGATTTTCCCCATATGTGCAAAGATTAACATTCAGCCAAAGATTTGGACAGATTTTACATATAGATTTGGGAACTGAATTCCCTCTGCAGCAAATTAACTTCCAGGAATTCCTCCCTAACTTTTTGGCTGTTCATTGGCTTCAAACTTTGCCTTCTGATATGTCAAAACTGTTGGGCTATAGTTTTTACTTCCAAGTCATGCAGTTTGGGGACTGCACACTTACAAAAAGCAGCAAACACAAATTTTACTTATTTTAGTGTGTCTTTCAAGTTTAGCTTTACCTCCATTTCTGCTTTTGATCACTCTCTACTGCCTTTTAAAAAGTTTTTGGTTCATATTTTATAAGTTTTTTTTTTTTTGGCCTATCGATTTTTTAGAGACATTGTTTCATTCTTCGGTCTTCCTCTGTTTCTGCCTTTTCAAATATCTAGTAATTTTTTATTGTATGGTAGACATTTTAAATAAAGATATTGTAGAGGCTCCAGGAATATGTTCTACCAGTGAGGGTTTTCTCTTTTCATTTGTTAAGTGGATAGGGTAGAGGACTAATTTCATTAATCTAATCAGAGATTGAGGTAGATTGAAGCAATGTTGTAATTTTAATCAGACTCAGTACACCTCTAGTTCTACTATGTTTCTCAAGCATGCCCCCTCCAAGAGCCTGAGGAGCTCTATATTCTCTACTTCAAAAGATTGGTATATTCAGGCTGTGCTTCAGAGCCTTTGATCTTTACTCTTTGACCTCTACCTTTACCCCATGCTGCTTCCAAATTTGGCAAATATCTTGAGGAAGAGACCAGCTATGTGTTTGTTGCAGGCCTATTCTTCCAATGAGACTCTGTCTCCTAAATATTGGGAGACTAAAGGAGATTTCAACCCACCTTATGGAAGCTTTCTAATCTCCTCAATAGCCCCCAAACTCAGAAAATATACTGTGGGGGTAAACCAGCTCACATTTAGTTCTCTTGAAGTTTATTGTCATGCCAGTATTCCACAATTGCCAAAAGCTTTGCTGATTTTCTCCTTTCCCCAGCAAATTCCTTCTCTGAGGCTAAGCCAAATCTTAAGCTTGTGCCAAGAATTAGAGAATGTCACCAGGAAAGAAAATGGCTGGCAACAATCTGCTTTTCTGAAAGGGCTCCTGCCCTTCTATTGGTTATAGCTGTGGATGTATGATTATAAAGATTTAGGGAAAATCTAGGCCTGAAATTTTTCCATGCTAGTGTTACTAATGTAAAGCTAGATAGTGTAACTATTAGACCCCCAAATACTCAATATCTCAGACACAGCAAAAGTTAAATTCTTGTCCAAATAACAGTATAAGGAAGGTGTGTTGGGTTGGCAGATTACTCTCTTCTAGTATGGTGATTCAGCAGTCCAAGATATGATCATTGTATGGCCCTGCAATCTCCTAGGACCTGTTATCCTCCACATTCATCTAGAGAAGTGGAAAAATAACATAGAAGGCATATATTCACTTTTTTTTTTTACACAATAGAGAATTTGTATTAGCGGCCATAGCAAAGTATCACAGACTTGGTGGCGTAAACAACAGAAATTTGTTTTGTCACAGTTCTGGAGACTGAGAACTGAGGATCAAGGTGTCAGTAGGGTTAAGTGGAGACCTGCATGTGGAGAAGGCACATATGCACTTTTTAAAAGCCTTAGCTTAGAAATTGTATATATCACTCCCTTTCACATTCAATTGCTTAGAATTCAGTCACATGGCTACGCTAAGCTTCAGTGGAGGCTGGAAAATGTGGACTAGTTGTTTTCCCCATAAGGAAAGGAAATAGATGTGTGTTAAACAACTAGCAGTCTGTGACATAACCACTTTGTACTCTGTCTTCCAACATAACTTCAGAGTCCAGTAGTTTTGGCTGCTTGGTCCATATGAGATAGTACAATGAAACTTTAGAAGAAAGCATTGACTTTGCGATGTATAGGCTGAATTTCCATGTCTCCCTTAGCTGATTTAGGATGCATTGGACTAAGAGAAGCATCATGGGTGCCAGGCTTTTATGCTTAAAGGCAGCTTTAGTGGTCCATAGCTGCCATTCCCATCAGGGGTAATTTAACCTCAGCTGAGATCGGCTTGTTGGAGAAGCAGGCTTATACTCTAAGCCAGTGGACTCCACCTCAATAAATGGCCTACCACATCTCAATGCTCAAAACAGAATAATCCTTGATTTCATCCTTTCCCTTACTCCCTACCCCAACAACTTATATGATTTACAGCTCCAAAACATCTCAGATCTGCCCATTTCTGTTAATTCACACTGCTGCCACTCTAAGCCTTTATATGTATCTTTGTACATCTGTGCAAATATTTATAGGGTAAATTTTTGTAATTAATAATTTCATAATGGTCAAATTCACCAGATACTTTTCTGTCTTCATCTTACCTGACCTCTCTGGTATTTACCACATTTTCCTGAAATTCCTTCTGGCATGTATCTCCCTTATCCTGAAACTCTTCCTGTGGTGTTCATAATGTTGCTCTAAATAAGCTTTTCTCCACTTCTCAAGCCTCATTTCTAAGCCTTTATGCAGGGTGTTTTTCCTTTTCCCATCTTTTAAATATTTATATCTCCCACTTTTCTTTTTATTCTATATGATTCCCTTAGATTATCTAATTCACTCCCATTAATTTTATTTACCATTTACATGCTTACAATTCCCAAGTCTGTTTATCCTGATCACACTTCTTGTGAGCCTCAAACACTGAATATCCAACTGTCTTTGGAATAGTTCAACCTTGATGTCCCACAAGCACCTCATTCTTAATATGTCTCAAACTGAATTAATCAGCCTTTGCCACCAAAAATTTGCTTTACTACTGTCTTAGGTCAGATTCTCTAAAAGCTAAGCCTAAGATGGAGAGTCTTGTTCAAATTACTTATTGAGAAAATGTTGTCAAGAGAAAGGGAGTGAGGGGTGCAGGATAAGGCAGAAGTGAAAGCTCAGCAAGTACATGATCTCAGCTTGAGACTAGCTTCAGTATGATCTTATGGGAGAAATGCTGGAGCATAAGTTGTACCATGAGTTCCACCTTGAGGCTAGGGAATTGAACTTTTGTACCATGCCTAGTCAGTTGACAATTGGCTGAGATCTGTGGGTAGGCCCTAACCTTTCAGGTAAGGTGGCTCCTCTAGGACAATTTTCCTGAGAATGGAGCAACTGTGAGTTATTGGCCAACATTCACAGTAGCTGGGAGATGCACAGCAAAAGGAATATGAGTGGGGAACCAATATATCCACTACTAAACCATCCCTGAATTCCTTTTTTTTGATGTATATCACTGCGATCTACGCAGGAATCCAAGTAGAAATCTAGAAGACATCATAGAGTTCTTTTCTCCCTTATCTCCCATTAAATAGTAATAATAATAGATAATAATTATTCAGTGCCCATAGTATTAATTTCAAATTCTATAGCAAGGTTCTCAAAGCCACACAGGATGCAACTCTTGTCTATCTTTCCAGCCAACTGTCTTATATTCTTTCCCTTGCACTATGTTCTGGCCACTTTAAACCCATTGCAGTTTCCTCAGCATAATATGCTCAGCCCCTCCCATCATGTCCCCTTCACCTGGCCGACTCTTACTTTTCCTTCAAAATGGTCTAGATATTATCTCCTCAGGGAAGTCTTCTCTGGTCCCCAAGGCTGAATTAGATACTTAACCATCTGAGCTCCACCAACAACCCATTCTCTCTTCCATAAGAACCCATTTCATAGGGAAGCAAAGCTGTCAGTTTGCTTGCCTATCACCCCTCTTTGAATGTGAGTTTTTCAGGACATTTATTTCATTTTGTTTATCTTTGTATCACTAGCATGCAGTCCCATGCCTTGGACATTTTTAGCACACACTAAACGCTTCTCACCTTAGTGAAAAAAAAAAAAAGAATGGATGCAAAGGTAAAATGTAGTCAAAATTCTCAATGCTTCTTCTGAAACAAATTTGTAGGCTTTAGCCTGATGTTTATATAAGCTATTTATTTTAATGGATGCTGCATAGATGAATATTCACAGAAAGACAATCTTTCCCACTTCTTACTGTACTAACCTTTTAAGTCTTCCTGGGTCACTGAGCTCCACAGAATCCCTAAAGAATCAGGAAGAAGGTCCCAGCTCCAACTGAGACAAGACAGCTGTGACTCTCTTCTCTCCCTCCCCATTTCCAGATGAAGGACCTGCGTCATGAGAATGTTAACCCTTTATTGGGCTTCTTCTATGATTCGGGGATGTTTGCCATTGTGACAGAATTCTGTTCCCGAAGGAGCCTGGAAGACATATTGACAAATCAGGATGTGAAACTAGATTGGATGTTTAAATCATCACTCCTGCTGGATCTCATCAAGGTTAATGGAAAGACTGAGGAAATCTTGAATTTTCCCTGTAGTTTAAAACTTCAATATTTTGAGATGTTTTGTTTTCCTTGGATCCTTGTGATGATCTCACTCCTCCACCTTCCTTCCCTGTGTCTGCCCCCACCACTTCTCACAGCCCCTTGGTCCGTATCTGTTATAAGGTCCTGATACAGAAGGATTTGCTTTCCATACCCCCCACCCCTATCCCATTAAAGGGTCAGATTTGTCTTTACTTCCTATAGCCATTGAGCACTCTTCTGCCTTAAGCAATCCTTTCTTCCATCCTATTTCTCTGCTTTCTGTTGTGGAAAAGTGCTTATTCCCAAGCTCCTTGGTGCTGCTTAGCCCTATTTCCTGCCTTTCACGTTCTAAAAGGTGGTTCAGTCTAGAACTAGGTGATGAGTCTTTGCATACCATAAGTGGAGATGTGGAACTCAGCATGACCAGAAAGCCAAAAGACCATTGGTTCTATCAGGCAGCACCTCCATCCTCAGAGGCAAGGACTAGTAACAGCCAAGTGGGAGTGGTTCACTGATGGGTTCATGGATGGGCTTCAGAGAGTCCATGAACTCCTTAGAGTGATATGAAAATTGTGTCTATGTGCATTTTTAGGAGCCTGATGTGGATAATCAATGACTGGTTGAGCTTCCTGTATATTGATCATAATCTTGACCCTTCTGTTGTGGCTGAACTCTTTTCAAGGAAGCTTTATAGACATTATCTCATTCTAATTTTCCATAAAATAAGTGTGATTATCCTTTTACAGAGGCTCAGAGAAGCTAAAGGAGGTGCTTTTTGTCATTTAGTGTCTGCCACATATAGTAGGTGCTAAATAAGTATTTATCAGCCAGCTATTAAGTGGCAGAGCTGATGCTAGAATCTAAATCTCCTGGTTCCTATTCTAATACTCTTTTCACTCACTCTGTAAGCAAAGTCCAGTGAGTTAAGGGAGAATCCTCTAAATGACAGTTTTCTCAGGCCCATGATGAATTAAACCCTAGCATTAGAGAGCTTGGGAGAAATCTTACCCACTGTAGACTCTGCTTGGAGGTACTAGGGACTACAGACTTTCCTAGGGTGCAAGATGTAAAGCATACAAAGGGGTGTCAGGCTGTGAAATAGAGACAGATACTTAAAAAGGCTCAGCATAAACAGCCCTGAGATGACTGCATTCAAATATGGATGTATTTATATATGAATGATTAAACCCATCTGATAAAATCCTGGTGGATCACACTGGAATATCATATAAGGTTGCCAAGCAAGCTGTAGAAGTCAGTAGTATTTAGCTTTCTTGATTTCAGCTTTCTTTTTTATTGTCTATTTTTAATTATTAAAAATGAAATAAATTGCATATATATAATTTGTGTATATTTTATATAAATTATCAAAATAGAAAATATTTTAATTATAAAAATGATGTATTCATCACATTTAAAAATCAAATTCTATAAATATATATGGGAAAATCCTGACATTTACTCCACCCTCCTTTATGCCCTCTCCCCAGATTAACCACTACTAACAATTTGGTGATTAACCTTGCAGTTACTTTTATGTGTATTTACATACATTCTAGATTTTGTTTGTTGTTTAAAATACACACTGTCATGTAGTTCTGCAACTTACTATTTTTCATTTACTTTATGGCTTAGATATGATTCCTTATCAGTACAAAGAGATCTATTATTTTTAACTGTTGCAGAATATTCTTTAGTTTGGATATACCACAATTTGGACAGTTCCTTCTTGATAGATATTTATTGTATATTCAATTGTGTAATATAAGGTAGAGCCCAGTGAGCATTCTTGTGTTTGTCTCCTTATGTACATGTGTGAGCATTTCTTTGGAGGAAAAGTAGAATCCCTAGGTCACAGGGTATGCATACTTTGAATTTGGATAGCTGTTCCTAAATTACCTACCCAAAAGGCAGTACCAATTTCCATTCCTGCCAGTAGTGGATGAGAGTTGGGCTAGACCTTTTGGGGGAGAATCAGATTCTTCAAATTCTTGGCTATTATATATTTATAGATCCATCCTGTGTTTGAAATGTCAGTAAGTCTCCCAATAACACAAAATTCTCTATACTCACAAGATATGATACTTCATCAAAGCATAGAAGTTTAGAGCTAGAAGGGACCTGGAAACGATTCTTGTTGTCAAAGTTTTGCTTTGCCTGCATATAAGAGAAAAAGAATGAATGCTGGATTGTAATAGCTCATGCCATTAACAGTCTCAGAAAGTGGCTCTAAAAGCACAAAATAGTTAAATAAGTTGCTAAATAAATCCTGTTTGTATCATCTACAGGGCATGAAGTACTTACACCACAGAGAGTTTGCTCATGGGAGGCTGAAGTCTCGAAACTGTGTGGTAGATGGGCGTTTTGTACTTAAAGTGACAGATTATGGCTTTAATGACATCTTGGCAGTGCTAAGACTCTCCCAAGAGGAACCTTCTGCAGAAGGTAAGCATTGTATTGTACCCTTCTGATGCACACAAGGTAACTCCATAGTTCAAATGAGAACGTGCCCTGAATTAAAGCCTCAGGCTGATTCAACTCCTCACTTTTGTTGAAAATCAGCCTCATTTCCAAGCCAAAGGAGTTGAATGAAGTCTTCAGGCTGTAGTCTCAGCACAGCCTAGCCTTCTGAACAAAGCCAGTGCAATAATGTTGAGTTCCTGCTATGGCAGGATTAGGTTATATTGTTTGGAGACCCCAGGTGTCCCTGGAGGAACTTGCTGAGCATTAGGCACACAGTAGGTGCTCAATAAATACTTGTCAGATTAAATGGGAGGTAATTTGGTACCTGGACTCCCACAAAGCCCATCCTGGAATGGGGTGTCACTAGACTCTACCCTCACTGTCTCTGTCAGAAAGAAAGAAGCAAAGAGGGGGCCCCCAGCAAGTAAATGCTCTGTGGGTTGTGTGGGATGGCTTCAGAACTATGGCCTTCTAGTAAATCAGTAGGCATGCCTGTAATGTCCATTTTGTGTTTTTGTCTTTTGTTTAGTGCACCGGCGGCAGCACCAAACAATGCCTGTAGGGGTCATAACAGATCAAAGAAATAGGAGAAATCTGAAATGGGGCATGAGAGTGGGTGACTGAGAACTAGGAGGGAATAAACTGATACAAGAGAGGGAGGAAGAAAGAAAAGGGGTAAGAAGGAGGAAGAATGAATAAGGTTAAGTACATATGGAGAATTTGGGCCTTAAAAGTCTTAACAATATTGCAAGAAGGAAGAAGAAAGATAATGACACAAAAACACAGAGAAACAGACAACCCAAAAAAGACAGAGAGGGAGAAATGTAAAATGACAATATATACTCATATTCTTAAAAGGATTATTTACAAAACAGAAACAGACTCACAGACACAGAAAACAAACTTGTGGTTACCAGGAGGGAAGAGGGAGTGAAGGGATAAATTGGGAGTTTGAGATTTGCAGATACTAACTACTGTATATAAAATACTGTACAGTTTATACTGCATAGCACAGGGAGCTATTTTCAATATTGTCTAGTAACCTATAATGAAAAGAATATGAAAACAAATATATATATATATATATAACTGAACCACTATGCTGTACACGAGAAATTAACACAACATTGTAAACCGACTATACTTCAATTTAAGAAAAAAGAAATAAAAAGAAAAGATGCAGAAGGCAAAAAAAAAAAAAGGATCTTTGGCATTATAATTTTTAAAACTGCTGACTTTATTGTATAGGAGAAATGAAGAATAAAAGACACAAAGACACAGAGAAATACATGCACAGATGGAAACAGTTCACTCATCAGTGGCATCATCTTTGTGCTTTACAAAACTTGTGGATTAAACTTTAGAGAGTCATCTGGTCCAACTTGCTTATTTTACAGATGAGATAACTGAGGCTCAAGATTTGTCCAAATCATGCAGCTACTTAGAAGTGAGCAGGTCCAGGAATTCAGTGTAGCTCTTCTGAAGACTAGCTCCTACACCCTAAATTAAAACATATAATAACAATTTCTCCTTTCTCTGCTCATCCATGCTTTGAAGGACTTGAAGCTCCTGGTAATCACAGTAAAAAACATATGATATTGTCTCTCTGTCTCTGTCTCCCTGTTTCTCTCTCTTCCTTCTTCTCTTTCTCTTTGTGGACTTGTTCTTGTTGCCAACTTAGTCGTGTGGTTATTATTTGGCTAATTCCAATTTGAAAGCTTAGAATAGTTGCCTGGTGTTAAGAGCTAGGAGGTTGGGACAACAGCTGCAGGGTGGGAAGTACTTAGATCCTGTCAAAATTACTCATCTGTAAAAGAAAAACACAATGGCCAGCTTCTCAGAATTCCATTTAATTCACAGGTTGGCAACTTTCAAACTTGAGAAGCTCTGGTCTTAGAGTGAGGAAAGGGTAGGTGCAGTGGCTTTTTTTTTTGGAGGTGGGGTGGACTGTGTCTGTGTCTTTCTCTGTTTCTCCTTCTTACCATTTCATTTCATTCTCCAAATTGCAAGGACGATCTGGATGCTCAACCCATTCTTCATACACCGCAGCCAGAAGGAGTTTCCTAAACTGCAAATCTGATGATGCTACAGCTGTGCCAGAAATTCACTGAATGGCTTCCCATTGTTCTTAGGATAAAGTTCAAACTCCTTTACAGGGCTTACAAGCCCTTCATGGTCTGAGCTGTGCCGATCTCTTATGCTTAACCACTCCCCTTAAGTCTCTATGCTCCACTTATGCTGACCACATTCCCGTTGTTTATTTGCACCAGGCTCTCTCTTAATTCCAGAACTTCACATGTGCTGTGCCCATTGCTTGGGATATTCTTCCCTTCCCTGTCTGTTACCCACTCATCTGAATCTGACTAGATTCTACTCCTGCAGGGCTCAACTTAGATACCACTGATTCAAGAGGCTTTCCACGACCCCCTATCCTTGGCTAAATTCTCCTCTTTATGATCCTTAAGGGTTTGTACTTTGTAATACCATACTACATTGGTATTACATGTTTTAATTAGCTGTCTTCTCTCCCTTCCTAAACCAGAAGCTCTGTGAAGGCAAGAAACAGGTTGCCTCCCTCAGTGCCTTTCACAGGACTTGGTGAATAAATGTTTGTTGAGTCAATGAATGGACGGAAAAAAAAATAAAATAAAGGCATTGCTGCTTCCTACCTAGATGACTTAGATGACAGGGCTAATAGAATCTTATCCCCAAAGGCTCTTGGAGATTATCTGGCTTAATTTCCATTTTAAGATGGGGAAAATGAGGTTCAGAAAGGTGAGCTAATGAGTGACCAAGTTGAGATTTTGAACCCAGGTCTCTTGATTTCCAGCTCTGTGTTCTCTTGAACTACACCACACTGGTTGTCCGAAGTTGATTTTTGTCACCTAGCAGGGCTCAGAGTTAGTACTGGCTCCAGCAGACACAGAACAAGCCAAAGTGATTTTTTTTTCTAGTTTTTTTCTGAGAGTTTGAGTCTAATGGCTGGTAGAGGCTCTTACTTGGCTCTGGAGTGGGGATGGGGAAATGGGGGGAGGTTGTAAGTGTATTCATTACTGCCCACTCTCAATTACATAAGTATAGTGCAGATAAAGCCTCATTTTAGCCATTAACAACATAGATGTAAGTGGTCTCTGAAAATACTATTTGGTAATGATTGTATTTAATCACCTAGCTTTTTCCCAGAGAGTCGTGTCCTCTTTTCCCTTCTTGTTCTTTCAAATGTACAGGGAGAGGGATGCTAGGAAAAGCAGCTGCATACCATTTTCCCTGTTCCCAAATACTCCCCCACCCTCCCTCCAAAACCATATACCTTAAATTCCATGTTCAGAAATGTATTCCTTTGACTAAAGTATTATTCAGTCTGTTTATTTTTATTTGTAAGTATCAGTACTCTTAGGCAGGAAGACATAAGGGTAAAACCACTAATGGTGAGTGCACCAGAGACATTCATGGGGGGTGGAAGAGTCAGGGGACAAAGGCCGGGGACACCTGGAGGACAAAGGGAGATGAGTATGGGATTGGAGGTGAGGCTAGAATTCCCTGTTCCACCATTTTGATCAGAATTAGCTCAAAATCAGAATTTCCAGGGTGAGTTTCTCTTTCCTGGGTTTCACTGACAAAACAAAATAATCTCTGACCTGTTATCTTCCTTCCTGCTTCATAAGAGCTTGTCCTTTGGGATCCCTTCCCAATACCCCAAATTTGACAAGATGAAGAGTTAGCTAGCACTTTCCCCCTGCCACCCCTACCCTCAGCAGACACTCTTCTCCAGCCTCCCTATCAGGATGGCAACCTGTTGTTTCCTCCAATTCTCTCCCCTGGGGAGATGCACATTCTATCACCAGCCCTGCCACTTCCTTCTCCATTCCAGCCTTCCTAGGTATCTGGTTCCCTATCCCACCCCAATTCAGACCCCTTTCACCTCGCCTCTGGCTCTTACTGTAATAACTTCGTAGCTGGTCTCCCTGACTCCAGCCTCTTTCCTTGAATCCAGTTTGTGCAGGTTGCCAGATTAATCTTCCTGTACGGGCTTTCATCAAATCCCTCTCTAGCTCCAGCACCCCTACTGCCTTTTGTATTCACTCCAAATGCCTTCATTTGGCTCTCAGGGCCTCTCCCTTTCTGCCCTCATTCTTCCAGCCACTCTCCCTCCCCCACTTCATCAACCCCATTTCTTATTTCTCATTATTCCTTAACAGAGCCCTTATCTTCAGCCAAGCTAATCTGCTTACCACCACCCCTATCCGCAATTTGCTCCTTTCTACCTCTTATTCTTTTGCACGTACTGTTCTTTCTCCCTGCAAAGCCCTTACCCTCACAGCTCTAGGAAACTGCATCCTTGACCTTCTTAACAAGCTCCTTTAAGATTTAACTTTTCCAGGCAGTCTTCCTGGATTAATTTGATCAGCTCAGTTTTTTATTGGTTTGAACCTCATGGACTTGCCAATATTGAACCCTGTTTGAGCTACAGAAACGGCAATTTCATAAGATTCAGTGTAAAACACTCCCTCCAACTTTGGACTACTCCATTTATATTATTAGTGGATATTTCTTTATACGCCTCTTAAAGGGCCCTCCCCCAAATTTCTGAGTCTCTGACTGCCATAACTCTCTGAAAGCAGAGATAATATCTTTTTTTCCTTATTGGCATCTGAAATGCAGCAGAGCACACAGTGAATGCTCAATATTGGCTTTTAATAGATTCATTTCCTTATGCGATATCATGACCCTCATCACTATCTCTTTTGTATCGCAGTTGGGTACACATGTGGGTTTGCCCATTGGTCTGTGAACTCTGCAAGGACAAAGGCAAAGTCTAATTCATCTCTGGCACCCCCCGTCCCTAGAACAGTGCCTGGTACATAATAAACCCTCAATAAATATTTGCAGAACTGCATTGAAGGAATTGCTGCACCCTTTTCCTCTGCAAGGAACAGAGGAGGCCTGGGGATCCTCTAATCCTCTTAAAGAAGACATGGAAAAAGCAACTTGTGAATCCCCAGCCTCAGCACAGTCAAATTACCAGACACATATAGATCTCAGCAAACAGCAAATCCATGGCAACCAGTCGGGCAGTGCACTTGCCTTTCCCTGGAAGCCTGCCAATTGCTACTTGCAGGCTCAAGAGAGCAAGAAAGCCAGCACCAGATAGCTTTCTACTTCGAGCTTCTCTGCTCTTCCCTACACCTCTGCTCTTTCTGCCTGCATGGTCCTGGGGTGGGGAAAGTAGGATGCTTTCTCTGGGCGTAATTCCTGAGATTCACAGATTTAGATCCTGGGGTGGGGTTGGGGGGACGGCACTAGCATGCCAGTCTGTCTTAATAAAAATATAAAGCAGTCAATGAAACAGCACCCTTGGAGCCCTCAAGGGCATTGCAAATGCTGTCAGTTAATCCTCCCTATATTCATTACACAATGCTTTCTTTTCAGAGTTGCTGTGGACGGCCCCTGAACTGTTGAGAGGCCCAAAGGGCAGTAGGTTAGGTTCTTTTGCGGGAGATGTCTATAGCTTTGCCATCATCATGCAAGAAGTGATAGTCCAGAGCACCCCATTCTGCATGATGGATCTGCCTGCCAAAGGTAAGCAGGAGGTGAGCAAAGAGCAGTAGGAGCCCACCATGACCCAGATCATCAGGCCAACCCAGGCTGTTGTGATTTGCCAGAAGAGTGAATGTGATTCTGTTTGTGTTAACTGCCTGCTGGTCTGCCAGCAGCCTGTGTTGTGTGCAGGTGGGACTCAGAGCCAGACAGCTTTAGGCATTTGGAAGAAATTCTCCCCGCCAACCCAAGAAGCTGGTCTTTTCCCAAACTGTGACACAAGCCATGAGCCTACAGGACTTATGTTAGTCCTTTTTAATTCCCCCTTTTTAGCAGCCCCCTCTACTCCTTTGAGATACCCGATGCCAGAGATTTCAGTACCCCTGTATGATGCTCCTGGCTGTCAAAGTCCTCCCATTCTTTCCCTGTGACACGCCATAGTCTTTCATTTTCTTATCCCCCATCAAAATGTTTGGCTGTCAGGCAAAATTTGAGGCAGAAACAGGATGTTTACATATTCCAAAGGTATGAACCCACTAGATATTTACTAATTACAAGTGGAAAAAGTGTAGGTTTAGTAGTGGAGGATCTTGCAGACACCACCTTAACCCAGTGATCAAGGTACATCAACATCATGTACCCCCTACCATGCTGCACTGAGAAGGGGCACAACACCACCCTGGTGGTACTCTTGCCAAAAAACTGCACAACCTCAATCTAACCATGAGAAAACATCAGACATACCACAGTTGAGGGGATTTCTGCAAAATAAATGGCCAGTACTCATCAAAAGTATCAAAGTCATGAAAGCCAGGGGGAAGAATGAGGAATCATCACAGGCTGGAGGAAACTGAGACAGAAGAAAGAAGTGCAATATGGGATCTTGCATTAGACTGTGAAACAGAAAGAGGACATTAGGAGGAGAAATTGATGCTATTCAAATAAAGATGCTAGATTAGTAACAGTATTGTACCAATATAACTTCCTCTGCACTTGAGTTTTATAAGTTGCTAACACTATGGGGAAGCTGAGTGAAGGGCATATAGACAATTGTACTACTTTGACAACTTTTCTGAAAGTCTAAATTTTTATTTCAAAAGAAAAAATTTCAAAAATGCAAAATCAATACAAATCAAGCCTGAAATACTTAGTTGTCTTTTGCTCCACTCAGAGTCCTATTTTACTCCTCTACTTAAAGCCCCCACAACTTCATTACAAGTTAAATGAAGCCCAGTCGCCTCACATGATATACAAGGCCCTCTATCATCTGGTCTCTAGCCATGTGTCTAGGCTTATCTTCTGTTACTCCTCATCCTCCAGCTAAGCCACATGACTGGCAGTGCCCTGAAAGCACCATGGTCTCTCCACCTCTGTGCCTCCACACATACTGTACACAGTACCTGGAGTGCCCCCACCTTCTCCTCACCTTGCCTCATCCAACTTATGTCACCTCCTCTGGGAAACTACCTTGACCTTTCCAGTGTGGGTCCGGTGTCTCCCTCTGTGCTCCCCTGTGCATATATCTGTTAGAGCACTTATATTGCTGGCCATCATTTATCTCCCCAATTGAACTGTGAACACCTCGAGGACATGAATCATGCTGGGCCTAAGGAGAGGAGACCTATTTAACTTGATGTTGTTCTGAGAAAGGGATTCTCTCTACTAGAGAGTGGATGGGGCAGTTGCCCTCCAAGGGGTTGACTTCCATGGAATCTATTGCACTGAGTTTGGGGTGAGAGCTGTGATGGTGAAACCATTACTGATGTGGGCCAGCCCGGGTTAATGGAGTTGCAGGTGTGGTGTCACAAGGAGATGAGCAGTCAGAGGAAACAAATGAAGTTCTTATTTCACTTTTTATGGTATGAAGTGGCACTGCTGGAGTATTACAGCCAATGTGGGGGTGGGAAGGGCCCATAGATGGTACAAGCAAAGTTCAGTTCATGATGAGGATGTTAGAGCCAGGGGTGAGGAAAGGAGCTAAGGGATAAGAAATGAGCTGAAGAGATATTTGGGGCTTGGATTTTATCCTGTGGGTAATAAGAATCCATGAAAGAATTTTTAAGCAAGAAAATGACATGGCGAAATTCATGTTTTGGGAATGGTTTGGAGTAGGCTAGGCTGGAAGCACAGAGACCAGTTTGAGGCCCAATGTGGGTGGCTGGGGACATTGAAGGCAAACTATTTTCTCCTACTTCCACATCAGGAGGACTGATTTAGACATCTGACTGATCTAGACTTCTGGTCACTCATGACTGTTGGGTCTGAATAGGGAGCATAGAAATCCCAGTTGAGGTCTGAGGCATTTGGAAGTAGGGCCAGGTGGCAGATTGAGACTGCCTGGGGTCAAATTCAAATTCTGGCACTTTATAGCCATATGACTTTGAGTAAGTTACTCACTCTCTCTGTGCCTCAGTTTTCACTCCTGTAAAATGAAAATTAGAGACCCTACCTCATCTATCTGTAGTGAGAATCAAGTTAAACCATATGTGCAAATTGCTCAGCCCATAGTCTGATACATAGTAAATGTTCCACTTAAAGTAGAGTTCAAGTACCAGCAGTCAGGAGGATCCCAATGAGGCCCTGAACCATTTACTTGAGTTCTTAATTCCCTTCCCCTAGGCGCCAGGCAGGGCCCATAGCCTGGACCTGGGCTAGGCCTGGACCTTCAGCGGGGGCTAACTGGGTCTACTGTGGGGATTGGGAGGCTTAGATGATTTGGGGGTGGGTGAAGGGACCCAGATCATTGGAGGCATGTGTTAGAACTGACATCAGATAGGCTGCATCTAAAATCTAGCAGAAGCAGAATAAAGCTGTGCTTAAATGATACCAATAGCTCAATTGATTTGTTTTCCCCTCCTTCCTCAGTTGATTGATGCAGCTTTTGCTCAGATACAATTTCTGTTCAGGGCTCCTAAAGAGAAAGCAACAGAGACAGCCTTTCTGTGATTTCTCCTGACCAACCCCATTCTTGGCTAAGACTCAATTATCTTTGCCAAAGCTTGGTGCCTTTCCCACAATTTGTAGACCTTTCTCTTCTTGCTTCTGGACAGAAATCATAGAAAGACTTAAGAAGCCTCCTCCTGTGTACAGACCAGTGGTTCCTCCTGAACATGCCCCTCCAGAATGTCTCCAGCTGATGAAGCAGTGCTGGGCTGAGGCTGCAGAACAGCGACCAAGTTTTGATGAAATATTTGACCAGGTAAGAATTCTGTGAACCTTACAACTGCCCAGAAGCCATCCTGAAGCCAGCCCACCCAAACCTAACTAACTCCTTGGGTTCTTGCCATATTGTGGAAGGAACCTCTTCCAAGAGAGAAAGGCATTCCTCTTGGGGAAGAAGCACAAAATTAGCTACTTGAAGGCCTTTGATGGTGGGGGCATCCCCAGCACATTATCCAGGAGCACAAGTTTGGTGTTGGTGCTCTTCTGGATCAGAATCTCTGTTCCAAACCATCCACAATCTGACCTAAGTAACCTCTCAAAGATGGAAGTGAACCACTAGGCATTGGCAAGGCAATGGCATTGAGACCGTTAGAAGATGGAGTAGATGTATCACACACTAGATGGGGTTCCCCCATAGAGCCGTGTTTGCTTTGGAAATCCCAGAGAACTCAAATGAGTGTACCATTTAAGTGAGGCTAGATCGGTTTTGGAGGGTCAAGAAAAGCATGGGGTGTTTGGAAGGGTATTGAAGATGGAAGAAAGTGCAAATGTAGGAATACAAAAGCAGGAGGTTCTTTAGGTTCCTAGAGAACTCCTGGAGGCAATAGAGTGCATGAAAATTGATAAGTTCTCTCTTTAAGATACTGAATTTCTGAAGAGGTTGATGCTTTCCCTAGAGTTGGGGATCTAAGAGGGAAAATGAGGAAAAGACGGAGACAGCCCTGCTAAGGGAGCTAGTGTGCGGTTCCTACATTGGAGCATGCAGCTTAGGGCTTTGTTGAAACTACAGGATACTGAAACTGAGGGGGCTTTCTGTGAGTGCTGTGTCAGCTCTGGCAGAGAGGCTTTTGAGCCTGGCTGGGGTACAGCACTGAGATGTTTGTGAGTGGCAAGTATCTGAGGCGGAAAAAAGAAAGAGTTGGATTGAAAGCCTGAGGGGCCCTACATATGAAGTCATCCGTGTCCCCAGCTTACAATGCTTCCATTAGCCTGGATGAGTTTCTTGAGGACACTCAAGCAGGTGTTTGCTAGTATGGAAAAGGCAAAGGACCATGAAGGTCAAATTTCTAAAAACTTGCCTTGAGGCAGGAGAGAAAGCATTTGTCCTTGTGCTGATGCTAGAGATGTTATTTCAGAAGGCAGCAGACAAGCCGGTGATAGATAGAAGGAGTGCACATCATACGACCTTCAAACAAGGCATTGCTGGGTCTGCCCTCACTGAAATGCTTCAGTGGAAGTTTGGACTGTCTGAAAGACAAAGGTAGCCTCCAAACTCCCTGCAGCTAATAAAGCTTAAATGGAAAGAGGAGAAGGAGGCTCCCTGAGTAAGGCAATAAGCCCTGCCCAAAGCATCTGAGTTGGGTACTGAGATTACCTGCAGGACCTTGGTGGACATGTAGATGTGGACCAGGCTCAGAAGGAAACTCCTAGTGTTAGCCTTGGGGCATTGAGTGCTACAGAGAACATGTGTGGCCCAACTATATAAGAAGGTTCATTGGGACAGATTCCTAGGTATTTGCTGAGCAAAATGATGACCAGTCTTCTGTTGTTGTGAACCCAGCCTTTTGCATGTTGAATACAGCAGTAAGGAGGGGCGACCCCTCATGATTCCAATGCTATGCCAAGCTCCTGATCTCTAGGTGAACAGGGTCCTAGGAGGGGATTTGAAAATCTGTGGCACGCAGCCACCTCTAAAGTATCAGAGGCAAGACCAGTTGAATTTCCGCATGACCCTGACATGAAGGCCAAGTGCTAGTAGACTTCCTTATTTCTGGTCCCCATGGCAAGAAATAGGGGTAGAGCTTGCCATGTAGATCTTGGGTCATATTTAAGCAGTCAAGGAACCTCCTACTGCCCAAGAACTGGCAACATGGTAGCATTAGAAGAGAAGGATGATTTTGTTGATTGATGATCTGGAAGAGCAAAAGAGCACTCCCTGTCCTCTACCCCTTATCCCATTCACAACTGGCCTGAGCTCAAGACCAAATCCTGTTGCCTTTGAAGTGGCCACTATTCATGTGATAGCATCTCAGCACTGAGGGCTCCTGGAGCTCCTTTGCTCAGACTTGAAAGAATCAGAAGGGTAGAGTAAGAACTACTCAGGGCTAAAGGATCCTTTGAAAGGGCCAGGGGGACAATAAGGGTGGGTGGTGACTTTTCCTATTTATACCTGGGTTCACCTCTCCTGTGCTGGCATTTTAGAAGGAGTTGATTTGTAATGAGGGGTCCTGCCCCATCATCTCTAAGTTTGAGTAAGAATTCCCTGGCTCCTCTTTCTGTTTTACTTCCAGTTTAAAACTTTCAATAAAGGGAAGAAGACCAATATCATTGATTCTATGCTTCAGATGCTGGAGCAATATTCTAGCAACTTGGAAGATTTGATCCGGGAGCGGACTGAAGAGTTGGAAATTGAAAAACAGAAAACGGAAAAGCTTCTAACACAGATGCTACCACCGTATGTGCGAACACCTGAGGAGTGTGAATCCTTGTAACAGTGTGTTCTATTAAAAATAGAAAAAAATACCCATCAACTAACTGCTCCCTCCCCCTGTCCTGTACCCTCTCTACTCCCAGCAGGTTTGAGTCACACTTTCAAATCAAAGAAGAATTGGAAAAGCAAGGGAGCAGAGCACACTTCCTAATTTTTCACTTCTTGTGGATCATGCTAGTCATTTAAGTTTTTGATGCCTCGGTTTTGCTATGTGTCACTTCATGACTTTGCCTGGAAGTTGATCAATTAGGGGGAGGCAGTCCTTTGAGCTCCTAGAGGAAAGTAACAGGGTTGTTTTTCCTCCCTTTGGTGTCTTGCTACGATTTCCAAATTTTCCAAGGCACCTTAGGTTGTAACATGATCTTCTAGGAGGTAATTGGGGAAACTAGTCTCATGCAAAGGTAACCAGCTGGGAACACTTCCCTCAAGATGGGGTGGGGAGAAGCTGAGGAAGAAAGACAGAGGGTTAAAAAAAACTCCACAAGGGTACAGAGGGGGATTGCCTGCCTACTGCTGTGTTCCAGTACCTGACACAGTGCCTGGCACATTGTAAGCGCTCAATTTATGTTTGTAGAGTAAGTGAAAGAATGAATATTTTCATCCAGGTGACATTTTCTTCCTTACCCTTTACTTGGCAGTGATATTTGGAGAAATTGTGTTTTAGCAGTTGTGTATATGGCACGGAGGGAGGCCTGTGTCCTCTGAGGAATAACTGTGTCTGTTTTTCAGATCAGTTGCTGAATCCCTCAAAAGGGGCTGCACGGTTGAGCCTGAGGGCTTTGACTTGGTCACCTTGTACTTCAGTGACATTGTGGGCTTCACCACTATCTCAGCCATGAGTGAGCCCATTGAGGTGGTGGATCTTCTCAATGATCTGTACACGCTTTTTGATGCCATCATTGGCAGTCATGATGTTTACAAGGTATGTGACTTAGCAGAGCAATATATTCCACAGGAAAAAAAAATTTGTTCAAGGTTTTTTGTTTTTCAATATTGACACATATTCAGGCTTTTATATTGAAAACATTGAGACACTACTGCAGTGATTAGGAGCACAGATGCTGGAGCCAGACTACTATTCAAATCCCTGTTCTGCCACTTACCAACTGTATGACCTTGGACAGGTGACTTAACCATTTTTATGCTTCAGTTCTCTCTTTTTTTTAAAAATACTTCTACAAAATTGAAGTATAAGTTGATTTACAATGTTTCAGTGTACAGCAAAGTGATTTGGTTACATATATATATATATATATATATATATATATATATATATATATATATATAATCTATATTCTTTTTTGGATTCTTTTCCATTATAGGTTATTAGAAAATATTGAATATAGTTCTCTGTGCTATACAGTAGGTCCTTGTTGTTTATGTGTTTTATATACAGTAGTGTGTATATGTTAATCCCAAACTCCTAATTCATTCTCCCCTTTCCTCTTTGGTAACCATAAGTTTGTTTTCTACAGAGAGAAATTTTTATATTAGGCTCATCTACGTGTACTCCAACATTGAAGGAAGGCTGCAATTTTATTGAATACTGTTATTTAGGAATTAAAATTTAAATAGTACACCACTTCCATTTGTCTCCCATTGGAAACAAAGGCCTGATAGAATGCATATAATTTCACATTTTGCAAATTAACCATCTCAACCCAGCAAGGGCTTGCCGGTCAGATTCCTTTTGAGCTCTTTCCTAGAATTGGGACTAAGAAGAAGTTGGGGCCAAAAAGCATTATTGCACTTCAGTGTCTAAGTACCCATGGTGGAGGCAGTAACATGCAAGGTACTAAAGGGGATAGAGAGGTACTGATGTTTTGCCTATAGTTGGTGACTATTGCAGAGTTCGTCTTGGTAAAGTCTCTGTAGATCTAATACATGCTGCCAAAACCTGGTTTCCTCCTTTAGGTACCATTTTTATACAGTAGTGAACTCTGGCATTATACATGTCAAGGGGCTATTAGACCTGAGGCTCTTTGGGATTGCTATAGGGTAACCAAAAGCACACCTGTTGATCTGAGGTCTCCATAAGTGATCAATTGTGAAGTTGCAACCTGCTGCTTCCTCTTTCCTACACCCCTCTAGCCTGTCAGTTTCCACTCTTCCTATCATAGGTTGCAGAAGATGAGTAGAGAACAGATGATGACATTCACTCATTTTGGTGTCATTCTTCCTTACCCTTGATTTTACATGTTGTCCTGTCTCTAGGCAGAAAACGACTGAAAATCTCATAGCTGTGCGGGGACATTTCCACGTTGTCAGCAGCATGGATAGTTGTCTTATTGATGGAGAACGATGCCCCAGGCATCCCAAACTTTAGACAGCTCCTCTGTCCCAAGAACCAAGGTAGAGCTGGAGAATGAGTAGCTCCATTCATTGGGTCCTTCACAGTAGTCTGAAATGTTCCAACTCTCAAATCACACACAGGGCAGTGTGTTTATCTCAGATTAGACAGGGCCCTTTCAGGTCAGGTAGAGAGCCTCAGGGCTAGGCCAAGCTGCCTAAATAGGGCTCAGAAATAGACATCATACCTGTCAATCAGCAGGAGCTGCAAGCTAATCAAGACACACACATGGAAACCACGGTGGAAGAAAAAAATCCGTGGAATCAGACTACCTGTCTTAACTTGTTGAACTCAAGCAGCCTGAAGAGAAAAACAAATCACTGAAAGCTAATTCTGCTGAAACTAAAATCAAAGATGATTCAGTGTGGGCAGTAACAGAGCCACTGGTTTAATCAGTCCAGCTGATACTGTTCAGACAATTGCTGGGGGTCTTAGGAATGAAGCCGTTAGGTATTTTGGTACTTCATGGCTGCAGTAAGAAGTTAGTGGGCTGTTTTCAGGACAGAACAGGGCTATATGAAACCAAAGATGGAATCTAATTTTTCAGCCCTGTTTAATAAAAACAACACAGTGCAAAGGAAATAAAAATGGAACCAGGAGCGAGTCACCAAATCCGTTTGTGTTTTCATTTTCTTTACCTATAAAACTGGAATCACCTCCCCTGTCACTTGATAATCTGAAATGGAAGTGAAGAGGCTACTACAGAATTCTAAAGTTGGTAATATGTTTTCAATTTCAGTTCTCCTGCTACCACTCCATCTCAATCAGAGCCTTTTTTATACCTCCTCTTCCCTAGCTGGGTCCTTATGCTGGTTTATGCAACCCATAATTCCCCATAGCAGTGTCACACCAAGGCCAACCAGTGCCCATGCTCCCTGCACTTCTAATCTTCTCATTCATATCCTTGGGGACTCCTGGGTGACTATCTCTTTAAGCCTGAAGGATCAAACACCAGTCTCTTATAATGGCGAACCAGTGAGTTTCTCCCTCTCACATAATATTTGCATTGTATTGTTGGCTTACTCTGTGTAGGCAGGCATGCTTATTTGAGGGCAGGGATCACTTTATCAAACTGTATGAGGTAAGGGAGGCCCTCGATGGGAGCATACTGAGGTATAAAGTCCCCAAAATGCAAAGGATCACCATTATTGGCTTTATAGAAAGTCATGACAAGGGACCTATTGCTGATTACTAAAATTTCTCTGGAGCTGAGTCATAGGCACAGTTCTATGGCTTATTTCAAGATGCGTCAGTTTGGCCGTGATAATGGTAATGATGATGATGGTGATGGTGGTGATGGTGGTGATGGTGGTGATGATGATGATGATGATAATGATAATGACGATGATGGTAATGGCACTCATCATCCACCTGGCAGGTTTTAAGTGCTTTGACATATATTAAGTTATTTAGTCCTTAGAAAACTCTATGAGGTAAGTGCTGTCGTTATCCTTATTTTACAGACAAGGATACTGATGCACAGAAAGGTTAAGCTATGTGACTAAGACCACACCATTTGTAAACGGTGCATCTGGGATTCTAAACAAGGCCGTGTGACTTCAGAGTTTCATGCTATTAACTACTGCACTATGTGAGTGCAGTTCTTTAGGAGAACACAGATTTTTAACTGGGTCCAAACTGATCCTAGCAGAGTCTGACTGGCACATTTCACAGAAGTTTGTTCAGCTTACTTATCTTCTGGATTTACTTGAAAAGTTTCAACTTACTAGTCAACTAAAAGAGTGAGCATACTTCTGTGGGGAAGACAAAGAGCACAGATTTGCCTTTATTTACAGGTATCCAGCTCAAGCTGCTAGTACAATATCACAAGGAGAGGGGGAGGTAGCTGGTGGTAAAAGACTGAGTTCTCATACCCAGTAAGAATGCAAAACTAACTGCATCAGA
Organism: Camelus bactrianus; assembly: GCF_048773025.1. NCBI lineage: Eukaryota > Metazoa > Chordata > Mammalia > Artiodactyla > Camelidae > Camelus > Camelus bactrianus. The sequence goes on from NC_133575.1 coordinate 83,089,565, forward strand.
TTAGCAAGGCAAAGCAGAAGGAACAGAATCTTTTATTTCCTTCCTTTCCCTTTCCCTATACTTGCCTTAGGGCTGCCCTAGCTCATTTACCCAAAATTGGTTAGAGAAACGCTTGCTGGGAAAGCACCATATGCACCTTCTCCTAGGGTGCTCCCCCATGGACATCCACAGACTGTCCCAGAAATCTTGCTTTTCCTTTCCCCGAGGAATTACTGGGAGTCTGAAAGTTCTCTAGGGCTAGCCAGTAACCTGCAAAGTAGTCACGTGTATTTCAGAATCTATGGGTATGAGACCGAGACGTCAGTATTTTTTTTTTATATGAAGCTTCTTAAGTGATTCCAGTGTGCACTGTCAGAAGCACTGACAGCCTCTCTCTGTCTTCCTTACTTTATAAGAACACCTGGCCTCCATCATACCACTTAAGCTCTGTGAGAACACACACACACATACACACACGCACACACACACACACACACACACAAATGTTATTTGCTTGCTAATTCTGTTTCCCCTGATTTCCAGGTAGAGACCATTGGAGATGCTTACATGGTGGCCTCAGGCCTCCCAAAGAGGAATGGCAGGAGGCATGCAGCTGAGATTGCAAACATGTCCTTAGATATCCTGAGCTCCGTGGGTACCTTCAAGATGCGGCACATGCCGGAGGTACCAGTCCGGATTCGAATAGGCTTGCACTCAGGTAACAACCACCAGCTAAAGCATGAGAAGGCGTTCCCATGCACCTCAAGAGAAGGTTATAAATGGAAGGAAGAGGGTAGTTGGATTATCCAGGTGTCTAGTGCTGCATCATTCTTTCATCTCTACCCAAGTTTTCTCTCTTCCCAGCACCCACACTATCCCCATGGGCAGCAGCCCTTGTTCTAGGTACCAAAACTTTTCAGTCCACTTTTCTTGTTAGAGCCAACATTTCCATGTTTGCCTATGATACAAGATCAACCTGCATATGTTGTATTTAGGGTCATTCACTTAATTAGTTCAAATCTCAACTCAGGAAGTAGTTTCCTCCCACACTTCTTCCTCCCCACCTGCTTGAAGGTCTCTCCTTCAATGTACCCTTTCCATCTATCTTCGCATTCACAGGTCTCTTCAGAGATATCTCACCTACTAGCCTCTCTTGCTCCTTTCCCTCCTCCCCTCCTCTTTATCTTTGCTTTGCTCTTCTAGGCTCCTTTTCTTCCCCCATTTTTTTTATCCTTTTCCTACCAAATTTCTTAAAAAGATGATGGACACTTATCCTGCCATTTCTTCACTATCCACTCCCTCTCTAGCCCATTTGCAATCTGGCTTCAGCTCTCACTTTTCCCAGTCCTTGTCTGCCTTTATCTCTGCAGCCTTTGATATTCTGGACGATCCTCCCTAAAACTCTCCTCAGTTGCCTTTTATGACATGCTCCCCACTCTCTGATTGCTTCTTCTCTATTTCATTTAGCAATTCCTGCTAACTGTAGCTGCTCCCACATTTTTCTGCAAAGCTCTGAGTTGTGGTCTTCTTGCCCTCTGCAGCTCCTGACCTCTAATTCATTTCTCAACCTGCTCCAACCTGGCTTTCATTTTCTACCATTGTCTGGTAATCCCTTCTGTCCTGATCTGTCCTTTAAGTATTTATATTCCCCAGGGTTCTGTTCTTCATCCACTGTTTCTCTCCCCTTATGTACTCTTCTGGGTGATCTCATTCACGTTTATGGTTTAACTACCATTTGTATGCTGACTTCCAACTCTACAACTTCAGCACATGTCTTCTCCCTTAAGCTTCATATTGATATTCAAGATGAATATCAAACTTGCTGCTGACATTTCCACTTGAATGTTCTACAAGGATCTCAGACTCAACACATTCAAAACAGAATTATTTTCTTCCCATGTAAACTTCCTCCTCTTCCTGTATTTATTTTCTATTTCAGTTGGTGTTACCACCATTCACCTAGCTATTTCAGTTTATTTTGAGAGTCATCCTCCTTGACTTATCCCTCACCCTGACCTTAACCATTCAACCAATTATTAAGTCTTGAACATTTTACCTTTTCAATATTTCTTGATTCTGTCTTGCCTCTTCTTGACTCTTACTACTCACGTCTAGGCCACAAGCATCTCTGGCCTAGATCACTGCAATTGCATCTTCTTGCTTCCACCCTTGCTTCTTTCTACCCATCTTTCTTTTTTTTTTATTAGGTTTGTTTGTTTGTTTGTTTTTAATGGAGGTCCTTGGGATTGAATGCAGGACCTTGTGCATGCTAAGCATGTGCTCTGCCACTTGAGCTATACCCTCACACCACCCCCTTTTTCATTAGGTTTATTTTAAATTATGTTTATTTATTTATATCTATCCTTCTCATAGTCATCATCATAATCTGTGTTTACTTGCCTGTCCTTCCATTAGAACATAAGCTCCTTGATGGCAGGAACCATATCTTACTCATGTTGGTATCCTGAATGCTTAGCACATAGCAGGTTTTCAGTATTTTTCTTTTCAAGAAAAGCCTTCATCTCTCATTTGTGCTTCAGTTTCACATTAATAGCCCCTCTCAAAACACCTCTTCTTGGAAGAATCACCATTACTTCAAATTCTGCATATCTAAAACTTCAAGTCCCTGTTTCCCACAATCAGCACAATCTCATAAGCCCATGCCAGTTTCCTCATAGTTGCGGATCAGACAGTCAATAGATCTGTTGGTTCTCTTTCCATAATGTCTCTCTTTTATCACCCTGTTTTACCCCCCATCCATCATCACCTCCTTTCCAATACTCACAACCTTGTGCTTGAATTACTACAACAGTCACTTAACAGTTTTCCCTGGTTTTATCTTCTCCCCTTTCAATGCATTCTGTACATTGATCTGAGAAAAGAAAAGGAAAAGAATTTTCATAATGTAATTCCCTGCTGAAAATTCTCTAGTGGTTCAAGGTCCTCCATCTTGTACAGTCCAATAGCCAACCTTGTCTCTACTTTCTCCCTAGCCACCTGAACTAGGCAGACTGCTTTCTCTAAGAGCTTCCCCGAATCCCATGCCTAATCCCAACCACAAACCTTTGATTCATGTCCCTTTTCTTCTACTCAAATCCTGTGCATCCATCAAGGCTCCAAATCAAGTCTTACCTTCTCCATTGGACCCTTTTTGACTGAACTAGGTCTTTTAAATTTTTATTTTATTTTATTTTTTATTGAAGTGACTGAACCAGGTCTTAATCAGCAACCCCTCATTTTCTAAACTATTAGAACACTTCTGCCTGTACCCCTAATCTTGCCTCAACCATACATTGTCTTCGTTTGTTGTTTAATTGCTTCTGGTTTGGTGGTCTTTTCTCTTTAATTAGACTCTAAACTCCTGGAGAACAGAGACCATGCACTACATTTATTTTTTATTCTCCATGGTTCCCAGCTCAGTGCTCAATGAATGCTTCTGAATGGGTGAGAAATGAATTAAAATGAGAAACATAAGCTTTGTAGTTCTTAATTTTTATTGTTAAAAATTAATGTTCAGAGAAAACTTTTTGAAGCAAAATCACTGAATTATTTTCTCTAACTCAGGAAATAACAAAAAGAAAATGTTGAATAATTTTCACATAGAAACAGCAGAGACCAGAAAGGTGAAGGTGGGGAAATTTCTAGATATTCCTGAACTAGGTTTTTAGTGTGGCTGCTGAAATTTTTTCTAAGTAATTTTTACACTCTGAATTCTTAACACGGCCATATTAAAATGTAAGAACAAAAACCATTCTAAGGACAAAGAGAAAACATTCTTGGATTGTCTTTATATACTACTCTTCCGTGTCCCTAACACAAATGATTGAAAGTCAATTCTACTTTTTCTTCAGATTTTCCAACTGTATTAGTAATAATACTCTTGAGAGACACAATTCGGGAGACAGAGAGCCCTATGAGTTCCTTCATTCCAACTCTAAGCTATGAGAAAGAGACATTTTTTTCCTTGCAACAAACATGTTTGGGTCCTGAGTCCCTGCCTAGGCTTTTCTGATTGGGTTTAATGCTTATTTGTCTCTGTTGGCAGATATAAGCATCTTGGGTGTAACTGTTGCTTGGAACAAAGGTATAAATCAGAAGGGTAGTCATTTCTGCATTGTTATAAATTTGCTTTCTTGAGGGGCAAAGAGTTCATTACTCATTATAAAACTTCCTTAAGATTCCCAGAGCTATTTGGTGGCTTTATTCTCTTATGCAGCTACATTCCCTCCCTTGGCAGTGCACCTTTATTTGCTTTGAATGCATACCTGTTGATGTAATTCCAATGGCCTGCTACTCTATAGGGCCGGTTGTTGCTGGAGTGGTGGGCCTCACCATGCCCAGATACTGCTTGTTTGGAGACACTGTGAACACAGCTTCTCGGATGGAATCAACAGGGTTACGTGAGTACCTATAGAGGGATTGAAGGGATGGTAACCTTCTACTATTGGGAAAATGATTCTTCATCATGAGAGGGGAAAGAGAACAGGTTAATTGATGTTTCACTGTTTTAAAGAAAAATAAAAGATAATTTGAGAAGATTAAGGAGATTTAACACTTTTTTTGTTTGGTCTCTAATGGCAAACCAGTAGGGGGTGATATTGGATTGAACAAGTACCTTTTTTTTTTTCTAGAAATGAAGCTGTAGCTAGGTGACACTGAAAAAGCCAGACAATTTGATCAAAACAACTAAAAAAATCCTTTGGGTAAAGGAAAAAATTGGCCAGCCTGGTGGTTTTGGGAACATTATGTTGAGAAAAAGAAATAGGTAAGGGACTGACATTTTTAGGTTTTCAACTAGTTTGTGGAGACAGCTGCCTCCCAGTCAGTCAACTGCTATTTGCTGCCCTTGTCCTTTTTTGGAACTAGTTAGGACCCCAGGAGTTCTGGCTTCATCAAATAGCCCCTCGAATTTAGCTAGAAATAATCCCTCAATCTAAGGAGCTTGGAATTCTGAAATAGTTAATTTCAACTTACCTGTATATAAAACCCTTAGCTTCTATCAAAACAAGCATGATATCAAAGATACCATTTATTTCCCACTTTGAGAAGAAAACTGTACAAACCATTATGCTATTTGTCTGTTGCTGGCTACTCTTCCTTAGTTATTTTCTGTCACTACTAAGGCAATGTCAGAATCACAATGTGCTTTACTTATATCATGGTTGAGCAAAGCGATTTGTTCAAGCTAGTAGAAAAAAAAAGCATAGAGAACAATTGGTTCTATATACAGTTTTCAGGGATTTTATATTAAAAAACACTGAAGTCCTTACTAGCCTTGGCTCTGGCAGCTACTAAGCAAGACAGGCTCTTCCCAAACTTCAGCAATATACTCAAACTAGTCCCTGATGATATGGTAGCCTATATCACAGTGGGTGGTGCCCTGCCTGACCCCACTCCTCATCACTCATGTGCAGAAACAGGCTTGCACAATGGGTCCAGTCTTAGTCAATCTAGCCTGTGCAGCCATGATTAAGGAGGCAGCACGGAACTTAGAGGCTGTTGTCAGAATAAATTTTCTGACATCTGGGAAAGTCTTCGAACTCCACAGACATGGCAGAGTCCGTGGAAGTAGTCATCCAGGAACTGCTGTATGCATATAACTTTGCTCTTGAAGTGCAACCCAAGATGAAGTGAAATTGATCATGGAACCACAATGCAGATTTGGCACAGTATTCTGGACTGATGTGAGCTTGTAGAAGACTGAAGTCATATTCTGGTCTGCACCAGGGAAACTCCACACATTTCACATTGCAAATATAGTGCTGAGAGCAGAAAGTGAATTTTCAGATTTAGGCAGCACCTTGCCCAGTGATCAGCTAGAAAGGAGAAAATGGACTGAATCATGCACAGCAGGTGTTTATTAAGCACTGACTATGCAAGGAAGGCATTGTGAGGGGCACAAAGAAGCATACATATGTGGTCTCCTCTCTAAAGGAACTGGTTAGAGTGCTTTTCTGGAAGCTAATGACTGTGATTGAAATACAGCATTAAGTGCCACACCTGATCACAGATCTGTAAGGAGGTAGCCTCTAACCTCATGTTGGATATGAGACTAGGACATGCCATGTTTATTTTTTTTAATCAATTTCATCAATACCTCCTGTATGCTCAGTTGAATCTACTGATTCTGGAATGGAAGTGACTAGTGACCCAGCCCTGGAGTGATCCTCCTTGTCACACAACTGGATGTTAGTTGGGATGAGTGATCTCTCTTTTTTGAGCTGTGTGTTCCCCATCAGTACGATTCTTCTATTGAAAGGTTCCCTCATGACCAAATGCCATTGGAATGTCCCACATAGGGCTGGCTAGGGGCACACTAGATTTGCATGTGATTTTTAAGAATGGGACAACTCTTTTGGAGCAGAGGCTTTTGGGTGACCATGAGTTAGTGAGGAAGACACAAACAGCAATACTGAGCTGTCAAGAGAAAAAAAGTCATTGTGAGAACACACAGCAGAAATTTCTTGCAGTTCTTTTCAGCCATGCCTTTCTACTCAGATTGTACTCGGCTTCTAAAAGAATTACTTTCTCAAGTGAGTGTGAGAATGTCTTGGACTTTTGTTGAATGCTCAAATTGAATGAGGTCTTACTTCGTAGGATAGACAGTTTTCAGGAAGGTCAAGGATCCTACCTCAGTGAAATGATTGTTCCTCAGTAAAGAGTTATACTCAATTTCTAAATAAAAGTTTTGTCCTAGTTCCTCACATGAAGCTCTTATCCCGAGATGGGATCATTAGTTGGAAAATAATATATTCATGCATGTACCCGGCTAGATGCACCTACCAAAGGGACGGCTAGAGATGTACAGTCACCACATGTTTACAGAGGTTTGGGGACATTTCTCACTGACGTTTTATTTTAAGTACAGCAATGTTGGAAGATAGTTGTATATGGAAAAGACAGCCTTTTGTCTCTTAAGGAGGTTATGCAAACTTTGGGAGTTCAGCCCCAGCAGCAGCCTGTGAGAGAGGCTCCTGAAACCTAACTTCCCTCAGAGGAGGTCACGTTTCAGCTGAGAGCAAAGTAGTGGTTGCTGGCTTCTTCGTCTCAATCCTTGAGTTAAATTAACACCTTTCTATTGCATGGCCTTTCACCTGAGAGAGTGTCTAGAAGGCTGATAGGTGCTACAGCTAACGCTTTATTTGGGCCTGGTAAGGAAGGCCATCACTCCCCCTCCTCCTCCTGGGAAACCCTAACTGAAGCTCACTCTCTCAGAGGTTTGGCTTAGGGTCTAGTTCATCTAGAAGGGGGTGGGGGCATTCATTACATAAATAGATTCTCACCGATTTTATCCAAAGGACTCCAAAGTCATGCCTCTCTTTCTCTGACAGCTTATCGCATTCATGTCAGTCACAGCACAGTGACAATTCTTCAAACCCTGAGTGAGGGCTATGAAGTGGAGCTTCGAGGAAGGACCGAGCTCAAGGTATAATGTCCTTTTGTTTTTTGGGATCAAACCACTTGGACACACCTGCTTCTGGAGAGGTCACGGTCTGCTGAAAGAGTTTACCTGGGTGTCTGAGACTCGGAGCTGTAGTTCGAGCCAAATTTCCAGCTCTGTTTGTGGTTCTCAAAGGATTGTCCCCTTTTGTGTCAGTTTTCATCTCCTTAGAATATGGCTCCCGTGAGAAGGAGTGTCAAAAGTCCCTCTGCATTTTTGCAGACTATGAGTTGCACTTTTCTCTCTTAAAAAATTGCCAAGAAATTGGCATTTCAGTGAGTTACACTATTATTTACATTTTCTGACTTCTATTTCGTTTAATATTTGGCAGTGCCAAGCATTGTTCAATAAACTACAGTATTGGGGAGTTTGGGTTTCTTGTCCATCTGCTCGGTGGCCCCCTCTTTCTGACTTTTCATCCACAGCATTGACTCCCCACTTCCGTTTACAGAGAGGCTTTTAAGTCTTTTCCAGAGGACCAGGAGGAATAAAGTTAGTTCCTATGAAAGACAAACATTTTGTAGTGCCTTTTCTCTGTTAGGACTATCACTTCATCTGAGATTCAGGATTAAAATAATCTCCCTTTTTTCTGCCATTTCCACTGGATTCTTTTCATCTTCCTCTGGGTGACCCCAGGGCCTCTGGTTGTCCCAATTGGAAGAGACTCTAGAGATTTGATAATTTAACCCTTTTATTTTCAGATGAATAGTCAAGCCCAGAAAGGTGAACTATTTGATCAGGTTCACACAGTCAGCTGATGGAAGAATCAAGCCGTAACTCGGGAAGCCTGACTTCCCATTCAGTACTCTTTCTATGATACCATTGTGCGTGAAAATTATTTCCTCAGTGATTATTCTTGGGCAAAGCAAAATCCAGGCACTGAGTGATGCACAATTCATTTCTGTCATTGGCATGCCTTCCTCAAATGGTGACAGTTTACATATGAAGGGATTTTAGAAGTCAAAGGTTTGGGAGGCCTGATTCTAGTTGATCAATTAATTCGTTTTATGGCTAGTCCTAGTTTGTCCATCTAACAGATTCTTAATATCTTCTAGCAGGGGAGATGAGTCATTTATGAGGGGATAGAGGTTTTTTTCCACCTCTGCTGAGAACTCAAAGATATGATGGGGGCGGTGATATTACTTGGGCAATGAATCAAATCACCCAAGGCTTTTGTGATCTCTCTCTATGTTCTGTTCGTTTCTTAGCAGAGGAGGACAAGGTTGGCTTAGTTTCCTAAAACACTTGCCTCCCTGTATTACTAGACACAGATTCCCTCATTTAAGAGAGAATTGAAGAGCTGACGAGGGACCACCTTTGAAACTGAAAAGGAAAACTATGCCCCAACTCCCATGGTTTTTACTGCCCTCCAAACACCAGTAAGGGACTATCACATCTTTGGGTGGTTTTCATACAAAAGCAGGACTACTTTAAAAGGGCCCCTTGCAGCTTCACATGTTCCCTTACCTGAGGGAATTTAGGAATGTGCTACAGCAAGTTGGAGAAGAGGCAGGAAGAGGCTTCTCCTAAGGCCACGTAGGACTTTGGTTATTGGGGTGGCAGGAGCTTCCTGAGAAAGAGTGATTGAGAGGGAGATACTGAAAGAGAAGAGAGGGTGACTGAGGGAAAAGGAAAGGCCAATGAGAAAAAGGATAAGGATAGGAAGTAAGACCCAAAAAAAGGAAGAGAGAGGAGGGGAAATCCTTTTTATCTCTGTACCCCCAGCTCCCCACCAGAAGCAGGTATTGGACATTACATAGTAGGGACTGGGGGACAGAGGAGTCCTTGTCCCTTGGGGGCATATGATATATCTCCAATAAGACCATATCACCAGCACACTTCAGAAATTCTAATTTGACACTTCTACTTCTCATTCACCCTCTGATGCTGGAAAGCAAGAATCACTCTAGAGCATGGGCCAGAAGGACCACATTTGATGGCCAGCCAGGTGTGATTTCAAAGCCTATGGCTAAAAACATCCTCTCCTTCCAGCTGGCTGATGCTTAAAATTCCTCCATCAGAGCCTCTTCTCTTAAGCTCGAGGCATGGATCCAATAACAACAACACTCTTTCCCCCCAATCCCATCTCCTTCATTGGAGTGATGACACTTTAAGTTGTTTCCCTTCGTGGAATCAAAGGCATGGATTGGATTGGCTGAGGGAAGAGAACAGAGAGTGGCTGAGTAATTGAGTGGGTGGGGGGTACAAAGAATGAGACCAAAATGAGGAAGCTTAGAGGAGGACACATTTAGAGATGCAAAGCTCAGATTTTCTGGGGAGCTGTCCCTCTGCCAGTCCAACTCCCTCTTGTACTATCCTGGCAGCCAATCATCAGTGCTTTACTGACCATTTCTGCTTTTTTCAATATTTTTCTCCTAATGGCTTGCTGATAAGCCATCTTATTACATCTCCTCTTACATGAATGAATCCTGTTTCAGGTACCGTTTTCCCGACAAGTTTGAAGCTCCTTGTTGAGACATTGTATATATCTAGGCTTATCACATATATTTGCCAGGGCCACTTAGGTAGATTTACACTCTGAAAAGATTTTCCCAAATGGTTGCTCTCAGCTGGTTTATGTTGTCCTTGCCAGAGGTGGGCATCTTCTGACCTTGTCTCTGAATTCTGGGGCTAAATAGTATTTGATTCCTCGGCCTCTAAGCAGTAGTCCTATTTTATTTGCGATTTCTTCTTTTTCCACGACTTCTTCCATCCCTACCCTCAACCTTCTTCACACACACACGAGCATGCATGCGTTCGAGTATGTAAATACACACACACACACACACACGCACACACACGCACACTAGCAATTGAACTAAGAAGTAATGAGGTTGTATTGACAGAGTCATGAAGGTCAGAAAGTCTGGTCTGTAATTCTTGTCCCATCAATGACTCAATGTGTGACATTGGACAAGTAACTTCATCTTCTCTGTGCTTCCATTTCTCAACATGGAGGCCTCTTTTGACCTGTGATTATCAGGAAGCTCATTAATCACAACCTTTAAAACTTCTCACAGTTGCTTTTTGGCCTCTAGACCTGCCCCTTGACTCCAGTGTGCTGGAAAAGCTATACGGTGTGGAGGGAAGAACTGTTAAAATTTGGACTGTAAGACATTAGAATTACTGTGGTGATCATTTCACAATATATGCAAATATTGAATCATTATGTTGTACACCTGAAACTAATATAATGTTGTATGTCCATTATACATCAATAAAATACAGCAAAGCCATAATAAAAATAAATGAAATTTGGAGTATGGTAGAGTTAGGCTCAAGTCCCAACTATGCCTGCTTATTGACAAGTCATTTTATCACCATGAATCTCAGGGGCTCCATTTGCAGAATGAGCTTAATAATAAGCCTACTTTCCAGAGTTTGAGAGGATTAAATAAGACAAGAGATGCCAAAGCATCTTAAAAGTGTCAGTTCAAAGTAAGGTGCTGTTATTTGGGGATGGGGGGCGGGGGGCGTCTCTGGGACTGCCTAGGGAGTGTTACTGAGTCAGAGTTTAAGTTTTACTTGTTGCATCCTTGTTTCTCCCTTCTCTCTCTCCCTTCAGCAGAATTTTGGAAGTAGGGTGGGTAAACAGAGAACTAGGATTCTAAGAATTCTCCTGGACAGGCTCCAAAACCTCAGAGAGTCCCTGGAGCTCCCCAGCATACTCTTTGATTTGGAAGCTTGCCTGAGTCCATTACACTCCCATCCTATTTTGTAACCATTAGGTTTGGCATCCCACTGTGTCCTAGGACTCACCCAAATATCTGGACAATCCTGGCATCTGCAAAGCTCCCTTGGGGATTGGCATGCTGTCCTGATAGCCTCTGGATCACAAGACAAATAGTCAAATATGGCTGGGTGGGGTCAAGTTTTGAGAGGATGTTTTACCAAAATGAGGTCCAATAACACCTTGAGTATTCCAAGTACTCAAGAGTTGTGAGTTCCAGTTAATGGAACAGTCTCTATTTACTGAGCACCTTTTCTATACAAGACACGGTAGTAGGTGCTGTGAGGAAAAGAAATAGCTTAGGAGATAGAAAAGTTGGACTTCTGTTGAGGGTCCAAGACATGGCCTGATAGTTGTTTTTATTTAACTGTACTGTGAGCTCCTTAAGGACAGAACCAATCTCTCTGTTCCCAGTCCTGGCACCACGAAGGTGGAATAAATGTAAGAATGAATGATGTGAGTATATTTTCAAGTTGCTCACTTGTTCTGAAAACAGAGTGGCCCCAAACAGCCCAATTATTTGAGGTTTAGGGTGAGTTGGCTGCCTGTTCATGGAGGTTAGCCTGTAGTGGTAGTCTCTTCCTACTTGCCTCATGGGAGGCTTGTTCAGAGCCTTGAACCAAACATTTGCAAAATATTTTGAGATTCTCCAATTAAATGTGCTAATTATTATTATGGTTGTTATTATTATTGTTAAATGATGGATATATGTGATGTAAAATAGAGTACAGTGGATTTGATATTTAAAGGGGGCAAACCTAATTGGAATTTCTAAGTTAAACAATTTAGAACTCTTTCAAATGAGATCTGCCTAGAGTGGGACCATATTTCAGATTAATGAGTTGGAAACACATCCCATTACTTTTCTCAGTCTTAGTAAACACATTTTTGCCTTACAGACTGGAGGAAAGAGAGGACAGACAAAAGAGAATTGGAAGGAAGAGAGAGAAACCCATTGTTGAGGAGGGTTGATTAGAAAGAGGGGAGGGCAGAGCAGAGACAGAAAATTTGGCTATTCTAAGGTCATCACTCAGGCTCTGGGGCAATGAGCTTGAGTTTATACTCCCTTTTTCTTAAACCTGTGGTTCTCGACAACCAGCTGAGCTGTAGATGGAGGTCTCCCTAGGGTCTCTCTCTACCTGGAAGAAAAACACACAACAGAAATGTAGACTTCTCAAAGCAGCCAGGATGCCCCGGGCTTAAAAACAAAGTTGCACAGTGTGTTTTCCATTTCTATGCCCTTTTTGGGTTTTGTGAGAGCTGTTGGACGATGGAGTATTGGGGGGAGATAGACTGAACATATGTACTCTAGATACAAAAGACAATGAGTTGCCCAGTGCCAAAAGATCAGGGCAATTATGACAAACAAAATCTTCGACTGAGCATACAGTTGCTATGAAGCAAAACAGCCACACATTCCCAAAGATGGAGCTGTGTGGCAGCGGGTAGACAAAACATCTGGATGACAGCTTGAAATGCTGTTCACTTTTCATCTGGCTACCGTGGCAGCTTACAGAGCTTGTCTGAGCCTTAGGTATATAGGGCAAAGAAGCCGTGTAGGAAGGAAGACTCCAGGGAGTGGTGACAAGAGGAAAGCAGTGGAAGTTTCTGAGCCAAACAGAATGTTTGCACCCTATTGACCAGAGGGACTTCTTTAGGAAAATTGGTTAGAGCATGTTTAAGATTTTCCGTATTTTCTCTAATAAGGGCAAAGGCACAGAAGAGACCTTCTGGCTGGTTGGAAAAAAAGGCTTCACCAAGCCTCTTCCCATTCCCCTACAAGTGGGCAAAGATGGGTAAGTGGAGATCACGCTTAGAGTCTTTTTCTGCCCCTCTCTGCTGCACTCTCTTCACTAATGATTTTTGTGTTTCTCCTGCCCTGCAGGGAAGTGGGCCATGGCCTGCAACCCGTGGAGATCGCAGCCTTCCAAAGAAGAAAAGCAGAAAGGCAGCTGGTGAGAAACAAGCCATAAAGTAATGGCCAGAGCAGGAAAACAGAGCCCAGGAGCTTGCCAGATTTTCAAATCTGGGGCTCCCTTTGGCACAGGTGCCAGTCTCAGCCTACACTGTTGGCAGAGTGCAATGGAGTTGGTGAATTTCCAAGTTCCACTGAGTTGTGCAAAATCTTGCAGGGAGGCCTGTTGCAGAGCAAAATGCATCTGAGGGAGGTCAGCGGCCCTGGGCTGTGAGAGATCCTTGCCTCTTGCACTGATAACATATTTGAATGTTAACAAGGCTGGCCTTGTTATCCGGTTATCAGGCAGGTGCACCTGTCTCTTTCATTGTCGAGCACCTGGGCTACATGGGGAGCCACCTCAGGTCTTTAGAGACTTACGTCTCTCTAAGCAACACAGCATTATGGCAATGACTCCCTTTTCCCGGGATCTATTGGCAAGATCATCTTTGAGGGGATATTTATGTCATTGCCTCTGGAGGCACTTCCCAATTGCTTCTAAGGTTGGCATTGACAATTAAAATGAGACTGGCAACTCTTTGACTGCCTGGCTTGAATTCAGGACAGTTTCCCTCCTCCCCTACTAGAATAGTATCATTCTGAAGCAGCAACAACAGCCTAATTATCAGGGATTCTCCCTGAGGAATCCATTTCTTTATTGGGCTCCTGTCAGTATCTCTTCTCTTATCTTGCTTTCTTAGTCTCTCTTTCATGGAGACACTGGCCCTTAGACCCATCGCTCCTTCCACGTATCCCTGGAAATCACAAGATTCTACAGTGAACATTAGGGCATATCCACACACTCCTGCTCCCTTGTCTTTTTAGCATGTTCCAGAAGAATCACAAATCTAGCAGCAACTACCAAAGGCACCCACATACTTCCTATATTCCCACCAGCCTCTGTTGACTTTGTCAGCTCTCTGACTGCTTCTCGCCTAAGAAAACCTGGTGCATCTTCATTTCTGTGACAATCACAGGTAACATCTAAGAATCATAACATTTATGCTTCAGAAAGCTTCTGTACTGAGCATGTGGTGGCCCTACAGCCCACTGCATCACCCTCTGCTACCCTGCTACCTGGGACCGGGCTCTGTTCTTTCCTATTGACCAATACAAGCAGATAAGCAGCTGGGACACACATTCGTCTAATTTTCAGGACAGTCTTTCCTGTGGGGAAGGAAACGTCCAAGACACACAGCACACAATCAGTCTTGGTCTGTGTCTCAGTCTCTGTCTCTGTTTGTCTCTGTCTCTCTGCCTCTTTCTCACAGCAGGAAAGGGCTTGAAAGCTCTTGAAGGGTTTTCTCTTTGGCAGAGTGGCACAGGTATTGAAGGCACTGCACAAGAACCTCTCCATTCTTCAGAATGTGTTGGAGTTTGCAGCAGAAGACGCTGCAGCTGACTTACCATCATTGGCTGTGTGCTTGGTAGTGTTTTCAGCATTGCAGATGATGTGGACATGGCCATTTACACTCACTCATCTGGATCCCCTTGACAGAGGGGCAAGATTCCATGGGCTGTGGGTATATGGAACAGATTGAAGCCAATTGGCTCCAAAGTGGACTTGACCTCTGATCCTGGCCTCATTACCACTTGTGCTTTAATCAGCATGTGAATTGACCACAATGTCCTTGGCAGGCTGTGCAAATCACAAAAGTCCTCAAAACGAGCACCCTTGACAAATTTTAGAAGGCTTGACCTAAATCTAAGAGCTCCCAGACATCTTGCTTATCTCTCATTAAATGTCTTGTGTTGATGTCACCCAGTAACACCACCTATTCCAGAATGTTTCCAACTTTCTATGAATTTTCAGAGCGACTCAGTGAGACAAACCCAATTTATAAAAGACCTACAAGACCTAGGAATGCCTCTCATGCACTGCTGCCATCATGGGAGCTATTGGGAAGAAACTTGAAAACTTTAGAGAGCACTGTGATGTCAGACAGGGTGGAAGGAAAGATATTGTGAAAGAGGGGCACAGCTTTGGTGAACTGGCTACAGGGGTTGCCATTCAGACAGTGCCCTGCCATCTACTTAGTAGCTCTTTCCTCCTGTCCTCCAATATCTACCACTTCCTAAAACTTCCTAGAAGTTATTACTTCATCTGGTTACTTTCCCTAAAATTTCACCAACTGGGTTCATTTGGGGTTGACAAACCTCCTCTTTCAACCATAGATACACCTTTTGGAGAGTAAGGGGAAATTCATCACTTATATCGTAATGACGGTGAACTTAGGTGTTCAGGAGGACTGGGAAGTTTTATTTTGATTGAGAGTGGGAGAAATAAAGAAGTTTGCAGTTTTAAAGAATAGGGGCAGGTCATAGTGTGAGGCTTGGGACAATACAAGAGCAATGGATCCCTAGGACATGGGAGAAGGGTGGAAAGAAGTATGAGGGTGGGAAAGTCAGTTTAGATCCCCTCCTCCTTTAAAACTTTTGCTTTGGGTTTTCCTTGGACCCAAATAATGGGAAGAAAGCATACTTTTCCTTCTACTCTCAGGACCTAGGACCTCTGCCAGAGCGCTAATATAACTGCTTCATGTGGGTTAAATCAGCCTTTGTGGACTGGCCTAGAAACCTGACCACCACATATGTAACAGTTTCTATTCCAAATTCTAAATAATTGACTCATACATGTTTAGGACACATCTCATTAGGAAGGTGAGAATTACCTATATATTAACATGCCCTCTCTTTTTTGTTAAATCTGTGGAAAACCTTGTAAATAGCAACATTATGCCATTGTAATTATGCAATTCTGACAAATGTAATAATATTTATTTGTTCAACAATCCAGGAAAGTTTAGCAATTTGCAAGCTGTTCGTAGAGTATCATGGTGTTGTGGGGCTTGGGATCATTCATACTGAAATCCTTTGAAAGGTCTAGGATGGAGAAGGTATACTGACTGTTTTCTCTTTTCTCTCACCCAGGAGCAAAAGGTGCCAAGATTGGAATCTTCTCTGGGTGAGGCAATGGAAACGCTCACTCCAGTTCAACAAATTGTTCTGCCTGGGCAAGAAGTTAGTGAATGACTAGATCTCTGAGGATGACCAATCTCCAGGGTTATTCAGGCCTAATGCCAGTGTAAGGGGGTCCCTGAGAAGTAACTTTAATAAGCTTTGCTCACTACACAGCTATCACCAAAAGGCCATTTGAATGTAAACTACAATGGATGTGAACCATTAGGGTAGAGACCCACCTCCAAGTTTAGTCATTCCAAAACAGCAGGCCCTACTTGGACTAAGATAAGAAGGTCTCTATTTTCACAGAAAAAAAAGTAGGAGGCACTTTGTTTTCTTTTTCATTTCGTTTGAATCTCTAGAAAGTATTTAATGAGCATAATTTATAACTCAGATACTATGAGATTAGTGTCAGGAAAAAAATCTTCCAGCAAACATACATCTGAATCCCAGTCCACTGTGACCTCAGTTGGCTGGAATGCAAAGGGAACACGGGAGGAGGAGAAGAGTCTGGTTAATTGTGTTGTTTGGATAACCGAGGGCTAAGAAGTTCCTTTGTTTTCTTATTGCTTACTACTCGAAATCTTTCCCAAACTGTCATGGTCTCGTTTTCTGTCTAAGTAAGGAGAATCTAGGCAATATAACTGAATTGTCCTTGCTAGGTGAGTATCTCACTGGGCCTCAGTGCCACATTCTGAACATGACAGAAGAGATGTAAGAGATATTGTCAGAGTGAAAGGTGTAGAAGTCGTAGATTGAATTGAACAATTCCCTTAAAGTTTGGTACTTTCCCTTCCTTCCCCTGCCTACCCTGCCTTTCAAGCCCCTACCCCTGCCCTTAAAATAAATCCCTTCTAACATTTGTTTTTACTTTGTGCTTTTAGTTTTCCAGATCTCAAGGTGTTATTGGCAGTGGCTTGGCACAGTCACATGGACCAAAGCAATAAGGTTTAAGTCACAAGCATGTTTAAAATAGTTAAGCAAGCTTTTCCTCTCTTTTATTATAAAAAATAATCTCTTTATTAAAATAGCTGAACCCAAATATATCAGCCAGTAAAGCAGTTAATTCTTTTAGAACAAGCCTTTTTAAAGAAAGAAATGCCTAAGGTATAATTTGATACCTTTCTCACTAATATTTAATTTTTCCATTATCAACTCACCCTGAATATGAACTTAGAGCCAAAAGCTCTTCCCAGCAGTTTTCCCTCAACCTTCAGTCAAGGTGCCCTCAGACGACTTCTCTCTTCACAGAAGCTAACTTCTCCCAGCCTCAGGGTGGTCTATTTACTACGCTAAAGCTACTCAAGAGGATGCAGAAAAGGCTCAAGTTGCCATTCAACCTCCTGGATCTGAGTTTCTAATTCCTTTTTCTAGACATGACAGAGGAGGAGGAGGAGACAGGAGGTATCATCCTCTACTTGTGGCAAGGTCTCCATCCAAAGCTGAGCTTTTAAGACTTCTAGAAAGAGGCAAAGCCTAAGGGAAGTTTCAAATAAAGGTACCAACTCAAAACAGGACTTTACTTCTCCTAGAGGAGGAGGCACGGCCCTCTAATATGAATATGTAAGGATTATTGGGGGCAAAGTAGGGGAATGAGGCTGCAGCTGTAGGCTCTATGGATCGGGATTCTCCCAGACATTGTCCAGTGATTTAACCTCAGGAACAGTATAGTCCCAGGGCAGGGCCTGCAAAGTGAGGACTGAGCAGAGAAAGTCCTTTAGTGAGCCACAAGATCTAGTGAATGTGACCTCTAGCTCTGTATCTGACCCTATCCCTTAGTTCCCTCTTTAGTATTTCTCTAGTCTAGCATGTCAACCAGGCCTACCTTGTCTCACCTACTAGTCCTGTCTTGGTCATGATCACGTCTTCCTTTGCTTGATTCTATCATGAACCTTTATCCTTTCTTGGATTCTTGTTCATTAAGGCCTTCTGCATTGACCAAAACAAAGCTTTCTTCAATTTGCCTTAGTGTTTTAACTATTTCTGGAGAAGAAAAACTCTCTCTACTTTCATGTATGATTTGATTTATTTAGTGGAATATAGCCTGCTTCTAATATACAACTGATTATTTCTCTCTTTACCTGTTGCTAATAACAGTAGCTTGAGCTGGTGTTTAAGAGAGATCAAAATGAGTTTTTCAAGATGATGTTTTTCCTAAGTTACTTATATTCCTTGCACAAAACAAAATATTTAAAACACAATTTAAACAAGGTTTTCAAATAGATATTTAAATTAGTTTCATCACATCTGTTATATCTGCTTATTTTCTTATGAGCTGACTCTTCTTGAAAAGGAGTATTGGAAGAAGAAAGCCAAATGCTAATGAACTTCAAGTTGGGTTCTGATTATTTGAGGTTTTACTGTACCCTACAAATGTAACTTAACAAAATGGTCATCCCATGGGGTATTATTTAAATCCCTTTAGAATATTTTTCTTATTGATATCAAGAGCAAAACATATTCATTATAGAAAATTTAGAAAACACAGAAAGACATAAAGGAAATTAAAATGCTCAAAATCCCTTTGGATCAGTTATTCTATTTTATCATTCCTGTTTGGGCTCACTTCATAGATTATTGCATGTTATTACAACATCTAACCAGCCAAAGAATACCCGAAGTCAGCCTTGTTCTCCAATTAGTCCATTTTACTTTTATTTTATTTTATTTTATTTTATTTTATTTTATTTTATTTTATTTTATTTTATTTTATTTTATTACTAGCAGTGTTATTCATATTTTTGGTGGTAGAGGCTGAACCTGTTTGGATTGTGAGCAGCTTTCAGTGATCCACTTGTTCCTTATTTCACTTGGTGTACCTAAGCAGGAGGAGATAGCAGATGACTATCTACCTCATCTGTAACTTGGTTTACTACATAAAGCTACTCAATCAAAAAGTGTTGTTCTAAGGACTCCCATTCTGCCTACCTTGCCTTAGACTTAGTATAAACAACTTTATTACCAAGCTACTCATCTCGTCACATTCTTGTCCTTAATCCAAGTGGAATCAACTTGCAAGGAGTGGGAGGTGGCAAACAGCCAAATAGTAATACTTCGAACACTGGGTGGTCACATCTATGTGACATCAAACAATTGGATGTAACTTGAAAGCTCAGTTGAATCAAGTAAGTATTAATTAGACAAAAGGCCACAATAGATTGGACCTTTTATTTTAACCTCTTCTCCAGTCAAAGCTGATTGACCTAATCAAGCACATTTCCCACCTGGCTGGTTGCTTCTAGCCCATTAAAATAATGGAATCTGTGCAATACAATTCTCTCTCACCCCTTTTCTGGTCCGTGATGTTCTTAGATCAAGATGATTAATAGGCAGACCACAGACCTAGACACAAGGTACCTTTTAAAAACACATGATACATCTGTTATTTGTGTGTTTGGGTTTCTCTGGAGTGGTTTATAAAAACCCGGCTATCTTACCTCTTTTCCAGTTTGGATTTGCTGCAGGCCAAGCAGTAGTGGATCTCTTTCAAAGAAGCACCGAGAGCAGAGGTGACCATTAATCTATTAATCTCACTTTGGCTCACTGCAAGTTAGAGTGGCTCCATATGCCACTAAAGATTTTTGAAAGATGACCTAATTCCAAGCAAATGAATATGCACATAGAATCATAGAGCTAGAAGGGCCTTGGAGTCCATCAACCTTTTTGAAACATGGAAAAGTATATTAGGGTCCAGAGAGGAGAAGCCATCTTCTTAAGGTCATAATCTAGTTAGTAAAAGAGGAACTGCTCTTACCAAGTCAAAAAGAATATCTTTTGAGTTATCAAGGACAACCCTTGACCCTTAGAAACACTTCTTAGAGATCCTGGGGTAAGACCCCTAATGGTACGTATGGGCATAAGCTTGGCAGGAATACTTTGGCTTGGAGTATTTTTGAGCTAGGTGACTATACTGACATCACAGTCCAGAGAGAGAGAGAGAGATTGCCGATTCCTTGGTCACTAAATCACTTTTATCATGTAGATAAGATCTCATTCATAGTCATACATGTTTCTACGTTGATTTGGCCCAAGTAAGTGGAAGACAAACCTCTAAATTCTGCCCAGCCATATGAATTCATTTGTAGTTGATAACACATGGGTTTAGTTCTATTTATTAAATTAAAGTCTCAGAAATAGACTCTGAGAAGAGGCCTGACTTCAGAGGACATCTTAGGAATACTTTCACTGTTCCCATCATCCAAATAAGAGCTCCAGTATATAGTGAGGGAAGCCAGAGGAGAACCAAGCCTGCAAACTTCAAAGTGAGATAAGAACTAATGCTGATGACTATTTTTTTTTAATTGAAGTATAGTCAGTATACAATGCTGTATCCTGATGACTATTGTTGACACCACCTTTCTCCTCCAGAGCCATGGAATCTGAGTTGTGGGTACAGTTCTGTATCCAGTAGGAATTGGCTGGTCAGAGAGGGACTTTGCCCTAGCACTCTCTGGCTCCAGCTGCTTCGGGGTGATTAAGCCCATCATGGGGAGAAGTCCCAGGTGAACTTTTCATGACTATGCCTTTCTGGAATGAGAGATCAAAGGAAAAGCAATTTCTCCAAGCAATTGCTTAGGACCCTTTAGGGGACTAGCTGATAGAGCTAGGTTCTTCATAAATGGTGGTATATTAACTTCATTGGGACATATTTTGTGTGATTAAGAAGCAAGACCTGCTTGTTTTGGGGGGTATCCCTTGGTCTTGGAGCAATCTAGGGTTAGATCAAAATTGTTGGGATAGTTGTGAATCTGCAGAACCTGTCTCATTGGTCAGATTTGGGTTGACATGGTCACTGACCCCAAAGGACAAACATTAATGTGAAATGCTCTTACTTTTGCCTATAATTTGAAAGTGTAACACTAATGATTTGTAGATAATATTCCAAAAGGGTGTCATAAGATGGTTATGTTACTCCAGAGAACTAATTTTTCCCCTTCTGGGTGTATACCTCTGTCTATATTTCAGTGTACTTTTCTGTGATTAAAGTTCAGATCTTGTAATTTTCTTGCTGCAAAAATTTCATGTTTCTCTATTTTTATAAACTCCTTAGTTATGTTCCAACTTAGCTTTATCCTTCTTACAGGTCATTCTTTAGCCCAAATCTTTTGCTTGCTCTTTTACCTTTATTCATGCTTTTCTCTCTACCTGAAATTCCCTTCTGATCTCCTACCAGCATAGGTCCAAATTTTACCAGTCTTTCAAAGTCTAGTCAATTATCACTTCCTCCATGAAGCCTTCCTTGTTCCCTCTAGTACTATGTCCCTATTTCTGGATTCCTATAATAATTTTACCTGTACTTCTTTAATGGTTATATATTATTAACTTGTTTTATAGTTATTTGTTTACTTGTCTTATTGTCTCGTCTCTGCTCTAGAGAAAAAATTAAATAAATGTTACAAGCTTCTTCAGGGCAGGAACCATGTTTGATTCATCTTTGTATTCTGCACAGTGCCTGACACATATAAAAGGCACTCAATAAATATTTGTTGAATAAATAAAAGAATGTTTCTGTGCCTCTCTGTGTATGTATCTTTCCTATGTGTATTTTCATCTCTTTTTCTTTTTTATTTTTAATCTATTTTTACCTGTTCTATTTTCTATTACCTTTTTAATTTTTACTTTTTAAACAATTATATATGCTTCCAGTTTTAATCCCTTTTAAATTTTTCTTTTAAAATATTATTATTATTTTTAAAAATCCACATCATTTAATTTTTATTTCTCTAGGTTTGATCTCCTGTTACTGATTATACACAGGTTTCAAAATTTTTTTCCTCTTTTCTCCTTTTTTAAAGGTTTTTAAAAGACATCTCAACCCGATTGCTATTCTGCTTCAACTTGCTTTTGTATTATTCATTAGACACTCTTTTCAAACCTTTTTTTCTCTCTTCTTTTAAAATTTTCTCTTTATTTCATCTTTTTTCATTTGTTCTATTTTCTATTACCTTTTTAATTTCTACTTTCTAAACAATTGTATATGCTTCTAGTTTTAAACCTTTTAAAATTTTTCTTTTAAAATATTTTCATTATTATTATTTTTAAAAATCCACCTGATTTTATTTTCATCTCTTTTGGTTTTGATATCCTGTTATTGATTATACACAGGTTTCAAATATTGTTTTTGATCTTTTTTTCCTTTTTTTTAAGGGTTTTTAAAAAGACGTCTCAACTCAATTGCTAGTCTGATTCAAATTGCTCTTCTATTATTGATTATACACTGTTTTCAAATCTTTTTTTCTCCCTTCTTTTAAAATTCTCTTCTTCTCTCTTTTTTTAAAAGTTTTATTCCTACATAGGCATTAGATAGATAAATAAATAAACTCCTTAAGGACGACAATAGATAACTGATTCCCCATAAGCCACAGTGCCAGAGAGATATGAGCAAGATGAAGAAGCAGAGAAACCATTCCCAATTAAAAGAGAAAGAGAAATCCCCTGAAAGAATGATCAATGAAATAGACATTGATGGCCTACTAGATCAAGATTTCAAAAAAGGAGTGATCAAAGTACTGAAGGAACTAAAAGAGATAGTGTTTAGAGATATAAAATATGTCAAAAATGAAGTTGAAGCTATAAAGAAGAGCCAGGTAGAATTGGTAAACTCATTGGCTGAGATAAGAACTGATTTAAAGGCTGTACAAAGCAGACTAGATAATGCAGAGGAATGAATAACTGACCTAGAAGACAAGACAACAGAAAGCACCCAATCAGAACAGCTACAAGATAAACAAATAAAATCTAATGAAAACAACATAAGGGACCTATGGGATAATATAAAGCATGCCAATCTACACATAATAGGGGTTCCAGAAGGGGAAGAAAGAACAAAGGGATTGAAAAGGTTTTGGAAGAAATCATGACTGAAAACTTCCCAAACTTAAAGAAGGAATCAAATATCCAAGTACAGGAAGCTCAGAGGGTCCCAAACAGGAAGAACCCAAATAGACCCACACCAAGACATATAATCAAGATGGCCAGAGTCAAGGATAAAGAAATGATCCTAAAGGCAGCAAGAAAAAAACAAAGAGTGAGTTACAAGGAAACCCCCATAAGGCTCTCAGCTGGTTTCTCTACACAAACACTACAGGCCAGAAGGGAGTGGCAAGATATATTCAAAGTCCTGAATGAAGAAAAGATGCAGCCTAGGATACTTTATCCAGCAAGGCTATCCTTTAGGATAGAAGGAGAGATAAAGAATTTCCCAGACAAGCAAAAACTAAAAGAGTTCAGCAACACTAAACCCATGCTAAAAGAAATATTGACAGGTCTACTTTAAATAGAAAAGAAGCAGGATGCTACAAAAATGAGAAACTCATAACTGGAAAGGAGATAACTGCCATGAATTACAAAAAGAATAAATACAAAATTGTGAAAGAAGACATCTAAATCATTAAGAGTGGGAGAGGGAAGCAAGAAAATATAGAGTATTATTTTTTCTTCCTTTTTAAAATTTTTTGTTCTCAGTAGGATGGGTTTGAGATTATATTGCTATCAGTTTAATAAAAACAATTATAGTAATGGGCTAATAGACATACAAAAAAGGGTAACCACAAGCCAAAAACTTACAAGGGAGTCACGAAAACTAAATAAAATCCATGATAATACAAAGAAAAATTACCAAACCACAAAAGGAAGAAGAAAGGAACAGAGAGGAAATACCAAAGCAACTGCAAAAAATTAGTTCAAAATGGCAATAAACACACATCTATCAGTAATTACTGTAAATGTTAATGGGCTAAATGCTCCAGTCAAAAGACATAGAGCAGCAGACTAGATAATAAAGCAAGAACCTTCAATATGCTGCATACAAGAGACCCAATTTAGGGAGAAGGACACAAATAGATTGAGAGTGAAAGGATGGAAAAGGGTATTCCATGCAAATGGAAAAGCCAAAAAAGCAGGTGTTGCAGTACTGATTTCAGACAAAATAGACTTTAAAACAAAGGCCATAAAGAAAGATAAAGAAGGACATTTTATAATGATTAAAGGAGTGATACAAGATGAGGATATTACACTTGTTAATATATATGCACACAATATAGGAGCACCTAAGTACATAAAACAATTACTAACAGAGACCAAGGGAGATATTGATGGGAATACAATCATAGTCAGAGATTTTAACACTGCATTAACATCACAGGACAGATCTTCCAGACAGAAAATAAATAAGGCAACAGAGAAATTAAATAATACAATAGAAAAATTAAATATGGTGGATATTTTCAGAGTATTACACCCCAAAAAATAGGATATACATTTTTTTCAAGTGCACATGGAAGATTTTCCAGGATTGATCATGTACTTGAGCACAAAAGAAGCCTCAACAATTTTAAGAAGGTAGAAATTATCTCAAGCATCTTTACTGACCACAACGCCATGAAACTAGAAATCAACAACAGAGAAACAAAGAAAAAAATGGAAAGCATGGAGACTAAACAACATGCTATTAAAAAACCAATGGGTCCATGATGAAATCAAAGTTGAAATTAAAAAATACCTTGAGACAAATGAAAGTGAAAGCACAATCACACAAAATTTATGGGACACAGCAAAGGCAGTGCTAAGAGGGAAGTTTATAGCGATACAGGCCTTCCTCAAGAAAGAAGAACAATCTCAAATAAACAATCTAAACCATCAGCTAAAAGAATTAGAAAAAGAAGAGCAAAAATCCCCAAAAGGCAGCAGAAGGAAGGAAATAATAAAGATCTTTTCCTTTTGTATTTAGTGTTTTTCCTGTGCTCCCATGCTCCTATCTCTCACCACCCTGTCCTATCTGTGTCTCTACATAAATTTATATATATATAAATTTATATATATATATATATATATATATATATATATATATATATATAAAATTAAATTAACCATTATAAAATATATTTGGTATTTGTTGTGTTTATAAAGTTGAGGTTAAATACCTTGTTTGTAATTTGAAAAGCAGTTTTTATATTCCCCTCATTAAATTTCTAAGAGATAATAAATTAAGTCACATTTTTATTATGCCATTGTTGGTTAACATTTTTTTTCTTTATGGCCACTGACATTTGAGAGCAAAAATGTTCCCCATTCATGCATTGAAAAGAATCCAGTTATCATTTACTATTATTTTCTCTTGAGGTATTGTGTGGAGCCAATATTAGGAATTGTAATACTTAGCCAAGAAAAATGGAGACTAAAGAGCTAAGAGAGGGGTAGGATAGCTCTCCTTACATATGTGATAAGATACTATGGATAGCAGGGTTTCACTTTGTTTTATGTGGCCTCAGGAGATAGAATGTGGATCAAATGATGGAAGCTGAGGACATAAGGTCAATCAACATAAGGAAGAATTTTCTAGTAATCAGAGCAGTCCAAAAATGAATATTTGGGCCCCAAAGATAGTGAGTTTTCTGTTATTAGGGGTATTCAAATAAAGGCTATATGGTCATGTGGTGGGGAGAGAGTTGATGATATTTCTAGGATTGTATTTGGGGGGATGGAATAAATGGTCTTTTAAGATCTGTTCCCATTCTCAAAGGCTTTGGCTCTATGATTCCCTAATATGCCTCCTTAAAATAGACTGAAGCAGTTTTCAAATTTTAAGAACACATAAAAACAGATCAATTCAAATTAAAAACAGAAAAAAAGTTACAAGGAACAACTAGAAAGTTCTGACAGCCCCTTGATAAATCGCTGTATTTGACCACTAAATTTTACTCTGAGTTTCTTGGCAATTAAGGTAAAAATGGAAGAAAACAACAAAATTGAGTCGCATGGTTCTCTGCTGAGTGAAAAAAAAAAAATGCCTGTGAGTTCATCTGCCCAGACAAATTTTTTTTCCTGCCACTGAATTCTAGGAGAAATTTATCATGTAATTCCTTCTATAATAGGTAATGTTTATTACAATGGACAATGTGGTTTTACAAAAGATACAGATATAATCTTCAAATGGAAATGTCTTTTCCTCTCCTTCAAAAAAAGGTGGGGGGATGTAAAATGTTACATCTAAAACCAGTAAGAGTCTTTTTCTCTCAGAAAGCTAAGCTATTATGGTTAAGGTAAGTTGCTTTCTGTTGATCTGGCTTAATATAGAGATCTGGCACAGAGAACCTAGAAGAATGAACAGTTAACATGACCCTTATCTGGTCTCAAGTATCTCCTGTATCAAGTGATCTTTTGGATCACAGACAACACATTGTTGAATTCTCTGAGGGGTCTCTCAAGGAGGATTGAGGTTAGGAGCCTAAGGATTGGTGGTCTTTGCCAATTACTTGCTGACAAAAGACAGTAGAGATATGCATCCTGGTCCTCCCTACCCAATAGGGATGCTGTGAGGATGGAAGAAGTGAAGAAAATTGATGTCAAAACACTGGGGAAAGTTACAATTTCTAACCAAATGTCAGGGATGAGAGATAATGCTATTGTCACCAGACTGCATCTTACCTGGGCCTAGGCCTCCGGCAGGGCTTTGGTGGTTAGCTCCTGTGAAAAGCCAATTTGTCAGATCTGCTATGAAGTGTTATTGCGTATCTATAGGGGCAGGCATTCAACCTCACAGAAAGATGATTTTGTGAAATGAATGAAACTTTTATAGAGTAAGGACCCTTGTTGTCCAGTATCAGAGTAGGTCTTGGTCAAAGACAGAGTACAGCAACCAAAAGTAATTTCAAAATAATTGAAGTTCTTGTGCTTATCAAAAATCACGAAGGAGATCCAGAACAACTCATTAAAATCCCCCTTTCACTCCTGTTTTTATTTATTTATTTATTTTTTTTTTGCATCGTATTCGATAGGTCTCCAATGTCTCTCTCTTCAATTCATCAACCCCCTTCAACTTTTCCTGGACCTCCAGGCAGAACAATTCTGTTAATATTTCCTTCTCTCAAGCACTTGATTAGATATATTGACTTAGAAGGCAGCCTAAATCTTTTCCCACTACCTCTCATGTATTCTTGCTCTCTCTTCTTGATTGTGTATCACAAAAGGCCAAAGATCAACTTTGCCAAACATAGAAGAGGTTAGAATGGCAAGAATCTGAGAAAATAAAATGCAACTTCTCCTTGATTCACTGGAAGAGAGAAAAGATTGTTAATGTATACACATTAATCAATTTTACTCCATCACACTATGACATGGAAGTTTAGTCAATTCTTCATTGTGGACAGATAAATCACCAGAATAACTCACTTTCACTCCATTTTGTTATTAACCCTATTTATCTCATGTTTCACTCTAACTTATAGAATAGATTTTCCTACAAGAGTTAGAAACAAAGACCTTTGGAAACACCAATTAATTGTAGCAAAGCCTGCTGGTGGATGTGGTCAGAAAAGTTAGCAAGCCTGGTGGAAGCCTGGGGATCCTCTTGGACTGGTTGTACACATCATTCTGAGACATGGCATCTTCAGTGTAGAGGGAGTGAGGAGAAGCTGGCTAAACTTCCCAATGCGTCCTATGTCCTCCCTTTGCAGTGCAGCTTCAATATTCAGCTTGTAGTATGGAGTCCCAAAGCATTAGGAATATCTCTTCAAACAAAAATCCAACACCGGTAAGTGATCACACCATTCTTCCCCATTGACAAAGATTCTGGCTAAGAGACAGAAAGTTGCATCGAAAGTACTTTAAAAGTGTGGAGAAAACATCTTCACCCTCTCATTTGTGGACCTAAAACACTAGCTGTAGAGTTAAAGAAATGCCAGCTTCTGTACCTTTTAGAAAAGTAGAGAAGTATACACTATGTCTAAATTTTTAAATTTCTAGATTTCTTCACGATTCCTCCCCAACTAACAATGTACGTCACTTTAGTGGCCATTCAGATCTTACTGTTTCAGAAAGTCATGGGATGCTGATACCAGATGGGATATGCACTCTGATTACAGATATGGGGAATAGTAGTTGGCATAACCACAGCAATGAGAATAACTCAATGATTCATAGCAGTGTTGGCACTATGTCTCAAGCACCTATCAAAGGCTCTGGCATGTATTAATGAAAAAGCAGGTCAAGCTTAATGGTGGATGACAATGATAGATATCCTTAATCATCTACCCAAATAGCTCACCTATGGGCATCCCAATATACAGTTTTTATATCTTGTTGTTTCTTTTTATGGTGCCAATAAATAGATTCACAGAATTTCAAAGTTGGAAGGGACCTCAAAGATCTTTTAGTTCAACTTTTTATGTCACAGACTGGGAAACTATTCCCAGAGAAGAAAGTACCCTCTCAAAGTTTGCACAGCTGGTTAGTGGCTGAGCTGGGACTAGAACTTCCTTTCTCCCTGCTTCAGGTGCATAGTTACTGTTAAATTCAAACACTGGCTGTCAGTAGAGTATCCACTATTGAAACGGCACCAAGTGTCTTCAATAGCTTCTTCACTTCACTCCAATATATTCTGACCACTTTCCATTATGAAGTGGATGAATCATTAGTGATTAATGAGGTCTTCATGTGGCACTATCATTTCTAGCCCGCTTCATGATCTTGCATTTTTTCCCTTCTTTGGCACCGATTGAAAAAGCTACACAAAATATTTTTTGGACGAGTTCAGTTGGTTAGTTATATCACATCAGTAGAAAGGAAAAGCCTCAACTTTTGATTATTTAGTCTACACTCTTAAGAATTTCCTGACTTATACTTTCTAAATGGACTTAGTCTTTAGACCTTACAAGGAAGTAAATCATGCTTATGTGAATGATATATTTATTCAGCTTCCTCCTCCCCCATGGGAGAGAGGCTTGAATTTACCAATCTATGGATCAGTTTAGGATCACACATCCGCCAATTAGTTTCCAAATCCTCCCACTCAAATCTTCTGGCTGTGAAAAATTACACATCTAGAACAAGAATCTGCTATGAGCTGCCAGATCTCCTACATAACACTTTTTCAGACTAACTTCTTAAAATAATACCTTCATGATATTAGGTTAACTGATTTTAAAATTCCATCTTGTATTTAAGCCAATGAGTGATAGTTCACTTAATTATGACCCTCACCATAGTGGTATTATCTACCTTGGGAAAGAGAGAATTGAATTTATTGAAAGTCAGTTGTAGGCAATGGTGACATTAACTTCAGTGGAATTGCAGCTCTGACCTGTCCTCCCTGTCCCACACAGAGATAAGTTTAGCTTCCAGAAGGGTGATATAATACGTTGAATATTAACCAATAAACAGACTATTACCCAGAGGTCTAATATACCATTCGCCTACCTGACTATAACAGAACAATTTGGAGGAGGCTGCTGTCTAGATTCTGTCCAAGGTGTTACTCATTAAAGTAATTCATTGGTTAATCTGCATCCTGTATGATCAGCAGGCTATTCATACAGACTGGCAATCCTGGGCATGTGCTTGGAATTTTCTCTAGTCGTTTTTTTTATCACAGTGTCAAAGAGGTACTGCCAG
The DNA here is from genome assembly GCF_048773025.1 of Camelus bactrianus. Classification (NCBI taxonomy): domain Eukaryota; kingdom Metazoa; phylum Chordata; class Mammalia; order Artiodactyla; family Camelidae; genus Camelus; species Camelus bactrianus. The sequence continues at coordinate 83,119,019 of NC_133575.1, forward strand.
ATGGGCAATAGTTGGAGTTTCTTTTCCGCTTCTTTTCCAGTCCCATCTCTGAGCCAAGGAATCAACGCAAGGATGACACATATGGCAAAGAGATCTGGCAAATATCCTGTTAATCAGGTCCACAGAAGCAGCCAAACCAGATAAATGGTTTCCAAAGTGGGTTTGTTTGCAGTAGGGGTGCTGGAATGATCTGAATTATCTATTTATGAGAAATCAAGTAACTGTGGAATTTCCAAAGTGTATTACCTCTTTCACCCATCATCCTTGGAGTAAACATCAAGTGTGACTGTTAACTCCAGGCATCATTAGCTTTTTGAAGAGCCAGATAACGTGTCATTTTCAAACAGGAAATTGCTAATCTATTCCTTTTAGCAGAAAATCCTCCTCCTCATCATTATCACTATCACTGTGTACCTACTATGTGGCAGAAACTGTACACATATGATCTCTTCTGATCCTCATAACAGTCCTGGAAGGCAGGTGCTATCACTAACTCCAATTTACAAATGAAGAAACTGAGGCTCAGAGAGGTTAAGCAAATTTCCCAACGCCACAAAAGTGGTAAGTGGCAAGTGAAATCAAAACCAGATTCACATTCTGCTATACTCAAATGATGCAAAATTAACCAAGGAGACCAAAATTACATTTTCGCTGCAGACTTTGCAAGGACTGGACTATTTGGAATTCTAAATTCTAGGAATTTATTTCCTACTTGAGAGAATAATTTCCTAGCTTTGATGCTTGGTTTGACAAATACTTGGTGGATGAGGCAGCTAAGAAGAGAACACATAAGGGCGGAGGCAAGCATATTCAGCAATCAGCGTCAGAGTGTGTGTTCCCTGGGTATGGTGTGGCTGGGTAGGCAGAAATAATTTCCTTCAAAATGTGAAATGCAATAAGCAAACACAAACCATTAAATCACATTGCTCTTACCTGAAATTTCAGCCTTTTAGAGAAGTTTGGTTTCAAAACATTGGACAGAGGAAAAACTACTGAATCAATTAAAAAAAAAGTTTCACATCACTAAAACCATCAATGCTTCAAGAAGGCCTACCTTTGCTTACAGAAGGGGACTCTGATGGATATTGAATACTGGAATTTCGATGGACTCAAACCAGAAACCAAATGCCAGGACTAGCCATACTCATTGGATAAAACATACTTCACCAACTGAAGCCAGATATTCTCACTGAACGGTGACCTGAACCAAAGTTTGCTGTAGTTGGTTTTTGTTCTTAACAAACAGTGAATTGATTCATTCAAACTGGAAGCAATGTTGTATATTTTCCGAAGTGACTGAGGCCAAACTAACTTAACTTCAAAATACATAATCTTAGTATTAAACCTGAATTTAATTGATACACATGTTAATCCAGTCAATTTCAGTCTCTGATTGATGATGCCACTGAGATCCCAGATTTACAGCCCTACTCTGTGTTTCGGGATCTCAGCTCTGCTTTGACTGAGCAACTCAGTCAAGACCCCTGGGTCACATTGCCCCTAAATCCACCCAAGTTCTGAGAAAGCATGAGCAATAGACTAAGGTGGAAGTGTTGTCTGCTTTCAAATAAGATGAATGTGGATGTACTATAAAATATGAACTCACCATGCTGTTCCCTAAACACACTATGTATACTCTTGCCTTGGACTTTGCACAGGCTGCTCCCTCTGGCAGGAAGAGTTTACCTCCACATAGTTTGCTTTCTCCCTTTTTTCAGGTCTCAACTCAAATGTCATCTTAATGGAGAATGCTTTCTATGATTACCTTATCTTAAATAGCATCCATCATACTTTTCCTCTTAATCTTTCTTATTTTTTATAGCATCCAACACCACTTGAAAAATTATACCTTTGTTTTTACTTGTTTATTCTCTCCCCCCACTAGAATGTAAGCTCTATGAGAGCAAGGACTGTTTTGTTCACTGCCCTATCCCCAGTTTTTCGAATAGTGCCTGGAATGTAGTAGGTGTTCAATAAATGTTTGGGGAAAAAGGAAATATGACATAAGCTAATATGGCATAGTCCAAAGTACATAACTCTGGAGTCAGAAGACCTCAGAAACAGTCCAAGCTCTGTCATTAACTTGCCATTAACTTTGTCATTAACTTTGATCTAGGACAAATTATGTTTCCTCTCTGGAATTCAGTTTCCTCACTGGTCAAATGGGACTGTTTGTTTCTTCTTTACCTAGCTCATGGGGATGTTGTGAGGTTCAAAAGAAATAATATATATAGGAGTCTTTGGAAAAGGAGAAGGTACTAGATTGTGTATGTTTGCCTTAAGACTATTGAGGTTAGGTCTTCTGTGAGAAGCCATTTTCACTTGTCTAATCTCTTGCAATCATCATGTTGTCTTTTCATATTCCCAAACTAAGTCCTAGGGGACAAAAAACAAATAAGCTACTAATCAGTGGGTCTGGCCAGGCTTACTCCTTGGCAGAGTGTGCCTAGAGGCCAAAAGGCCAATCTAACTGAAGCTGAAATCTAAATTGATTCTCTTTGCCATAACTTGCACTGGTCCTGGGAGTGAGCTGCACATTTGATACAGAGATTCAGAGTAATTATGTATTTGGTTCAGTCACCTCATGTACTAGGCTAGATTTGGTCAATCATCTGTCTCTCAAATGGCCTAGGACAACTAGGTTCAAGGAAGTAAGCAGTTGACCTCTTTCCTGGCATCCTGCTCTGCCCTCCTCTGGCTTGCCATGGACATACACTGAACAAGTCATCCTAAGTCACCAGATATTTTGGTGTCTTGGCGGGTATTCACCTGCCCCAAGCCCAAACCCAATACAGCTAAACAACAAGCTGTTGATGAAGTCTCTGAATTAAATTTATGTGAAAGGTGCTATAGTCTGTACATACAAAGATTCTTATTCATTTTCCATCAATCACCTGGGCATGCCTTTAGGGACTACAGGCTGGCATGGTTACTTTGATGAAATATGAAAACAAATTTGCTTTCCTCAAAGTTTCAAATGAATTGACTGCACAGCCATTGGCTAATGCCCCCAAATGAGACTTAGTATTTCATGTTACAAGAGATTTTAAGGGCAGTGGGGTGGGTGGATGTGGGTAAAAGCTGACGCTGTCTTGTGATTAAAAGAGAAAAAGGAACACCTAAAGAGTCTTCTGATCCCTAAAGCCTCTGAATCTAGGGTAACTTAAGGGTAGGTTCTGAGACAGGGGAAAGGGGGAATAGACTTCCTCATTTTCCTTGCTCACAAACCACCCCATTCCAACTCTGCTTCAACCATTCATCCACCTGATCTTTTCTTTTTAGGGGCAGTGGGAGTAGGGTGATGATGGTGAAACAAATCCATTAGTGCCCCTAGGAGTCAAGTTCAACTCCTAGCCCCGTCCAGCCTGGGAGGAGCCCTCATTGCTTTGCTTCAGGCTGATCACACCCATCCCTGGCTCAGGGATCTTAAGTGCTCTTGGCACACCTCCCTCTCAGGTGTCTTAGGGCCTAAGCCTGCCCTCCTTCTTCAACCAGTTTAAATTGGCACCAAATTTATAGTCACAGATTGTTATTTTAAGAATTTTAAATTACAAAAGACAAGCATACTTGTTGACAAATTTTCAACCAATACCAAGCATGTATATACTAGAATGGGAAAGATCGCCTTTAATCCCCCAATCTATATCCCCAGGGGTTAATGCTGTAAGTGGTTTGGTATGTTTAGTTCCAGACAATTTTCTGTGTACTCTATGTTCAGGCAATTCAGTCAGACCATTAAAAATTTCAGGGAAATTTAATTTTGAATTCTAGTAATGCTAGATGCTCCAGGCCATAGGATAATTAGGGAAGCTGAAAAAGCCCTGGGTGGCATGACATGGCTCTTTGAGACCCCTGCTGGTGAGTGGCAATGCACGTGCTGGATAACTAGTTGCCCATTAATGAGGTGCTCACTGAGACATATATGGGATACCTACACCTCGGCAAGCTGTACTAAAGCAGCCTGTAATCTAGGCTGAGCATTCTTAGCTTACCTGGAAAACTCTGGGTTGTAGCTAAAGCCAAACATCCATGCCAGCCTGAAAGATAAGATGTCTTGGTGAAGGTATTCACCCATGTGCATTGCCACCCACTAGCAGAGTTCTCAAAGGCCAATGTCTTTGGTGAAATACTGATTTTTGTGGGTGCCTCCTACACTGCTGTTTGCTCTACTGTGGCCCCTTTCCCAGAAACAAAAAGCCTTAGTCAAGTTAATCAACTTAATCAATGGAAAGCTCTTAGTAGAGCCTCAGATGCAACCAAGAAAAGTGACATACATACATAATGGGTTCATGGTGAGGGGTTAACCAAGCCAGTTTATTATGGAAGGGATGAAGATCTGTAAGGCAGAGATTATTGGAATGTATAAGATCTTTACATTTAGTCCTTCATCCAGAGCACACTCCAGTCTTTCACCATTAAGCACTTTTCCATGCTACCTCTTCACAGATGTCATAAACTATTGTCCTTTTTGGGTCACCAGTGAAGAAGCAGTGAAAGGGTGAAGGTCAGGTATTTGACCTGCAATAAAGACTATGGAAACCCCAGCAATGGGAGAAAGAACAGTGGAAGCCAAGAGTTGTACACCCTCATGTCTGCTTCTCAGAACTGTGTTCAGTAAAGTCAGATTTTTAGCATGATTACGAGTATTCACTCCTTGACTCCCCACTTTATTTTACCAAGGATCTGAGGAAGTTGAGACTTTCAGATATCCTATCTTACTGCTGCACCATGGGAACTGACACCTCTTTTTCCAATCTGGATAACCACCAAGCATCCTGGCAGGATTGGGGCTTAGGGTTTGTAAAACTCAGGAGGTTATAAAAACTCACTGTTTCAAGAACTATGTTGCCTTGTTCATGGAGGTCCTAATCTAATCAGAAGGTAAACATCACTGCAGTTGACAGCTTATAATGTATAAACCCACAGAATGACAGAGCTGGAAGGGGCCAAAAACAATACAATCAATCTCCCTAATTTTACCCTAGACCTGGGAACACCAATGAACATTAAGGCACATGGTTTCATGAGACCATGGGCATGTCCTTCATTCCCTCCTGTGGTTACCACTGGCCTATCAAAGACCAGATGGCTTTGAGTCATGAGAAAGGGTTCCTGTCTTGCTTTGGAGCTTTCATGTTTTCATTCTTCTCAGAGTTTTGTTTTTGTCTTGCTTCCCAGTTCTATCACGAGAAGAAATAACCTTTATTCAGACTAGAACATTGAGGTGGGACTATGATAATGGTCATAAAAGCCCTGACCAACTTCTAACCACACCTTTTACCATTGTCAAATTCCCTTTTGGGGCGTCCCCTATGGAACAAATTATTTCTTTTAATCTTGTCAATAGCTAGGAAGATGAGCCTGAGGGGTGTATGAGGTTCACATCATAAGGCAATTAATTTATTAATAATACTGTGGCTACCTTCAGTTCCATTAACAAACAGGCTTGGCATGTGTGCCTTCCCCTAGGCATCTCATTAAGCATTTGAAAGAGCAGTGATTAGCATTAGCATCACTAATACCTGACACTGGCTGTGTTCCTTGCATATGAAGATTTACCTTTCAGGGCAGGAAGCAAAGCTGAGAAAATAAGCAGCAGCAAGCAGAGATAATAAGGCCCAGAGAGGGGCTAGATATATTACTGGAAACGGGATAGGTAGCTTGTGCCAGTGCTCCCCAGAATTTAGAATTTCATAGAAGAGTACAAATCATTTAATTTAGGAATGGCGTAGGGTGGTCAGCTTTTATTTTGTGAGGGAACAAAAAACCTACAGGCAAAAAATCTCCACCGTTTCATTTAAAAAAGACACTTTAACTCCAGAAAGGTAGGAAGGACAGAATACATTTAGAGTAAATTTAATTCATAAAAAACTCACTGCACTGTTCTGATCATCTAATTTCAACACAGACCAGTAGAGACATGAACACAGATTAGAACTGGTCCACACATTAGCTTTTGGAAAATTCTGGTCTGTCAGAGTTAACAATCTGGCCCTTATGGAGGCAACTATTGGCTGGTCTGGAGTGATAATGGTTAGTTTTCTGGAAGAATAACCAGATATGAGGAAGTGTAGGAAAGTTCTGGGACAAAAGGGCAGGAAGATAGAAGGATGGTCCTTTTCACTATCCTTCTGGGGAATGAGGGTATGCTAAAAGCAGGAATGTCCTGTGGGTAGACAAATGAGGGTTTTCCAGTAACAATCTGGTGCAGCTCCTGGATAGAGCAAGGTAGGACAAACAGACTTCTCACAGCATAGTCTTTTCTTTACCCCTCCAAATGTGCACACACTTAGAAGGCACCATCTTTTCCAAATACTGGTTGCCTACATTATGTATTGACAAGGTGAAAGAGCCTTCTACTTAGACTCCAAACACTCAAACTCCAGTCCTGGTTCTAATACTGTGTAATTTCTGGCAAGTTCCCTCCCCTCTCTGAGCCTTGATTTGCTCATAGGGATAATGAGGGAGTTGGACTAGACATATCTGTAGGCCCATGTAACTCTGACATCATCCCCACACTACCCTACTTCTCACTCAAGCTGGCCTCCATTCATCATTCCATGCCTGCTGCTTCCCTGGTAGCTCATTCTTCATTTACCAGCAAGTTTATTATCTGGTCCCTGCTGGATTGGTGGTAGAGGATTCCTCATCCTGTTCTTACTCTTCTCCAGGTTCATGACAGGTTCAGCAATGTCAGCTCAGGACTCTGTTTTCCCTCCAGCTGTGCATTATATCACCAAAGAGTGTTTCATGCTGGGGTCTGTTAGCTGAGAACCGAAGGTCACTTCACTAATTGTCCATTGCTCTCTAGCTGTATGCTATTTCTCTAATAGACCAATTTGTCCATTTGCAATAGACAAGATTACTTTTGGTCCAGAAACCCTTTCTGAGTGGATGGCTCTATGGTCCGGAGGCTGCTTATAAACCTAGTTGCTGTTCTCCATTAGATATTGCTGGAGCTGTGCTATCAAGACAGGGAGGAGTAGAGAAAGGAAGAAGGAACTGGAGCAGAGGAAGGAAAAAATGTGGTTGAAGCAGAAGGGCCCACTCTTCCAAGGATTCCTTTCCTCTCACCCTCTCCCCTCTGCCAAGGGGCATTGTAGGCCAGGCAGACCCTAGTTCACACCCCAGCTCTGTCATTTATTAGTTGCATGATCTTGGACAATTTTCTTAATCTTTCTCAGCTTCAGTTTTCCACATTTGTGAAATTGGAAGGATTTTTAGGCCGACTAGATGAGAATATACGTATAAAGTAGCTGGCACATAGCAAACAATAAATGATAGTTACTGCAATTCCTTAAAACAGCTCTGTGGAATTCACTATTGCTATTTAATGAAACACTTACTGCTCTGCTGGGCAGAGTCGGATAATCTCCCCAGCTAGGCATGCCTATCAGAAAACAGGCTAGTCTTTTCAGACAAGTGAAATGTAGACACCCAGGCTGACAGTGACAGTCAGGCAGCTTACATATCAGGGAAGAGCTCACTGTGAGATGCTGTAGGCCTAACTACATCCTGGGGAAGCCAGCCTGAAACCTTCTGGAACCACTTCGGGGATTATGAATCTTCATGGGACAAAGTGAAGATGGTAAAGGTATCCCTTTCCTACCTATGTCTGGCATATGGTGTTTCTAAGCATAATTAATTAATTAATTTTATATTGAGGTATAATTGACATATGATGTTATACTAGCTTCAATTGGACAACATAGTGATTCAATACTTGAATATATTGTGAAATGGTCACCACAGTAAGTCTAGTTAACACCCATAACCACATACACAGTTACAAAATTTTCTTGTGATGAGGACTTTCAAGGTCTACCCTCTTAGCAACTTTCAAATGTGGCATATGGTATTTTTAATCCTGACAGCACTGTAACATAAGCAGTACATCCCCACTTTACCATTAAAGAGGCACAGATTAGTTTCATATGCTTCTGTGGACTTCAGGCCACTAAGCTACCTATTAGCTTAGCTTTGAGGTAAGGTTCATGTCAACTGCTATCTAGTTATATCCATCCTTCTGTGTGTAGGAATCAGGAGGTAAGGTGCTTCTCTAGGGGATAGGTACCAAGATGAAAAAGAAGGCACAAAACCACAGACATAAATTCTGGCAGAGACAATGTTATATATTCACCAAGTCCTGTTTAATTTTCCTCTTTCTGGGCTCACAAGAAGGTTACATTTCCTACCCTTCCTTGCAGTTAGGTGGGATCCATACGGCTGTGTTATTGCCAACGGTATGTGGAAGAAATAATGTAAACTACTCCCTAGCCTGGCCCTTAAAATATTTTATAGGGCTCTCCAGGTCCATACATGTTGCTACAAATAGCATTATTTTATTCTTTTTTTAATGGCTGAGTAGTGTTCTATTGTATAAATATACCACAGGTTCTTTATCCAGTCATCTGTCAATGGACATTTAGGATCTGGAGATCATCATTCTAAGTGAAGTAAGCCAGAAAGAGAAAGAAAAATACCACACGATATCACTTATATGTGGAATCTTAAAAAAAAAGACAGAAATGAACTTATTTACAAAACAGAAATAGACTCACAGACATAGAAAACAAACTTATGGTTACCATGGGGTAAAGAAGATGGGAAGGGATAAATTGGGAGTTTGAAATTTGTACCTCTTGGGTAGTGACGGAAATGTTAGGTATCTTGATTGTAGTGGTGATTTCATAGGTGTATACATTCATCAAATTGTACATCTGAAATATGTGTAGTTTGCTGCACAGAAATTATACCACAGTAAAGTTGTTTTAAAATTTTTAAAAATATATTTCATAGGAACCTTCAGCCCTGTCTTCCTCTGTTGCAGAGAGCTTGGAGTCTCATGGTGAGATGGGGCCATCACAGAATGGAAAGACCGGGTTGGAGGAGAGCCCCTGATGACTCTCATCACATTTTATGTCTATATGAAAGAAACTTTAGTTGTGCCAAGTCACTGAGATGTAAGAGTGGATTTTTTATTGTCACATAGCCTATCTTATCCTGCTACTGCACATGCTAGTCATATATATAGTTAGAAATACATACATACTGTAAAGAGTAGATGAAGAAAGAGATGGCAGGGAAAATGGCTTGGCATGTCATGGGTGGGGGAAGAGATGAATGACAACATGGATGAGAGTGACACAGTTTGGTGATTGCAGGGGGTTTGTGAAGATCACAACAACCTGAGGATGCCTGGCCCTCTATGTTTTCTGTTTCATGTGAGAAGAAACCTCATCTTTAGCTCTTGCTGAAGCTGCTACCCCATCCAGAAGGACAGAGCAATGTTGGGAGAGAACATTCCCAGTTTCTTAGATTAGGTTCACATATTAAGTGCATCCTGGTTGAGCAGATACTGATATTTGGCAACCCCTTGAGTTAGAAGAATTTTTGCACATCATTTAGTGTATTTTTCCTTAAATCTTCCTTAGCAGAAAGGATTTTTCCTGTCTTGTGTCCTAAGAATAGACAATAAGAAGTCTCTTGTGGCTGGGCACCATGACCTAATCCATCCTGGTTGCCCACTTGATCAGAGGCCCCAAATGTTACATTGGAGAGAGGGCTCTACACACCATGCAAGGTATGCTCATCTAGCCCCCAGGCTGCCAAAGATCTACTCTGGAGCTGCTTTCTGTGTCTTCCACTAAGCCTGGGCCATTGCCTGCCAGCAATCCAGGCTGTCCCTTAAAGTTGCCCTCAAGCCCAGATGCTGCAATTTAAGAGCACTTCCTTTTGTGCTGTTTTCAGGAGAAATGGGGAATGCCTATTACCCAGTCTGGCTAATTGCCTCCACCCAGCTTTGCTTCTTCTCTAGGCTGCTGAGTTAACTGCCTTTCATTAACCTAGGAAAACTTCCCTTTTTGGAAAGCCTCCCTTGGTGAGTATTTCGAGCCTGAGAGCAGCTGTATTCCTTCCAATGTCTAAGGAAGTCATTGAACATTTTACAACTTCTTGATGAACTCTTAAAAGGAAGTGAATTCTCAGCTAGGTTGAGGCCATCCACAGTCTCCCAGGGGAATGTACAGTGGCTTGAGGAAAACCTCATCCTGGCCTATTACAACAGTGCTGCCTTGCCAAAGTACACAAAGCCAGCCACTGTGCTCTGCCGCCAGCTGAGCCAGAGCGATGGAGGGCAGAGTGCAAGAATGGCAGGACTTCCCTGACCTGACAAGTCAGGAGGCCAGGCCTCAGGCCAGTAAGCTCTGTGCCATGCAGGAGTCATCACAGCCAAATGAGAACACCTGTTTCCACCCAGCCATGCTGAATGCAGTCAGACTTTCAAGAACTGTCTCCAGTTTCTGATCCTAAAAGAGGTGTTGAAATGAAATAGAGAGAAAGAAAGGATGAAAGAATAAGCGGGGGAGTGAGGGGGGGAAGGAAGGAAGGAGAAATGAAACGAAATGAAATGAAATGAAGCAAACTTTGCCTCTGAGTGTTTCTGGGCCATGACAATGAGTTGTGTCGACATCATATTTGCACATCACTAGACAACCCAACTGTGTGTGCCTAGTAAATTCACAGCACTGGAATTATGGCAGGAATTTAGGAACCAGGAGGCCTTCTTTGCCCCGATATGCCTTGTCCTGCTATATAAACATACCCAAAAGGACTTTAGGACAATTCCAGGAAAGCATAGCAGACGTGAAATAATAGAGTCCCAGTGAATGTAAAGATGTGCCTAGGTAATTTCCCTCATGCAGCTTAGTACCCCAACCCAGGGATGGACCACTGGATTTCTTAAGTCTCACTGTTTTTCCTATTGGCCCAAATTGCTATCTGGCTCCACCTTGGAGCCAGCTGTAGTCTCCCTCTGGCAGCAGCTTTGTGGAGCTCTGATACCTTATCAAGATTTCAGGGGAAGCACCAGATACCAGCAACCCAGTATCTACCACATTTCATACAGCAGGGGAGACTCTAAGGCCTACATCATGTGGAGCTCTGTTGGTTTTGGTGTCATGGAAAGGATGTAGCAGGTACATCTTCAATGGATAGACAGGAAGTTAGCACATTCTCTGAAGAACTGAGAGCAGGGGTGCTGAAACAGATATGGGATTTTTCCTAGATCCATTTCAGCTCCAAAATTCTGTAATTAGTACTAGCATTTAAAAACTATTTTATTTCGAAAAAGTCAAACTTGGCTTCCTTGACCACTTGCCCTCTATGATAAGGGCATAGTTCTATTATTCAGCTTCCCTGTAGTAGTCAGCATGTTTGGGAAGGCTGTGTGTGTGTGTGTGTATGTGTGTCTATGTGTGTATAAGTGTGAGTCTATTTCTTTCCAAAGAAAAAAGATACCTGAGGAGTTATAGAGACTCACCAACGGGTGCTTCCTGTACCAACCCACCTCAACCTGCCCACGGAGATAGGCTCAAACCTTAGGGATTCCTGAAACCATAGTGCCCAACAGCCCACACTTGAAATTGCTTCTTATGTTATCTTCCACTTTTTACAAGCACGGAAACAAAGCCATCAGGGCTGAAAGGTATCTGAAGTAAGCAGGTGAGCAAAACAGCATGAATGAAAGAGGGCAGTGAGAAGTAGGGCATTGTCCTTCTTGGATTAAATTTGTTTTTCCTCTGGGGGTCTAAGAAGGAGGGCATAGAAGTGACAAGGTCTTCAGGCAAGAAGGGACTTTAAGAAATAGAGTCACATTTAAACCACCCCAGACAGATGCCACAGTACCCTTATTTTAAAAATTTCTTGAGAAATTCCCTTAATTATTGTTTGTAAGTGTGCCCTTTTGGTTAACTTCTACTCCTTGTGCTTCTACAAGCTCATTACTTCTTGGTCTGTGGGTGGTGATGTAGGTGATGATGAGTGGGCTGTCTCAGGTAAGGCACTATGGAGTATACAAAGGAAGAAATCCCCCAAGATTTGGTCACCCTCTCTGCTTGATAGAGAATCTGGGTGCAATTTGGATAGCTCAGAGCCCCAGACTGAGTGAATGACAGGCCAGGCTAATAAGATCTAGCAAGGAAGTCCCACTGAGTTGTGTGACCCTTACCCATGAAATGTTCAAACTATCTTCACCCTTGCTATTTCTGAGCACTCCTGCAGGAATCCCCAAGAGTCAGAGCACTTCTCCATTTTCTGGGTACTTTAGAGATTCCTGGCACAATGAAAGAAAAAAAAACAAATCAGAAAGCAGCTTCTTTCTCCAGCTTATCTGTAGAGGGGATGTTTTCAGCTCTTTGTATCTAGTTTGGGGCTCCCTTTCTATTAATGCTCTGCATCTTTTAGGAAACACGGATTCTTGTTTGAATGACAGATCATATGTTTCTACTTAGCATGTGGCAGTCAACCTATTATTCTCATGCCATCTTATTGGTGATGGGAGCTGGGTGGATTGGGAGATGTTAGTGACATTTCAGAGAAGGGGTGACAGCAGCATTAGTATGTCTAGCAGCATCCAAACTGGGACACGGTGTGAAAAATAAAAGAAAGTGCAAATATATACACACATGCATAGACACATAGACACACAGACACACAAACACATCCATAAGGTTCTCAGCTTTGCTAACCTACCCTCCCCAGCACCCCTCCCACACACACACATAAAGAGCCACTGCAGCAAAGCTTGGCCTCCCAGAGGTACCTAAGTAAGAGCTATAGGGCTTGCATCTGGAAGAGCAAATATTAGGATTAAAGAAGTTAGATTCTTCTTAACTCCTCTCTTCTCCCACAGATTTTCCTCCAGGCAAGGTCATCCCTAGATAAAAATAGGGGTATCAGGTTCCTCTTCTTAATGTTCTCCCTGTCTCACACCCAACTTACTTGGCCTCACTACCGTATCCCACTAAAGCATTCACCTGTCCTCAACCTGCCTTCTCTCTGGTGGCTCCTACAGAGGTTGGCCTTTACTGAAGTTCTTCCTGCCCAGCAAAGCTGTGTAGGTTAGATTGGCAACCTGGATGGAAAAGGCCAGCAAAAGCTGAAAGGGCCATTTATGCTTCTGTCCCTGTCCAGACTCTCCTTTGTGGTCAATCACCTGCAAGGTTTTAACTGAGGGGGGTCCTGTGGGTTGTGCAAAGAAGGAAGAGGCAGATGCTGAGCTCAAGAAGCTCACAATAACATACAGGTAGCCAAAATGCACATGAAAAGGTGCTCAGTATCGCTAATTATCAGCTAAATGCAAATCAAAACTACAATGAGGCATCACCTCACACTGGTCAGAATGGCCATCATTAAAAAGTCTACAAATAATAAATGCTGGAGAGGGTTGGAGAAAGGGGAACCTTCTTGCACTGTTGGTGGGAATGTAAATTGGTGCAGCCACTATGGAGAATGGTATGGATATTCTTTAAAAAAAAGTAAAAATAGAGTTACCATATGATCCAGCAATCTGACTCTTGGGCATATATCCACAGGGAAGTCTAATTTGAAAAGATACGTGTACCCCAATGTTCATAGCAGCACTATTTACAATAGCCAAGACATGGAAACAGCCTAAATGTCCATCAACAGATGACTGGATAAAGAAGTCGTGATATATAAATATATATATATATATATATATATATATATATATATATATATATATATATATATATATATATATATCACACATACATACATACAATGCAATACTCAGCCTTAAAAAAGAATAAAATAATGCCATTTGCAGCAACATAGATGGACCTAGAGATTATGATACTAAATAGGGTAAGTCAGACAGAGAAAGATATCATATGGTATCACTTACATGTGGAATCTGAAAAAAAGGACACAAATGAGCTAATTTACAAAACAGAAAGAGACTCATAGACATAGAAAAACTACAAACTTATGGTTACCAAAGGGGAAAGGAAGGGGGAAGGATAAATTAGGAGTTTGGGATTAGCAGATACAAACTACTATATACAAAATAGATAAACAACAAGGTCCTACTGTATAGCACAGGAAATGATATTCAATAGTTTCTAATAACTTATAATGAAAAAGAATATGAAAAAGAATATACATATATAACTGAATCACTATGCTGTACACCAGAAACTAACACAACACTATAAATCAACTATACTTCAATTAAAAAAAGAATTTCATAATCTAGCTGAGGAGGAAGAAGCTAACATACCCACTGGAGACTGAAAAACTGGATATAATGGTGGAGAGATAATCATGAGCAATCTCATTCTTGCTGAAAGACCTGAGAGGCCATGCAGGCTTCCTGGTAAGCTAGAAAAGTCTTAAGACTTTGTAGGAGGTAGGCATTAACTTAGTATCCAATGAGTCTCACCATGGAGCCCCACACTGGGATGTGTTGGCAATCAGCTCTGCCTGGGTGTGTTGGGATTTGGAGTTGGGGTGGAGGGGCTGGCGGAAGCCATAACTTAGCACTCTTCTAACTCCAGTTCTCCTGCTGTTCTCCTCCTCCCTAGCTTGGCCTTCTGCACCTCCAGGTACCCCTCCAGGTATCATGTCCTTGAGTTTGGAAATTCCACCAAGCAGCAGCTGGAAGCCAGGCATTGGCTGCTGGAACAACATTGGCTGAATTTCAAGTTGCTTTCAGACCTTCACAGGGGAAATCTGCTTTGCTCTTGCTCATTCTAATCAGGACCATGTGCTCTGGGCCCCATGGAAACATAATTGGTAGAATACTTTCTCCAATAGTTCATCTTGGGGATTCAACAGCAAATACAAATTCAAGTTGCTGTGAAAGGGGTGCTTGGCTGCCTGGGCTCAAAAGCAGTGCTCCTGGGTTTCCAAGGGGATTTCTTGTCCTCAAAAGAGAGAAACTGTTGGGTCTCTGAAAAGGGCACAGCATTCTGACATTTCTCTCACTCCTTCCTCCCCTGAGAAACACAAGCACTTCTTGCATCAATAAGAAGAGGAAACTAGCATAGGAACAGTGATCCACTTCAAAAAGCCTCTCTTTAGGGTCTACTGAATAAAAAGCTGGGCGTTTCCACAAACAACTGCTGGCCAGAGAGGCCCTGGAAAGGTCAGATGTTCACTGAAGAGAGCTCTGGAATGGTGGGAAGCCAGGGACCTGGGCTCTAGCTCCAGTGGAGCCATGAATTCCTTGCATGATCTAGGAACAGGCTGTTCTTCCCCCTGCTAATTCCTCACACCTACCTTGGGACCCAATTTTCAAAATAAGGGAATGGCCTCTTCTCTGAGGGTTTTGGCAGCTCTGAAATTCTGTGATTTTAAAATCCAACTCTTCAAACAGTGGCCAGCGCTTGAGGGAAAGCAGCCTGTAGCAGAGCTCACTCCAGGGATAACTTCATGCATGGGAGCAGTGGATATCATTTCACTAGGGTTATATGGCACACTCTTGCCTTGCTTAAAGGTATCCCTTCATTGATATATCAAGAGCCTCTGCTTAGTCTGGTCTCCTTTCCTTTGGGATGATCACAGCCCTAATCCTATTTTCTAAAATGCAGATGGTCAGTGTAACCCCTTTGTGTGAATGCACTAATGAGACATATACTTCTCCCTAACTGGAGAATAGAGAAACAGGGAGAAGGTGATGGGGGAAGGGTATAGATTTGGAAAAGTGGTTGCCAAAGATACATATTTTCCTGCCTTACAATCTTACTCAGGGACAGCCCTGGTTTTTTACAGTCTTGCTGCTGTCATTTTGTTTCCAGAGTGGGTAAGGAAGTAGAGAGTTCTTACCTCCTCCTAATTATACCCTAATTGGAAAGTTAGTTTTCAGAGATCTTGGCCTATTCCCAGTTGGATTTGCATGAAGAGAATCATCAAATCACAGGGCATTCCTGCTACCATCAAGCAGCACTATATTTATGCTCTCCGTGAGGGATTTGGAAAGACCTTTAGGAATGGAGAGCCCATGGTCCTTTGCTCATCAATTTCTATTAATTAAATCCCTTTGTCATTATCAAGTTTCTCTGTTAGCTGAAGTTTCTCATGCTGTGATTTGCATGAGATATAGGATCTAATCCTAGCTCACCTCTTACCTAAACTTGTGACCTTGGCAGTAGTCAGTTAACCTTCTATTTGCACTAGGTTAAGAAACATGCAAGAAAAATGGTCTTAATGGTTCCCAGTCATATTTAGAAGGAAGGACAGGAGAGAGGGAGAGAGGGGCAGGTAGAATGAAGTAGGGTGGGGAAAGGAATGGAGAAGAGATGGAATGGGTTGATTTTTAAATAACAACTCTATCACTGAGTTTGATCACCCACCTTCTTCTCTAGACTTGGCTCTGAGTGACTTTTGGCTGTTTGCTAAAATCAAATCCACCCTCAAAGAACAAAGATTTATCACCACTGAGGATATTCAAAAGAATGTGCTGCAGGCTCTGAACTCAATTACTGAAGAGGAGTTTCAAAAAACGTTTTGAGCAATGGCAACATCATTTCAATAAATGTACAGGGATTTGGCCTACCAAGGTGCTAGTCTGAGGGATCACCACTCCTTTGGATGTGCATGTCTTAATATGCTTGTGAAAAAGCAGCAGCCACATTACATAATGGTCACATTTCAAATTATTGCCTGTTTCCTCTCCTTTCATTCTCAATGGGGATTGGCAACAGTTAGTTGCCAAGTTTTGTAGGGAGCAGCTGAAAGCCATGTGGGATTTTACCCTAGCTTGTTCTGTACCTATGGCTATTAGTTTCCCTTCACTGTAGGTGCAATAAAACCATATCATAGGAAATTGGCACTTGTGTAGTGCTTTATATTTTTCAAGGCAATTTCATATCAGATGATAATATCCTGGAGCGAAAGAACCCTATCTTACTTTTGAATACCCAAACCCTAGAACAATGCTTCACCCATAACACTCAATAAATATTCATGGAATGGAATAGCTATCCTTTCATTTTATCCTTGAAACATCCTTGTAAAGAAGGCAGACAAGGTATTATTCAAGCTATTATTCTTAGTTTACAAGGACCCAGGACACAAAGAGTACAGTGTGTATGGGGGTGGAAGCAGTCTACCATAGTGTTTAGTACCATGGGCTTTGGAGATAGTTCTGGATTCCAATTTGGACTTTCCACTGATTAACCATTGACCTTGAGTCAATTACTTAACTTCATTTTTCTCGACTGAGGAACAATATCCTTCTCAAGTGAGGATAATAATAGTTTCTAACTCCCAGGGTTGCTGTGAGGAAGCACAGCACTTAGCATAGGGCTGACATAGTAAATAAGCATTCAATCAATAGTGGCTATTCTTATTTAGTGAATTGTTTAGTTTACACAGCTAGCTGCTGGCCAAGCCCAAGGTGGAATCTAGGGCTAACTTTCAGTGTCAAATTCTTCACACAAGACAAGGTAGAAATGAGTATGAGATAAAGTGATCTAAACTCTAGAGGCTTGGCTAGCAAATGGAATACAGAAGTTCCTGAATGCCCTTTGTGCTTCTTACACAAGGGAGCTTCTGGAATGGATGTTCAAGACCAGTTTGTCCAATTTCTGCCACTTACAGAAATATTGTCTCAGGCTTGCAGGAAGTCCTTTTGTGACTTAGTCATTCCATCCATGGAAGCCAGAACCTCTTTCAGTCCCTAACCTCCCTGAGAATAGGGGCAAATATATATATAATTTTAAAAATATATATACACATATATATTTGTTATATATGTGTGTATATGTTTATGTATATAAATATATACATATATATTTGTTTTATCTATGTGTATGTGTACATATATTTATACACACACACACACACACACACATATTTAAGTAGCTGAGATAAAAGCCAAGAAGACAGAGTGGCCACTGATTACAGGATGAAATCTGAAGCAGCATCTCCTTGCATTCCAACTTCCTATCCCATGGAACAGAGCTAAACAGAGGCCCATGTTGGCCTGTTTCCTGATTTCAGAAACATAAATCCAATCAACTGAAATGCCTCCTGTTTATACTGGCTACACAAGGCCCCTCAAGACTTTACACAGGAAGTCATTAAAATTCCTTATATTCTCCCCAGGCAAAGGCATACCCAGTCAAGCGTCTTCCTTCTTCCTTCTATCCGGAGGAGATCTAGGAATCTAGCAGCCTTCAATGCAGTGAAGACACTTTCTATCTGTTTGGAGACTTGCAGATTGTCCCATTTGGGAATCTTGAGTGAAAATTTCAGTGAACTGCCCAAGGATTCTCGGCAGACCCAAGAATGGCCACTTATCTCTGCCATTGTACATGAGAAAGACCATATTCTTACCTCACAGGGTCCACTCAACCTGATTTCTCTTTTTTTTTTCCTCTCTTATAGTTACACCTGAAAAAACAGGGCCCTTACTCAAGCTGAAAAATATAGCCCCAGAGAGCCACAAACCCTTCAATCTTCAGAGTGCAGAAGACCAAAGGACCAGATCTCTACTTCTATTTGGCCCTATGAAACTCAAAGCCTGAAACATCCTGTTCTTTTGCCACTTCTGCTTCTTTACCAAACAGCTGGAGCTGCTCTAGTGGGGCAGAAGGATGAGTTCGAAAATACCCATTTTAAACTTTACATGTGGCTTGTCATCAACCTACAAGGAGAGCTTAAGCTAAAGCATGGCATTCTTCTCATTCCTTCTTTTCTAATTAACAACATATGATCTCCACTTCCTTCCCTCACTCCCTTTTCAGGAACTCCCCCACCCTCTTTCACTGTGCTAAAGGCCCAATGATACTGGAAGCTCAGGCCAGGGTGAGCCCATGGCTTACCTAGGTCGTGTCTTCTTCTCCAAGAGTCCCAAGTTACTTCTTTCTATGTACCAAGCTGCTTCCTGTTCAACAAATATTCAACTTCTTCCTGAAGAGACAAGTATAAGAGCATTTGTGGTTCTATGTCTTCTTGGGTTTGACAAATGATCCCTGTCCTAAGGCCCTCACACTGAGTATGGAGATCAAGCAAATGAGCAAGCAAGCTCTGAGCCAGCCCTTCCCAGAGTTGGTAGTTTTAACATCATCAGCCCAAACTTACATTTTCTGGCTCTCTCCCAAACTTCCAGCACTCCCACTTACTCCCTACTTGTTTGAGCTGTATGTTTTTAAAGCCCATTTCCCCCAACATGAAAGAGACAGACAGACAGACAGACAGACAGACAGACAGAAATAGATACAGAGACAGAGACACAGTGACTCAGAGACACAGACAGTCACGTGCTTAACCCCCAAAATAGAGCCTGGTGGCATAATTCAATGAGGAGTTATTTGAGACCTTAAGGATCTTCTTCATGACCCACAGAGAACATGGCTTGAGTGACTAACTCCAAAACCTCTAATATGAGACCCACATTTCTTTGGGCTCCCATTTTATACTCACAAGGTCCCCTAAACTTCATCTTGGGAAAGAGTTTTTGTGCTTGGCTATAGACCTCCCACAGAGTCAATGCCTTGTAAGGGGCTGAGGAACAGCTATTCTTAAGTCATACTAAAATCCATTCTTAATGGATGCACCAAAAAAAAAAAAATCATGGACAGAAATATGGCCTGAGGGTTCCCACACCTCAAGACCACCCTCGGAGCCCACAGGAGGAAGTAACCTGCCTCTATACATACACATGCCAAAAGCCTCTCCTATAGCATAGAAAGTCCACATGGGAAATCTCCTCCCAATGCCTGAAGGGGCCAATTGCCTCTGTTAAGTGTGTTAAAGTAACTAGGTTTTGCACCTTCTGAGATGTATCATGGTCTCCTGGGTTAAAAGGTGACACTCAGGTTGGTATGAACATCTGCAGAGGGGCTAGTGGCTAAAGAGACATGTATAGCCAGCTTTAACCCTGATGAATAGGTCAGTAGAGGAAAAAAAACATGGCATAGAGTTGACACAAGGAAGGAAAGGGGGAAATATCTCAATATATTCCACAGGACCTGAACAGCCATGCCTAGAGACCATGCACTAAAGCCCACTTCTACTCCACGTCCAAAAGTTGTTTACACTAGAGCTATTGTTTGCCATGCCTCATACTCTTTGGCTGGCAGTTGGTTTTAAAGTTTTGCTTATAGCAAACCATCTCATTTTTTCCCCTGCTGGGTACAGGATTTTATGTTGATGGTATTCTTCTTCTAGAGAATGTGAGATGGGAATTTTGTTGAAGATGAAGATTCTCAATGTGATGACGGGTAGACTTGAGACAAGACTCTCTACGACTAAGAGCTTCTCTCTTCTTCTTGTGCTATTGTTGGGAATACTGGTTCAAGGCTCTTACTCCTTAGAGCCCGTGTGAAACACGAAGTCCACAATGTGGTTCCTATAGCCAAATTTATTGTCATACCAGTAAATAAGCTTGATAACATGGTCACTGAGGACAATGCTGGTACAAGTAACAAAGACAGAGGAATAGGTATCACCGTTAAACTCACAAGAGACAACCTGGTCCTCTGTGTAGGCCAGAATGTCCTTCAAGGGGACTGTCAAGGCCTGACCATCTTCTTGATGTCACCATATTTGCCTGCTTTCTCCAGAATGCAGGTCAGATCTATGACAGACATGTTAGGGATAGAGACACAAATGCCAATGAAATTCCCATTCAACTTGGGAACGAACTTGCCCACAACCTTGGTGGTATCAATGTTTGCAGGGATGATGATCTGAGCTGCACCATAATCAACATGCCACAGTTTTCCAGAGGGATTATTCACATTTTTCAGGGTAGAATTAATGATGTGAACTGTGATCATGGATCTCTCTGTGATCCCTACATTTTCAAGGGTAAGTACCCTTGATCAAGGTGCCAAGAAGTTCATGGTACAGGAGGCAATGCTGGTAACCTTGAGGTAGTGATCATATTTCTCATGGTTCTCTTCCCTCACAGGCATAAGAACATCTGCAGAGGGGGAAAAGATAATAAACCTTCAACCCTCAAGTGAGGTCCAGTCTTCTCCAAGAGTGGGAAGAGGCCAGTGGACTCCACAGCATATTAGACACCAGCATCACCCCATTTGACGTCGTCAATATCTCACTCCTAAAAGATGGAGATGGGCTTCCTGTCATTGATAAGCTTCTCTTTCTTAGCCTTGGCAGTGCTGTTGAAATTTTCATAGGTGGAATCATACATGCAGTTGAGGTTGTCATAAATAGTGACAATACCTACTTTATCACAGATGAAAGCAGCCTACAGACCAGGCACTTAATAAAACCAAATTTGTTTATTCCAACCTTCACAATCCTGCTGCTGGAATGTGACCAGTACTGCCAAGAATGGTGCAGCTATGTATCATGCACACAGGAACAGACAGTGACCCATATCATTTTCAATGGTCAGATAACAGGTTGGGTTATGAGACTTCATTGCTCTCCAGTAGTTTACCAAATTTAGTTCATTGAACAAAGTTGTATTTCAGGCCATGATATCTCTCCTTCTATGCCCAGGTTGCTCAGCTTAGAAAGAAATAATCACACAACCACACTGGGGTTCCTATAAAAGCTTGATCTTGGAAGCTAGAACCACAACACTACCCAGAATCCCTCTATATTGCCTCAGTTAGTAACATTCACCATCCCTTTAATTGCCTATTCCAAACTTTAACCTCTCTTTTCAGACTCCTCTACCTCATCTACCCCTTACTCTTACAGTAGGTTGCTTTGCTGCCTCTGTAACTAAGATACTAGAGGCCATCTGGTAAGTAGAAGTATCCCAAACTTTCTGCCCTGACATGGTGACAAAAATATCTACATCTATACCCATCCTTGTCTACTTCTCTTCTACATGTGATCTGCATGTCACCCTTTCACATATGTTCTGAGATCTTCACTTACTTTCTGCTTACTCAAATCTACCTTTAATCTTTCCCAATCTCCTATTTCCATTTCCTCAGTATTTAAAGATGGCCAAGCCTTATTCTAATTACAGTAGAAAAAGAAACAACCCAAAACCCCTCAAAAACCTCTCCTTCAGCTATCATCTTGTGCATTTCATTATCTTACTGCAGTGTGAACTCCTCAATCCATTACAAACTGTTGCAATCTGCCTGAAACTATTTTAAGGTCCTCTCTTTTTTTTTTTTTTTTTTTAAAAAAAAACCACTTTACTGTGGTATGGTTCCTGTATGGTAAACTACACATATTTCAAATGTACAATTTGATGGATTTTGATAGATGTATGCACCAATGAAACCACTACCACTAAGGTCCTATCTTAATTGTTAAATTCAATTTACACATCTCAGTCACCACCTGACTTTATTTTCTGTGCCATTTGATACTGTTGGCCACTCCCTTCTACTTAAAACTTTCTTCTTTCTTGACTTCCATGGCAATATTCTTTCCTATTTTTTCTCCTACTATTAGTATCACTTTTTCTCAGTCTTCTCTGCAGGCTCCTCCTCCTCAACCAAACTTTTTAGTATAATTATTTCCCAAGATTCCATTCTCAAAACTTTTCTTTTGTCACTCCACTCACTTTCCTTGGATTAACTCATCCATGCCCACAACTTCAATGACCACCAACGTAATTAAAATTTCAAAAGTTGAATTACCAGGCAAGATTTCTACCCTGAGCTGAAAGTGCATATTTTCTATTGCCTACTAGACATATCCATTGGAAATCTATAGGTAACTCAAACTCAACATGTTCAAAAACTTGAATTAACTTTTTCCTTTCTCTCTCCAGTTCTGCTAATCTTTTAACTTTTCTATCTTACTATTCACTAGCTACTCAAGCCAGAAACATGGTTGACATTATCAACAACTTCCTTTCTTTAATTATCCACATCCACTCATTCACGGAGCCATGCCAATTCTATTTTCTAAATGGTTCTCTTCGCCAACCCTCTTCTCCATAACTTTTATCATTATTACTCCCAACTGGTCTGTATGCATGTCTCCTCTTCTTCTAATGCATTCCTCAATAGTAGATAAAATGACCTTTCTAAAATTCTAATCTGACCATAATTTCCCCTTATTTCAAACACCTAATTGACATAATTTCCATTGTTTCTCTCTAACTTTCCAATTGAAATATCCCAGGAGTTTGGAAGTAGCCTGGTGCAAGTAGAAACTTTCTTTTCTTTTATTTTAAGAATTAATAGTCATTTAACATTCTACTCCATATTCTATCTGTCTTTATTTTAATATAAAATTATATATTTCTCTATATTTTCCTTAATTTATAAAAGTATTTGAATAAATTTGGTGCTTCAAGAAGACTAGTCATGGTTAGCTCAAGAATTCAAGTATGCTGTACATCATCTCCTACTGCAGTTTGAAAAGCTCAGGCCCTACAAGAGTAAGTCCAAACTCATTAGCAGATCAAGCCCCAGTGGTTCTCAATGAAGGTAGGGCGGGTATTCTTTTAGGAGTGTTTAGAAAAGTATATGTGTGATGAAGTGTTTTTGATTATTACAATAACTAGGGAGGTACTTCTGGCATTTAATGGGCAGGGGACAAGAATACCAAACATTTTGCAAAGAGAAAGGTGATCTCACATGATGAACAACTGTCCTGCTGATACTTCCCATCTACCTCTCCAGCCTCATTTCTCACTCTGCACTCTCTTCATATTCCATCCTCCAGCCATAGCAAGTTATATACAGTTTATCTTAAAAGTCATGCAATTTTACATCTCCAAATCTTGACAGGGGTAGCTCCCTATACCTGGAATATTCTGCTTGACCTTCCATACCTCTTTTAGCAAGCCTTTCTTAATCTCAACCCACCCCTTCCCCTAGGTAGAATTGCCTGTTCTCTGGCACAATGATGCATGCATAGTAGACAATGAGTAAATGTTACTTATTTGTTGAATAAAGTAATTGCCAGTTAGTAGCATCTATTGATTAATTCATGTATAAACTCTTTCCAGAGTGAAAATTAGTCAGACTCTGCCCTCATTTGGGATCATTAAGGTGAGAGAAAAGGAAGAAGTAGAGTTGGAGCCCAAATGTACTGCAAGAAAAGAGCCATGGGTGAGGATGGGGGTTCTTGCATTTAGAGGCTCTAAGCCATCAGGCATGAGGGGCAATGGGTACACAACAGAAAGAAGGAATTAGAAAGAGAAGATAAGGGAGGGCAAGCGGGAAAATTGCATTACCTTTACAACCTGTCAATAGCCAGAACCTTTGCATAGATTTTTCTCCTGTACTGCCCCTGCCCCCGTCCCTGTCCCTTACAACCATTCCCATGGGCCCTGAGCTAGAGGGACTTCCATATTAGCTTCTACTTTATTATTTACTCATTTTTTAAGTTATAAAAACAGTTAATAAATACAAAAATCTTGATTTTTAAAACTGGCTTTAAAAAGACTATAAAGAAGGGTATAAAGTGAAAGAAATATCCAATCCATACTCCAAACTTCAGGCCCTGTCCTCAGAGGTGATTGCTGTTAATATCTTCTTCTGCCTATGCATACAGTTGTCTTTTTAATTAATTTTTTTTACAAAAATGAGATCATACCGTACATACTGTAATTGTTAATTTTATGTGTTCATTTGAATTGGTCACGAGATGCCCAGATATTTGGTTAAACATTATTCTGGGTGTGTCTGTGAGGGTGTTTTGGGATGAGCCTAACATTTGAATGGGTAGTTTGAGTAAAGCAGATTGCCTTCCCTAGAGTGGGTGGCATCATCCAATCAACTGAAGGCTTAAATAGAAAAGAAAAAAAAAAAAAGGTTAACCTTCCTGCAAGTAAGAGGGAACTCCTCCTGCCTGACTGTTTGATCTGAGACATTGGTGTTTTCCTGCCTTTGGACTTGAACTGAAACATTGGCTCTTTTTGGATCTCAGCCTTTCCAGCATTTGGACTGGGACTTACACCATTGCCTTTCTTGGGTCTCTAGCTTGTTGGCTGCAGATCTTGGGACTTCTCAGGTTCTATAATCAACCAAGCCAATTCCTTATAATAAGTCTCTTTCTGTGTGTGTGTGTGTGTGTGTGTGTGTGTGTGTGTATACACACATATATATCCTATTAGTTCTGTTTCTCTGGAGAACCTTGACTAATACAAATACTATACTGCAACTTGCTTTCTAAAAATACCTTGGGCATGTTTCAAAGTAGTCAAACAAATTTACTCTATTATTTGTAACAGTGGCATGATATTCTATATTACAGATATACTATCATTTATTCAATTGGTTAATGGAAACTAATTTACTCCCAGTATTTTTTGTAATGAACCAATAATTTTGCAGTGAATATAGCTGTACACATACCTCTGCCAAATCGTACATCTCTAGTCTAAGTATCAGAAAAGAAGTTGCTGGATCAAATGGTACATGCATTTACAATTTTTATTCATATTGTCAAATTACTCTCCAAAAGGCAGTATATATATACTCCTATTAATGGAGTATGTGAGTGCCTATTACCCCACACCTTTATTACCACTGACTTTTATCAGCCTTTAAAAATTTTGCCATTATGATAGGTGAAAAATAATATCACATTGCCACCAACTTGCTCTCTATAAAAGCTTAACCAATTTAATTACACTCTTCCCAAATGACCCTAAACCTCTGGAACCATATCAGAAATTTCTTGGGAAAATTCTAATTTGAATCCACTCAAGATGAAGATCATGTTTGGTGGCAGGCACCATGAACCTATTCTTCTGGTTAACCAGTTGAGCCCCAGTGGGCTCTTCATTGACCTATTTATCAAGATTCCCTTAAAAAAAATACTTCCTGTGCAGAAGATAAGAACCTTATCACTCTTAAGAAAAAAAAAATATATCACATGGTTTCAAAAGTGAAAACCAGAAAAGGAAATCACGTTACCAAATTAGATTGCTCACTCAAGAAGCAATTGCCTTTGAGAAAAAGCAGACCAGTCTTCAAGATCAAAACCATTCTTGCAAAAAGCAACTTGCCAAATGGAATAGTCATGCTCATTTTACTCACTGTAGCCCTGTTTGAGAAATGTGGATAAAGGTACTTTGATTGACTAAAATATTCACATTAACTTTCAAGGCTAAATGTTACTATCTAGCTAATACGTTACCAAGTTCTAATGAAACAGAATCAAACAGAAAGTGTCCAGTGCCCCATATATTTAGTAAGTTGTAAAAGAGCATGACTAGGTCAATTGAATCATTTCTCTGATACTGAGAAAATGGCATGGCTGCAATAACATAGTTGTATTTTAAAGGTCACCTGGAACAAGCTACTGATAAATCACACCTGACAGCCCCACAACAAATCAATGATAACTAAGCAAGCTTAACTTTCAAACAAATAAACAGATAGATGGAAGAGGAGTCATTAAATACAGTCTTCTTGGAAGCCAACATTGGAGGCTGTGCATTCTCTGCTGGTCTTTTGGCTTTAGGGTTGACAACTGATGGCAGTGCTTAAGGTAAAGGAAGATGTCATTATTCTCCCAGGCACCACATTAGAAACATATCACTTAACATCTGCCTTATCCCCATAGTCTATCAATTAGCTAATCTATTCTTTCAAAATGTCTCCTGCCTCTGTCCATCAACCTCCATAGCTTCCTCCATCAGCTTTAATCTAAGTGAAAGTTTTTCTTCATTCATGATTAATAGTTCTATTTGAAATGTCCAAGTCATCCTAGACACTGCTCCAAAGAGTCAGGTATACACTGAATCCTATTTTAAAGAGGATATTGGAATGATCATTTCATTTCCCAGACAAGTGACTTTGCAGTTCCCCAAAGTAGAGAAAGTCAAGTGTCTCTGCAGTGACCTGTGTATGTATGAGATGACTTGGTTTCCTGGGCAGATAGATTACCATACAGTGACTCAGTGTCTGACCAGGAAGCTACCCTTGTTGACAGGGTCAGTCATTCCTCTGGTCCCTAGGACTCAAGTTATCAGAGAGCACATCACTGAATTTACCAAAATAGAACTTAGAAAGACAATTCCTTTCTATGTCACTGTGGCATCTGTCCAAGCTTACTTCAATTAGTGCTTACATTTAGTTGATCAACAAATAAGTGTACAGTACCTGGGAGCAAAGCGCTGTGCTAGGTACAGTAGACTAGTACAAAGTATAAGATGTAGTTTTGGAATAGTCTATTGAGAAGGCAAACCTTACATGAGGCTGGTTGAGCTGGCTTCATGGAGTTATGAGGATTTGGCATGGAAAGGAACTAGAGAGGTGAAGGGGAAAGAAGGCATTTAGGTCAGTCCAGAATTTTATTCCTTTTGATCTGAAGCCTTCATTGAGACTCACAGAATAAAGTACATATAGTGTGCTCTTAAAAATAAACTATCAAGATCAAAACTGAAGTTAGAAGGCTTTTTGAGTTTAAGTTTAGGAAACATTTTCCAGTTGTTTTCATAAAAGGAATTGTCAATCCAATAATATAGTTGGATTGATAATAGTGTCTAAAATAGCTTTAGTTCTGATTTTTTAATAATTGGCAGAAATAAAGAATCTAGTGGTTATGAAACTGCCTGGGTCAAAACTAAGTCATTTATATCTTCCAGCATTATTCTAAAGTTAACATTAGTTAAAATGATCACCCAACTCCCACCAAAATTTCCAGTATGCTTACTGGTAACTAGAATCCATGAGCTCAAAGGAGTGATGGGACTTTTTTTTTAGTTCAGAAGCTGATGCACTGGATTAGAGGAGCAGATGGAATCTGCCATCTCTAATGGCAACAGGTATAGCTTGGGAGCAGGATGTTACAAAGGCTTGTTGATGCCCATGCAAGGCAAGATTGACCAGGGAAACAAGTCTATACTCTCCCCCCAGATATCCACCTAACCTCTCCTACTGTAATAGAATCTATATAATAATGTCTATTTTATTTTAGCCTGTATAATACAGGCTATCATTAATAGTGTCTACAGTAGTTTTAGTGCTGATTTTTTAATGATGCCACTT
Source organism: Camelus bactrianus (assembly GCF_048773025.1). Classification (NCBI taxonomy): domain Eukaryota; kingdom Metazoa; phylum Chordata; class Mammalia; order Artiodactyla; family Camelidae; genus Camelus; species Camelus bactrianus. Next base: position 83,146,723 of record NC_133575.1, read on the forward strand.
CCTCAGAGAGGCCTTCCCTGGCTCTTCCTATATAAAATGACACCCTCTGTCACTGTCTATCCTCTCATCCTATTTCATAATTATTTGAATTTATACTCATTGTCTCTTTAATGGACTTTTTGCTTACTGATACATATTCAGCTTCTAGAACAATGAGGTCAATAAATATTTGTTGAATGGATGAATGTCATAACATTTGAAAAAAGCTATATAAATCCCAAATAGGCAATTGGACATCATCGTTTAAACCAATGATCTCATTTAGGTTACTGCTTGTTTAGAAATGGTTTATGATTTGGGAAGGCATAAAGGCACCCCTTTCTACCTACACAGTCTCACTCCAGTTCCACCCTTTTCCATGAAACCTTTTTTCTCAGGTAACTCCATTCCTTTTCAGACCTCTAAATATGTGCAGCTTAATGTGTAACTGCCCTTGTTTCATGTGTATAGAATTTATTTGTAAGTTCTTTGAGAATGAGGATGATAGTCTTTTTTATCCTATGTTTTCTATCATGCTCAGCACAGCACAGGGCACATAGTAGGCACTCAAAAAAATTGTGCCACTTGTCGATTGATTCCAGGTGGGGAAATTGGCAAGCATAAGCTGTTGGAAGTAAGCTTGTTTTCTTTTTTCTAAGACAATCCAATAATCAACTGGTGTTAAAGAAATTATTCATAAGTCCTAGCAAATCATTTTAACTATAAAGGTAAATTTGATCCAGCAGTGTCCCTTGGGTACTCTTCACACTTGCTAATGAATAACTTAGGGGCCTAAAAAAATGAATTACAGGGCCTAGCCTTTGGTAGGGAGAGTTGTCAAATGAACATATTAATTTTTCCATCTGCTTCTGCCCTAGGCTATGTGGGTTACAGTGCCATAGGCAGCCTGCAAAGATTGCTTCATGCCTTGCCCTTTCCAGATTTCTTCTTCTAAAAGATGAATGTTGCATTCTTTCTGGAGTATGAAGATACTAGAATTCAAGTTGATTTCTGGAAACAGTAAATTCTCCAGCCCCAGTCTTGGGTTAAGAACACCGTGGTGTTTGTTGGGGTTTTTTCCCCACCAATTTCAATGGCTTTTGGAGCCCCAAACCCCAGCAAGAGACCGCTTCATCCTAGAATATTCTAGTGTGATCTGGGAAATGAGGTCCTTCCTAAACTCTTCTGAGATGACTACTGGCTCCCATGGTACCTTGTGCCAAGCCTACATATCCTACCCAGAAGCTGTGTTTCTACATCTTGGGTTGTAGAAGGTTTCCTTCTCAGGGATGGTGCCTTGCTGGTGGTACTGGCCAGTCATGTGGCTCTTCAGTGCTGCACCTGACCTAAAGTAGACTACAGGCTCATTTCCATACCATTTAAGATGTTATCTGTTTGCTCCTCATTTCATCTCAAAATGTACCTGCATCTATTAGCCTCTTGCTCTTTTGCTGCTGAACTGAGTTGAGATATGGATTTCCCTTAGTCAGTTTGCTTTTAATTGCAACATTTGTTACAGCTGGTGATAGAGACCAGCCTCAGCATTCCTACCAGGGTGCTATCTCTCTTCAAGGACAGTAACTCATGTTATTTTTGGAGTTGTGAGAGTCTATTTGATTTTGCTTTTTAAAAATCAAAAAGTTAAAATTATTTAAAAATTATTTTTTAATTTATTAAATTTTTTGTGTTAAAATTAACATATAATATTATGTTTTAGGTGTACAACATAGTGATTCAATATTTTTATACATTCTGAAATGATCACCACAATAAGACCAGTTACCATCCATTACCATACAAAGTTGTTGCAATATTACTGACTATATTCACTATGCTATTAACTTACATACTTATGGCTTATTCATTGTATGACTGAAAGTTTTTACCTCTTAATTCCCTTCACCTATTTCATCTTTTCTTCCCTACCCCCCACCCCCTAGTTTGTTCCTTGTATCTATGAATCTGTTTCTGTTTTGTTTTGTTTTTCAGATTCCACACATAAGGGAAATCATATGGTATTTGTCTTTCTCTGTCTGACTTATTTTATTTAGCATAATACCCTCCAGGTCCATTCACATTACTGCAAATGGCAAGATTTCATTCATTTTATGCCCGAGTAATATTCCATTGTGTATCTGTGTGTGTGCGGTAGTATGTGTATATGTCACATTTTTTTTATCATTTATCTATTAATGAACACTGATTTTTCAACAACTCTCCTTCCTTTGTCTCCTCTTAGGAAGAGACAACTTTTGGCAGACGTTAACAACAGCATAAGTCAGTGGGTCTAGTGTCTAATTCTGAGGCTTAACTATGGTTCTTCAACTGAGTTGTGATCTGAGAAAAATCACTTGTCTCATTTGGATGACAACTTCATTTATGAAATGAGGGGGTTGGACTAACTAGATCAGTGTTTCCTAAACCTTGCTGCATCTCAGACTCACAGGGCAGAAGCAGCAGTGAGAATTAAAAATACTGATTCTAAGGTCTTACCCCAGACCTACTGAATTAGAATACATCAGGGTGGGCACCTATAATTTTTTTAAAAGCATCACCAGTAAGTCTGATATATATATACAGAGGTAAGACTGAATCATGGTTCCTCAAACTTTAATATGCATACAAATCACCTGGGGAAGTTGTTAAAATGCCTGCCCTTCGTGATTCAATAGGTCTGGGCTGAGGCCTGAGTTTCTGCTTTTCTAACAAGTTTCAGAGTGATGCCCATGTTGAACTTTGAGTAGCAAGAGGCTAGAACTTTGATGGTTCTTAGCTGGGGATGACTTTGCCCCTCTGCCCAGGTAGTGTTGCCAGATAAAACAAATTTGCTAAATCTGGCAATCCTATCCCCAGGGGACATTAGGCAATGTCTGGAGACATTTTTGGTTGTCACAGCTGAGGATGAGGAGTTGCTACTGGGACCTAGCAGGCAGAGGCCAAGAATGCTTCTCAGGATCCTGCAATGCACAGGACAGCCTCATCCTCCAAGTAAAGAATAATCTGGCCTAAAACATCAATAGTGTCAAAGTTGAGAACCCTGGGCTAGATGATCTAATTTAAGGTTTCTTCAAATCCTTACATTACTGTATAAGATTCTGATATATAATTACAATAAAGTCATATATTTTGATCAATAATCAATGGTTACTAAATCAGAATTTTCTTCCCTAGCTAAAACACCTTATCACAACAGGAACTTTTCCAACAAAACTTCCAAGATTTATTTATGTTTTATTTCTCCAGGAATAACAATTGAGCACTGATAGTAGAAGAAATGCTGTCAATGCTGAAAGACCTTCAGTAATCAACCCAATCATAAACCCTCTCAGTCCACAGATGGAGAAATCAAGGCCCACAGAAGGGAAGTGTCCAGCCCAAGCTGTGTTGTTTTAAGGAAATTCTCAACATATCTGAGACTGTTGGGATAATTAATTGTTTATAAAATGTCAATAGTACTACCTGCTTTTAATTGGCAAACATTCTCATAATAAACTGGATAAGGAGATTCATTCTCCCCTCATTTGAAGATCACTACCATCCCCACTCCCGCTTCTGGCTTCTATTTCTATCTACATATTGAGAGTGATTTTTCTACAAAGCTAAGTTTACCTTATTCACTCAATACAGTCATTCTGATAGGGCAAGCTTTGGAAGAATTCACTTTGGCTTGTAGTAGTAATGAAAAATAAATATTCATTGAGGATTTACAATTGCTGGACATTGTTATAAGGGCTTTACATGGGCTAACTAATCTTACCAACCCTTATTTCAAAGTTGAGGAAACTGAGGAACAAAAAAGTTGTCACCTGCCCAAGGCTTAACAGTCAGTGGTGGAGTCAGGACTTAAGCCTAACAGGTGGATGCTAGAGTCCATGCTATTTAGCCATCAAAACAGACTGCCTCTCAGGGCTTGCAATTTTACTAAGAACTAGGAGCTCCTTGAAGGAAGGGGACATGCCACTTGCCTTCATATCCCCTGAGCTCAACATTATAATTGGGATATAGTTGGAGCTCCATATCCGTAGGTTGTATGAGTGAATGCTAAGATTTGGTGCTCTTGGCAAAGAAACCCACAGGCAGGTGAAATGGTTTTCTGCTTATTTCCCTTTCCACAGGCATTAGAAAGACTTTGCCTAATATTCTTGGCTTCCCACTCTGTTGCCTGAATAATTATAGTTTTTCTTTTCTGAGACAATTGGTGTTCAATTCAGGGAGGTACAGTGAGGATAGCCAGGTCTGTGAGGAGCTATTCGTCTGTCCTAGATAAAGGGTTAGCAGGTGGGAATGCTCCAAAGCAAGGCCAAGGGGTTCAGCCTAGATTCTGCACCTGGACGGCTGCTACCTCCACCTCCCACTGCCTTTGATGCCCTTTCTAGGCTGGCAGCTGCCAAACCCAGACTTAAGCAGATGAGCCTATAAGCACAGCAGGAAGATCCCTTTCTTCAAGAAAGGATGTAAGAAGAGTTCTGTCAAGACTCAGCTGAGATACTCCTCCCTCCCTTTATGGAGACAGATTGGCTTTATGGAACGATCATACACTGAAATCCAACAGACCTGGGGTCTCAGTCTGGTTCTGCTACTTACTACCTGAGTAACTTGACCTCTATTAGCCTCAGTTTTCCTGTACTGCATGGAATTGTGAGGAAGATTCCAAGTTAACTTTCTTATCACATGGAATGCCTTCAACCAATGTTACTTCTCTCTCCTCCAGCAGTTCCAGGACTCCCCTTTGCTCTGAGTCTTGTGGAAAGAGTATGATTTCCCAGGCTGCAGGCCATCTAGAGCTTGTCAGCCCAGAGTTGTTCATAGCCCTTTATTTCCTTTACTCTTCCCTTAGAGCAGTAGAATTGCAAAGTGGTATCTAAAAGTTGATCCTGTGATGTTGCAACCCAGGAAAATCCCCAAGAGTCAAAGAATACCAAGGATAGCAATGGCCAGCTAACTGCTGAAATGTGGCATCATGGTGAGTTGGTATAAAAAGAAATTGTGTATAAAAAAAAGAAGCAGAACTCATCTACAAAAGAAACAGGTTCATAAACAATCATGGTTACCAGGGAAAGGGGATGGGAAGGGATAAATTTGGGAGTTTGAGATTTGCAAATGTTAACCACTATATATAAAAATAGATAAAAAACAAATTTCTTCTGTATAGCAGAGGGAACCCTATTCAATATAGTGTAATAACCTTTAATGGAAAAGAATATGGAAATGAATATATGTATATATATGCATGACAGGAGCATTATGCTGTACACCAGAAATTGATACATTGTAATTGATTATACTTCAATTACAAAAAAAAAAATAGAAGCAGACTCATAGATATGGACAACAAACTAGTGGTTACCAGTGGAGAGAGGGAAGGGGGAAGGGCAATATAGGTGTAGGGGATTGAGCTACAAACTGTTAGATTTAAAATAAGCTACAAGGATCTATTGCACAATACAGGGACAATAGCAAATATTTTATAATAGCTATAAATGAAATGTAACCTTTAAAAGTTGTGAATCACTATATTGTACACCCGTAACTTATATAATATTATGTATCAACCATACTTCAATAAAAAATGTAAAAAAAAAAGAAATTGTATAAGTCAAAAAACAAATTGTGTAAGTCTGCAGACATGCTGGTATTCTGTACAAGAGGATTTGCTACCTCAAGATAGTTACTAGTTCTACCTTGGCAACTGGGAGATGATAGAAGAGCAAAGAAGAAGGCCTCAGTAATAGAATTCTGCAATCCAGAGGTAAATTATATCCCAAGAATGCAGTCATTTTGAGCCACTATTGTTTCTGTAGACAGAAAAAGTACCACCAGGAGGTAGAAGCTGGTTCATATATGGATACAGAAAAGCCACCCCAGCCATGCTTTCCCCTCTACATATGATAGAATTTCACCTAGTTCACAGATGTTCTCGTGTCAAGCATTTGCTATCAATAACTTTTAAAAGCCAAGATTTCTGGACTATATGTGAGTTACATTTGTAAATACTGTGATCTGGAAAAAGAACCATAGACTTTGGGCTACAACAGGAAAGCTAGGAACAATAGCCAGAAGAGCAGGGTCTTCCCAATTTAACAAGAATATACCTCATCTTTACAGGGCAATTTACAAGAGGAAACCCTTAAGAAACACTTGACTTGTGCCTTATAATAACATACTTGTCCTGAGCTTTTGGCCCAGATCTGCCACTAACAAGCTTGGAGACACTGGGAAATACACTTTTCCAGGCCTCAGTTTTCAAAGTTGTTAAAGGAGGACTGAAGTAGACAACATTCTTCTAGCACACAGACTGGAAGATTCTATGGGAGTGCCAGAGAGAGAACTGGATATTGACTTTATTTTTGGAAGGCAGGCCGGGACCTCGTCTTCTCCTTTGGAATCTAACGTAGGCAGAGTATCAATAGACACTTTTCTGTTCTTCCAGTTCTATCAATATGTGACTGACTCAGTTTAAGGACGGGAGTATGGGGGAGGGAGAGGCAGAGAGCAATGCCTGTGGGCTGAGACTATACCATGTGTTTTGTATTTGCTCAGCTTTACATGTGGCCTAAAGCCTGTTTGTTCTGTGCCTGTATTGTTTCAACTTCCATCCATTTCATTGGTTCTATAAATTGGCTTTAACCCAATTCTCTCTGTTTTGGTCATTAAATTTCAAATTGGTTCCTGGCTTTGTGTACAATCCCTGTCTTTCTTTAATAATGGAATCGATCTCACTCCCCAAAACGATGGTTGGAAACGTGAAAGCAGGCTAGTTACTGTTCCCTTCATTGTATTCAGTTTCCTATCACTTACCTTCCTTTGGATTTGCTCTTTACAGCAGTGTCCAGCATATTGGGCCTCAGATTCCTCTCTGATGAGCTGAGTCCTCATCCGTGGGAGGAGGCTGGATAATCCATGGCTCCTTGGGAATATGTTGTTAGGATGGCCACAGCAAACAGGCCTAAAATGAGAAACTGAATCAAAGCAGTCTAGTCCTAGTCCAGTGAAGCTATTCAGCTGATAAAAGGCTCTTGATGTTTGCCAAGAGCTGAAAGGGTTCCCCCTTACCTGAACATAGAAGGAAGCTGTATCTGACACAATGGCAATTAATCCTACCCAGGGATGTGCTGGTAAATACTTAACAACTGGCCCTGTGAGGAGTTGGAGGAAGCCCTGATTTACCATGTCTGCCAATTTCCGCAGTGAAAATACTCCCACCATGGTTGATTGCAAGCTAACAGCATGACATCATTAAATGTGGACTTGGAAAAAGATGAACACAACTGGCTTTTCAGAGCAGTGCAAGCAAACTCCAGCACACCACCCACTGCATCTGTATGATGGATCCACACAGCCTGAAGCTGCCAGACCTGGGGTCCCTGGGGCTGGCAAGGATTGGGGAGGAGAGAGTAGTGCTTACCTACTGTCCTGCTTCTCCAACCTGCTCCTTGGGAAAGATAAATCAGGGAGTCGGAAAAGAGAGTGACTGCAGAAATAAGCAGGGACCACTGCAGGGAGCTTTGACTGTCCTACCTGAATTGCATCCTTATAGTCTTGGCAGATGCTCATCTGGTGACCTGGAGGAGCAAAAACAGAGTTCATAGCCTGCCTGGATGGTGGAGAAAACTTCCTTTTAGAACTTGCATGCCTTTTTCCATATGGAAGGGAGAAAGAAAGGGAACATTAAATCAGTTTTTGTTCTTCAGCCAACTGTGTTTTGCCTACAAAATGATATAGATCCACCTCTGTCATGGGAAAGTGAAGAGTAAACTTTAGTGTCAAAGAAGCAGCTCTCTACACTTCATGGAACGTGGGGTCTGGACTCCACTGTAACACAACCAACCTGAGCAAAGGATGATCATCTTGGCAGCACTTTAGACTACTGCAAAATGAACACTGTAGCTTTAGTCACACTTCTCTAGACTCTGCTTCTTTTGTCTTGGCCAAAACAGAGACAAGCGTCCATGATCTAGTTGGTTGTGAAATGAAAATATTTGGCATTATGTGTAGTATCTGAACCACAAGGGCAGCCCCAGGTTTAGAACATTAAACCCTAAAGCTGGAAGGACCATGGAGAACAAAACGTCAGTGCCCTGATGCAGCTTTCTCACATCTCAAGGAATATTAAAGTTTAACACCACCATAACAAAACTAACCTGAACAAAGGGCAGCTATCTTAGCAAAGGTTTAGAATGTTGCAAAATGCACACTGTATCTCCACTTTAGACACACTTTCCTGGACAACTCACCTGGTAGATACCATTATTGGTTGTCCCCTTTTCAGCCTTGGCCAATACAGAGAAGGGCATTTATGGTAGAGTGGATTGACCATAGGATAAAGGTATTTGGCACAATAGCTGACATCAACATGTTAAGTTTGGGAAGCTAATGTTAAGGCTGGAGGGACGCTTGATTAAAACAACTGACTATGGTTGTAGCACTATAATTGAGTGTAAAATGTCATATACTTAAAAATCCCTAGGAGGAAAACCCAGGGACATCATGTTCCTTCCAACATGTTTTGATTTTTTCCCTACGATTTAGCACAGCGTAAGTTTCATTCCTGGGTCCCCCAAAACCTTTTAAAGAAGACTCCCTTCTTGTTTAAGTCTTTAGAAAGGAACTTGCAACATATGGTGATGGAGACGCCTTTCTTGGTGCCTAAAGAGCTCAGAGACATGTGGTTCAACACAAATGCCTAAAAACTAATTGTACCAAGGGACCAGTCACCTAATTGATTGACAGTTAATCTGATCCACTTCTTTGGCTACCCCAAACGTGGGTTGATTATTTGATGAACACTCTCAAGTTTATTTAGCTGTGTGACTATCCAACCACTTGTTAGTAAAGAATCCCTTATCCCTGAAGAGGGAATTGTAAATGTTGAATACTGTGGTTGTCAATCATGGGCTCATTTACTTGCCTCTTTGAATGATAATACAAATTCATTTGAAACACACACACACACACAAAAAGAATCCCCAAATGGCTTCTCAAAATTGTCTTATAGATAATAGCTAAAATTTATTGAGTGCTTGCTATGTGTCAAGCTTTGCTTTAAGTGTTTTACATGTAATATAAAATCCTCCCAACAACCTTCTGGTGAAGGTACTACTATTATCACATTTTATAGATGAAGATACTGAAACACAGAGAGGTAAATTATCTTGCCCAAGGTCACAGAGCTGGTAGGTGGCAGAACTAGGATTCAAACTTTGGCAATTAAGAGTCCTTACCTAGCCACTTTACTAATGTAATCTTATCATAGGCACAGAGTTTAATTAAAACATTAAAATTCTCCTAAGCTTGAAGTCCTCCATAGTGGCACCATACTGTCCTCCATAGAGGCTACACCACAGATAGACAACAAGACCTCCTGTATAGTACAGGGAACTATATTCAGTTTCTTATAATAACCTATAATGGAAAAGAATCTGAAAAGAAAAAATATATCTGTATGTATATGTAACTGAATCACTCTGCTGTACACCTGAAACTAACATTGTAAATCAACTACACTTCAATAAAATTTGTTTTAAAAAACGTCAAGAGAATTTGATAGAAAATTCTGGAGCCATGAGTAAGCTTTTCAAAAGTAAGTTATTACAGGGAATCCAAGGTGTTACTGTTTCTGTCTTTCACAGATCTTATGAAAAAGATTTGCTTTTGCTGGCTGTATGTTTTGTTGTTTGAGCCCCATTGTTCTCCTTTTAGTCTCTTCAGGAGGAAAATCCTTAGAAGTTAGAGTTGAAAAATGTCCAGCAGAGCAGTCAACTCCTTGCTTATTCAAGCAGGATTGTTCTCCATGACACACCCCATGTGTTTTTATTTAATGTTTCCAATCTTCTGAACAGAGTACACTTCTTCCCCTGAATACTTTGTTAGGAATTTTCTCCAAATCCTTTCTTTCTTCTGAACAGTCTATATGTTACATTGGCTTGTAATCTTCCAGACAGAACTGTGAAGCACTGAGCAAGTATTTTTTCAAGGCTCTACCCATGCCCATTCCTTAGCACCACCACTACAGTTACAGGGTGCTAAAATTTATATGCAACATGAAGAAAGAAAAGGCCACAGTTCTCAGGAAACACTATAATTTGGGCTGTTCTGGGGGAAGAGGGAAGCCCCTAGTAACTGGGACTGTACATGGTTATTATTGTACAAACTAGGGAGAAGTGAGAGGAAATCCACACTGCAGGTGAAAGACAGTAAGAGGCTCAAGGAGAAAGTAAATATTCTACAACTCTTCCTTATCTCCTTTTGTGCTAGAAAGATTCATGGCTCCATGAATGATCTGAAGTAGGGTCCCTACATAAGTTATCATCTAAATCAAGATGTTCTTTAGAGTACTCTTTGCTGAATAAAGACAACAGGTGTAAATTGAACTGTTCTGGGCAAACTGGAAAAGCTGGCTTCCCTATCCTGGAGGTAAAGCTCTCTAAAACTTGATGGCATAGATTCATGGTAGAGGACTCTACTGTAGGCCCATGTTGGACATCACAGAGTGCCCCACAGTTGCCCAGGACAGCACAAGGAGATGAGACAGCTCCCTGGGCCATGCATCCAGCCAGGGCATCAGCTGGGGGTTTTGTGTTCATATTTGTACAGTATCTTCTCAGATGAAATTGCCCTGCTGATTGCACAAAGGAAGAACAATTAGCACATTAATTAATTAGAATCTTGTTTTTTAATTCTGCTATGAAGACTAATCTTTTGTTAATTTGAATGAGATCCTAAGCTTACCCTAAGCTTTAATTATAGTGTTTTTATTTTAAAATATTGGCTGGCCCTGCTCCGATACTAGAGTGCTTAAATTTAAATACTCCAAGGGTAATTTAAACACATGATAATTTACTGACGAGTACTAATGACCCAAAGGAATTCCACATTGTTTAGTTCAAACAAATGATTAAGATGATAACAGACCATAAATTATGCTGATCACATTTTAAAATTCTTGTCCAGGGAGTGTGAGTACCTGTAAATGGGTGTGTGTCTGTTTGTGGTTGTCTCTGAACTGTCATGAGAGACTACAGAATAAGGGTATTGGAGACTTGCAGCTTTTCAGGGAGCCTGCCCTTGTTTTGAGTTCCTGCTCTATTATAAGCCATACTACCTTCATGACTCTTGGCAAGTTACTATCGCCTCTGAGCTTTTGTTCCCCATTTGTAAAATGAGATTAATAATACCCCTCTCAGAGAAGTGTTTGTGAGGATTAATGAGCCAGCATATGTAAAGTGCTGGGCAAATAGTACACTCCTGATAAATGGTAGCTATTATAATTTACATAGATATCTTATTTGTAGTTGTATATTCTTGTGTGTGCCTCCATGTTTATATTTTCCAGGTATCCATATTTGACTTTGAATCCATGTACTTACCTGGGTATATAGATGTATATTTCAGTATTTGCTGGTATGTATTTCTCTCTGTGTCTATGTTAATGCAGAAGTCTTGGTATGCAGCTAGATCTATGCATATATTGAGTGAGAGTCTGTGTGTATGAAGGAGGTGTGCCATATCTGCATGAAGAAATGTGTATCACTGTGCTTTCTGTAGTTGATGATCTCAAACTAGGCTGTGAAGACCACCTAAGCATGACTTTTCCATTTCCAGCAAATACTTTCAATTATTTGGCCTTGATTTCATCCTCATTTAGGTGGCCCAGGTAGTGGAGGTGGTTTGGTTGTGTTCCCTCCTTTTTTGGATTTGTGAGTATGTGTGTGTGTGTTTGTTAGAGCCAACAACTCCTTAGCCAACAATTAGCTACTTCCTTTCTCCTGCTTCCTTTTATTTTTCCTGCTCTCAAGTAACTCCTCCCTTCCCTTTTTTTCACTGTGTACAGACTTACTGACTTTTTACCCTCATTAACATTGGCAGGGAGGTGAGGGAAGGAGGGAACATCTGAAGCAGGTGGGACAGCAGTCTTCAGCTCTGAAACAAATTGTGAACCTGTTCAATGTGAACTCAAATTTGGGCCCCTGTTTTTTTGACAGGCAGATTAGCATAGAAAAGGAAGAACGTCCAGGTGGGAGAATCACCAAAGACAAATTGAGAGGTGGGTACTCACCTTTGTGGTATGATCTTACAATAACCATGAAGTCCCCTCCACCTGTTTCTCACACTGCCCTGCCACAGCACCTGAAAACCCACCATTAGGTCCTGTGCATGGTGAGGCTTCTCCACATGCTGCAAATACAGCTTTGTGGCCAGTTTTGTGGCACCCCTGTAATATGAAAGTGTACCAAGGTTCTGTCCCACTGGGTGAACCATTATTCTCATAAGTTCTAAAGAGTCTGGGGAATCTTCAGGACCATTCTGCTGGAATTTAAATTGTCACTGAGGAGAGGGAGGCATTAAGGACAAACAATCCTCACCTTCCTCTTTCTGCCTTTCCCTAATTTCAAGTCAACAGCTCATTATCAAGCATCGACCACATGAAGTCCTTAGATTGGGGGTGGGGACCAGGCACAAAAATACCACCTCTTCCTCTCTCCTCTCCACCTTGCAGTCTTTACCCTATGCCCTCCTCATTGCTGCAGGGAGCAAAGAAGATCAGATAGACCAATGTTAAACTATTTTGGTTATCCTTTCCCACAAGTTTTGGAATTTTAAAACAGGGCCTGGGGACAGCTTCGTGCACTCCTTCCCACATTTAAGCAGTGCCTCTACATTCTGAAATTAATCTCTCTGCCCCTTGCTGGAGCCAGTCTCCCATTTCTTCCACAGTGGAGACCATCTATTTGGTAGAGAGGAAGCATTCTGATTAAACTAACTTGATTTAAGGTGTGAATGCTATCTTGCTTGATGCATTTATTTTCCAAAATAAATGCACATTTTGCAGGGGAGCTTATTAAAAATAACTCTCAAATGGTAGGAGTTTAACAGAAATTTGGGGCCTTCAAGGCTATCTGAACCTCTCAAGATACAGCATATAAGTAATTAATGTTTTCCTCTCAATACTCATAAAATTCTTATATTCACCCAATTCTTCTGGTGCTCACTTTTCTCTTCAACAAGCCTCACAGCAAACAAAACAAAACAAAACAAAAACAAAACAAACAACAAAAAAACAAGCCTCATAGCCATGCTGTCATGATGCAACATGGCATAGGATTTCTCTTGACATAAGGGCTTCTAGGCTCCATAGAAGGGTTTGGATCACCCTGGGGGTGTGGTAGGAAATCATCCTTATTCTATCCACAGCCACTACACTGAACCCAGAGACTCCCATAGTAGAAGTCTAACCTAGCCTCACATACCCCCATGTAATTGTTGAACCCATTCCCTCAAATGTTTAAACATCTCCTTCTTCTTCCTCTCTTCTTCCAACTTCTATTTTTTCAGAAATAGTTAAGAATCAAATTCTACTTGGTGATCTACAAAGGGAGCTACATCACTGTGGGACCTATCTTATGAAAGGTAAGACTCTAAGGTAGAAAGCCCTGAGGAGTATGTATTTATATGAGACAGACGGCTGAATATGCTGAAATAAATTGTGAATTGTTATTCTTAATAAGTATTAGTAAATAATACTAATAGTAGGTAACATTTTTTGAACATCGCTATGTGCTTGGCACTGTATTAAGTGCTTTGCAGGCATCATATCCTCTACTTTTTGAACTATTGCAGGGCTGTGGTTAAGAAATAGAGTGCCTAGATTCACATTCTAGTGTCACCCCTTACTAGCTGTATGACTTTGGGCAAGTTACTTAACTTTCCTTTGTGTTGGGAATCCTATAAACTGGAGATAATAACAGTATATGTTTTATAAGGTGGTTGGGAGGATTATATAAGATAACCCATTTGGGCTTAAAACAATGCCTGATTCCCAGTACTTGGTCAATTAACATTATCTTTGGTTAATGATTCTCCAGTTAACCCTGTAGGGTAGGTATAGTACTAGCTTCATTTATATATTATGAAACTGAGGCTCAGAGAAGTTACTCATCTTGACCAAGATCAAACAGCTAGTAAGTAGAACTAGTGTTCAAACTCAGATCCATCTGATTTCTCATTGAACTACTTTGCTACTCTATTTAATGTATTTGACAGAGAAAAAACAATGATCAATATGTGAGTCCTAGCTTTACCTATATTGTTATGTGTAATATCTTATTAATTTTTACTGTGTTCTTCTACCTTCATCAAGATCATTAGCTAAGATTAGTAAATGTTACTGCATTCTAATTCACATATATGCATTTAAATCTTGCATTTGTATTTCACAACAGGGACCTAGCCTCTGCAAGCACTTTTATACCTTAATACCTGTAACCAAAACCTAGGATTTTACTTAAGCTACTAAATTAATGCATTGTACAGTAGCCTTATGGGTAAAATTCTAAGTCTCAGATTTATGAGCTATTCATTTGTACAGCAGACATTACTCTCTGTTCAATCTTTGGCCAGAAGAAGTTATACCAATGGAAAGAAAAGGTAAATGTACTTTAGCATGGGTGAGGCAATCAGGGCTAAGTACCTGATCAGGGAAGGGAGAATAGCTGTGAGAGAATAGCTGTGAGGCTGAGCCAAAAAACCCTGTCAGTGGGCCAATCAATCTTAGAAGACTTTAATGTATTTCAGAAACTGTTTAAATGATGGGAAAGACCATTTGACTGCCTGAAGGAAAAGTATTCCAGGGAGAATATATTGTTTTGGAAAAGGTTCAGAGATGGGAGTGGGATGTGCCTGCAGGGAACCTGAAACAGGTGTGCCTTCATACATGAGGTGTAACCATAAAGTGATAAATGTGACTTCTTTTGATACAAACATACCAGAACTTTATATCCTAGCAGTGTTGTCCTCTTCAAAGCAGACATCTTAGGGAGTCTAGATTCTTAATGAAGTTCAACATACCTTTGAAAATTCTCTTCTGGTCTAGCCTTCAGAGCAAAATGTGCAAACTGTGCCCATTCCATTAAGATAAAAAGTGAAAATAACTAGCTGCCATGTAAGAAGGGTCTGAAGACTGGAATATGACTCATGACTTCTTAGACATCACCTTTGATGATTACTTGGTAATCTGGAGAGGTGACCTTCTATACCAATAAGGTAAATGGACCCATCTTACTTGATTAAGGCTTGTGAGACTCATATGGCCTCTGGGATCTTCTCCCAGGTATAACACTCTCTTTTCTTTTTCATGTTTATCTTGAGTTGACGGCATATCATCCTGCCAGAGTTTACTTGCTTACAAATGGAGAACTAAATGGAGTTATATGAAAATCTTCTATACTTTCTATCCTTTATGAAATAGGCACCATGTGACCAAATGAATTTCATCCAGGTCTTTCTTAATGGATAGAGACAAAAGCAAGAGAGCTGTCAGACGGAGCTGGTATGATACAAAATTGAATAGAGATAATTGGGCAGTCCAAGATGTGTGATAACTGTTATCCTGGAAGCCCAAATGACTTTGTATGATATATGGGGTTTGTTTTTAACAGAGGCTTCAAAGAGATTAACAAGTATGAAAACAAATGATGGTCATTTAGATTTAAAAATGAAAACATGTACGGGAAAATTGCATATAGTCTGGGATGGAGCTTGGAGTTGGGATCAGGGATCTCAAATGACAGTAGAGAGGGTCCAGCTAAATGCTGGGGCTTGTGAATTTCATACTGTGAGTATAAACAGTGTTGCTACGAGAACATGAAGTTAAAAGAGGGGAAAAGAGATGGAGTTACTTGTGTCAATGCATCAAATGTTAGATTATGTTAGTTAAGAAGTAAGGCCAAAGAATGACTCATAATATTTATTAAGCACCTATTATGTTTCAGCTTCTTTAAATATATTGCTTTAAAACAAGCCTGTTAACTAAAGGTTATTGTACCCATTTTAATGATGAGGAAACTGAGGCTCATGATGTAACCTGCCTAAAGACACATAGCTAGTAGTTGGCAGAGCTAGGATTGAACATAGATCTCACTGACTCCAAAGTTTATGCTCTTAATTAGTATATTAAGCTTTTCTTTAAGGATGGGTGCATCTGAGTGTGCACGTAGAGAAGAAAGAGCTAGAAGAAAAGTGTGTTTTTTAAAGGCTAACAGTCTTCAGGAGAAAGGCTTAAGAATGTGGGCAGCAATGGGATCCCAGGTTGGTGTTGCCAATTACAGGGAATGTAGGAGGAAGAATTAAGTAGTGTTTGAACAGAGATTATAAACTGGTGGCCCGTTGGCCAGATCCAGCTAGCACACATGTTTTTTTTGGCCCACACAGTGTTTTCTAAAATATCAAATTTATTGCCAGTATTTAAAAAGAGAATTTTTCACATAAAAATTCCACTTTCCAGCTTCTCTTAAAAAAAAAGAAAAAGATCTGGCAACATGGGGCCTTCAATCCTGCATGGTAAAATCAGCCATGGTTGCACATTATACTGGTATTTGTGTACCAGTTTCCCAAAATCTTTAGCATGTCCTACACTTGGGCATCTTTACTCATTAAGTTACCTGCTGAGCTCCTGTAAACATTTTGATCTATGACTGATGGTTTTGATAGTCACACTTGATGACTCCCTATTTTCTTTCAAGAAGATACCATCTTATAGAAGAGATAGCAATGAAAGTAGGGCAAGACACCTTTTATGAGGTGATTCAAGGTGCTGAAATGTCTACATGGCTCCTTTGATTAATGTAAGAGAGGAGCTAGAATCACTGTGGTGTCAGCTATCAGCCTGGCTGGAGCTTGGTATGTTCTTCTTTAGTTGTTCATTCATTTGGGTACAGGTATGGGCATGCTGTATTTTTTTCTTGTTTGTTTGTCTGTGATTCAAGGTTGGATCATAAACAGTTTTTAGTTGGCAAGCAGAGAGCATAGTGAGGACCCCAGGGTCTTAGGTAAGATGGACCTCAAGATACCAACAGTAAAAAAAAAAAAAAAAAAAAAAAAGATATCAACAGTAGTAGGACCTGTCATCCATTGCAAAGAGTCAATGTTGGTCAGAGATGTTAGTGTATCCCTGAAAAGGAGGCAGCAGCCTAAAAGCCATAAAGGTGTCAGAAGGAAGATTGTCTAACTATGTTAGGTGTTGGGAAGAAATGTGGGAAGTAAATCAGTGATCCAGGAGGATTCTAGTTTATTTTTTAAGTGAATTTACTAAGGGGCTTGTATCTAGAACTATTACAATTCAATAATAAAAAGAAAAATAACCCAGTATGAAAATGGGCCAATTATTTGAATAGGCGTTTCAAGACAGAAGATATACAAGTGGCCAATAAGCACATGAAAAGATACTCACCATTGTTAATCATTAGGGAAATGCAAAATAAAACCACAATGAGATACTACTTCACACTCATCAAGATGGCTGTAACCGAAAAGACAGATAATAACCAGTGTTGTTGAGGATGTGGAGGAGTTGGAATCTTCATTTATTGTTGGTGGGTATATAAAATGGTGTAGCAGCTTTGGAAAACACTCTGGCAGTTCCTCAAAAAGTTAAACATACAGCTACTATATGTCCCAGCAATTCCATTCTTATGTTCAAGAATAAGGAAAATACATGTCCACAAAAAATCTGTACATGAGTATTCATAGCAGCATTATTCATAGTAGCCAAAAAGGAAAAACAAACCTAATGTCCGTCAACAGACAAAAAGACAAACAAAATATGGTATACTCAATACAATGGAATACTATTCAGCAATAAAAAGGAATAAAGTACTGATACATGCTACAATATGGATGAACATTGAAAACATATATGCTAAGTAAAAGAATCCAGACCAAAAAAGTTGTATAATGAACAGATATTTCTCCAAAGAAGAGATACAAATGGTGAACAGATATATGGAAAGATGTGCAATATCATTTATCAGGGGAATGCATACCAAAACTACAATGAGACATCACCTAACTTGTGTTAGAATGGCTACTATTAAAAAAAGAAAAGATATCAAATGTTGGCAAGGTTGTGGAGAAATTGAAATCCTTGCACACTGTTGGTGGGAATGTAAAATGATATAGCAACTATGTAAAATGGTATGAACATTCCTCAAAAAATTAAGATAAGAACTAGCATTTGACCCAGAAATCCCACTTCTGGGTATATATCCAAAAGAATTGAAATCAGGATCTCAAAGAGATATCTTCACTCCCATGTTCACTGCAGCATTATTCACAATAGCCAAGCTATGGAAACAACCCAAGTGTCCATCAATAGATGAATGGATAAAGAAGATTTGGTATACATACACACACAGTGGAATATTATTCAGCCTTTTTTTTTAAAAGGAGGAAATTCTGCCACTTTTAATGACATGCATGAGCCCGGAGGACATTAGACTAAGTGAAATAAGCCAGTCATAGAGGGTCAAAGAATGCATGATTACACTTATATGAGGTGTCTAAAAAGTCAACCTCTTAGAAGCAGAGAATACAGTAGTGGTTGCCAGAGGTTGGGGGTGGTGGTGAGAGAAATGGAGAGTTGCTATTCACTGAGTATAAAATATCCACTCTGCTAGATGAATAAGTTCTAGATATCTACAGTAGTTATGATGTAGAGTCTGCTGGTATTGTGCACTTTGAAATTTATTAAGAGGGTAGATCTCATGTTAAGTGTTCTTACCACACCAAAAAAAAAAAAAAAAAAAAAACGAACAAAGGGACACAAGAAAACTGTGGGAGTTTGTTAGGTGTGTCTATTACCTTGATTGCAATGATGTTATCACAGATGTTTGCATATGTCCAAACTCATTAAATTGTGCATATTAAATATGTGCAGTTCTTTGTATATCAATTTTACCTCAATAAAGCAGTTAAAATATTGAATGAATCCTTTATATGGAGTGTCCAGAATAGGTAATCTGAGAGACAGAAAGTAGATTAGAGACAGAAAGTAGATTAGAAAGTTTGGGAGAAGGATTTGGAGGGAATGGGGAATGACTACTAATGGATATAGAGTTTCTTTTTGGGGTGATGAAAATATTCTAAAATTAGACAATGTTGATGGTTGCACACCTCTGTGAATATAGTAAAAGCCACTGAATCGCACACTTTAAATGAGTCAATTTCATGATTTGTAAATTATATCTCAGTAAAACTGCTTTAAAAATGAATTCATAAAACAGACGTAATCTATGTATTGCATTGTTTCCTAAACTTGGGAAAAGAGAAAAAAATTAGAGATTTCTGTCCTTTATTGTATCTTCCATTCTTATCCCCTGAAAAGGACTTTAGGCCACTGCCCCTTTGGATTTCAACTTAAATCTTTAAGTTAGTGAAGGGGGCTGAAGATCATTGCTCAGCCCAAATTTCCTTTCAAATTGTGTATCTACATGAAAAGTCTCTCTGGACTTAGTATTCATTTGCATACCCACCTCAACCTTTACTCCAGGACACTCTCCTTGGTGTATCTGGTCTCTTCCTGAGTGTTGTTGAAGACAAATATCATTGAATACAAACAAATAAGCTAGCTAACTAGCTAGCTAACTAGCTAGCTAACTAGCTAGCTAACTAACAAACTCAAAACACCACAGAGGATTCCAAAGTCTAGCATTGGAAAGGACCCTAAAATGGAGTAATATATTCTAGGCAGACTCAGATGGGTAATAGACAATCCTTTATAGAAACATATCTACAATGAAAGCAATTCCATAATTTCTATTGCTATGTGGTACAGTCAGTCTCCTTGCCTCATCTGGTAGTTTCCTCTATTGTGAAATCTAAATTAAGTACTGGGAATCCTCAGAGAATATCTGAGAGAAGAACCATGTGCTTCTAGGAAAAGGTAAAGTAAGTAGGGTGGAGAAAAGAATGGCTATTTCGGAGAGTGGTGGTGGAAGGGACTCGTTTTTACTGAAGACCTTATAAACAGCTCTAAACAGGCAGACAGCACTTCAGCTCTAAGACCATTACCCTAGCTATGATAACAAGCTTTTCTATTGATGTGGTAAAAATGACTTTAAAGTGGAAACTCCCTAAGCAATTCCTAGTTTTATCTAAGACTTTCTTTTCTCAATTTGAAACTCAATAATTTCCTTCTGTGGTTTTATCAGTGGGCCAAAGGTCTGATAAGATTGCTTCCTTCCTGCACTAGGAACTCTGCCATCTCCCTTGGAAGAAGTGATATACTTGCCTTTCTCCCTTGGCTCAGAGCTCAGCGGAACAAGAGTCATAGGAGCTATGGAGCCAAAAAGTGCAGAGGCAGGCCACTGTGACTAGCCCAGGGGTGGACCAGAATGGACTTGAATTGAGTCCTCTATCTTTATTTCTGTGAATGTTGATCATGTGACAAATCACCTTGCTTTGCCCAGTTAGTCTGTAGGTTGAATCAAGAGCATAGTCTAGAAGTAACCATGGTTTATGTATGACTCTGGGGAGTAAACCTGGGTCCAAGAGAGTGTGTCTTTTCTGTTGTTGGCATTGTCAATAACACAGCTTTAGAAAATTTAGTCTGCTGAGTAAATGCCATGGAAGGAGATAGCCATTGTGTGGCGCTCCTGAAGGGAAGAGCTCTTGAGAATTTGAGCCACAAGGTAAAAGGTAAAACTCACCTCTGTTGGCTCTTCCCTCTCTTCCCCCTAAACAATTTAAGAAAATCACAAGGCAACCTTTCAGCTTTAGCAAATATCCCTGGTGACCTGATAGTGCTATCCTCATGCCCAAGATTAGCCTTTCCCAGAAGACTAGGGAGGTCTCCTGTCCCCAAATTTCCTTTATCTACTATCATGCTTTTGATTCTGCCATGTGACGGCTATTCCTTTGGTTTAACCCTTATGAATATACAACAAACATACAGGGGAAGAATGACACATTAAGCCACCAACTACATTTGACACCTTCAGTAGAGTTCATTTGCTGTATAGCAGAAGGGAAAGCAGGACTCTGAGGGACTAGAATATGGAATATAGTAGAGGGATTTTGAGCCAGGGGTCTGGGCGGAGGAAATCAGGATCAAGGTGGATGATGGTGCTGAAAGAACAGGTGGAAGGGTGCCAAAGACAGTCAGCTCTGCTGTAGTAGGAGATGAGCTCAGGAAAGAATCTCAGAAAAGGGACTTTTTAGCCCTCCTGTCTCACCCAAGAGAACTGAATGACACAATTACTGTTTAGTGAGGCAGTAAGAGATCCGGCAGCAAAAGAGATCTCCTTGCAGTGTGGCATCTTTGTCAGCTACTAAAAGGTAAGTGACAGCTAGCTTTTAAGCAAAAAGGATTTGGCATGTCTTCTGTTGGTAGATGTGTGGGTTTGGTTACCCCAAAAATGAGCATGGGAAGAGAATAAGGTAGAAGGAGTAAGAATAAAGGTGCAGTAAGTGTGAATGAGGAGTGGGAGGGCTGGGAGGATGGCAAGCTCCATAGTATCAAAAGCCTTGTCCAGGGCCCTCTGAGAAATGCTTTGCTTATTTCTTTCTCTCCTTTGTTGTTCCCTTCTTTGCTCTCCCTCATCTTTGTCTCCTCTCTTGCTCCTATTCTCCTAGAAATTCCTGCCTCTCCCTGACTTCTACCCTGACTGGATTTCAAGGATGCCAGTGGTCCTCTTTAGTCTTCCTTTGCCTCTGGCTCCATCCCAGTCCCAGCTGGTGTCCCTCAGGACCAAAGAGGCTGCTGGCAGACATTGTTTTCACAAATCAAGTCACATATTGGGCCCAAAGTCTACATACACCGTGTTAATTATCAGCTCATCAATTAATAGTGAGCAGCTGCATGCTTCATGTGTTTTTCCAGAGCTGCACAGGGGGCCCTGGTAGCTGATCACTGGTTTGGACTCTGGTTCCCAGTGGAGTTGAAGGGAACAATTTGTTTTGGCTGAGGATGACCTGTTAGAATAGAATTTCTCTGTCTCTCCTCGGTGTCTAGACTATACTCTATTACCCCATCTGATAGTCTATAAAGACTTCTCCGCATGGGATGCAGCTTTGATAGCAACCCAAACAAAGAAGATGGGAGCACAAAAGGAATCTCATTTTACCCAGCAGCTCCTTTCTCCTTCCTCAATGTTGCGCTCTTTCTCCCATTCCCCACCATACTAGGCTAGTGTGGAATATTGGTGAGGTGGTGTTTTTGCACCAGGAGTTACCTGGTGGATAATGGATTATGGGAGGTTAGGAGAACCATGCCTTCTTTTGTACCTAAGAGGCGACTGGGAAGAGGATGTAGGAAGCCTTTTCTTTTCCCTCCTGGAGATTGGAGTAATAGGCAGAAAAGAAATTGTCACAGATGTTTCAAAAGTCAGATATTTCCCAGAGGCCCAAAGGTATTCTGCATCTTCTAGGCTCAGCTGGCTTTTTCACACAGGGATTCTCCTGCTGCTGAAGCTCATGTCTGGCATGAATAGAAGGAAGGGGCCAAGGCGCCTGTTGGCCCCCATGAACTAAGCAGAGCCTTAGTAGTTGAAGGAGTCAGAAGAAGTGATGTGGTCAGTGTATGAAGGTGAAGATTAAGAGGCCATTCTGAGAATCTCCCAGAAAGTTTAGTGGCCTCCAAATTCTACACGTACTACTTCAGCTTCCTGTGCACATGGTAGATGCTCAAGAAATGCTTACTAAGTTGAAAGGGAAATGAAGTCACATTCTTTGAAGCCATTGGCTAGCTTCAATTAAGCCCATACAGATTTCTTGGAAAGGGGCTAGAAACACAGATTGGTATTCATCTTCAGGACTATATATATTCATTTTCATATTCTTTTTCATTAAAGGTTATTACAAGATATTGAATATAGCTCCCTGTGCTATACAGAAAAAATTTGGTTTTTTATCTATTTTTATATATAGTAGTTAATATTTGCAAATCTCAAACTCCCAAATTTATCCCTTTCCACCTTCTTTCCCCCCAGTAACCATAAGATTGTTTACCATGTCTGTGAGTCTTTCTGTTTTGTAGATGAGTTCATTAGTGTCTTCCTCTTCTTTTTTTAGATTGAACAGATGTGTGATATCATATAGTATTTTTCTTTCTCTTTCTGGCTTCCTCCACTTAAAATGATGATCTCCAGGTCCATCCAGGTTGCTGCAAATGGCATTATTTTATTCTTTTTATGGCTGAGTAGTATTCCATTGTATAAATATACCACAATTTCTTTATCCACTCTTCTGTTGATGGACATTTAAGTTGTTTCCGTTTCTTGGCTATACATAGTGCTGCTACGAACACTGGGAGAGGGGGCATGTATCTTTTCAAATTTGAGTTCCTTCTGGATATATGCCAAGGAATGGGATTGCTAGATTATATGATAGGTCTATTTTTAGTTTTCGGAGGAATCTTCATACTGTTTTCCATAATAATTCTCTTTTTCAAAGCTTCACTCTCAGACACAATTAAGATACTTGGAAACAGTTTGATCATTCTGAGGTTTGCTTTTAACAGTCTTTAGGTGATATCAGAAGCTACCAAAATATTTTGGTCTGGAGCTAGTTTGTCCTCTCTACTGAGGTAATATCCTTCTGAGTACTTATCTAATGTCTCACTCTTTAGGAGATTTCTTGACTTTGGCTTTTGGGAATGTGAACTCTAAACAGCTCTGTTTGAGCTTCAAGAATTGTTCTGCTAGCTACTTTCTGATCATCTGATGGTACTTTACTCACATACATGATCATAACTTATGGAAAACTGGAGAGGGAAGTTTCTACATGTCTCCAGAGCTCTCACTGTATACAGACTTCTCCTCTCTATTACTCTGACCTACATATTCTAACACCTTGTCCTCTTCAAATACTCCACTCTGTCTCCTCAACTTAGTGAGAATACCAGACTCTTTCCAGTTTCTCGCTTCCTGCATTACATCCTGGAAACTCTTTCCTGGTAGCTAGCTAGGGCAATTGTAGGGCTCACCTTATTTGTTTCCCTTCTCTTAAGAATCCTGTGAGGACTTGTTTGATGTTTAAAAATCATAGTTTCATATATTTTGCCTGTTTTTTCCAGTTTCATTGAGAAATAATTGACATACATCACTGTATAAGTTTAAGGCATACAGCATGATGATTTGATTTACATATATTGTAAAATGATTACCACAATAGGTTCAGCTAACATCCATTTTCTCATATAGATACAATAAAAAGAAAAGAAAGAAAAAAAGGAAAAAGCTTTTTTCCTTATCATGAGAACTCTTAGGATTTACTGTCTTAACTCCCTATATATCATAGAGCAGTGTTAGCTATAGTCATCATGTTGTACATTACATCCCTAGTACTTATTATTTTATAATTGAAAATTTGTACCCTTTGACCACTTCATCTAATTCCCCTTATGTCTCTGGTAACCACAAGTCTCATTTTCTATAATATTTTTTAAGATTCCACATGTCAGTGAGATCATACAGTATTTGTCTTTCTCTGTCTGACTTATTTCATTCAGGATAATGCCTCCAAGATCCATCCATGTTGTTGCAAATGGTAAGATTTCATTCTTTTTTATGGCCAAGTAATGTTCCATTGTGTGTGTGTTTGTGTGTATGTGTGTGGTTTTTTTTTTAAATCACAGCTTCTTTATCCATTAGTCTATTGATGGGCACTCAGGTTGCTTTCATATCTTGGCTATTGCAAATATTCCGCTATGAATATGGGGTACAGATATGTTTTTGAGTTTGTGTTTTTGTTTCTGTTGGATATATTTCCAGAAATGGAACTGCTGGATCATATGGTATTTCTATTTTTAATTTTTTGAGGATCATCCATACTGTTTTTCATAGAGGCTGTATCAATTTACAATCCCATGAACAGTGCATAACAATGCTCTTTCTTTTCCATATTCACACCAGCATCTTTTTTGGATGATGGTCTAACAGTAGTGAGTTTATAATTTGGTTTTAACTAGCATTTCCCTAATGACTAGTGATTTTGAGCATTTTTCCACATATCTTTTGGCTTTTTGTATATCTTTTTTGGAGAAATGTCTATTAAGATCCTTTGCTCACTTTTAAATTGGGTTATTTGTTTTTCTGCTATTGAGTTGTGTGAGTTCTTTATATATTTTGGATAGTAAGTCTTCATCAAATACATGGCTTCCAAATATTTTTTCCCATTCCATAGGTTTTATTTTCACTTTATTGATGGCTTTTTTTTTTCTGTGCAGAACCTTTTTAGTTTGATGTAGCCCCATTTGCTTATTTCTTTTATTTTGTTGCAAGTGCTTTACATGTCATATCCAAACAATCATTGCCAAGACCCATGTCAAGACAATTTATTCCTGTTTTCTTCTAGGAGTTTTATGACTTCAGGTCTTACATATAAGTCTTTAATCCACTTTGAGTTAGTTTTTACAAGTGGTATAAGATATGGGTTCAGTTTCATTCTTTTACACGTGAATACCACAGCACCATTTGTTGAAGATATTGTTTTCTCCTTTGAGTGTTCTTGGCTTCCTTGTCAAATACTAGTTGATTGTATATGTTTGGGTCTATTTCCAGGCTCTTGATTCTGTTCCATTGCTCCACTTGCCAGTACCATACTGTTTTGATGACTATAGCTTCACAGTATAGGTTGAAATCATCTCCTGCTTTGTTCTTCATTCTCAGGATTTCTTTGGTTATGGGTCTTTTGTGGCTCCATATAAATTTTGAGTGTTTTTTCTACTTCTGTGAACAATGCCATTGTAATCTTGATAGGGATTGCACTGAATCTATAGATGACTTTTGGTAGTATTGACACTTTAACAATATTAATTCTTCCAATCCATGAACACAGGATACCTTTCCATTTATTTGTGTCTTCTTTGGTTTCTTTTCATCAATGTCTTGTAGTTTTCAGAGTAGAGATCTCTCACCTCCTTAGGTAAAATTATTCCTAAGTATCTTATTTTTTTATGATATTGTAACTGGGATCAATTTCTTTATTTCTTTTCCAGAAATTTCTCATTGTATGTATAAATGCTACTGACTTTTGTATGTTAATTTTATATCCTGCAACTTCATGGAATTCATTGATTAGATCTAACAGGTATTTTTTTTGGTTGAAGCTTTAGGATTTTCTACATATAAAATCATGTCACTTGCAAATAGAGATAATTTTACTTCTTCCTTTCCAATTCTAGTACCTGTTATTTCTTTTTTCTTGCCTGATCACTGTAGCTAAGACTTCTAGTAATATATGGAATAGGAGTGGTGAGAGTGGGCACCCTTGTCTTGTTCCTGATCTTAGACAGCTCTGCATATTACTAATATGAAGACAGTCAGTTCACTTTAAGCAGGTATATGGAGGGAACATTATAGTGACTAATCAGATGTGAAATGCCTGCCCCAACTCCACCTACCCCAACTAAATTATATTTCATATAGAGTTGTAACAATGCTAATTATAATAATGCTTTACATATGTTCATGATTAAGATCCTGCAACATTTCACCTCTTATGTGTTTCCATGGCACATTTCCGTTTCAGTACAAGTTTTTTTTCATTTTATGAAATGCTGAGTACTACAATAGTTCCTTTTGCACATTCATTTTCTTTCCTGAAAACAAAAAAAAATTTTTAAGCTTTTATTCATTGATTTATAGAAGCATGCTTTACTTTTAATGACACTGTATCTAAGTCGTTGCTAGCCAAGCCTTAATTATGTTCCTGCTTTCTGTCTCCCCTCCCTTTTTTCCTGTCTTTTTCTTTCCTGCCTTGCAATTATAAATAGGGTAATGTTCAACTTGACTGGCTTGCATTTAGGACTTTCCCAAAAGGCCCTAACAGAGGACCTGGGGATGAGCCAGTATTTCACAAGTTTGGTTTAGATATGTACCCCAGAGGTTTCCCAAGTATCCAGACTGCCAAGTTGGCCTAGCAATCTCCCCAAAATCACTTCTCCTGCTGTGCTCTGCCCCTTGGACTTCCAGGGGATCTATTCAATTGAGTCCTTGTCTTCTAAGAGGCCCAGGTATGCTGGTATCTGAGGCGTAGCTAAACAAACCCAGCAGGGAATGGGGAGCTGCCTGTGTTACCACCATCAGAAGAGCCATTCCTCTCATCCATCTTTCATCACAATTCCCAGCACACATTAAGCACTTGGTTGCAGAGGAAAAGACACATTCCCCGGATCCCAGGGGTTCCTGTTCTGTGAGGACCAGGGACACATGCAACCAACAGACACACAAATATGAACATCATGACTTGGAAATGCTAAAGTTACAGCATTGAACAATGGTGTGTGTGTGTGTGTGTGTGTGTGTGTGTGTGTGTGTGAGTGTGAAAGCTACATAAGTTGAGGCCATTTTTCTAAGCCTTTTGTCCTTCCCAGAACATTTAGGACAGAGCTGATCATAAATTAAATGGGGCTTTTACCCAGTACCCTTTTCAGCCCATGTCTATATGCTCCTCCTTTCTCTATCTCTTTTTAAAAAGGAAAAGAAAGTCCTGTGGTAAAGCTGTGTGCAGCCATACATTTATTTTATTTAGTAGAGGAAAAAATGTAACCATCTTACACTAGTTGTCCCTTCTCTCCTACCTTCTGTTTCTTCCTCCTTCCATTGTTCTTCTCAGCCCCTTTCTTCTGAAGTCTCTTTCTCTCCATCTGCTCCCCTCTGTTCTCCTCTTAATCCCTAAGATATCTCTGCTGGAGATTGTAGCTGGAGAGTTAGAGACAGGCAGACAGACAGAGACAGAGAAAGGGGAGGATGAAGGAGGAAGGAGGGAAGAGGGGAGGGGAGAGGAAATAAGACAAGGGTGGGTGAGGGTTTTACGGAAGGAACAATATTTCCTCAGGCCCTAGCACATAGATTCTCTGCCTTCCCTTCACTTTCAAAGAAATTAATAATAATAGGTACCAAACAGTGAAAACTTAGTATGTGCAAGTGTTTTTAATATATTATCACATTTAATTCTTATTATTCTATAAGCTAGCACTATTGATTGCTCCCATTTTACAGATGAGAATATGGAGGTTCAGTAAGATTAATCAGTGGAATCAGACAGCTAGAGTTTAAATCCTAGCTCTGCTATCTACTAGCTAAGTGAGCTTGGACATGTTGCTTACTTCTGTGTGCCCTGTGTGTCACAATTTCTCTATTCTAGAAAGGTACATAGCCTGTATCCTATTTTGTAGAATCCTGTACTTTACTGATATGTTAAAATTGTAGGTGCCAATTTTTTGATTGCAAAGAACCAACCCAAATGTACCCCAGGACCCTCCTCCTCCCATGGGATTCATGCACTTAGCCAAAGATCTTTGGAAGACTTGGTTGATTGGCAGTTCAGGCCACTCATTTGTTGCATAATTAAACAAACAAACAAAAAAACCACATCTACTTGGTGTTGGCCATTCCAGGTGCTGAGGTTATTGTGGGTTAACAAGAAGACATGGCCCCTGTTCTCATGAAACTTTCATTCTAATGGTGGATGCAGACATTAACCACATTATCACAGAAATAAATGCAAAATTACAACTGTGGTAAGTGCTACAATGGATCTAATGGATAAGATCATGATACTATGAATGAGGGAGCAGGGAAAGATCCTGCAGAGAAGTGGTGATGGAGGTAAGATCTGGAAAAAGATAGGGAGTTAATTCTCAAGAAGAGAGAAAGAACTTGCCAGAAAAGTAAATAACTTGCACCTTGTTGCAGGAGGCAGTGGTGCAAATATGAAGAACTGAAGGCAGGTGAGTTTGGCCAGAGTGTAAGTGAATGAGCTGTGTATTGTAGGGTATAGTCAACATGTCAGTCTAGCATGCATTGTTTTTGAGCACACTGGGACATGTGGTAAACTTCCATTGTACTATATAAGCATGATTATAGCACATCAAAGATTTTCCAGGGCAGTAATGAATTCAAATATTCCATTGTGGTGTTGCCATAAGTACATTCATAGCATCAGTTCATGTATTCTAATTTATAGTTTAAAGAATATGGCAGCATGATGCATTCTCAGTTTCCTGTATCATGTCTATTTTGTGGGATAAATGGAATGGCCACAGGGAGTTTCCAAATAGTGAAGGGGGATTAGGTTTTAGTACACCATGAAGGAGGCATTTACACTAGGGTGGGAACACTGGCTAGGCATCTTTCTCACTGACTTTTCATTATTTCCTGATCCCCCTTTTTGTTCCCCAACCCCTCACCACCTTGAGGGTTGCAGTGCTGATCAAGTGAGCCAAAGCTGGGGTAGAGTTTCTAGAGACAGGAGCTTGAATTGGCCAGGGTAGTGACCTAGAATTATAAGGATCAGCAGGAGCCAGGAGATGAGGGCAAGCCTGTTCTTAGAATGCACTGAGAGGGTCAAAAGCTGAGCATGGCAAGCCTAAGGGGTGAATGAAGGGCCACAAATAGGAGACAGTTCCAAGAAGGTCTGAAGCCAGGTATGCAAAGGAACAGAGCAGGAAGTGAAGAGCAAAGGCAGGAGTGAAGTAAGAGGGTTCAAGCAGTTGCCTCAAATGAGGCCCTCAGGTCTGTGATTCATTTTCTTTGGCTGCCTGCCATGTAGTGTGTGGGTGAGTTGGCCCAGTATAATGGCATGGGGCTGGGACTTCTCCCGGTTTGCCCAGTGAGAAGTTCTGACTTGCTCAGGAGCATTCTTTAGGTGAGAGTCTGGTTCCCAAAGCACTCTGCTAATCCATAGCCTTTCTCTTGCACCAGCTCCTGCAACTAACCACTGTGGAGCTGAGAGTTTCAGCACCTCCTGTTCCTCAGCCCATGGTTGTCATGGAAGGGCATAAGGCCATAGGGAAAGATACAAGAAGGCTGGGCTTATCCAAGAGTGCTAGAAGCCACCTACTCACTATGTGGGCAGGGTTAATAGAAAAGAGAAGTCAAAGGGTTCACAGTTTCTTGAATTATAAATAGGCCCAGCAAGGTCTTCAAGCACTTAGTAGGGTGGATATGATATAAATTGGGAGGTAATAGTATTCAGTGTGGGATGACTTTTAGATTTGAATTCAAATCCCAGCTCTGCCATGTGATGGCTGTGTAATCCTAGGTGAGTCACTCAATCTTTCTGTGCCTCAGTTTCTATAGCTAGAGAATGAGGGTAATAATATATGTCACATAAAATTGTTGAACAGCTTATATAAGGGTCTACATGTAAACTATTTAGCATTGTGCCTGGAGTATAGTTGATGTTGAATAAACAGTAGTGGTTATTTTTACTGGGAAGAAAGCTGGATGTGATCTGCTATCTGAATTTTTCTCCTCAAGTATAGGATGGTGTTCAGTGTGCTGAAAAGTGGCAAGGATGGAAATTGTCATTGCAGTGGTTGGGTTAAGGGTGCATTCAATATGTAAACAATTTCTGAATGGGAACTTCATGGTATTAAAGTAGGGAAATCCATCATGTTGCTGAACAACATGTACTAGCAGAGATTTAGTCTGCTGGCCATTGGCAGTGACCCAGGGCTGCCCCATTAGGAGTTAGGTCTAGAGCTTGGCTGTACCAGGGATAGTTGGAATAGTCAGGAACAGGCAGAATCAGAGGGTAAATGCTAATCTTTGCCTTGGAAGCAATGAGATGGTCAAGTATGAGAGATCTGTGTGAAGACAGACACAGGGTGCAGAGCCAAGGTCAGGAGGCAAGTACCCATAGGAACCAGTTCAGAGTGAATGAGGAGCCAGAGCAGGAGCAAAGTGAGTGAGTTCAAGGTGATTGCCATGAAAAGGGCCCTGAGGGCTGACATTTGGCTTTATTGGCTGCCAGCTGAATAGTGTGTGGGTGAGTTGGCTGGAGTTGGTTGGTATGGGCTGGGGCAGACAGTAATAACAATCTTGCTATATGGATATAATTTCTATTTTGTAGGGAAGGAAACTGAGGATTAAAGACATCAAATAATTTGTCTCATGCCACACAGTTCATCCCTAGCAAAGATGAGAAGGTGGGAATGATCCCTAAGAGGACAGTTGAGGTAAAATGAAAAGCAAAGCAAAGTTTCCCCATGGGGGGGCGGGGTGGAGGCAGAAGCCAGAAGTACAAGAGAATGTTGGCAGTTGTTATAGTCTCTGAGACTGTGTTGATTAGAATGGCCACATCATAAGGGATGACTTAATGGTTAAGGAGTACTTCTGAAGCCAGACTGCTGGGGTTCAAAATCTCTCCCTGCTACTAAACAGCTGTATGAACTGCAGAAAATTACTTAACCTCTCAGTGCCACAGTTCTCTCATATGTAAAATGAGCAAGTAATAGTATCGATTTTTTAGGATTGTTATGTAATTTAATTTGTTAGTATAATTAAAGTGCCTGGCTCATAATAAGTGCTATCTAAAATTTAGTTAATAGTAAGAATCATCATCATCATCATCATCATCATCATCATCATCATCATCATCATAGGTTTATTTCAAGGATTTAGATAATGCATATAAAATACTTAGCACAATGCCTGCACATAGTAAGTGCTCAATAGATGAATTATTATTA
Source organism: Camelus bactrianus (assembly GCF_048773025.1). Classification (NCBI taxonomy): domain Eukaryota; kingdom Metazoa; phylum Chordata; class Mammalia; order Artiodactyla; family Camelidae; genus Camelus; species Camelus bactrianus. Next base: position 83,177,951 of record NC_133575.1, read on the forward strand.
CTGTAAATATTCTACAACAATTAAGATTATGTAAGCATTGACTTCAGAAAGAATGCAGCAGCCTCGCAAAACCCATGGTGGAGACTATCTTTATGCTAGAAATCTGAAAGGACCCATTTCTCTCCTGCAAATACTGCCCATTCTCTCTGGTACACCTTTTTAACTGCAAAAGAAATGGGCTGTCCTAGGAGGCAGAGCACTCCCATCATTGTAGGCACTTAAGCGTAGGCTGTCTAATTGCTAGACAGGGTTGCTGTATAGGGGATTGACAGATAATAATGATATCTAACAGTAATGTAGGTACTCCTATTATCCCCCTTATGCAGATAAGGAAATTGAAGCACAGATCCATCAAGCTCTTTGCCCAAGATCATATAACCAGTAAGTGGCAGAGGTTCCTTCTAATCCCCTGACATCCTCGCATGAGATACAGAAGATTCAGTCCCAACACAGTGATATGAATAATACTATTGGATCCCTTTTTCCTTTTGCCAGGATGAAGGGGAATGATGGGGAGTTCTGCATTAGAGGATCTAAAAGAGGAAAAATATAAAAGAAGACAGTGAATTAAGTGGGACCTCTAAAGACAAACTTGATCATCTCACATTATTTTTTGAGGCAGCTTCAGAACCTGGAACCTAACCTCATGGGATTTGAACTGCCTGAGTTCTGTCTCCCAGGAATCCTCAAGGGACCTCAGGATAAGAACTAGCCCAGAATTGGTAATTAGAGAACCAAGTGCCCACACAAAATTGTTCTGCATGTTTCAGATCTTCAGGGAGATAACTTGTATTTTGCTTGCTGCAGTGGGCTCTATTTCAGTCATCAGTTTGATCTCCTGCCAGAGCTGTGTTCATGGAGGAGGGGAGGGGAAGAGACGGGATTCCTTGCGTGTAGGACAGTTCAGAGACAGGAGTGAGCAAGTCATATTTACTCACTCAGGAAATGAGATTACTTGGCTGGAACAATGAGCTCAAGTCATACAGTAGCAAGAACTAAAGGAAGTTTAACAAGGAGGAGTTTTTTAATAGAGGGTTTTGACATAGAAGTTTAGACTTTATATGAGTGGTGATTATCTGAGCAAGAGAAGGACATCAAAACACTTGAGAAATATTCTTACTGACCTATGCACACTACACTGGAGGGAAATGAGACAGAAGTTCAAAGAGGAGACTTGAAGATAGGGGAGGCTGTATAATGGCTCAGCCTGAAAGGAACTGGATACGGAACTGGATGGAAAGGGGGTAAAAGCCAAAGGAAGAAAACTGGCAAGAAGGGATAAGAAAATTACTGGTTAACATCAAGCCTTCTGTCATATTTCATCACATTTCTACTGGAGATAATTCCTCTCCTTAAAATCCACTTCCTACCTTTCTTTATTTGACTCACACTTACCTTTCTAGACTCAATCCATCCTCTAGATTTTATTAAAATATTTTGTTCATATATCTATTTTCTCTACTAGATTTAGAACTCACTGAGGAAAATATATCTATCCTTCCTACCTCCCTCCTGTCCTCCCTCATCTTTCTCTCTTTCTTTCTTTCTTTCTTTCTTTCTTTCTTCCTTCCTTCCTTCCTTCCTTCCTTCCTTTCTTTCTTTCTTTCTTTCTTTCTTTCTTTCTTTCTTTCTTTCTTTCTTTCTTTCTTTCTTCCTTCTTTCTTTCTTTCCTTCTTTCTTTCTTCCTTCCTTTCTTTCTTTCTTTCTTTCTTTCTTTCTTTTTCTTTCTTTCTTTCTTCCTTTCTTTCTTCCTTTCTTTCTTCCTTCCTTCCTTCCTTCCTTCCTTTCTTCCTTCCTTCTTCCTTCCTTCCTTCCTTCCTTTCTTCCTTCCTTTCTTCCTTCCTTCCTTCCTTTCTTCCTTCCTTCCTTCCTTCCTTCCTTCCTTTCTTTCTTCTTTCCTTTCTTCCTTTCTTTCTTCCTTTCTTCCTTTCTTTCTCTTCCCTTATTTTACCAAATACTACTGAATACTATGGTCCAAGGAAATCAAGAACAAACTTGAGACAGACATTCCCCTTGATTCTAGCAATAGTGAGCTTAGAAACTGATGGCATGTCTTGTGTGAAGCTATCTTAGTAACTGCCAGAGAAAATGAAACCTGCTGTCACTAGAATAGAGGGTGTGGTATAATAAAAATATATTTTTTTCAAAAAATAGAATGGGAGGACTCTTCTAAACACATTTTTAAAGTCCAACATCTGATAAAGGGCTAATACCTAAAATGTATAAAGAACTCATACAACTCAGTAGCAAAAAACAATCTGATTTTAAAATGGACAGAAGATCTAAATGGACATTTTGCCAAAGAAAACATACAGATGGCCAACAGGTACATGAAAAAATGTTCAGCATGATTAATCATCAGGAAATGCAAATCAAAACCACAATGAGGTATCACCTCACTCTGTTAGAATGGCTTTTATTAAAAAGACAAGAAATAACAAGTGTTGGCAAGGATGTGGAGAAAAGGGAAGCCTTGTGCTCTGTTGGTGGGAATATAAATTGGTGCAGCCACTATAGAAAACATTATGGAGTTTCTTCAATAAATTAAAAAAAAAATAGAACTACCATATAATCTAGCAATTCCACATGTGGTGTTTATTCAAAGAAAATCAAAACACTAATTTGAAAAGATATATGCATCCCCATGTTCATTGCATCATTATTTACAAGGCCAACATATGGCAACAATCTAAATGCCATCAATAGATGAATGGTTAAGAAAGTTGTGGTGTATATATACATGATGGAATACTATACAGCCATAAAATGAAGTCTTGCTATTTAAGACAATATAGACAGTTAAACAGACATACAGGGTCCCTGCGACACCCAGCCTGAGATGTGAGCTGGCAGGTGGGGGATGGGACAGGCTGCCCAAGCTGGGTGGAGAACTGGGGCAGCTGCCCTAAGGCAGCCCTGGGGGACTGCAGGGTGTTGCATGCCATGGATGAGTGGGTACATAGGGCAGAACAACCTGGGCCCTCCATAAAACAGCATGGTTGATGTGCCCTGGGGGAAAGGGTGCCATACCCCCATCTCTGAAAACCCGCAGAAGGTTTTCGGGCAAAGAGAGGTGGGGCTCAGGCACAGCCACCATATCCTCTGGCGCTTAGCACTCAGGCGGGGGTGGAGTTGAAGTCGAAACCTGAATCTTACCTAAGGGCTTAGCAGCCTCAAAGGCCAGATGGAGACTTGTTTACAGCCTGAGGCAGATAGGATCCTTCTGCCCTGGTATCTTTAAAAAAGGAGAAAAGAGGAAAAGATATATTGAAACCTGTGTATCATCGATAACAGGACATCAAAACCAAGAGAAATAAAAATGAAATGATGTGGATTTTTAAAAGTAATAATAATAAAGATATTTTTTAAAAAATTAAAAGGGATTAAAACTGGAGATATATAATTGTTTAAGAAGTAAAAATTAAAAGGGTAATAGAAAATAGAGCATGTAAAAAAAGATTTAAAATAAAAGAAAAAAAAAGTGTGGGGGGGTCTGTGTTCTCCTGGAGACTGTGTGCTTTTAATGTGAAGTCTTTCTGTCTTCATCCTGTTTTGGAAGCTCAGCTTGCTGTTTCCAGAGGCCTTCCGTTGGTGCCCTCCTCCGTGCTGCTCCCAGTGCCTGTCGGCAAGCAGATCATGCCTCCTCCCAACACTGGGTCAGGTGCAGCTCTCCTCCGCTGTGGGTGGGCGGGTCACTGCCCCTCCCGATGCCGCAGTCAGATGTTGCAGACTGGCCAGGTAGGAGGGTGGGTCGCGCCCCCTCCTAGCACCGTGGTCAGGGGCTGCGTTCCTGCCAGGAAGACGGGGGGCCACCCGCCGTCTCCTGGCGCCAGTCACTCTGCTGCTCTGTGCCGCTCTGCGCTCCACCTTGGGTGGGCTCTCTGCAGGCAGGCTCGGGAAAGACCTAGGAACAGCCCTGTCCCTGTGGCGGGCCAAAATCCAGCTTCTTGTTTGTCTTGGCAGAGCAAGTTCTCTGAGGGACCAGGACGGAAGGATCCTATCTGCCTCAGGCTGTAGACAAGTCTCCGTCTGGCCCTTGAGGCTGCTAAGTCCTTAGGTGCGGATGCATGTTTCACCCACGCCCCTGCCTAGGTGCTAAGCACCAGAGGATATGGCGGCTCTGCTTGAGCCCCACCTCTCTTCACCTGAAAACTTTCCACGGGTTTTTAGAGATGGGGGTATACACCCTTCCCCCCAGGGCACATCAGCCGTGTTGTTTTATGGAGGGCCCAGGTTGTTCTGCCCTGTACTCCTACAGCCATGGTGCGCAGCCACCTGCAGTCCCCTGGGGCTGCCTCAGTGCAGCCATCCCCGTTCTCTGCCTGACTCGGCAGTCTGGCCCTGACCCCAGCTGCCGGGCCGTGTCTCGGGCTGGGTGTCACGGGGACCCTCTGTGCCCGTTTAACTTAGTTCTGTGTGTCAAGGGCTGTTCTGTACAGATCCAAGCCTCGGAGGCTCCCCCTCTGTCCCGCTGGCCTCTCAGTTGGAGAGGGGAGACCCAGTGAAAGAGCACCAGTCCTCCTTTGCCGCTCCCTCCCCGCGGGACCCATCCTGCTCTGTTTTGCCTTTTCTTCTTTCTTTTTTCCTTTTCTCCTACCAGATTTTTGGCGTCTCTATCTTTTGAAGAGGATGATGTTCTGTCGGAGTTCTGCAGGTGCTCTGCTTGGCTGAGTGGGTCTGTGGATGTGAGTCTTGGTGTATTTGTGGGAGAGGGTGAACTACGAGCATCCTTCTACTCCACCATCTTAGCCTCCTCCACCAAAATTTTTCTTTTAAAATATTTTTATTATTATTTTTAAAAATCCACCTGATTTCATTTTCATTTCTTTTGGTTTTGATATCCTGTTACTGATTATACACAGGTTTCAAATATTGTCTTTTGACCTTTTTAACTTTTTTCTAAGGGTTTTTAAAAAGACATCACAACTTGATTGCTATTCTGCTTCAACTTGCTCTTGTATTATTCATTAGACACTCTTTTCAAACCTTTTTTTCTCCCTTCTTTTAAAATTCTCTTCTTCTCTTTTTTTTTTAAGTTTTATTCCTGCATAGGCGTTAGATAGATAAATACATGAACTCCTTAAGGACCACAATAGATAACTGATTCCCCATAAGCCACAGTGTCAGAGGGATATGAGCAAGATGAAGAAGCAGAGAAACCATTCCCAATTAAAAAAGCAAGAGAAATCCCCTGAAAGAATGATCAGTGAAATAGACATTGATGGCATACTAGATCAAGATTTCAAAAAAGGAGTGATCAAAGTACTGAAGGAACTGAAAGAGATAGTGTTTAGAGATATAAAATATGTCAAAAATGAAATTGAAGCTATAAAGAAGAGCCAAGTAGAATTGGTAAACTCATTGGATGAGATTAAGAATGATCTAAAGGCTGTGCAAAGCAGACTAGATAATGCAGAGGAATGAATTAGTGACCTAGAAGACAAGACAACAGAAAGCGCCCAATCAGAACAGCTACAAGATAAACAAATAAAAACAAATGAAAGTAGCATAAGGGACCTACGGGATAATATAAAGTGTGCCAATCTTCGCACAATTGGGGTCCCAGAATGGGAAGAAAGATCAAAGGGGATTGAAAAGGTATTGGAAGAAATCATGACTGAAAACTTCCCAAACTCAAAGAAGGAATCAGATATCCAAGTACAGGAAGCTCAGAGGGTCCCAAACAGGAAGAACCCAAATAGACCCACACCAAGATATATCATAATCAAGATGGCCAGAGTCAAGGATAAAGAAATGATCCTAAAGGCAGCAAGAGAACAACAAAGAGTGAGTTACAAGGGAACCCTCATAAGGCTCTCAGCTGATTTCTCTACACAAACACTACAGGCCAGAAGGGAGTGGCAAGATATATTCAAAGTCCTGAATGAAGAAAAGATTCAGCCTAGGATACTTTATCCAGCAAGGCTATCCTTTAGAATAGAAGGAGAGATAGAGAATTTCCCAGACAATCAAAAACTAAAAGAGTTTAGCAACACTAAACACATGCTAGAAGAAATATTGACAGGTCTACTCCAAATAGAAAAGCAGCAGGATGCTACAGAAATGAGAAACTCATAACTGGAAAGGTGATAACTCATGAATTACAAATAGAATAAATATGAAATTGTAAAAGAAGACATCTAAATCAGTGAGAGTGGGAGAGGGAGGCAAGAAAATATAGAATTTTTTTTCTTTCTTTTTAAAATTTTTTGTTCTCGGTAGGATGGGTTTGAGATCAAGTTACTATCAGTTAAATAAAACTAGTTACAGTAATGGGCTAATAGACTTACAAAAAAGGGTAACCACATGCCAAAAACTTACAAGGGAGTCACAAAAACTAAATAAAATCCATGAAAATACAAAGGAAAATTACCAAACCACAAAAGGAAGAAGGAAGGAACAGAGAGGAAATACCAAATCAACTGCAAAGATAAGTTCAAAATGGCAATAAACACACATCTATCAGTAATTACTGTAAATGTTAATGAACTAAATGCTCCAGTCAAAAGACACAGAGTGGCAGACTGGATAATAAAGCAAGAACCTTCAATATGCTGCATACAAGAGACCCAATTTAGGGAGAAGGACACAAATAGATTGACAGTGAAAGGATGGAAAAGGATATTCCATGCAAATGGAAAAGCCAAAAAAGCAGGTGTTGCAGTACTGATTTCAGACAAAATAGACTTTAAAACAAAGGCCATAAAGAAAGATAAAGAAGGACATTTTATAATGATTAAAGGAGTGATACAAGATGAGGACATTACACTCGTTAATATATATGCACCCAATATAGGAGCACCTAAGTACATAAAACAATTACTAACAGAGATAAAGGGGGATACTGATGGGAATACAATCATAGTTGGAGATTTTAACACCACATTAACATCACAGGACAGATCTTCCAGACACAAAATAAATAAGGCAACAGAGAAATTAATAATACAATAGGAAAACTAGATTTGGTGGATATTTTCAGAGCATTACACCCCCCCCCCCAAAATAGGATATACATTCTTTTCAAGTGCACATGGAACATTTTCTAGGATTGATCATGTACTTGGCACAAAAGAAACCTCAACAATTTTAAGAAGATAGAAATTATCTCAAGCATCTTTACTGACCACAATGCCATGAAACTAGAAATCAACAACAGAGAAACAAAGGAGAACAAAAGGAAAGCATGGAGATTAAACAATATGCTATTAAAAAAACCAATGGGTCAATGAGGAAATCAAAGCTGAAATTAAAAAATACCTTGAGACAAATGAAAATGAAAGCATAACCACACAAAATTTATGGGACATAGCAAAGGCAGCACTAAGAGGGAAGTTTACGGCGATATGGGCCTTCCTCAAAAAAGAAGAACAATCTCGAATAAACAATTTAACCCACCAGCTGAGAGAACTAGAAAAAGAAGAATAAAAAAACCCAAAAGGCAGCAGAAGGAAGGAAATTATAAAGATTAGGGAGGAAATAAATAAAACAGAGATTTTAAAAAAAACATAGAAAAAAAATCAATCAAACCAAAAGCTGGTTTTTTGAAAAAGTAAATAAAATTGACAAACCTCTGGCCAATCTCACAAAGAAGAAAAAAGAGAGAGCACAAATTAGCAAAATAAGAAAGGAAAATGGAGAAATTACAGCAAATAAAATAGAAATACAGAATATCATATGAGAATATTATGAAAAATTATATGGAGCCAAACTGGATAACCTAGAGGAGATGGACAAGTTTCTGGAAACATACTGTCCACCAAGACTGAATCAAGAAGAAACCGACTACTTGAACAAACCGATCACTAGAAATGAAATTGAAATAGCAATAAAAAAAACCTCCCTACAAATAAAAGTCCAGGACTGGATGGCTTCACCGGGGAATTCTACCAAACATACAAAGAAGAACCCATACCAGTCCTTATCAAACTCTTCCAGAAGATTGAAAAGGAGGGAATACTCCCAAACTCATTCTATGAAGCCACCATCACCCTGATACCAAAACCAGGCAAAGACACTACCAAAAAAGAGAATTATAGGCCAATATCACTGATGAACATAGATGCAGAAATCCTCACCAAAATATTAGCGAATAGAATCCAACAACACATAAAAAATTTATACATCATGACCAAGTGGGGTTCATCCCAGGGACACAAGGGTGGTTCAACATATGCAAATCAATCAATGTAATGCATCCCATCAACAAGAGAAAGGACAAAAACCACATGATCATCTCAATAGATGCAGAAAAAGCATTTGATAAAATTCAACACCCATTTATGATAAAAACCCTCACCAAAGTGGGTATAGAGGGAACATATCTCAACATAATAAAAGCTATATATGACAAACCTACAGCCAGCATAGTACTCAATGGTGAAAAGCTCAAAAGCTTCCCACTAAAATCTGAGACAAGACATGGATGCCCATTACCACCACTCCTATTCAACATAGTCTTGGAAGTCCTAGCCACAGCAATCAGGCAAGAGAGAGATTAAAAGGGATCCAAGTTGGAAAAGAAGAGGTAAACGTGTCACTATATGCCGATGACATGTTACTAAATATAGAAAACCCTAAAAGGTCCACACAAAAACTACTAGAGCTGATTGAAGAATTCAGCAAGGTAGCAGGTTACAAGATTAACGTTCAAAAATCAGTTGCATTTCTTTACACGAATGATGAATCAACAGAAGAAGAATGTAAAGAAACAATCCCCTTTAAAATAGCACCCAAAGCAATAAAATACCTAGGAATAAACCTAACCAAGGAGGTGAAAGAATTATACACAGAAAACTATAAACCATTGATGAAGGAAATTAAAGAAGACTTTTAAAAATGGAAAGATATCCCATGCTCTTGGATTGGAAGAATCAATATTGTTAAAATGGTCACACTGCCCAAGGCAATCTACAGATTTAATGCAATCCCTATCCAATTACCCAGGACATATTTCACAGAACTAGAACAAATCATAATAAAATGTATATGGAACCATCAAAGACCTAGAATTGCCAAAGCATTACTGAAGAGAAAGAAAGAGGCTGGAGGAATAACTCTCCCAGACTTCAGACAATACTATAGAGCTACAGTCATCAAGACAGCATGGTATTGGTACAAAAACAGACATATAGACCAATGGAACAGAATAGAGAGCCCAGAGATGAACCCACCAACTTTTGGTCAACTAATCTTTGACAAAGGAGGCAAAAATATACAATGGAATAAAGACAGTCTCTTCAGCAAATGGTGCTCGGAAAACTGGAGAGCACCATGTAAAGCAATGAAGCTAGAACACTCCCTTACACCATACACAAAAATAAACTCAAAATGGATCAAAGACTTAAACATGAGACAAGATACAATAAACCTCCTAGAAGAAAATATAGGCAAAACATTATGTCACATACATCTCAAAAATGTTCTCCTAGGACAGTCTACCCAAGTGATAGAAATAAAAGCAAGAATAAACAAATGGGACCTAATGAAACTTAGAAGCTTCTGCACAGCAAAGGAAACCATAAGTAAAACAAAAAGACAACCTACGGAATGAGAGAAAATTTTTGCAAATGAAACCAACAAAGGCTTGATCTCCAGAATATATAAGCAGCTCATATGACTTAATAAGAAAAAAAACAAACAACCCAATCCAAAAATGGGCAGAAGATGTAAACAAGCAATTCTCCAAGGAAGACATACAAATGATCAATAGGCACATGAAAAAATGTTCAATATCACTAATTATCAGAGAAATGCAAATCAAAACTACAATGAGGTATCACCTCACACCAGTCAGAATGGCCATCATTCAAAAATCCACAAATGACAAATGCTGGAGAGGCTGTGGAGTAGAGGGAACCCTTCTACACTGCTGGTGGGAATGCAGTTTTGTGCAACCACTGTGGAAAACAGTATGGAGATGCCTCAAAAGAGTAGGAATAGACTTATCATATTACCCAGGAATCCCACCCCTGGGCATATATCCAGAAGGAAACCTACTTCAAAATGACACCTGCACCCAAATGTTCATAGCAGCACTATTTACAATAGCCAAGACATGGAGACAGCCTAAGTGTCCATCAACGGATGACTGGATAAAGAAGAAGTGGTATATTTATACAATGGGATACTGTTCAGCCATAAAAACCGACAACATAATGCCATTTGCAGCAACATGGATGTTCCTGGAGAATGTTCTAAGTGAAGTCAGCCTGAAAGAGAAAGAAAAATACCATATGAGATCGCTCATATGTGGAATCTGAAAAAAAAAAAACATAAATACAAAACAGAAACAGACTCATAGACATAGAATACAAACTTGTGGTTGCCAAGGGTGGGGGGTCGGAAAAGATAGACCGGGGTTTCAAAATTGTAGAATAGATAAACAAGAGTATACTGTATAGCACAGGGAAATATATACAAGATCTTATGGTAGGTCACATAGGAAAAAAATGTGACAATGAAAATATATATGTTCATGTATAACTGAAAAATTGTGCTCTACACTGGAACTTGACACAACAGTGTAAAATGATTAAAACTCAATAAAAAATGTTTAAAAAAAGAGAAAGTTGTGGTGTATATATATACAATGGAATATTATACAGCCATAAAATGAAAACTTGCTATTTAAGACAATATACACAGCCCTTTAAGGCATTATGCTAAGTGAAATAGGTCAGACAAAAGTGACAATTACTGCATGAATATGTGGAATCTAAACACAACATGAACAAGTTCAATGATACAGAGAATGAATTTGTGGTTGAATTTTGTCCTCTGTTCTTGGCATAAAGCTTCAAAAATCCTTGGAATTTCCATAGTAATAGGAGAATTTTTGATGTGCTAATGATGTAACTCATTGGAGAGGTGGAGTAGATAGCTTCAGGATGGGAGGTTAATTGCCAGAAAAACCAACTGTGTGATTAGATAGTTGATTCCCAACCCCCAACCTTTGGGGAAAGAAAAGACCTGGAGATTGAGTTCTGAAGCCTTATATAAAACTTTGAAACTATGAGGTTCAGGGACCTTCTGAATTGGTGAACACATTGATGTTCTGGGAGGGTGGCTTGCCTAGGTTCCATGAGGAGAGGGTATGGAAGCTTGGTACTGTCTCCCTCCCAAGACCTTGCCCTATGTATCTCTTCATTTTGCTATTTATTTGTATCCTTTACAATAAAACAGTAATTGTAAGTACAGCACTTTTTAGCAAATTATTAAACCTAAAGAAGAGTTCTGGGAACTCTCAAATTTGTAGTCAGCCAGACAGAAGTGTGTGTAGCTTGGGGATAACCTGACATTTGCTACTAGCATTTGAAGTGGAGGTAGTCTTATGAGACTTTGTCCTTAATTTGTGGGATCTGTGCTAACTCCAGTTAGTTAGTGTCAGAATTGAACTGAATTGTAGGATGTTCAGTTGATGTCACAGAATTGCTGCAAAAATAGTGATGGGCAGCTCAAATATGTGAGTTATCAAGTTCTCTCACAAGGTGTATAGATAAAAGTTCCAGAATGGAGACTTGGTTGGGTGGTGATGGGGTCAAGTGGTGAAGTGAAATATCCGCAATTCATGAAGGATCCAGATGTGAATTTTTATTATGTTGGTCCTCTCTCAAGCTCAGCTCCAGATGGACCTCATGGAAAACAGAATAATGGCCTCCCAAAGATGCCTTTTGTTCTAATCCCCAGAACCTACGAATATGTTACTTTATATGGCAAAGGAGAATTAAGGTAGCAGATGGGATTAAGGTTGATCTTAAAATAGGGAGATTATCCTGGATTATCCAGGTAGGCCCAATGTAAATCCAAGGGTCCATAATTGTGGAAAAGGAGACAGATAAGTCAGAGGCAGGGTTATATAATGTGAGAATGACTTGACTGGCCGTTGCTGCCTTTGAAGATAAGATAAAGTAGGCCATGATCCAAGGAAATGCAGGTGGCCTCAAGAAGCTGGAAAAGGAACATAGCCCTGTCAATACCTTGATTTTATCACAGTGAGCTCAATTTCAGACTTCAGACCTCCTGTATAGTAGTAAGATAATAACTTTGTATTGTTTTAAGCCATTAAATTTGTGGTAATTTGTTACAGCAACCATAGGAAACCACTACAGACATACCTTCTTCTTTGTCCTCTCTGATCCACGCTGACTTCTATTTTTTCTGCACATAGTCATTTCAACTCAGTTTATCACCTTATTATTCATGAAGTACTTCATTGATAGTTTTGTCTTCCTAGCTATATGGTGAACTCCTAAAAAGTGGGGATCATGTTTTTAAAGCAGGTGTTAATTTGGTTATTCTTGTATAACAATAGTAATAACAAGAACAACAAAATAGATAACACTTAATGAGTGCCTACTGTGGGCTAAGCACTAATCATTGTCAGCATTTTACTCATATTAATAGCTCATTTAATCCTCACAGCAATTCTATGAGGCATGCACTATTATCATTTCAATTTTACAGATGAGGAAGCTGAGACACAAACAAGTTAAATATATTGTGTAAGGTCACACAGGTAGCAAATGACAGAAAAGGATTTACACCTAGGCATGCATATCTATATATCTATATCTATATCTATATTTTAAGAGTCTTCTTTTAGCTTCTATAATATTAAAAATCTCAGGTATAAGAAAGTAATTAATCTTGTATGTCCAGCTAAGGTGGAATAGCAGGGACCAGACTTACCATATGTCCTGTCGAAAACAAATAGAAGACCAGAAAAAAGTATGAAACAATAGTTTTAGCATTTTGAACATAAGGCAGAGAAGGGTAGTGATTCCTGAAAAACAGGAAACAAGAGAAGTGAGCACAAAGATTTCTTGATCAAAAGCTTACTACATGAGAGTGTTTCCAAGTTGCAACTCGAGGAGAGGAAACCCAGGTGGATACATCAGACTTCCTGAATTGAGGAGATGAAGTTTTGAGTCCAAAGAGTCCAAGGTGGCTAGAGTTTGCAGGACAGATTAATAGAACAGGGAGGTATGCACCGAGATTTGTGGAGGATTCCTTTCTAATACTGAGCAGAGTACTGATCAGCACAAACATGAGGAAACTAATAGAAGCTGGTGGAAAGATCCAACCAAAAAGGGTAGAAGGAATAATACTCAGCACTCACATAAGGCTAGGAATAATGCTTATTTCAACCAGGCAGATTGGAAAACCTCATAATTCATGAGCTATTGTTTGGAGTTCTTAGAAGGTATCTTTCTTCAGTTGTGGAGAATAACTTGTCCTAGACTGAACACTGACTGCTCTGGACCAGCCTAACAAATCTTAAAAAGAAGACATGAAAGGATCAAACTATTGCCAAGTAACTTAACCGTATTCCAGAACAAAAGTCAAGAATATTTATTGAAATGCACAAATATCCAAGAGGAATGACACCAATAAAATGGCAGAATAAGAATTTTTACTGCCTTCCTCCAAAGAACACCAATTTTGACAATTACCCATAAGAATACCTTTGTGGAAGTCTAGGAGTCCAGTGAAGAAGTTCCAGCACACTGTTGGAGCAAAGAAAATCTGAGTTTGGACATATTCAGTAAGAGGAATAGTTTCACTTCACCCACAACACCCCTCCCTCAAAGTGGCACAGCCCAGAGAAGAGAGACCTTCTCACCTGTGATTTCTCTCATGAGGAAAATGAGAGTGTGTAAGTGAGTACAACTGTGTGGGTTACTGCCAAAGAGGCTCAGTTCTTTCTTACACTATCCAGAATACTAAGGTGTGCTGAACAAATGGGGGGTGTGAAGGGGCTTGGGAGAACATCAGCCAGGGCTTTCAGAGGGCTTCACGGGGATGTCTGTCCTATTAACTACTTCATGAACTCCATCAAGAAACCCACCTAAGAGCCACTGGGAATACCTTGCCTGTGGATTTCCCCAACAGTCCCACAGGCACCTCCAATGCTCCATGCACCTCACCCACATACTCTACCCCTACCCTGTGGCCAGCTCCTGGTGCATGCAAAGGTGGCAAGTGTGAGCCTTTAAAGATGGCTTGTGAGCATGTGCAGAAGGCCAGCCCAATTCTGGGATTAGGAGAAAGCACACAAATCTGAGCATTCAGCACTGCCGTATGGAAAGAAATGGGAGGTTGTCAGCACCTGGTCTGGCTTTGCAGGATCTTATCAAGGGATAAGAATACCCACTCCCCCCGACTTAGAGGGATAAGTAGTGTGGAGCAGGTGTATCCATAGAAAATGTCTGAGAAAACCTCAGAATACTTGGCAGGGCTGACGGAATGTGTTTCTCTCCCAAAGCCAGTTAGTAAAGACTGGAGGAAGTCACTGCTACTTCGAATGCAAAGGAACACAAGAGTCTGAGGAGCATGAGAAATTAAGAAAATATGATACCACCAATATATAATTTTATGTGTCAATTATATCTCAGTAAAGCTGAAAAAAAATCCAGCACAAAAGAAGAGTAAAATTCACAATGTTGCACACCCAATAAAATAATGATCAGTCAGGAATACAAAGAAGCAGAGAAATAAAATCCACAATAAGAAGAAAAATCAACCCATCAGAACAAATCCAGAACTGATACAGATATTAGAATTATGAATGTTGACAGTAGCATTATTGGTAGTAGCCAAAAAACTGGAAATAACTTAAGTGTCCATCAAGAGGTAAATGGAAAAACAAATTCTAGTATATCTATACAATGGAATACTATATAGCAATAAAATGAACAAAGTATTGATACATGCCACAACATATTTGAATCTCAAAGTAATTATGCTTAGTGAAAGAAGCCAGACCAAAAAGAGTACACACTGTGTGATTCTTTTTATATAAAACTCTAGAAAATGCAAACTAATCTGTAGTGACAGAAAGCAGATCAATGATTGCCTAAGGGAGGTCGAGCAGGGGGGAGGGATTACAAAGGAACAAGATAAAACTATTGAGGTAATGGGTATGTCCACTATCTTCATTGTTGTGATGCTTTTATGAAGATTTTAAATATGTGTGTGTGTATTTTTTTAAATATGTGTGACTTACTGTATGTTAATTATATAATAAATCCGTTAAAAAGATAAAGGAAAAAAACAGCAATAAAAGAAAGTACTTAAATTGTTGATATTTATGACTAGAATTATGCAACTTTCATAGTCTGCTTCAAATACTTATCCATACAGCTCAAGCATTAGCAGGCAGTGTTTTTAAGGTCTCAAACCCCTGTAACTCTTACCCTCTGGGAAAATATAACAAGTAAAGTACATAACCCAGACATGTTTTCCAGGAATGGACAGAATCTCAAATACTTCCCCTATCTCCACTTCCCTGCTCAGTGCCATACATCTTCAGCTTTTGTTTGTCTACAAATATTTACTGAGCACCTGCCATGTGCCAGACACTGCACTAGGCAGGGTCGAGGGTAGGGGTTTCATATACAAGAGTGAATAAAACATGGTCCCAGTCCTTAAAAAGCTCTAATGGTAAATAAGTCAAAACACCATCCAACATCTAAGTGTGAAATCAGCAATGTTTGTTTTCTATGCTCCAGTGCCCTTCTGCTGTCTTCTTCATTCTGCTTATTAGAGAAAAGATTGATCAGATATGGGTTTGCCATCCTTTTGAGTCAATAAGCCTCTGGCAGGGATTAAGACAGTGCCTGTCTACTTATTCCATGAGACTACTGGGAGCCAAAGAGCCTGGGAACCTGGAGCCTTTCCTGCCTTTCTGGCTCTTGCCTGAACTTACAGCGTTATCAGAATCCTTGTTCTCAATCTGCCTGAAAACACGAAGATTCTGTGCATCCAGAGTCCACTGAAAACTCCGCCTGGGTTTTCAACTCCCCACCCATCTGAGTTCTCTTAGTCCCATACATATGCAACCAAGCCACCTCCTTCCCCTGCCATGTCTCCTCTGGCCTCTCTGTGATCCCCCAAGAAACCCTCCCATATCAATCATGTTGAACCAGATGGCCCAGAATTTGTGCTGCGGAGAGTCCCTTAGATACCCACAGCTGGTCCTTCAGAATGAAGAACAAGGAGAACTGTTCAGAGGGTAGTCAGGAAGGGTGGCCCACGGTTCTGAGAGAATATGAAGGGGTTGGAAATACCAGGTGCCACAGCCCAAATTTTAGGGACAAAAAGAAAAAGTAGGCATTTCACCTGGCTATATGTCAAAGTTTGAGGAATTAGTCATTTACATTGATTTCTTAATGGATGCCTCCCCATGACCATAAAGCACAGCTTATGCAGATAATTCAATATGTATCAGAATAACTTAATTGGTTATAAACTGCATTTTACCACAACACCAAACTCTGTTCATAAATACTCAAGTTCCAAAGTAGTTGCTTCTATACAACCACTTTAAGACACATATTTCTTTAGGACACAAGGAAGTGATGTCACACCCTGATAATGTTTGAAACAAGAAAGACTCTTGTCATTTCTGGAAGTTAGTAAGTTGAAAACTTATGGTAAATCCACAGAGTCTTTTCCTGGACTTCATTAAACCACTGTCTTTTGATAATATACAAAATGAGTTTGGGGACACAGAAAAGTATATTTCTTCAATGTGATTTTGGCACTTGAAGGGCCCTCACGTTCCTATAACCAGGGTCTTTACCTCTGTCCAACATACGTACACCTTTCTAAATTTTTAAGTCACTGGTTACTTCCACCTTGAGGAAAGTCTCTATAGTCATGATATCCCTAGGGAGAAGGGTGTCCCTCCCCAAAACATAAATGTATCTAGGCAAAAGAATTTCCCTTTCCTCCAAAGTTACTCTTGTCTCTTAAGCACCTTAGAAAATGTAGACTACTTGTCAAATATTCCTCATTCTTCTAGAGGGGATGTATCTGAAGATGCCCTAACATTTATAGAGGTATCTCTTGACTGAAAGGGGGAGGGTAAAGTTACTATTATGTTTGGAGTGGGGTTTCCACAAAGCTGGGCATTCTAGAAAATCTGAGCAGGTATGAGGCCACTGTATCATGAGTTCCAGTACTCAGCCTGTTGTGTGCATCCTAACTGTAGGTGCCAAGGTAAATTGTCCTTTGAGTAGAAGCTAGGCTACATCTAACATTTCAAGCCATTTTTTGTTACTTTTTTAAACTTGGTCTTTTCCCCCCCTATATTATATTCTACATGTTTATTTGGGAAAAATGGCTCTGGACCTTTAAAAAGTTTTACTAAGAAGGAGGGAAATACCACTGTTTTTCACACTGTGCTGTGCCAAGTTGTAACATTTTTTAGAGTTAACCAAGACCAATGATTTCCATCTCTGGAGTCTTCGTGCTTTCTATATTTAAAGTTGTTTGGAGAAAAAGCATCACATTCCACTTTAGGAGACCAATTCTATTACTTAGCAAAGTTCAGTGCAGTACAGAGGGTTGAGATGAATATTGGTTTTGTGTTAACTCCCTGAACCTTGTTTTCCTCATTTGTAAATCAGGAGGGTTGAACTACATCTCTAAAACTACACTCTCTAAAGTTTCTTTTATTTCTGACATTTGATGATTTTTAAATTCATTTATATACTCATTCAGTCTTCAAATATTTACAGAGCATGCATGATATATCAGATGCTGCATTGGCCAGGATGGGGTGGCGGTGTCAGAATCAAGACTGAATAAGACATGGCCCCAGTTCTTTAAAAGCTCTGGTGAGTTTTCTTTTCATGCCATGTTAAAGGCCTTTAAACCTTTTCTTTAGGGGATGAACAGCCATTGGTGGGTTTATTTAGGAGGAGGGGAATGTGTCTTGTTCACATTTAGAAAGCCAAATCATCCCTGTAGAAACTACTGAAGAGGCTGTTGCAGTGGTTCCTGACAGAAGTGAGGAGGGACACACTCAGCATCTAGTCAGCAATGTAAAATCAGTAAAACATGAGGGCCTTTTAAGTGTGTAGCATTGTTACCACTATGGAGCATGCACAATAGCATGAGAGTCTGTCTTTGTCTTCATAACTTGAGGAAATAGTTACACACTTCTTTGAAAAGTCAAGCAAAGCAAAGATTTCACCATGCAGTAATGAGGCTGGGAGAAATAATTTGTAAGATGAGAAAGTGTTTGAAGCCAGTTGTGATGATTAATCCCTCTCCTTCCCAAGTAGATGCGAAGTAGTATAGGAGTTCAGGAGAGGCAGAAAATGTGCACTAACTGCAGTGGTCAAGTAAGACTTTATGATGGAAGGAGTTGGCAGATTTGTAAAAGGGGAAGAAATATGTGAAGTCAGCAAAGCATAGATTGGAAGTGCCAAGTGATTTGTTTATGGAGTAGCATGTGGTTGGGTCAGAAAGTAGTGTGGTTTATGTGGTAAAACTAGAATTGCAGATAAGGTTGGATTAGATAGGTTTGAGTCAAATCTGGGAAGTTGCCAAAAGCCGTGTTAGATAGTTAAGACTTTATTCTGAATGTAGTGGGAAGCTGTTGAAAATTTCTAAGCAAGAAGAGATAATCTAATATGGGATTTAGGAAATGAATTTGATTGCAATGTGGAAGATTAACTGAAGTAAGGAGAGACTGGGGAGGTCAATAAGAAGGCTGTTGTAGTGTGGTATATATGATCATTCTGCCCTGTTGCTTCCCCTCCCAACACAGGCACACGCACACACGTACCACCCATTTCTCTATTCCCTGCACCACTGATAAAGCAGGATCCTTATCTGTCTGAATCCTAAGTCCAGTTTCGATGGTTTCATGTTGAAGTCACCATTCAGTAGGCATTTCTTGATCTTGACATGCAGAAAACTCTTCTTTTGCTGATTCAAAGCACCCAGCCTCTTCACAGTGTCACTAAATTGAACTTCCCATTGTGACTAGCTCAGCGCTCAGAGTCAACCACACATTTGTCTGGCATGAAACTATCTCATCCCACTGCCTTTTCCGGGATATCCAAGATTTTTTTCCCCTAACATTTACACAAAATATTATAACCAAAACTTTAGACCCACTGTCCCCACGAGACAGAACAGGCTCTAAATCCACAGTGACTTCTGGAGAAAAGGTAATCATTACAGTTATCTAAGAATTGGAGTGGCATTCACACAGCTAGTTCAATTAGCTCAAGGTAGGGACAATTCCCTTCCCCAAGGTAACCTCCTTTTGATTTCCTAGAGCTAAAGGGTTTTTTAGAGATCTTTCTCCTACAAATGAGGTGGCTGAGACCCAGAGAGAACAAGCAGATTTTCCTAGATTACCCTGCTAATTAGTGACACAACTGGGACTAGATGTAGTTTTTTAAGCTCCAGATCAAGCTTCTTTTCATTATACTTAGCTCTCAAGGCAATGTTTTTCTGATATCTGTTGCTTCACCCTAGAGAAAATTTTGCTCTCATGTGGCCATTTTCAGGAAATTGAAAATCTAAAGATAAGGAAGATTAAGAGGCCTATAAGAGTGATTAATCAGCTACTCAGAATTTCAAAAGAAAGTAATGAGGTAACACCCTATAGATTAGAGAGTGCCAGAGGGCATAGCAGCAATGGCAATAAAATATTTTAAACTATTTGTTGTATTTATGGAATACATTTTAATGTCACTAATATTTGTCACTAATACTTGTCTTTTATTAGTTTGTTTTTTTGGTTATTCAACAGTCCAAATATCTCTTTTAATTACACATTTTATTTTAAGATAATTGTAGATTATCATGCAGCTATAAGAAATAATACAGAGAAATACAAATGACACTTCATCCAGCTTTATCTAATGTAACATCTTGCAAAACTATAGTACAATATTGCAAGATCTTGACACTGATACAGGCAAGATACAAAATATTTCTATCACCACTAGGATTTCCTTATATTGCCCTTTTATGTCACACCCAGGACCCTCCTCCCCGCACCAACTTCCTTAACTCCTGACAACCATTAATCTCCATTTACATAATTTTGTCATTTCAAAAATATGTAAATGGAACCTTACAGTATGTAATCTTTGGGGATTTGCTTTTTTAAAACTCGGCATACTACTCTGAAGACTCATCCAGGTTGTTGAATGTATCAATAATTCATTCCTTTTTATTGATGAGTAATATTCCATGGTAAAGATATACCACAGTTGGTTTATCCATTCACCACTTTGAAGGACAACTAGATTATTTCCAGTTTGGGAGCTATTACAAATAAATCTGCCATGAACATTTGTGTACAGAATTTTTGTGAATATGTTTTCATTTCTCTTGGATAGAAGCCCAGGAACATGGTTGCTGGATTGTACAGTAGTTGCATGTTTGGTTTTTAAGAAACTGCCAAACTGTTTTCCAAGTGGCTGTACCACTTTACGGAAGCAATGTATGACTGGTACAGTTTCTCTGCATCCTTACCAACATTTGGTGTTGTCATTATTTTCTGTTTTAGCTATTATTGTGGGTTTGTAATGGTATCTTATTGTGATTTTAATTTGCATGTTCCTAATGGCTAATGGTGTTGAACATCTTTTCATATGCTTATATTCCATATGCATATCCTCTTCAGCTAAATGTTTCTTCACTTTTTTTTTTTTTTTGCCAATTTTCTAATTGGATTATTTGTGTCCTGTTGACTTTAGAGAATTTGCTATATGTCTGGATATGAGTCCTTTGTTCAATATTTGATTTTCAAACATAATCAATCTCCCAGTCAGCGACTTATCCTTTCATCATCTTCAAAGAGTCTTTCTCAGAACAAAATACTTTTAATTTGATGAGGTCAAATTTATTAATTTCCTTTTTCTGAATTGTGCTTTTATTGTCATCTACAAACTCTTTACCAAGCCCTAGATCCTGAAGAATTTCTTCTATGTGTTTTTCTAAAAAGTTTTATAGTTTTACAGGATACATTTAAGTTTCTGAACTGTTTTGAGTTATTTTTATATGAAGTGTAAGACTTAGGTCAAGGTTCTTTTTTATAGTTTTTTGTCTATGGATGTCTACTTGCTCCAACTGTTTGTTGAAAAGGATTTTTCCTTCATTGAATTGCTTTTGCATCTTTGTCAATAATCAGCTGGGCATATATGTATGGGTCTACTTCTGAGTTCTCAATTCTGTTCCATTATCCTGTGTTCCATCATTCTATTAGGCTTTCAATATCACACTCTTGATTACTGTAGCTATATACTAAGTCTTGAAATTGGGTACAGTGATTCCTTCCACTTTATTCTTATTTTTCAAAATTGCTTTAGCTGTTCTAGTTCTATTTTTCCAAATAAAATTTAGAATAATTTTGTCTGTACCTACAAGAACTCTTGTGATTTCTTGGGATTTTAAGAGGAATTATATTAGAACTGTATATTAATTAGGAGAGAATTGACATCTTTACTATGTTGACTCTTTCAATCCATGAACTAAGCATCTCTCCATTTATTTAGATCTTCTTTAAATTCTTTCACCAGCTTTTTGTAGCTTTCAGTATGTAAGTTCTGTACATATTTTGTTAGATTTACACCTAAATATTTCATTTTTGAGCAGTTGTAAAAGGTATTGTATTTTTTTAAACATTTTTTATTGAGTCAAGAAAAAGTTTTATACCTTCCAATCCATGTACCTTTTAAATCTCTTTCTTGTTTTATTGCACTGGTTAGAACTTCCAGCATTATGTTTAATAACGGCAGAGAGAATGCACATCTTTGCCTTGATCTTAGAGGGAAAGCAGTCATTCTTTCACCATTCAGTATAATATTAGCTCTATGATTTTTTAGATGCTATTTATGTTGAGGAAATTCCCTTTCATTCCTATTTTTTGGAGAGATATTATCATGAGTGAATGTTGAACTTACTCAAATTCTTTTTCTGCATAGGTTGATATGGCCCTGTGATTTTCTTCTTTAGCCTATTAATATGGTAGACTATGCTGACTGATTTTCAAATATAAACTAGCCTTGCATCCTTGGAATACATCCCATTTGGTTATGGGATATAATTCACATTCTATATTGCTGAATTCTATTCTTAATATTTTGTTAAGGATTTTTTGCATCTGTATTCATGAGGAATATTGTATTTAGTTTTCCTTTTTGTACTATTTTTGTCTCATTTTTGTATTGAGGTACTAATAGCTTCATAATACTTGCCTCTATTTTCTGCAAGAGATTGTACAGAATTGGAGTTAATTCTTTAAGTGTTTGATAGAATTCTCCAGAGAAAAAATTTTGGTCTGGAGATTTTTTTGAGAGTTTTAAAACTAGGAATTAAATTTATTTAATAGTTTATAGGGCTATTTAAATTATCTATTTAATATACAGGGAGTTGCGATAGTTTGCATTTTTTTAAGAATGGTCTATTTCATCTGAGTGTGTAGGGTTATTTGTAGCATTCTCTTATTATCCCTTTGATGCCTGCAAGATCTACAGCAATACTCCCTGTGTCATTCTTTATATTTGTAAGTTGTGTTTTCTCTCTTGTTTCTTTGTCAGTCTTGCTAAAGTTTTGTCAATTTTATTGATCTTTTTAAAGAATCAGGCCTTTGTTTCATTGATTTTTCTCTATTTTTTAATTGTATTGATTTCTGCTTTTATGTTTATTATTTCCTTACTTCTGCTTCCTTTGTGTTTATTTTGCTGTCCTTTTACTAAGTTCTTGAGGTAGGACTTACATTATTGATTTGAGACTTTGCCTCTTGGCAAATGTAAGCATTTAGTGCTATAAACTCTCCTCTCAGAATTGCTTTAGCTATGTCCTATAGATTTAGACATGTATGTTTTCATTTATGTCAGTTCAATGTATTTTTAAATTTCCCTTGAAGCTTCTTCGACTCATGGGTTATTTAGGAGTGTTCTCTTTAGTTTCCATGTGTTTGGAAATTTTCCTGTTAATTTTCTAGTTTGATTTCATTGTGGTCAGTGAGCATACTCTAATAAATGATTCCAATTTTTTCAGATTTTTTAAGGTTTAATTTATGGCCCATGATACAATCTAGTTTTGAAAATGCTCTGTGGAGTCTTGAAAAATATATATATATTTAGAATGTGTATTCTGCTGTTATTGTGTGGAATATTCTATAAATGTCAGTTAGACCCTGTAGAATATTGGTGTTGTTGAATTCTTCTATGCCTTTTTTGATTTTTGCTCTAGTTGTTCTATAAATTATTAAGTACAGTTCTGTGTTTGTCTAATTCTTCTTTCAGTTCTGCCAGTTTTTGCTTCACATATTTTGCAGCTCTGTTTCTTGGTGCATATACATTTAAGATTTCCATGTCTTACTGGCGTATTGACCCTTTTATCATTTTGTAATGTCCCTCTCTGTCCTGGGTAATTTTATTTCCTCTGAAGTCTACTTTATCTGATGTTAATATAGCCATTCTTGCCTCTTTGGCTAATGTTAGCATGTTATATCTTTTTCCATCCATCTACTTTCAGCCTGCCTAAGTTGCTTTAATTTATGTGCTTTTTCTGTAGATAGTATATGATTGGGTCATATTTTAAATTTATTCTTTCATTTTATTTTAATTGGTATATTTAGATTATTTACAATTAATGTAATTATTGATTTGTTAGAGCTTATGTCTTCCTACTGCCCTTGAGTTTTCAGTTTGTTCTCTCTGTTTTTCCTTTCTGTGTTTTTTTTTTTCCTGCCTTACTGTGGGTTACTGGCATACACATTTATATATACATTAGACAGTGTTATAATATCTGCTTCAAATATCAAACATAATTAGAAAACTCAAGATGAAAAGGAAAGCCTACTTTATTTACCCATATTTTTTTCTTTCTTTTGTTTTATCTTCCTGAAGTTGAAAAATTCCTTCTTTTATTGTTATCTTTCCATTTAGAGAAATTCTTTTAGCCATTCTTTTAGGGTAGGACTGCTGGCAAAAAATTCTTAGTTTTGCTTTATCTAAGAATGTCTCAATTTCCCTTTCATTTGTGAAGGATATTTCCACCAGATATAAGAATCTGGATTGACAATTCTTTTCTTTTAGCACTTGAACAAAAGCTGTGCCACTTCCTCGTCTCCATGATTTCTTATGAAAAATCTGTGTCATTCAAATTGTTTATCTCCTATAAGTAAGGTGTCATTTCTCTCTCATTGCTTATAAGATGCTTTTATTTTTTCTTTAAGTTTTCAGATGTTTGATGTAGCTTGGTTTGGATTTCTTTGTTTTTTTAATGGGAGGGTTTACTTCTTGAATGTGTAGTTTTAGATCTTTTGCCAAATTTGGCAAGTTTCAAAAGCGATTTTTTTAGTACTTTTTCAGTCTTGCCCTCTTTATTCTCTCCTCTGAGACACCAGTGAAATGACTGTTAGGTCTGAGACTCTGTTCACTTTTTTCCTCTGGTTATCTTCCTTCTGTTGTCAGATTGGGCAATTTCTCTCTTCAGGTTCACTGAGCCTTTCCTTTGTTCCTTATATTCTGTTGTTGGGATCATCCATGGTGGGTTTTTTTTTTTTTCTTGCTTTTGGTAGTTGCATTTTTCAGTTCTCAAATTTTCATTTGGTTCTTCTTTATATCTTCCCTTTCTTACTGAAGCTTTCTATTTCTTTGCTAAGACTCTATTTTTTCATTTGTTTCAAGCATGTAAGTAATTGTATGTTGAAGTATTTTATGGAGCTGATTTGAAATGTTTCTCAGATAATTTTAACGTTTCTGTCATCTCGGTGTTGGCACTTATTGACTGTCTTTTTAAAAACAGCTTTATTAAGGTATAATCAACATACAAAGGACTGTACATATTTAATGTGGACAATTTGATGAGCTTGGGCATATGCAAACACCTGTGCTACCATTTCATTTAGATAGAGAATTTCTTGGTTGCTGGCATAATGAGTAATTTTTTATTGAAACCTGGATATTTGAGATGTTATTATATGAGATTCTGGATATTATTTAAATCTGCTTTAGCTGGCTTCTTCTGACTCTGCTTTAGCAGAGAAGAGGAACGCACCTTGTTACTGCCGGCTGGAGGTAGATTCCAGTTTCTCTACACAGCCTCCTTTGACACTCAAGTGAGGTGTCCTCATTAGCATTGGGAGGTGGTGTCATTTTTAGCTCCCTATTACTGATATCTCCCTGATTGGGAGGGGAAAAAGTACTTCATTACAGCTCTCCATGAGGCATCTAATGACACCATGAGGTGGAGTGGCCTTATGACTGCTGGCCAATAGTGAAAGCTCTTCTCTCCACCAGGCCTCCTCTGACACCACCACAAGCAGGGAGAAGGAGAAGTAGCCCTTTACTCCTAGTAGGGGTGGAAGTCCACTGACACTGTGGTGGGTGAGGGTTTGGCTTGTTACCAGCTGACAGTGATGAAAGTCCTAACTCCCTATTTGGCTTTCTCTGACATCAATCTTTAGGTGAGGGTGTTGTGCTGCCTGGTTATAGACTCCAGACAGTGTTAGACACCCTTTTTATCCTTTACTAGCATTGATGGGGAGTAGGGGCCACCATTTTCTCTGTAGTGTTTAGTTGAAGTAGAGCAGTTATTACCTAAAATGTTTTCTATTTTGTTAGGCTGTCACTTTCCTGGCCATTTGGCTAGAGAAAGCAGGCTTTTGGGTGGACTTTTTGTTTCCACTTGTAGGCATTTTCTAATCAAAGGTTTCTTTGGTTCTACGTCTGAGATATATGAGGCAAAAGAAAACCCAGGAAACTCCCCACCATGTCATTCTTTGGATCCCAAGTTTCCTAGTTAGTCTGCTTTCTTCTCACTAACTTTCAGAGTCTTCTCTTGTTTGTTTCATACATAATGTCTAGGGTTTTACTTGTACTTAATTCGAAGGAATGGGAGAAAGTAAATCTACTCTATCTTCCTACAATCAGAAGCAATCAAACATCTCTTTTAACAAAACTTAATTTCTCTGTGTGTGCATGCACATGAATGCATGTCTTTTTTCCTTTTGGTGGATTTTCCTGGGCCTCTGCCATCCATAGAGTGTACTGAAGTCCAATGGCTCTATACTGAAAATTTTTCTTACCTTTGAATTAGTACCACTAACAATTCTAAAGAAAATCTTGTTTACTTGTCCCAAGAAGGCACATTACATTGGCATAAGACAGTATTGTAGAGTGTTTAGGAACAGACTCTAGGGTCAGACACTTGGGGTTTTAGTCCCAGTTTTATCACTGTGTGATCCTGGACTAGTTATTTTACCTCACTATTCCTCAGTTTCCTCATCTCTTATTTATAGAAAATGATAAGACTTATAGAGTGTGATAAACTAATATTTGTAAAACATTTAGAACGGTATTTGGCTTATTATTGGCTAAAACTATATATATATATATATATATATATATATATATATATATATATATATATATATATATATACACATTTAAAATACTTGCATTCTATACCACTAAGAGGGATGTCTTCTTCTTGCCTTCCCTCCCAAGCTTTGAACCTTGCCCGCCTCTCCAGTCTCATCTCACACCATTATCTCCTAGTTCAATACAAAATATTCCAATTGCCCTGAATTTTGTTCAGTTTCTTAAACATACAACAAGCTCTTTCAGCTCTAGGCCTCCACACTATATCCTACTCATTCTTCAGATCTCAGGGAGGCCCTATCCTGAGTCACAGACTAGTTCAGGTCTCCCTGCTTTGTGTTCCCACAGCACCCTACATTTCCTCTATAATTTGTGCCCTTGACTTCAAGCAGCTTCAGACTCAGCAGAGGGTGAGCTCTGGTCCCTTGTGGCCCTAAATTAGGCCTCAAGCCACAAGCAGCAGTTTATGATAATAACAATTCTGGAGCTAGTAAGGTTGGGGCTGGGACACAAAGAGTTTGAGATAGGTTACAGCACAGCTTTGAGTATATAAATTTGCCCAGGAACTTGGGGGAACTTAACAGGGTAAAACAAGAGAAAATATAAAAGGAACCTTATTAAATCTGCTTTATAACTTCATTTTAAATGCAGCTTCTTAGTCTTTAAACTTTTAAAAATAATTTCACATGCAACAACAGTTTAGTTATCCAGAAAGAGTAAATAAATGCTGACTTGCAAGCCAGTTCTGAAACGTTGCCAACCCCTGGCTTGGATGCCAGGAGACCCAGTATGTGGCCTTCAGCTGCCGATAATCACCATTGCCTTAAGCCTTCTAGCTTAGAGGTCACGTGCGCCTGGAGCCCATTGGTCCTTTACTTCAGGCCCTTTCTCCACTTCTTTCCTTCACCTTCAATCTTTCTGCCCATTAGTCTATCCTTGTTAGCCCTTCAATAAATATCTCATTCATCTCTCTTTTGTGTCCCAGTCCCTTCCAAGATCAGTCTGTTCCTTCTTTGAATGCATGCCGGAGGCAGATAAAATATGCAACAATTCTTTGTTACTAAAACTTGCTGATCTTTCTCCCTTAGTGTCTACCGTGTATGACATTGGATTCCCACTGTGACCATGATTGGTCAGGCCCCCAATTAGCTAATTATTTTTCTTGCTTCCAGTATCTACCCTGTACAATATATTCTGAATGCCATTGCCAAAATCATCCTCTTACATGGCACTTTTTATTATGCCATTTTATCCTTTTGTCTCTATGATATGTCAACAGCTTTAATCTGGTTTCAATTTCTGCCACAATCTGGTCCCGATTCACTTTCCAAGCCATAACACATACTATGTCTTTACCCAGAGTGTGGGACCTGGACATAGTATAGCATTTTCTTAAGTTTCCTACAGAAGTTTCTACATTATCTCCTTCTAACACTCACTCAAAGCCCTCTCCTCTTTTAAAATCTTTCTGGATATATCACCTTCTCCCCATCTTTGTGGGTGCCTATTCTCCCTTCCAAGATGCATATTTACACATGTTCATCCAGAACTTGACCTATAATGCTCTTCACTACCACAAGTCCTGCTGTCTCTCCTGAATGTGGCTGAAATAGTACTCACCAAGTATTCTACTGGATCCCTTACATTTCTTAGCTTCATTTGCAGTAATTGGAGCCATATAAATTGTTCTGACCAATAAACTGTGTGCTGAAATGACATATGTTACTTCTGAGCTGATGCAGTTGAGAGCTGATAGGCCTAGTCCATGTCTTCTCTATTCCTGCTGTAGCAACCTTGGAAGCTATGTGTTGAACTAGCAGAATTTCAGTATAGAAGGAGCCTGAATCCTAAGTTTCTGTATGGAAGACAACTCCTACCAACCTACACTGGACTTTCCATGAAAGCAAAACAAACCCTTGTGTTAATCTGCTGATATTTCTAGTTTATCTGTTGTTATAGCTGGGATTAACTACCCTAATTCACTTAACAACTTCAACAATGTAGCCTTACAATTTCTTGAGCTCACTCAACTCCAACAAATATGACCTCTGCTCTACTTTAGCAATTTCAGTAACCACATCCTAGAGTTGTCATTTTACAGAATTCATCTACTTCCAGAAATTATAATTCAGATATTTCACTTTCTGCTCAAAGCATCCTAATCTCCCGCCTCTCAATTTTCCCCACTCTTACTAAACTCATTCTTCAATATCTTTGAGACTTTCAAATCTTTGACCCTTCCCTATTCTCAGTGACTGACTTCCTACTGGCTCCATGTTCCATGCAAAGCTGGGACAAATTCTCACTCCTTTCTTACACCCTCACTTTTGCCCTTAGTTTCCTCAACTACTTACTTTTTCATCATACTTCCCTGAAAATCTCCAATATCAAATAAATATAAAAACCCATTTTCTTTACCTTTGATCCTAGGTTGCAGAGTGCTACTGCAGAAATTAGCATAATCTCATTGATGGATACCATTTCCAAAGTTAAGATTTCTACCCTCACATATACTCCCAAAATTGCTAACTAAAACTTCTTTTGTCCTAATCAGTTCTTCTCTTTCATTTGTTACCAATGTCTGTCATAGCCATTTATCTCACTCTTCTGAAGACCCTAAATATGCACTTCTCAGTAGATGCTCTTTCTCCTTCACAGAGGAATTAAAAGCCACCTAGAAGTGCCCTAAACTAACTGTCCTGTGTTGATTTATTTTCCTCTTGTATTAGAGGAAAAAAGAATGCCCTTACCTTTTCCAAAACAAATTATTCCACTCATGATTTGCCTCCACAGAGTCATTACTTTATCAGTTACCCCTCTTCACCTAGTTCTGTGTCTTTAACCCATTGGCTTTTTCTCACTTGCCTACAAACACACTCAAATTCTTTCCATCTTAAATAAATTACCTTCCCTCATAGCGCATGCCCCTCAGGCTTTCACCTTATTCCCTTAATTTTCTTCACAGCTAAACTTCTTGAAAAGAGCCGTTTGTACTCAATGGCTCTATTTCTTTGTCTCTGACTTGTTACTCAACCCATTGCAATATGGTGTCTGCTTTTATCTGCTGAAACTATTCTCACTAGAGGCACTGATGAATAATTAAACCAAATCAAATGATTGCTTTTCCTCAAATAGGATAAACTACTTGACTTCTAGGCAATATTTAACACTCTTTACCATTCTTTCCTGAAAAGTCCCACTCTGTTTCCACAGTATTACTCTCCTAATTCTTTGACCTCTGACTGCTCCTCTTTCTGTATCTGACCCTTAAATGTTGGTATTATAAATGTTTCCACTTTGATTCTCTTCTCATATGAATCTAGACATTTTCTTCCTCCCCATTATCTACCTTCATGCCTTCACCCACTATCTGTTTGTGAATGATGCCCAATTCCATCAGTCTTATCTCTAGCACTATCCTCTGCCTAAATGTTCCACAGGAACTTCAAACTCATTGTGTCCAAAACTGTATTCTCCAAGTTAGTGCTCCTGCTGTATTCTCAGTGAATGATATCAATATTCCCCATTTTCTCAAGCCAGAAACCTGGAAATGATTCTTCTCCTCTCTAAAATCTTCATTCTCCCTCTTTCTATATTCAAAATCCTAGCACCAAATAATGTCAATTCTACTTGAAAATTTTATGAATTTGCCTTCTTCTTATTATCTACTGCCCAAGTTTGGGTTCTTGTCCTATTTCACTTTGACTTCTACAAAAGCTACATAGATTATCTCACTGACTTTGATATCTCCTACCTGCAAATCATCATTCATCCAATTTGACCTTCAAAAGCACAAATCTAAGCATGTCAAGCACTTACTCCAGAAGCTTAGACTGTTTTCCATTGTCCATAGGATAAGTTTCAAAATTTTTAGTATGGTATACAAGGTCCTTCTTGGTAGGTCTAAATCTAATTCCATAACCTCATCTTCCAGCATTTTCCTTTACATTCTCCATCCTCTAACCACATTGAAATACTACCATTCTGCAAACACCCCATCCTCAAATTCAACTCCACTGTGCCATTTGCTTAGACTGTTCCTTCAGCTTGACTATCTATGAGCTCCGTTTTATTGATTCTATTTGGTCTTTATTCTTTCTGTGCTTCATTATGAAAAATTCCTGTCATTATCTATTCAGGTTGATTATTTTTTTCTGTAGTAACTCATCTGCTTCCACTTCCATTTGGTGAATTTTTCAGGTATTGTATTTTTTCAGCTCTAGAATTTCCACGTGTTTATTTTTAATAATTCCATTTACTTTCTTATTGCACATATGTATATCTTTAAACCCTTAGCATATTTATAATAGCTGTTTTGCATTTCTTTTCTGCTAACTCTATCACCTGTCATTTCTGGATCTATTTGTATGGGCTGGTTTTTCTCCCAGTTATGGGTCACATTTTCCAGCTACTTTGCATGTTTAATTTTTTTTATATTTTCTTTTTTAAATTTTTTTTGGCAAGAGGAGGTAATTAGGTATATTTATTTATTTATTTTTAGAAGAGGTACTGGGGATGGAACTCAGGACCTAATGCATACTAAGCATGTGCTCTACTGCTTGAGCTATACCCTCCCCCTGCATGTTTAGTAATTTTTTAAATTAGAGGTTGGAATTGTGAATGCTATACTTTTGAGTGCTGGATTATCTTGTCTTCCTTTAAAGACTGTTGGACTTTGTTCTGGGAGATAGTTACATATTAGTTTGATCCTTTCAAGGCTTTATTTTAAATTTATGAGATGGGCATAGGATAGTCTTTACTCTTCACTAATTTAGTCCTACCAGCAAGGCATGACCCTTATTAGCTCTCTATTATCCAATAGGAAGCCCTAGTTGCTAAATGAGGCCTCTTTACTCTGGCTGGTGGGAACTTAAATGGCTCTCAGTTCTGTGTGAACTCTGAGAATTATTTAACTGATAGTTTTCTGATCATTCATTGCCCACCCAGCCTTACAGAGTTTTGCCTAATGCATGCAGGTTTTTTTACTTAGCAACAGACTCCAGGGGACCTCTAGGAAGGTTTCTTGAGTTCTCTCTCTGTGTAGCTTCCTCCTCCCTGGCTACCTCAGCCTTCTTGAATATTGATCTCTGTGTCTTCAACTTGGTGAAACCCCTATGCTCTACTTAGGTTCTCCTCCCCTGCACCATGGTTGAGAAGTACCTCTTGGCAGAAAGCCAAAATGGCTTCATTCATTTCCCTTCTCTCAGGAACCATAATATTGTACTTTCTGCTGTTCAATATCTGAAAACAAATGTTTCTTTCTTCTCCTCATTTGTACCCTTCAGGACTTGAGAAAAAAAAAGTCTCTTCAGTAGTTCAGTCACCTGGCTGCCTAAGCAATGAGGTCATATTGTCATACTATTCAATGTTCATCCCTTTACATTCAAAAAGCAGTGTTGAGACATCATTTTTGTGCATCTTCAAAAAAATTTTTTTCCCAGATGAAAAAGACTCAAATGGGAGGGAACTTGTATCTCAGCTATTCCCAGACTACTGCCTTCTACTATATGTTTGTAATAGTGTGTTAAGTGTTTTTATCTAGAGAATACAAAGAGGGGGAGAAGGAGAGAGAGAGCAAGAGCAAGAGAAAGGGAGAGCATGTATGCTATTTGTCTCACTAGTCTCCAATTAGTAACTTTTACAGATGAATACTCAGTATTTAGTTTCTACTATCCTTACCAGATCCAACTGCTGTAGCTACTATAACCTATGTTGGTATTCTTTTCTGGGACTAGTAGAATATGAGGCAAAGGTAATTACAGTTTTTGCTACAGATTGCCCATGGCTGGACTTGTGTTGCTCCACTGTACAAAATAATTTAAAAATCCATGGCACAAGTCTA
This sequence comes from Camelus bactrianus, assembly GCF_048773025.1. Taxonomy (NCBI): domain Eukaryota; kingdom Metazoa; phylum Chordata; class Mammalia; order Artiodactyla; family Camelidae; genus Camelus; species Camelus bactrianus. The sequence continues at coordinate 83,209,943 of NC_133575.1, forward strand.
GGTAAAAAGGATAGATGCCATGATGCAGAACATATGAGCAGCCACAGCTCAGTTGGGCTATGACAAAGATCACAGAAAAGGTATGCAGTGGGTGATGCATAGTGTGGCTAATCAACAGTCTAACTTGCCTCCTGCGAAAGTAACATTGTGCTTTGGTTGATAATGAGACTTCAAAAGCAAAGAGTTTTAGAACAAGTTGTACTTGATGGGTTGCCATTGTAATTAGTGATCTTATTCTTACAGGATCCCAAAGAGTCCACAGACCCACCAAGTCACTTCCCAATAATATGACAAAAGTAAAAGAGGTTAAAAATGTCAGTATTGACATTAGGTGAAGATTTTAAGTTAGTATGCAAGAGAACTTTTCTGTTTAAAACGCAGATGTGATCTAAGAAAATTGGATGACAACTACCTACCTTCTCCATCTCTTCCAACCTTTTCTCTTTCTCTCTCAACTTGTCCTCTCTTTTCCCTACCCTCAACCCATTTAAAATCAGTCAGAAGAGAGTTGTGGCATGTTTAGTTTTTGGACTTACTGAACTTCCATCAAGTTGATGGATGACAGAGCCAGGAAACAGAATCATAGATGCTCTAGCTTGGGGGACAAAGCCCATTTTCATCATCTATCTTGATTTGGCAGGTGAAGTAAGGGCCAAAAACAATGGAGACCATCCTGTCTCCCACTTAATACCCCATCTGCTGCTACTGGCTTCTTGCTAAGTTCCAGAACATGTTGCTTCACACACGCAAAAAGCAAGCAACCAGACAAAAAAATTACCAGTACATAAAATGAACTAAATCTAAAGTCAAAACAAATCAACCAAACTAACACCCAAAAAGAAAGAAGATAGTAAAATGGACAAAAAATTCTCTTTGCTTATTTGAGTTAGGAGGAGAACTCTTCCAGAAAACAGTTAATTCTAATTTCCTTCAATGAGTGATGGAATTTATGTCCTCTGAGCCTTGGCAATAAGAAATCATGTCTTGTGGTTAAATTTAGACAAAGATTTTGTTGGAGTAATTGCTAAGCACCTAGGCACCACTGTTATGGTTTGATAGGCAAAGCTCACATTCCACTGTCAATCAATAAAATTTTTATTTATTCATTTTATTTACAAAGCACCATGCTAAGCTCTCTCACAACCACCCTCCACTCTTTTCTGGGTTGTGGTCTCCATTTCTGCTCACTGTTTAACCCATTGCTCCTAAGGTGCTAATGACTTTTAGAGACCATAAGTATTAACCTCCCATTATTAAAGTTTCCCAAACTTTAGCCACTCACACATCACTTCTTGATTTTTGTCATAGTAACACTAGTACTTAATATTTACCTAATGTATATCTTACTATCAACTCATTTTTTAAAACAGCCCCACCTTAAGCTATAATATATATTTATTTCACATATATACATATATGATATATACATGTACATGTGTATATAACATATACATGTGTATTATACACATGATATGATACACACATACACAATTTGACTTGTGTAAATCTGTATGCCTTAAAAGTATCTCCCTTAGCACCAGTAATACATGTATCTATATCTATCTGTGTATCACATTTCAGGGAAAATTGTTTTAAGGGATAGCTGAGAGGATTCAATGAAATAAAATATAGCACTGCTTCTCCCAGACTGAGGATTGTTGTGTCAAAGACTGCTCATTTGCCACCAAAATCCATTCTTCTGTTCCATAATGTAGTTATACCTTGAAAGCAGCTGCCCATCTACAATTTCTTGCATCTAAACGTGTGTCTATGTGAGTATTTATTGCCAATGAAAGCAAAAGTGATATGGACACTTCCAAACCAAAGCTTTTAAGAAGCAGTTGTAACTTCTTCTATTTTGTTTTTTCTTTTGTCCAGCTTGATACAGGGATAACCAGGAGGTCCTGGGGCAGAGGATCTCTACACTTGCTATAGATTAGAATCACCAGGGGGATTTTTAAAACATACCAATACCAGGCCCCATCCCAAACTGATTGCACCATAATCTGTACAGATAGAGCCTAGGTGACATACCATGGTTATAAATTCAAAGCCTCAATATTGTTAAAATGTCAATTATTCAAGAATTGAACTTTACAGTCAATATGATCCAAATTAAAATCCCAGCAACCTTTTCTTATAGATATTGACAAGCTGATTCTAAAATTTACGTGGAAATGCAAACAACATAGAATAGTCAAAACAACTGTGGAAAAGGAGAACAAAAATGGAGGACTATGCTACTTGATGTTAAATCTTATGATAAGCTACTGTAATCAAGACGATATTGTACAGACATAGGAGTGACATGTAGATCAATGGAAATGAATAGAAAGGATAGAAATATACCCTCACAATATATGGTCAATTGATTTTTGTCAAGGATGACAAGGTAATTCAATGGGGAAAGGAAATTCTTTGCAATAAATAGTGCTGGAAAAAAATGGATACCCATAAGGAGGAAAAACTAACTTGATCTTTCCTCACATTATACAGAAAAATTAAGTCAAGGTGGATCATAGACCAAAATACAAAAGATAAAACTATAACATTTCTATTAGAAAATACAGGAGAATATCTTCACAACCTGGGCAGAGGCAAAGACATGGAGGACAATAACTATAAATAAAAATATTTATAAATTACACTTCATTAAAAATGTAAACTTTTGCTCATCAAAATACATGAATAAAAAATGATGACTGTGAAAGACATAGTATGGGTGAAAAAATTCACAAGGCATATCTGACAAAAGGCTTATATCCAGACTATATGAGGAATGCTTAAGACTCAATAAAATAATTTATTTTAAAAGGGTAGATATTTGAACAGATATTTTGTAAAGGAACATATGCAAATATCCAACATATATGCAAGTAAATTTTCAATAGACACATGAAATATGCTCAGCATCATTAGTCATTAGAAAAATGCAAATTAAAGCCACAATGAGACACTACTATACAATCATTAAAATGCCTAAAATTATAAAGCTTGACAGTTTCATATGTTGGTGAGGATGTAAAGCAACCAAAACTCTTCCACTGCTGGCGGGAATGTAAAATGGAACAACAACTTTGGAAAAAAATCTGGCAGTTTCTAAGTTAAACATGCATCTACTATATGATCTAGCAAGTCCAGCTCTAGGTAATTACTCAAGAAAAAAGAAAACATTTTCACTGAAACTATTGTATGTGAATGTTCATAGCACCTTTATTCACAATCACATAAAACTGAGGACAACCCAAATGTCTGTCGTTAGATGAATAGATAAATTATGGTATATTCATACAATGAAATATTACTCAGCAGTGAAAAAACAAATTGTAGATATATACAATGACATGGATAAATCTCAAAGACATTATGCTGAGTGAATGAATCCAGGAATATATTATTTCATTAATGTGAAATTCTAGAAAATTCAAAGTAATCTAGACTGCTAGAAAGCACATCACTTGTTGTCTGGAATGCAGGTGGAGATCACTGACTGCAAAGAGGCACACGAGCACTTTTTGTGGTGATAGAAATGCTCCATATCTTGATAATGGCAAGTACATGGGTAAATACATTTTTTAAAACTCATGGAAATGTACCCATTAAATAGGTGCAGTTTATTTTTTATAAATGATATCAATAAAATTGATTGTTAAAGAGTTTACCAGGCCATTGTAACATTCAGTCAGATTTGATAACCATTGCTCTATGCCCTTACTCTCAAAGTGAGTTCCTAAGATCACTAGCATCTGATTTCCGAGGAGCTCATTAGAAATGCAGAATTTCAGTCCCCACCCCAGAGCTGTGGAATCATCATCTGCATTTTAATAAGATCCACAGTTAATGCAAATGCACTTTAAAATTTGAGAAACATTGGCCTAGGTGATAATGAAGTCTTGAGCTGGAGGCAGCCTGGGTCCTGAATCACCACATGGAGGAAAATCACCTGCTGACCAGGAATACTCCCCTTACACTAAACAGAGAATAAAATTCTCCTGTGGCTGAGGCATTTTAATTTGGGGCCTATTTATCACAGCAGGTTAGCCTAACTAAAAGCAGGTTGATCTAGATGGTCTGAGAGCACAGCCCAAAGTGATTTCAATGGAAAATAACTTTGATGTCTCATGTTCATGTTTCACCTTTAAAATTCACTCAAATGTCTTTCAATTTCATGGTGTATTTGTGTTTGTTTGAATATAATAATAATAATAATAATAATAATAATAATAATAATACTTTCAATTATACATTAAATTACTTCACTGCTTTCCCCTAAATCTAGAAATAAAACTGAAGCTCTAAGAAACTGTACCATGTCTATCTTGTTGTTTTCCCTTCCTCCAAGGGTTAAGTGTCCGCTCTTTAAGGAGCATGACATTGGGATAGGCAGTATATGGCATGAAGCAGAAATTAAATAAATACTTTTCTTGTTGCCACATGTAGGATGGTAAGATTTGAAAGAGAACCATCGGCACAGTACTTTAAATGATAAGAATGACTGTCTAGTCATTAGACTCCAGTCTTTAGCATACGATTTCAGAATTTCAGAAATTTTAACAGGTTTGGCAAGGAGAGGAATTCCTACAAACGCAAATCTTCCCTCAGTCTCTCAAATAGTACTACAAAGTGGTTGGCCTACTCTGCACAAAGAGCCACAAAAGCTTCTGTATATTTGCCAAAGTTGGTGTCAGGAGGCAGCGCTAACCTACTGAGCCCTTACTATGTGCTGGACCCTGGGCTGGGCACTTGCCTGCACATGATTTCATTTGGTCCTAGCCACATACTAGAGAATAATAAATTTTGCCCTTAATTTTGAATGAGGAGAGTGAGGTTCTGAGGAATTAGATGGCTGGCCAGACTTCACAGTGAATTGAATATAAAACTGTCTGACTCCAATGCCATCCTCTTTTTACAACATCCTTGTGCCCTGGGCAGTCGCTTATCTACCTCTTTATCCTAATGTATTCCTATCATTCTGAAAGAGAAAGGGCCATGGGACAGAGAGAAAGATTAAGAGTCAGCGAGCAAGCAAGAGCTCTTTCCTGTGTTGAGAAGGAGCAAAGGAGCCAGTTAAAAGCAGATGGGGCCACCACCTCATCACCCTCCCCACTTTTCCCCATCCAGAGGCTCAATGCACCTCACAGCTGCCTCCTGTTCATTCTTTCTTGATCCTTGTTTGGACTCAACGCCCTGCCCCCTCTGCAATCCTTAGGCTTTTCTCCGTTGTCTCTGGGCCACCTCACCCTCATTTCCCTTTCCTTTCCTTTCCTTTGATTCTCAACCACTGGCACCATCACCCCGCCCTCCACCACCATCCTTTGCACCCCACCCCCACTTCCTTTACCCCTTCTGCTCTCTCTGTTTCTTTCTCTTCTGCTCAGCTTTCAAGGCCCCATTAGGGCCCCACCATTGACTCTGCTCTTACAATGGCTCAGTGGTTTTGAGATGAAGTAAAACATCACTAATTTGTTCTAATTGGGGGGAAAGGTCAGTCTGCCTTAAATGACAAGTATGAGTGATAGGATATTTGGGGGGAGAAAATGCAATCTCATTACTTTCAAGTACATAAAGTAATCCCAATGAGTAAGACAAGAGGATAAAAGGCAAAGCTATATGTCTCAGAGATCTGTAAGTGGTTTGACAAATAAGCATGGCTCGTTTATAATTAGGACATTCAGTTTGGAGATACAAATGCTGCGGCTGAGGTCTTTGCACTTAAGTAGGCTAATATTTCCCTTGTTTACACAATTAGTTGATAAAAATGGGTACTTTCATCATAGATACAGGTACAATCTCATTAGAAGGGTCCAATATTTCAAATCCACTTTCTTATGTCACATGACCTGTAGGCAGAGTGCTTTGTTCAGCTAATTCTCCAAAAGGAGTTATGGTGAAGACAGCAAAAATACTCATTTTCTGGCTTCTCCTCTATGCAAAGTTTACTGTCAGTGAAAAAAGAAACTGTTCTGTTTCTATTCATTGCACGTGAGGATGAGGAGGTGTAGGGGAAAGAAATGAAGGGACACAAGCAGAGCCAAACCTCAAATGGTTTTAGTTTGGGATCTACTAATTTAGAATTGGTGAAAATTGAGAATCAGCTTACTTTATTTTTAACGTTCTATAAAGCCAATTTGCTAAGCTAATTACAATAGTAAACAAGATTTTCCTGCAAAGATTTATGAAATTCCTTAAAACACCAATTTTCCATGCATTGTTCAATATTTGAATAGCACCCTCTTCGTTTATGTGTTAAGTTAATTAACTAAACTTCTTACCAATTTCTGGAAGCAGCTCCCTTGAGGAAGTTCTACTAGAAAGCCCTTCTTTGGCTTATTTTACTTTATCATGTATGAAAGCAAACAATCATATTTATTTTCTTTTTGAATAGCTTATAAGTAAGGCTTCCCATCAATTCAAACTGGTCTCCCCTATTCTACTTTTCTCATAGCTCAGCAATATTTTCTTACTGTACAGTTAAGCAAGAATGGGAAGAAATGGGGACCGAATTCTACCAATGTCTCTCTGAACCTTTAGGAGGCCAAGGTCCTTGAATTCCTGTACATCTTGACCCTCTATCCCTGATGGTATGGAGGTAAGTGAGCAACTGGTAAAAGGAGACATTCCACAGTACTTTACCTTGCAGTCTTAGAGGGCTTCCCTTGTGCTCAGAATGGAGATATTCCATGCCTGGCTATGGAAACATAATATGAGCTTTTTCTCAGCTACTAGGGAAGTCAATTGATGTAAAACCACTACTTTTTCTAAAAACCACAAATTAGGGACTACTTCTTAGAATTGTGAGTTTCTTCAGCTTTAACCCAAAGGATTCATGGAAGGGGTCCTTGAAATTGTTCAGCAGGCCAAAGCTAGGGAGACAAGGGAGCAGCTTTTGTTTGCAAACCATTAGAAGTACATTTGAAAGGATTAACTTTATTTGAAAGCCACTAAATTTGCTGAACAAGGTCATAGGGCTACTTCAGACTAGTCTGAATTTTTGTGCTTTTGAGTTCTTACAAACATCATGCTTGGAAAGGAGCAACAGGAATTCTTCATTAACAGAATATACTGAATGGGTGAGGCTACTGGATTCAAGAATCGTGACCCATACCTGGCAACGTTCAAAGTGAAGTTGAAAGGAAAGCCTTTGCCTGCACATTTCAAAGGGAAATGTTCTAGGGACTGTTAAAGGTGGGAATATGATTATTTCTATTTGGGACTTCAGGAAGATAAAAGATCTAAGAGCCCCCTATATCTCCCCAAATGCCAAAGTTACACAACATTTTAATGGTAGCATAATCAAATTTAGTGTAACATAGACACAAGCCAATATTTTTCAGAAAAGTAATTGCTTTTACATTCTGTGGTTTAAAAGGAAGTTGAGCTGCATTCTAAGTGTGCTTTTGTTCATATTGAGGTTCTAACCTTTTCTGTAGGTGTATTCAATTTTGACATTAGAATGTAAATCAAAGAGACTATGGAATTTTGTTTACAAATTTCTACTTACAAGTCTGCATAAATAAATCTGTACAATGACCAAGGGTGATGTTTAAAAGAATACGTCAAAAGGAGTCAAAAATACAAATTGAAGAATTACTGACTAATGAAACTATTTGGCATCCCTTTTAGTACACATGTTCCTAAATGAGGCATACGTAATTTCTGGAAGTAGTCCCCACTTTGTGCTTTAGGGTTGGCATCAGAGACATTCTGAGTAGAAAGGGACCTTAAGATGATCCAGTGCAATATTTTTTAAAAATTTCTTTTCTTCAAATTTCTTCAATCAAAATCTTGCTTGAAAGCCCAACATAGGAACCTTGTAAAGGGGAGAGTCTCTAAATAAAGGAGAGACTGAGGAGACTGAAACTTAGTCTGCTCCCTCACCACTCATTCTCCCACATTTGCTGCCTGGGGAAGCTGAGGTCTACAGAAAGTGGCAAGAAGGCAGTGGTGAAGCCAATGAAATGAATCACTAAAGATGACAGGACAGCAATGTAGCGAATTTTGCTGTGTGTGGGCTTCCTCAAATCACACTCTATAGGCATCCTCATTTACCCAATATTTAAGGCTAACCCTGCTGGCTTATTTAAAAAGAGTGGTCTCAGACAAAACCTCAATAAGAATTTGCACTTAGACCGTTTGGGTCTTGAGATCTGAATAAGTAGAATGAGGGTGAAAGGTGCTCCCCGTCTTATTTAGGGGTTTCCATTTTACTGAACTTCTTTCTGAATAGGTGTAATGTTCCAGAATACTTTGCTTTGTTTTCTCTATGACTAGGAGAAGGGCCTGTGTGCATGTGTGTGTGAGTGAGTACGAGCAGCATGAGAGAGAGACAGAGATACCCATGGAAAGACACACACAAAGACACAAATACTGACACAAAGAGACACACTCACACAGAGATACAAAGAAAGGAACACACAGAGTGACACACACATACAGAGAGATACACATATTTACACAGAGAAATAGAGAGACACAGTGAGTGACAGTGACAAAGATGGCAAGACAGAAACAGTGACACATATATACAGAGTGAAACAGAGAGGGTGAGATTGAGACTGAGAAATTGAGAGAGACACACACAAAGAAGTAGACTGAGAGACAGATCTATGAAGACAGAGCAAGACTAAAGCAAAAAGCTTAAGAGGGAGTGAGACTGACCATGATGGAGAAAAACTGAGGCAGAGAAAGAGGAAAATCATGGTGACAGAGGAAGAGAGAAATCACTCCCATTGTTTCTTTCTCATTGGAAACCTTCAATGTTTGTTTCGTGTTCCATAGAACTTGGAAATTAAATTTTATTATCTCCTATTCAGAAGCAAACTTCTCACAGCAGTATCTGCTGCTCAGAGGCAAATCTTTTAAACTTACTATAGAAAATATGTTCTTTTTTCCCCATTTTCTTTACCAAGTATAATTGTTTGGGAATCACTATTATGGGAGCGGGGGAGCGAAAGCTGAGTCCAGGGCTGACAGGGGATCAAAATGATGAATTGACCAGCAGTTTTCCAGTCCCTGATGCCAGACATTCACATCTCTCTACAGCCCTGCAGTGCTGTGTGCTTCCTGGGTATATGCCCCATATAAGGCAGATACAGAGGCTGGGTGTACCCTATTTTCAATGTCTGTGTGCCGGGCACTCATTGCAGTCTTAGGATCTTCTCTCTGCTCTTGGTAGGAGATTTGCTCACTTCTGCAGGGAATTCTCTATCTTACCTATTCTGCTGGGAACCTTCTTACTGCCATCTAACACTGGATGTTATAATAATTCTCATGTAAAAATGAAAAAAAGGAGAGGTTCACATGGTCTCACAAGTCCATACACTGCAAGTGGTTCTGGCCACCAATCAGATCTAATAGTTTGGAGTCATTTTTCTCTCACACACAGAGAAAGAGAGAGAGACAGAGAGACAGAGAGAGAAATCAATGCTTATGTCTACTAAAAAATGTGTACAAGAAAGTTCATAGAAACTTTATTCATAATAGATCCAAACTGGAAACAACTCAAGTAAACACAGTAAAACAAATAAATAAATTACAGATAATTATGTATTCCTACAGCAGAATACTACACAGCACTAATAAATTAGTTACTGATACATACAACAGAGCTGAATCCCACAGAGAGGAATTATTATAAGTGAAAGAAGTCAGACAAGAAAGAGTACGTGTTGTATGATTCCATTTAAGTGAAGTTCAAGAACAGGCAAATTTAATGAATGGTAATAGAATGATGGTTATCTCTACCAGAAGGATATTAACTAGAAAGGGGCTTGAGGAAGATTTCTTTGATGCTATAAAATTTTTATATTTTAAACAGTTAGGAAAAAAATTTTAAAACAGAATATTTCATGGCGTGTAAAAATTATATGAAATTCACATTTCAGTGTCCCTAAATAAATATTCATTGGCATACAGCCACACCCATTTGTTTACATATTGTCTAAGGCCGCTTTTGTGCTACAAAGGCAAAGTCGAGTAGTTGCAACAAAGACCATATTGCTTGCAAAATCTAAAATATTTACTTTCTGGCCTTTACAAAAAAGTTTGCTGACTCCTGATCTAGGTCATAGTTACATGAATGTAGACATATGGAAAAACTCAAGCTGTGCATTTAAGATTACTGCACTTTATTGCAAATAGTTTTCTCAAGATCTAGAAAAAGGGAGATTAATAAGGACACTTGCTCAAATGCTTGGTGTAATTTAGGTACAGAAAAGAAATGATGGATTCAGCCCCTTCTTTACTTTCATTCTTATAGACAAGAATTACTTCTTTATACACTTTCTTTATGACTAAGGTATTACGTGAAGCAATATTAGAAGCAACTTTGATATAAATTAACCAATCAGAAAAGCTCTTTCAAATTATGAAATTCAAATTGACATCTTGCAGGTTGAAAAAAACACAATTAATATGTCATTTCCTGTTTTCTTTTTAAAAAGAACAAAACAGTAAAATGGAAAACTATTTTGGCAATAACAGAATGTTGGATTCTTATTGGTGGTCCACCTTTAAGTCATGTATTAAATCATTATTAAAGGTCATCATGACTTGTCTGAACAGGCATTTGTGTTATTAACTAAAGAACTGCTAAGAAAAATACCTATGCTACTCTTTCACAGGAAGAGAGGCCAGTGTGAGACAAATGACAGTGATAAATGCACTATAAAGATTTCTTGTAGGAAGCCTGTAATGATGCAATTTCTTTACATTGTCAAATTTGCTCCTAACTTTAGTTTCATATTTTGGCTATTTCCAATATTTATAAATTGCAATATATGTCAAGAAGCACATTTCAGTGTAAAAAAAATAGAGAGAGCTGGAAAATATATCTACAAGATGGCTTCAGGGTAGGAAATGCAATTGTTTCTAAAAGCCAGGATACAAGTTTAAAATCACAGTTTGGCAGTCAGACAAGCCAGTGACAGCCTTTTCATTAAATCTTGGCTAAATTGTATAGTTGTGCTGTTGTTGTAGTAGCTGCTATTGTTATGGCCACAGTTGTAAACCAAACAATATGGGAGTGATCCAAATAGAGTGGCAAGACAAAGCAGGGCAATTCTGTTAATCAGCTTGTGTTCTTTTTCCTCCTATTAAAGAAATTTTATATTCATCTTCTAAATTGCATACAGCCTCAACTATGCCAACCAAACATATTTCACCTGATCTGAAATATCTGGCAGCTTTTAAATTAGGGTTGCAGGACTTCTCCAGTCTATCTTTAATTCCATTCTTATGAACTCTGATGACTGATCCCACCTCTTGAAGTGCTGGGAGGTTTTACCTCCAGTTTAAAGTCTATTTGGCTTTAGAAATTAATTTTTACATGGGAAATATCCCACCATGAGGTTGTTGGAGGATTAAATGGAATATATAAAGTTCCAAGAACACAGTGGTGCTCTATGATTGACACTGATGCCAGCTTTGGAATAAATCCATTTGGTCCTTTATCCTAATTTGCTGGTAGTTGGGTCTGGACAGAGTGGAGCAATAGCAGAGCAGTTTAATAAAACTTTCTGTGATGATGGAAATGTCCCGCATCTGCGCTATCCAATTCAGTAACCACAAGCCACATGTGGCTCCTGAGCACTTGAAATGTGCCTAGTGTGACTGAGAAACTGAATTTTTAATTTAATTTAAATTCAAATGTAAATAGCCACATGTGACTAGTGGTTACCATACTGGACAGCATAGCCTTAGGGAACAAAATTGTACTCACTAAAGTATCTTTGGATTAGGTGCTCTTATCTTTTATAAAAGTGCCATGGATCCCTTGGGAAGTTTGTTGAACCCTACTGGACAATTTCTTAAAAATCTATTTTTCCTTTCTTTTAAAAAACAGCTTTATTGAAATATAATTCATATACCATATAATTCACCCTTTTAAAGTATATAAATCAGTGGTTTTTAGTATATTCACAGATATATGCAACTATTAACCACAGTCAATTTTAGAACATTTTTACCACCTCAAAAAGAAACCCCATATCCTTTAGCTATCATCTCCCTATCCCTCTACCTCTGTCCCTAACTCTAAGCAATGACTAATCTACCTTCTGTCTTTACAAAGTTCCTTGTTCTGGATTTATATATATATATAAGTATATACAAATATACACATATATTTGTTATGGGTTGAATTTTGACCCCCTAAAAGAAGTCCTAGCCCCCAGCACCTCAAAATGTGACCTTATTTGGAAATAGGATCATTGCAGATATAATTAAGAACAGGTCATACTGGAGTATGTTAGGCCCCTAATTTAATATGACTGCCATCCTTTTAAGAGGAAAATTTGGACACGGACAAGTCCATTCTGTGGCTTGTCTTTTCACTTTCTTGATAGCATCCTTTGACATGAAAGTTTTAAATTTTGGTGAAGTCCAATTTATTTTTTTCTTTTTTTGCTCATGCTTTTGGTGTTATATCTAAAAATCTTCTGCCAAATAAAGGTCATGAAGATTTACTACTATGTTTTCTCCTAGGTGTTTTATAGTTTTTGCTTTTACATTTAGGTCTTTGACCTTTGTGGTTAATTTTTTTTTTTGCATTTTTAAATTGAAGTATAGTCAGTTACAATGTGTCAATCTCTGGTATACAGCAGTGTCCCAGTTATACATATACATACATATATTCATTTTCATATTTTCTTCATTAAAGGTTATTATAAGATATTGAATACAGTTCTCTGTGCTATACAGAAGAAATTTGTTTTTTTAATCTATTTTTATATATAGTGGCTAACCTTTACAAATCTCCAACTCCCAAATTTATCCCTTCCCACCCCCTTTCCCCCAGTAACCATAAGATTGTTTACTATGTCCGCAAGTCTGTTTCTGTTTTGTAGATGAGTTCATTAGTGTCCTCTTTTTGTTCCCCTTTTTTTAGATTCCACATATGAGTGATATATGATACTTTTCTTTCTCTTTCTGGCTTACTTCACTTAGAATGATGATCTCTAGGTCCACCCATGTTGCTACAAATGGCATTACTTTGTTCTTTTTTATGGCTGAGTAGTATTCCATTGTATAAATATACCACTACTTTTTTATCTAGTTATCTGTTGATGGATAAATGCTGGAGGGGTATGGAGAAAGGGGAACCCTCCTATACTGTTGGTGGGAATGTAATTTGGTGCAGCCATTATGGAAAACAGTATGGAGATTCCTCAAAAAACTAAAAATAGACTTACCATATGATCTATCAATCCCACTCCTGGGCATATATCTGGAGGGAACTCTAATTTGAAAAGATATATGCACCCCAATGTTCATAGAAGCACTATATACAACAGCCAAGACATGGAAGCAACCTTTTAGGTTAATTTTTGTATATGGTACAAAGTAAGCATTTAAATTCATTAGTTTACATGGCCAGTTGTTCCAGCAATTTGTTGAAAAGACTTTTGTTCCCTATTGAATGGTTTTGCTATCCTTGCTGAAAATCAGCTGACTGTAGGTGTATTGGTTTATTTTTGGACTTTCAATTTTCTCCCATTGACCTATATTTCTATCCTTGTGCCAGTACCACACTATCTTGATTACTGGTGCTTTGGAGTAAGATTTGAAATTGGAAAGTGTGAGTCCACCTTTTTATTCTTCTTTTACATGATAGTTTTGGTTATTCTGGATGCCTTAGCAGATTTTAAAATCAGCTTATTCAATTTCTACAAAGAACTCACCTGGGATTCTGATAGAGATTGCATTGAATCTGTGTATCATTTTGGAGAGTGTTACTGAATTAAAAATGTTAAGTATTCCAATCCACAAACATGGGATATTTTTTCATTTACTTAGATCTTCTACAGTTTCTTTCAACAATCAGTAATGTTTAAGTTTTACATTTCTTTGTTCAATTTATTCCTAAGTATTTTTTTCTGTTTGATACTACTGTGAATGAAATTATTTTCTTATTCTTATTTTTGGATTGTTCATTGAAATGTATAGAAATATAATTGATTCTGTATATTAATCTGGTATCCTACAATCTTCTTGAACTTATTTATTAGTTTTGATAACTTTTTAGTGGATTTCTTAGTATTTTCTATATACAAGACCATGTCATCTGTGAACAGACATAGATTTACTTATTCCTTTCCAATTTTAATGCCTTATATTTCTTTCTTTTTCTTTTTGCCTAATTTTCCTGGCTAATCCCCCCAGTATAATGTTGAATAGAAGTGGCAAGGGTGGATATTCTTGTCTTATTTCTGTCCTGGGGGGAAAGCATGTGGTCATTCACCATTAAGTATGTTAGCTTTGCGGGTTTCATAGATCCTCTTTCTCAGGTTGAGGGTTTCCTTCTATTCCTAGTCTATTGAGTGCTTTTATCATGAAAGGGTGTTGTATTTTGTCAAAAACTTTGTCTATGTCTACTGATATGAGTGCAATTATTTTTTACTCTATATGATGCATTTTATTAATTGATTGTTGGATATTAAAACAGTCTTGTTTGGTAGAATTCAGTGGTGAAGCTACCTGGGCCCAGGCTTTTCTTTATGTGTAGTTTTTGATTACTGATTGATTCTTTTACCTCTTTCACTTATGTAAGTCTATTCAGATTGCTTATTTTTTCTTGAGTCAGTTTCAGTTGGATCATATGGTAAGTCTATTTTTAGTTTTTTAAGGAACCTCCACACTGTTCTCCATAGTGGCTTCACCAATTTACATTCCCACTAACAGTGTAGGAGGGTTCCTTTATCTCCACACTCTCTCCAGCATTTATTATTTGTAGACTTTTTGATGATGGCCATTCTGATCAGTTCATTCTCTCTCCTCTCCTTCTGGTATTCACATTACATGTATGCTAGCGTGCTTCATGGTGTCCCACATTTCTCTGAGACTTTTTCTTTACTCTTCACTCTGTTCTTTGATTTGCATCATCACTATTGATTTATATTCAAGTTCACAAGTTTCTTCTTCTGCCATTTCAAATCTACTGTTAAGCCCCTATAAAGAATGTGCTTTTTATGTTAGTTACTTTACATTTCAATTCTAGACTTTCCATTTGGTTCTTCTTTGAAATTTCATTTTCTTTATTGATATTCTCTATTTGATGCAACATTGTCATTATATCTTCTTTTATTTCTTTAATCAAGCTTTTCTTTAGTTTTCTGAACATATTTACAATGGCTACTTTGAAATCTTTTCCTGTTAAATTGACATCTGGTTGCTCTTTCAGGTAATTTCTGTTGCTTGCTTTTTTTTTTTTTTTTTTTTTTTTTTTTTGATACAAGGGTCATATTTTCCTATTCCTTTGCATGCCCCATAATCTTTTGTTGGAAACTGGACATTTTAGATAAAATATTATAGCAACTGTGGGTACTGGTCCCTCTCTTTGGTGCTTGTTATTGTTATTTGCTTATTTATCTGGTTAGTTAATGACTAGATATTTTAGTGAACTCTATTACCCTCATTCCACAGTGTTAAGTCTTTGATATTGCTCCTCAAGGAATCACAGCTTTGGGTGTGAACACAGTAACCCTGGGATAGTGTTACAGTTGGGCTCTCTTCTACTCTTTCCCTGACCACACCCATCTGTTAAACTCCACAAGTTGCCTGCTGATTGCTCTATTAGCTACAATGTCCTGCAGAATGAATTCCTCTATAAACTAGTCTAATCAGAATAACTTCTGAGGTCAGTACTTGATATTTGTTCTGACCTCATGAAGGTTCCTCCCAGCTCTCTTAATATTCTGATCTCTCCTGCACACTAACTGACATATAGTGTATGCTGTATTGACATTAGATTCTCAATTCTGTTCCAAATTCCCCTCATCACAATTTTTGCTATTTTTAGGTTTACACTTCCACGATTTGTTGCAAAGGAAGTCTGTTCCTAAAACAGGAGCTATCTGCTTAATGGCCTAGGTCTCCCCTTCTCTCCCCCCTCCCAGGAAAATATCTAGACCCGGGCTTTAGATCCAATAGGGGGGACAATTCTAGGAGTTCAGTGCCAGTGAAGGGAGGGTGGCAGTATCTGAGGTTCTCTTGGCTTATCTATCCTAGTTTGGAAATATCAACTCATGAACTTGGGCAAGGGCTATTGAGGCCCACATGTTTTCAGCATGCCATACCCAAGATAGAGCCACTGTTTCACAAGTGGGAGTTAGAAGAAGGGAGTCTGCACCTCTTAATTGCACTGCCCCAGGCTTAGCCTCAGCAATAGGCAGCTAGGAGCAGGGTGAGAAACACTGACATCTTGTGCCTCCTGCTAAGAAAGCTCTCCTGCTGGGAGCTGGGAGCAGAGGGAGCCCCATGTTCTTGGCTATAGCGATCTGGAGTAGAGTCACCTCACTAAACTGAGAAGGCAATGGGAGAGAGTGGTCTTGAGTCAAACGCCAGACTTTGTTAATAAATTCCATAGATTTTCTTGATTAGCTATTCTTCATTTCCTGTTTGCCTTTATGACCACTTACATACACACACACACACACATATGTACATATATATGTAATTTTATATAATATATAATCTCCATTTTCAATTGAGAGCAGGTCAGTGGAGCTCCTCATACCATCCATGCCAGAAATTGACCTCCTATAAAAATCTTTTCAAACACTTATGATATATTAATATAGGTACTTTTAAATTAATGCATTAAATAATAAGATATAATGATAAGTATAATAAATGCCATAAATTCAAAATAGTGATGAATAAAATTATATTTCAAAGTGTCTGTAAAACTTTAATATAATACACAAGTGTCTGTGATTATTACTGTAGAAAAATTACAGGGATGGTTAAAAATACTGTAGTGTGGTACATACATTCATAATTAAAGAAAATGCTACATTTCAACTAGAGATTAGTGAAAATAAAGATGTAAAATTTTCCCTTACAAATCCAGGGCCCCCTGAATTATATTTATGAACTCTTTGGGGGGGGCCATAAACCCCAGGTTCAGAATCAATGCTCTAAATGGTCCCTGGGATGAAGACAGAAATTGAGGAATCCTAAGGAACCCCATCCTGTTCTATGATCAATAAAGCACTATTAAGGCAAAACTGATATTTGGGTTATTGCAAAATCTAAATGTCTTTTTTCATGGTTTCCTTAACCTCCTTTCCTTCTTCATCTAGACAGCTGAAACCAGGATCTATATTTTTATTATTTCTTTCTCTACTGTGTTTTCTCTCCTTCATATCCAACCCATCTTCTTTCTCTGAAATAGCTCAAAATGTTTCTAGTAAAATGTTCCTCCATTCTTGTTACCATGGCCACCTTACTCAATCCTTCTTCAGACCTCTGACTCTCAAATTGCTTGGTATCAAGAATGAAACCTTATCATTTTTATCTGACAAGCTCACTGTCACATCACTTTGCTTCCCTCTCTCATTTCTTCTCCGGCAAGGACTGGCTCAGTATGTGACATACACAGTTCAGGACTGTAAGCTGATATTACTTATCATCCTCCGATCTTTTTCAATGGAAAGTCCTAGCACTAGAATCCAAGAAGAATCTGGTTCTGTTATAGGCTCAAGGAGCTGTCACTCTGGAGAAGTTCATACTGTCATTCTCATTTGTTATTTTGAAATGTCACTGTTACTTGGAAGATTATTATCCCGATCCTCTGCTAAACCTTTTTTCATCTATCTAAACAGCTTCTTCTTCTCCCCTTTTCAAATGTTGCCTAAAAATTTCTCTGATTTTGAAAGTATTTCCTCCATTTCGTTCACTTCTGGAGAAAATCAGTGACTAATTCATAAATCCAGCTGTCAACACTTGTCCCCAGAACTTTTTTCTAGTCCATCCTTCTGCAACAGGCAATTTCAACTTGTAGAAGCCTACCCTGGTTCCTTTCATAAAATTATAAACTAAATGGAAGTCTGCATATATGTACTGCTTGCTAAGGCCATTTAATCAATCTCTTAAACACACACTTTTCATCCAGGTTCTGTAGCAATACTATTAAAGGGCTGTCTTGAAACAGAAGAGGTTACATGCATAGGTAGGTGATGGGAGAAAAGAGCAATAAGCAGTTCTGTTTAGCTCTCAACAGGTAAGGTCATTCCTTATTTCTTTTAGTAACAGCTTCTATAGGCAAATGTAGCTATTGGAAAATATTCAGTGTAACAGAACCATTTCTGTGCCTGGGTACAAGACCCATCATAATATTGCTTTGTTTATCAACCAATTATACAAATTCTCTGCATTGATGACTCTGTATAAAGGTACTTTTCCCCCTATCTGTACATGTGATAGCCTTTTTCTATAACAAAAATACCTGAGCCTGTGCTGTTTGCAGTAGGTCCAGGAGAGGAAGAGAATTAAACTGAAATGTAGATAGGCTCTTTAATCCTCATTGTCTCAGCATCAAGTAGAAATTTCCACTCAATTACTCTTCTCGTGGCATTCTTTAAATATTTCCCAATCACCTCCCCTCAAAATATCTCACACACACACACACCCAAACCTAGCCTTCCAAATCACTGAAATCAAACAAAACAAATCCTGAGGTGGATGTGATGTATATAATACTTCCCAAATTTCTTTTCTGATATCTTCAGGAATAGAGTCTTAGTAAAGCTTCAATAAATAAAAATTCTGATTTAATAAACTAATTGGAGAGCCTCTGAACTTAGTATAACAAGGTAAAACTAATGAGTGGGAAGAAGGAGTTGGCAGAGTGGCAGGTTGCCAGCTTCTTTTTGGATACATTGAGTTTTAGAGTCTGGAAAAAACATGGTGGAGGTGTTTAGCAGGATGTTAGAAATTCAACTATATTTGTATTTCATAATTTTACATTTTATACCAAAACACCAGACTGACACTTTTAGATATTCACAATATTGATTAGAGTAGAAATCTTTACTTAGACAACTGCCTTAAGGTAATTGAAACAATATGTGAAAAAATAAATTAATGAATTCACTATTATTTTCATTTTTTGGACATTGCCCTTGGTTCAATCTTTGGCCCTTGAAACACATAAGTGTTGGAAGCATTTGGCTCTAGATAACATACTTGGTGGTCCTTATACTATTTTACATAACAAAATGTTGACTTACATCCATATTATTATGACATCATGAGAAGCACCCCATTTTGCACTTTACTTTCCAGAAGCAACAATTATTATCTCTGTTATTTTCTTCATCTAAACATTTCCTCTGAGCTCTAGAGTTAATCTACCTTTCCAGGAAGTTGAAATCTGAAGGCTGGCTTCTTACAGGTAAAAGAAAAGGATATTTAATCATCTTTGAGAATTAAGCACATCATATTTCTAATGACACTAATAAAGTCAATAAAACTGGATAATCTAATTGTCTTTTGCCCAAATGAAATGTCTCTAGCACCCTCTTTACATCTACCATTAGTTAGATAATTTAGGCAAAAAGCTTCTGCTTTTATATGAATTAGTTTGGATTGTTATATGGTTGTTTTCAGCCTGAATTGTCCAGATTGATATGGTGTGAGTTCATGAAAAAATAAAAAAAAAGCAGGCTGCCTTCCTTCAAATAGATGTGGGAGTGGGATTTTATGCATTAGGTGAATGTCATTCATCACTGCTGCCTTTGATGTTTGTAAAGATTATCTTTTGTGGAGAACACAGAAAACATGGTATCATAGAAGCACTTAGGGTTATTTATACCTAAATCTAAATGATAAAAATGGGGTACAGATTACTCAATAGGCTTTGATGAAGAAGTGCACAGCCAAGACCAAATATTTTAGGGATCCTACTTTCACTCCTATGTTGGTCACTTTCTGGAATAATATTAGATATCTTTGCAACAGACATTGTGGAAAATGTTAGTCAGGAATGGAAACTGAAATGAAAGCTGGTTTAATAAGTGGATTAAAAATACGATGATCAGATGGCCCATACAAATTCAGCTTATACCATCTTGGTATGGGAGCCTCTACATAAGTGGTCAAGTAACCATGAAAAGTCCCACAATGGTGTCCAGTCAAGGGCCAAGTTACACTGATCTGGTTAAAGACAAGCCATGAAGGGCTTTGGAAGATTTTGTAAATTATAAGTCTTGGTTAAACCAAGAAGAGTATTTTGGGGAACAACAACATGTAAACAAAGAATTTATAAGTGTTCTCTGTGGGTTCTGAGCCTCTCTGATCCTGAACTTGCAAAGGAAATTAGAGAGTTAGCCCAAGATTGGTGTTCCCTCTTTGGGCTAGGGTTGATGGGGAAAGTATGAGCAGAATCCTCTAGGTTGTCTGGTCCTGGCTGCAACCACACCACTCTGACTTTGTAATGCTTGCCAGACTCAGTCTGGAAACCACACAAAATATTAAGGAATAATCTTCCTGCTAAAGTAGCCCATGGTGACTGGTCCACAACATGATTGCTTAAATTCAAGAACAGTTTGTATTTGCTATATGCTTCCACATTTCTAACAATTCCATACTTGATAAACCTAGCTTCCGATTGTTATTTTTAAGTGCATACACATCTCCCAATAACACTATGCTAGAAAATGTTATGTGCAGGCAGCTGTGAATTAAGGATAACCTCAGCAATGTATATAGTTGGTTGACACTAGAAACCATGGTCCGTATTAAAACAAATCTGGCCCTGAAGTGTAGGACCCCAATGAGTAGTTATTTGAAGAAGACTTTTCATGACACGAAGAATGGCATTTTCAAGCCAAGCGTTAGACTAAATCAGGTTGGAAAATGTAAAAACATTCCATTTGTACAGGTGCTTCTAGAGATTCTCAGCAGTAATTTTAGCAATAAACAGTGAGTCTATCACTAGGGTCACATGGTCTGCTGGTTAATCTGTATTTAAAATGAGTGATATTGTTCATAATCATCCACATTTCTGAGTTAGGCTTGTAAGTCCTACTGAATGGAAGCTTGACTATGGAGATCTTTTAGAAAAATCCCAGAAGTTACTTCTAATAATTACAAGAACGTCAAGGTGGAAAAAGCAATAATAATAGTCATGGTCAACCTCATCATCTCTTAGGAGTGGTCTACCCACATTCAGGCATGGACACTGAGTAAGCTGATGGAGGAAGTGGTTTAAAATGAAGATTTTTCATAACCATGAAGAGGAGAGACACAAATTTACATAGAATAGCTTTAAAATTATTTGCCCTAGTACTCCACTGTTTTTTGTAGTTTTTACACCCTGAAGTCAATTTGTAACTTGCTGACCAAATGTGGTCTTGAATTGGAGCTTTCAGAAAAAATTGAAGTTTTCTACTGTAACTACTTTTAGGTTTACTTTCTGTGATGATTAATATTATGTGTCAACTTGACTGAGCCACAGGTGCCCAGATATTTGGTCAAATATTATTCTGGGTCATTCTCTGAGGGTCTTTTTAGATGAGATTAATGTTAAATCAGTAAACTGAGTAAAATAGATTGCCCTCTCTAATGTGAGTAGCCTTCATCCATTCAGTTGAAGGCCTGAATAGAACAAAACGTCTGACCCTCCCTTGAGTAAAAGAGAACTGTTCTTGCCTTACTGTTTTGAAGCTGGAACACTGGCTTTTTCTTATATTTAGACTCAGACTGAAACATCAGCTCTTCCTAGGTCTGAACCCTGATAGAATTCAGACTAGAACTATGCCATCAGCTCTCCTGGTTCTCAGGTCTTTAGACTCGAACTGGTATGACAACTTTGGCTCCCCTAGGCCACAAGCCTGCTGACTTACCTTGAAGATCTTGGGACCTGTCAGCCTCCATAATCACATGAACCAAATCCTTAAAATAAACAGATAGATAGATAGATAGATAGATAGATAGATAGATAGATAGATAATCACCTATTGGCTTTGTTTCTCTGGAGAACCCTGATTAATTCACTTTCAAATTGCCTTTTAAGCCATGCTCATCCTCTTATCTTTCCCATAAGTCCACAGAAAGAGGTATCCCTTTTTTGAAGCCCAGATCTTCCATTTAGAATATATCTCTTTAACATCTCCAACTTCTCCTCCATTGGCTCTTTTCCATACGGCTGTAATCATATATAGGTCTTTCCTATCTAAACAAAAAACATTGCTTGAGCCTTCCTCCCCACGCTCCACCCACATGCCACCCTATCTCAATCCCCACCCCAAGCTCCTCTTTTTCATTGCTAAATTTCACAAGAAGTTGTGAGTATCTGTGCCTTCAGTGCTTCGCTGCCCACACAGTATTTAATACCTTGCAATCAGGCTTCTATCCACACCAAACGAAAGTGATTTTTCAGGAAGGTTTCTAATCATCAATTTACCATTCTGGATTCTGGGGACAGAGGTCAGATTATAACAGAGTAAGTATCATATGGGCAGTGAGAAATTGGAGACAGTAGTAGGCTATTGTCTTGAAAAGGTTGGACAACAAGGAGAGGAGAAAGAGGGTATGAAGTCTATTGGTGGGGGGGATATCAAGTTGGACGGAAGCCTGTTTGTTTCAATGGGAAAAATTGAATACGTCTGCAGAGAAAACACAAGAGAGAGGATAACTGACAAAGCAAGAACTTGGAGGAGTTGAAAAGGAGAGAACCATTTCAAAAACACTTGGGGAATGATTGTTTTATAAACACAGAGTGAACAAATTAATGGTTCTTGTGTTGTCTATTATTATTCCTCCAGCTAAAATACCTGATCTTCCTAGCTCTGTCATCCCAGAAACAAGGGAATCCTAGATTCTGCTGCAAGAATTGTGGGAGAACTTGAACACCAATTGCATTTTTCCATAGAAACAAGGCTTTAAATCCTCATGAAGTGTGATTAAAAGAGAGGAGGCTTTTGTTATCTGGTCTGAAGATCAAACTACCACTTATGACATTGTTTGTATGGGGAAGTTCTCTCTCTAACTCTCCTTTAAAAGACATAGTATCCAGATTGGGAACTGCCTGTCCATAGCTTGGAGTCTGTCCTCCTATTCCAATGACACCAACACTGGGAAAAAAACCTGGAACTTCATATAGATAAATTGCATTCAAAATCATTTTCCAAACCATTCATTGATTTGTGGGCATGCCTCAATTTCACCCTAAAGTGGCATTACTTAGCTTGTTTGGCTTTCTTATTTACCCACCCTTGACTCCAAATGACTCTTAATGGTTCCCTGAACTCGATTTTCACCTTCTCAGTAGGAATGTTTTTGGCCCTTGAGGAAATTCCAAAGACTGGATCACAGACTCTGAAGGTAATATCAAAGTGGATTTCCAAAGATCATTTTGAATAGTGGTAGTCACTTCAGAATAAGTTTGTAAACTCCAAGGGTACAACTTTGAAATTTTGAGAAATAATTTTGTTAAGTTGATATATTTGTTTGATTTTTTTTAAAGCATAGACTATATTTTAGAGTGTTTACTAATTGTCTCTTCAGGGACTGATTCCTTTTCTGTCTAGCTTGATTGTAAGTGCTAAGAGCCAAGGACTGTAGTTTCTTTGTGGTCCTACCTATAGTCCTATATGGTGTCTTGCAAAGAGTTGATGTTTAAAGAATGTTTTAGATTGATGATCAATATGATGTATGTTCTCTTTAGTCTGATATTTATGACTTAGGGGCATGTAAATAGTAGTAAATCTCACCTGAGCTGTTTTGAACAGAACATAGTACATGTAATAAAAAAAAAAACTTGCAAAAACTAGAAGCAATATATAGAGTGGATGATGGCATAGTGCCAAAATTAGCTTTTAACACAAGCCAAATGGAAGAAAATAGGGAAGACCCTAGAAGATGGAAAGCTCAATCTCATTTTTTAAGCCTACAAACAGAACTACATATTGCAACTTACAACTCAATCTGACAGTTTGGGCGTAACTCTCATTGTACACACTACTCTGCCTTTCTCCCTCACTTCTCGAAGTTTCCTCGGCCCCTCATATGCTATCCTGTTGACTAGCTCCACATATGACATTTAATTCTTCACCTCTTCATTGATTTGCTGGAAATGACTCCAGATTTCAAAAACAAACTTACTATCTTATTGTCAATTTCTGTAGTTTGTTTCTAAATTGTCCTGAATATATCCTAAAGAGGGATATTTCCCCCAATTTATAAAAGGACACCAAAATGCAGGTTAACAAAACTAGCACCTTAATGAAAAAAATCCACGTATTGGTATTTTAATACCAATGACATATTCTTTAAAACTTGCAAATGAAATCTGAGTTGGTATTGAAGAAAGCAAATGAAAAAATGATGATGTTGGCAAGACCAAGAGTACGAATATTCATGAAGAAGGACAAGCATATATTTCCCTAAAATGTAGTGCTCTCCTTCCCAGGGGAGGCCATCTGGCCTCTTTGATTGCTAGTTAAAACCAATTAGAACAAAATGGGGATACTACCTTATTGGGTTTCACCACAAGCCTCCTGGTTTCATCCTTAATCTTATGGCTTCTTTTTAAATGTTTTCTGTTAATGGTACAAATTGAAAACAACAGCAACAACTCATGTTTAAGCTATGAACAGTCCACAAGGACTCAAACAAACACTCCTCATTAATATCTATAATCATTGCTTTATCCCAGAGAGGCAAAGATAATAACAACTCAGGCCTGCTCAAACATACAAACTGTTTTCTTGGCCCTTAGAACAGTCAGGCAGCTAGCTAACTGCTTATTCTTTGTTCACGCTCCCAGCACCTGAGGTCCTGGGAGTCTCTCAAGTGGAGTTGCAATAGTGTCAGAAACACCAATGGCCCTAATTTCACACACATTTCCACAAAGTGAGTTGTAACAACACTGGAGTGAAAGAAGCTTGCATTGCTTCACCTATCTACACATTGCAATCACTGGTGTATAACTTGAAGTTCCTAAATACTGCTGTTTTCTCGGGATTTTGGTCCAAGCTTCCTCCCCTTAACTGATTACTAGTGAACTCTGTTCTCTCCTCAGTCCAAATGTTCTTCTTAATAAAATATTCTTCCCCTGGTTATTGCTCCACCAGTCACCTCTCACTTTCTCTTATATCTGAGCCATAGCTACTTCTTCAGATGGTCCTCATTGCTCTGTAAATTAATTTATTTTTCTGGAGAAGGTAAAAAGAGACAATACCTAATGACCCAAGTTTTAATCAGATATATCCACTACCAAATTTGCATGTAATCATGATAAATTAGCTACATATACAAATAGTATAGAGTAGGGCATGATTTCCAAAGAATGGCATGCATACTATTTGTGATATGTGAGATGATTTTAGGTTGTACATAAACTAATATTGCTATGACAATAGTGACTTATTTTATTTTCTGCATAACACAAACACACACAAACATATATATGGCTAGCATCAGAAAACTGTGATTACTCAGGTTCTATTGCCTGAATAAGATGAAGGTTTCTAAAAAGGAGGGAGTAACTTTTTTAATTAAATAAATAATAGCATAGATCTTAACACAGATATAGGAAAATCATGAAAGTAGTACCCAAAAGACCAACATGTTTGTAGGGAAACATTTGTGTTATGGTTAAGAACTCTCCCATGTTTTAATGCTCTGCTCTGCCACTTATCAGCTGTGCCACTTTGGGAAAGTCCTACTCATGGAGTCTCAGTTGTCTCATCCATGAAATACACTTATCTTACAGGGCTGAAAAACAAAAAAGACATAACTGTCCTTCCTGAAATAGATAGGTATATGCAAATTAGGACTTGAGCCCTAAATTGGTCTTTCAAGCTAGTGTGAAAGGAGGGGAAACTATAGTTACCAGACAAAACATAGCAACATCTAACAGCAGAGGCATGAATTGGGGGAGGGTGTTTTAAGGGAGGATAATAGAGGCTTTGCTCAAACAATTTCCCAGGACATCAGAAGCTACTTTTGGTAAATGTTGGGAAAATATGTTGAGTTTCATAACAGACTGTCATCTGGAACAAGGGACTGTTCTTTTAACAACCTCTGCACTTACCAGATTGGTTTAGAAGTTATATGTTTCCATGCCTGTTTCCCCTATCACTTGCAAGCCTCTTTAGGACAGCAATTATGTCTTTTCATCTCTGTATTCCAAAATGTAGGACAGTGTTTGGCAAAATGTAATGGCTCAATAAAGGGCTGTGGAGCTGAAAATACCAGGGCTGATTTTGTGTTTTTAAATTTAAAACCCTTAAACTTTGACAACTTCATAATGTAACATGCTATGTGTTGACTCGCACATTACTGAGAATAGATTCACTTCCTGACTTTTCAATGGCTCCAGAGTACTAGAGGAGTGTCTGTTTGTGAATGAGCCTAGATATAATGAAAATGGAAAAATTCCTAGGTGAATATAAAGACTGAGAAGGTGAATATAAAGACTGAGAAGGTGAATATAATGCAAAGGAAAACCACATGATTCCCAAAACAAAATAAACACTTCGGGAAATGCTGGAAATCCTTGGGGAGAGAAGAGAAAACTCTACTACCCAAAGATAACAGACTCTATATCCCATTCTTCTAATTTAATTTATTGATATGAATACATTTTTATCATTTCCTTAATGAAATCTGGTAATTGGGGCATGATGCCTGCAAACACTGTCTCTCCCCTACCCTCACCATCACCTGCTCTACTTTCCCTTATGATTTAAGCTAAAGAGTAACAAGGGTGAGATCATCATTATCATTGCTAACTAACCTTTGGGAAAAAAAAATCAAGATTCCTGAAACATGGAAACACCTTACTTTAATCTTTATTATCAAGAACAGAAGATCCTAAAAATACTCCTGATTACTATTCTGTAATGGATAGGCTATAGAAAACAGTATACTGTCCATTCATAATACCAACTAACAGATAAACATCTAAAAGTTAAGATATTATGTTCTAACACTTGGAACTAGGAAACAAGTCAATTACTCCATCATTTTTATAACCTTTTGACACGACCTCAGTAGGTTTCCTGCCTGCTTATAAGTGAACAATTTTGAAAGGTGAAAATAGCATCTGAAACTCTAAGAACTCTTTCAATGTTAGGTTTCTTAGAACCTTAGCCTACTAATTTTTGAGAGCTTCAACAATAACCTGCTAGTGGTTGCAGCTTACTTGATGGGTATAACTTAATGAAAATTGCATTGAGACATGTCCACTAATATATTTCACGTGGGAAATTAGCAAATGACCTATGCTATGGTAAATAGGAAAATAGAATTTTTAGATACTATTTATTGAATTGTGGCCAAATCAAAGATCTAGAGATAAAAAGCTAGGCATTCAGCCATCTATTTAATATTTTCATCTTTCATAAACATATGATCATTGATGTATTTATTTAGAAGAGACACAACACATGAAAAAGATTTGGGAAATACATACCTAGGAAAGAGTTATAATAAAGACTTTCTGGTCATCTTAGGTATAAAATATCACAAAACCCTTTTGATTTGGTTCTAATTTTATGCTATGGTAGGTACCAAACAGTCTGTGAACAAACAAACAAAAACCCAAATTTGAGATATCCCAAAGACAATCCTCTTCTTAACTTGATATGGTTGGAAGAATATCTTTTTGACTTAAGTTGTCACCTCTTGGTATTTTGCAAAGTAATAAAAGGAACAGGGTGGAAGGTAATAGGCCTGGATTCTAATCCTTAGCTGTATCTTTAACTTATTTTACCCTGTCTTTTGACCTTTTGGATACTTGTTTTTCCTATTAGTATACCAAAAACAACATCTGCTTCACAGGATGGGCTTGAAAATTAATGAGATTATGTCTGAGAAGTACTCGAATATCAGGTGTTCTGTAAATTCTAGGTCCTGTTATTCAATATTAAAATTCATTACCCTTCTCAGAACCACCTAACTAACCTGCTGCATCTGTGGTCTGATCTCAGCACATAGGTGTAAACAAGAAAATGTCAAACTGGATGCCATGTTCTTCTCAATTTAATAAATTATGGTCAAATTTCATTAGTAACTAGCCATATTTTTCTTCCTCAAGTTTTTTATTCGGAATATTGAACAATTAGAGTTTATTAAGAGTTCATGACCACCATAGATAAGTATTTTACAATCTGATTGTTCTTGAATGTGAATTCTTAGCAATAGTAAGGATGAAGGATTTCCACAAGTTATCTTGGGGAAGTCCATCCTTGACCAATTTTTTTCTCTCTGCAGAGTAGGAATGTGTATCTCCAATATTCAAAAAAGAATCTTTTGTAGTAATTAAAAGACCATGAAGGAGTAAACATTACAGGGTTAAAGTTGTAAACTAACACAATAAAGGCCATATGGATGGCCCAGTTATCTTGATCTGTACTTGACAGTATCCTGGAGGAATATAATTTTTTGCTTTAATAAACTGAAAACTTATGCCCTAAAATAATGACAATAATAGTAAATGTTTTTAAGCAAGCATTTTTCCTATATGATCTCAATTGGTACACATTAAAAATATTTCCATAAGATAAATGTTACCTATCTGAAAACTAAGGCTCAGGAAGTTTTGCTACCTTGCCCAAACTCATAGGTTTAGTGAGAGACAGATCTAATATTTAACCCAAATCATCAGACTACAAATTTAATGTATTTTCCATTATGCTGTGATAACTGAATATGTAGATATTCAGAGGTCAAAAAAAAAAATCTCTTACAGTGATTCTGTAGCTCTTCTAACAAGCCAGAATTCTATCCAAATGGCTTTTCACTAAGGATTTCTATAGGGTTACCGAGCTGGTTACTCAATATACTTTGCCCTTATGAGTCTGTCTCTGATTGCCTTCTTCAGAGCTAGGATTGTAGGACATTAAGGGATACAGCTTTCAAGACTGTTTCCTGTTGCTGTGCACAGCTTTCCATCAACTTAATCATATTGCTTTCTTTGTGCTTCTCCCTCTTCTCTCTATATTTCTTTTTCTCCTCTGTTTTCACAAATCCTTTTGATTGTTTTTCCTCTAGGGCCCTGTCCCTACCAAAGTTTCCACTTGAAATGTAGCTATTTCCTATAAGAAATTCCAGGATATGGACAGTCATACCACCAAGTGCCATATGCTATAGCTCCAGCAAAAAGACCTCTCACAAAAGACAGAGTACTTTCTGTTCTAACAATGTCCCTCCTGCTTGAGCCCAACTCCTCCACATATTTTTTTTCCCAATATGTTAAGCCCTTAAAACACTTATCCTTCCTTTGTCAATAGACTCTTGTTTCCTCTTTTTGGGGTTGAAGAGTGTGCAGCAAGAACTCCTGGTACGAAAAAAGGCAGAAAGTTAGCCAAGTAACTAAACTAGGGGAAAGATGAAGGGGAAAGACTTTAAGAAAACATTCTTAGTATGGATGGTTAAGTAGCAACAGAGGATAAATGTAGGACACAGGTGGTCAGCATGTGTTTTGAGCAAAGGCAACATTATCCAACAGACAGCAGAATTCCTTTAGAATACTGCCATTTGCTATACAAGCTCAGAGGGCTAGAGGACAGGTTTTCCTCCAGGCGATCATCTCTACTGTGTCAGGTTGTATTACACCAAGTAAAGCCCTGACTAACATCCTGTCTGGTCTGTAACAAGACTGTATTTTAATTCTACTGCTATACCAACCAATCCGTACAAGTTGCAATCATAACTTAGTCCAGGAAACAAAAGCACTGCCTGGCACAGTGCATCCTGGTGCACATATAACCCACATCTTCCCTTAACTAAAATATGGTCTTTAAACTGACAAGGGAGCTCCCTTGTGGATATCAGCTGCTGTATTAGTCCAGTAAGAGTTGAAATTCCAGGTGACTCCATTTTGACCATCTCAGGAGCTAGAGAAGAATTACTGCTTTCTTCATTTTGTTGTTATGATGTGTCCTCCAGAAGTGTAGCTAAAAAATCAACAAATGGCTCTGGCAGAGATGAGTCCAATGGTTTGGCTGTTGACAAATCTCCCTAGGAAGATCTTTACTATTGATCATGTTAATGCGACACCTGCCCATCTGACTCTGGACTCATATGACCCAGGGTCTGTTGCCTAAATTAGAGAGCAGAAACCCACCTTAGGTCAGCTCCTAACCTACTAGCAGAGGCAATGTCTCATGGTACAAATGACTATGTAGGCACATAGTCATGCATTCATTCATCATCTAACAATTATTTATTAAATGCATACCATCTGTTAGTATGTTATTCTATGTGTAAAGAGAGTGACATCTGGAATTTAAACTTTTAAGTTTTTACCTAAGTCTGAGTGGGCACAATCAGGACAAGGCTAGAGATGTCATACAATTAGTAAATCAACAAGCTTGCTTCACTACATTGAATATGAAATGACAAAAGAACCAATTAAAGACCTAGCAAGTATTGGCCAGTCTCCCTGAATAATCAACTTCAGTACATTCTTAGTTGTCTGCATAATTCCTTGATCATTACTATTTGTTTAAGGGTGTTGAGGTGGGATGGTGACAGTTTGGAGAATGCTTCACAGCTGGGGAAAGTGTTCCAGCAAAAGACGGAGGACTGGGCACACGTATTGATTTCTCTTCCTTTCCGTAGTCTCATTGACATGATAGAAAATACATTTTCAAAATAATTAAACTGGGTTGGGAGAGGGTACAGCTCAAGTGGTAGAGTGCCTGCTTAACATGTACAAGGTCCTGGGTTCAGTCCCCCATATTACCTCTAAAAATAAATAAAATAAACCTAACTACTCCCCCTCCCCCCAAAAAAATACACATACAGGGGGAGGGTATAGCTCAGTGGTAGAGTGCCGGCTTAGCATGCATGAGGTCCTGGTTTCAATCCCCAGGAACTCCATTAAAATAAATAAGCCTAATTACCTCCCCCCACAAAATAATTAAACCATAACTGGGCTACAAAATAAGAAAGGTACCCAGCAATAGCCCAGAAAGTTTGAGGAGATCCATAGAGACAGAAAGTAAGTAAGATCTGCTTAATGGAGGGAAAACTGTGACCCAAAACTCGGGCAGTTAGAGTACCTTTTTTCAAGAAAGCTCTAAGAAAGCCATGCTCAGACTCAGGAAATACAAGAGCATAAGTGGGCCATGGAGTAATTTTCAGTATAATTAAGGAGCTGAATTCAGAACTGCTAGACCAATAAGAACTCTTCCTACCCAGGCTCTCCCTCCCATTCAAGGCAAACAGAGGCTGGCATTTTAGACTTGTCCCTGGCATTTTAGACTTGCCCCCAGGATTAAACCTGAAAACTGCATCTACATTATAGAGTAGGGTGGAGAGGCTTCAGTGGGGATTGGGGCTTGAAGAGAGTTCGAGGTAACTTTAGATCCCCACAACAGATATCCATAAACCAATGATTCTCAACTCTGCTTGCATATTAGAATCACATAGGAAGCAGTCAGGTTGAAAACAACTACTCTAAAGCAGTCTTCCTAAATTCTAATGCACATAAGAACCACCTGGGGACCTTTTTAAAATGCAGATTTTGATTCTGCAAATCTGGAGTAGGGCATGAGATTATGCATTTCTACCAAGCCCCTAGGCTCCCAAATTCCACCGCTATTGGTAGAAGGACAACACTTTGAGTAGCAAGGAGCTAAAAGAATCACAAGAGACTAATAGTTTCAAAACAGAATGGAAATATTAACCAACTTGGTCATATGAAAGTATAGTATAAGTGGGGAAGTAGGAAGAGGCAGGAACGTAGAAATAAGTAAAAAGATGCTAATTTCATTATCTTTCATATCTCACCTTTTAGGATCAATAGACCCTGTCTAACATTAAAATAAGATATATAGATTTAATTTATTACTGAAATCTATTTTAAACACCCTAAAAATAATATAACAAATACGGGGAAGTAGAATGAAATAGGAAGTCATGAAAATGAGGTAGGATCTTCATCTTTCAGGATAATAAAAATAAAAATAGTTACTGAACATTAAATATGTGCTAAAAAGTATTCTTAACATCCTACGTGTATCAACTAATGTAATCTTCAAAAAAACATTGTAAGGTAAGTACTATTATTATCTCTATTTTTGCTGATGAGAAAATGGAGGCACAGAGAGATTAAGAAACTTGTTTAAAGTCACAAAGCCAGGAAGTAGCAGAGCCAGGATTCAAACCCAGGCAGTCTGGCTTTAGAATCTATGCTATTAACCACTAAGTTCTCCTAAATTGAAATGAACCAATAGAGATTGTTTAAAACACTAGGAAATAGGAGCATAAACACATTATCTAATACTACATTTGAAACCACCTGAAGAATACAAACCTAAGTGGTGTCTGTGTGAGACTCAAGAGCAACTAGGGGATGGAGATGAGGATATTAATTTCACTTTTTATTTTAGACACTTCTGAGTTCCTTGGAAGTGTTTTGCCATGTACAAAGTTATTTAATTTTTAAAAACTAGTTTAATGTTTTTTTTCAATGAATTGGAAAAGTAGGAAAGAAATACACCAAAATATCAATGGTAATTATTTTCTAAGGGTGGATGAGGGTAGGAATTTATGTTCATTTTTTCCCCTTTTTCCAACCTCTCTGTGTTTTCTAAATTTTCTTTGAAATTATTTTCTAAGTAGTTGAACACATTTAAGATCTCAATGTGTAGGCCATATTGTCAGAAATAAGTTTCTGTTACTCCATATATTGAAAACAACTGGCACAGCAGAGATTGGAGGTGGTACTGGGACCTCTTTGGAGACATTTTGAAAGGGAGCCTAGCTCAATGAGGAAATCATTATCTTAGAATGGCTCTCCAAAGTTAACATAGCTTCTTATCTAAGTTTTCTGATCCCTCTGCTTCTCCATTCTCCCCCATCCTCCAACCCCCACCCATTGGAAAAGTAGGTACCTTTAATTGGTTATTTCAAGTAGCTTGTCATAGGTTATGCTCTTTTACAGTCTTTAAAATATCAGAACCAATTCCAGGACATCAGAAATAGCTTCTATCTGAGGTTTTCATGCAAACAGACCCTGGATATGCTACATTTAGCATGGCCAAGATAACAAGAAAGCTGCCTTCTTGAAAAAATGCTACAATTCCCCCACACAAGGCATTCTTCATGTACAGATAACTCATCTTGACAGCTTTGAAGGTCTTAAAATATCTTAGGTAGTTTCCTTATGGATACCCCCTTCTGGTCTAGTTCAAGACCCAAGATAATCTGAGATCTCTTGCAATTAACTATGCAATTTGATCAGCCTAAAGAGCTGAATCTAGGAGATCTTTCAGCATAAAAATTTCCAATGGAGATGACTCAATATAACCTAGAATTTGCAGGGGCAGACAGCTGAGGATATCAGCATTTAGTGAGTATAGTCCTATAAACTCAGCTAGAGAATTCAATGTTGTCACCTAGTGATTTGATAGAGTGTGTCTCCTCCTGATTTGAAAAGTAATCCCCAAAGAGTTGAGAATAATACAAAGAGTGAAGAAACAGTCATGGAGTTACTTGTGGTTCTTCTTGATTTCTATTATAATAGGGTTGCTTTGACAATTTGTACAGAATTCTTATATATAGGTAATATTGCTCTTGAGTTGCAAGCATGTGGCAACATCAGTGCTAACTGAATTTTGGAGGCTTAGCCCAAGTAGGAAGAAGTGGCTAACTAATATTTATCCCACCATTCTAGCACATGCATAGAGGCCAATAATTTCTTAACTTAATTTGGAATGACTCCATATGCTGATAAACCAAGCCACATAATTTTTTTTCTCAGTGGACAATGAAGTGACTCAGAAATTACTGACTTTTGTAGAAGAAAAACACAGTAAAGATTGAGTTGCCCCCAGGGAGGCTCATAGATCTTGGTATTTTAAAGGAAAGGACTCCCTTGCATCTCCTCTTGCTGCAGATGGATGAGAAGGGGTATGGCTAAAGGCAGTTGCCTCAGAAAGTGACACTGAAACAATGGAAGTTTTACTTTCATGTTTGTGTTTGATTTAATTAATCAAGACTTGAAATAATGCCCTCAGATATTACTGCAATACATTATCACACCTGGAATCATTAGATGCAGAGTCTTTAGGAAACACTGAAAAATTCCAAAGAAGATGGCAATTTAATTCATGACAGGTATTTAATTCAGAAGACTCCTTAATAAGAATGTTTTTACAGGTATCTGCAGTTGTATTATCTCTTAATTTTGAATTCACTTGGGCAAGGTCATTTTACTGAGACTTCTCGGATATCAATATCAAGGAGTTGCTTGACTTAGAGCTAGCTTCAGTGGTGGGGGTGGGGGTAAGTGCCTTATTCACAGTGCACTCATAGTCTCTGTAGTCTCACAAGGCATGCATTTGTAACTGCTGCAAGGACTTGAAGAAATGCTCAATTTCTCACTTTTCTAACACTTAGAGTAAAAGGCATAGTGAATTGGTGCAATAGGTAGAACTAAACTGAGTAACACCGGATACTTTTTGAAAGTTCCTAGATTCTCAAGCAATATCTTGAGAAATCTGTTTCACAGCTTCCTTCTTTTACAGTATTTTAATTTTATTTTATTAATGTCTTTGACACTGATTCACATGGGTGTGGATCACTTTATTATCAAGAGGCCTTGGCACCACTCTGATGCTTCCCTGGCAAAATATATAAAACAATAATTTTTAAGCATTTGATAGTGGACATGCAGGTCTGCTATACTCAAGACAGGAGAAGCACTCAAGTCACAGTCCACATACTCCCTGGCTTTCTGCCTGTGGGCAATTTCCAAACTGTAGTATAGAAATGTGTAGCCCAAGCAGAAAGTGGCAGTCTCATAGAGTGAAGGGAAGAGAGATCTGAGTTATGAATTACTCAGTTGACTGAAATTTGTGAAACAGTTACTAGAAAAGAAAGGGTTACAGGAATCTGCGCAGGAGTACCCCTTGGTTTCTTGGACAAATCCTTAGCTCAACAGAGATTTCAGAACTCACATAGTGCTGAGAATATATTAAGAGTTCTGACCCATCTAGAATGAAGGGTCTTTGGTAAACATACCAGGCATTCACTTGAAACCTGAGAAAGACCACACTTTAGGAGTAGGAACCACAAACCAGGAGTAGGGGCTACATCTTAGGACTAGGGGCAAAATAGAAATAGTCGACCCCCCTCCCACTGCAACAAAGCCTAAAACCAGACCTTGACATGATCAAGGTGATTCTCTAGTAATTTAACTGCCTTCCAGAACAAAATTTAATAATCTTTGGAAGAAGAAAACTTAATCCAGAGTCACTACAACATATCATTCACAAAGTCCAGTGGACAACAAAGAAATTAACAGACACATGAAGAACCAAGAAAATGTGAATTATAATACTAAAAACAAAATTCGTTAGAGGAAAACCTAGAAATTATTCAGCTACTAGAATTAACAGGAGAAAAAAAAGAGTTTGAAATACTTATTTTAAGTATGAAAAATTAGAGAAAATAGGGGAAAATGTAAACAGATATGAAAATTCAGCATAGGAAAAGAAACTCTAAAAAGAAAAAAATGGAAATTCTAGAACTACAAATGCAGTATCTAAAATGGACAATTCATTGGAATGAAAATAAAACTGAACATAATAGAAAGGGATTGATGAACTCATCAATAGAAATTATACTAATCAAAATAATGAGACAATAAAAAAAAGAATAAAGAAATAAACCAGAACAGACCATCTGAGACTTGTAGGGCAATATCAAGTGGTCTAGCATATGTGTAATTAGACTCCCAGGGGAAAAAGACAGAGAAAGAAGCATAAAAAATATTTGAAGAGGTAATGACCAATTTTTTTTGAAAACTGATAAAAGATACCAGCCCATAAATCCAAGAAACTCAGCAAACCTCAAGCAGGACAAATACACAGAATACACTTAGGGAAATCATAGTCAAACTCTGAAGACTAAGGTAAATAGAAAATCTTGAAAGCAGCTAGAGAAAGAAATAGCATTTTATTCAGGAAAGCAATAATAAGAATGATATCTGCTTTCTTATCAGAAATAATAAAATCAGAATTTTAAAATATCCTTTAAAGATGAAGGTGAAATAAAAATATTTTTGGCAAACAAAGCTGAAAGATTTAACTAAGATTAAATTAAAGATTTAATTAATAAAATTAAGATTTTAAAGCTGAAAGATTTAAAGAAACATTTACTCTTACTATAATTATTATATTTATTTATTTATTATATGAATTCTCTTTAATGTAAACACCAAAGGAATGTAGGAGATATAGCATATGTGAAAATAAAATATGTGACAAGAACCCAAAGTATAGGAGAGTAGTCATTGGAAATATATTGTTATAAAATTGTTAAATAGTTCATGAAGTAATATAGTATATTTTGAATGTATAATATGATAAGTTATAGATGTATTATAATCTCTAGAATAATCATTAAAAATAAAATATCATAGGGAACCCTCCTACACTGTTGGTGGGAATGTAAATTGGTATAGCCACTGTGGAAAACAGTATGAAGGTTTCACAAAAACTAAAAATAGAACTACCATATGACCCAGCTGGGTATTCCATTGCTGGGTATATATCTGAAAATCAAAACCACTAATTCAAAAAAATACATGCACCCCAATGTTCATAGCAGCATTATTTACAATTGCCAAGTTATGGAAGCAATCTGTGTCCATCAGCAGATGCATAGATAAAGAAGATGTAGTGTGTGTGTGTATACATATATACACACACCATGGAATACTACTCAGCCATAAAAAAGAAAAAATGTTGTCATTTGCAGCAACATGGATGATCTTGGAAGGCATTATGCTAAGTGAAATAAGTCAGACAGAGAAACACAAATGCTCTATATCACTTATATGTGTAATCTAAAAATAAAACAAAGTAGTGAATAAAACAAAAAAGAAGCAGACTCAGATATAGAGAACAAACTAGTGGTTACCAGTGAGCAGAGTAAGGGGGGGGGAATATAGGGGTAGAGGATTATTTTAAAGGTTATTATAGGATTATATGAAATTACGTGTGTGAAAGTTTTGAAACTTGTAAAGCACTATAGAATTTAAAGAGTCACTCAATAAAATTTTTTTAAATTTTTAAAGTTTTAAATAAATAGATATCACAAAAATAAAATATAAAAATGATAATGAGACATAACTAAAATATCAATGGGGAAATACATTAAAATACTTAACTAAATAAGTAAATAACCAAATAAATAAAATACTAAATATTTTTTTGCTCTTTCAGTGATTTCTTCTTACTTTGTGCTCAATGTAAGTCAATTCCAGAGCATGAGAAGTTATTATGAATCAAAGCATATAAACACAAACGCAATATACAATTCAAAATAGATGTATAGCATTCAGGCATAAAACTAAAGGGAATGTCCACTCACATACACAGTAGTTTGAGATCTATTAGATATGGTTGTCCTGGTGTAGTTTTCCAAAGATGGAAAAAAATGACTTTGACTATCAAGACTTCTATGGCCATATTAGATATTGGAACATCTAAGAATCAGTGTGTTATCAGGTGAACAAAAGACTTCAGGGCGTATCTATTTTTGAAAATACTTCTTTGCATTGAGGCAGTTATGAAAACATTTACTTTCCAAACTCAAGCCCACTTTAGGCTTGGAACTGGGTTCTAACTATCTAAACATCTTGAGTGATAACAGAAAGTATTCCAAATATGGCTATTCTGATTCATAGAGTGTTTTTTAAAGTATTTACAGAAAGAGTAGAAAAGTTTTTTTTCTGAATTTAATGTAAGTAAGCTTCCAGTCTTCACTTTCCAAATGCTTGATTTACAGTTTGGCTCCTCCACGTATTTTCCTTTCTAATTTCAACATTTGTCAATTTTACCTTCAAAATAGATCATTTATTGTTTATTATTATTATTATTATTATTATTATTATTATTATTATTATTATTATTATTATTAGATTCCACATGAGTGATATCATACGGTATTTTTCTTTGTCTTTCTGGTTTACTTCACTTAGAATGACGGTTTCCAGATCCATCCATGTTGCTGCAAATGGCATACAAAATAGATCATTTTTAAATTATAAAAACTATTCAACACATGCAGAAATAAAAAGCATTTTGAAATTAGTTGAGGTCAGTGTACTTCTAGTCTTTGTTATCAGTTTAGCTAAATGAATACAGTGCTTTTGTTGAATAGGAATAGATGATAAGTATATAAGCAAAATTTACTCATTTTGCTTGGATTCGGGGTAGATTCCAATCCATCATTGCCCTGGCATATATCAATTACTATATAAAAAGTAAAATGCAATGTCAAATCCAAAGCCTCAGAAGGAAGAATTCAGTTCCCAAGAGAACACTTATACCTTAACAATGTAAAACTTTATAAAGTATATCAGCATTAAATTAGTACCGCTGAAACAATGTATTGAGGATTTATAGTAATACCTGGAAGTTCCTGCTAATGTACATATAAGTACAATCATGGAAACTTTTTGTATTACGTGTTTTATGACCTTATAGACTTAATGAACCAAATGAAAACTTAATCTCTATTCCACATCCCATCCTTTATCTCTAGGTAAAATAGAATCTATTATCATTTTCAAGGTAGAGTTTTATATGTCCATACTTCTTAAGCCAAATTTAAGGAAATCATCTCTTAACTAATTTAGGATACTGTCTCTCTTCATTTTTGCACATGAAACTCCAGCTGATTTAGTATTAGCATTTATGATAGTCATGATCTAGTCAAACCCTTCAAATGTCCTTCAAAGCAATTAAATTTTAGGTTTTCAATATTTTCTGTGCCAATAAATTAAAGTGTGGAATTAGCGGATTCAACAAAGACATGTTTCTCCTTTGTCACTTGGATTGGGCTTAGAAGGGGAAGTATAAATGTTTCTCGGCCTGAGTCTCTTAACAGTAGAAATGTAGAAGAGAGAACAAGGTCACAATGAGACTGGCTGTTGACTGCAGAACACTGCCACTTGCCTTGGTGGTGGGGTTAACTAGATTGGGGGCAGCCAGTGTATTCTGGGGGGAGTTACTTGAAAGGGTTACAACAGTTGCTTGATCTGAGTAAATCTGTGTGGGTAGGAGCAGCACCAGAAACAACAGCCCCAGTCTGAGCCTGGCTACCATTGCTCTGCCCATATCTGCTCCATTGGTGCATAGCATGTCTCTCATGCTCCATTGGATACCAGGTGTGTAGAGAACCACTGGCTCTGGGCAAGTGGAGGCAAGGTCAAAACATAACAGATTTGATTAACTTTAAAAAGGTAAGGAAAGTAGGAACTGAAAAATAAAGAACAGATGAGATAAATAAAAATCAAACACCAAGATGGTAGACTTCAATCTAAAATATCAATAATTGTATTGTTTAAATAGACTAAGCACCTCAATCAAAATACAAGATTGCCAAACTGGGATGATAAAGTAAAACCCCACCATATGTTTCTTACTTGATACACACATTAAACATTAAGACACAAAGAAGCTGAAATAGAAAGGATGGAAAAAGATATGCCATGCAAACCGTAAGCAAAAAACAGATATTATGGCTATGTTACTATCAGAAAACATAGCTCATGATGAGGAGATACACTAGAAATAAAGTGAGCTAATTCATAATGATAAAAGGGTTAATTAATCAAGAAAAGATAACACTCCTAAATATGTTGCACCTGATGAAAAGTCCCTAAATATATGAAACAAAATTATCAGAAAATAAAGGAAAGTATAGACAAATCTACAAACAAGAAGACTTTAACACAATTTTCTCAGTAATTCATAGAATATGTAGAGAATTAATCAGAAATAAAATGAAAGGCTTAACATCATCAACCATTTGACCTAACTGAAATTTATGTACCATCAAGTCCATTAATAGCAAAATAGACATTTGGTAAAGAACATTCACCAAAATACCACATGTAGGGCCATAAAACAAGTCCTAGTACATTTCTGAAGATTGACATCATACAGAGGATATTCTCCAATAACCCAGGTATCGAAAGAGAAATCAATATCAACAAGAAACAAAGCATCCCCAAATATTTTTGAAACTATGTAACACACTACTAAAAAATCCATGGGTCAAAATGAAATCACAAGGGAGATTAGAAAATGTTTTTAAATAAATGATAATAAAAATAATACGTCAAATGTGTGATACAGCTGAAACACCCCTTAGAGAACATTTTACAACTCTGAATGCCTGTATTAGAAAAGAAAATATAGAATCAATGATTTCTGTTTCCACCTCAAGAAGTCAGATAAACAAGGGCCAATTAAACCCAAGTAAGTAGAAGAAAAAAATAATGATAATAATAATAATAAAAGTGAAATCAATAAAGAAACAAATAGTAGAGATTATCAACAAAGCCAAAAGTTTTTTTTTAAGATTAACAACATGAATGCAAGATTTAGTGAGAAAGAAAAGAAAATATAAGTGATCAATATCAGGAATGAAAGAGGAGATATCCCTACCCCTATGTTTCCCCAACCCCCTACTTCTCCCCATTGGTAACCACTAGTTATTCTCTATATCTGTGAGTCTGCTTCTTTTTTGTTATATTCATTAATTTGTTTTACTTTTTAGATTTGTGGTGTTTATATTTAAATTAATTATAATTAAATAAAAAATTTAAATAATTTTTTTCATTTATAACTATCCACGTTTTAATTGCTCAACAGCCACATGTATCTAGTGGCTACCATATTAGACAGTACAGATACAAAACATTTTCATCTTTGCAGAAAATTCTCTTGGACAGTGTTGATTCAATACAATCCAGAAAAAAATCTCTCTTTTTATTAAGAAATTTACATGTTGATTTAAAAATTTATTTGGAAAAGCAAAAGACCTAGAATAGCCAAAACAATCTTGAAAAAGAAGAACAAAGTTGAAGGATTCATACCATTTGACTTCAAGATTTTGTGTAAAGGAACAGTAATAAAGACAAGGTAGTACTAGGGGACAGGATTTTAAAAAGGATAAGTGGAAAAGCAGGAGTCCAGAAATAGACCCACACATACAATTTTCAAAAAAGGTACAAAGCAGTTCACTGGGAGAAAGGGAAACTTCTTCAACAAATGATGCTGTAATAATTGGGTACCCATATGGAAGAAAATCCTAGATTACTGCCTCATACCACACACAAAAAAGTATTCAAGATGGATCATAGACCTAACCACAACAATTAAAACTATAAGGCTACTAAAAGAATACATAGGATAATATCATTTCAAACTTGTGGTAGGCAGAGATTTCTTAGAGAGAACTTAGAAAACATGAACCATAAAAGAAAAAATTAATATACTTTATTTCATCAACATTAAAAAGTTCTGCTCATCAAAAGACAACATTAAGGAAATGAAAAGGCAAGCTACAGATTGGGTGAAAATATTTGCAACAGACAACAGACAAATAACTTGTATCCAGAACACAAAAAAAGAATTCCTAACACTCAATAGTGAATGAAAAGCTACCCAGTAAAACTGGGCAAAACACTTGAAGATACTTCAGAAAACAAGATATAGATGAATAGATAAGAAGAACATGAAAGGATGCTCAATATCAATGGCCTTCAGGAAAATGAAAATTAAAACCACAAGGAGATATAGCAATACCTACTAAAATTGCTAAAAACAAAACAAAACAAAAAATGACAACACCAAATGTTGGAGAGAATATGGAATAACCAGAACTTTTGTTCATTGGTAGTGGGAGAGCAAAATGGCACATCTTTGGAAGACTACTCAGTAGTTTCTTATAAAGTTAAATTGTAAGTCTACCATATAACAAAGCAATTCCACCCCTAGGCAGCAATCCAAGAGAAATAAAAATATTTGTTCACAAAAAGCATCTACTGAATGAAGCCATTAATATGAAATTCTGCAACAGAAAAAAAAAAAAAAAACCTAACCTATAGATTATAGAAATCAGACCAATGCTTACTTGGTGGTGGTAGGGTTGACTAGGAGGGTTTGAGAAAATTTTCTGGGATAACGGAAATATTCTATATCTTGTGAGTACATAAGTATATGCATTTTACAAAGTTGATATTGCACACTTAAGATCTGAGCATTATTGAATGTAAATCATAACTTATATTAGTTTTTTATTGTTGCATAGCAAGTTATCACAAACTTACTGACTTAAAACAACACCTATTTATTCCTTCACAGTTTCTGTAGGTCAGAAGTCCAGTATAACAGGACTGGGTTCTCTACTAAGGGTGAAATCAAGGTGTCAGCTGGGTTGAGTTCTCAGCCTGAGGTTCTAGGGGACAATATGCTTCCAAATTTACTCTTATTGTTAGCGGAATTTAATTTGTTGAGGTTGTAGAGTGAAACCCTCCAGTTTTTTTCTGTCTGCCAGGGACTGTTCTCAGCATCTAGGCTACTTTCAATTGCTTATCCCATGGCCTCCTACATCTCAGCAACAGATAATTTCTTTCACATTGAATTCCTCTCACAATTTAAATATCTCTGACTTCCCCTTCTACTACCAGCCAGAGAAAAATCTCTGCTTTAAAAAGGCTGATGTTATTAGGTCAGACCCACCCAGATGTCTTAAAACCAACCAATTTGAGACTTTAATTACATCTGCAAAATCCTTTCATAGCAGTACTTAGTGTTTGATTGAATAACCAGGGGCCACGAATCGTGGAAGAGGGGCATTTTAAAATGCTGCAGACCACATAACTGAATTAAAAAATGAAGGAAGAATAAAACCATTTTCAGACAAACAACAGCTGAGAGATTTGTTACCAACAGATTTTACTACAAGAAAAACAAAAGGAAATTTTTTAGGGTGAAGGGAAAAAGGAAAAAGGCGTGAGCCTGAATCTACAGGAAGTAATGAATAGCACCAGAAATGGTAAATATACCAGTTAATATAAAAGATTATTTTTAATGCCTCTAGAAGATTATTGACTATTTAAAGCAAAAATATTAAGAACATATGGTGGGTTTTATAATATGTGTAGAAGAAACATATGAGAGAATAATAGCACCAAGGGCTAGATGGGTCAAAAATGGAATTGTACTGTTAAAAGTTTTTTTTACATCATTTGTAAAGTGATAGAATAGTAATTCAAGATGGACTGTGACAAATTAGGGATTTATATTGTAATCTCTAAGGCAACCACTAAAAAACTGATTCAAAGATGTATAGCTAAAAAGCCAACAGAGGATATAAATTGAATTCCTAACATCCTGGTTAATTAAAAAGAAGACAGAGATGACTGGATAAAGAAGATGTGGTACATTTATACAATGGAATACTATTCAGCCATAAATATGACAGCATAACACCATTTGCAGCAACATGGATGTTCCTGGAGAATGTCACTCTAAGTGAAGTAACCCAGAAAGAGAAAGAAAAATACCATATGAGATTGCTCATATGTGGAATTTAAAAAAAGAACATAAATACAAAACAGAAATAGACTCATAGACGTAGAGTACAAACTTGTGGTTGCCAAGGGGGCGGAGGGTGGGAAGGGACAGACTGAGATTTCAAAATTTGTAGATACTGACAGACATATTCTGAATAGGTAAACAAGATTATACTGTATAGCACAGGGAAATATATACAAGATCTTGTAGTAGCTCACAGTGAAAAAAAATGTGACAATGAATATATATGTATGTTCATGTATAACTGAAAAATTGTGCTCTACACTGGAATTTGACACAACATTGTAAAATGACTATAACTCAATAAAAATTTTAAATAAATAATAAATAAATAAATAGAAGACAGGAAGAAAATAAAAAGTATAAGTACAAATAGTGCAATTATAAAGTAAATAGCAAATGGTAGACTTAAAGCCAACCATATCAATAACTACATTAAATATAAATAGATTAAAATGTTAAACTATAGGACAGAAATTGTCAATTGTCTTTTTAAAGACCCAGATATATGCTATTTAAAAGAGACACACTTTAAATATAAGCATACAATATATGAAGATATAAAGAAAAAACTATACAATGCAAGTACTAATTGCAGGAAAACTGTGTAGCTATATTAATGTCAGATAAAGTAGACTTCAAAGAAAGGTGTATTACTAGATATAAAGTTATGTCATAATGACACAAGGTTTAATTCATCAAAATATGTGAAAATACTAAAGGTTTGCACACCCAATAACATAGGTTCATAATGACCCAAGGAAAAAATTTACATAACTGAAAGAAAAATTAAACAAATCCACAATCGTAGTTGAAGATTTTAAAACTCTTCTCACAGTAATTGCTAGAACAAGAAGAGACAATATCATCAAAATTATGGAAGATTTGAAAAACTTGATCAAATTGACAGTGATAGAATACCATATTCAGCAACTGTAAAATACACATTCTCACAGGTGAAATGGGACATTACCTAAAATAGAGAATATGCTAGATCTTAAAACAATTATCAACAGATTTCAAAAGATTGAAACACTAAAGTGAATCAGAGAAAAGTCAGTTTTACTGAGTATTATTTTTAAATAATAAGTAAACCAGAGGATTAATCCAGAAAGTCTAACTATAGACAACAGGAGTTCCAGAAAGAAAGAACAGAGAAATGGAGGGGAGAAAATTATTTAAGAAAACTTCCTAGAGCTTCAAGACACTATTCATGAGATTGAATGGGCCCATCAAGTTCCCAAGATAGCAGATGAAAAAGAAACACATACACACACAAAGTCTTGTAATTACAAATTTTCTGAATCCCAGGAATAGAGAAGTTCCTGAAAATTTCAAATAAAAAAACCAGGTCATATAAAATAAATGAGAATCAGGATGACTTCGATTTTCCCTACAGTTCTGAATACTTGGAGCTGATAGTGCAATACTTTGAAAATTCAGAGGGAACATTATTTTCAACCAAAATTCCTATATCCAGTCAATTTATTAATTGAATGAAATTTACCCTCCATGCATCTTTTCTTAGTTGAGGATAAGCTTTAGCAAAAGAAATGAATAAAAAATAGCACAGGTAACTATGTTCAATATCTTGTCGTAACCTTTAATGAAAAAGAATATGAAAATGAATATATGTATGTATATGCATGACTAGGACATTGTGCTGTACACCAGAAATTGATGTGTTGTAACTGACAGTACTTCAATAAAAAAAATGAATAAACAAAGAAACAATAGGCATGGAATTCAGGAAATGGGTTGGCTGACATTTTGTCC
Source organism: Camelus bactrianus (assembly GCF_048773025.1). Lineage (NCBI taxonomy): Eukaryota > Metazoa > Chordata > Mammalia > Artiodactyla > Camelidae > Camelus > Camelus bactrianus. The sequence goes on from NC_133575.1 coordinate 83,254,861, forward strand.
TGTCCAAGATGTCTATAAGACATTTGGTCCATAAGACATTTGGTTCATGCCTAAATGTCCTTGAAATTGGGTCCTGTCCAAAATATCCATGAGCATATTTCATCCATGCCAAATGGTTTTGGACAGGACCAAATATTAAGGGCCTTTTGCTGTGGACCAAATGTCTTATGGATGTCTTAAACAGGACCCAGTTTCAGGGACATTTTGGTGTGGGCCAAATGTCTTACACATGTTTTAGACAGGACCAAATGTCTTGCAAGGACTAACTTGGCTGTGCAGTGAAAAATATTTCAGTTATCTGCAATAATGTAAGCACTATTTATCAATTCAACTAAAAAGAATGCTATAACTATAGTAGGAGGATGGGGATCTGAAGTGGTAGAAGAGTATGAGAATGAAATCCTCATGTATCATATCTGGAAATAAATAGACACTATCTAAAACTGAAATATTAAAAAAAATAGTCTAAGCATATTATTTAATGTTATGTAGTAAACAGCTAAAAAGTTAAACGTGATTAAACCCGAGGAATGAGGAATAGGGATAAACTGGGCAGAGGATGGCTGTTCTTCATTGTCAGACTATAGTATGTATTATTTGGAAAATAGTGCATATTATACATTAGTAAACAAACATTACACCTTTCTTTAACTACAAAAAAGGGAGAATTCCAGCAAAAAAACAAAACAATCCAATCTCCATTTATATTTTGAATATATGAAATAAAGATATAGAAAAAAATGATTTAAAGAATCTTTTTATTTAATTTCTGTGACAAGTAATGGCATGCTACAGACAACTTAGGTCCTTCTTAGGCTCTGTAAAACACTATTTGAGCAAATCAACACCTTTGGGCTTCTTATTCAAGAAAGTAGACTGACTACACATATTTATATTCTCCTTGTCCAATAATAATAGCAATAATAATAATATTTGTAATAGCTAACACTTATACAGTGCTCACTATGTACCAGGCAACATTCTAAGTAATTCACATACTTTAATTATAGTAATTCTCCATCAACTAGGTGTCATTATTATCTTCATTTTACAGATGAAAAAATTGAGGCACAAAGACGCAAACTATCTTGCCCAAAGTCTCAAAAATTGTTAGTGGCAGAGCCAGTAATCTGAATCCAAATTCCATGTTCTTAACAACTATACTATATTGCCTCTCACATTAAAATTCCACTAAAATAATCATGGGGAAAAAAAGAAAGTATGAGACAAAAAAAAACAGTTGTGTCCTTTCATGGGAGATTTGGTCTTCCTTAACAATTACAATCAAATACACACTTCTTACCATGGTTTCAAGACACTCTACTTCCCTCTCTAACTTCTCCTACTGCCCCACTATTTCTTCATTGATCTGCAGCCATTTGGGCTTTCTTTTGGTCCCTTGGATTTGCTAGTTGCTTCCTATCTTAAGGTTATTCCATTTTTCTGAAGTGCCCTTCCCCAGACCTAATGCTTTTCATCATTCTACTTGCTCAAATCAGAATGATCTTTCCTGATTCAGGATCTCATGATTTTAGGGTCAAATCAGATATCTTCCCTAACCAGCTTCTCTGCCTCTCATCATACCTCTATATCACACTACTCTGTTTATTTTCTTCATAGAACTTAATATTCTCTGATATTACCTTGTTTGTGTTTATATTACCTACTTTGTTTATTATTACTAGACTGTCCTTTACAATTGTGTCCTCAATACTTGTCTCTTCCACTTTTTCTCTATCATGTTCTTAGTGCTTAGAATAGTACTTGGTGTGGAGTCCTCTAAGTGCTCAAAAATTGCTTGTTGGGAGAGGAGGGAATGTAAAAAGAAATGGAATGTGTTGCAGTAGATGAGACACTTCAAAGAAATTTCTGGAAGCCAAAAATACAGATGAAAAAATGGTAAATGGTAAAGTGGAAAAAAGAAAGTCACAGCCTAGAAAACATTTGGAGGAAAGCTATAGTGGATAGAGCTGAGCAATCTTTTAGTGAAAACTTTAGGGTGGGAGTAAAAAGTGAGCTGAAAAGGGAGAATGATGGCAGTGTGTATGTGGAAATGCTGACCTCCTACCCACACATTTCCCATTACCCACATAGAATGCCATGAAGCTACACATTTACTCCTAGGCAAAGGCTTCCTGGAAAGAACCAAAAAAGCTAGCATGGGAGTTAGTGTCTCAGAATAAAATCTTCCTCATTGGGGCATTTTAAGTTCCCTGGCATATCTACTAGCTCACTGCCTGCTAACCCAAAGCAAACCCTTCCAAACCATGAGCCCTATTCTCATATACAAGTCAGCTTTTCTATTTTCTCATTCATAACCATAATGGATAATCATTAACCACAGGACAACTGAGGAAAACCTCTGCCCTGAAAGAAAAAGACCAAATTAATAAAAAATGATCTTTGAGGTAATAGAATACATGGAATTGACAATAACTCCCAAACAACAACCACCATCATTAAACTTCAAAACACCAAGAATAAAAAGAAGATCCCAAAAATTTCTAGTGGAAAAAAAAAGTTTACTTTCAAATGAACAAGAGTCAGATTGACATAGAGTTTATCAATACCAGATGCTAGATGACAGAGTACCTATAAAATTCTGAAGGATAATTATTTTGAATCCAGAATTTTAAACCAAACATATATCAACTAAGATTATAAAATAAAGCCATCTTCAGATATGAAAAGACTGAGAAAGTTGACCTCCTAGGCATCCTTTCTTAGACATTACTTAAAAATTGTTACAGAAAAATTAGACCAATGTTCATAGCAGCACTATTTGCAATAGCCAAGACATGGAAACAGTCTAAATATCCATCAACAGATGACTGGGTAAAGACGATGTGGTATATTTATACAATGGAGTACTATTCAGCCATAAAAACCGACAACATAACGCCATTTGCAGCAACATGGATGTTCCTGGAGAATGTCATTCTAAGTGAAGTAAGCCAGAAAGAGAAAGAAAAATAACATATGAGATCACTCATATGCGGAATCTAAAAAAAAGCAAAACAGAAATACAAAACAGAAATAGACTCTAGACATAGAATACAAACTTGTGGTTGCCAAGGGGGCAGGGGCTGGGAAGGGACAGACTGGGATTTCAAAATGTAGAATAGATAAACCAGATTATACTGTATAGCACAGGGAAATATATACAACATCTTATGGTAGCTCACAGTGAAAAAAAATGTGACAATGAATATATATATGTTCATGTATAACTGAAAAATTGTGCTCTACAGTGGAATTTGACACAACATTGTAAAATGACTATAACTCAATAAAAAAATGTAAAAAAAAAAAGAAAGAAAAATTAGAGAGCAAAGAAAAAGGAAGCCGTGGGATTAAAGAAAAAGTAGATCTAAACCAGAATAGAAAGAAATAGAAGTCCTATGATAGTCACTGTACAGTAGCACATACTTGAGGGTAGAAAATAGAAAAGAACTCTCGGAAAGCTGTCACTAGCATTGGTGTAACAAGGGCCAGGACAGTAAGAGTCATGAGAATGCATTTTTTTTTGTAGAGAATTAAAAACTATAATGAAACTGAATAAAAGTTGGTTAGTTTTTTTGTTACCGTCATGTACCAGCAATTCTAAAATATGTCAGTGACAAAATACTACTCCCTAAAAAAATATTTTGTTAGCCTAAGTTCTAATTGTTGCAGTGACTATTAAGTCTTGGTGACTACTGCCACTGCCCTGCCCTTGTATACCAATAGTAACCAGCAAAAAAGAGGGAGCATTGATATCAAGATTGAATGTTTGGTAGAGTATAAAAATAGGAGAATCTGTTTGAACTTGGTCCTCAGAATATTCTCCATTGAATAGTCAGGAGCATAACATTAGTCCTGTAGAGAAGCAATTACCATTCCAGCACAGAATTTGGCTATACAGTGTAAACTACAGTTATTATCATATAAAGACTACTTTCAGGTATTCAACTTTTAGAATCGATCAATCTGATTAATTACAGTACAGTTAAATATGGTTACCTAAGAGAAAGTAAATGTTATCAACCTTAACAATGTAAAAATAAAGGTATAACTGACAGTGGTTAAAAGGTAGGGGATGATGAGGTACGGTGAAAAAAAAGAGTAGGAGTGCTAATGGCTTCATCTTACAAAGTGGGGAATCAAGAAACATGGAACCAGAGATGGAAGTTTAATTATAGTTAACATTTCAGAGGTAACTAGTGGTTGAACTGAGAATAGGGATACAAATTATATAGGGAGAAAGAGTTGGGCAGGAATTTAAGTAAACTCACCAGATACTCACCTAGCAAAGTGGGATGTCAATAGACAATGTGTAAAATCAATTAAGAAATGATAACATAAAGATATTACTTAAGAGATATGGAGATAATACTGGAAAAACTGTTTGGAAAAGTTACAAGTGATTGTCATTGGGGAATCAGATTGAAAGTGGGCAGGAGAGAACTGCCTTTTTTCCGTATAAGCTCTTCTGTGCTATTTGATTTTTCAGCCATGCATTTAACTATATTTCTTTGCCAAAATTTTCTAAAGTTTTAGAAAGGAGTAGCTTTGAAGAATTTGACAATTAATTCTATACATAGAGAGAGCATCCTTTATATACGCTAACGTGTGTTATCTAAAGTTCTTCAACATTGTCTTAAGGGAGATAGCACAGCTCTGCAACTAACAGAACAATGCCCTCACTAGACTATTAATTCAGTTTGTTTCATTCACTCAACAATGCATGATGCTGAAGAGCAATGAGTTCTCCATAACCTCACAAATTCAAGCCATGGCTCATTTCCATGTCATAAATATAGCGATCTTTGATAAGCAGAAATAGCAATGACAGTAGCATATACTGCACCACCATCAATGATGATGACACCATGCTTTTCTTAGGCCTTGGGAAAATGAATGTATCTTAGCATATGAATCTCAAGGTATAGGCTGATTAACTTTGGTCTCTTTAAGATAACTCCTATAATCTATTTTATGTAAAGGATTTATTTTTTCTTATAATATAGACAGTTTGTTAAAGTATTTAATAGTCTTATTAAAGAATGGGTTTATACCATGTACCAATGCCCAGATTTTTTAAAACAAAAAACCAGAATGCCATCCTCATAACCATAAAAGTGTTAGCATTGAGCACCACTGAGCCAGATAATGGACAGACTGTTACAAAATGTTTATAGCTACCAAACTATTGTGAAACTAACTTTAATCACTTTACTATACAACCACAGTTACTAAAAGAATGAAAGTAGTGACAAATATATAACCATTTCACAGGTAAGGGTTTTACTCCTAGAACATATGAAATCTAAAGCTTTTTTAATAAACAATATTTGTATAAACAATGTTTTTACTTTATTGCCTATATTTAAAATTTTAACTCACAATTTATGGTCCTACTATTATAGGATTATATCAGAAGAATTGTTTCTGGCTATTCCTTCTTTATGTATTTCTCTTTTCCTTCTTTCTTTTTCATCTTCCTTTATTTTCAACGGTCTTACTTGTTTTCTTTTTTTCTGTTTCTCCTTTTCTCCTACCCAAGCCTCAGGCCTACCACTGGCACCCAGTGGCACCCCAAGGCATTTCCCATTGCACTCAATTATTCTACGTGATTGCTGACCACTATCATTTCTTTGCTAAGAAAAGATCTTTTGCTATTTTAGTTGTACCATCAAAATACTTCCTTAATTTAAGATTTAATTTCTCCTCTTCTATAACACATGCCACTGCTCTGTTGTTTCTTTTATTGGCATGTTTTACAGTACATCATTACCACCTGCCTTCATTCAAAATTTCTTTAAGACGGTTAAAAACATCAGATTGCTTAACCTTTCCCCTTGAGTCAGAGTCACAAATATCTTTGGCTGTCCTTCGAAATAGTTATCTTCTTACAAATTTATTTTTTAGGCATGAGGCATGAGAAATAATGCAGTGGCTTAAGAAAATAAACTTGAAAGTCTAGCCATGCCTTGGCAAACAAAGTCCAAGTGAGATGCTTATTAGAAAAGCCCAGTCCTTCAAAAGGGAGTTGCCAATGAGGCGAGGAAATGGGTTTGTGAGCTGAAGGAGTCTGCTAATGGAAATCAGCACTAGTTTCTATTTGTAGAGGCGGGTCAGAGGGATATCTTAAGAACCCCTATTCTGGTATCCACTTAGTACACTTCTGAAAGGATACTGGGCATTTTCAGCCACTTCTCCAAAAAGATAACTTGGAGACAGTCCAAATACACCAGTTTTCTGTATATAAAGTTCCCCAAGCCTACTATCACTTTACATCTGACCAAAAAATTGTCCATATGGATGTCTTTCTAACAAATAGTGCCATTTATTTTATTTTCCAAAATTCAATCACTAAAGATAATTTAAAAATAAGATTGGCCCTCCTACTGCTGTATTAGTACTTATCTTCTATTATACTGAATGTTTTCCTCAGAGAAATGTTTTCTCAGCTGACAAATACAGGGAGGTAACACAATACTCTCTCATGACAGACACCTCTGTCAGAAAAGAACATTGTGCAGTGCAGTCAATTCGTAATTAACCGGGGTTATGGGGAGCAGGCAAAGTATGGATTAAGTGTAATTCCACAGGTAAGTCCTACAGTTCATTTTTATCCATTAATTTCAACCTCTTTCCTAATCACAGGTTTTTTCAGAGCTCTTGACAATTAAGTAAATGTAGAGGTTTGTGTTTCACTTCCTTTCTTATCCTTGTCTAATGAGTAGGAAAATGGAGAGTGGGAAACAAGGGGAAGAGGTATTATCTACTAGCATAATAACAGTCACTGAATCTAAAAGTATAGTCTATGTTGGCTCATTATATAGCCCTAGTTTCTTCCTGAGGTTTCTGGGGTTTTATCATTAAGACTGGACCACAAATCAGAAATGAAAAGAACAAAGCAGAGGTCAAATTTTTTTAAAATCCAAAATCATATCAGATGTGTAAAATATAGCCTATCGATATACAGTTCTGGAGTCCAAAACTACCAATGTAGGCAGTTTCAATCCTAATACTGCTTTTGTCTTCCTGAGCAATTTTCTGATCCCTGGCTCTAATTTCCAATCTGTGAAATAGGGATTCCTCCAGGCTACTCTAGGGTGAGTTCGAAGGAAAACTAATAATGACTAAAGAGTGTATTTGATTTTAAAAAGAAATGCCTCCTGTGGGCACAGGTCACTCTGCTGTCTTCTGCAGGGGTTGAGTGATCTCAGGACTGTGTTGGTCTCCCCTTCCTGGCACAAATAGCTCAAGCTATTGTATACGTGAATTGTGTGCTAATAAATAAGATAGCTTAAAATGGGAGTATTTTTTCCATTTCTGCCAAAAAAGAAATCCTTACTTTGACTGGAATTTCCCTCTTTCTTGACCTTATTCACTTCCTATCTGTAGAACTAGGAGGTTGGACTAGATTATCTCTAAGGTACCATCTAGCTCCATAAGTCTGTGATGCTGCTTGTAAAAACTTGCAACTTTACCCTTTTTTTCTTTACTTAGAGCCTTATCCTCAGCAAAAAATCATAAAGTCAAAAGTAAGTTCAAGCCATGCTGCTGCATAAAAAAGTAAGAGATGTAGCTTTTTCTATTCTCTTTAGGTACTTTTATTATACTTTGAAAGCCAAAATAAGTATTGGAATTAATGTGAGTGCAAACTATAATTTCTATGCTCCAGTCCAATTTCTATGCCTGGTAGTCTAACAAATTTTACCAAGGTACGTCTATATGTTAAATGAAACTGGAAAGAGTAAAATACCACTTTACAGTAATGACTCAGTGTTGTCTTGATAACAAACAAACAGCATTTTTTTCCAGCAAAAAATATTGATGTTAATCTTGTTTAAGGAGAGGTTACATATTTGGGGGGGAAAAATGGACCCTTATTATCTAGTATTCCAGAATAACATAGGCATATAGACCTTGGACACCAATCAGCAATGATTTTTGTAAACGAGTTTAGTAGAGACAAAAAGACCCTATAAATAAGTATGTGCAAAAAGTGTGTCTGTGTAAGACATAGAGTGGATTATGGAGTAGATGATCAGTTTGAACTAGAGGTGGTGGAGGTGAGTAGCCAGAACAAAGAGTGTGAGTGGGGTCCCACGGAGTAGATGGGGAAGTAAGCCTCAAGAGACAGATCACAAAAGACTATAAATTCTAAATAAAAATTTTTTACTTGATCCTACAGGCCAATGTGTTTCCAAGTGTGCTTATACATATGAGGGATAATTTTAGATGGGTATATGGGTTATGTTGTTATTTGTAATAGTATTTATTTTAATGTGTATTGGAAAAAATAGACCTTCAAGCCCTTGATTTCACAGATGTAATTGCTTAGGGCAAAGCTAAAACTTTTTAAATGAATAAATTTAAAGAAAAATATTACCTAAATAAAAGTATGGACGGTACACAGATATGGCAAAATTATGAGGGTGATGCACAAATGACTGACATTTGGGAAACAGTTCTATATGGGGAACACTGAAGGATTTTAGTAAGGCAAAATTATAAAATTTATTGTTTAGAAAGATCAATGTACCTACAGCCTGGAGCATAGGTAAAAGGGGCGATAGTTAGGAGAGAGTATTGCAGTAAAATCTGAATTAAGGCAGTGGCAATGAGACTGTGGACTAAAGATAGATGTGAAGGATGTTAAGTAGACAGCATCCGTAATGCTTGATGAACAAGTGTATTAATCCATGGCCCAAACAAGGAAATAAAACTACTCTAAGTATTTAACACAAAGGAAGTTAAATACAATAACTGGTCACATTGATGTTGGAAGAACTGAGATGACACACAGGGGATTTCGAAGCTACACAGAGATTAGCAACAGCAGGAAGTTCCTGACACTCCCAAGGCTGAAAGGACAACAGGAAGAGATATTGTTACCAGAGACCAAGAGCAGAGGTCATGCCATGGAAGCTGGAATCTTTGCAAACCTGTCTAGTGTTAGCTGAAAACATGGAGGAGACACAGCTGTTGCCATGAGCCACTGGATTCTCCTTTTCACCCATCCTCCAATTTCCTATGGATGTTTCCTATTGGTTGAATCCAATCAGAGCCTCCTAACACGGAAGCATGGGAAACACAGCCTGCAGCTATCAACCCCTCTGCAAAAAAAAAAAAAAAAAAAGCAGAGCAAAGAAGGGTGAGGAATGGGTCCAAAGACAAAGAAGACTATGACTGGTACATTGTGTGTGGAAAGTAGGGAAGAAAGAAACATATAAGACAAAACCTAGGTTTATGACTTGAATAACTCATTAGTTAGGGTTGTCATTCTTTAAGATAAGAAATATTAGAGTAGAAATAGGTTTAGGGGCAAGATGAGTTTGTTTCTTAACCTGTGAGTTACCTTTAAGGTATCTGTGGAACATCCAACTGGATTGAGAAGATCAGTAAGGATTTGAAACATGGTAGGAAGAGCTGGCTGGAGATAGAGATTTAATAATTTTATGAGTGGTAGTTAAAAACATGAAAATAAATTGCACAGGTATATAGCATAGATTAAGAAGATAATAGGCCAAGAATGATGCTTTAGGGAAAACAACCATCAAAGAACAAACAGAGGAAAAGAAGTCAGCAAAGGAGCTTGAGAAGGAATACTTAAAAAGGTAGGATTAAAAGTAGTGCCTAAGGAGTCAAAGTAGGACAGAGTTTCAAAAAGGGAATGTTAAACAGTGCCAGATTCACCTAGCGTAATTAAGTAATATGAGAATCAAGAATCCATTAGCTCTGGCTATTAGGAGATCAGTAGTGTCCTTTGCAAAAGCAGTCTCAATGGAGATTTAGGGATAAATAGCAGTTTATAATGGTCTGGTGAGAGGATGGGAAATTAGGAAGGAATTGGAGATAGTGGTGTGAATCACTTTTTAAGAGGCTTGTGAAAGAAAAAAAAAGAGAAGAGAGAGGGTAGTAGCTTGATTAGGAATGCAGTATCCAGAGAGGGTTACTGAATTTTAAGTATGAGAGCAACTTGGACTTGTTTATATGTCGATCGAAAGGGGGAAGATGTATTAAAAATACAAAGGGAGAGAGAGAATAGCTAATGAAGTTCTTAAAGAAATATTAAGAGATAGGCATTAGTGCCAGATGGAGATATTAACCTTGGACAGGAGAAGGGAAGCTGCTTCTGAGACCAAAGGAAAGGAAATGAGTGGAAATAAAGATCATCTTCAGGTGTGGGAAATTGAAAGAATTCATCTGTAATAGTCTCAATTTTCTCTATGAAATAAGAGTTAAAATAAATCTCTAGAAAAGACAGTGGAAAGATGGTGGGGTAGGAAGTTCTGGAATTTTCACTCTAGGGCATGGACTAGCGCAGTGATCAGGGCTGTAAAGCTGAGATTGGAGAACACAAATTTGCTGCAACACCAATTAGCACAACTGTGTGGTTTCCTCAGCAGATTTGGTATTATTGGTTGTAGAAGTTGAGAAGCTGGCAGTTGGAATGATCCAAGTCTGGATTTAGCAAAGTAGTATGTCAGAAAAACAAAAAGTAGAGGACATGGAAATTGTCCATCAAGACAGAGGTTTCAATGAATCATTGTGAGGTCTGGGTTCAAGATGGAAGTGACTGATGTGATAAAAAAAAAAAAAGCCTGGAGATCCCAGTATTGGACAAATTTTTCCTCTAAAATTTATAAAATGTGACACTGGTATAATATTGGCCCCTTCTTGGTTTATCCTACTTTAGTTTTGTGGCCTAGGAAGAGGAAGGAAAGAGATGAATTAGAGGGCTATGTGTTTGTTAATGTCCTAGCTACATAAAATACATTCTTTTAGTTAACTTTCACAACTACCCTATGGAATAAATATATCTATCATACAGAGGACACAAATATATCTATCATAACTGAAGCTTAGAGACATTAAGAAAACTTACTGAAGTTAACGACAGCTAGTAATTAGCACAAAAAGAATTCAAATTCAGTTCTGATTGAAAATTCAGTTTTTCCACTATTCCCTGTTGTCTCTCTACCAAAAAAGAAGAAAAGAAAATTTACAAGTGAATTTGCTGCATGATCAAATGAACATGCAGTACTCTTGGAAAACAATACTTCCCAAAATGGAGTCTCCAAGTGAGACTACTAGCAACCTCCAAAGTTTATCCTGAACAGGTACATAGACTGATCTCTTGTACGTGCTAATATTTGCAGTATGGCAAGGCCTATACTTTGGTTTCTGGCATGAGTAAATAATTTGCTTATGACATTTAAACCAGACATCATCTCATTGGTGTCTCATTTAAAATAGTGCCAGGCTTCCCATTAGTTTTAAGTTTGGGTTTTGTTTTGTTGCCTGTGGCAAGGGAGAGTTGGAGGTGCAGGTGATCCACAGAGCTTTTACCACTGGAAGAAGTCCACAGACCGAAAAAAGATGGAGAGTCACTACATCAATGTCCTGGAAGCTGTGGCCTGCCCTAAGGGCTGAGTTTAAAAACTGGCTATGTATTTGAGTAAGGTAATGCTTGACACTCAAAATCTTGACAAGAGTCAGTGAAGGCCTAGAGTCAGGAGCAGATTGTATCAGCACAATAATCAAAGCTGGAGAACCAGAATCTAATATCCTTTCCTCAGAAATCTTCCTGGTCCCCAGCTTAAAGTTGAGATGAACACAGGACAGCCGACACCTCTAGATGTCAGTGATTGGTACTGAATGCAGGAAAGAATATAATTTTCTCTTCATAATTAGAGATACACTCATCCCAGGGGGGAAAACCCTAATTTTTAAAATATGATGAATTTAGTCAGTAGACAATCAGGAATGGGTCAGTGAGTCCCCTCTTCTATTGAATACTGAAAGAAAAGGAATCAAATATTTATTGAGCACCTAATGCATGCCAGGCATTCATTTTATACTCATCAGAAAAACTTTTGAGGCAAGCATTATTACCCCTATTTTACAGTTGGAAAAATGAGACACAAAGAGCCAAGTGAAGTTTCTCAAAGTCATGCAACCAATAAATGACAGAACTGGGGCTCAAATTTATATATACATGTTCCAAAACTCCTTATACCATAAAGCATTAAGTAATAAAAAGGAGGTAGGCATTTCTGATAGTGATCTACGCAAGGAGATTGTAGCTTGTCTATCCTGAAAGCTATTTATGAATAGGGATGCTACCCATTCACCTGGAATCCTTTGCAAGATTTCCTGACATTTGTGTGTGTATGTGTGTGTGTATGTGTGTGTGTGCCATGGACCCCTTTAGTACACAGAAAGACTATTAAATCCTTTTTTAAAATGCATAAAATAAAAGGCATACGATTACAAAGAAAACCTATTAAACAAAACTGTTATCAATATTTTTTAAAAGTTTTATGACAATATATCACTTTTTATTAAGGTTTTAAATATAAGATCTAGCAGTGGGTATACCTATAATTTCAAAGTACCTTCATAATCAAAGGAAATACTAATTTTTACTTATAGGTTAATAAAAATAAAGATGTAGTTTTTCTTAATAAAAGTTAGAAAAACCGTTGGATTCTAACCATGGATCCCTTATACACTCCCAAGGGGTCTACAAAGCAGTGTGTTGGAGTTGACATGAAGTGGCTTACAAGAGATGATTGTTGAATTTTCAAGCAGTTCTCAAGCTTGTTGCTAAGTGCAGCCTTTGTTAATAAGTAAATTATATAAATTTACAATTCAATAAATTATATGGAAATAGTTAATAAACACTAAAAACCCATCACTTCTTAATTATTTCATTGAATTCTATTGTTGTTTATGCTCTTCAGGTTATTTATATCTATTATATCTGTATGGTAAAAAAAAAAAAACTGTATAACAGCATGCTACCATGACATCTCTTCCCAACTCACATTCAGTGACATCAGGTTGGTAACTAGAAATCAGCCATGAAAACCAGAAAATGCTACAAACTAGGGCTTTTTATTCTGAAAAGATAACTGTTAAATATTTAATAGTACACAACTTTGTCCATGGGCTCCAGAATAAGACCATCTGGTAGGACAAGTAACACACCTGAAGATCTCTAGGGCAGGCATAACAACGATTCTAGGGTAGGCATAACAACGATTTTTGAAAATACAAGACCAAAAGCACAATCCACAAGAGAAAAGAGAAAATATCAGCATTCACCAAAATTAAGAACTTCTGCTCTTCAAAGATACTTTTAAGAGAGTGAAAAACACTCTGCAGAGCTGAAGAAAATATTTGCAAATCCCATATCTGATAAAGCGCTTATATCTAAAAATATATAAAGAACTCTCAAAATTCAATAATAAGAAAACAACCAAGTAAATAAAATGAAAAGATTTCAACAGACACTTCACCAAAGAATATACATGAATGACACGTAAGCCCATGAAAGATACTCAGTATCATTAGTCATTAGGAAGATAGAAATCAAAACCACAGTGAAATACCACTATGCACATACTAAGACTAGTTAAAATTAAAAGCATTGACTATATCAAGTGTTGGTAAACATGTGGAGCAATTGGAATTCTCATACATAGATGACAGGAATGTAAAATGGTACAACCGCTTTGGAAAACAGTTTGGCAGCTTCTTATAAAGATAAACTTAGACTTACCAAATGACTCAGCCAGTCTAGTTCTAGATGTCTTCACAAGAGATATAAAATCATAGGTCCACACAAAGACTTGTACATGGATGTTCATATCAGCATTATTTGCAATAGTCCCAAATGGAAAAAACCCAAATGTCCATCAACAGATGAATGAATAGACAAACTGTAGTATTGATACACAATTAAATACTACTCAGTAATAAAAAGGAATATGCTATTAATACACATAACAATTTGGGTGAATCGTTTAAAATTATGCCAAGTGCAAGAGGCCAGTAATAAAAGAGTACGTACTATATGATTTCATTTATAGCAAATTCTAGAAAGTGCAAAATAATCTTTCATGGCATAAAGCAGTTCAGTGGTTGCCTGGGGATGGAGAAGTTTAGGGGAGGGCATAAGGGAAGGATTACAGAGGAGCATGAAGAAACTTTTGGGAGTGGTGGACATCTTCATTATCTTGATTGTGGTGATCATTTCATGGGTATATATATATATATATATATATATATATATATATATATATATTTATCAAATTGTACACTTTAAATAAGGGCAGTAGATTGTATAAATTAAAAAATAAAATTTGTTATTTAAGAGTAAGACTAATCCTATTGGCAAAAGATTTAAACAGATAGTTCAACAAAGAAGGTATATGGATGGCAAATAAGTCTATTAAGAAGAGTTATTTCTTCTTAATTAATGTTTTTGAGACCCCTTCATCATGTCAAGTCACTGGAGGGGCCAATTATTTGAGGAGATAACTGTTTCAGATTTGTTCATAAATGTCTAAAATATGCCCTCCAAAGTAAATCACATATTTTCCTCCATATTCCTCATTTATTATATGAATATACATGGAAGGAGCAAGCAGGGAGAGTTTTCCTTTATAGGTAAAGAAGCTCAGGCAGAGATACTAAGCAACATGTCTCAGATTACTCAATAGGTCAATGGCAGAAATGGACTAGGATCCAGATCTCTATCTTCTCATTCAAATGATTAAGGGAAAAGTCTCTGTTGGAAGAGTTTTCTGTGTGGTTCCACAGCGTTATCAGAATTTGTGTCAGGTTATTGAAAGGTAAGCCTGCTGGTTGGAGGAATCTGTGTTCTGTTCAATTTTAACACACCCTTGGGAGAGATTTCAGTATAATCAAAAAAACTTGTGCTTTGAAATGTTTAAAGCATGTTTTAAGTTGGGTAGCATTTTTGCTTCTTAATCAAAAGGTCTCTTATCAATATGCTATTGCTTGGTACTGCTAATAAGTCCATTTAGTACATAAAAGACTCACATTCACACACAGATCCAGGAACAATATTTAAGTCAACATTTTAATAACTTCTATATTTTTCTCAAACCAATGATTGGTTGTGTCCTCCCCTCCCCATGCCACCCCTTTTCCCTTTAGATGTTGCAGGAGAGATTTTGGCACAGCCTAGAAAAGGGAGGAGGGAAATGAGTAGGAAAAGAGGGAGTTAAAATGGGAGTTACCCGAGGCCACTGCTCTCAAAACAGACAAAAAGGAAGAAACACAAGAGTGGGAAAACCCAAGCCTCTGCAACCCCTCTCTCAGAGTCAAGGCCTCCTTATGTGGGAATCCTGCCAGAAATTATAAGGTAGTGCTGAGAAGGAAGGCAACAAGGATTGAGGATGTTCTTACACTCCTGTTTAAGGACCATTTACAGAGTATAGGCAGCTTATATACCTAAACCTCTATTCTTCAATGGGAGACACACGCAGTCACCCACCCATGCATACACAATGGTCAACAGAGACCTCAGCAGCTACCAAGACACGTGTATGTTTTCGAGCAGACAAAGGGACACATCCAGAAAAACACACATTTTTCAAGCCCTCAAAAAATTAGGCAGAGAGGAGAATTACGGAAGAAAGAGTGCAGAAAGCCATAGGTGGTCGGGGAGGCAAGGGTGGAAGTGAGAGACTGGATTAGCAGTGAAGTGTGAAAGAGAGAGGGTAAATGAGTTAGTCTGGTTCCATAGAAACTCCACCTAAGGGTGGATTAGAACAGAATGAGACACAAATCTCCCCCAAATACTAGTGTTTCAAAGCTAGAATTTTCTATCAAGCCTTTGTATTCCCTATGCTAAAGTCAATCCTAATCACCTTTTCTACATTCTCCAGTAGGGTCATTTCCCATAAAGATTGTGCAAGTGCAGAATGATAATATTAGTGTGTGTATATATACATATATATTTAAATAATTCAAACTTTAAGGAAATATATTTCTAAGAAAATAAGCATGCATATCAGGTGATAGAAAGGCAAAAAAAGCAAATGCAAAGAAAAACAACTACAGCTATCTGAGAAGAAAAAAAAAACCTTAAGTAAAACTGAGAGCATCTTCTAATCATTGAAAAGTGGAAATTAGACAAAGGGAATAAAAAACCTACCTTTTTTCTTTTTGAACTGTTTTCAGTGTTGGCACACATTTGAAGGCACACATATAGACTGCTAAATCAATGCCCAATATAATCTCACTATTGTGAGTCACTGGAGGCAGGACTAGGCTGAAGTAGTGGAAAATCTGAAATACATAACATTTTCAAAGATATGCATTTTGATTACTTTCAAGTGCAAACAGTTACTCCAACTATGATAAGACAATTTTCCCTGGTAAAGGACCTGCTCTCCACAAAGAGTTCAGAATGGATTGTTTAGTACAATTGTGATTACCTTGAAACCAGCTATGAGTTTTTCAACGAAGTAGATTCTACATTGGCACTCCATCTTTCGGAGAAACGACAATAGCTAATGTTTATTTTGTATTTCCTGTGTACCAGGCAAGCATTGGTTTAAGCAGATTACATGGTTTGTCACATTTATTCCTCACTATTACTTTTATAAAGTAGATTCCATGATTTTCCTCATTTTATTGATGAGGAAACTGAGACTTAGGGAGATTAAGTAACTTGCTCAAAATCATACAGTTAGTTAAGAGTTAGAGCCCAGATTTGAACCTAAACAGGCTGACTCCAGAGCCTGTGCTATTAACTAGAGCACTGTGCTGCCTCAGATAAACAACCTTTTGCCTCAGGTAAAAAATCTGATATCAAGGATTTATTTTCAAAACGAAAGAAACTTTCAGAGTGTGTTTTGGCATCAGCATACACTGAACCCTCTCTTCTACGTCCTCTGGTCTCTGCAGCTACATACGTGGTTCCAAACAAATATCACTGACTTCCAGAGTCATGAGCCTCAGGGACTGCAGGATCCTCTGGCATCGAAGAAAGAGCCAGTTATCTTCAGTGAACTGCATTGCTAAGGTAGGAAAGTAAACTAGCACCTTTCAGAGGAATTTGTAACATGGATTGTAATCTAAAGATTTTCTGCTTAACTTTTGGTTAACCAGGAAAGTAAATCAATTACAACCTCCCATCCCTAAGCAGTAAAAATCATCAAGACTTTGCTGCAAAAAGCCTAACAATTGTTTACATGTATATGAATATAACTTAAAAATTGCACCTCCAGGGGAGAGGGAAATAGCTCAGTGGTAGAATGCATGCTTAGCATGCATGAGGTCCTAGGTTCAATCCCCAGTACCTCCATTAAAAAAAAAAGAAGAAAAAAAAAATTACACGTCCAATTGTATCTGCTCAGCAAGCTTTTTGTCTTCAGCTAGTGCATTAGATGAGCTTTAGCTCAACCTTGCCTCATCACAACACTCAAAGATTTTTAATTAGCAGAGTCAGAATTATGTAGAATTTTATATTTACCTCTGATAAACATACTAGTGACAATCTAATATGATCATTCAAATATGAGCATTCAACATTTTTGTTATGTGGTGAGAAATAACACCATGTGAACCAGGAATGATTATGACTACAGACCGAAAAAAAAAAATTAGAGGAAGAAAATTGAAGGAAAACTAAAGAAATCATCTTTGGATAGGTTGAAAAGTTAAAAAGCTGCTGGGCAAGTTGCCATGGATACCATGTACTGAATATAATACTGGACTTTTCTTACAGTGAAACACTAAAGGCCTGACTCTTCAGCTGCACACCTCCTTTCTGTGCATGCAGTAGCAACTACTTAAAATGGAAATTCTCTATTTCGATGAATGAGAATGCAATGGACAATTTCCTGTGCAAGCATCCTAATCTGCTGAAAGATATTCGAATGAGATTAATCCCAAAAGGATTTTTTTCCCACTTCTCTATTACCCAAGACTTCTAAATCAAACTCACTGCAGAACAATATTTATAAATCTACAGTAAAGAATCAGAAACCAGGAATTGGTCATAATCACAACAGACCTACAGAGCCTTTTTTCATCACTGACACTTGCCACCCAATGGAACACAGTCTTTTTTTTTTAACACCTTTATTATGACATGATTCCTGTACATTAAATTACACATATTTCAGATGTACAATTTGATGAATTTTGATAGATGTACACACCAGTGAAACCACCACCACGATCAGGATAGCCAACATTTCCATCACTCCCTAAGAGGTGCAAATTTTGAATTCCCAATTTATCCTTTCCTACCCCCTTTACCCCCTGATAACCGTAAGTTTGTTCTTTATGTCTGTGAGTCTATTTCTGACTTGTAGATAAGTTCATTTGTGTCATTTTAAAAAGATTCTACATATAAGTGATATCACATGGTATTTTTCTTTCTCTTTCTGACATACTTCACCTAGAATGGCAATCTCTGGGTCCAACCATGTTGCTGTAAATGGCATTATTTTATTCTTTTTTATGGCTGAGTAGTATTCCATTATATATTTTATACACACACACACACACACACACACACACACACACACACACACACACCCATATCTTCTTTATTCATTCATCTGTCAATGGACATTTGGGTTGTTTCCATGTCTATTGGAATAGTAAATAGTGGAATTGTAAATAGTGCTGCTGCCAATGGCACACATTCTTACTGCCCATTTATTGGAGATTTATGGGGTCTGGACAGAACAAATAATATGGCAAATTGGGAATCCCCTCCATAGATCACAGAGACACTATACCAGAAACATATACCAAAATAAGTTACTGTGTCAAGAGTTCACTGCTCTCTTCATATTCTTTGGATTTAACAAAATGACTAAGCCATTTCTGTAGAATTACAAGAGAAAAATTGAGCACTTAAGAGGGTTCATAGAAAAAGGCAAAGAAGTAGCAGAAACAGCCCTGTGTATAGCACATGGACCGTAAGGTAAAACAGACCCATGGTGAGAGTCTAAAAGGCTCAGATCCTACCTCCTGTCACTTTACTGGCTGGATGACCTGGGGTCAATTGCTTGATCTCACTAAGACTCCTCTTACCAGTTTATAATATATGGACAACAATAGTAGCTACATTACAGAGTTGCTATGAGGATAAGGTGAGTCACAGATATAAAACACTTAGAACAGTGTTCATTCTTCACTAAATGGTCACTTTTTATGCTTCCTCCATACCTCAAATCTTCGATTTCACTCCAGCCATGGCAAAAATACAAGTTTATGGTAGCACTGACTTCTACTTGTCATGTTCTGAGAGAGCACTGGCACAATCTTCATTGCCTGCCTCCTTCTACACGCACCTTATAAGTTCTCCATTAACATTCTCCATTAAGTTTATCTATTAATGTACAAGTCTTCAGGTTTTCTACCTTCCCACCATCCAATCCTTGCTTCTCCTGGCAATGCCTTCTAGGTAGCTCATGTTCTTCACTGTCCCCTCTCTGCTCCCTGAGAAATAGAACCTGCCCTTGGTGCGGCCCTGTGTCTCCTCTAAGTTATGACTCAGTGATCTTCCACAGCTTTTGAAAATTGACCTTATTCTCAAATTCTGGACTCGCTCTTTCCCTTATTTTTATTTTGCAAGCCCCCTGACTAATCTCAAATGATCCTCTTTATCTCTGGGGAACATTCCTAACTATTTTGGCTTATCTATTCTATTGTGCCTCTCTATAAGTTCTGTGAGTTGCTTCTTTCAGAATCTTTATATGCTATTAGCAAGTCTTTTACACACTTAGAACATAGATGCAAAAATCCTAAATGAAACGAATTAACTTTTAACAAGTATGATGAAGAAAAATGAAATAAAAGCAAAGACACCAATAATATAAACCACAAACCAAAAGAGAAAAACTACAAATACAGATGAAAGTATAAATGGTATAAGACATAGTATAAGATAATACTATACATTATTTTATATAAGTTAATTTGAAAGACGAGATTAAATGGAAATATAAATATGATGACCCTAATTGGCCCAGAAGAAATGGAAAATGTGAATAAACCAATATTTACAGACTAAGTTTAAACAGTAGTCAAACATACATTCCCTGAAAAAATTCATGAGGCCCAGGTGGTATTATGGGCAAGCATTCAAGGAAGAGATCTTCAGAGATCTTTCTATCTTACACAAATATTCTAGAGCATTAAAAAAATGGACACTATCCTACTTATTTCTCACATTTTGTGCACCTGGAAAAAAATATAGCACAAGGAAAGAGAGCTATAGCCTAATGTCACTTATGAATTCAGGTGGGAAAATCAAAAATAAAATATCGACAAATAGAACCCAGAATTAAAAAGAACAGTATCTCAAAAAATTGTAACTAAATGAGGTGATGGATGAGTTAACTAACCTTATTGTGGTAATCATTTCACAATATATACATATATCAAATCATTATTGTAACACCTTAAACTTACATAATGTTAAATATCAAATATATCTCAATAAAGTTGGGGGGGAATATAGTATGTCATGATAAAGGGTAGATAAATTCTAGAAAATCTAACAATGAAATTTACACATTAATAGATTGCAAAAGAAAAATGCCAAAAAGAAATCAATAGATTGAAGGGGAAACACTTAGTGAAATTCAACATATATGCATAATTTTTTAAATCATAGAGAATTAATTAGACCTTTTAAACTTCATAAAGGGCATCTACCAAAAATCTACATCAAACATATTTAACTGTGAATCATTAAAACTATCCCCATTAAAATAAAAAAACAAGGATACTGGCCAGTAGTACTATTATCCAACATATTACTAGAGTCTTAGCTAATGAATGAGAGTGATAGGAAATGAAAGGTATAAAGTTTGGCAACTTTATAGAAGAAAATGATTATGAAATACTGAGAAAGAGAGAAAATGCCATTATTTGTAGGACTATTACCTACTTAAAAATTACAAGAAATAAGAATTAATAAAATAACACAGATAAACAGAGAGTACAGAAAGGTGGTAGCTATATTAACATACAGAAATCAATCTTTAATATGTCAGCAATAACCTATTTAAAAATAATGGAAAGACAGACCAATGGAATCAAATAAAAGTTCAGAAATAGACAAAGTCACATGGAATTTTGTATATGACAAAGGTGGCATCTCAAATCTTAGGAATAAAGAAGGACTCTTCATTAAATAGTGTTAGGACAACTAGATAACCATTTGGAAAAGAAAAAATTGGATCCTAAATTAAGAAAGAAAAAACATCAAAATTCAGTTTTATAAAAACAGGAAAAAAAAAACATGAACAGATAATTTTTAAAGTGATATGAAATGACCTTCGAAAATATGAAAAGATGTTGAATTTTACTCATAATAAAAGAAATGCAAATTAAAACTAATCCAAGATATCATTTCCAATCCATCAGATTGGCAAAAGTTCAAAGCCTTAATAAAACACTGTTGAAGAGGCTGCACATAAAAATCCCTCTCATACATTGTTGGATTGAATATAAAATGGTGCAACTTTTATGGCAGGATGAGGGATTTGGCATTGTCTGACAAAACTACATTTGCTCTTTACCAGCAATTCCACTTCTAGAAATTTACTGTGAAGATATTCCTGCAAAAAGGTGCAATTCTTAAAACTGGGGCATTATTTATACATGTAAAATATTGGAAACAACTAACTGCCCATATAAAGGAAATAGATTCAATAAAATATGGTACATTCTCACAATAGAGTAATATAACATAAATATATAATACTGAGTTATACTAGGAAGATATAAAACAATATGCTTCATATTAGTTGTGTAAATTTAAAAACACATGTAATAACATAATATTATATGTCAGTTATAGATATAATAGGTTTATATAGAAAATGGACTAGAAAGATATATACTAAATTCTGATAGTATTTTCCCTTTGGCAGGTAAATGAGTACAATATAAATGAGGGTGGTCCTTAAAGGAGATTTTAATTTCTATTATTTTAAAAAGAAAAAAGGCTAGAGGTAAATACTACCAAAGGATAATAGTTACTAACTCATAATGGTGGGACTATAACTAATTGTTCATTTCTCTGTATTCTTTTTATTATTTTTTTCTAAAGTACAAAGGGTATCAAAAAATTTAAAGGAAAAATCTATTATCTGAGAAAGAATTACCTTCTCTTGCATTCCAAGACAAAATGTGAGGTAAGTGGAGCAACCTTATTTTTAAACCTTAGGGACATTTTGGAGCTATTTAATTAAGATTTCTTTAAGGAATCTATAGAGAGGTGGTATGACATAATGATCTAAAGTGGAAATAAAAAGACCAAGGTTCCAGAGACCTAGATCATAGATTCAACATCTCTCTGGGTTTTAGTTTCCTTTCTTTAAAATAAGAGAATCAAACAAGTTATTTTAAATCCTTTCCACTAAAAAAAATCTACAATTTTGCCCATGCAACAGCAGTGATCCATAAAGGGCAGAAAATCACTAGATGTGAATTACATGCCAGTATCTTGATGAGGATGAAGCTCTGGGGAGAAGAAAATAAGGAAGGTTGGCATAAGTCATTGAAGAAAGGTGTGTCAGTCAAGGTTCTTGATTTCCAGAAAGAGAAACTGGCTGTGATGATCTTAGACAAAAAGGGAATTTTTTGGAAGACCATCAGGGATTCAGAGAGTCAATGGCTAGTTGGAGGATCAGGCTTGGAAAATTGTCTGGAACCAAGGAGGCAGGACTCAAAGCTAAGCCACAAAACAAGCTCCATGAAGTACTCCAGCAGAGCTTTCTTTCACTCACTCAAGAATCAGAGTCTTAAGAGAGAGCTCCTGTTTTGTTGAACCTAAGTCATATTCCCTCTTCTTTGGTGGGAAGAGGAAGAATCATTTTTTCATTCAACAAATATTTATTGAGTGCGAACTATGTTCTCAGAGACAGAGCAGGAATAACAGATACATTTACTGCTCTGGGATTTGGAGTTGTTTATACATAGATAGTTGCTTTGCTTTTCTTGTGTTTGAATTTTTGTTTGTTTGTTGTGAATTTTTTACAATGAGAATATATTTATGTATTACTTTTGTAATAAAAACACAAATTTAATTAAGGAAAAATACTCCTGGTAAAGCAATGAAGTCAAGCTGTTGTAAAGGGATTAACATTTTGGGGAATTCTATGTGGTAGGTGCTATGTCTTCGAGGACAGCCTCGAATATAAACTTCACTGAAAGACAGCTGACTTTGGGATGAAGAAGACTATGGACTCTATGCTGAAGAAAACCGAGAAGGTGAAAGATGGTCCTGAAACATATGCTCGAAGTGTTTCTATGCCAGATTTTGAAGATGTTAGGAATTAACTAGGCTTGAGAGAATGGGGAGAATGAAGTGTCTGTCAAGACAAGAGAAGCACAAAAGGAAAGGTATGGAGTCATGAGTAAGTAATCTGGTGTGGTAGCACACGTAAGAAGAATTGGTATCATTTCAGTGATTCCACATGTGAGTTCAATGCTCTTATATTTGCATTTGAAACAGGCATTTCATAATATAAAGATGAATGGTAAAATTCATGCTAATAATTTAATTTTTTTACTATTTAGAATGGCATCCAATAGCAAATAGAAAGCACCTTACAATTCGAGAGAAAGACAGAGACAGAGAGACAGAGACAGAGGGACAGAAAGAGAGAGAAGGAGAGTATTTAAGTACATTTAATGACTTTTTTTTTTTAACAAGGAGCCCCACATTTTCATTTTGCCTTGGCCCTTGCAAATTATGTAGCTTACCCTGTTCAGGTCTGGTATTGTTTCTGCTGTTCTTTTTCAAAGGGAGTGGGTAGTCATTTTCACCCAGCATAAATGGACTGCTGAACATTTCACCACTAAAAATAGCAGGATAGAAATAACTGTTTCTTCTCCTTCCTGTTAATTTATAACCCTATAATTTCATTTGTATAGTTTCTCTATTGGAGTCATAGACCCTAGGCATTAGAGCAATATGACTATAAGATGGCATTAGAAATGAGATCAGAGTACAATTTTCTATTTGATTATAAACAGTTATTCATTTAACATATATTTATTAATTGCTGTGTGGTATGCAACCTCCAGGTCCATCCATGTTACTGTAAATGGCATTATTTCATTCTTTTTTATGGCTGAGTAATATTCCATTATATACATATATATATATATATATATATATATATATATATATATATACACACACACACATATACATATACATGTGAGATATATATATGTGTGTGTGTATATGTATATATATGTATATACCATATCTTCTTTACCCATTCATCTGCTGATGGACATTTAGGTCCATGTCTTGGCTTTTGTAAATAGTGCTGCTATGAACATTGGGTTGCATGTATCTTTTTGAATTAGAGTTCCCTCCAGAAATATGCCCAGGAGTGGAATTGCTGGATCATATGGTAAGCCTCTTTTTAATTTTTTAAAGTATCTTCATACTGTTTTCCATAATGGCTGCACCAAACTACATTCCCAACAACAGTGTAGGGGGCTACCCTTTTCTCCACACCCTCTCCAGCATTTATCTTTTATGGACTCTTTTTAATGATGGCCATTCTGACAATGTGAGGTGATACCTCATTGTAGTTTTGATTTGCAATTATCTGATAATTAGCAATACTGAGCATTTTTCATGGGCTTATGGGCCATTTGTATGTCTTCATTGGAGAAATTTTTTTTTAGGTCTTCTGCCTATTTTTTGATTGGGTTGTTTTTTTTGTTATTGAGTTGTATGAGCTGCTTGTATATTCTGGAAATTAAGCCCTTGTCAGTCATATCATTTACAGATATTTTCTCCCATTCTGTAGGTTGTCTTTCATTTTGTTCATAGCTTCCTTTGCTGTGCGAAAGCTTATGTTTAATTAGGTCCCATTTGTTTATTTTGCTTTTATTTCTTCAACTGTTTTTATTTAATTTATTGTTACACTCATTCTACTGACACTCTCTACCTTCAGTTTGCTGATGAATATGGAAGGTCTAAAAGGAAAAGGAGCAATGGTTTTCTCTCTTTCCATTTTCTTATATGCACTGTTTTCAGCTTAAGTGGTTGGATGGTTCAGGGAAGTAACACAAGTAAGAAAGGATATGACAAGGGTTCCTTGATAGTTCATGTTTCTTGGAACACTTGCTTTTTGTGTGTGTGTTAAAGGCAGTTCTTATTGGAATGGAAAGTGTGGCCTTCCTTGCTGACAGCATCTCTCTTACTTACTATTAGACATGTTGAACGCCCACACAGAGTGGGTCCACTGGAATTCTGTGCTCTGGGGCATCATGAACGTTATTTGCAAGTAGAGTGAGTAGAGTGTCAAGGAATGGTGATGAACATATATATTGCATGCATCTCCTCTGCTCACACATGTGCCTTATTGTCCTATTTGACCACACTTACAAAACACAAATTCAAAGATGAAATTATTAAGAATATCAAGACATCTTTTTTCTGCCCGCTCCCCCAACCCCCTGAGCGCCGCTACGGCCGCACCGCGCTCCCTCCGAGCTCCAGCTAAGCTAGCGCCGCCATTGTCTCCCTCCAGCCACCATCATGATCATCTACCAGGACCTCATCAGCCATGATGAGATGTTCTCCGACATCTACGAGATCCGGGAGGTCGCAGACGGGCTGTGTCTGGAGGTGGAGGGGAAGATGGTCAGTAGGACAGAGGGTAACATTGATGACTCGCTAATTGGTGGAAATGCCTCCGCTGAAGGCCCCGAGGGCGAAGGTACCGAAAGCACAGTAATCACTGGTGTCGATATTGTCATGAACCATCACTTGCAGGAAACCAGCTTCACAAAAGAAGCCTACAAGAAGTACATCAAAGATTACATGAACTCAATCAAAGGTAAACTTGAAGAACAGAGACCAGAAAGAGTAAAACCTTTTATGACTGGGGCTGCAGAACAAATCAAGCACATCCTTGCTAATTTCAAAAAAAAATTATCAGTTCTTTATTGGTGAAAACATGAATCCAGATGGCATGGTGGCTTTGCTGGACTACTGTGAGGATGGTGTGACCCCATATATGATTTTCTTTAAGGATAGCTTGGAAATGGAAAAATGTTAACATATTTGGCGGTTATTTTGGATCTATCACCTGTCATCATAACTGGCTGGCCACTGCTTTCATCCACACAACACTAGGACTTAAAAGACAAATGGAACTGATGGCATCTTGAGCGTCATTTATTTTGATGTTGGTTTATTTGGAGCAGAGGCATTGTTTTTGAGAAAAAAAAACACATGTAGGTTGTCTAAAAATAAAATGCATTTAAATTCATCTGAAAAAAAAAGAATATCAAGACAGTGATAGCAAAGCATAAATCAAGTGTGGGTCTCTTCTGAGTGTGAAGCCCTGTGTGACTCCACAGGTCACATGCCCATGAAGTTGGCCCTGGACTTTATTCTCTCCATCTCAGATCCTACATTGTTCCCCCAAACAGAAAAACAAAACCAGAAAAAGTATGTGTTTTTACAAAGAATGTGAGTGAAGAGGTAGCAGACTTTATCCTGAACTGGCCATCTAAAATGAAAACAATGAAAAAGAACCTCAAGTCACTTTGGTAAGAAAAAGAGAAAAAAGAGAAGGGATTAAAATTACTTTCTTCACAGATGCTGTTGGAGCATCTGTGAATGTCCTTACTCACATACAGACAAGCACCATCATCAAATGTTTGTACCCTCCCATACGAGTCCTCCAAACTCATGCAACCACAGTTAGTCACAATCCCCAACAACTCTCACATGCACACATTTCTAGGAAAAACACACATGGATGGGCAAAAAAACCCACAAGATGTCTACCATCACAGTTATGTTTAAAGAATATAAAAGGAAGGAAGGAGAAGAGAATGAGGAGGGAGAGAAGGAGGGATGAAGACAGAGGATAAGTGGACAAGAAGGTGAAAGAAGGATGAGGGCTGAATGGTGGATAAGAGAGAAAATAAGGATAAATAAGAGAGTGGGCTGGTTGAGTTAGCCCATGGTAAAAGGAACCACTTACTGACATTCTCTATTGACAGGAAAGAAAGTTGAGAGATTCAAAACAGTGATTTGATTACAGATAAAGACCAATTTTCTCTAGAGAGTGAGGTCAGCAAGACAGCAGAGTAGGAAGCCCTGGACAAGTCTTCTCCCCACAAACACACTGATTCATTAACAATTCATGGACAAATTATCTTTAAAAGAAATCAGAAACAAATTGAAACGCTCCTGCACCTTGGGTGAACACAAAACCACACTCACCAAAGCTTGTACTGAGATTCAGGACACCCTCTCACAACAATGCCTGCCCCTGTTGCAGCACCATAAAATCAGGAAGAGACCTCTTAGCTCCAGCTTCACACAGGAGAGGAAAGGGACTGGTTCATATGTCCAGTGCCCCAAATTTTCTAAGGAGGATTCTCAGAGGATTGGATTCTGTCTTGCCAGTCTTGGAGTTCTGATGAGTTCAACACAGTCTAGCCTCCCATGGAAGAATGGAGGTGATAGCTTGGGCTGGTAGATGTCATGGCTCTTCCTTCCTGCACAGAGCAAGCAGACAACTACTATAGCTGCTTGCTTTTTCCTGGAAATTGAAAAGTTGATAGAAGCCTCCAGAATCTCTGGTTGAGCTGTGTGGTGGGTGTTTTCTCCTATACAAGCTCAGTTCATGAAGACATGGATCTTTCTCCAGAACAGATCACATATTGGTCATAAAACAAGTCTTAACAAATTTAAGGAGAATGAAATCATATCAAGTATTTTTATGACCATAATGGGATAATAAAACTAAAAATCGATAACAGAAGAAAAATTGGAAGAAATATAAATATTTGGAAATTAAACAGCACACTCTTAGACAACCATTTGGCCAAAGAAGAAATAAAAGAGGAAATTAAAAAATACCTTGAGAGAAACAAAAATGAAAATACTTATGGGATACAGCAAAGGCAGCACTAAGAGGGAAGTTCATAGTGATAAATGCCTACATTAAAGAAAAAAAAGAGCTTAGCAAACAACCTAACTTTACACCTGAAGTAACTAGAAATAGAAGAACAAACTAAGCCCAAAGTTAGCAGAAGAAAGGAAATAAAGATTAGAGCAGAAATAAGTAAAATAGGAAATAGGAAAAAAATAGGTAAAGTCAACAAAACTGAGCTGGTTTTTTTGAAAAGTTAAACAAAATTGAAAAACTTAGCTGGACTAAGAAAAAAAAAAGAAAACACAAATAAATAAAATCAGAAATGAAAAATGTGTCATTACCTCACAGATATAAAGAACTAGTGGTTACAAGTAACAAGAGAGATGCAGCCGGGGCAAGAGAGAGGTAGGAGATTAAGAGGCAAAGGGGTAGGGGATTAAGAGGCAAAAATTACTATGTATAAAATAAATAAGATACAGGGATATGTTGTACAGCACAGGGAATATAGCCAATGTTCTGTAATAACTTGAAATGGAGTATAATCTATAAAAATAATGAATCACTATGTTGTACACCTGAAACTAATGTAATACTATAAATCAACTATACTTTAATTAAAAAAGAATTTAAACTGAAATAACTGGGGACTGGATGAGACTAGTAGCAGAAGTTTGTTTAAAAAATTTTTTTAGAATAACATGATCCAGATCTTTCTATTTGTCATTATTCTGTTACTGTTATATTCCCCAATATATGGTAAGCCTTTCAGTAAGTGTCTATGGGCAGAGTAGCTTCAGAGTTCCTCTACTAAAATTTTATGTGTAAATTATCCTTTCACATAATGCTATTGCAAGTCATCATCTTTATTCAGCATATTTCTTTAAAGGGGAAAAATTAAATATTATTTTTAATCTTCTAAACAGAAGAGTCATTACAATTGATGACACAGAAATAAAAAGGATCATGAGACCACTATGAACAGTTATATACCAACAAACTGGAAAACCTAGAAGAAATGAATACATTCTTAGAAACATACATCCTTACCAGACTGAATCTTGAAGAAACAGAAAGTCTGAAGAAACCCATATCCAGTTTGGGAATTGAGTCAGTAATCAAAAACCTCCCAAAAAAGTAAAATCCAGTACCAGATGGATTCATGAGTGAATTCTACAAAATATTTAAACAAGAATTAATTCTAATCTTCCTAAAAGTCTTCCAAAAAATGAAGAGGGAGTACTTCTGAACTCATTTTGTGAGGCCAGCATTACCCTCATACCAAAGCCAGAAAAAGAGACCACAAGAAAAGAAAACTACAAGCCAGTATCCCAGATGAACATAGATACAAAAATCCTCAACAAAATACATATAAATTGAATTCAATAGTACATTAAAAGTGTTATACACAATGACCAAGTGAGATTTGTCCCTGGTATGTAAGGATGGTTCACCATACGAAAATCAATTAATGTGATACATTACATTAACAGAATAAAAGATAAAAATCACAAGATTTTATCAACAGAAGCAAAAAAAAATCTGACAAAGTTCAACACCATTTCATGATAAAAACTCTCAACAAATTAGGAATAGCAGGAAATTACCTCAACATAATAAAGGTCCTATATAACAAATCCATAGTTAACATCATACCCAATGGTAAAAAAAAAACTGAATATGATGTTTGCCTCCACCATAAAGACCATAAAAATTTAGTACACAGAGCAGAAATGTACTGGATGAGTGTTGGGAAAACTTTTACCTTCCTCACAAAAGTAAAATAGATTCCTACAAGGTAGAGTAAGCACTAACACATTTTTAGATGATAAACTAGAAACAAAGGGATTGAATTATTTGCCTGCTAGCATATGCTCAAAGAATATCAGAACCAACCAGATTTCAGAGTCCTAATTAAAAATGTTAGTGATTCCTTAAAAAGTTTTATTGAAGTATAACACATATGCAGAAAAATGAAAAAAATCTGTTTTCAGCTCAATAAGTTCTCACAAATTGCAGGCCCCCAGTAACCAGCCTCCAGGTCAAAAAACTGAACAAAACTAACATCCCAGAAGCCCCCCTTAAGTCTCCTTCTAGTCATTCCCTCAATAAGGGTAGCTACTGTCCCCATTCATAACAACATGTATTAGTTTTGCCTATGTTTGTACTTCACATAATGGAATCATACCCTATGCGCTCTTCTGTGTACTGTATTGGCATACTGTACTGCATTTATCTACAGTGTTGATGAACATTTGAATCCAGTATTTACCTTTTATGAATAGTGTTGCTATTAGCATTCTTGTACATCTCTTATGTTGATCATAGAAGAGCATTTATGTTGATTTATTATCCAGAGGTGAACTTGCTGGGTTATAGTGTATGCATATGCTCAGCTTTACAAGATACTATGAGAGTTTTCCAAAATAATTGTCTCAATTTATGGTCCTATCTGAATGTATGAGTACCAATTGCTCTTGATCTTTGTTGTCTTTCTTGTTTTTGCTATTCCGGGTTTTGTGGTAACATGTCATTGTGGTCTTAATTTGTATTTCCTTGATGACTAATGAGATTGAACATCTTTTGTATATTTATTGACTGTTTAGATATCTTCTTTGGAGAAGTGCCTATTCAAACCTGTTATCCATTTTTCTATGAGTATACTGTATTTTAAAATTGATTTTTGTATGTTCTTTATATATTCCAGATGTGTCCTCTATCGAATATGTGAATTGCAAACATCTCTCTTATTATGTGACTTTCCTTTACAATGACAGTTAATTGTTAAACATCAGTAGGGCCTTTTTAAAAGGGCACTATAAATATTTAAATTATCTTCAAGCTGCCCCTTTAGTAGGCAAGGGAAGATAATCCTGTCCATTTTACTGATAGGGACAGCAACGGGCAAAGTTAAGACTTTAAAGCTGAGACAGGTATCTCACTACCCTGGTTCTTTGGTGTTCCATTAATACCAGATTCTATTGTAGATTCCTCTCTCTTCAGCACCTCTGACACCCCCTCCAACAACCAGTTGCCTACACACAATTTGACTGCAAATTAACATTTAGTTTCCTCTTGGAGGAAGATCAATTTTGATGTCAACCAGAATGGCTCTCCACTCCATTCTGTGTTTCCAGAGAGATTACACAATCATTAAGCCAGTCACCAATTAAACAAATTTATAGTAATATTAAACTGCAATACTAGCAGAAAGGTGCCTCACACGTTAAAAGCACAGTAACTCTTACTTCATAACAAAAGATTCACAATGGAATTTCAAGGTTAGCCGAAGTAAGAGACGAGTATACTCAGAAGACCTACTTCTGGGAAAAAAAAAAAATGCGATTTCAGATGCTCACTCCATATTCATCAAATGTTAGAAAAGAAGAAATGTTTGCTTTGCCTCTGGAGAGGTCCTGAAGCCTATAGGGGTTTGGCAGGACACATTTACCTGCTTCATATAGAGAATAATTCTTTAAACTTTGACAGAACTTTTGTTCAGCATGAGAAAAAATGTATTCCATCACAAGGAGGTGAAATCAATATCCCAACATCTGTGCCCTTCACCTAGTGGAAGGCTAGTAAAAGTCACCATTGGATTAGTAGGCAATAGTTACAATGGAGTGCTTTCACAGATCTAAGGAAGACACATTCTACCTCACCCAGGTATTTCCTCATCATCTGGCTGAAAATAGAATCAAAACTTTATTTTCTACTTTAAGATGTCAATCTCTATTAAAATTAAGTTTGGGTATGTATGATCGTGATGTTTGCATATCAATATGAATATACTCAATGCCACTGAACTATACACCTAAAAAGATTCAAGTGGTAAATTTTATGTATATTTTACCACAATAAAAACAAGCAAGCAAACAAATTAAATATGGGTAGGTAGGGCTATGGTTTAAGGAACATTCTTTAAAATTCTTCCCTGAAAATAGATTTATATGAGGGAACGTGTGAGAGAGAAAATAGCATACTTCTCAGAGGCCTTTAAGATATTGGGGCTTAAATTGAAGGAAATAATTTCAGTGGATCTTTTGGTATAAATGTAATTTGTTCTGGGCCTGTGACCCTTCTGGTGACCTGTAGTCCAAGTTCGATTCTACATTCTTTTTCCATTTACAGCTCCTTCCACAGTAAGTGTCATTACCCTCAAGTACATATTATAATTCATCATAGGCTAACAAAAAACTGTATCCTAATAGAGGTCCTTAGGGAAATCTGCTTTAATGAAAATAGACAAGAATGATTGTTAATTAGGATATCAATTATTTTATATAAAACACTTTAAATTGTTCTACGGTCCTTGAATACAGTTACTATTATTTTACAAAAATGAAGAGAGGAATTTCTAACCAAGGTAATCTTGAGGCTGGTCCATCTGGATCGTCTCATTTTCTGAATTAGTATAATCAGAATTTATGAGGTTTTAAATGTCTAGATTATATGAGTACCTCATGTCTGATTAGTTCATAATGCATTCTGCACAACATCCAGTGCAGTGGGTACTTAATAAAAACAATTTATATCGAGGAGGACATGCTTATTAATAGATTTTGTAATTATTGATTTACAATATAATGTATTCATGTACTAAGTAATGAATTAAATAC
The DNA here is from genome assembly GCF_048773025.1 of Camelus bactrianus. Classification (NCBI taxonomy): domain Eukaryota; kingdom Metazoa; phylum Chordata; class Mammalia; order Artiodactyla; family Camelidae; genus Camelus; species Camelus bactrianus. The sequence goes on from NC_133575.1 coordinate 83,287,196, forward strand.
CTATGTCAGTCACTGATCTAGGCACTAAGAATATAAAATACATCATTCTTGCATATGGAAGCTGACAGTCTAATGTGGAGGGCATTCATATAAGTAAACCATTGGAATATAAATTGAGAAATGCTATAGTTTTAGCAAAAATTATAAGATCATAAAAGAAAAATCCACTATTTTGGGTCCAGGATCAGAAAAGACTTCTCAGTGAAAGCAATATTTGAGGCAGTTCTTGAAGGAAAGTAGAAATTGGATGGACTTTGGTTGGAGTGGGGAATAAGGGTGCAAGCATAGAGAATAGCATTGTTAAAGGCAGTGACAGGTCAAGAAATTTTATATAGATTTGGGATGGAAAGCTGAAAGGTAGGAAGGTCTAGGAAACTTTTCTTAAAGTGACAAGGCCACTTTTTCATAGAAGACACATTTTCCCGTAGCTTGGGTGTTTATTTGGGATGTCTTTGGAGGGGTGATGAGGTTAAGGGAGCTTTAAAGCTCTCTGAAGCACCACCTACATTAAAGCATATATTTAGGGACTAACAAAGGACTGGTTTGGTTTGGCAGAAGTATTTAGGTGTAGGGGGATAGGGATGGCTAAGAAAGGTAACCTTCCCTCCCCTCATAGAAATGACAGGAGATGAAGATTCCAATGTAGCAAACCAACACTGAAAGACAATTAATACATTCTTAAATAAGGAACAGCCTCCCTTTTTAAGACTAAGGCCATTCATTTGTTTGATTTTAGAAAGATAATATGACTTCATTAAAGTCATTAATTCCTATGATTAAGCAACAGCATGTTTAGAATTTATATCAATCTTTGAAGTCCACATGTCTTGTATTTTATAGGAGGGGTAAAAGCCTCCATCAACAATTTTATATATTCATCATTGTAATCAAGGCATAACAACTAACTTTAGCTAACAGTTATTTTCATAGTACACATATAACCTCAACTCCAAACCATAAATGTAGTAGTTGGTCCTCCTTATGGAGCACATGAACTGCTTTCCATGGCTGTTTACAAACCAAATACACCTTAGTCCAGGTTGGTTTACCAAACTCACAAAAATACAAATCCAACAACTAGAGTATTTTCTTCACTTCTCTATACACTACATGGAACACAAACCAAAGGTAAGAGTAGCAATTGCTACCATTATTATAAGATATAATTTTCTTCCATTAAATTGCCAATATTAAAGCAGAACATGTTCACTTCTCTTGAGTGGAGCAGATGTGTAGTGGAAGAGAATACCCAGAAATACCAAAAAAAGACCAAGATGTTGCAAAGTTGGCATAGGGTGTGATCTATATGCCTACCAAGAATCACTGTGAGGCAGATCATTGGTATACCTTCCCAACTGGAAACAATGGACCAACAGTAGATAGGAAAGTATCAAACAAACAATTCAGGGATAAGAACCTAAGAAGAGGTTTGGTCAACAGGCAAAATCAGGCACATAAGCAGAGACATATTGGCATGGCAGGCGAGGTGGAGAGAGGTCATGGATAGGAAGGATAGTTGAATAGGTAAGGTCATAGTAGTTAGCTAGAGGTTGTTACAGAAGATCCCTGAGATAAGAGTTAGACAAGAAATGGGGATTACAAGAACTATAAAAGATACAGAAGAGAGTGATGATGGTCTGGGGAGGAGGCCCAGCAAGGCATGAAGAGAATCAGTGATCTCAGTGAAGTGAGTGGAATCAGAGCAACTGAGTGTCCTAGTGAAATCAGAGAGCCTGTAAGAAGATTGTGGCTTGAAACAGAGCAGGGCTGAATGAAGTTTTATTATTGTTGGTGAGTGTTAAGTGTAGTCTGAAGGTAAATATTAACAAAATTTAGAAGAGCAATGACTCCTTTATCTCTGGCATCTGACAGGTCACTAAAAAGTAAATATTGATTGATAGATGGCTTAAAATAAATGTTGCTGAGAAAATGACAAAGGAAGAAGTAGAGAAGAAAGAGGTCATGTAAGTGCTAGTTACTCACAAAAGAGAAGGTGATAAAGGGATGGCAAGGAGAGAAGTGAGTCTAGGCTACATTGTTATAATTAGTATACAAACGAACTTTGAGATAAATGCAGTTTCAGGAAAAGTCTCTGAGCCTCAGATTTTTCCACTGAAGATGGTATGGAAGGGTTGGACTAATGATCAGCAGGGTCCCCATTCAGCTTTGATACTTCATGGAACATGTTCTATGGTGAATCTATGAGTATGCCACTGGCACACCTCCTCAATTACACTGAGTTGAAAGAATCACCATTGACTTGAAAAAGACCTCCTTGGTGAGTCCATAGGGAAACCTGTGCTTATAAGAGAGAACCAGAGCTCCACTCTGGTGAGATGAACTGGAAAGATAAAAGGAAATGTGTTCTAAGATTTGGTAGGGATTTGAGATTGTCCTGCACAATGGATTAGGCTGAAGACAGAGATGATAAAGAATAAGGGATGGTTTGCGTGCTGTCTTGAAATAATGTAATGGGATTATTAAGTTTAAAGAGAGGACCATAGTAATGAAAGGTTTGGAATAGGAAGAATAACATGCAGAGGAGGGATGGAGGAGGGATTTGATTGAATACAGTACAGATCAAGAGTCAGGCAGAGAGAAAGAATAAATTTAGGGCCACAGGAGGGATATTAGTTTCAAATCAAACAAATGATCTTTCATTCTCAGCCTCCTCTTCTGGTCCCTCTTCTTCAATCTGCAAGCACAGACACCTGACTTCTTCATTTCTCCAAGGCAGTAGAGCATAGTGCGAACACAGGAGATTTAGAGCCAAGCAAAGTTGGTTTGAATACAGCTATGTTCTAGCTGGGTGACCTTGAATGAGTTACTTCAATCCTCTCTATTTCATTTTTCTCAGTTGCAAAATGGTAATAGTACCTACATTATAGGATTGTTGTGAGGTCTAAGTGAGTTAATACTCTTTAGTACCTACAAGGCTTCTGTCCTCTCCTCCAACCTATAGCCAATCAACTCCTCACAACTGCTACCTCAACTTTGATGTTGCTCCTGTGCCCAAAGTAGAGATCTAAAGGATAAAAGGCTGGTGGGTCACAAAATCCTGTTAAATGTCATGTGATCAGCGTCTTGTAGTGGAATGCACACTAGATTTGGAATAAGACAGAACTAGATTCAAACCCAAGCACTGTCACATAGAAGCTGTTTTAACCTTGTGTTAATTACTCCTCTGAGTCTTAGTTTTCACACCTTTGTTGTGAGGGAGCAATGAGATAACAAATAAAAAGTGACAGGTTCATAGTAGGCATCAATAAACTTTAATTCTCTTTCTGTTTTTTTATCACCAAATTTCTGGAGTGAGTTCTTAATATTGTGCATTAAAAATCTTTGGATTTTCTTATCTTCAGCCTGGTTTGTTAAGGTCACTGAAAACCTCAATGCCACATCAAAAGATAGTTTTCTTTATCATATCTACTTCTCTGCTGCTGTTGATACCATGAATCACTACATAATCCTAAACACTCTCCCCAATCTGGGCCTCAGGAATAGTAGTCTTCATCTGGTTTGCATCTCATATCTTTGGCTTCTGCTATGGTATCTGTTTCCATACTTCCACATCAAAGCATTTCCCACTGGCCTTAAGACTCCCATTTGGGATTTTTTTTTTTTTTACTATACAAATGAGGCCCTGTCTGTTCTTGGAGAAACTGTTAGAGATCCCCAAATCAAAGGGACTTACAGATATTTTCACTATGGGAAGAGGAGAAAAGGTATTCTAAAAGATGTCAGCAAGAGAGATGGAGGTACATCTTCCTTGACTGAATTGATAAATCAGCCAAGCTAAAAGTTCTGTCAAGAGAGATTAGCAGCTACGTGCTGATTGCCCATAGCATTGGCTTCTGCTGAAATTATGAAACCACCAAGTTACACAATTCTGAACATGGTGGGTTTACTGTACCAGGGTCAATACCATCTGTCTCCTGGATTCAATTATCATCTCTGTGGATGACACACAATTCTACTTGTCTGTGCTGAGCTTAATCCATGGGTTCAGTCCTGTATAACTAAAGCAACCATATTTTCTGCACCAAAAATCAGGAGACATATGCATGGCCTGACAAAGGACTGGGCTTTTTTTCTGATCTGTGAATTATTCATATGAAGACTTGCAAAGATTCAAAAATTCAATCACACTTACTTGTACTTTTAATGAATTTATTTTACTGAAAAGATTTCTGGCAGATGTCTATCAGTGTCACCATCAGTGTGAGCATACATTTATCCTTTGTGGCTTCCTTAAGGCTAAACTTTCCTGTCGCAAATAGGAAATTAGGTAAATGAGGTAACTTAGGGTAATGTTCAACTCATCTAACCCCTTGCTGCACACATTTAATCAGCTTTTAAATTATCGCTTCTTTGAGAAAAAAATGCTTTTCCTTTCTACCTTATTCTTTCTAATTCTGCTGCCACCAGCATCATATAGGCAGGTGGTTTATCAACTTTTGTGTGTACCAGAAACGACTGGAGAAACTTATTAAAATGACCAATTCCTGGGCCCCACCTCCACAGAGTTCGATTTGATAGAGCTGGTGTAGGTCCAAGATTTGCAGTTTTAACAAGCTTCCAGTTGTTTCTGGTGCAGGTGGTCAAACTATCACATTTTGTGTAACAGTGTCCTGTGAACTATCTACTTTGTTATTACTGGTTAAATTCAACTGTTTTATCAAAGGCTTATATTTTTTACCATAAAAGTATAATGAGAGGAAACTTAAAGTCTGTGATCCAACTTGAAGATAAAACATGTTCCTTATAGATTTAATCATGACACAATATGAATTAAGACACCTACTGGGCTCATTACAGTAGCGCTGTAATCTAATTGTGGGCCAAGTAACTGATGAAGAAAAAATAGCCCCTTAAGGGCTGAAACTTCATACCAAGAATCACAGCATAATAATGGTAATAGCACAAGTAAAATTTACAAAATGGGCACATTAATGCCTGACTGCAGCTTGTTTTCATTTTTAATTTCAATCCTATCTGAGACCTTTTTTATATTACTAAAAAACTGCTTATGTTCAAGTAACAGTAACTTTGGGTACTTGTGAATGCCCACCTTAATATGCAAACTTACAAAGAGGCCACAGTCTGACTTTTCATTGAACATACTCTGCATATTCACTTCCTCATCTGTGATGGTGCAGGCATCTAAGGCCAGAGAACAGGATCTAATGCCAGAACCGACCTAGTGTTCATGAGCATCAGCTACACAGAATATGAAGTAGTCTAATGTTCCATCTCAGGAGGATACACTGTCTACACATCAGTTATACCACACAGGACCGTGCTTTTAGAAACACTAGTCCAGGTTCTCCTGTATTGTCTCCTCTAATATAGGACCTGCACTCTTGGAATCTTCTTCCTGCTCAGCCTCAGTGGCTCCTCCAACATCTCCCAGGGGTATGCATATCCTCTCCTACCACTTGTTTCCATTAGTTACATTTTATCTTATTTCATCTATATCACTGCTTACTCAGACATTGTTTGCTTAGTCCTGTATAGGCATCCTTGCAAAAGTAATTCTACTCTATCGTTATATTTGCAAATATTCCAGGATGAAGTAAAAACATTTCTGATGTTTCTTGGCTGGGGTAGGCTATGTTTTCTAACTCATAGGCATTCTCAGGACCCAGACTCCTGGAGCAGTCACCATTTTGGACATTGACAGTCTCCATGGCAGAAGGAAAAAGCTTTTCAGATTTTACCACTTGCCACAGAAATAACAACTCATTGACCAGAACTAGAAACAGTCCTAATTAACCATAAAAGAACCATTGACTGCAGTCCTACTGCGTGTTCAGACGGAGAGGAGAACCGAATAACTTGATATCACTAATTACTCTAATAATCAGTAGAACTGACAAGTCACAGGTTATACACATTTCCCACTTTAATATACATGCCAAAATTAAACTCTAAAGTGGCTGTATTAATTTGCATTCCCACTGTCAGATTGTGAACATGTGTATCTCCTCATATTCTTCTCAATAATTGTTATTATCATGGTATTTTTGTTTGTGTGTTTTCCAGTCTAATGAAGGATAAAATGGAGCCAATATAACTTGTATTTTTTTTCTGATTGCTAGTGGAGTTACGCATTTTTTCATTTGCATTGGTCATTTGTATTTCTTCTTCTGTAACTTACGTATTTATGTGTTTGACCACTTTTTCTATTAAGCTGTCTTTAAGTATTCTTACAAATTTGTAGAAGTTCTTTATATATTATGGATATGAATCTTTATCTGTTAGGTGCATTGCAAAAATTTTCCCCAGATTGTCACTAGATTAAATTAAGTCCACTTATCTGTTGTTATTCTCCATAGACACAGGAAACAATCGCTTTGAATCTCTCACATAAAGTCCTCTGAAATATTTGAAAATAATCATCATCCTATAAATTTCTCATCTTTGGGCTAAATAGTTCCAATTCTTTTAACCTTTCCTCATAATACTGATGTTTTAGTTTCTTCAATCACATTTCAACTTTGTCTATGCTTTATTACTATAGTGGTCTATTGTAAACACCATACACTTTTAAACTGTGTGACTGGTCTGCTTTTTTCCTTTCTTCTCATTTTAATTAGCAGCTAATAAGCTTAAAGCTAAATTTGCTTCCCACTAATGGAAAAGACTTATGTCTTTATAACTTGCACTTCTGAGCCCCTTTCCTAGTCTTTTTATAGCTTTATATTTGTTTACCTTTCTCCTTTAACATCTGTTTTTATTCATATTATATTTTATTTTATATGTCATTATAAGATGTCTAATTATATTTCTGGAAAAAGTGATGTATAAATAAATGAGAAAGAGGGGAAAGAAAGAGAAGGAGAAAGTTCTGACAAATGTACAATATAAAGGTCCCTCTCCCAGAACTACTTAATTTTACCTCAGTATTTGGGTGGTACTTTACCGACAACATCTGTATGCTATAGATTCTGGTAAATTCTGATCCTCTCCATCCTATTTAGTCTTTTCTTTTAACACAGGCACCTAACCATCAGTCCATCCTACAAGTAACAACCTGTATTTTTCCTTTTTAAGTTTTATCCTTGCTGTAGGGACATTTTCCCTGATTGGTCAAAGTCATTTTGAATTAAATTCTGTCTCTGAGAATATTTAGCAACCCCTGACCCCTGACAACCACTTTTCTCCTCTGTTTCTATGAGTTCAACTTTTTTTTCTTTTTTAGATTCCACATATAAGTGATACTAATATTTGTCTTTGGCTAGTATCAGTGAGCATAATGCCTTCCAGATTCATCCACATTGTTGCAAATGACAAGATTTCCTTCTTTTTAAAGGATGAATAATATTCCACTACACACACACACATACACACACACCCCTTGGTTATTGTGAATAGTTCTGCTATTAACATCAGAGAACAGATGTATCTTCAAGGTAATTATTTTATTTCCTTTGGATATATACCCAGAAGTGGAACTGCTGGATCATATGGTAGTTCTATTTTCAATTTCTTCAGGAAACTCCATACTGTTTTCCATAGTGGCTGCACCAAGTTACATTCCTGCCAACAGTGTACAAGGCTTCCCTTATCTCCACATCCTTACTAACGCTTGTTAGTTCTTGTCTGTTTGATAATATCCAGCCTAACAGGTATGAAGGGTTATCTCATTGTAGTTTTGATTTGGATTTCCCTGATGATTAGTGATGTTGAGCATCTTTTCATGTGCCTATTTGTCATTGTATGCCTTTTTTGAAAAAAAAAAAAAAGTCTCTTCAGGTCCTTTGCCCATTTAAATATTTTTTCCAGTTTTATTGAGAAATAATTGACATACATCACTGTGGACGTTTAAGGTGTACAGCATGATGGTTTGATTTACATATATTGTGAAATGATTTCCATAATAGATTTAGTTAACATCTATCATCTCATATCATCTCATACAATAAAAAGAAAAGAAAAAAGTATCTCCTTGTGATAAGAACTCTTAGGATCCATTTCCTTAACAACTTTCCTATATATCATACAATTGTGTTAATTACAGACATTTTGTTGCACATTACATCTGTAGCACATAACTTATAAGTGGAATTTTGTACCTTTTAACCACCTTCCTCCAATTTCTCCTACCTCTACCCCATGCCCCTGGTAACCACAAATCTGATCTCTTTTTCTAGGAGTTTGGTGAGGGTTTTTTGTTTGGTTGGTTTTTGTTCTTAGATTCCACATATAAGTGAAATCATACAGTACTTGTCATTCTCTAATTTATTTCACTTAGCATAATGCCTTCAAGTTACATCCATGTTATTATAAATGATAGAATTTCCTCATTTTTATGGCTGAATATATTCCTATATATATTTATATACTACAACTTCTTATTAAACAACTTAGTTTGTTTCCTTGACTCTTTGCCCATTTTTAAATTAGTTTATTTGCTTTCATGATATTGAGTTCCATGAGTTCTTTGTATATTTTGGATATTAAACCCTTATCAGATATATGGTTTGCAAACATTTTCTCTCATTCCGTAGTTTGCCTTTTCATTTTGTTAATGGTTTCCTTTACTGAGTAGAAGCCTTTCTTTAGACAGTCAGTTTCATTTTTGCTTTTATTGCCTTTGTTTCAGTATCAAATCCAAAAAATCATTCCCAAGACCTATGTCAGGGAGCTTACTCCCTATGTTTTCTCCCAGGAGTTTTATGGTTTCAGGTATTATATTCAAGTCTTCAATTCATTTTGCATTGATTTTTTGTATATGGTGTAAGTTAGGGGTCCAGTTTCATTCTTTTGTATGACTCCTCAATTAGGTAAAATTTACATACAGTTGAAAACAAAAATTTTAGGTGTACCATTTAATGAGCTTTAACAAATGCATACACCCATGCATCCCAAGCCCCACTTCCAAAAGTTCTTGCTGCATACTGCTTTGTGGTGCACTTTTTTTGCAGTTAAAACCACATTGTGATCATCATTTGTTGGTAATAAATATAGATCTTGTTTATCTTTTTACACTGTAAATGTAAAATATGTCCATGCTGAAAATTCAAATGTCTTTTTCTCCCAAGCGGTGAATGATATAAACAATACTATTCTGCACCTTGGTTTTAGTTTTATCACGTTACAATGTATCTTGGGTATCTTTCCATTCCAGTATATATTGAGCTACACAATTCTTTTAACAGATATATAATATTCAATGATATTAATTTAATGTAATTTATATTATCTCCCTAGTGATAAATATTTGAACTGTCCAGTTTTTTACTATGGCAAACAAGGTTACAATGAAAAACTGTGATAGTTATTTATCTCCACATTTGTTTTATTATATCTTTAGGACAGAGTTCCAGAAATGAGATATGGGGACTTTTAGGCAGAGTTTACTTCCACACACATTCTGCACACCCAGAAAGCAGTCTGTATGATTTCTCTTACTTGAAAGTTTGTTTTCCAGGTTTCTAGAGCTGGCAAGATAAAGCTTATATTCTAAGACTGGGGAGGCCAAATTAGGGATCAAAAGATGAAAAACCAATCTAGGGCTTCTGGGCTAAGAATCCAAGTATCACAAAGCCCAGGGACAAAATAAGCTGGGACAATCTATACAATAATAATAATGGTTAGTACCTGAAAACAGTATATCATCAGCCCCATAAAGGAAAAAAATGAGGAAGGCAGACATGCAATTACCCAGGGAATTCATAAATGCTGGAAATCTAGAGAAGAGGTCTTCAAACTTGAATTCATATCAGAAACACCTGCAGGGTTTGTTAAAAAACCCAGATTGCTAGGCCCTACCCCAAGAGTTTCTGATTCATCAGGTCTTTGGTGGGACCTTAGAATTTGAGTTTCTAACAAGTTGTCATGTGATGTTGATGCTGTTGGTGCAGGCCATACTGAGAAACACTTATCTAGAAAATACAGACTAGAAAGATAACTCTCATATTTTAGCCTGTATTGGCCAAAATATTGTTCTAATTTTTCACTTAGTCCACATGGACAAATTCATGTAGATAGAGATCTGGTGATAACTATTTATTTCAACTTTCATTTGGATATCCTTTTTTCTATGTCTCTATGAAATTATGCCAATTTCCCTTTAATCTCTGCTCCCTTAATGTTCCATATCTCTCAGTCTCCATTACAGGCCCAGTATCAGAATTTTAAAATTTAATGAAAAACATCTTTAATAACTTAATTATCAAGTGTCAACATCCAAAATGCAGGTACAGATCTTTGTCACATTCGCCAACCTAAAGCCTATCTAGAGAAAATGGCACAGATTTAATATGTGTACTGGAAAGTTGAATTAACTATCTTTCTCCGGATGGAATGTGTACTAATTCTGTTAATTTACAAGGCTACGTGCTAAAATCAAAATAATACTGAATCAGAAGAAAAGAATTACAAGTATGAGTGCCTGCCTGTACATACACAGGCATATGTCTGTACATACATACTCAAGGTTATTTAACTTTTGAGACATGAAATTTACTAGCCTTTCAGAAATATGCTATCTCCATATGTCACAACATTTCCTGTAAAAAATAATATATATGTATGTATAAGATTACATGCCTCATTCTACTATTTATCATATTTCTACATGATTGATATTTTAAATAAAACTAAGCTTCACTTCTAAATAAAAAGATTAGCCAAAGTACTATCATATTGTGCAGCTCAAAAGCGCATGTTTCCAATAAACATTTAGTGAACTTCCACTATGTGCTATTCAGTAGGTTCTAGGGGTACAAAGACAAAGTTTCCTGCCCTCGAGTAGTTCGCAGTTTAGTGGGGGAGACAGTTGTAAATAAACTACTACAAGGCTATGTGAGAAGGGCTATTATAAAGGTATGAAGAAAATGCTGTGGAATGTAAAGGAATGAACTGCTTTTTTTCCTTGAGGAATCAGTAAACTCTTCATAAAGATTGTGACATTTGAATTGGATCTGGAAGGTGTTGCCTGGTGAAAAAGATAAAAAAAAAAAAAGGCCATTTCAGGCAAAGTGACTTGTACACAGGCAGACGTTTGGAGGTATGAAAGAGATTAATGTGTCCAGAGAAGAGTGATAAATTTGGTGTTGCTGGGTTCTAAGTGATTCGGATGAAAGCAAACAAACAAACAAACAAACAAACAAAAAACTTGAGCAGTAACAGAAGAGAGAGCTATGGATTGGATTATGTCCCCCCAAATTCATATGTTGAAGCCCTAACCACCAAATGACTGTATTTGGAGGTACAGCTTTCAGGAAGTCATAAGGGTAAAGTCTTAATCCAATAGAATTGGTACCCTTATAAGAAGAGGAAGAAGGAGAATTCTCTCTTTCTCTCCAGGCACATGCACTGAGGAAAGACCATGTGAGAACACAGTGAGAAGGTGGCCATCTGCAAACCAGGAAGAGAGGTCTCACTAGAATCTGACCATGCTGGCACTCTGATCTCAGACTTCCAGACTCCAGAACTGTGAGAATATACATTTCTAAGTCACTCAATCAATGATACTTTGTGATGGCAGCCAGAACAGACTAAGATGGAGAAAGAGGGTATTGCTGAGTTAATTTTGCACAAGAAGTCATGATAAAACCTTAGAGTAAGCTGGGATTTCTGAGCTCGTCTTGGCCAAGTGCCCACTGAGTGCAAGAATCAGTTCTACAGTATCCCTTGGCTTAAAGCTATCCAGTGATAAGAGACTTACTACCCAAAGAAGCAGCTCATACTATAATGGATAGCTTTGATAGTTTGAAAAGTCTTATATCAATATGCAATCTGTCTTCCTCTAATTGCTACTGGTCTTTTATTTCACTCTCTAGAGCCACCCAGCACAGATTGGCAACTCTTAGATTGCTAGCTCTAAGAAACAGCAAGGGTTCATTAAAAAAGCTGAGACCCTTTTTAACTTCGCATTTATAAACTGACCTGAGGTTGAAGATCTGTACTTGTACCAGGAACCATATTTGGAAAATGTATACTGACTAGGAATTTCTACAACAACATGCTACAACATGGATAAACCTCAAACATATTATGCTGAGACAGAGCCACACACAAAAGGCTATCTATTGCATTATTTCATTATATAATATATCTGGAATAGGCAAATCAATATAGACAGAAAGCATATTAGTGGTTGGCTGGAACTTGATGAAGAGAATAATTGGAAGCTACTACATAAAGGATATGAGATTTCTCCTTGGAGCAGTGAAAATGTTCTGGAACTAGATAATGGCAATTGTTGCACAACAGTGTGAATGTGCTAAATGTCATTAATGGTAAATTTAATTTTATATGTATTTTATCACAATTAAAGTAAAAACCAAATGGACATTTTAGAACTAAGAAATTACAATAAACAAAATAAAATAAAAATAAATAGGCTCAAGAACAGAATGTAGGGGACAAATGAAAAATTAGCAAAATTGAACTTAAAACCAACAAAATTATGCAATTCGTACAACAGAGAGAAAATAGATTTTAAAATTAAACAGAGCCTTAGAGATCTGTGAGGCAATAACAAAAGATCTAGCATTCATGTACCTGGAGTCATAGAAAGCAAGAAAAAGAGAGCAGTACTGAAAAAATACTTAACAAGTAATTGCTGAAAACTTGTCACATTTTGCAGAAGACATAAAGTTACAGGTTCAAGAAGATTTTCAAGCCCCAAACAGAATAATACCACAGAATACACACCAAAACGTCATGGTCAGACTTCTGAAAATTAATGACAAAGTCAAACTGGCAAACATCCAGAGAAAAATGACACCTTGCCTATAAGGGACAAATAATCCAAATTATGGTAGATATCAATAATTACATTAAATGTAAATGATCTAGTAACACCAATTAAAAGATAGGAATTGGCAAATTGGTTTTTAAAATGTGACCAAACTATATGCTAGTTAAAAGAAATTCATGTCAAACATAAAGATATAGGCAGGTAGAAAGTTAATTAATGAGAAAAGATGTATCATACAAAAATTAATAAAAGCAAAGCAGGAATCCATATCAGTACATATCAGATAAACTAGACTTCAGAGCAAAGAAAATTACCAGAGGCAGTATAATATTTAGAGGGTCAATCCACCAAGAAGATATAGCAATCCTTAATACATATGCACCAAATAACACAGCTTCAAAATATGTGAAGCAAATACTGATACACATGAAAGGAGAAATACTCAAATTCAAATTTATAGTTGGAAACTTAAGCACCCTTCTCTCAATAACTGATAGAACAACTACACCGAAAATCAGCTAGTATATAGAAGAACTAAACAATATCATTAACTGAAAGGATCTTAAGAGATATTTATAGAACACCCCACTTGACAACAGCAGAATACATAGTCTTTTCAACTGCCCACAGAATATATATCAAAGTAGACCATATCCTGGGTCATAAAGTAAATGTGAAAGAATTGAAATCACACAGAGTGTTTTCTCTTAACACAACAGAATCACACTACAAATCAATAACAGAAAGATAAACGAGAAAATCTCTAAACACCTGGAAGTTAAACAACACACTTCTAAGGAATTTGTGGGTCAGAGTAAGTCTCAATTGGAAGAGAAAAATAGAAGACTAAAATAATGTGCCTAATTTTGTGAACTGTAGCTTAAGCAATGATGAGAAAGATATTTATAGCACTAAATGCTTACATTAAGAAAGAGGCAAAGTCTCAAGTCAATGATCTAAACTTACCTCAAGAGACTAGAAAAAGAAGAACAAAAACAAAAAACAAAAACAAAAACAAAAAACAAAAAGCAAGCAGAAGCAAGAATATAATAAAGATAAGAGAAAAAATCAATAAAATTGACAACAAAAAATTCCATGAAATTCAAAATACACTAACAAAAAATATCAGGAAGGGAAATTAAGGAAACAATACTATTTACTATCACATTGAAAAGAATAAAATACCTAGGAATAAACCTACCTAAGGAGGCAAAAACCTGTACTCAGAAAACTATAAGACACTGATGAAAGAAATTGAAAATAACCAAAGAGATGGAAAGATATACTGTGTTCTTGGATTAGAAGAATCAATATTGTTAAAATGGCCATACTACTCAAGGCAATCTACAGATTCAATGCAATCTCTATCAAAATACCAATGGAATTTTTCACAGGACTAGAACAAATAATTTTTAAATTTGTATGGAAACACAAAAGACCCCGAATAGCCAAAACAATCTTGAGAAAGAAGAACAGAGCTGGAGGAATCATGCGCCCTGACTTCAGACTATACTCAAAGCTACTGTAATCAAAACATTATGGTAGTGGCACAAAAACAGACACAGATCAATGAAACATGATAGAGAGCTCAGAAACAAAACTACACATTTATGGTCAATTAATCTACAACAAAGGAGGCAAGAATATACAATGTGGAAAAATATACAATGGAGATACAAGTCTTGTTCAATATTTGAAAATCAGTCAGTATAATTTACCATATTAGCCAGGCTAAAAAACATCATATGATCATATCACTCAATGCAGAAAAAACATTTGACCAATTTAACACCCATTCATGATTAAAATGACTCTCAGAAAAAATAGAAATAGAATACAATTTGTCCAACTTAATAAAGCACATCCATATAAAAACTGGAGCTAAAATTTTATTTAATGGTGAAAAACTGTATGCTTTCCCCCTAAGTTAAGAAACAAAGCAAGGATGCCTGCTCTCATCACTCTTATAGTACTGCACATTCTATCCAGTGTAATAAAGGTAGAAAAGGAAATGAAAGGAATATAGATTAGAAAAGAAGAAATAAAACTATCCTTATTTGCAGATTTCATGGTGATATTTGTGGAAAATAACCAATAATCTACAAACAAGCCTCCTACATGAGTTCAGTGAGTTCAGGAAGATCAAAGTAACACAAGTTAAACACAAAATCAACCACATTTCTATATATTAGCAATGGACACATACATGGTCACTGAAATACCATTTATAACTACTCAAGAACAAATTGTGTATAAATGTAAAAAAAAAACATGTACAGGACTTACATGCTCAAAACTATAAAACATTGATGAAGGAATTTTTTTAATCTAAATAAATAGTGATTAATACTGTGTTAATGAATTAAAAGACTCAGCATAGTAAAGATATCATTTTTTCCCAAATTAATAAATAGAATCAATTCCTATCAAATTTTCATCAAAATTTCAGTAAGCTTTTATGTAGTTATAGGAAAGATTATTCTAAAAGTTATATGGAAAAGCAAGAGAACTAAAAAGCTAAAATACTTTTGAAAAAGTAGAATAAAGTAGAGAAATCACTCTGCCTGATTTTAAGCCTCGTATTGCTACTGTAATCAAAACTCTATGGTATTGGTTTAGGGATAGACACATACAACAACCCAGATGTAAAGAACTCAGATGTAACACATATATATCAAACTGACCTTTGACAAAGGAAAAAAGCAGTTCAGTAGACGAAAGATAACCATGTCTTCAACAAACGGTGTTGGAGAAATTGGACATTCAAAGGCAAAAAAAAAAGTGAACATTGATCCAAGTCTTATAATTATTCAAATACTAACTCAAAAGCTACAGACTTAAAGGTAAAATATAAAACAAACAACTTTTAGGGAAAAATCTTCAGGATCTAGAGCTACACAAGAGTTCTTAAACTAGATACCAAATGCATAATCCATAAATGGAAAAACTGATGTGTTGGATCTCATCAAAATTTAAAACTTTTGCTCTGTGAAAAACCTTGTTGACAGAACCAAAAGACAAGGTATATACTTGGAGGAACTATCTGTAAACCACAGATCTGACAAATGACTTGTTTCTATAACATAAAAAGAACTCTTAAAACTCAGCAATAGAAAAAATCCAATTATAAAATGTGCAAAAACCATGAGCAAACATTTCACCAAAGAGGATATATGGGTAACAAAAATTACATGAAAAGGTAATATTCAACATCATTAGCCATTATGGAAATACAAATTAAAACCACGAGATATCAGTGCACTCCTGTGAGAATGGCTAATAATAATAACACTAAATGCTGTTGAAGATGCAGAGAAACTGAATTACTCACCCATACATTGCTGGTGGGAATGTAAAATGGTATAGCCACTCTGGAAAACAGTTTGATGTTTCATTACAAAATTAAACATGTAATTATCATGCAACCCAGCAATTGCATTCTTGGACATTTATCCTAGAGAAATGGAAACTTATATTGACAAAAAATCTGCACAGAATGTTTATAGCAGTTTATATTTGTAGTTACTGTAATTAGCCCTAACTGGAAACAACCCAGATGTCTGTCCTTCAATGGTTGCGTGGTTAAACATAATGTGGTATATCCATACCATAGAATACTACTTGGCAACAAAAAGGAATTAACTATTGATACATGTGACATCTTGGATGAATCTCCAAAGAATTATGTTGAATGAAAAAAGGCAATACCAAATGGTTACACACTATAAGATTCCATTTATATTATTTACATTATTGAAGTGACAATATTGTTAAAATGTACAACAGATTAGTGGTGTCCATGGCTTAAGTAGGATCAGGCAACAGAAATATAGGTGTGATTATAAAAGGACAACATTATATATATCTTTGTAGTGATGGAACTGACTATATCAATATCAATATCCTGGTTGTGATACTGTGCTATAGTTCTACAAAATATTACCATTGAGGGAAATGGAAAAAAGTATTTGCAATCCCTCTGTATTTTTTATAATTTCATATGAATCTACAATTACCTTAAAATTTAAAGTTTGATTTTTTAATAATAGGCAACATAAAATGCTGAATATTATAACAACATACTTTTTGATATTTTTATAAGATTTTAAGTAGAGCTCTTTTTCTCCTTCAGAGTCCTTCTGAGAAAACAACTAAACAAAAAACACAAAAGATTATTCTAGAGCCACAATGTTAAACTTTTCAATTAAATCACAGAACGAACCAATAAACGAAGTAATACATATATTTAGCACCCAGCATGTGACATATATTTCAAGGGATTGCAGAAAAGTCCAAGGCACAGGTGCTGCTTTTGAGCAGCTTACTATCTAGACATGCACAGAAGAAATGATGCAATTTATACAACATCAGATTTCATCAGTTCTAATATATACTTTTTTCTCATGTTAACTTTTCTGAAATCAGAATGGCATCTTGGAGTAAATGAAATGCAGTAAACAAGAGGCAATATATGTTATGTGACAAAGAAGTAGGTTAGGCAAAGAGTGCTCATAATAGTCCAGAGGATAATTCATTGTAATCTGAAGAAGGAAGGGAAGACTACATAGAGGAGGTGCAAATGAAAAGAGCCTGATGCCAAGGATAAGATTTACAAGACACAAATGGTAGACAGGTGGTTTAAATGGAAAAGCAGAGAGAATGAAATTGAGCATAAGGTATAACATAAGAAAGGAGTAGTAATTGGGAATATGCAAATCACATTTCAAGTAACAGGGCACAGGGCAGTTTGGCTTGAGTAGAGCATTCATTGAAAAGAAACACAGAGTAAATTCTGCTTCTGATAATTGTGGGCTAGGTAATTCCTCTTGATGACTCCCAGTTAATAAGAATGAAGTATTTTTAAAATCATCTTAAAAGTATCAAAATATTTACTGGATAGGAATTACTTTTCAAAATCTAGGAGAAAGCAAATATTCCAGAGGGGTAACCCTAGTACTAAAAGCTGGCTTTGCTCTGAGGTCTTCTGACAGTCTGGGATAAATAGCTGTGAAATTGAGTAGTGGTTTTAGTAGTGGCACTTAGTGAGGGGAATAGAAGTCAAAGCCCAATACCTTCTCAAAGTGGCGATTCTGATAAACTCTCTTTGTCAATAAGCTCAGACCCCAAGGGACTACACCCTCAGGGTAAAGTGAAACTGGACTTGCCCTTCAATAGACTTACAATCCAGTTCATGAGTAGCCCAGGGACTATTAAGCCATAAACTTACATTAACATAGTCCCAAATTGCTAATGCTCCTTGGTGCCTGGCAAAAGGACAAAAATCTTCTCTGGTGAGGGTACCATCATCCTCAACTTTGAATTATTCTTTCTAATAGTTGTTAAGATCTAATTGTCAGTCTACAATCAAAGACAACCAGGCACATACAGAAATAATATAACATGTGGATGAACCAGCAGAAACAGCCTCACAGGACTTCAGATTTTGGACTTCTTATCAGACACAGACTAAAAAATATCTATGTTTACTATGCTTAAAGAAATCAAGCATGAATATGATCTGCATGGAACACAAAACCATTAAAAGTGACATAGCAGATATGAAAAGGGACCAAATATACTTCTAGCACTGAACAATTCAGTGTTACAATTAGAAGCTCTTTCATGGCTATAACAGCAGATTAGACACAGCTAAAGAGAATTTGATGAACTCAAAATAAGTCAAAACAAAGTATCCAGAATACACTGTATAGAGAAAAATGTTAGAATATACAGAAAGAAAAGAGGGTAAGAGATAGTGGATAGAGTAAGAAAATTTGGTATTTGTTTAATTGGAACCCAGGAGGAGAGAGAAAAAAATGGGGTAATATTTGAGGAAATAATAGTTATGAATTTTCTTAAACTAATGGAAAAAAACCAAATCCATAATTTTAAAATGCCTTAGAAATATCAACTAAGGTGAATAAAAATAAAGCTGCACCTGGAATTATAATAGTAAAATTGCAGTAAAACAAAGACACAGAGTGAATCTTGAAAGCATCCTGAATTTTAAAACAGCAGATTACCTTTAAATGAGCAAATTAGACAACAGCTGATGTCTCAAAAGCAACAAAGGAAATGGGAGGACAATGGAATGATAACTTCAATTAGCTTTAAGGTAACTACTAACCTAGAAGTCTGCAGTCAGCAAGAATATCACTTTAAAATAAAGATAAAATAGACTTTTTCAAACAAACAAAAACTAAGATATCTATTAGAAGAATGAACTAGAGTTAAAGGTATTCTAAAGGATATACTCCAGGAAAAAGGAAGGAGCAAATAGCAAAGAAAGTGGTAAACATGAGTAAATCTAAATGAACATTGATTACCTGAAACAATAATAATCCTTTGGAGGATTTTAACAATGTAAAATTAAAATGTAGCAACAATAGCATAAAAATCTGGATGTGGGAAAACAGTTACATTCTTCCAAGAAATAATGGAAGATAAATTTGGAGGAGACAATTGGGATCATATTATTAGGCAGATAAAATGTCAAAATAACGAGTTAGCATTTCAATGAAGAGACAATAGATTCAGGCATTTAAAGACACAATGAGAGTGGTATATTAAGAAGATGAGCCTGGACTTTTGTTTAAGTGGTTTAGAAGACAGACAGGAGACAGAAAGATGAGCACAGTAAACAAGGTGTGAAATAGTAAGGTATAGTAGTGGCAGTGGGAAATAAAAGCCCTAGAGAATATGAGAATAATTGGGAAAGAATAACAGACAGAACTTGGTAACTGATTGGGTGGAGAAGGCTGACAGAATGAAGTTAAGTGTGATCCAGAGGTTTCACAACTATGAAACTGGGAAAAGAGCCTGTTAACAGAAATAATTAAGTCAGAAGAAAAGTCACTTCACAGGAAGAGTAGCAAAGGTAGGGAACTGTACTTCAGGATGCATTGTGCTTAGGTGAAACAATAGTGCAAATAATCAACCAGGATTTGAAGATGAAATTAGCTTGCAGAAATATCAGGGCCTGGAGGAAATTTGAGGAGTCACACACATTTTGGTGGCATTTGAAACAGTGTGGAGACAGTGTATACTCAGAGAAAAGCAGAGAGTCAAAGACTGGACAGAAGCACACACATTTGGGAAACAAGATTATGAAGGAGGTCAGCAAAGATGATAGAAAAAGAGAAAGTGGCTGTGAGAGAGGTAGGACATGAGCAATGCAGTATACAGTGTCATGGAAACCAAGAGAACAGAATTTCAAAAGTGAGAGGATGATCTCCATTAAGAATTACAGGCAACTAGAGGTCAAGGATAATGGAGTCCAAGAGGCTCCTGAAGCATCATGTGTTCTCTTCATACTATCTCATCAGCCTTATCCTTATTGAAGAAAAAGAAACCCAAGAAAAATAGAAAATGAATTAAAGATCATTTGCAGGTTATTTTTATTTAGTCTAAATCCAAAGTTTTCCAAGTTTTTGTGGTGAAGCACTATTCTGTTTCTCAACGAAACCAGCAGGGACAGCTACTGCTGACATCAGAAGATGCAGAAACCCCTGAGAGTTCCCCAGAATCTACCAGAGGAGGCAAAGAAGGGAAGCATGATGCTAGCATTTCAGGCAGTGAGGTGAAGGTATGGGAGCACTGTAACTCAATGTTGCCGGGTTGGGTCTTGTGATAAATTATAGGTGCTACCTGACTAGTAGGCAATATTTTTAGAAGAGATTCCTATGTTATTTTTCTCTGTTGTAATTAAAACGTTACATTTGTGCAACCCACTTAAAAGCATAAATATTGTGTGCAATAAAGTGTGTGTCAATTTTCATGCAAACTTCATTAGTCTTCCACGGTTTTTTTTATTTTATTTTCCTCATTGATCTAGGTAAGGCACAGTTTCTGATTATGATTAAATGCTGCAATGCTACGTTAGGTCCAGACATCCATTTTCCACATTACTTTTACCCAAATCTCATTCATAAAATGAATAAACTGACTGTTAATATGCTATGTTCATTATACCACACTCCAAATTTATGTACTCTAAATGCTTTAAACATCTCTGATTTGGCTAAAGTACAAATCTGACTGTGACAAGAACCCATCTCTACCCACTGTTTGCCCTGCTGGAAAGAGATGGTCAATTATAACTATCTCTCACCCAACCCAACCACATGCTACCATTCCCAATATCAGACAACTTCTTTCCACCTCACATCATTCTGATCTCAGAGTCCTTCAGCTAACTGGCAACTGCTGCAGATTCTTTTGTATGGCATCATTACCATCTTTGTTTACTTTCATTCTATATGAGGCCTGCAGCTACAGGAGTTGGAAAGGTAGGATGTTTGAAATTTTCTCTTCACTCAGGCTAAATTATTAGGAAAGCTTTCTTTTACCAAAATACTCCATTGAAATTGCCATATCTAGAGGGAGCTTTAGGGTAGCTTTGTAAGCATAAACGAAGGACAACTACACTTGATAGATGATTTATATCACCAATGATCAAGCCAGTCAATCTGCATGTAAAATGAGCAAAAGGAAGAGGTCCACGGTTGATATTTGGATGAAGTTAACTTCATATCTCATTTTGGGTGAAGGCTACACAGTGAAGCCTAATTATTGTATTTGATATAACTATCTCATTTCCCAGACTCACTTACTAACTTAATAATGATAACAATAATAGTAGTAGCTAAAATTTATTGCACACTTATTATAATACCAAGCACTGTTCCTAGTGCTCTGCATGTATAGTGCTAGGCACTCTTACATTTTATGAATGTCAAATAAATACAACACTAAACATGGTGAAAGACATAAGATGATAAAAGATGACTCCTGTTTTTAAACACACAAATTTGGAATCTACAATATAAATTGCAAAATAATATAAAGTAAAAAGATTCTAAGCCGCAAAAAACAAGTTAAAAGATAAGATAAACAACTTATAAGGAAAAATATTTGAAACATAAATGGCAGACAAAGGGTTAATATCTTTAATATTAAAATAGTGTCATTAAATGAATAAGAAAAATAACACCTTAATAGAGAAACGGACAAGTACATGAACAGACAATTCACAAGAAAAAGAAATACAAATGCCAAAAAGTATTTTAAAATATACATCTTCAATATTATTTAAAGAAATGTAATTTAAAACAGCTATGAGATAACCACTTCTCACACATCAGATACACAAAGAAAAAATGAATATACTCAGTGATGCATGAAAAATGCTCAATATTGCTATCAGAGAAATGCAAATCAAGACTGCAATGAGGTACCACCTCAAACCAGTCAGAATGGCTATCATTAAAACGTCCACAAACAATAAATTCTGGAGAGGGTGTGGAGAAAAGGGAATCCTCCTACACTGTTGGTAGGAATGTAGTTTGGTGCAGCCATTATGGAGAACAGTATGGAGATCCCTTTAAAAATTAAATACAGACTTACCATATGATCCAGGAATTCCACTCCTGGGCATATATCCAGAGGGAACTCTAATTCGAAAAGATAAATGCACACTAATGTTCATAGCAGCACTATTTACAATAACCAAGACATAGAAACAACCTAAATGTCCATGGACAGATGACTGGATAAAGAAGTTGTGGTATATATATATATATATACATATACATATACATATACACACAATGGAATACTACTCAGCCATAAAAAAAGAATAAAACCGTGCCATTGGCAGCAACATGGATGATTGTCATTCTAAGTGAAGTAAGACATAAAGAGAAAGAAAAATATCATATGATATCATTCACCTTTGGAATCTAAAAAAAAAGAAAGAAAAAAAAAGAGGACACTAATGAACTCATCTACAAAACAGAAACAGACTCACAGACATAGTAAACAATCTTATAGTTACCAGCAGAAAGAGGGTGGGAAGGGATAAATTTGGGAGTTTGAGATTTGCAAATGTTAGCCACTTTATATAAAAATAGATTTAAAAAAAACAAATTTCTTTTGTATAGCACAGGGAACTATATTCAATATCTTGCAGTAACATTTAACGAAAAAGAATATGAAAATGAATATATGTATGTACATGCAAAAAATAAATAAATAAAAAATAAAGCACGAAATATGTGCAAAAAGACCCCATATGAATGGAAGTTTTTGTGTGCAAGTTAGTGCAATGTAGAAGATTCCTGAGTCTTTGAGAGTCTTTATGGATGTGTGTAGAATGTGAGCATGAGAATAAAAGAGATATAATTGAGTATAAGAGAAGAAAAATGGGAGCAAAGTAGGAGGAGGCAAGGTGTATGTTGAGGAAGGAATGCTTTTAAAAATATAAAAAGGGTGCACATAAGTCTAGAAGATGTTACTTTCATTATTCATATTATATATTTATTTGCTCAGAATATTCTCATTGATTTGGGGCAGCTGGACACACAATAGGGCCTTAATAAGAATGGGACATTTCATTCACTGTTTCTAAACAAATAAATGTGTACTAGATCAGCTGTATTTGTTCCTACAGACCACCTTATTGGAAAGGAAGACCCTCTACTATTGTATCACAGTTCATCAACATCACTTAGCAAATTAGCAAAGATAGCACCTTCTGTACGTTTTTTGTAAATGAGTATTACTGAGTGTACTAACTACCTAGGGAAGAAGAGTTAATAGCTGATGGGTGCAGGGAAGCATGAATTGAGAGTGATCTCAACAGTAGGAATAATAATTAGACTCTGAGGCCCAGGAGGCCTGGCTAAACAATGGATGAAAAGAAAAGCTTGGGAACAAGCTTTTTAGGGGAGTAAAAGAGAGTGGGTACATAACAGAAAAGTCAGTTTGGGACCAATGAATTAGTGTGAAAGTCACTAGGCTTGTCTCACACTGCTTCTCCTTTTATTTTTTTTTGAATTCTCTGTCTCTGGCTTCTCCAGCTCTCCTTCTTCCTCCCACTTATTCCCTTTGGATGTCTCCCAAAATTCAATTCTTGCCCCCCATCTACTGCCCTTTGTACTCATTCCTTTAGGGGAACTCATCTATTCTTCAGATTTGGGCTACTCCTTGTATACAAATGAATCTAATATGTCCAGTACCAGCACTGACTAACTCCAGTTTCTTATTCTTTTTCTGAATTCTAGTTCCAGTTGCCCACAAGATATTTTTCCCTTAGGTCTCCTACTGTCCCCTGAAATTTAATATATCAAAATTTTAATTATTTTCCCTTTTCACTCTCCTCACCTTTTTTAAAACAAGAATTCTTCCAAACCCCACCATTATCACTAACAGCACCACTAGTTTTCCAGTGTCTCATCCCTGAAACTGTGGAATGTTTTTGATTCCTCTCAAATCTTCATACTACATCCAATAAGCTGCCAAGTCTTTCTAATTCTTTCTTTACAAAATTCCTTAGGTTTCAGATTAATTGTTCTTTCTAAAATCACATCAAGTAATATCTAGATTGTCATATCTTTTCAAATGGCTTCCTTGCTCCAGCTTCTTTTTGCTCTAGTGCAACATTCATAAATGCTAAATTCAAATCATGTTAACACCACTTCTTAGAGCTCCATTAGTCTGGCGATTTTATCAAGTTAAACCCTTCAGCCTAGAATTCAGTACCCTACCTCAGCTATCTCTCTGTCCATGCTTCTCCCAAACTCTGCTCTCATTTACCCCCAAAGTAAAATCACAGAATGTGCATACTAGAAGTATCTTTGTCAGAAACGCATGTAAGGTATTTAGAAGAAGTTTCTAGGGACCTAGAACTAGGTGTAAAAGCCATCCAAATGTTCATATCAGTTGAAGAGATGGCAGTAGATAACGCGCTGGGAAGGTTTGGTATGATGAGAGAAGAGATTCAAGGGCAAAATCTTGGGTCATACACATCTTTAAGGATGCAGGAGAATCCACTCAGCAAAAGTGATTTTAGAAATCAATCACAGAAGGTAGAGAGAAATTACTCAGTTAGTGCCTACTATATACTACATACTAAATCCATTGTCTCTAAACCTCACCAATTCCTGGCAAGGCAAATATTATCAATACCTTTTTTAAAATGAAAAAAACTCAAAAACTGTAGCTCAAAAAAGTTACATAGTGGCAGAATAGGATTTTCATACAAAACCACGTTGGTTTTGATCCAAAGCCTGTGCTCTTTTCATCAAAGCCCATTGCAAAGGAATCAAAAATGAAGAGAACTAAAAATATATCTTTGGATTTGGTGAGAAAGAGGATATTAGTAACCATCCTGAGTTCAGTTTCTATACAGAAATGAAAGTGGAAGTCAAATTGCATGTGGGTTGAGACAGAAAAAGTAACAAGACTCTTAAGAAATTTGATAGGGGAGCAGGACAAAGCTATTGCTTGAATATGTAGTACGGTTAAAGGAAGGCATTTTATGGCAAGGAAGGCCTGTGCATACTTGTCCCCAGAAGAGAAGAAGCCAGCTGAAAGGGAGGGTTTGAAAATGCTTGCAAGAAAGGGGATAAAGAGGAGGAAGAGATGGGAAGACAAAGCACAGGTAGAGAGAAGTCAGTCTTGGTAAGAAGAAAGAAACAATTTTTTCTTAAAGACAGAATATAGCAAGAGAAAGAGGAGGAAGTAAAAGATTTTGGAATAGAAACTATGGTAATTGTCACTAAATCTCCATACACAATTCATAAGAACCTATAATATTCCACACTCCTTACACGTTTTCTCTTTAAATCCTGACAGCCCTATTTCTTAAGCATTTTAGGTAGGAGGTAATCATGATGAGGTGAACAACAAGGAGAAGAGGACAAGAAGTTTATAGATATATCTCTGCGCCTTCATCACTTCCTTTCTGGATCACATTTCCTGCTAATGGCTCACTCTGTTACAGCCACTGTATATCTTCCCTGTGCCTTAAAAAAATGTCAGGCATGCTTCTACCACAGGGCCTTTGCACTAGCTGTTCTCTGTGCTGCAAAGCTCTTTCCCTAGAAATCCGCATTACAGTAGTCCCCTTTATCTTCAGGGGATACATTCCAAGACCCCTAGTGGATGCTTGCAACTGAAGATAGTGCTGAGCCCTATATGTACTATGTTTTTTCCTATACATATACACTTGTGATAAAGTTTAATTTATAAATTAGGCACAGTAAGAGATTAACAGCAATGACTAATAATAAAATAGAACAATCAGAACAAGATACTGGAGGGGGGAGGGTATAGCTTAGTGGTAGAGTGCATGCCTCGCATACACGAGGTCCTGGGTTCAATCCCCAGTACCTCCATTAGATAAATAAATAAATAAACCTGATTACCTTTCCTCACCAAAAATAAATAAACAAGTAAATTTTTAAAAGAACAAGATACTGGAAAAAAAAATTCTGTGAATGTAATCTCTCTCTCTCTCAAAATATCTTATTATACAATTAAATGCCTACGAGTAGTAACAAAGCCTAAAGGCTTAGCTCCCCTCAGAGGGGTGAGGAAGTAGTGAGGAGGATCACTGGGAGTAAGGAAGCCAGGCACCATCACTGTGGTGCCAGGGCGTTTACAGGGGCATTGGGGAGACAGTGTGAGCATTACCTGAGGAATCTTGTATCCTAAAATTGCTGGGCTCACCAAAGGAGACTACAGTAGTCCTCCCTCATTTGAGGTTTTGCTTGCCATGGTTTTAGCTGCCTACAGTCAACCATAGTCCAAAACTATTAAATGGAAAGTTTTAGAAATACACAATTCACAAGTTTTAAATTTTGCACTGTTCTGAATAGCCATCCCACCCTGTCCCACCAGGCCCATGAATCATCTCTTTGTGTAGCATGTACCACCCATTAGTCACTTAGTAGGCATCTCAGTTATCAGATGGAATGTTGTAATATCACAGTGCTTGTGTTCAAGTAACCCTTACTTTACTTAATTATGGCCCCAAAGCACAAGAGTAGTGATGCTAGCAATTTGGAAAGGCCACAGAGAAGCCATAAAGCACTTCCTTTAAGTGAAAAGGTGAACGTTCTCAATAAAGAAAAAAATGTACGCTGAGGTTGCTAAGATCTACAGCAGGAACAAATCTTCTACGCATGATATTGCGGACAAGGAAAAAGAAATCTGTGCTACTTTTGCTGAAACACCTCAAACTGCAAAATTTATGGCCACAGTGTGTAATAAGGGCTTAGTTAAGATAGAAAAGGCATTAAATTTGTGTGATATTTTGAAAGAGAAAGGAACACATTCATGTAACTTTTTTTTCAGTATCTTGTTATAATTGTTCTATTTTATTATTATTGCTGTTAATCTTTTACTGTGCCTAATTTATTTTTATTGAAATATAGTCAGTTATAATGTATCAATTTCAGGTGTACAGCATAATGTTTCAGTCATACATATACCTACATACATTCATTTTCATATCCTTTTTCATTATAGGTGACTGCAAGATATTGAATATAGTTTGCTGTGCTATACAGTAGAAACTTGCTGTTTATCTACTTTTTATTTAATGGTTAGTTTCTGCAAATCTTGAACTCCCAATTTATCCCTTCCCACCCACTTTCCCCCTGGTAACCATAAGTTTGTTTACCATATCTGTGAGTCTATTTCTGTTTTGAATATAAGTTCATTGGTGTCCTCTTTTTTCTTTTTTTTTTCTTTTAGATTCCACAGATGAGTGATATCATACGGCATTTTTCTTTCTCTTTTTACTGTGCTTAATTTATAATTTAAGTTTTATCATAGGTGTATATGTGTAGGAGAAAACATAGTACATATAGAGTTAAGGACAATCCGCAGTTTCAGGCATCCACTGAGGGTCTTGGAACATAATCCCTGTGGACAAGGGGGAGACATACTCTCTTACTGTCATGCTTACAAGGCTTTTTCTGCAGGTTTCCCCCATTGCTCTTCCTCAGCATCTAGTGGGGTGCTGGGCATATTTCTGAATGGTGTTTTGAATTAGTCATGGGAGAATATTCCTGGAGAGAAAAAATGACAAGGCTGTGGATGGAGAAGAAAAGACAGGATTAAGATAGGAGTAACTGACTGAGGCTTGAGGATATTCTGCTTTGAAATCAGAGAGAGAAAATAAAAGGAGGAGGAGGAGGAGGAAGGAAGGGTGAGAGAAAACCTAAAGAAAAAAATGGTGGTAGGATCTATATTAGGCGAGAAGTAGGGTTTATGGACTCTCTCACAACCCTGTTTTGAGAATTACTAATGTACAGAGCACCTATTCTTTCTTTTTCTCACACACACAAACAAATTACACAGCTACACTCATAGAGTTAAACTGCAAATTTCACAAACTCTACCCTTCACACAACAGTTTAAACAAATTTTCTCACACATGCCCACATCCATCAAAAGACTCAGATCTCAGACACACACACCTTGATAACCTCCACACTTACTGACCTCAACACACATCCAGGTACCTCCCATGCCTTATACACACAGACACACAGCTGATGGACCACCTTATAGATGCTCCTGTACACACAATCCCCTTAAATCCTTCCCCACAAATTAACAACCACAGACCTGTGCATAGATACACAAATAGACACATCTATATGGCTCAGCTCCAGAATAACTCATCTCTTCTCCCCTCTCCTGTTTACCATCTGCAGTGGAAAAGAACCCTCTGTATAAAGAATAACTATTAAATAGATAGGGACCAGAAAAAATCATTTGTTGTACATTATTGTCAGTAATTTTGGTAACCAGATCAACAAAGCACTGCTAAAATGGACCATCTGCAGTGACATGGAAATTGGGGTTATAAAGCACCCTTATAATAGGATTTTACCTCCAGCTATGAAAAGAGGTCTACTAACAGATTTAGCATATAAATAAGGGGAAATCAGCCTATTTAAGAATGAAGGCCTTACAGCTGCATAATAATGCTAATTATACATGATTCTTATCTCTTTGTTAAGGCACTTATATGAGTCGCTTAGATTCTGTTCCAGTTAGCAGTATTACTGGATGTACTTGAAAGTAATACAATTACATTTCTTTCAAAATGTTCTATTACTTAGATTTTTCATTAATTCAGACTGACCTTAACTCCTCCTTTTATCCCACCCCAAACTTCTACTCCACAATTAGCAGGAATTAGAGCAGTTTCAGTGTATGTACAGACTTAAGGTTTTTATCCTTTTCTGCCTTGTACTAGAAGAAAGTAAGGGAGAGAGCAGAATGTCAACACTGAGGCCCCGGAGGGGAGAAATCTGGGAGGTCTGAGCAGATGGATCAGAAGGAAGAAAAACAGGAGGGGGATTAAGAGGGAAGGGAGGAGAGTGGGAGAGAGGGGTACAGAGAAGGGGAGAGCAGAGAACGTGACACCAGAGGGGAAAGCAGCAGGGAGAAAGAAGCTGAGAGGGAAGTCTAGGGACCTGAAATGGAGGGAAGCAGAGAAGTGGGGTGGGGGAGGGGGAAGCGGGAAACCCTATATGAGAGGTAATGAGCAGGGGCTGCAGGAGAGGCCTGGTAAGGAGGCAATGAAGGGCATTCAAAGGCAGTCTCTGTGCTGAATACTCAGTGCCTCTAGGACTTTTACACACATACACTCTTCACTCAAATTTGTTTGGTTCCCTTAAAACGTGGATAGACCAAAGATAAATTGTGCCTCCCTCACCATTTTCTCCAAGATCAAGTGTGCACATAAATACAGCACACAAGCACTACCCCACCTCTTTTGAGAGGGTCTGAAATCACTCTGCTTCTTTGAGCCGACTTTAAACCATCCAGCAGAGCAGCCTATGACCGTATATACTCCACTTTTATTGGCCCACATTACAGCGATTACTTAGGCACTACCTCGCTGATTGATTTGTTTTCTCTTAATTTCTCTCCCACAACCCTCCTCTCCAAATTCTTTCCAACCACTCAGTCCTCTGAAGCAGCCAGATGACACCCCACCCCCGCCTCCCTGGCCTCCAAGCAAAAGCGGCTGCTGTAGACTCAGCTTGTGGGTGTGTCAGGACCCAGCTGTGGAGCTGCTCACAAATGTGGCCTATCCTGGGGGTTGCTGTAGAGGCGCCGAGCAAGGCCGCAGGCTGGAACTACTCTCTCTGCTCCAGGGCTGACGTGGGTGGAGCAGCCACTCACCTCACTAACATTCGCAACTTTTCCTGAGGCTCTCAAAGGGAAATCTGGCTCTTGGAGTTCACAGTCCCCTCTGCTGAAGACCTTGGGGCAGGCTGCCAGGGGCTGGGGTGGACAGCGTTTTATTTGCTTACTTACTCTATGCCTTACTCAAAAGAGCTCTTCCAGAAAACGAAACAGTGAGCCAGGATATAGTCCAGAGCTCTCAATACTCATCTACTTCTAGGTAAAAATATTTCCTCACTCTTGACACTGTGACCCGCTTCCCCAGAAGGTGGGGTGGAGGGGACATCTTTTTGTCCTCTTTTGATCAGTGGTATTAATCTTACTGTCTTATAGCCTGGCCACCGGTCCCCAAATCCTTTTCACCATTTACCTGAGATAGGTCTGATAGTCCTGAAACAATTACACTCACTAACAACAGTTGGTCATGAAGGAAGTAGAGATTCAGGTGCTAGATGAATACTCCCCTCTTTGGATGCCGATCCAGACCCTCCCTGTATTCCTCTTGGAATCCCTGCAATCCTCCAGGCAGACATAGGGAAAATCAGGAAGTGGACAGTATTCTACATAGGGCAACCCAATAACCCTGAGACTTGGTTACTAGGCTGGAGCAGGCTTCCACATGCCAAGTACGCTAGACTATGTGGGTGCCATCCTTCCTTGCCTGGCACACTAGAGATGTAGCGATAAGCCAAACTACATGCAACAGAGGTTTCCAGCTGCCTTGCCCCAATACCTCTATTCTCAGGACTCTCCTCCCCGGGGATATTCCTCACCCAGCTCTCTAAGTTCTTTGAGTCCTAGTAAAGGTGTTTTTAACAGGGCTCTTTCAGAGCCTGGGTGCCCGTATCCCAGATTCCAAGCAGCTGGACAAGGGAGCCAGAGAATTCAGTACTGCATCTTCAGCTGCAGGTTAAGTCAAAGGGGTGGGGAAAAAAGGATTCTTAGAGATGGATGAGGAGATCAAACTGTGAAACCCTAGATTAGAAGCATCTCTGGTGACAGAGACAAATGCGCACATGCCCACAGGGTGAGCGAAAAGCCATAAACATGTCTTTTTAAAATGTTATTTATTTCAGGGAGTGTTCCCCTGGAGACTTCCTTGGTACTGAGAGTTTTCACCAGGTGCAGAATGCTGTGCACTCCGTGTCCTGTCAGCACTGAGCAGCAGATGAACAAGGCGGAGTCGCCCAGGAATAAGAGATGCCTCCAGCTTGCCAATCTCCTAGATAAAAAGCAGATTTGGGCAGTCCCATAACTGGCAAGCAGCATACCCTGAACCTGAGAAAGTTGATGTCATTATTGTTTGAAGGACCTCCCAACCAAACCCATTCCTTACTGTCCTAGTATCTCAACAAGGCCAGGATGAAGATGAGGCAAGAAAAATGCCTAAGATGCAAAATTTAAGGAGGCACTCATTCTCATGGTCATGTAAGTACATAGTCAGCAGTTACATGACCCTGAGAGTAAGAGTCTTCTTAAATTTTTTCACCTTAGAAATTTCTCTTGCCTTGTTAGATTCCTGGCCCTGTATCTCCTTCTAAAAATGCAAACTCCATCAGGCCATGTCTGGCCTGGGAAAATCAGAAGAAAGTCCTTTGCCTCATCTACATCTGATTGCACTATGCAGTTCATACAAGGAAAGGCACTTTAACAAAACACTGGGACCACACAACTGAGAATTAAGATAAGGAACACATTTGTAAGGATGCTATTTACACTCTACTTTGTTACTTCTCACAGTAGTGAACTCTTACACTTCTGAAGCAACTTATTCCATCTTTGGTCAGTTCCATTAGAAACATCTTCTATTACTAAGCAGCAATTTGCCCCTTCCCCAAGTTTCCTACCCGTAGCTCCTGGTTCTAACATACAGAAATGCCTATCCCATCTTCTATAGGACATTTCTTACAATATTTGAAGATAAGTAAGACATTCATATATCCCTTCGTGTACATAGAGTTACCATTTATTACACATCTACAAAACCCCAGCACAGTGTATGGAGCCAAACCCTACATGCATCATGCATCATCTCATTTAATCCTCATAATAATCTTGTATTAGGTAGATGCTTAATATTATTAACCCCATTTTACTAGTGAAGAAATTAAAACTTTATCAAGCCAAGGACTGTGCCTATTTATGTCACCATTATAGGCACACTGCCTGACACATGGCAGGTATTAATACATTCATTGATTTGAATGAGTGAGGCTCAGTGCCCAAATCATACAGCCAGCAAGTGGTGGAGCTGGGATTCAACTTCTAAGTCCAAAGCCCATAGTCCCTTTATTATTCCCACATACCTAGTTCTCTCATCTGACTTTCATAAGGCATTCATTTGAGTCCATTCATCCTGATGGCTCTCCTCAAACACAGGTCTATATCTACTTTAAGAATGACTGGTGTATTCAGAATGGCCATCGTTAAAAAGCCTACAAGTAGTAAATGC
Organism: Camelus bactrianus; assembly: GCF_048773025.1. Lineage (NCBI taxonomy): Eukaryota > Metazoa > Chordata > Mammalia > Artiodactyla > Camelidae > Camelus > Camelus bactrianus. Next base: position 83,319,358 of record NC_133575.1, read on the forward strand.
TGGAGAGGGTGTGGAGAAAAAGGAACCCTTGTACACTTTTGGTGGGAATGTAAACTGGTGCAGCCACTATGGAAAACAGTATGGATACTCCTTTAAAAAACTAAAAATAGAGTTACCATATGATCCAGCAATCCCACTCCTGGGCATATATCTGAAAGAAACTATAATTCAAAAAGGAAATTAAAGAAGACTTTAAAAAATGGAAAGATATCCCATGCTCTTGGATTAGAAGAATCAATATTGTCAAAATGGTCACAATGCCCAAGGCAATCTACAGATTTAATGCAATCCCTATCAAAATACCCAGGACATATTTCACAGAACTAGAACAAATCATAATAAAATTTATATGGAACCATCAAAGACCTAGAATTGCCAAAGCATTACTGAAGAGAAAGAAAGAAATAGGCTGGAGAAATAACTCTCCCAGACTTCAGACAATACTATAGAGCTACAGTCATCAAGACAGCATGGTATTGGTACAAAAACAGACATATAAACCAATGGAACAGAATAGAGAGCCCAGAAATGAACCCACAAACTTTTGGTCAACTAATCTTCGACAAAGGAGGCAAGAATATACAATGGAATAAAGACAATCTCTTCAGCAAATGGTGTTGGGAAAACTGGACAGCAGCATGTAAAACAATGAAGCTAGAACACTCCCTTACACCATATACAAAAATCAACTCAAAATGGATCAAAGACTTAAACATAAGACAAGATACAATAAACCTCCTAGAGGAAAACATAGGCAAAACATTATCTGACATACATTTCAAAAATTTTCCCCTAGTAGAAATAAAAGCAAGAATAAACTAATGGGACCTAATGAAACTTAGAAGCTTCTGCACAGCAGAGGAAACCATAAGTAAAACAAGAAGACAACCTACGGAATGGGAGAAAATTTTTGCAAATGAAACCAACAAAGGCTTGATCTCCAGAATATATAAGCAGCTCATAGGACTCAATAAGAAAAAAATAAACAACCCAATCCAAAAATGGGCAGAAGACCTAAACAAGCAATTCTCCAAGGAAGACATACAAATGATCAAAAGGCACATGAAAAAATGTTCAATATCACTAATTATCAGAGAAATGCAAATCAAAACTACAATGAGGTATCAACTCACACCAGTCAGAATGGCCGTCATTCAAAAATCCACAAATGACAAATGCTGGAGAGGCTGTGGAGAAAGGGGAACCCTCCTACACTGCTGGCGGGAATGCAGTTTGGTGCAGCCACTATGGAAAACAGTGTGGAGATTCCTCAAAAGACTAGGAATAGACTTACTGTATGACCCAGGAATCCCACTCCTGGGCTTGTATCCAGAAGGAACCCTACTTCAGGATGACACCTGCACCCCAATGTTCATAGCAGCACTATTTACAATAGCCAAAACATGGAAACAGCCTAAATGTCCATCAACAGGTGACTGGATAAAGAAGAAGTGGTATATGTATACAATGTAATACTACTCAGCCATAAAAACTGACAACATAACGCCATTTGCAGCAACATGGATGCTCCTGGAGAATGTCATTCTAAGTGAAGTAAGCCAGAAAGAGAAAGAAAAATACCATATGAAATTGCTCATATGTGGAATCTAAACAAACAAAAATAAAAACAAACAAACAAACAAAAACAAAGCGTAAATACAGGACCAAAATAGACTAATAGACAGAGAATACAGACTTGTGGTTGCCAGGGGGGCGGAGGGTGGGAAGGGATAGACTGGGATTTCAAAATTGTAGAATAGATAAACAAGATTATACTGTATAGCACAGGGAAATATACACAAAAGGTTATGGTAGCTCACAGAGAAAAAAATATGACAATGAGTGTGTATATGTCCATGTATGACTGAAAAATTGTGCTGAACACTGGAATTTGACACAACACTATAAAATGACTATAAATCAATAAAAAATGTTAAAAAAAAAAAACTAAAAATAGAGTTAACGTATGATCCAGCAATCCCACTCCTGGGCATATATCTGAAGGAAACTATAATTCAAAAAGATACATACACCCCAATGTTCATGGAAGTACTATTTATACTAGCCAAGACATGGAAGTAATCTAAATGTCCATCAGCAGATGAATGGATAAAGAAGTTGTGGTATATATCTGCAATGTAATACTATTCAACCATAAAGAAGAATGAAACAATGCCATTTGCAGCCACATGGATGGACCTAGAGATTATCATATTAAGTGAAATAAGTCAGAAAAAGACATATCATATGACATCACTTATATGTGGAATCTATAAAAATGATACAAATGAAGTTATTTAAAAAACAGAAATAGACTCACAGACATAGAAAAGAAGCTTATAGTTACCAAAGGAGAAAATAGGGGCAGTGAGGGATAAATGAGCAGTTTGGGATTAGCAGATACAAACTACTATATACAGAATAGATAAACAACAAGTACTTACTATATAGCACAGGGAACTATATTCAATATCTTGTAATAAGCTATAATAGAAAAGAATCTTTAAAAGAATTATACATATATATGTATACCCAAATTACTTTGCTATACACCTGAAACTAACACATTATAAATCAACTATACTTCAATTAAAAAATGAGTGATGTAACTGACCAGAGAATGCCAGCATGCTCCCGCTTTGAACACCAAGGTTCATGAATTTCCAGACAGGTATATAAATATTGATATAATTATACTCCAAGTGTTCTCAAATAGGATTTCCTGTTACCCATCCACTCCAACTTCCAGCCAGAAGCTCTATTCTGTCAGATCTCAGTGACACTGATGAGTTCACAATTAATGTCCTGAGTTCTAATACAAATTTCACTTTATTATACACACTGTCTCTGGGCATTAATATACAAACATTTGTGGATACAATACTGTGACTAGCCCTCTCCCCAATGGCTTGCATATTTGTCACCAGGTAAATCCTAAACTTTGATTTTTTTCCCCTTTCCTGTCATACTTGCTATCCTCCACTGGAACTAGCTTTAAAAGTTTATGTGGGCATTTTTCTCTGTTATTTGACACAATCTGCATAATCAGCCAGCCACCTTCCAGATCCTGTTTACTATTCTTTCAAAAGGCCCAAGCTTTGAAAAGAAGAAATAGAAAAACAAACAAAAACCCTGTGTTTCTAGATTCCCAGGTCTTCCAATTTATTACCCCAAATTTTATAATCTGGAAAGATAACTCTCTGATTTTCTGATGATATCATAAGAATCAGCAGAAATGGGTAATAATCAGCGGCTTTGATAAGTCTCTGCAGGCTATACAGCACATCCTGGATAAGTGCTCCTGGAAGATGGCACACTTTCAGGTTGGCCATATTTGAATCACTCGCGACTTCCATGAGACCTTCAATGGGAAATCCTAATGACCAAAATTTGGCTCCCCTGAACGTCTGTAGCACAATTTCTTGCTTCTATTAATGCTTAGGAATCTTTTATGTAGTTTATGCTTTTCAAGACAGTCTGGTTTACTCCACTGTGATTAGCATCACATGTCTATTATTATGGTTTATACCTATTTATGTTTACATTTATTTATTTACAGTTGTACACTGATTCCTCTCCTTCTCCTCCTTTTCTATGAACCTTTTTCCTACTGCTCCCCATGACTCTGCCTTCGATATCTTTAGCCATGACACCTTTGTCCCATGGATCCTGGGATGCTGCTACTTTAAAAAAAATCAAGCTCCATCCTCTGGGTAAAAGGTCTTATACCTACTGGGCATGTTATAAACCTCACAGGGTTAAGGATTTTTATTGCTTTTTCTTTTCCTCATCTACGACACATTCAACTAAGACTCAACTATGATGAGCAGGGCATTGTTTTAGAAACAGTGGATACAAATCTATACTTGCTAAAATTAAAAGGCTGGCAATCTTGCCCTAGTTTTGAGTTCTTTCTATGTTATTAGAATCTAAAACTTGTTTGTTTTCTTTTAATAATATTGCCTCAATCGTTGTGGATGCTTTTCAGCTTTCCTGATAATATGGAGTCCAGAGAGATGTCTTGTATGACTTTTGCCTCCTCCGCAGTCATGGCAGCTAGATGGCTTTTGGTAGCCACACAGCCAGTACTTTACTCTAGCAAGAAGTACGCTTGCTTCAAGTTACTGGAGAAGACCCCTAGGGTTTTCCTCTTGTTTGGGTTATTTTCTGTGGAGCCTCATCTTTTACAGGCACTATTGGTAACCAGCTGGTTCAACAACCATAGTATGCCACATTTTCTGTTGCCCTGGTAATATGAGCTTTTGCTGAGTAGTTTGTAGAAAAAAATGTTTTTCAAAATAAACATTTAAATTACATATATAAGTACACTATTAACATGCAATTTGACCCAAAAGTTTATAAACACATAACATGATGCCTTGTTGAGATAGTCAGTTTACCATCACTGGGGATACTGAAGTTGAGATTGTATGACTACCTGTAAGGGGTACTGTAGTGGAGATTCCTACATTGAGTTGGAAGCTAGTCTAGATAACCTCTAAGGTTCTTCCGACTCTAAGATTTCATGTTTAAAAACTAACCCTCAGAGGGTATACCCCATCTTGTATGACCTAGAGCTGAAGTCCTAACCCTGGGGGCCCTCTGCCTGTGTTGTGGATGTTGGGCATTTTTGTCGTCGCTGTTGCACACTCTGAACTCGGGGATAGCTTTAAAAGAATTTCAGGACTGTGTGATGGAATACACTGCCCCTAGATAGGCAGCATCTTCATAGTCCTCACTATATTTAGTACAGTCATGCACACGTTAGGAACATGAATACTTGTGACATTTGATTTTGCAGATTCAAAACTGTCACAGAACCCTTGCTTTCTATCATCCCTGAAATTCATGGCAGCATGGTGATAACATTTGGCCGGGTTGTACCCACTGATCTGAGCAATTTCATGAATTTTCCCCCTCTATCATGGCTTTCTTTAGGGTTCCATGAACCCAGAGTCATCCAGAATAGGAAATCATGGAGGAAATCACATCCTGCGTTTCCACCCAACCTCTCTTTATATTCCTAAGTTTAGTTTCAAGTAAATGAGTTTCCAATGTATATTGGAGGTAACATTCAATAAGGAAAATAGTTAAAAAGAAATATGTTGAAAGTGAGGAGGAGTAGTCCAATTACTTTACACTGGAGATAACCGGACATTTTATGAGACTGTTACTTTAAAAGTCTCAAATAATTTTAGTGTTCACAAAAAGAATCACTTCTCTTTGCTACCTATTTCTTTGGGCAAGGAGACCTGGACAATTTTGAATTCACAGTGCCCTTGGGAAAATCCTGCCTCAAATTCACTATGGATTTTTTATTTAGTTGCTAGGATGTTGAGTTCCTCCTAGGTGTGATCCAAGGTTATACCATTACCAGTGAACATAGTGACAACTAGAGTTCTTTCAGATGGTATATGGTTTGGTGGGCAGGTAGATAGAAGAAGAATGGAACAGGTTAATAGACAGGTAAATGGAAGTGCTTAAATAGATTAAAAGACAGGTAAATAGTTAGCACTGGAAAGAATGGCTCAGTAGGTAAATGATGGAGATTGGTGTTGGCATCTTAGAAATGGCATCCTTTCCTTGCCTGAATTCTGAATCTATTGTGAAATAATACAAAACAGTGAGCCTTTATTATTGATAAGGGGTAGGCTGGATGATGTAGTTTGTAACATTAGTCAAGAGGGTTTCCTGATACCAAATTTCAGAATTAGCAGAGATAACCACCCAGCCACAGGCAATGCTCTATGAGATTAAGCCTCTCCCTATGGGCTAAGTTGAGAGTTCTTCCATTATAAGAGCAAAAGAACAAAAGGTGGATGTAGCTTATTCCCAAGAAGAAGGGAGGAGGCTATTCAAATCCAATATTTGCTCCCAAACTCATTAGCCATGTCACTCCACTTCCCCTGGCGAGGCGCAGTAAAGGGCAGAGAGAGGCCAAGAGCATTACAGTGATGGCCAATCCTCCACAGGAAAGGAAACATCAGGAATGGAGAAGAAGCATTTCACACCCTGCTTCACTAAAATGTGGGCTTTTAGAAAGAAAATTAGTTGTTATAAAAATGATCCAAAATATTAGCCACTTTTATTTCATGTGAGAAATACTCTTAGCAAGATCCACAGCATGGTATTACTTCAACCTATAATTACTTATCTGAATCCAGTTAGCTCAGTAATTCAGAGCTGTATGCTACAGTGATGAAATAAGAAAGTCCTGGTCACATTAAAATATTCTCTATGGTATAAAAACCACATTGGGTTAACACTAGGTAATTTTAGCACATACATAATGACTTATTTTGACTATCTCAATAAGAGATCCAAGACCCAGAGTGGAAATAACATGTCAATATGCATAAAAAGTGACTGCCAGTGATAATGGATTCCAAATATCTAAGAAACTTGCATAATTAATAGCTGAATTCCTCTGAGACTGATCTTTTACTGACAAGTACATGGGTAGGACAGGTTGTCCCTTGGATTTTATAACAGTCACCTATCCCAGAGGTTGATAGGAAATTAATATTTTTCAGTATACTACAGAGCAGCCACACCAAGAAGACAAAACTTAATAACCTTGTCTATCAATCATTATTTATAGATGGACAAACTCAATATTGGGTTTAGAATTATGAAAGAGGAAGTTAGAAAGACTTGCAAACAACACAATGAAGATTTAATAATATTGCATGAATTATGAGTCAATCTCTATCAGCACTTTTAGGATGAGTTCTGGCTGGAAGCTATTACTTTGAACATGGTTATTTTCAAATTTTAAATCAAAAACATATTTCCTTAATCATCACACACAATTATCATTTACATTATTTCTCTGCAGGTTTAAAAAACTGCATGCAATGTAAACATAATTTGGCTAGAGACAAAACTGATATTGATATCAGGCAGAGACTAGTCTATAGTATAGAACACACATATTACGTGCCCTGCTTTTGATCCTCTCCACAATGACTAGGCCTCTTCCCTTTTAGATTAAGTCAAATATCCAAATGAAACAAATGGAAAATATTACTAGGAGCTTTCTTTTAATTACTACAGAAGCTACAATAAAGAAAACCCACTGATGAGAAAAGTAATTAACAGCATCGCTATTAGATGAAATGGAGTTATACTCTCCATTTCTCTAACACCCATGAGGAAATCCAACAGCATAGAAACAAATAATATAGCAAAAAAATGTTAGTTTAATGTTGGTAATTAACAGCTGATTTTAACATTTTAAAACATTAATTACCTTCTAGAGTTTCTGGTACAATCAAATCAAAACTGAATATAAAGGGCATTTACATGAAAGCAAATGTTGCTGTCTTTCCATGCGGTTAGATACGTAGTTTTCTGGGTGCTGTGATTTGTTGAGTCTGATAAATATATTTCCTCTGCTGATGACTGAAATTCCACTCTTTCTGTGGTTTTTAGAACTCCTTCTTTGGCTTTTTACTTCCCATTAGTCTATAAAGGCAACCAATATTTATTGAACACTGACTGTTCCAGACAGTGTACAGGTTGCTGGGGTTACAAAGATAAATAAAAGCCATTCTCCACCCTCAGGTAGTAAAAATACTCCTCAGAGGAGTATCATTAAATTCCTCACACCTATGTGAGAATTAGTTTTATCGATCCCTTCCTGCAAGAGATACTGAGGGATAAAAACGGAAAAGAAGGATTTTAAAGGGAGTTTGGAATGCACTTCTACTAGAATTAGTGCATGTCTTTCCTCTGAGTCATTAATCCCTTTCATTTTACCAGGAAGACGTTCTAAACACATTAAATAAAACAGCAATTATGTAAAATCACTACTTGCTCCAATAATATAAAATACTATTTCTTTCAACTACCAGATGGAAACAAGTTCTATGACCACATTTCACTTATTAATAAAAATGGGTTTCAAGTACAGTGAAGAAAGCCCATTTTAGAGGCAGAAAGGCCTAGGTTTCAATCCTAACTCTGCCACTTACTACTGGTATGATCTGAACAGCTTAATGGCCCTGAACCTCTGTTTCTTCATCTCTAAAATGAGAATAGTAGTAAATAATGTATGCAAAGCAATAAGCATGGTGCCTGGCTCGTATAGGTTTTCGTAAATACTGTGTCCTTTTCCCCGCACTAATAGTATACAACTGCTGTTCTCACGGTGTGGTCTGGGGACTTTTGTGGGTCTTCAATACCTTTTCTGTGATATCAAAACTATTTTCATAATAATACTAAAATAGTATTTGCCTTTTCCACTCTCGTCCTCATAGAAGTTTACAGTGGAGTGGATTATCACAACAGACTGAATGCTGAAGCAGATATGAGAATCTAGCTGTCTTCTATTAAGCCAGCTATTTAAAATATTTTTAATGTAAAATAATGTCACTCTTCTCACTTTTCACTCTATTTTTTAAATGTAGCTACTTTTTACAACTATATGTTATTATGTTAACATATAACAGGTTTATTATTGTTCATTGTAAATGAATTAAGAGGTAAATATTTTAACCTTTCTCCATTTCAATTTCTAATATTGTAAATGTTGATGGATATAATTCACACAAACAAAGTTCTTTGAGGACTCATGTTTTAGAACTACTGGTGATAGATCATTGAAATCCATAGCACGCCCTCAAATCTAATTTGAGGCCTTGGTTTTCCTATATTAACCTCTATGCTTTCCATAATTAATATATATCAACAGATTTAAGGTTTACCCCATTCTTATTTTGGCTTCCGCCAGTCTTTGTTAGAAGTGTGGATATGCCAGGAGCCAATGAAGACGTGGGCAAGAAGAGAAGCAAAGGGTCTGGAAATTTCACCAAATGATTAATTGTCTCTAATTATTAGCTGTAATGATTTATTTAATAGCTTATAGTGTTTTATTAAAGGGAGATTTATTAAGATTCAGTGAAATTCACCCTTTTGGTGTACTGTTCTATGAATTTTAACAACTGTACACAGCTGTGTAACCATAACCGCAATCAAAAAAGTTCCCTTTGTAGTTAGCCCTTCCTCCTTCCCCAGCCACTGGCAATCACTGATCTATGTTCTTACAGTTTTTCCTTTTCCATAATGTAATATAAATGCAATCATATAGTATGTAGCCTTTTGAGTCTTCTTTCACATAGCAACACAAATATGAGATTTATCCATGTTATTGCATAATAATAGCTTATTCCTGTTATTGTTGAATTATATTCTATTGTATGAATGGGTGAACGAGTTTGTTTCTCCGTTCTCTAGTTGGTGGATATTTGGGCTGTTTCCAGTTTTGGCGATTACGAATAGAGCTGCTATAAACAGTTTCATGCAGGTTTTTGTATGGACATATGTTTCCCTTTCCCTTAGGTAAACACCTATTCAGAAATATACAGACTGTTTTCTAAAGTGGCTGTACCAATGACTTTTCCATCAAGCATATCACTGCTAAAAATTTTAAGACTTCAGTAATAAAAAAGTTTCTCTCCTATTGGAGAGCTGTGTTTGTAAACAGTAAAAGACAAACATCGGGGAATATGAATGCATTCAGCTTCTCATCTTAAAATGAATTCTGAGAAATTAAATTAAAATTCCCATATATTGTCCTGCTTTCCAGCTTTTGTTCAACACAGATATTTTGTTTACATTTGATTATCCATTAGAGAATATTAGCTTATGCATTTTGAATAGTGCTGTCATAACAAAATTCATAAAACATTTGATGTCTCACTTTTGTCTGGCATCCACCATAAAATATAAAACAAAACCTGAGGCAGAACATTCCCTCTCACCTCCAAAAAAGGGAGTGAATACAGGAGAGGTATTTCTTATTTAAAATCATGAGCCTAACAATGTAGCCTTATCCATGATTTTCAGTAAAACATTAATGAGCCAGTTAGAATCAATGCTCAGATAGCAGAACGGTAGTTTTCTTTGCTCTTACAACCACACAAAGCCAAAGGAGATTATTTCCAGGATAGGAGATTACTTCCAGGATAGGAGACCTGAGAAAGCCAAAATTTTCAGGATTCAGTTTTTTTTTTTTAATCAGTAGCTAAAATTTGTACCTTCTTACATGCTCTTAGAGGAGAGATACTCAGAAACTCATAAGCTGCCTTGAATTGTAGGTACCATTTCACATGCCTCTAGACCTCTAGTTTCTGTATTAAAATATTAGATTGCAAGAGGTACTACAGGACATACAGTATTCAATCATGTGGCTCTTTTTGTAAATGGTGGTCACAAATGGCTGCAGATCACTTAATACATAAGTGAAATTGTCTTTTGAATACCCATACTAAGGTTCTAATCACTTGGTTTTAAGTTAACGATCAGTGTTCAAGTGAGTGCATTTAGGTATATTAAATGAAATCTGAACTCTGATAATATGTGTATAGAGGAAATTCCTGCTTTAAAACATTTGATTATAAATTTATACTGTTTAGTTGCTTTGGCAGATGTAAATCTGTCTTCAAAATTTGAAAAGCTCTGGCATTATTCATTCTGAAAATACTGCTGAGCTTTGAACGCTTTGAGCCAAGATTCAGAAGGCTATCCTCATTCATTTTGTATGGCATATCAGTTAAGGTAACAGAGGAAATGAGGCAGGGAGGTTTTGATGACCACTAGGGCTAAAACCAAATTGCAGAGTATGGTTTTGACCCTTCTCACCTTCTTTTTTGATCCCCACTCTCACTTCCAGTTAGCCTCTCTTCACCACTATCCAGGGCCATTGTATTATCCTGTGGCCTCTGTAAGTTCAAAGCAACCCAAGATGCCCTCCTCAAAAGTGATCTATACTGACAGAGAATGACAAATACTGTATGATAGCACTTATATGTGGAATCTAAAAAATAAAACTAACTGATGAATATAATAAAAAAGAAACAGACTTACAGATAGGGAGAACAAACTAGTGGCTTCCAGTGGGGAGAGAGAAGGGGGGAGGGACAAGATAGGGGTAGGCAATTAAGAGTTACAAACTACTATGTATAAAATAAATAAGCTACAATAATATATTGTACAACACAGGGAAAATAGCCAATATTTTATGATAACTATAAATGGAGTACAACCTTTAAAAATTGTGACTCACTATGTTGTACAACTGTAACATATAATATTGTACATCAACTATAATTCAATAAAAAGTGATTTATACTAAAAATAATCTTTCTCACTCTTCCCTCTCCCTAAGATCTTATTCTCTTAGCCGACTAGCCAAAAGGAAATAATTCTGGTCACTGAATAAAATAATTCATATCAATTAAAGTATGAATAATTGACAGACCCAAACTTCCTGTGCTAGCTATTTTCCATTGTCCCCCCAGATCCATTTCATCCCTTCTCCATCCTGCTCTGTCGCCTGAGAAACTGAGCTTTATGGGCTGCATCAACAGGTCATCTTGTCCTCTGCCTTCTCATTAGGTTTGGCCAATGGGAAATACTGGCAGATGACTTAAGGACACCATAGTGAGATCAGGATATTTATTTCCCAAGTTCTTTCTCTGCTGCATCACCATGGGTTGTCTAAGTCAATTGAACAAAGGCCATACCTTCTGTCAGGCGGTCCTCTTATACAGCTTTTAATGGCAATTTTGCAGTCCCTTTGCTCCTTTGGGCCTCTAGGCTCCCCACTGTTTCTAGTCATAGGATCTTGCATCATCCTTTGTTGGATTCTCCTAACCCTGCCCACACATTTGCTAATAGCACCTTTAATAAGTTCTCAGCTACACCATTTAAGTATGTCATCTCTTTCCTACTGGGACACTGACTTGGTCCCCAGGTAATTTACCTTCCTTTCCTCCTGCCCTGCCCTTCTTCTCACAAATGTAAATTAGACATCCCAATTCTGAAAGGTTATACAACCTATAAGATATGGAAAGAAGCCTCTGCTTCTGGACATGTTGATATGTACACTCTTCTTAAAGATTCAAGGAGCATCTCTGAATGTCTATAGAAATAATGAAGAAAGAAGCATGTAATGATAGTTAACATATTTTGAGTACTTGCTATGCCCCAAGCAATTTCTATGAATTACACCAGTTAACCCTCATAATGATCCAATATTTGTTATCCTCATTTTCATTTTCAGAATTTAATTATGATATGTCTTGGCATAGATCTCCCTGGGTTCTTCTGGGCTGGGGTTTATGCCGCTTCTTGAACCTATAAATTTGTGTGTTTTGCCAAATTTGGGAAGTTTTAAGTCATTAATTTTTCAAATACTCTTTCAGTCCCACTCTTTCTTCTCCTTCTGGAACTCCAATGATACTAATGTTGGATCTTTTGTTATTGCTGTACAGGTCCCAGACAGAGGCTCTGTTTCTTTCTTTTTTTTTTTTTTTCCAGATTACTTTCTCTCTGTTGTTCAGATTAGGTCATTTATATCAATCTATCTTCAAGTTAATTGATTCTGTCCTCTGTCATCTTCACTCTACTAATGAGCTTATCCAGTGAGTTTATTCCTTTTGAGAGAGGGGGGAATCTCAGGCTCAGGAGATCAAAGGGCTACAGACATGGCCACATTTTCTGGTGCAGCCCCTCTTGCTGGTGCCATTCATCTGCCCAGCTGTCTCTGGGCAGTAGAAGGAATTCTCTGGCCTGCAGGGACATAAAGGCATCCTAAGCCAGGCCACTTTCTAATGTAGGCCCCTCTTGTTGGTGCCTGCCACTCCATTATTTCTCAGTGGAGGAGCAGAATCTCAGGCCCAATCTCATGAAGAATAGCACATCACCAGGCTGCTTATTGTCAGCAGGACTTTCAATCAATCAACCCTCATTGCCTTCTGGGCTTGCCTGGTCCTACTGGTGGGACTTGTGTAATCAGAAGAATAAGCCTACCTAGGCCCCCTTCTGTATCTAGGGTGGAGGGCCAGAAATTCTGAACCTGGGTAACTTTCTTTTGTTGGGTGGTTCTACACACTGCCATTATGTTGTTCCTCTATTCCTTAGGTCCTAAACCAGTTCACTTACCCCTTACTACTATTCAGAATTATCTTCTTGCATTATTTCCTGGATTTAGTGTTATATTTAATAGGGAGGCGAAGAAAGAGACAAGTCCCTTCTTGTCTCTGTATTTAATAGGAAGGAGAGGGAGAGACAAGTCCATGTTATCTTGTCTATACCATAGATCCTCTTTCTAATTTTACAGATGAGGAGACTGTATCAGAAATGTTGAGGTATTTGTCAAAGATTGTAAGCTAGTGAATGGCTGAAGTGGGGCTCAAATCAAGGCAGTGTTTTTCCAAAGTCCATCTACTCACCGTCAGGTTTGGGGAAATTCATCAAATAATAGAGGCATTGAGACTAAAATATCTTTCATTGTACATAGAGCTAGTGAGCCCTGTATACGACTGCTTATCTACAGTATGATCTAGGGCATAGTTTTAGTTCCTTCCAAGGATTTGATTCATAAAGAGAAGAATTTGAAGGCATAGAGTTGAGACATACTGACCTTCATTTAACTGAACCATTTCTTTCCTTCCAATGTGCACTCTATTTGAAAGAATGAAGACTGGACCACTTGATAACTAAAACCCCAGTAGCTGAATAAAAAATTCTGAAGGAACAAGCATGACCCATTCTTGCCACCTAAGAATTTGGGAAAAGACAATTTTATTAGGTTTCTTCACTTCTGGACCAGGAAGGCATTTTGCTTGAGGGCTTCTGAGTATTGGAGACCACTTCTTATTTCCAGGAGTATTTATTGGCATTCACTAAAAGCAATGAGGGATTATCAGATATTCTACATAACAATCTGGTTATCTATTCTTATACCTTTTTACAATTCCTTACATAAATTACATAGCAAGGAAGTAATTCACTTGATTCCAGCCCTATTCACAAAAATGCAATTCACTTTATAGTAGCATAAATTGCCAGCAATGCTATAAATCACATGATCAAGTTCACACTCACCCACTTTCATCCATGTGCTATGGGGTGGTTCCCTCATATTAACTGGTTTTAAGGCTATCAGCACTTCCATCTCAAGCTCAGAGTGCTAGTGTTTACTAGAGATTGGATCAAGGAGAAAAATAGGTCATAGGATTCAATACAGGTTCCAAATCTCAAAGGATCAGGCAATTTCAAGACTAAGCACATAACTTCACAAATAAACAGGTTCCATGGCTTTCAGATTATGAGTCATTATCCCATAATTTAAACCTGATGATAATATTCCTGTATTGAAAACTACCCAAAAAAGTATCTTTATGATCATTCCATTTTTCTGCTTCCTCTATATGAAGTGGCCTTCTCCAATCAAATATAAAATCTATGTTTGATTTATAATTTCTTCTTTTTTTCCTCTTTAATGTTGCTAAAATGTGAGGCCACAAAATTTTAATTTGGCTCTGTAATGATAATGTACAGCATTTTCCAAGTGCACCCACCTACCCATTATCTTTATCTTCTCTTTCCCTCTACCCTAGTCAACAAAAAAAACCTTCATCAGGCAAAAGAACAAAACTTTAACCCCTCATGCATATCAACTCATGCAAATAGATCCTCTCAAAGGTATCTGGTTCTATAAACACTGGTTTTGTAGCACTCATTGGTTCCTACAAACTATAATCCAAATCAGGTACAAATAGAACACTCAGCCTCATTTATAATAATGAGAAAACTGGAAATAACCTGAATTATCCAACCATAGGGGAAAGTTCAAATAAATTATGCTGTATTATATAGTTGAATAATATACAGCATTTGAAAGGAAAATGGTACTAAAAGGGACCAGGGAGAAGCAGCTGATTTTGGAGATGGGGCACGGTAGGCACAAGGGGAGCCTGATATACATTGTTATGCCAGAAAGTAAGGAAGTGTTTCAGAAAAATGAAAGGAGTATTGTCAAAAGTACATAGGAGCCAACCTGAAGGAGCTACCACTGGCCAAGTCTAGAACAAAATTAGGATTAAAAAAGAAGAGACAGTGATTAATTATAAAACATTGAAAAATAAGAATCTATAAATTCATACTGATTACTAGATAGATAAATAAATAAATTGGGGAGGAAGGAGGTCTCTTGTTTACCTAGAATGCTGAGTCCCAACTGGTAAATGTGAAGGGAGTGATGAGTTGGAAAATTATCATTTTGCAATCAATGTTATATTTCCTAAAGTTGGAAAGTGTACTTTTATGTAAGATAATACACCCATTCTTAAGAAGCACACTCTGAATTATTTTAGGAGTAAAGGGCTGTAGTGCAACTTACTTTAAAATAGTACCAAAATTTTAAAAATATAGAAAGAGTGTGCACAAATGATAGAATAAGTGGAATAAATTGTTAAAAATAAATGAATCTCTACTTGATTAAAGAAAAAGAATGAATTAAAACTCTATGCATTGCCATGGAAAGATGTTCACCATATATTTTAAGGGAAGTAAAGCAGTTTGTGATATATAACTAGTATCCCATTTTGTAAAGAAAAAAGTATGTATATATAAGTTCACGTATGCATAGAAAAATATATGGAAAGATATATAGAAAACAACGAATGAAGTTTCCCTTTGAAAGGTGAAAATAGTGGAGACTTTAATGTTTTACTTTATACATTTTTGTACTGCTTGTATTTTTACAATGAACTTGAATTACTTTCATGAATATTAAAAATATTTTCCACATAAAAGAATTCACATGGGTAGACATCTTCTGAATTCCAAGAGAAAGAACAAATCATTCACAATGAAGTTTGACTAGAATATAAGTTGTTAAATTCAGTTTTAAAACGCACACACAATATAGAGAAGTATAACATAGATATTCAAGTAATCAGTGATAAAAATGTAAATATCAAGTGGCAGCCAGATCTTTCAGCAAAATAAATCCAAACCAAATCTAAAGTGAGTTATTTTTCTACTAAACATGTTGTGAGTGTGTTAAGGACCTCTGTGAAGAAAACCACAAAATGCACTAAGAAACAGAAAAGACATAAAAGAAGACTGAAATGAATGGAGAAACACCATGTTTCTCAATGGAAAGACTTAATAATGTAAAGATGTGACCACTCTCCTTCCCTTGAAGCACATTCTTCTCTTGGTATTTATGCTATAATCTTCTGTTTTGGTTTCCACCTTACTGCCTGCTCCTTTTCAGTCTCCTTTCCTGGGTTCTCCTTCTCCCAGGAACCTCTGAAATACTTAGTCCTTAACCATCTTCTCCTCTCTATTTGCATTCTCCCTAAATCAACTCACTTTTTCCCGTGACTTCAAATACTATCTACACGTTGATGACTCAGCACTGACCTCTCCTCTGACCACCAGCATCATATATCCAACTGTCTACTTGACAATGTCACACTGATGAGTCTTAGGCATATCAAACTTCAAAGGCATAAAGCAGAATCCTCGATTTCGAATTTCAGCTTGAGACACATCCTCTAGATCTTCATAAGGCTTCTTCTCATCATTTAGGTCTTGGTTCAAATGTCAACTCCCCAGGCCACCTGATCTAAAATATTACTCTCCATTTGCTGAAACAGATATTTATGTCACATTATCTTGTTTAAATGTCTTTATGACATTCATTACTATCTGAACTTATCTTATTTGTCTATATACTTAGTTGTTTATTACCTATCTCCTCACTACCACCACTGACAAAAATGTAAGCTCCTCAACAGCAATGATCTTGTCTGACTTGTTTACTGACTTGTTCATTTATCTCCAACATATATCATAGTGCTTGACATATAGTAGGTGCTCAATGAATACTCATGGAATGAGTAAATAAAGAAAAAATAATATATACATTTTAAATCATTTCATTTCAATCAAATTCCAGTTGTATTTGGGGAAAGGAGTCCTCAACAAAGAAATTATTCAGTGGTTTTGGAAAAAATAAGCATAATGGAATAGTGAAGAAATTTTTGAGAAAAAAAGTCAAGGAGAGGAATTTGCCATTGTAGGTATTTTTTAAGTACTAAAAATTGAACAATGAATATTTAAAGTAGTGTAGTACTGTTGAGGAATTGAAGTGGTAGATCTGAGAATAGAAATTGCAGACCAGAGCCAAATACATATAAACATTTAATATATGACAAAGGCAGCATTTTTCATGAACCACTGCCAGTAGTGAATGGTAAATTATTCAATAAATAATGTGGAGATAACTAGCTAAGTCTCCCTTTCTCCTGTGTACTACAACCTCCCTTGAGTGTTACCAGTTTCTTGTGTATCCTGCCAGAGGTAATCTCTGCACTTTCAAAGACTTTATACATTCCTTTCTTTCCCTACAAATGGTAGCATACCACCACACTACTCTGCACCATGCTTTTTTCACTTAAAAAATATCTTGTATATCTCTCCATATAACTTCATGTTGAGCTGCCATATTCTTTTTCAATAACTGCATAATATTTCATTAAATAGGCTAAATAGGAACACCATAATTTAACTAGCTCTCTGTGATGGTTATTTCCAAACTTTTGAAAGTATAAGCAAGGCTGCAATAATTATTTCACTCAAATATGACTATATTTGTGGGATAAATATTTAGGAGTGGAGTTTCTGACTCAAAGAATTTGTCCCTTCTGATTTTTGATAGATTATTTTCAAAATGTCCTTTATAGAGGGACTGCCAATGTGTTTTTCCAGTTTTATTGACATATAACATTGTGTAAGTTTAAGATGTACAACATAATGATTTAATATATGTATATATTATGAAATGATTACCACAGTAACTTTAGGTAATATTCATCGCCTTACATTCTTGTGAGGAAAACTTTTAAGATCTACTTTCTTATTAACTTTCAAATATACAAGACTGTATTGTTAATTATAGTCACCATGTTGTAGATTACATCCCCAGTATTTATTTATCTTGTAACTAGAAGTTTGTCTCTTTTGACTGCTTTCACCCATTTCCCCAACCCCTGCTCCTTGCCTCTGGTGACTACCAATTTGTTCTCTGTTTCAATGAGTTCATTTTTTTTTTTTTTAGATTCCACATATAAGTGAGATCATATAGTATTTGTCTTTCTCTGTCTGACTTATTTCACTGAGGATGTACCAATTTAAACTCATACCAGCAATGCTTGAAAGTTCCTGATTCTCTCAGCTATTCCCAATACAGAGTACTATAAACTTTCTTTTTTTTTTAACATTTTTTATTGAGTTATAGTCATTTTACAATGTTGTGTCAAATTCCAGTGTTCAGCACAATTTTTCAGTTATACATGAGTGTATATATATATTCATTGTCACATTTTTTTCTCTGTGAGCTACCATAAGATCTTGTATATATTTCCCTGTGCTATGCAGTATAATCTTGTTTATCTATTCTACAATTTTGAAATCCCAGTCTGTCCCGTCCCAGCCCCTGCCCCTGCCCTCTTGGCAACCACAAGTTTGTATTCTATGTCTATGAGTCTGTTTCTGTTTTGTATTTATGTTTTGTTTGTTTGTTTGTTTGTTTGTTTTTAGATTCCACATATGAGCGATCTCATATGGTATTTTTCTTTCTCTTTCTGGTTTACTTCACTTAGAATGACATTCTCCAGGAACATCTATGTTGCTGCAAATGGCATTATGTTGTCGGTTTTTATGGCTGAGTAGTATTCCATTGTATAAATATACCACCTCTTCTTTATCCAGTCATCTATCAATGGACATTTAGGCTGTTTCCATGTCTTGGCTATTGTAAATAGTGCTGCTCACAGTAATATAAACTTTCTGATTGTTGCCAATCTAATAGGTGAAAAATGTTATCTCAAACTTGTTTCATTTGCATTTCTTTTATAATAAGTGAGTTTGATATGTTCTCATATGTTTATAAGCCATAATTTTTATTTTCTTTTACACTAATTGTCAGTTGTATCTTTTCCTATTTTCTCTAGCATACTTTTGGTCTGTTCATCTATTGATTTATAGGAATTATTTATATAGTAAAAAAAAAAAGTTGGCTCATAAATTGGGGAAAAAAATTCCTACCCAAAGCCATAAGCCAAAATGAATTCTGTACGGATTTAAAATGTGAACATAAAAGAAGAAAGAATAGGATACTGGTGAATATATAAATAATCTCATGATGAGAGACTTTCCAATATGAACTTAAAGGTACAATTCATAAGGGCAACTATATACATATATATTTATTGATATGAAAAAAAGATTCACAATAAATAAAGTAAAAAATTTATGCACATTATGATCACATTTGTACTGAAGAATTCTGGGAAGATATACACCAAAATATCAGCAATAGTTGACTCTGGATGGTGAAATTTTACATGCTTTTCTTTACCTTTTGTTCATATATATTTCTTAATTTTATAGAATGATAATATACAATGTGTGTAATGAAATTTATACTATATTAGTGCACAAAGTATTTTTACAAATCAATATGAAAAGACAACAATGCTGGGGAAAGTGGGCTAAAGGCATAAACAGGCAATTTATCAAGTAAACAGTGCTATAGCCAACAATAGGATAAAAAGTGCTAGACATCCAGCAATTAAATTAGTGTAAACAAAAACAATACCCTTTTTCACTTATCAGATCAGCAAAAATAATCAAGTGAATATGAAATAGCACTCCTCTAACAAATGTAGCTGTTTCTAATAGTGCAGGCATTTTGAAGGGCTTTTTGTCAGTAAAGATCAAAAATTTTTTAAACGTGCATCCTTTCATCCAAGAATTACACTTCTATAAAGTGATCAGACAAGAGTGAAAAGATATATGTTTAAGAATGTTCAGCAAAGTGCTATTTAAAGACAAGATACAATAAACCTCCTAGAGAAAAACATAGGCAAAACTTTATCTGACATACATCTCAAAAATTTTCTCCTAGAAGAAATAAAAGCAAGAATAAACAAATGGGACCTAATGAAACTTACAAGCTTCTGCACAGCAAAGGAAACCAGAAGTAAAACAAGAAGACAACCTACAGAATGGGAGAAAATTTTTGCAAATGAAACCGACAAAGGCTTGATCTCCAGAATATATAAGCAGCTCATAGGACTCAATAAGAAAAAAATAAACAACCCAATCCAAAAATGGGCAGAAGACCTAAACAAGCAATTCTCCAAGGAAGACATACAAATGATCAAAAGGCACATGAAAAAATGTTCAATATCACTAATTATCAGAGAAATGCAAATCAAAACTACAATGAGGTATCAACTCACACCAGTCAGAATGGCCGTCATTCAAAAATCCACAAATGACAAATGCTGGAGAGGCTGTGGAGAAAGGGGAACCCTCCTACACTGCTGGCGGGAATGCAGTTTGGTGCAGCCACTATGGAAAACAGTGTGGAGATTCCTCAAAAGTCTAGGAATAGACTTACCGTATGACCCAGGAATCCCACTCCTGGGCTTGTATCCAGAAGGAACCTTACTTCAGGATGACACCTACACCCCAATGTTCATAGCAGCACTATTTACAATAGCCAAGACATAGAAACAGCCTAAATGTCCATCAACAGGTGACTGGATAAAGAAGAAGTGATATATGTATACAATGTAATACTACTCAGCCATAAAAACTGACAACATAACGCCATTTGCAGCAACATGGATGCTCCTGGAGAATGTCATTCTAAGTGAAGTAAGCCAGAAAGAGAAAGAAAAATACCATATGAGATTGCTCATATGTGGAATCTAAACAAACAAAAATAAAAACAAACAAACAAACAAAAACAAAGCGTAAATACAGGACAGAAATAGACTAATAGACAGAGAATACAGACTTGTGGTTGCCAGGGGGCGGAGGGTGGGAAGGGATAGACTGGGATTTCAAAATTGTAGAATAGATAAACAAGATTATACTGTATAGCACAGGGAAATATACACAAAATGTTATGGTAGCTCACAGAGAAAAAAATGTGACAATGAGTGTGTATATGTCCATGTATGACTGAAAAATTGTGCTGAACACTGGAATTTGATACAACACTGTAAAATGATTATAAATCAATAAAAAATGTTAAAGTAAATAAATAAACCTTAAAAAAATGTTCAGCAAAGTGCTATTTATAATAGTAAGATATTAGATATGATCTCAGTGTTATTTGACTACATTATGTAAATCTATATTATAATGGAATGGTATGCAACCATTAAAATTCTCATTTTTGTATTGACAGAGAGAGAGAGGGAAAGAGTTACAATATATTTTTAAGTAACAAAAAAAAGTTGATTACATATATGCTACAACATGGATGAACCTTGACAACATTATGCTCAGTGAAATAAGTCATAGGCAAAAGGAAAAATATTGTATGATTCCATTTATATGAGGTATCTAAAATTGGCAAGTTTATAGAGACAAAAAGTAGAATAGAGGTAACCCAAATTTGGGTAGAGATAGGAATGGGGAGTTATTTAACTTGTACAGAGTTTCTGTTGGGGACGATGAAAAAGTACTGGAAATGGATAGTGGTTATGGTTACACAACATTGTGAATATACCTAATGCCACTAAATTGTACACATAAAAATAGTTAATACAGTGAATTTTGTGTTATGTATATTTTACCACAAGTTTAAAAAGCAGATTGCAAATAACTATGTATAAAATGATCCCATTTTGTGCTTACCATAGGTGTATATAGTCACTAAAATACCCAGTTGATTTAGCACAGCAATGTAAACAGTATTTTGGAAATAGATTCTCCACTGTGTGTTTATAGATACTTTATTAACTTATATAAGTCTTTCAAATTTAAGTCTTAAGGTTTTATTTCTTTTACTCTAAAATGTTCAAGACAGGAAGATTTTAGTATAGATCTTTATTGTTACTTGAGCTCACCTCCATTTACTTGATTTCTGTGTTTTGCTTTTAAATAAGTATCTCCAATTTTTTTTAATTAGTTAACAGATAAATATTTATGACCGTTTTTGTTTCTAAATTAGATGTTTCATTGACTTGAAAATGATACTTATACCAATCCACTGCAAATTAAAGTTTAGTAGAGATGGGAGCATATACTGTGTCATTCATTCAGTCAGTCAATAGTATTTATTGAATAATACAGCAGTGAACAAAACAGATTTAATGTCTGCTTTCATGAAAAAGTGAAACATAGCTGAGACTGGAAAAATGATCAGGAGTTATAATAGTTAGGTTGACAACTGGTGGGAACATTACTCCAGGAAGAGTGACTAGTATCTGCAAATTTCCAGAAGCAAGAAAAAGCTTGAAATGATTCAATACCTAGTAGTGAGTGAGGAAGACTATAGCTAGAGTATAGGAAGGGAGTAAGGAGAAAAAAATGAAGGAAAATGAAGATGGAGAGACTACAGCCAGATCTTGCAGGGCCTTGTAGACATAATAATACTCTTATACAAAATTAGAAGCCATTGCAGGGGATGACATAAACAATCATACCTTTTTAAAAGGTCATTTTCCAAAACTTCCTTTGCTATAATTATAGCCAGTGATTTTTGTAGGGGTATTCAAAAGTTTTCAAGGCTTATCCACACACATTATCCTTCCACATCCTGTTGGGTAGATATCATTTTCTTCATTTTACTTAGGAAGAAACCTAAGTTTACAAAATGTTAAGTGAACTCACTAAGATCATATAGCTAAGAGGCACAATCAGTACTCTAGTTGAGGTCTTCTGACTTCAAATCTTATGCTCTCTATTGCCCTATTTTGGTACCAATCATATCACTGGTATTCAACTATCCATATTATCTTTTCATTAGCTTTGAAACTTTACTCTTAAAGGCAAGATAAGACAAGTCTTTGAGATCCACTTAATACTTTTTACTAGGAAAATAAAATCCCATCGATCTGGAGAAAAAGTTGAGTGTTCCACTTACGGGAAACCATGCTAGTAGTGGATTATTTGTACAAGATGAACTGCACTTAATATAGCTAATGGTGTTTTCCAGAAGTTTGATTATGGGACATGAAAAATATAATAAAACCAAATAGAAAAAGATTAAGGCAGATGCACATCAAATAGGGTACAATAGTTAAAGCAAGTAAACACTGCAAAATAGAAAGCACTTACCAGTAACTCAGATGTAACCAATTATTAGAGAATGCTTTCCATAGAAATAGTATTAATAGTAACTATGGCTAAACAAAAAGACACAGCTTCAAAAGCATACACAAAACTATGTAGCATGATTTGGGTACATACAGATAAGTACTATTTATCAGCAAGGCTGTATCTATTGATAAGTGCACAACAAATGAACTAAAGCCTAGCCAATCCATTTATTTTGGTTATCCTCATGACTGATGTGGAGAGCCAGATGACTGAGTGAACCAGAGCAATCAG
Source organism: Camelus bactrianus (assembly GCF_048773025.1). Classification (NCBI taxonomy): domain Eukaryota; kingdom Metazoa; phylum Chordata; class Mammalia; order Artiodactyla; family Camelidae; genus Camelus; species Camelus bactrianus. Next base: position 83,342,575 of record NC_133575.1, read on the forward strand.
CATCAATCTTGAGGATGATCAAAATGAACAAAGTGTTTATCTAACTCAACAAGTCAATAAGTCTAGTGAACAAGTGCTTATAGAGCACTGGCTATATGTCCAGAAATGTTCCAGATTTCTGTGGGGGCTAGAGTTAGAAGATGTACTCTGCCCTAAGTGAATTTATAATTTTTGGGGGGTTACAAGTTCTAAATATATAAACTATCAAAGCAGTATAAACACAAGTATAGAGTACACAATATTGTACATGCTATATGGCTTCAGGGATCAGTATGAGCCATAGTGAGCAAAATTAATTTGGACATCAAAGAAAAGATAAGATTTGAATTGTTGAGGAGAAAGAGAGGAAAACTGTAGCATACATTTGCTGAGTGCCTCCCCCAAAAATCTTTTTCTCCCTTCTTGCAATAGTGCTGAATTCTTGTTTGGGAAACCATTCCATCAGCAACTCTCAGCCAAGTGCTTTAAGCAGAGTTGATTCTTGCTCCAGGTGTGTATCATAATTGTATTAAGTCACTCAGGATATTCTATCCTCCTGGCACTAGTGACTGCCTTAGGGATGGGCAAGTAACCCAAACCTAAATGAATTACTGCATCTTATTCCTCTGGGCCCAGTAATTAATATAAAAGTAGATACTTAAAGGCTCCTAACAGGGTAAACTTCTGTACATTTTCTGAGAATGCTGGGATACAGATTTCTCCTCTACTGGGTAGTATATTATGAAGATTTGAAGCTTCTAGCCATTTAAAACCATACCACATGTGTGTGGTGCATGCGGACCCTGGAGTTGCCAAAGATCTACTATGTGGATCTTGTGGATTGGTATGGACACCATTGAAAGCAGAGTAGAAGCGATTCGGAGTAAATCTGGATCCTTGGTAGCATCAATAAACTGCTAGATCGATCCTTGCCTGAAGCCAGAAGTATCTCTGGAATTTTTAGTTATATGAGCTAGTAAGTTCTCTTTATTTGAGTGAAATCAGCTTTTGTCCAACCATTCACCTGACTAGAGCAAAGGATTCATGTTGGTGAATAGTGGACAATCATATTGGAAAATGAAGAGGCTTGTTATTCAAATTTATGTAGAGAAACTTGAATAACAAGGACAGGATATGGGACCTAATATAATAGGCAATTAGGAATTATGACTTGTTCCTTAAAAAGATAATGATGTGAGTGATGCGATAGCCTAGGAATATTGATCACACAGAGGTGAAAGTAATGGATGGCAGGGAAAAGAACAAGAAGACAGCAAGGAAGTCCTTTAGGAGGCATTGGGGACCTGGCCTATCGTGGTGGTGATGGAATATAGAGAAAAGGACAGAGGAGATGCAATAAAGTATTTTGGTTAATAACATGAATTCTGGAGACTGCCTGAGTTAGAATCTGGAATCTGCTATTGCTACTTATACCCTACATTACCCTACTTTGACTACCAGTCATATCATTTCTATCCAACCATTTCATTAGCATTTGAAACTTTAATCTTAGGAATATTACATATCTTTCAGTAAATTACTTAGTATTTCTGCCCCTCAATTTTCTCATTTGCAAAATGTAAATAAACCTAGTACCTCCATCATCATTATGATTAAATATGGAAATACATGTAAAATTCCTAGAAGAGTATGGAACACATAGTAATAGTCAATAAATGTTAGCCAATATTCAAACACTTTTCCAAGGCAAAATCTGTAGTACTTGGTAACTGACTGAAGAAAAAATAAAGCAAAGAGGACTATATTAGGAAACTTGTGTTCTAGCTCCAGGTATGCCACACTGGCTGTAGTGAACTTGAGCAACTTTCTTAACCTTTTGGGGGACTCTGATTAGTTATCTGTAAAAACATGTATATGGATTAGATGATCTCCAGGGCTGTCTTCAGATCTAATATTTTATGAGTCTATGAAATCTAAGTTATGAAAATATATATAATATATATATATGATATATAGTATGCTAATTTTATATTATATATAGCACTGGTATGTTATAGTAATATATGATATATTTATATAGTAAATTTTTGGGTAACATTTTGAATGCATTAATTAATATAATCCTTTCAACAACTCTGTGGGGTGGACCATTTTACAGAATAGGAAACTGAGGCTCAGAGCATTTAAATGACTTCTTCAAAGATGTATATAGTTGAAGCTTGGACCCAAAGTCAGAGCTTTGGACTCTGAACACCACAACATTTAGTATGGCTTGCTACCTTCAATTTTAAATGCCAGGGTTAGCATGGGAGCTATAGCACGTCTGAAAAGTGTGGTGTGTCCACATTAAAAAAGGCTTGTTTTCTGTCAGTAAACACAGGAGAAGTAGCAGATACAAACAGAATCAGAGGGCTTCTAGATTACTGTAGAATATTCCCATTTCCACAAGAACAGGTATTATGGTACTCAGGAGGGTAAAGAAGCCTGAAAGAAGGTGGATTTGAATAGGAAAAGACCCTTAGATGAGAGCCAAGCATCAGTATGTTGCTACAATGTCCTATATATGGAGAGTATGTCTCCAAGATAGATTGGTAATGAGTGGTATTAGTAGATTAGATTGTAGAATGCATTGATAGCCATGCCTTTGATAATAATGAAGGTTATGTAATAGCACGACACCATGTTAGCCATTGGGCTAACACGTTCCAGACAAACCTCAAGTGATGGCAGGAGGAAAAGCCACTAGTCATTGCACATTTACATATGAAGACTTAAGAAAACCCAGTTTTGAAGGCCAAATTTAGATCCCTAGATAAGAAACTCAAGGCAAAAATCTCTATGTTGATGTGTTCTAAGAAGCATTAGTTCCATGCAGAAAAATAAGAGTGGATAGTCCAAATTCTTTAGAACCCAGAACTCTTTAATAGTTGTAGTCTACACAGGAAGGCTAGGTTCCTCTTGAACAAAATGTCACCTAGAATCTTGTACTAAAAAGGAAAGGAGTGTGAGACAACCTAGTAGAAAAGCACAATATTCAGACCAATGTAGATCTCACTAGAGTAAAAGAAACTAAAGAAAGGTGTGAAAAATGGGTCAGGGCTATGACAGTGGTATAAAGAAAATTGAAGACAACTTAGAATACCAACTTCTTAAATACACAATTGACATATATAGGAAGTGGTTAAAATAAGTAAGGATACAATACACATACATGTATTTTTATACTTTTTCAAGAAGCTTTAAAAGGAGAATAGCTGAATTGGAATATACACAAGCATGTAAGGGTATAAAACAAGCCTTGAAGCAGTCAAACAGAAGGAGGAAAACCAACCACTTACAATGCCAAGTTACACATAACTTGGGCCAAGGAAGGCCCAGCCTGTGCTGTTAGATAAGTATATTGCTATGTGTATAAAGGTCAACATACATACTATAAGCATAGAATATTTGGACAATGAAAGGGCAATACAAACTTTGTGAGTGAAAACATACCATTTTTAAAACGTAAAATGTGTAAACAAAATCAGTAGCTTATGTCTACTTTACAGATTTGGCCAGAATAATATAATTTTGGCCGCCAAAATAGACATTTGTAAAATGGTGTATACTTTTGGAGGTTTTAAATTATATTAACAAATAAATTCACCAAACATTTCATTGAGGTGACATAGAGAATTGAGGTTTGCATAAAACAAATGACCACTTCTTACAATGAGATTTGTATGACTCTAAATAAAAGAATATGATTTGGACACACCAGAAATAGCCATAGAAACTACTGAATAATAGTAATTAAGTTTTGCATACTAGCATAAACAAGAAAGCCAGACTTAACAATCACTTGATTATTCAGTTTTAGGAAAAAGAGTGATGATAAAATGTAGGTATTGCTATTTTTAAAAACATACCTTTATAAATTAAGAGGCCACAAAAATACTTTTTGAAGTCACTTAGACCAAAACTCAATGAAAACTACAAGACTTTGTTGAAAGAAACCAAAGAAGACAAAAACAAATGGAAGGACATCCTGTGTTCATGGATTGGAAGAATTAATATTGTTAAAATTTCCACTATCCAAAGCTATTTATAGATTCAATAAAATTCCTGTCAAAATTCCAATGGAATTTTTAACAGATATAGGAAAAAAATCCTAAAATTTGTATAGAATCAGAAAGGACCCTGAATAGCCAAAGCAATCATGAAAAAGAAGAACAAAATCAGAAGCATCACACCTCCTTGTTTCAAACTATGCCACAAAACTATATTAGTTAAAACAGTATGGTCCTGGCATAAAAATAAATATATAGACCAATGGAACGAAATAGAGAGCCCAGAATTAAACACCTGTATATATGGTCAACTAATACCAGATATGGGCATATCAAGAATATCCAATGGGGAAAGGATAGTCTCTTAAACAAGTAGTTATGGGAAAACTGGATAACTACATGCAGAAAAATGAGATTGGACCCTATCTTACACTACTCGCAAAAATTAACTCCAAATGGATCAAAGACTTAAACATAAGATTGTAAAACTCCTACTATAAAACAGAAAGAAGGAACTCATAGACATTGGTCTTAGCAATGATTTTTTTTTATTTGACACAAAAGCCCAAACAACAAAAGCAAAATTGACAAGTGGGACTACATCAAACTTACACACTTCTGCACTGTAAAAGAAACAATTAACAAAATGAAAGAGCAACCTATGGAATTGGAAAACGTATATGCAAACTCAATAACAACAAAAACAAAAACAGATTTCAAAATGGGCAGAGGAACTAAACAGATATTTTCCAAAGAAGACATACAAATGGCCAATAAGTACATTAAAAAGTGCTCAAATCACTAATCATCAGGGAAACACAAATCAAAAACACAATGAGATATTACCTCACACCTGTAAGAATGGTTATCATCAAAAATACAAAAGATAACAAGTGTTGGCAATGATGTGGGTAAAAGGGAAACTTTATGCTCTGTTTGTGGGGTTATAAACTGATTCAGCCACTATGGATAACAGTATAGAGGTTCTTAAAAAAATTAAAAATAGATTCACCATATGATCCAGCAATCCTACTTCTGGGTATATATCCAAAGGAAATGAAAGCAGGTAATCAAAGTGATATCTGCACTCCCACGTTTATTGCAGCATTATTCACAATAACCAAGATATGGAAACAACCTAAGTTTCCATCAGTGGATGAATGGGGATAAAGATGATGTGATATCACATCATGCTAAATGAGATAAGTCAGGCAGAAAGACAAATATTGTGTGATACCTCTTATATGTGAAATCTGAAAAAACTGAACTTGAAAAAACAGAGTGGAATGGTGGTTACTATAGGGCTGGAGAGCAGAGGAATGGGAGAGTTTAAGAGCACAAGCTTGCAACTAGTAGATAAATAAGTCCTGGAGATCTAAAACACAGTACAGTGATTATAGACAACAAAATTGTGTTATAAGAGGGTGTGGAGAAAAGGGAACACTCCTGCACTGTTGGGAATGTAAATTGGTGCAGCAGCTATGGAGAACAGTACAGAGATTCCTTAAAACACTAAAAATAGAGTTACCATGTGATCCAGCAATGTCATTCCTGGGCATAGATCCAGAAAAGAAGAAAACTCTAATTCAAAAAGATACTTGCACTCCAATGTTTATAGCAGCACTATTTACAATAGCTGAGACATGGAAGCAACCTAAATGTCCATTGACAGATGACTGGATAAAGATGTGGTATATATATACAATGGAATATTACTCAGCCATAAAAAGAATGATATAATGTCATTTGCAGCAACATGGATGGATTTAGAGATTCTCATATTAAGTGAAGTAAGTCAAATAAAGGTAAATATCATATAATATCACTCATATGTGGAACCTTTAAAAATGATACAAATGAACATATTCACAAAACAGAAATAGACTCACAAAGATAGAAAACAAACTTATGGTTACCAAAGGGGGAAGGGGAGGGATAAATTAGTAATTTAGGATTAACAGATACACACTACTATATATAAAATAAACAGCAAGGACCTACTGTATAACACAGGGAGCTATATTCAATATCTTATAATAACCTATAATGGAAAAGAATCTGAAAAAGTATATATGTATATATTACTGAATCATTTTGTTGTGCACCTGAAACACTGTAAACAAACTATATTTCAATAAAAAAGAAAAAAACCAAAAAAACTGTTATAAACATTAAACTGCCTAAGAAACTAGATCTTAAAATAATGCCATTTGCAGCAACATGGATGAACCTAGAGATTGTCATACTAAGGGAAATAAATCAGACAGAGAAAGGAAAATACCATATAATACCACTTATATGTGGAATTTAGATGTTCCTACTACTTGAAAAAAATGATAATTATGTAACTTGATAGAGGCGTTAGCTAATCCTACATTGGCAATCATATTGCAATATAAATGCGTCAAATCAATATGTCATATACAATGTTATATGTCAATTATATCCCCATCTTAAAAAGACCAAAATGTGTCCAGTAGATCAAAAACAATTTAGCAATCAAAAAGCTCTATGATCTTCATGGCTATATGACAAAGTAAAAGAGATTTAGAGAGGTGGTAGGCGATAGAGGGGAATATATTTTTCAAAAATGAACAGGAAATCTCTAAATGTGTGCCTGGTGGAGTAAAACAAAATTATAATTTCAAGGATCACCTTACAAGACATTCCTAAATTACTATTTTAAAAAATTTAAGATAACAGAAGCAGAGAGTGAGCTAAAGAATCAGTGGAACCACTTAATGATCAGGCCAAAAGTATAATCAAGCATGAAAGAGTGGTAGCAGAGAGACCCAGCGAACCTATTTTTTTTTTTCTTTACCATAGAATACATGAATGCGAATCCTGAATCTAAATGAAATGTGAGGTAACGAGGTCATAGATATTAGAGCATAAACAAGCAGGCAGAGTTACAGACAGGATGGTAAGTGATATACATATCCAGCTGCCATCTACTTAAGTTTTTTAAGAAACTCAAGGGTGAAATGGTAAAACAGTAGCTTCAAGTAGTAATGTGTTGCCAAAACAGAATCAGAAGATTTTCAAGATCTTATATCAACCAGATTAAAAAAACCCACAAAACCCAGGAAACTTCTTTGGGGATTTACTTCCATAATTAGCCACCTGATAGAATAAATGCACAAGGTTGCCTCCCGAAATAAACATAATACGAAAGAAACTGGCATCTATGTTCTAGATGTTGTGGAGGTCAAGTATGTCCCCCTTCTCTTTCTCTACCTCTGCCATAAACCCAGTGATACTTCTATCACAGAATGTATTAATCTAATAGAAATGATACTCTCTTATAAACTTCAGAAGACAAAATAGTTTGAAAAATTAAAATAATCTCTGCCAAGATGAAAAACTCTGTCAGCTTTTTGGTCTTTGCAAAACCTTTTTTGTTTTTCTGGCAAGATTTCCTTGAAGAGGAAAGACTCCCTCTCCATACAGAAGGGTTTTGAATTGGGCAGGAATCACGGCCCCCAAATAAGAGTGATCTTGCCAAAGCAGAGAGTGCCAACAGAGATTCTGAAATCCTTCATGGATTTGGAAATCCACATCTTTCCGGTAGTTTATTCCAGTATTATTTCATCAGATAAATAGAGCAGCAAAATATCAGTAAAAAGTACTTGGTATAATTTTAGGAAGTATACTTAACACTATTTCCAGAGAAGGTAAGAGCATGCCATTTCCATTTATATTCACATTTCTATTTTTTTCCCTTTAATGCACAGTTGACCATTAGAGCTATTTTCCACAAAAATACTTCTTATAATTCTGCTTCTCATTTTAGCTACCCAAAATGCAGCATTATTTGATGGCATCATCCTTATGAATTTTAAAAAATCATTTCTCATAGATTTAACCAGCTTCTGATTCTTTCATGCAAAACCATACTTTTTAAAATTGAACTTTTACATTGGGATCATTGTAGGTTTACATGCTATTCTAAGAAATAATAGAGAAATATCCCATAACTTTACTCAGTTGTTTCCCCCGAAAGTAACATTATGCAAATATAGTACCATATCACAACCAGGATGTTGACATCAATAAAATCCACTTATCTTGTTCAGACTTCATCAGTTTTATTTGTATAGTTCCATTGCCAGAAAGATCACACATGTGATCTTCTGTTAATTTTGTTGTTGTTTTTGTCCCACAGGTCCCTATGGTTCTGTTTTATTTTTTTCTCAGTCTATTTTCTCTCCATTGTTTAGCTGAATAAGATCTACTTGTCTTCTAGTTTGGATTCTATTTTCTGTCATATCCACTCTTAGTATTCATCTCATCAAGTAAGTTTTTATTTCAGTATCACATTTTGGCTTTATCATTTCCATTTCATTCTTTGTTAACTTCTCTTCCTTTGCTGAGATTTTCTTTTTTTAATCTGTTTTGAGATACATTGTAACTACTCATTGAAGGAAGCTTCAACTGGCAACTTTAAAATGTTTGTCAGATAGTTCCAACTTCTGATTCATCTTAGCATTGTCATCAATTTTTTTTCATTCCAGTTGTGATTTTCCTGGCTTTTGGTATGGTGGGCGATTTTCTATCACATTGTGCATATCTTAAGTGTTAGGAGACACTTGATCCTATCTAAATCTTCTAATTTAGCCAGTAGTCACCTTATTTAGGTTTAGCATGTAGATTATGGCCTATTTTTGTAATCTGCAGTCCCAGTGACAATTGAGATTTCTGAGCTCTTATGATGTTATTTTGGTCTGTTTCCTTTTTCTGGGTCTGCTTAAGCTCCTGCTGGATCCCTGTTGGTGCTACTCAGCTTTGTTAGGTATAGAGTGGGTATACCAGACCCACAGCATGGAGAGTGTTTCCCCTGACATGTTCTCCCACTAGATGCCTGCTGATGGACTTCCAATCATATTTCTACTTTTGCCTGCAGAGAAAGAAAGTGCCTACTTGGACCTCTATCTGCCACTGGGTAGAGGGCCTAGGGCTACCAAGCCTGAGTGGCTCTTTTTTTTTTTAACATTTTTTTATTGAGTTATAGTCATTTTACAATGTTGTGTCAAATTCTAGTGTAGAGCACCATTTTTCAGTTATACATGAACATATACATATATTCATTGTCACATGTGAGTGGCTCTCTGACATTGGAGGAAGGTCAAGAAATTCCAGCCCTGAGTCACATTCTGCTGGGTGGAGGGCCAAGAGACAACATGTACACAGGTGTCTCTACTGTGGGTAGAAGGGCCAAGAGGTATTGAGTATGGAGGGAATTGTCCTGCCCAGGTTCTGCTGTTACCACTATGGGACAATTGTGCCCACTACTTCCACCAGGTGTGGGTAATGCAGTTGGTTAGTACTCCCTGAATCAATCCATTTTTGACACTAATTCTAGAGGATCAGGCCTTCTGTTGCCCGTAGGTATAGGTTTTGTCATTAAGCCCCTGCTGAGCTTCCCCTTTTTCAGCTCTTTGGCCAGGGAAAGCAAAATTTTTTAGGGTTATTTTGTCTACACTTATTGGTGTTTCTGGGTTGCAAAACTCTCTAGCACCCATCCCAAAATATATGGGAAACCAAAAGAAAACCCAGGGAGCTCTCTGTAGTGTCCTTCTCCAAGTTTTGAGATCTCTAACCAGTCTACATTTTGCTTTGCACATTCTCAAGCTCCTTTGTGATAGTACATAGTTGTATTCAGAGCCAAGAAACAGGGAATATTGAGTCTTTGCCAGCTTGCTCCAGTCAACAACATTCTTTTATGTTGGCTTCCCATGTAATCATTGAAACTATTTGATATATTTTACATTTTTTTGGCTATGGAAATCGTCAGTGACTTTATATTTTAGCATATATTACCCTGTATCAGAGGTTGGCAATCTATGGCTTACCATGGGTCAAGATGGGAAGCCCATATATTACAAAGTCAGAGTTGACTAGTTATGACAGAGATGGTTATGAGCCTCACAAAGTCTAAAATATTTATTATATGTCCCATTGCAAAAAAGTTTGCCAGTTCCTACTGCATAATATTTTAAGCTCAGTTATTTAACTAGCTAATTTGAAATTTGTATACCAACACAAAAGAGTATTGTTATCTCAATGTTAAAAATGAATTTTTATAGAAGGTAAGAAAAATACCAATTCAAGTGACAGGGTGAATTTTGTAGCAAGAGAGGACAGTACTGCTGCGTGACCAGAACCCAATTGTGGTAATATCAATACTCCTTCACTAATTCATACATGCATTTATTTAATAAACATGCACTGAGCACTGTAATTGGTACTGATACATGGCCACACAGAGGACATTTAATAAGCATTTATTAAGGGAACTAATTATGAATACTGACCAAAGTCCCAGTTCCCAAAAACTCACAGTTTAGGACCAGATATTGAGAGAGACAAGCATATAAAAAGATAATTGCATTACAAATGGAAATGGGCTTAAATAGTGTTTTGGAAACCCTCTAGGATGATATCACAGAAATTACAGCCCTCCACAAAAATTTTTCTTCCTTTCTTGGGCACACAACTAGACCACAATGTAGCACTTAATGTAGTTAGGTGTGGCCAAGTGAATGAGTTGTCTTAAATAAAATTTGAACACAAGTGACATATCCTATTTCCAGATTTAGATCCTAAAACTACCTATGCTCATCCATGCTCTTTCCTCTTTCTGGGTGCCTAGGATGTTGAGATTCTGAGCAACATGAAAGTCATATGTTGATGATTGGCGTGGTTTCTCTGCTTAGATCTTGAATGACTACATAGAGAAGAGCTATTCCACCAACCTTAAAAATCTCTCACAAATGTTAAAAGACAAAGAAATACATTTATATAGCGCTAATGTGATAAAATTTGGGGATCTATTTGTTACTGACACCTGGTGTAATATAACTAATAGAAGAACTTTACCTAGGGATGTAAAGTAAGGCTTCACAGAGGAAGTAATGTATGAGCTGGGTATTGAAAAATGGATGAGTTGTTCTTGTGTCAGTGAAGGGAGTAGACATTCCAGGCAGAATGAACAGGATGTCCAAATGTATATAGATATAATGTGGAAATGGCAAGATGTGTATAGCTGGAGCATGGGAGAATGAGAAGGACATGGAGAGAAAGTGATAGAAAGGAAACTGGAGAGAAGGTTAGAACTAAGATATATATCTATATCTATATCTATATCTATATCTATACTTATATACATAGGGAGAGTTTAACTTTACCCTTTGGGTACTGAGGAGACAACAAAGGTTTATTTTAAAATTGGGAAGTAAAACAATTAGGTTACTGGTTGAGAAACATAACTGGAGGCACCAATGGTGATAGATTTTGGTTGCATCAAAGATAAATCTCTTTGTAATTACTGTGTCTTCAAGTTCTAATGCCATAATTGAGATCAGAAATTGTTAGCATTATACACACTACTAAAAAAAAATGTGTATTCAAAAAATCTCAAAAAGAAAGCTTTAGCATAGAGGCAGAAAAATTAGAACTTTAGTTCAAAGTCTGTTTAAGATGATATTCTTATTATACATTAGAGATGATTAAGATGACTTTTTTCAAATTCTTAATATTTTACAAATTCAATAATTCTTGAATATTGTGCTTATGACTCTCAGGAGTACTAAAACATCACTTAATACTGTAGGTACAAGGAACCTGACAGAAAGGAATATAAAGTTTATTTCATCTCTTACATTATATACATTATGATATTATATAATAATACTATCTGTTTAATATTTGGAAATCTTGGCATTGATATTTTAGTCTTGTACAGCACTACATTATTTTTCTTTGATATTTACTTTCTTATGTCAAAACTGATGAAGGCAGTCAAAAGGTACAAACTTCAAGTAATCACTAGGGATGTCATGTACAACATAATAAATATAATTAATGCTGCTGTAAGTTATATATAAAAGTTGTTGAGAGAATAAATCCTAAGAGTTATCATCACAAGAAAAATTGTTTTCTACTTCTTAATTTTGTATCTATACGAGATGACAGATGGTCACTAAACTTGTGATAATCATTTCAGGATGTATGTAACTGAAATCATTTTGCTGTACACTTTGAATTTATACAGTGCTGTATGTCAATTATATCTCAATAAAACTTGAAGGAAAAAATAAAATAGTACTGAAATGAGTGTCATAAGTTTCATTTATGTTAAATATCATAGCTAGCCACAAATGTCAAAGAAATTATTGTTTATCTATCAATAGCAATTCTATTTGTAGCATAAGCTGGAAGAAATTTTAGATTCTAATAGTACAGAAATACTATATAGTATAAGGGCATAATAAAAGCTTTTATTGAAATTTATGAAACTCAATATAAATATAAAAGCAAGGAAATATCATAAATTCAGAAACTGGAGATAAACTGAAGGTAATTTTTCCACTTCAAATTATGGCCTTGTTTGGCAAGCTCATGCCAAATTAATTCTTTGCTGCAGAAATCCAGGGCCTCTCAAATTATTGTATCACAAAAAGAACATTATACCATCAAGATAACTGCAAAATAAAAGCCATTCCATATTTTCACAGAATCACTGCCAAAAAAAAGATGGTTCTCCTCTAATCACAAAGACAGGGGGATTACTAAAGAGGTGACAGAGGTCATTCACTCACCACTATACACTACCTTCACATCCTGAAAGACGGAGCCCTATAATCCATAGAAATTGCCAGGAGGCTTTAATACAGCTTTCATTCAAATCTATCACAGCTGTGAAGAGAGATAATGCTAAAGGTTTTGATAACATACCTTCAAGTACAGTGATAAGAGAAACGCCTTTAAAAGCTGACTCTTAAAAAATCAAACAATGAATAATGCCAAAAGATTCCAAAGTTCTCTTGTAATCTATTCTTCAAGTAAAAAGTTGATAATAATTGTTATCAGATAATTTATCTGCTTTTCATTTTTTACACGTTGTCTCTAGTCCTTCTGAATCAACTGTAATACCAATCAAGACAATCCCAAAATAAAAACATATCTTCAGACCTCAAAATAGTAAAATATGTTTTTGTTGCATATAAAATATAGGAGAACGAAACTACTATCTTTTCTGTTTCCATTTTTAGCAACAGAACAAATTACATGCCCAGAATGATCCTCCATTTGAAAATAGCAAAAATGATGCGTAAAATATTTTTAAAGTATTTGTATTTCCTTTTAAGGTCTGACAAAAAGTGAGAAATAGTTTGGCTAGGTGTTAAAAATATTACCTCTCAGAAAGTTAACTGAAGCTTTCATCCTGATAACCCTCACCAAACTAGGTAGAATTAAGCATTAATTTTTGCAGATTTAAAGGGCTCAGGAAACAGAAGACAAAGCCTAGTATTACCTACAAGTATAGGAATAAACTCAAGGTCATTATGGAAGTCTGGAACTCCAAAAATTTGAGGTCAGTTTAAGAGTAATCTATAAATAAATCTGCCTTTCCAACAAATCAAGAGGAAAATTGCCAACACGGTCCAAGATGGGAGCATAGGAAGATTCTGAATTCACCTCCCACAAACACAACAAATCTACAACTATATATGGAATAATTCCCTTAGAAAGGAATCTTATTGTATGAACACAGCCTTCACAACAAAGGATAAAAATACAGGACTGAGATGGGTAGGAGAGTCAGAGATATGGGCTCACCAAGAAAACCCCCAAAATCCAGCCACAGCAATCCACATTGGGAGGGATCACAAAGGTGCAAATCTTTTTTCCTGAGGAGCAAGGGATTCAAGCTCCACATCAGGCACCCCAACCCCTAGGTCCTGCACAGAAGAAATGAGCCCCTAAAACACCTGGCTTTGAAAACCAATGGGAATACCCCCAGGAAACTATGTAAAACAGGGAATGGAAAATCCACTCTTAATCCACTGAGCTCACGTGCAGACTTAACTCAACCTGGAAACAGGTGCAAAAATACCATAGGTGAAGGGAACCAACTTACTAATTTTGCAGCATCTGCCAAAGAGGCAGGAACTGGTTGGGATGCTCCCAGGGACTGAGTCACTGTCAGGAGCCATTTATGCAATCTCAGGTTACCTTGCTAATACTGGCACTGATGGGTACCTCTTTGGAATTCTTTATCTAACCTGTTGGCACCAGTGGACATGCCCTGCTGAGAGCCCTGCCTCCATCTGCACATTGGCTAGGCCTCAGAGTCAGCTGAACAACAGCCCCACCCACAAGTATCTTGTGGCAACAGTGGCCTCACCACAAGAGGGCACATAAAGCCCACATGGGGGACACCCCTTGAGCATCTGGCTCTAGTGCCCAGGCAGGATTGCATTTCTGAGCCCCACAGGACATCTCCTATACAAGGCCACTCCCTCAAGACTGGGAAAAATAGCTGAAACACCTAATATATTTCTACAAACACAGAGAACTAGGCAAAATGGGGAGACAGAGGAATATTTTCCAATTGAAAGAACAAGAAAAAAATCTCAAAAAAGGAACTAAATGAAATGGAGATAAGTAATTTACCTGATAAAGGGTTCAAATTAATGATCATAAAGATCCTCACCAAATTCATGAGAAGAATGGATGAACACAGTGAGAATTTCAACAAAGAGATAGAAAATATAAGAAAGTACCAACCAGAAGTTATAACTGAAATGAAAAATATACTAGAGGGATTCAGCAGCAGATTGGATGAGGCAGAAGAATTAATCAGTGAGCTGGGAGACAAAACAATGGAACTCACCAAGACAGAGCAGCAAAATGAAAAAAGAATTTTTAAAAGTGAAGTTATGTTAAGGGACCTTTGGGACAACATTAAATGTAATAACATTCACATTATAGGGGTCCCAAAAGGAGAAGAGAAAGAGAAAAGACCAAAAAATTATTTGAAGAAATAGTGGCTGATAATTTCCCTAATCTTGAGGGAAAAAAAAAAACAAAAAACAAAAAAAAAACAGACATCCAGGTCCAGGAAGCCCAGAGAGTTCCAAATAAGATAAACCAAAGAGACACACATCAAGACATATCATTAACATGGTAAGAGCTGAGGATAAAAAGATAAGCTTAAAAACAGCAAGAGAAAAAAAATGTGTTATGTACAAGGAAAATCTTACAAGGCTATCAGTAGGTTTTTCCGCAGAAACTTTACAGGTCAGAAGGGAGTAGCATGACATATTCAAAGTGCTGAAAGGAAAAAAATTTCCAACCAAGAATTCTCTACTACAGAATTGAAAGAGAGATCAAGAGCTTCCCAGGTAAGCAAAAGCTAAAGGAGTTCATCAACACTAAACTGGCCCTATAAGAAATACTAAAATCAACTTATCTAAGCTGAAAAGAAATAGTACTAATTAATAACAAGAAACATATGAAAGTAAAAAGCATGCAGGAAAAGGTATAAGTATAATAAAGGTAATGAGCTGATTACTTATAAACAAGCATAAGGTTAAAAAACAAAAGCAGTAAAAATTAAATTACAAAAAATTAGCTAAGGGATGCATACAATAAAAAGATGTAAAATGTGTCATCAAAAATATAAAATGTCAGTGGATATCAGTGGAAAGAGTAAAAAAAATAAAGCTCTGTAATGTGTTCAAAGTTAAGTTTCTACCAATTTAAAAGAGGCTACTACTTACATAGGATGTCATATGCGAACCTCACAGTACTCACAAAAACTGTTATAATAAATACACAAAGAGGGAGAAAGGAATCTATACATAACACTAAAAAAAACACAAGAAAACCCACACAAAAAAACACCAAAACACAAGGGAAGACAGAAAGAGAAGAAGAAAGGAACACAGAGGACTCCAAAAACAGCCAGCAAACAATTAACAAAATGGCAGTAAGTACATATCAATCAATAATTACTTTAAATGCAAATGGACTAAATTTGCCAATCAAAATACATAGAGTAGAATGGATTAAAAAAACAAGACCTTTCTATATGCTGATTACAAGAGACCCATTTCAGAACAAAGGATACACACAGATTGAAACTGAAGGGATGGAAAAAGATATTCCATGCAAATGGAAATAAAAAGGAAGCTGGAATAGCTATACCCATGTCAGATAAAATAGACTTTAAAACAAAGACTATAATGAAAGAAAAAGAATGGCATTACATATTGATAAAGGGGTCAACCCATCAAGAAGATATAACGTTTATAAATGTATAAGCACCCAACAGAGGAGCACCAAGGTATATAAAGTTATATAAGGCATCAAGGTATATAAAGCAAATATAATAGACAAAGGGAGAAATTGAAAGCAGTACAATAATAATAGGGGAACTTAACGCATCACTTACATCAATAGATAGATCATCAACACAGGAAATCAATAAGAAAACAATGGACTTAAATGACACATTATACCAGATTAACTTAATAGATAGATATATACAGAATATTCCACCTAAAAGCAGCAGAATACACTTTCTTCTTAAGTACACATGGAACATTCTCCAGGATAGAACATACGTTAGGTCACAAAATAAGTCTTAATAAATTCAAGAAAATTGAAATCGTGTCAAGCATCTTCTTCAACCAAAATGATATGAAACTGAAATCAATCACTAGGGGAAAAAAAAAAACAGGAAAAACCACAAAAATATGGAGATTAAAAACACGATACTGAACAACCAATGGATCATCAAAGAGATCAAAGGAGAAATTTAAAAAATACCTACAGGCAAATGGAAACAGAAATATGGCATATCAAAATATATGGGATGCTGCAAAAGTGGTTCCAAGAAGAAAGTACACAGCAATGCTAACCTAGCTCAAGGAAAAAGAAAGCCCCAGAATACCCTTCAGAACCCCTTCTAAAACTCCACCTGCTTTTTCCTCACCTAGAAGTAACTACCATGTTGATTTTTAATGGTAAGCATTTCCTTGATTTTCTTTCTAGTTTTACTACCTCAGCATGCATCCCTAAGCAATATTGTTTAGTTTTGCCTACTTTTTTAGATTTATATAAATAAAATAATAGTATACTTTATAGATGGCTTCTTACACTCAACATTATGTTTGCAAGATTCATCTATGTTGTTGCATATGGTCATAGTTCGTTCATTTTCATTACTATTGAGCCGTGGTTCTCAAACTCGAGAATGCATCAGAATCATCCAGACTTGTTAAAACACAGATGTATGGGTTCACACCCTCAGAGTTTCTGATTCAGAAGGTCTAGGATGGGGTTCAAGAATTTGTATTTTCACTCACTTTCTGGATAATGCTATCACTTGTCTAGGATCCACACTTTCACTGCTATATAATATTCCACTGTATGAATATGCTGTGATTTGTTTATCCATCCTACTACTAATGGACATTTGGATTGTTGCCAATTTGGGGCTATTTAGATAATGCTGCTATGACTAGTCTTATACATGTCTCTTCATGCACATGTTCACATATATCTACTAGAAGAATACCTTTGCTGGATCATAGGGTATGGATATTTTTAAATTAATGGATAGAGCCAAATTGTTTTGCAAAATAGTGTATTAATATACACTCCTCTTAGCACCGTCTGAGAGTTCTGGTTAACCCACACCCTTGCCAACACTTGGTATTAATCATTTCATCAGATCAATTGTGTTATCACATTGTGGTTTTGATTTACTCCTTCATAACTAAGGTGGTTGAGCAATTTTTTGTACATTTACTGGCCATTTGGATGTCCTGTTTTGGAAGAGCATGTTCATGCCCATTGTTTTATAGATTCATAAGCATTCTGGACATGAATCCTTTGTCAAATATAGGCTGCAAATATGTTCCATGGCTTCACTTTTCCTTTTCTGAATGGTTTACTGAAGAGATGTTCTGAATTTTATGTTATCAAGTATTTTCCCTTTAGTACATCATCGTGTTTAAGAAAGATTTCTCTACCCTAACATCATAAAAATATTAAATTATCTTCTAGAAGCTTAACTATCTTGCCTTTCGTATATATTTCTACACTCTTTGGGAAATTAATTTTTATGTATGTGAAAAGTAAGAAAATTTCATTTTTTATTTCAAAATTGTTATCTGATTGTTCCTGTATTATTTATTGAAAAAAAGCCCCTATCTCCACAAGTATTACTTTTGCCCCATTCTCTCTCT
The DNA here is from genome assembly GCF_048773025.1 of Camelus bactrianus. NCBI lineage: Eukaryota > Metazoa > Chordata > Mammalia > Artiodactyla > Camelidae > Camelus > Camelus bactrianus. The sequence goes on from NC_133575.1 coordinate 83,360,606, forward strand.
CTTCTCATTCTGAAATTGCAGCTACACGTATGTTAGATCTTCTCCATGCATTCCCTATAGTTCCATCATCATTTTTTAATTTTTCACTTTTTGTATATGCTTCATTGGGGCTATTTTCTTCTGATCAATCTTTCAGTTCATCAAATTACTCTTCAGCTAAGTTTTGCCTGATGTTAAAACACATCCACCAATTTTTTTTATTTCACTTATCATAGTTTTCCAATTCTAAAATATCCATTTTGTTATTTTTAAAATCTCTTATGTCTTTTCTAATAGTTGTTAGTATCCTGCCAAAAACTTCAATCTTGTCTTATAGCCCCTTGAGCATGGTAAACATAGTTATTTTAAAATCTGTGTGCAATACTTCATATTTCTGGATTCCCTGTGCATAGCTGCTATTGTCTATTTTTTTTGCTGGCTCTTGTTCATATTGTTTTGTCTCTTAGTGTGATTTCATCATATATTAAATGTTCTAATTAAAATTTGTTTATAGAAATAATTTGAAATTTAAGTCAACGTTATCACCTTCTAGAGAAAATTTACATTAGATTTCTGCCAAGCACCTATAGAAAATAACAATACAGCTTCACTATACTACAATTTCAGAGACAAATATGATTTGAAGCTGGGCTGTAGTCCTTGCAAAAGTTAATCTAGTTCAAGGTTACTCTTACTTCTATGGAGGAGCCTTTAGGGTTCCAACCCAAAACATATGGGATTACCCATGCCTCATGCCTCTTAGCGAGTCATGGACTCTTTTGCCTTCTGGACTCAAGAGTCTTTCAACATTTCTGTTTTGTATCTTTGCCATGTCTTGTAGAATTGGCAACATCCAAGGGGAAGAGCAGCTCCAAAAGGACAGCTCATATTTTTGGATTCCCATCTTCTTTGATCCAAGTCCAGTATGTCTTCACTACCTTGTTTAGTCTCTGATATACAGAAGATTTCAGGAAAGATTAAGTCTTTTTTGTGGTTATCCTCAGTGGGAGGGTTAGTCCAGTTTACCAAATCTGCAGTTACCAGAAGCAGAAGCCCCCAATCAACATTTTAGTTCCACAGTCTTTAACATGAGAAGACTACAAATGATAACCTGATAACTTTCTCTTATGAAAGACAGCAATCAGAACAAATAGAAGAGATTAACTTGGAGTACATAGACAAATGCAGTGTTTCAGATAGGCCATAGATTCAACTTCGTGTAAATCACGTGTTACCTTCCTCTCCCTGACACTCAAAACAGTCAATATAACATGGTGGGGTAAAGACAAGATAAAATGCAATAAAAACTTCCATTCAAGCAAAGTAAGGTTGAGAACATGTGGTAATCACTGCCCTGTAACAATCATCAAATCCTTCTAAACATGATTGCTATGATTCCTTCTCTACCTTAGCAGTGAAGCCAATTCCTCTGGAAGTACCTAGGTTCTGCTCTATGGTGACAATTCTCTTATCAATTTCCTTCATATTCCTCAGGTCTACCCTTTGACAGTTCTTCCTTGCCTATTTTCTTCCTTGGGTCTATAGGAAGTGAATCTTGGGAAAATAGTATGCCCTTCTTTGGGGCCTGGAAAGTTTTTACAGCTCAATTCCTATGGGTGAAAAATTGGGAGTGCAGGAGGGAAGCTAAAATGTCGAATAATCACTGGCTATTTTTAGTTCCATTTCTTTTATCCTTCTTTATTGAGGTATAGTTTACATGCAGTAAAATTCACTCTTTTTGTTGACACATTATGTATGGTTTTAAAAATGCACGTAGCTGTGGTACCCCTTTGTAGTCAACCCTTCTTCCCAACTCCAGCTTCTGGCAACTACTGATTTGTTCTCTGTATCTATTGTCTTATTTTTTCCAGGATTCATGTAAGTGGAATTATACAATATGTAGACTTTCAGTTTAGCTTCCTTGACTTAGCGTAATGTATGCACTCTGCTGCTTATATCAATAGTTATCTTTTATTGCTGAAATGTATTCCATTGCATAGATGAAGCAAAGTTTTTCTTTCTTCACTCACCAACTGAAGGATATTTGGGTTGTTTCCAGTTTGGGGTAATCATGAAAAATAAACTGCTATGAATATTCACATGTAAGTTTTTGCGTGCTTTCTTAAATCTTCATTCTTGTGGCTAAGTACCTAGGAGTGGGATTGCTGGGTTTTATGATAAGTGTATGTTTAATTTTATAAGAAACTGACAAGCTCTTTTCAAAATAGCTGTGCCATTTTGCATTTTACCAGCAATGTATGAGAGTTCCAGATGCTTCTCATCTTCACGAGCACATTGTGTGCCAGTATCTTTTTCATTTTAGCCAATCTGATAGGTGTGTAATGATATCACATTGTGGTTTAAAATTGCACTTCACTAATGACTAAGATGCTGAGGATTTTTTTTCATATGCTTATTTGCTACCTGTGTATATTCTTTGGTGAACTGTCTGTCCAAATTTTTTACTTCTTTTATATTTGAGCTATTTTTCATTTTACTGAATTTTGAGAATTATTAATATATTCTGGATACAGTGCTTGAAAAGGTATAAGTTTTGAAAACATTTTCTCCTAGTCTGTGTCTTGACTTTTTATTCTCTTAGCGTCTTTCACATAGCAGAAGATTGATCAAGTCAGATTTATCAGCTTTTTCTTCTATGGATTATGCTTAGTGTCATAGCTTGCAAATTTTTGCCTAACCGAAGATCAACAGAGACTTTCTTCTATGTTTTCTCCTCAACATCTTATAGTTTTTTGGTTTACATTTAATTCTACAGTCTATTTTAAATTAGTTTTTCTATTGAATGCAATGTATGGGTCAAGGCTCAAGGTTTGCTTTCTTTTTTATTTTTTACATATGGATGTCTGATTTTTTTCTAGCACAATTTGTTGAAAATATTAGCACCTTTGTTTTTTTTGCACCTTTGTTTTTTTTTTTTTTTTTGCACCTTTGTTTCTGGATTTTGTCTTTTGTTCCATTAATCCATACATCTGTCCTTTGAGAAATACCACACTGCCTTCACCTCTGCAACTTTATGGTAAATTTTGAATTCAGGATGTGTCAATCCCCTTACTTTACTCTTTTTCAAAAAAGAATTGGTTATTCTAATTCTTTTTTTATATAAATTCTATAACTAGCTTGCTGATATCTACAAAACATCCTGCTGGAATTTTGATTGGGATTACATTGAAGCAAAGGACCCAGTTCAGGGAGTACTGACATATTAAAAATATTGAGTCTTTCAATCCATAAACATAGCATATTTCTCCTTTTCCTGAGGTCTTTATTTCATCAGTCTTTTTTAGTTTTCAACCTACAGGTCGTGGATATAATTTATTAGAGTTACAACTAGTATTTTACAGTATTTTTTAGTGCCGTTGTATCACATGCTTTTAAAGCCTTGGTTTTTGGTTTCTCTGGCAATTCAATACCTTCAAAAACATATAGGCTTCTACAAAAATAAACGCCAACATATATGATCAACTAATATGTGACAAGGGAGCCAAGAATACAAAATAGGGGAGGGAGAGAACAAGATGGAGGATAGGAGAATGCTGAGTTTACCTCCTCTCATGAACACATCAAAAATACAACCACATGTGGAGCAACACTTGCTGGAAAAGACCTGGAGACTTGCAGAATGGCTTCTCTACAACCAAGGCTGTAAAGAAAGACCCACACAGAGTCTGGTAGGAAGGGAGAAGCAATCTGATCAGGATCCACACTCCTGGTGGGGGATCCAGAAAAGCAGGGAGAAAGAACAGGCTCTGAGAGTCTCCCTGGGGAGCAAGGGGTTTGAGTCACGTGTTAGGGAACCCAGTCCTGAGGTTCAACACCAGGAAGACAAATGCTCTTAGCTGGGGCTATAAGAAACTGAAGAGCACACACACACCCAGACTTGCATATTCACAGTCACAGTGCAGAGGCAGCAGACTCAAAACTTCCTGGGGCTCTGGCCCACTCCCCAGGACTGCCCCAGTGTGCCCCCTAGCCTGCACCAGGGACCTGATCCATCCCTGAATCACCCCTCTAGCTCTGGCACTGTTTTCCACTAGGGTGGAGGCTGCCACTGCCAATGAGAATTCTCACATTTAGAGGAAATGGAGCCAGCTCGGACCCTAGCCCTGCATCCAGCCAGGGTGGAAGCAGCCACTGCCACCATGTGTTTCCTTGCTCACATTTGGGAGGAGCAAAAATAGCTCCAGGATAGAAATTACCATCACCAGCAGGAGTAAAATCAGCTCAATAATGTTGCAACAACCCCTTCAGCCTATACTTATCCCCCAAGGCTCATAAAACAGGGAAAAAGTAAAATCAACATAGAAGCACAGCTCCAACCCCTCAGGCCCCAGCCATGACCCCAGTGAAGGCAGAGATTACATTCATACCCTAGAGAAAACTAACTCCCTCAGGGCTCTTGCTCCAGTCTCTCTGGCCCTGACTCCACCCCTAAAAGGGCATCAATGACCATTAAGCCTAGGAGAAGCTCCAGGTCACACCTGGCTCTTCATCTAGCCCCTCCAACTCCAGCCCTTCCTCCCACCAACATGGTAGCTGCCAGAACACCCTAGGGGAAGACACCTTCTCTGTTCACTTCAGATCCAGTTCTCCCGAAGTCACTGGGCACATGCAGACTGCATAGGGATACTCCCACATAAGGACATGACTTCCAAATTAGAGTAGTTAACTGTTTCACCTAATTTCATAGAGACAGAGAATGTTAAACAAAATGAGAAGACAAAGGAATATATTTCAAATGAAAGAACAAGAAAAATCTCTCAGAAAAACCCTAATGAAACAGAGATAAGTAATTTACCTGAAAAAGAGTTCAAAGCAATAGTAATAAGACTACTAACTGATCTTGGGAAAAGACTAGATGAACACAGTGAGAATTTTAATAAAGAACTAGAAAATATAAAAAGAACTAGTCAGAGATGAAGAATACAATAAATGAAATGAAAAATACATTAAAAGAAATTAAAAACATATTAGGTGATACAGTCTGGAAGACAGAATAATGGAACACTGCCACAGAGCAGAATAAAGAAAAAAGAATGAAAAGAAATGAGGACAAATTATGAGACCTCTGGGACAACATCAAGAGCACTAACATTCACATTATAGGGGTATCTGAAGGAAAAGAGAGAGAAAGGGCATGAGAAAATATTTGAAGAGACAATAGCTGAAAACTTTCTTAACCTGGGAACGGAAACAGTCACCCAAGTCCAGGAAGCTCAGAGAGTCCCATACAGGATAAATCCAAAGAGGAACACACCGAGACACATAGTAATCAAATAGATAAAAATTAAAGATAAAGAGAAAATATTAAAAGCAACAAGGAAAAAGCAAAAATAACATATAAGAGAACTTCCTTAAGGCTACTGGCTGATTTTTAGCAGAAACTCTGAAGGCCAGAAGAGAGTCTCATGACATAGTTCAAGTGATGAAAGGGAAAAACCTATCAATTCTCTACCCAGCAAGGCTCTCATTCAGACTTGAGGAAGACATTAAAAGTTTCACAGACAAGCAAAAGCTAAAAGAACTCGGCATCACCAAACCAGCTTTAAAACAAATGCTAAAGAAACTTCTCTAGGTAGAATAGAAAAGGCCACAACTAGAAACAATAAAATTACAAAACAAGAACACTCACTGGTATGCCAAACAAAGGCAGGAACTCATCCACATAGAAACTAGTAGGGAAATTAAAAGACAAAAGTAGTAAAAATCTTCTGTATTCACAATAAGCAGTTAAGGGATTCAGAAACAATTAGATGTAAAATAGGACGTCAAAACCAGTAACCTTGATGGGAGGAGAGTATAAATGCAGGGTATGTAAAATGCATTTGATACAAAAATAAATAAATAAACAAAATGCATTTGAATCAGCAACTTAAAACAACCATGTATATACGTAGACTGCTATACCAAAACCTCATGGTAACTGCAAACCAAAAATCTATAATAAATATACACACACAAGAGAAAAAGGAATCCAAATGCAGCACTATAGATAGTCATCAAATCACAAGAGAAGAGAACAAAAGAAGAAAGGAGAAAAAAGACCTACAAAAACAAATTCAAAACAATTAACTAAATGGCAATAAGAACATACATATTGATAATTACTTTAAATGTAAATGGATTAAGTGCTCCAACCAAAGACATAGACTGGCTGAATGGATACAAAAACAAGACCCATATATACTGCTGTCTACAAGAGACCCACTTCAGATCTAGAGACTATACAGACTGAACTTGAGAAGATAGAAAAAGTCATTCCATTCAAATGAAAATCAAAAGAAACCTGGAGTAGCAATACTTATACCAGAAAAAGTAAACTTTAAAATAAACACAGTTACAAGAGACAAAGAAGGACACTACATAATGCTCAAGGGATCAATCCAAGAAGATATAACAATTGTAAGTATATATGCATCTAACATATGAACACCTCAATATATAACTTGTTAACAGACATAATACATATGCACCCAACATAGGAGCACCTCAATATATAAGACAAAGTTTAACAGAAATAAAAGGAGAAACTGACAGTAACATAATCATAGTGGTGTTACTGTCATCCACTTACATCAATGCACAAATCAACTGGACAGAAAATCAGTAAGGAAACACAGGTCTTAAATAACACATTAGAAAAGATGGACTTAATTGATATTTATAGAGCATTCCATTCGAAAGCAGCAGAATACACATTCTTTTTGAGTGCACATGAAACATTCTCCAGGATAAATCATATGTTGGGCCACAAAGCAAGCACTGGTAAATTTAAGAAAATTGAAATCATATCAAGCACCTTTTCTGACAGCAACACTATGAGATTAGAAATCAACTACAAGAAAAAAAAATGCAACAAACACAAACACGTGGAGGCTAAACAATATGCTACTAAACAACCAATGGGTCACTGAAGAAATCAAAGAGGAAATCAAAAAAATATCTAGAGACAAATGAAAACAAAAACACAACAATCCAAACCTATGGGATGCAGCAAAAGTAGTTCTAAGAGGGAAGTTTATAGTGATACAAGCTTACCTCAGTAAACAAGAAAAATCTCAAATAAACAACCTAACCTTACACCTAAAGAAACTAGAGAAAGAAGAACAAACAAAAGCCAAAGTTAGTCAAAGGAAATAAATCATAAATATTAGAGCAGAAATAAATGGAATAGAGACTAAAAAAACAAAAGAAAAGATCAATGAAACTAAAAGCTGGTTCTTTGAAAAGATAAACAAAATTGATAAAACTTTAGCCAGACTCATCAAGAAAAAAAAAAAAAAGAGAGGATGCAAACCAATGACATCAGAAATGAAAGAAAAATTACAACCAACAACACAGAAATACAAAAGACCATAAGAGACTACTATGAGCAACTATATGCCAGAAAAATGGACAACCTAGAAGAAATGGACAAATTCTTAGAAAGGTACAATTTGCCAACACTGAACCAGGAAGAAATAGAAAATATGAACAGATCAATTACCAGTACTGAAATTGAATCAGTAATTTAAAAACTACCAACAAACAAAAGTCCAGGACCAGATGGCCTCACTGGTGAATTCTACCAAACATTTACAGAAGAGTTAACACCTATCCTTCTGAAACTATTCCAGAAATTGCAGAGGAAGGAACACTTCTGAACTCATTCTATGAGGTCACCATCACCCCGATATCAAAATCAGACAAAGATACCACAAAAAAAAAATTACAGGCCAGTATCACTGATAAACATAGATGCAAAAATCATCAACCAAATACTAGCAAACTGAATCCAATAATACATTAAAAGGATCATACACCAAGATCAAGTGGGATTTATCCCAGGGATGCAAGGATTTTTCAATATCCACAAGTCAACATTAACAAATTGAATAAAAACCATATGATAATCTCAATAGGTGCAGAAAAAGCTTTTGATAAAATTCAACATCCATTTATGATAAAAAAAATCTTCAGAAAATGGGCACGGAGGGAACATAGTTCAACATAATAAAAGCTATATATGGCAAACTCACAGCTAACATCATACTCAATTGTGAAAAGCAGAAAGCATTTTCTCTAAGATCAGGAACAAGACAAGGATGCCCACTCTTGCCACTTTTATTCAACATAGTTTTTATAAGTCTTAGCCCCAGCAATCAGAGAAGAAAAAGAAATAAAATGAATCTAAACTGGAAAAGAAGTAAAACTGTCACAGTTTTCAGATAACATGATACTATACATAGAAAATCCTAAAGACACTACCAGAAAACTACTAGTGCACATCAATGAATTTGGTTAAAGTTATAGGATACAAAATTAATACACATAAATATGTTGCATTTCTATACACTCCTATGAAATATTGGAAAGAGAAATTAAGGAAACAATTCCATTTACCATTGCATCAAAAAGAATAAAATACCTAGGAATAAACTTACCTAAGGAAGCAAAGGATCTATACTCCAAAAACTATCAGACACTGATGAAAGAAATTGAAGATGACACAAACATATGGAAAGATATACTGTGTTTTTAGATTGGAAGAATCAATATTGCTAAAATGACCACACTACCCAAGGCAATCTACAGATTCAAAGCAATCCCTATCAAATTACCAATGGCATTTTTCACAAAACTAGAGTAAAAAAATTTTTTTAATTTGTTTGGAAACACAAAAGACTTCAAATAGCCAAAACTATCTTGAGAAAGAAGAATGGAGTACGGGGAATCATGCTCCTTGACTTCAGACTACACTACAAAGCTATAGTAATCACAACAGTGTGGTACTGGCACAAAAACAGATACATAGATTGATGGAATAGGATAGAAAGCCCAGAAAGAAACCCACACACTTATGGTCAATTAAGCTATAACAAAGGAGGAAACAATATACAGTGGAGAAAAGACAGTCTCTTCAATAAGTGGTGCTGGGAAAACTGGACAGCTACGTGTAAAAGAATGATATTAGAACATTCTCTATCATCATATACGAAAATAAACTCAAAATGGATTAAAGACCTAAATGTAAGACCAGATACTATAAAACTCCTAGAGGAAAACATAGGCAGAACACTGTTTGACATAAATCACAGGAACATTTATTTTTTGGATCCACCTCCTAGAATAATGGAAATAAAAACAAAAATAAACAAAGGGGATCTAATTAAACATAAAAGCTTTTGCACAGCAAAGGAAACTATAAATAAAACAAAAAGACAACCTACAGAATGGGAGAAAATATTTGCAAATGATGCAACTGACAAGGGATTAATTTCTAAAATATACAAACAGCTCATACAGCTCAATATCAAAAAAAAAAACAATCCAACTAAAAATTGGGCAGAAGACTGAATAGACATTTTTCCAAAGAAGGCATACAGATGGCCAACATGCCCATGAAAAGATGCTAACATCACTACTCCTTGGGGAAATGCAAATCAAAATCACAAAGAGATATTACTTCACACCTGTCCGAATGGCTATCCTCAAAAAGACAACAAATAGTAAATGTTAGCAAAGATGTAGAGAAAAGGGAACACTTGTACACTGCTGGTGGGAATATAAATTGGTAGAGTCATGATGGAAAACATTATGGCACTTCCTCAAAAAACTAAAAATAGAATTACCATATGATCCATGTCGTATGATCCATATCATATGAACTCCTGGGTATATATGCAAAGAAAATGAAAACACTAATTTGAAAAGATGTATGCAGCCCAATGTTCATAGCAGCATTATTTACAATAGCCAAGATACAGTAGCAACCTAAGTATCCATTAACAGATGAATGGATAAAGAATATGTGGTATATATACACAATGGAATGTCAGCCCTAAAAAGAATGAAATTTTGCCAGTTTCAACAAAATGGATGGACCTAAAAGGGATTATTCTTAGTGAAGTAAGGCAAACTAAGAAAGATGAATACTGTATGTTTTCCCTTATATGTGGAATCTAAAAAAATAACATACAAATGAATATAACAAAACAGAAATTGACTCACAGATACAGAGAACAAACTAGTGGTTACCAGTGGGGAGGGGATGGAGGTGGGGCAAAATAGAGGAAGAAGATTAAGAGGTACTAACAACTAGGTATAAAATAAATAAAATACAGGGATGTGATTTACAGCACAGGTAATATATCCAATATTTTATAATAACTTTAAACAGAGTATAATGTATGAAAATGCTGAATCACTATGTTGTAAATCTGAAACTAATATAATATTGTAAATCAATTATACTTAAATAATAAAAAACAGTATACATAATGGAATAAGTATAGTCACTTCAATAAATGGTGTTGGGAAAACTGTATGAATGCATGTAGAAAAATGAAATTGTATCTCTACCTCACACCACTCAAAAAATTAACTAAAAATGTGTTAAAGACTTAAACACAATACCTGAAACTATAAAACTCCTACAAGAAAATGTTACAGAAAAAGCCCTATGACATTGGTCTTGAATATGACATCAAAAGAAACAAAAGCAAAAATCGAGTAGGGGAACTCCATCAAACTATAAAACTTCTGCACAGCAAAAGAAACAATCAACAGAATGAAAAGACAAACTATTGAATGGGAGAAAATATTTGCAAACCACATATTTGATATGGGACTAATATCCAGCATATTAAAGGAGTTCACACTGCTCAGTAACAAAAAAAAAACTGACTTAAAAATGGGCAAAGGACATGAAAATGCTCAATATCACTCATTATCAGAGAAATGCAAATCAAAACTACAATGAGGTATTACCTCACACCAGTCAAATGGCCATCATTTAAAAGTCCACGAATGATAAATGCTGGAGAGGCTGTGGAGAAAAGGGAACCCTCCTACACTGTTGGTGGGAATGTAGTTTGGTGCAGCCACTATGGAAAACAGTATGGAGATTCCTCAAAAGACTAAAAATATACTTATCATATGATCCAGCAATCCTACTCCTGGGCATATATCCGGAGGGAACTCTAATTCCAAAAGATACATGTACCACAATTTTCAGAGCAGCACTATTTACAATAGCCAAGACATGGAAACAACCTAAATGTCCATGGACAGAAGTTGTGGTATATTTATACAATGGAATACAAACTCAGCCATTAAAAACTAATAAAATAATGCCATTTACAGCAACATGGATGGACTTAGAGATCGTCACTCTAAGTGAAGTAAGCCAGAAAGAGAAAGAAAAATACCATATGATACCACTCATATGTGGAATCTAAAAGAAAAGAAAAAATAGGATACTATGAACTCATCTACAAAACAGAAACAGACTCACAGGTATAGTAAACAATCATGGTTATCAGGGGAAAGGGGGTGGGAAGGGATAAATTTGGGAGTTAGAGATTGCAAATGTTAACCACTATATATAAAAAAAGATAAACAAATTTCTTCTGTATAGCACAGGCAAGTATATTCAATATCTTGTAATTACCTTCAATGAAAAAGAATATGAACATGAATATATGTATGTATATACATATTGTGTATACATTGTGCTGTACATCAGAAATTGATACATTGTAACTGACTATACTTCAATAAAAAAAAAATGGGTAGAGGAACTGAAGAGATACTTTTCCAAAAAAGATATATAAATGGACAACAGGTACAAGAAAAAATGTTCAACATGACTAATCATTAGGAAAATGGAAATTAAAACCATGAGATACCACTTCACTCATGTTGGAATGGCTACCATCAAAAAACAAGAGATAACCAGTGTCAGCAAGGATGTGGAGAAAAGGAAATCTTTGCACACTGGTGGTGGGAACATAAATTGTTACAGCCACTATGGAAAACAGTATGGAGGTTCCCCACAAAATTAAAAATACAACTTCTATATGATGTAGCAATCCCACTTTGGGATATATATCCAAAGAAAATGAAAACAGGATATTGAAGAGATACGTGCACTCTCATATTCACTGCAGCATTATTCACAATAGCCAAGATATGGAAATAACCTAAGTGTCAACAAATGAATGCGTAAAGAAGATGTGTTACATACATGCACACAATGGAGTATTATTCATCCATGAGAAAGAAGGAGACATTGCCATTTGTGAAAACATGGATGGACCTTGAGGGCATTATGCCAAGTGAGATAAATTCAGAGAAAAGTAAACACTGTATATCACTTATATGCAGAACCTAAAATAGCCAAACTCATAGAAACAGAATAGAATGATGGTTAGTATGGACTTGGGGGTGGGAGAAATGGGGAGATGTTGGTCAAAGGGTACCACCTTCCAGTTAGAAGATGAATAAATTCGGGGGATCTAATACACAGCATTGTGAATATAGTTAACAATATTGTATTACCAACTTCAAAGTTGCTGAAAGAAGATCTTAAGCATTTCTCACCACAAAAAAAGAAATGGTAACTATGTGATGTGATAGAGGTGTTAGCTATAGTGGTAACCATATTGCCATATATAAGTGCATCAAATCAACACATTGTACCCCTTAAAGTTAAACAATGTTATATGTCAATTATATCTCAAAAAAGCTGGGAAACAAACAACAGCAAATAAAACCTATAGGCTTCTACTCTCACTACTTCTCTACAGTCCCATGAGGGAGTAAGCACAAAGAAAGATCTTTTCTAGTCTTAGTTTTTAATCCTGTCTCTGTTTTTGTTTGTTTGTTTGTTTTTGTTTTTTGCTTCTCTGTTTTGCCTGGCTCTTTCTATCTCAATGCAATGGTGGATTCCTGGAGATAATCTAAAAATAGATTTGAGTGGGAAGGAAATTCTCTTACTTTGATTTTTGCTGGATCCCACTGTCAGGAAGAAAACACTTAACTGGAGGTTCCTGAAGAAGACTTAGGGCCAAAATTTTATCTCCTGTTTATACTGTCTTATTGATTACCACTGATTTCTTTTGGAGTATTAACAGTAGTTGGTTCTCCAAATTATAGGAATCTTAGTAAAATCAGATCATAATCCATGAGTATAGCATGCTTCCTTTTGTCTATCTCTGGACTGCATTGTCTCCCTTGGAAGACAACTCAGCAGCTAAAAGCAGTACAAAGCAAAAGACATACCAACATACTGAATTTTTAAAATCATTTCCTGCAACACTGCAGCCTCAGTCAGAAGCATGCAGTCTGACTCCCAAAATATCCTAGGTGATTGTTTCACCTTTAACCAAAGTCCACCATCCTTCGGTCTGAAAAAATCTGACTGTCACCTGCTGCCTAGCCATTCTTACTTTTACAAGATATTAAGAAGCAATGAATTTTCTCTGTCACATGCAGAGAAAATAATCAATACCCCTAATGATATTAGAGAAGATATTGCAACTATGAAATAATAAAATGATGTTATTTTAAAAGGAAGATAAAGAAAATGAAAAAACAACTCTAGGAAAATAGTATGAAAGCAAAAATAGAAACTCAGTAATAAGAAAGAGTAAAAAATGTGGAAAATGAGACAACAAAAGAATATGCAATGACTCCCTGCATCTAAATGAATTGAAATCATATTTAGAAAACGGGTGGAGAAAATATGAGTGAATCAGTGCTAACAACACAGGAAATCAAACAACAACAAAATAATTATTAATTCCAAGGAAAATACAAAGTTGTAGATGAAACTGAAAGTATCATAGTATACTACCTGGCTCACCTGTTAATTGCATTTACATAGTCAAAGCACTGTAAACACATTGTTCTTATAATGGGAAAATGAAAGAACGGGAAAAGTGTGTGAGGTGTGGGTATAAGTATAAATGTGTAAAAGAGCAAAATTTGCATATGCCATAATAAGAAGTCAACAGATGTCTAAAACTGAAAAATCAAGACATAGTAAAATAAACATTTAGTTCAGAAATAATAAGGTAAGTATCAAAAGTTAAGATATTAAGATTAAATGTTGCTGCCTCTGGAGAGGAGAAAATGGGGGAAGAGTACTACTGTTTTTATAACAAGCTTTGTAGAGATATTTATTTTTTTAAAACCATGTGCCCAAATGCAACAAGAATAAGAAAACATAACCCTGCCAGGATTCTACAACTTAAATATATAGTCATCCCTCTGTATTCACAGGGAATTTCTTCCAGGAGCCCTGGGGATACTAGAATCTTCAGATGCTCAAGACTTTACATAAAATGATGTAGTGTTTGCATATAACCTACGCACATCCTCTGGATACTTTAAATCATCTCTAGATTATTTATAATACCTAATACAAGGTAAATGCTCTATAAGTAGTTGTAAATACAATATAAATGCTATGTAAATAGTTGCCAGTGAATGGCAAATTCAAGTTTTGCTTTTGGAACTTTCTGGAATTTTTTTTCCAAATATTTTCAACCAGTGGTTGGTTGAATCCATGAGTGCCTATGGATATGGAGGGCTAACTGTAGTTCCAGATTAAACAAAAGCACTAGAATTTGGCACTCCATCTTTTTCATGACTATCAGTCACAGGCTTCTATAAAGAGTCTGAGCCTTTTGAAATTTTTCATTAGTGTCTTCTATGAGTCCCAATTAACTTTAAACAGCAAGATAGAATCCTTGCAAAGTGAATGAGGAGGATGGATAGTGGTCTTCAGAGAAGAAATGATAAGCAAAAAGAACAGAAGAGGCATTTCAAGGGCATTCTGAATTTAAAAAGAAAAAAATTTCAAACAGTGTAGCATTCTATGTTCAGCTGAGAAATAATAACAAAAGAAGGCACATCAGTTTGGTTTGTGTAGCTATCAGAGATTGAAAGACTTTGTTTCCAAACAAAGGTTCTAGCATAACATCATTATAATCTGAAAAAAGGTTATCATAGAAGTGTGAACCATCTCCGCACGTGTACTGGTTTTGTGCAACAGAGCGCTATAGTTCTAGCCAAACATGAAGATAGCTACAACCATCAGTTAATTCATATCATGTGTGACAGTATTAAAGCAATTTAATACTATATTGGAAACTAAATAGGACAAAACTTCCTCAATTGCTTTCAGGTGCTCCATGCACCTACCCTCCAACCTTACCTCCAGAACTTAAAAAAAAATTAATGAAGTGATGTGGTTAGTTACCTAGTAAGTAAAGGTTTTTAAAAATTTTTTGCTAAAGATGAAAAACACACCTGGGAAAGTAGCATGGAATGGGCCCCTGACAGTGTTTTTAAAAATATAAACTTTAAGACTGGGGTGAAAACAGGTATACAGGCATACCTTGGAGCCATTGTGAATTCAGTTCCACACCACCACAATAAAGCAAATATCCCAATAAAGCAAGTCACATAATTTTTTTTGGTTTTCCAGTGCATATAAAAATTACAATTATACTACCTTGTAGTCTATTGAGTGTGTAATACCATTATGCCTTAAAAAACAATGTAAGTATCTTAATTTAAAAAATACATTGTTGCTAAAAAATGCTAACAATCATCTGAGCCTTCAGCCAATCTTTGCTGCTGAAGGGTCTTACCTCGATGTTGATGGCTGCTGATCAAGGTGGTGTTTGCTGAAGGTTGGGGTTGCTGTGGCAATTCCTTAAAATAAAACTGTAATGAAGTCTGCCACATGAACTGACTTTTCCTTTCATGAACAATGCCTCTGTAGCACGTAATGCTGTTATAATAGCATTTTACACACAGTAGAACATTTTTTAAAATTGGGGTCATTCCTCTCAAAACCTGCCATTACTTTATCAACTAAATTTATGTAATACTCTAAATCGTCAGTTGTCATTTCAACAATTTTCACTGCATCTTCACCAGGAGTAGATTCCACCTCAAGAAACAACTTTCTTTGCTCACCCATAAGAAGCAACTCCTCAGTAAGTCTCAACAGTGGACTTAAAATATTCAGTTAATCCTGTGCTGTCATCTGGGCTTTGTTGTTCCATTTATAGAGCACAGGCAGAGTCAATTTAGTATAATTCTTAAGGGTCCTAGTATT
Source organism: Camelus bactrianus (assembly GCF_048773025.1). Lineage (NCBI taxonomy): Eukaryota > Metazoa > Chordata > Mammalia > Artiodactyla > Camelidae > Camelus > Camelus bactrianus. Next base: position 83,376,498 of record NC_133575.1, read on the forward strand.
CTTAGAATGGTAAGCAAGCACTGGCTTCAATTTAAAGTCACCAGTTGCACTAGCCCCTAACAGAGTCAGCCTGTCCTTTGAATCTTTGAAGCCAGGCATTGGCTTTTACTCGTTAGCTATGAAAGTCCTAGATGGCATCTTCTTCCAATATAAGGCAGTTTTGTCTACATTGAAAATTTGTTGTTTAGTGTAACCACCTTCACTAATTATCCTTAGCTAGATCTTCTGGATAACGTGCTGCAATTTCTACATCAGCACTTTCTCCTTCACCTTGTACTTTGATGTTATGGAGATGGCTTCTTTCCTTAATCCTCATGAACCAACCTCTGCTGGCTTCATACTTTTCTTCTGCAGCCTCCTCACCTCTCAGCACTCACAGAAACAAAGCGAGTTAGGGCCTTTCTCTGGATGAGGCTTTGACTTAAGGAAATGTTGTGGCTGGTTTAATGTTCTATCCAAACCACGAAAACTTTCTCCATTATCAACAATAAAGCTGTTTCGCTTTCTTATCATTCATGTGTTCACTGGAGTAGCACTTTAATTTCCTTCAAGAATCTTTGCATTCACAACTTGGCTAACTGGTGCAAGAGACCTAGTTTTTGGCGTATCCTGGGACATGCCTGGGTATATATCCACGCGTACGCCTGCCTCGCTAAGCTTAATCATTTCTAGCTTTTGATTTAAAGTGAGAGATGTGTGACTCTTCCTTTCACTTGAACACTTAGAGACCATGTAGGGTTATTAATTAGCTTGAGTTCAATATGGTTGTGTCTTAGGGAACTGGGAGATCCGAGGAGAGGGAGAGAGATGAGGGAACGGCCTGTCAGTGGAGCAGTCGGAACATGCACAACATTTATAGATTAAGTTCATCATCTCATATGGGCAGAGTTGGTGGCACCCAAAACAATTAACATAGTAACATCAAAGATCACTGATTACAGATCACCATAACAAATGTAATAATAATGAAAAAGTTTGAAACATTGGGAGAATTACCAAAATGCAAAGCAGAAACAAGAATTGAGCTAATGGTGTTAGAAAAAATGGCACCAATAGACCTACTCTATGAAGAGTTGCCACAAACCTTCAATTTGTAGGGAAAAAAAAGTGCACTATTTGTGAAGAACAATAAGGTGAAGCACAGTAAAACAAGGTATGTCTGTAATAACAGGGGAATGGATTAGAATGATACCTTCAAGTTGAAAATAATGTTGTTAAAAATAACATCAAACCTCACACATTCTGCTTCATTGATTACAGTTATGCAAAATCATGAGTCTACATTGAAAGATGGAAAAAGAAATGAGCCCTATAGAGTTTAATATTTAATGGGTTCTACTTTCTGTAAAAATGTTGAAGTATATAATAATTCCACTAAGCCTGTTTGTGTCAAACACCTAGGAGTTATCTTTGATTCATTCCTGTCCCTCGCACTAAATCCAATCCCTCTGCAACTTCTGTAAACTTTACTTCCAAAATATATCCCAACTTTGTCTACTTATCTCTACCTCCACTACTATCACCTTTATCAGGAGCACTAAAATATTCTCCTGACTGGTCTCTCAGCTTCCACACTTGACCACCATCAATTCAAGTGTCAGTAGAGTGTCAATTTTAAAACACGTCAGATTATGTCACTCTCCAGCTAAAACCTCACCAATGGCTGCCCATTGCATCTAGAATAAACTCTGATTCCTTACCCCAACCTACAAACCCCTCCTTGATGTGGCCCCCCGCTCTTTGACCTCATGATGCTCCAGCACCCTGCATTGTTTCTGTTCCTCCAGCACTCCAAGCTCATGCCTGCTTTATGCCTTGTGCTTTCTGTTCCTCTGCCTGGAATCCTTCCTTTGATCTTTGCTTGGCTCATCCTTCTTGGCATTTTCATCTCAAAACCAATGTTCTCTCCTTTGAGAAGGAGCTTCTCTGATCACCCCACACAGTTATATTTTCTATCATATCACCCAGTTCCGTTTTTTAAACAGCACTTTTCACCACCTGGTATTTTCTTATTCATTTAAGTACTTGGCTATGTTACTCCCTAGCAGTATGTAAACTCCGTGAGATTAAAGACATTCTTATTCACTGCCATATCTGCAGTTCCTAAAACACTGTCTGGAACGTATCTGATCTGTGATAAATATTTTTAAATAAATGAATAAAAAGAATGGATGAAAACCAATTCATATTTAATAATTTAAAGAGATGTTCAATTATTAAGATTTTTGGCTCCAAGGGCACACAGTAAAGCTTACTCTCTGTGGATGGTTAAAAATAAGGAGCAATCTGAATATATAGCAACTGGAAGGTATATGTCTGTCCTCTTCCTACCTATTTCAGAAACATTAGAAATCACTTGTCCCTAACCTCTCATTTTTTTTCAAAAGAGTAAACAAAGATAAATAGGATCGAATGATCACATAGCTAGTAAGTTGCAGAAATGTTACTAGAACCCACCTGGCCTGAGTTCCAGAGCAGTGTTCTTTCTACACCTTTTTTATTACTAAAAATCGATATTTTTGCCTTTATCAAAGATTTGTTCTGTTCTAGCATAACAAAGCTTAAAAGGCAGGTCTTTCGTGAAGAGACCTAGTGAATCAAAGAAAGAAGTTTTACTTATGAGTATGTGGTCTGCCACGGGTGAGTACTTGAAATTGTAAAACAAAGATAAATCACACATGTTCGATTCTCAGGAAAAACTAGTACTTAGCTAAAGCTGAATGATGACATATAGAAGTTAGAGATTCACTGCAATACAGTTGCTAAAAGTAATTTGTAGCATGGCAAAATGTCACAGGTGATGATTAAACTTTAACATATTAGACTTTCAACTCACAGAAAGATTGTGTATAGTAATTCAGTTTCCATTCCAAGTAACAAATTTAAAGAAATATTTCCCACCTAGGGCTATGCTTTTATTTTAGTTCTAGTAGGTTGAGTGAGATTTTGTTTTTAAATTTAAGGTCCGAATAGCCAAAACTCAACTTAACCTGGACGTCTGAAAACCTTCAAAACTGATTTATAGGATTAATAATATTTTTAAAGTTTTCCAGGTCACAGCATGATTTCAATCATTTTCACAGTACAAACATCCTAAAACTCACAATTAATGGTTATAGTACCTCCAGATCATATGCATTACAGGACAGGAGACTGATCCTTATGTTCTCAAGCACAAATTCCTTTGGGTATAAAATGGATGAAACAAAGGAGTCACAAGCTGTCAGAATGTGACAAGTATGCATTTGCAAATCAAGCGAAAGTATTAGGTGACTAACACAGAGCGAGGACAGGCAGGGAGCATGAAAGACAATAGATTATCCCTGTCCTCCAGAAATTTACAATCTTGTTGATGAGAAAAAAATTTACATTAAAAAACCACAATTGTATTGTACACATATGTACACAGAGTGTAAAATCATAGAAAATAAGTAAACTTTAAAAGGAAAGTAACTCTTCCCTGATAAATATCAGCTTGTACTATTAGGTACTGTGAATAGGGTTTCTCAGCTTACACGTCTCACTTTTTGGAGTGCTCTCAGCTTTGATTCTATAACGCCTCAAAGATTCCAGAGGAGTGCTGAACCATGTGACAAAGTCTTCAGGTGGACCTTGAAGCAATCTTTAAAGAAATCTTTTTAGGTAGGCAAAAGGTTTTGTTTGGTTTGATTTTTGTTTTTTAATTCTGAAAGCACCAGTTTTATTTTCCAAAGGACACCTCTTTTCAGATGTAAATATAACTTTCTTAAACCCTATTCAAATGTTAACATTATTCCTATCTGAATGCCAATTAACAAAAAGAAGGAATACTTTAATACTTAGTTCTTGATTTTGAAACTATGTGAAATACTGATGTTTCCCTCTTTGAACCAGATTTTTCTTTAAGGTATCTTTTCTTTGATTGTAAAATATATCATATATGCAGAAGACTGTGTAAAATACATATGTGCAGTTTAAATAACTACATACTGAATGCCCATGTAACCATCACTTAGGTTAAGAAATAAGATCCCAGGTATTTTTAATGCATTGTCACAGAAGGAAGGGAGCATTTTACTGTGAGATAGAGTCTAAATTTCCTTGTTGTTTCTTAATAAAAAATGAAAAATTTCCCCCCTTATTTCTCCTTTGACATCTTAGTCCCAAATTTGGAAAAGATCCTAAAGTAAAGAAGTACAAACATCTTACCTTCTAACCCCTTTACATAAATTCTTTACATAATAGTTCATGACTCTCTCTGATGATGTATTTATGGGGAAGGAGGGAACATGTAATTAATGAAGAATGAAATATTTTAAATAGATGCTGCTGGTGTTTTTATAATTATGATTTATTATCCTGTATTGTTGCTATTTTTAATAAACTTCATGTGAAAAAGTTGGACAAGGAAGAATGATTAACAAGCCTAAACAAAACATGGTCTCTAATATGACTCTCAAGTGCATTGGCCCTAAATACCGAAGACTACATTAAATGATGTTTCCTCTTTTGCAAAAAATAATGCATTGTTTTCTGGGCTTATCACCTTCTGTTGTATTTTGCATTTAGGTAAAATCCTTCATTCAACAAGTAGTTACTGAGTTCAGTGCAGTACTAAGCACCACGAAGGGGTGAACAAAAGTAGAAAGACATAATCCCTGCCTTCAGGGGGGCTTAAAAACACTGGGGAAGATAAAGCATCCACTAATGAGGCAACTGAAAAGTACTTACAATCCATAAACAATCATCTGAGAGTAAAGTGCAGGCTGAATACAGAAACTCACCAAACTAAAAGTGGTTATACTTCCAAAGCAGTTTGTAAGAGTGTTGTTTTGAACTTAGAACACATTTTACTGACAGAACTATTATAAATAAATGCTGATTGGATTTCTAGGTTTGCCAAAAGAAACTCATTGAATTCACAATATATGGAAATTCTCTCTGTATATTGCCAGGGAAATATAGTAGAAAGTGAAAGTGTTGTAATACTAAGTTAGACAAAAAGGGAAAATAAAAATGATTATGAAATAGGTTCATAAAGCATATCTCGACATATTCTGAATGCAGATGCTTGAGCAAGAGCATGTTTAGTTAAAGCAGATAGATGAAGACTGCTGTGGGGATTCTGAATGGGACTCCATCAAGGGCACTTGCAGTCACTGAGGTATCGCTACTTTAACTTCAAAATATGTATTTTTCATTTCCGTTGACTCATTCAACAAATATTTATTGAGGTTCTCTACTATGTGTCAAGCTCTGTTCTAGGCACCAGGAATACATGGTGAGAGGACATAGAGAACACACAGGAGCACAGGGAACTCCTATTCTAGTGGGGGGCTGGGAGGGAAAAACAATAGTGTCAAGAAGTGATCCCTGCATTTCTTTGATTCATCTTCACCATTACTGTATGTTTATGACCGACATTAATTTTCTATTAACCGCCCTATATGATCAGTGTTGTAACCGTTCTTTGTTCCCAAGTGGAACTAAAGAAGGCAGGGGGAAATATCAGATACAGACATTTCCTGAGGTTTCTGACAACAACCAAAAGATGGGAAGAGGATATGTGTTGGAGAAGATTACCTCAGCTATGATCAATGAAAAGAAAAAATGGGCATGAATCCTTTGAGGAAAAAGGGCATTCCATCAGGCAGACATCACCAAGCCTTGCCATCAGTCATGGAGCACCTGAGCACCATTAAAAGCAATCTGGAGGAGGAGGTAGTCGGCATTGGCCGGTTAAACCTGTCTTGGACATGGCTTTTCTCTTCTTTCTCTCCCTGCCTCCTTCCCTGCTTCCGTTCCTCCCTTCCTCCCTCCTTCCCTCCCCCCCCTCCTTCCTTCCTTTTCTCCTTCCTTCCTTGAAGCAAACATGTATTGGTGATTGCCAGGCACTGTACTAAGCATTAGGGACACAAAGATGAATATAACACAGTCCTGGTCCTGGTCCTAGTGCAGTTTGTAGTCTAAAACAGTGTTCCCATCTCAGGGATTAGTTTTATCCAGGGGTAGTACTTTTGACTACTTAACAACCCATGTAGTACAAGTCTACCAATCAGAATATATGCCATTCAAGGTTCCAGAGTAGGGTCCTGGAAACCCACTACTGTGCCAGTAGTTAACCTTGTAGTGACTGTATAGTAGAGAGGTGGGAGGTCCTGAGGGAGGGGTTGGAGTAGCCAGGACAATTGGGTAGGTAACAGCACTTGGGAGGAGGGGGCTCATGGTAGGAACTGTTTACCAAGTGATATAAAAGTATTAGTCATGTTAACAATGACTGTCATTTAACAATGATATGACTGTATCAATGGGTACTGCTTAAGTCCTTAGCACTACCTACATCCAATGCTTAGGAAAACAAGGCAGTGGTTGTAGGGAGTTGATGTGAGTGAGGGAAGCGTTCCTCAGTGAGTCTTGAGATTAGTCTTGAGAAAGAAGATCCGCATTCATTGATGGTTAGGAAGGGGAGGACATTTAGGCACAAGAAATAGCCTAAGAACGACAGAAATGGATAAATCATGTATAGAATGCCATCAAAAGCGAACTTAATTGGAGGTGTGGGTGTTGAGAATGTATTGTAAATAAGATGAGGAGTGAATTTAGAAGAATGGGCTGTGTATAGCAAGGAAGAAAGGGGTTGGTGGTGTCAACTGGGAAGAGGGAAACGTATATGCTAGGGTTAGGAGTTCAGTTCTGACATAGCAGAAAAAAGCGGGGAGGGCTACTCTGTATGTCCTTGAGCATTATGATGAAAGCAACGTATGAGGGAAGGTATTCTGTTGACTATATGGAGACTGAAGAAGGGTAAGACCAGTTTAAGAGGCTACTTCAGCAACCCTGGTAGGATTAATTAGGGCATGGACCAGGATGGTGACTGTGGAAATGAAAGAAAGGGTTCAATCTGACACATATTGCAAGACGTTGTGAGGGGCAAAGAAAGAGGCATCAATGCTAAGCATAATATATTACATCTTAAATATGATAGGTGGTTTTCTAAAAACTCGAAGAAAAATGTAAGTCTCCAATACTAACCCCTTTAAAATAGCAAGTTTAAATAGTAATGATCCTATTTAACTTACAAAATAAAGATCCTAACTTTTGAATATGCGGCAGTATGCATTAATCATCTTTTGACATTGAGAACAAGGTTCCTGTATGATACCAATCAGAAACAGCATTGAGCTGAATTTTTTATTATTCATTCATATTAACACAGAAAATGTGTAGGGTATGAAATCATTGAAATGTATGTGAAATCTGCTAGATTTCATTGTTCTGATGTTTAGTTGACTTACTAAAAGTCATTTCCAAATGAAAGTTTTCTCTTTTGAAGGCGGGAAGAAATGCGTGATTTTTAACTGAGTTAATTTTCAATTGACTCCTAAGACAACAGGGAAGCTTTGGGAGCCTAATTAAACCTTGTATTTGCTCTAATTACTTTAGCCACGGACTGCTAGGAAACAAAAGCAGCAAACAGACCTGTTCTGTGTGCAGCAGTCAGGCATTTGATGGTTGTTTTCTCCAGCAGAGATTTTGAGTAGCATAGAGGTAAAGAAGTGGAGATGCAAAGCCATTATCTGCAAGCGGTGGCTGTAGCCACAAATCACAGGGCAGCCCTTATTCCTGCATAGTGTAGAAAACATCATTCATCGTGCATGATTTTATTTATGTCCTAACAGAGAAAGCAATCATCATCACTAGCATCATCAAGGTAGCATCACATTTTTATCAGCATAATTGGATGTTAGCTCACAAAGACTATAGAGTTAATACTTAAAGGACAATTTCTATATTGGGCAAGAATAATAGTGCTTTCATACTGGTTACTTTTTCCTCTTAGGCTTGATTCTTTTGAATCATGTCTGTATTTAATGTAACGGTTTAATTTTCAAGCTAAGTAAATCCACGCTTCTATCACCCATTTTGATATCAGGACAAGTGGAGTTTAGAAGACTGATGATCATGTGTATGAGGGAAAAAGCAGATGAGTTCTTATTAGTAGGGACTACTCAATTCAGTCAAACAACTGCAAACAGAATTCACAGGAAATTCCTTTTAAAGGCACACCCCATTAAAGGCATATTTCATTAGATAGAAACTGTTTTAAAGGTACTGTGGCTATATTTATCCATTTGCTTTAGTTTCTAGATGTAAAATGCCAGCTGAAATGCTTGACTTTTTTTCCCCTCAGCTAAACTGATAAACAAATGAGAAATATTGTAGGTTTTATTGCTTCTTGTCTTTTCTTTTTTAATCTGTGTTTGAGATTGATTCAGAGTCCAGACTTTATAGAAATTACAACTTCAGCTTTCTGAGGTAACTTGTCCTAAATATAAAAACAAAAAATGAAGAGACAGGAATCTACAAGCAAAGGACAGCAGAGCATTAAAAGCAACCATCTGGTGAGTTCAGGCCAAATACAAAGTCTCTACTTTTTGCCTGAACCATTTAGAGGTCTGTGCCACCCCTCTGCTTTATTTTGCCTATGGAAACCTGACCTAAACTAAACAACTATTCTATATCATTAAGTTGTCCAGGAAGATGAAAGTTTAAATATATGTCAGGCAAGCGGCAGCATCTGGTGCAATTCAGTAATGATCGTCTCCTCCAGAGAGCTTCAGTGTTGGAACAACTTTTACAACTGAGGGGATTTGGTTAAACTACGAAGAGAAAATAACATTCTTCTAGCCACACTTTCTCCCTGTTCACAAATACTAATATTTACCACATCCTCTCCCATCGCAGGAGACATACTAAGTAAAATCCCTCTGTGAATTATCTCACTATATCTCTAATTCCATTTTGTTGTAGTCAGATAATATACTTTGGGGTATTAATAATCTTTCATTGTAATCATTTAAAAATTATTTTCATGCTTGTTTTTTTTTTTAACACATTGATTAGCCCTAGGAATTTCCCTCTATAGTAGAGAATATGTCTTTACCAAGTACTGTTTAAGAGTGCTACGTAACATTTAACAAGCTCTCTTATAGTCTGTTGATAGGAGAACAAATTTAGTTCTCTCTTTAAAAGAGCAAATAAGCTTAAATATGAGTTCATTTAAAACATGGTTAGAACTGATCCTGGGGACATTTGTGTGTCAGTAGCTCCCTTCTAAACTGCACTCCAAACCTGATTGTGCCAAATTTACACATCTTTCAAAACACTAGAGAATCTAGTTTAAAGGTGATGTTTTTCATCAACAGAGTAGGAAAAAAACTTGCAACAAATACGACAAAGTTTTAATGTCTTTATTATGTAAACAAGTCACACATAGTAAGGAAAAAAACACTAAGAATAAAGTAGGTAAGGCAAAGGATATAAGACACTTCAGAAGATAATCTTTTGTCAGTAAATATATATTAATAAGTTTTTTTAAGCTCACAAGTAAAAACATGCAAATTAAAAAACAGTGGCATGTTTCACCCATCTTTTCGGTGATTTTTTAAAATAACAGTGTACAATTCTGGCAATCACAGTGGTGACAGGGTAAAGTGATATAATATTTTTGAAAAATAACACATCAGATGTTCATATATTTTAACCCAGTAATTCCACTCCTTGCTTACTAACCCATGACAATAATTCTAAACATTTTTAAAAAGCTATAGGTTCAAGATGTTCATTGCAGCATTATTTATAATATTGAAAAAAATGAAAACTACCTAAATACCTCAGAGCAGAGGGATGATTAAGTACATTAATACACAACTGCCTAGACTATTTTCCTGGGTTTTCAATGATGTTTAGGTTGATCCATAATAACATGGACCAATGTTATCACGTAATATTAAGTGAAGAGAACAAGATACACTATTATATACACGGTAAGCCTACCACTCTAGGAAAAGATTCTATAAAGACATGAAGATTTTAAAATCTATTATTCTCAGTATTTTCCAAGTTATATTTAACATGCAGTTTAATGTTTTTCAATACATTTTAAAATGTCACATTTTTATTCAAAGCACTTTCAAATGCATTGCCTTGTTTACAAAACAGTTCTAGCTAGAGTAAAACTCGGTGCTTGGAAAGCCTTATGAAATATTTTAATACCTATCATAAAAATCTCAAATTATTTTATCCATTACCATTTTGATTATCAGTGGAAGGAATCTTCTTTATCTGTGACTAGGCAGCTGAAACATGTGGGGAGCAGCTCTAGTCCTGGCTCTGTCAGCATCCACACTTGTTCTATCTCTAGCCTCTTTCAGAAATCACGGCTGCTCCTAGCACCTGTGAATATACTGTGCTTATAAACCAGTGGCAGCAGAGGGAATGATAACGACTGTTTCTAATATTTTGGAGAGAACCAAAACCAATTTCTTTTTTTCCAAAATGGGAGCACCCAAAAGGAGCCATTCCTCCAAATGTGTTTATTCTGTTTCTAACAGAGAACAAATTCTTACGAGGGCAGGGATGAAGGTTATTTTTATGATGTATACACTGCCTAGTTTACTGTTCGATTTTATAAATAATACGCTCTGCAGCATCTACCAAAGGGCAAAGGTGAACCGGCATTGCATTCTTTCAGAAATACCAAGTCTCCCTCCCCCTACCCCAACCCAAATCCCTCTTTGCAGTTGTGGTCACTCCTTTGACATTATAATGTAACATCGACCCATCTCTACAGTTAGGAAGCTGAAATCCTAGTAAAAGACAAACTGAGAGAAAGAGGGAGGGACGGAGGGAGGGAGACGGAGGGAGGGAAGGAGGGAAAAAGAGGGAGGGAAGCAGGGAGAGAGGGAGAGAGAGAGAAATTAAGAAACACCTCAGGAGGCTGCACTTACACTCCAGCTGTTTTTCCAGAAACAGGGGAGGCAGTGGTTCTTATTTTTGTGGTGTCAAGTTGTAGACTGTAATTCAGCAGAAATCTTTTCTTGACGCGAGAGATACGAAAGATATTCTAGGCTATGTGTTCAATATGATCCTTTGTTCTAAGTATGGGCTTTTCTTTTTCTAAAGTTTTTCGGTTTCGATCAAGGAAAGGGAAACAATATTATTTTGAAATTCTCTTAAACGCTTCTTTAAAACCATCTCCCATGGGAAAAATATCACGACAGCTTAACACTGATATATTTCAGTAAAAATCGAGTCCGATTTTTTTTCAACATGGCTGCATACTTTATAGGCCCCCAAATTTGTGCGTTCGTAGTCATCATTAATCAAATGGCCAGAAACAGCATCTTCAGCCAACCTGAGTTTCGTGGGCTAAAAATGCGCTCTGACGAAAGATGATGTTCATTTTGAAGGCATAGCTGTTATGTGTATGCCTTAGACTCGCGGGCTTTTGTCAGGGCTGGAGCGGGCTCGGGAGTGCCTGCAGCGCGATGGGCGGCAGGTCTGAGGGCCCTGGTCGTTAACACGTTTCCAGGGGGTGCCCACACTTTCCCCAGAGACTCTCAGCTCGAGGTGCGCGGCAGGAGTCAGTGAACCAGACTGTGACAGAAATAGAGAAATTATGTGAGGGACGGGAAGAAAAAGAGAGGGTGCCCGGCTCAGTGCCCTGGTCACCGTGGCTCGGGGATTTGCACTAGTTTATCACTACCATTAACAGCTGCTTGCAGAGGGTTGTTTACCGCCCGAACGCGCGACGACCAGACAGCGGAGCCCACTCCAGGGCCCACGCCACGCCTCCTTGCCCCTCAGCTCCCCTCCTGCCCCCCAAACTAATTACTTCTGGGCCCGCCTTGCTGCCGGACACTCCCATTGGCTCCCACCCCATCCAATGAGAACCTCGCAACAGTTTCACCTGGCTCCCGCTTCCCAAATAAACAAACAAACCGTCCCGCGACCGTGCCAGCTCTCCTCCTCAGCGCCGCCCGAGACGGTTGCGCTCCGCCCCCTCCGCCACCTCTCGCCCCCTCTAGCCAATCGAGCCCTGGCTGTGGTGCCCCCTCCCGGCCCCGAACACAGGCCGCTCTCCCCTCCTCCCCCCTCGAACTTCTCCCGCCCGCTCGTGCCTCCGTGTACTCTTTAGGACCAGCGTGGCCCCAGAGCCCCGCCTCCTCTCGTTGGTCCTCCCAAGGCCCACAAGCCGAGAGATTCACCAAGAAGGTCTAGGCCGGGTTGGAGGTGGCCCCGCCTCTCGGGCCCGCCGCCCCCTCCCTTACGCACCTCTACTGGCGGTGGCTCGCGCCCCTCCACTGCACTGGTAGCAGGAGCTGCAGCGGCCGCCGCGTGAGGCAGCGGTCACGTGTTGTTTTGCCCGCCGCCGCGCGCTTGGAGTGGAGTGGGCGGGGGCGCGAGCCAAGGCGGGAGGGGGCTGGGGCGGGCGGACGAGGGTAGACAGCCTCTTCCCCCAATCCTCCCTTCCCCGAGCCCCCCCTCCTCCTTGCTCACCTTAAAACCATCGTGCATCACCATGGCGAGTTGCTCCTTCGCTCGCGACCAGGCGACAAGGAGGCTGAGAGCGGCAGCAGCGGCAACGGCGGCAGCTCTAGCTGCGGTGGCGACCACCCCACTTCTTTCCTCGGGAACCCCGACCGCACTCATTGGGTCCGGGTCGTCTTGTCCGGGAGCCATGTGGCTCTCCACGGCCACTGGCTCCCGGTCAGACTCCGAGTCCGATGAGGAGGACCTCCCCGTCGGGGACGAAGTCTGCAAACGCGGCTACCTGCGGAAGCAGAAGCATGGGCACAGGCGCTACTTCGTGCTCAAACTCGAGACCGCCGACGCCCCAGCTCGGCTGGAATACTACGAAAATGCCAGGAAGTTCCGGCACAGTGTCCGCGCCGCGGCGGCTGCAGCGGCGGCGGCCGCCTCTGGCGCCGCGGTCCCCGCGCTCATCCCACCGCGGCGCGTGATTACCCTGTACCAGTGCTTCTCTGTGAGCCAGCGGGCCGACGCAAGGTACCGACACCTCATCGCTCTTTTCACCCAGGACGAGTACTTCGCTATGGTGGCCGAGAACGAGTCGGAGCAAGAGAGCTGGTACTTGCTGCTCAGCCGCCTCATCCTCGAGAGCAAGCGCCGCCGCTGCGGCACGCCCGGCGCGCAGCCGGATGGAGAACCGGCGGCGCTGGCGGCTGCAGCGGCGGCGGAGCCACCCTTCTACAAAGATGTGTGGCAGGTAATAGTCAAACCCAGGGGGCTGGGGCACAGGAAAGAGCTGAGCGGCGTGTTCCGGCTATGTCTTACCGACGAGGAGGTTGTGTTTGTGAGGCTAAATACCGAAGTGGCCAGCGTGGTCGTCCAGCTCCTGAGCATCCGTCGCTGCGGGCACTCGGAGCAGTATTTCTTCTTGGAAGTCGGCAGGTCCACCGTCATCGGCCCAGGAGAGCTCTGGATGCAGGTCGATGACTGTGTGGTGGCCCAAAACATGCACGAGCTATTTTTGGAGAAGATGAGAGCCTTGTGTGCAGACGAATACAGAGCCCGCTGCCGCAGCTACAGCATCAGCATCGGCGCCCACCTGTTAACCCTGCTGTCCGCTAGGAGGCACCTGGACATGCTGCCGCTGGAACCCAGCGGCTGGCTCAGAAGGTCCCGCTTTGAGCAGTTTTGCCACCTCAGAGCCATCGGTGACGGGGAAGACGAGATGCTCCTCACCAGGCGCTGCATAACACCCAGTGAGCCTGTGCCCCCTTCCAGGCGAGGAAGACTGCACCTGCCCAGAACGCGCAGGTCCAGGAGAGCAATTTCAGTGCCAGCTGGCTTTTTTCGGCGCTTAGCACCCAGCCCTGTGCGTGCCCCGCACCCAGAAGCCCCCAACGAGGGAACTTGCCTGTCTTCTGAAGCATCTGGTTCCGGCTCTGGCAACTCTGGGGAAGAAGGCAGTCCTCAGGGCAAAGAGGATCAGGAAGGAAACAGAGGCGACTATATGCCCATGAACAACTGGGGCTCAGGAAATGGCCGAGGCTCAGGAGGTGGACAGGGTTCGAGTGGCCAAGGCTCCAGTAGCCAGAGCTCAGGAGGAAACCAGTGCTCAGGCAGGGGGCACGGCTCTGGAAGTGGCCAGGGCTCAAGTGGCAGCCAGGGCTCAAGTGGCCAGGGATCCAGGGGCCAAGGTGCAGGAGGAAACCAGTGCTCAGGAGATGGCCAGGGTACCACCGGTGGGCACGGCTCAGGCAGTGGTCAGGGAGCTGGAGGTGGACACGGCTCAGGCCGTGGCCAGGGGCCTGGAGATGGTCATGGCTCAGGTGGTGGCAAGAACTCTGGTGGGGGCAAAGGCTCAGGAAGTGGCAAAGGCTCGGATGGCGATGGTGAACGTGGGAAATCTCTGAAGAAAAGATCCTACTTTGGCAAATTAACTCAGAGCAAGCAACAGCAAATGCCACCACCTCTACCACCTCCCCCTCCACCCCCGCCAGTTGCAGCAACTGGTGGGAAAGGGAAGTCTGGAGGAAGGTTCCGACTTTATTTCTGTGCCGACAGAGGAGCCACAAAAGAACGCAAAGAAGCCAAAGAAGTTAAAGACACAGAGACCCCAGAAGGTGCAGCTCGGGGTCCTTACAGAGCCAGAGCTTTTGATGAAGATGAGGATGACCCATATGTGCCAATGAGGCCAGGGGTGGCTGCCCCTCTCGCAAGCTCCAGTGATTATATGCCAATGGCTCCTCAAAATGTCTCTTCTTCGAAAAAGCGCCACTCTCGATCACCTTTTGAAGATTCGAGGGGTTACATGATGATGTTTCCCAGAGTGAGCCCACCACCTGCCCCAAGCCCTCCAAAAGTCCCTGATCCTGATAAAGAGGATGACTCAAAGGACAATGACAGTGACAGTGACTACATGTTTATGGCTCCTGGAGCTGGTGCAATTCCAAAAAACCCCAGAAGTCCCCAGGGAGGCTCTTCCTCCAAAAGTTGGAGCTCCTACTTCTCTCTGCCAAATCCTTTTCGGAGCTCCCCGCTGGGACGGAGTGACCACAGTGAGTATGTACCAATGTTACCTGGAAAATTCCTGGGGAAGGGCCTTGACAAAGAAGCCTCATCTACCGGTGGCCCCGAAGATGTAGCTTCAAAGCCTTCAGTTGCGGGGTCATTCTCAAAGCCTAGAGACGGAGGATCACCTTCAAAGCCTTCAGGTGATGGGCCCCCCAAGAACAAGGCTAAGAGACCTAACCGACTTTCTTTTATTACAAAAGGAAATAAAATCAAGCCAAAACCACAAAAGCCCACACATGAGCAGAAAGAAGTTGACAGTGCTAGCGACTACGTCAACATTGACTTCCCCAAGAGAGACAGGAATACGCCAGCTCCTCGTATTCAAAGACTGCCAGATTTGTGGGGCATAATTGCCGACCCCAGACAGTTCGCCTTTTCTAATTACGTGAATGTGAAGTTCGGAGTGCCATTTCCAAATCCAGCAAACGACCTCTCAGATCTTTTAAGAGCTATTCCAGGTGCCAACCCCTTCTCTCTGGACGGTGCTAGGTGGCCACTTCCGCCTCTTCCTCCCAGTGCTACAGGTAATGATGCTAATGAGGAAGAAGGTGACTACATTGAAGTGATTTTCAACCCAGCGATGACACCAGCCGTGCCTTTTGCTGACAGTGCCATTCGCTACGATGCTGAAACAGGTCGAATCTACGTGGTCGACCCATTTTCGGAGTGCTGTATGGACATTTCTCTCTCCCCTAGCCGCTGCTCGGAGCCACCACCTGTAGCTAGGCTGCTGTTGGAAGGACAGCTAGAGAGAAGACGCCCTCAAAGCCGCTCGCAAAGTTTCTCTGCATCCGCCAGAGCCGCTGTCTCGGCTTTCCCAACCGACAACCTGGAGAGAGATCTCTCCGCCTCCTTCGCATCGGCGGCGACCGCCGCGCCAGCCTTACCCGTGGGCCGGGCTTTAGCCGCCGCCTCCGCCCTCGTCGCGGCCCCGGGCATCGGCGCAGCGGCTGCGGGCTTGGAGGCCGCTGCTGGATTTGACTCCGCCTCTGCCCGCTGGTTCCAACCTGTTGCGAATGCTGCGGGTGCCGAAGCGGTAAGGGGGCCCCGAGACGCTGCGGGTGGCTCGAACCCTAGAGCCCCAAACCCATCGGCAGACTCTGCCGGAGGTGAGAATGGGGCCGGCGGGGCTGCCGCTGCAGCTGCCGCTCCCCCTCCATCGCCTGGCCGCGGCCGGGTGCGGAGCCCCCTAGAGCGAGACGATTCTGACAACGACGACAAGTACGTGAGGATGGACTTTGCCAGACCTGACAACAAGAAGTTCGACTCTCCCCAAAGAGGTTGGTAATTTTAGAATTCATTTCCCCAAAGTTAATAGTTGTTGCTTAATGAATCGATACACTACTCTGTCTACAGTGTTAGGAAAAGATGAGTTACTATTTCATTCACCGGTGCTTATTTAGCATGGAAAGTAGAATTCAGTTTTAATTATCCATGCAATACCTTGTGATCTTTACAAAAACTTAACTTCTCATCTAAGTTTCTGTATCTAGAAAGAACCGATTATCAATTAAACATTGATTCTGCATTTTAGGAGTAGTTAAAACTTACAGATCTGTAGCATGTGGATGCTTTCAAATATCCTTCCCTAACGCGTAATGCTTTATGCAAACAGGACGTCGTAAACTGAATCCCATCAACTCATTTTCAAATCAACAAGTTAAAGCGGCTTTTCTACAAATGCACATATTTAATGATAGGAAAATTAATAAGAGCGTCGAATATTAAGCAATAACAGTCAACTGTTAACATTTGGGGGAGGATGACATTCTCCTCTGAAAGTTACTTTTTAAAAAGCAGTCATTGTTATGCTGGTTTGCTGTGATTCACCAAGGTTAAACCTCAATTGTTAGCTGGAATGTCTGCAGGGAACAAAACGTAAATAATCCAAAACAACAGGTGATTAAAAGAAGAGGGTATTTGGCTCTGGAATGTGTTTTTTTGTGTTGATTTGTTTTGTTTTTACACAGGATGAATAGCCAGGAACCTTGAGCATTTCTTTTCTATGTCACTAATAGTGACAGGCAAGTTCACCTTTGCTGTGCCTCATTTTCTTCATAACTCCCCCCAAACAGGGTATGGTGACAACATGCTAATGAGTATGAATATTGCTTGAAAGGTTTAAAAAGCATTTAAAACATTCTAATTGCTGCGTCTTCTGGGCAATCCAGTAAAGCAATATAATAAGGCCGGAGGAAGACCTGACCCCAGGGGCAGCCTACCCTGGAACATTGCAAGCTTTTTTAAAGGGTTACTTTTTCAAAGGAAGAAATAAGAAAGAATAGAATCTGTCAGACTTGAAAATAAGACTTCAAGTAAATCTACTGTGTACATTGTGCAGTGTTGTTACCAATGTGTCTGGAGACATTCTCAAGAAATGATTTTGGAAGATGATGTCTCCATAGTCTCGACTGCCTTCCCTCTTTACCAGAATGTCCTTCTTTTCCAGTGAAGAGGAGGGATGGACCCCAGCAGTTTTCATTCCAGTAGTCAGTTTAGTGAAGATTTTTGCTTTGCTTGCTGTGTGGAATGCTTTTGTGATTGGATCTCTGCCCACTGTGCTCGATCAGGCAGAACAAGTCGGGGACTGATCACAACAGTCACCTAACAAGCTCCCTATTTAGTGCAGGTGTAGTCCCCCTCCCCTCTCTCCCCCTGCTTTAGAAAACTTGCCATACAAAAACTCACGTCTGCAGCACGGACACATTAAAGAGTGATCATTAAAACGACAAAAGGATGCTTTGGCTTGCAGATCTCCTTTAAATTGTGAGCTCCCCCCCCAACCCGCGCGCGCGCGCGCGCGCGCGCACACACACACACACGTGCGCGTGCACACACACACACACAGGATCACCACTACTACCAGTACTATGCATTTAAAATATATAATTCTTTTTCCAAGGATTTAATTCATAACCAGCTTTTCAAGAACAGCTCTATTTTTTATTCTGTAAAGCACACCTGGAAATTGGCCTTAAACTATTGTTTGAGTCTAACTGCTGAAGACCCCATTTATGATACTAATGTAAGTGTTCATTGCTGTCTGTGTCACTGCAGTACTTTGGAAAGGGCCAGTGTTCATAGAGGTTTGTCTACACTTTCCACTACTCTGCTTAAGCAAAGATTAAAATTAGTGAAAATTCCTTTGTTCCTTAAAAAAAGAAAAACACCCTGGCTTCCCAAAGATTATCTAGATCCTCAAATAATTATCACTATTTTAGCATAAGTTACTGATTTATAAATAACTTCAAATAACTTTATAGCTATGTTTGAGGTTTAATGTTCCCTAAACGCATTGTTCACTGAGCAAGTGCCTAACTTTATTGAGTACCTATAGCAAGGAGGCTGTATCTCACAGGGAGGTTGGTGCTTAGGTTGAAACAAGAGAGTGAATGTGGAAGCACTTTGGACCTTTACAGCACTTTACAAATAGAAAATATTTTTATTTTGTCGTTGGATTAACAAGCACTGCAGATTCAACAGTTTGAACAGATGATTTAGTTTCTTGCAAAAATGATTGAGACCAAGAGTGATTAAGACACATAATTTGCTGAGATGTATAAAAGGAAGGATATACAGAAGGAACTCATTGAAGGAAATGTCTTTTGCTACCATTTTCATGTAAATTGATATGGTACAATGTTGCCTGTGAAGTGTTAAGAACAGGCTGGATAATTTTGAGCATTTTGGGGCTATGGAAACATTTTCACCCATTTCTGATCTCCCTTCACCTTCCTATCTAACATGAAAAAAAGAGATCATGTCAGAAAACAATAAATCTGCTTTGACAAAAGAACAAAGGCACAGTCTTTATTAGGAGTTATGTATCCCCCAGGGTAATTTTAATTTATGGCAAATGCTTAGAACAGTGCCTGGCACGGAGTAAGTGTTGTACCTGATTTGTTACACAACTATTATTATTGTTGTTACTGTTATCATTTTTATTACCTTTAGAAACACAAAGCAAAATTAAAATTCTGTGTCCCCCGATCCCACTTTTCGGTTAGTCACTACTTTCCTTTAAAATGGTTTACATGCTTGTCCAGTGTTGGCCTCTTTATGATTGGGGTCTGTTTGTAACTTAAGTCAAATGAAGCGAGACTGTAGGCATCGAGATAACGTTTTTCATATAACCTGAAATTAGTATATAATCTCATTCACCTACAGTCACATTGCATCTAATACTTTAAAGCCATTTGTTCAAGGGAATTAGAAAGAAGCTCTCAGAAATATAACCTGGACTTGACTCTTAAAAATGAAATAATTTTAAAAGTGTGAAGTCTTAGGATTTCCAACACATGAGTTATAAATATTAGCATTTAGGAGGAGAATGCAATTTCCCATATGGTTTAGTCTCACTCTTGACCCACGAGTGCATTTTTGTCTCTTTTACTGCTGTATCTGATGTAAATTTTATAGTTTAAAGGGAGTTAAGGTTAAAAATTCACTGATTTTTCCATTTCAGAGATGGGAACATAAGATCAGCTCTAGGAGGAGTGAGAGAATTGGCCAGCCAAATTAGTAATGTTATAATAGCACTTGGTATTAAAAAGCAGAAAAAAATCTGTAGTAATTACCTTTTGAAATTTTAGACACTGTTATTAACATGAAGGAGGTATAAGCTTCTTTTCAGTGCACTACTGCCAAATCCTCTTGCTATAAATTCTAGGTGCCGAGAGCAAATTTTTTTTTGCTGTATTGGACTTATTTTTTATAAATTACTAGAATAAAATCTCCATATAGTAGAGATTTCTCAGTCACCATTGATGGGTCACTTATTTTAGGCAACATTCATCCCCACCCACACACAAAAAACTGGACAGTCATTTGAAGTAGAGGTGTTTGATCTATAATAATTAAAGAAGACTTCATTCAATTAAAATTAACTAAAGTTATTGGCAGTCATTATTCATTTGTATTCACTCTATTTTAAGAGTGATGCTTCTAGGATAAAAATTGTGGCCACTAGCAAAATATCTCCTTTAAACAAGGACTAGGACTTTAATTGAACACAGCAGAGTATCACACATGCATAAAAACTCAAACAAGATACCTTACTTTCTTTTCCTCTCCCTAATTGCCAAACATGAACCAAAATACTTCAGAGTCATTGGCAGGGAGCTGCTTTGGGAACAAATTTGGGCTTCTTAGAGTGACCCCCAAATTTTCATGATGGAATACATAAGGGTAACCAGTATAGGGAAAAACAAGGAATATTGTGTGTGATTATAAGGTATTGCTGTTAACTTGTCAACTTACTGATTGAGGAAATGCTTTACAGCTGCATATTGCCTTATAATTTGCAAAGCACATTTACATTCATTATTTTACTGGGGGATGGTAGGTACTGGAACTGAAGCCGGTGTTAAGGATTTTCTCATGGTCAAAGAGGTAAGTGGTCGAGTTAAAAAATCAAACCCATTCATCTGATTTCAAGCCCAGTGCTCCACCCAAAACACCACACTGCCCCTTCATCAGATGTTCAAAATCTGTTATTTTCCTATTGATGAAAGATTATGACACAGGCAAGGATTGGGAACATTTACAAGTTTTCTCAAAGTTGATAGTATCCAATTTTGTTGTAATTTACTTAATCAGAGTGTTAAAACTGTGAACCATCCGCCAGAGCTTGGGTAATGTTCATTACATTGAACTGTTTGCCATAGCTTTAGAATACAAGAATTCGACCTGTTCTGGAATTGAATGACACAAATAGCGTGTTTATCTATTTGGATCCCACGGAAGTGTTGAAAGGAATAAAAATGAAATGAGGGGGACATTCAGTAAACTTCCATTAATGGTCATTTCCTTAACTGAAGTTAGATATGTGTGATTTTCCTAATAATCCGTTGACATTTGTCACTTACAGCAAAAAGTCTTTTAATTTTATTTTTCCATATGTATAAAATCTGATACTCGAATCTGCACCATCATGTTGGGCAAAATGGGATAAAATGAGATAGGTGGAGGGAAAAGCGCTGTCGAAATAGATGCTCTTCATTTGTTTAAAAAGTAGATTTGCTTTTGGCAGTCAGGCAAGTAGCATTTTGAAGCCTTGAAAATCAAATCCTCTCCTTGGGACATAAAAATCCCTGTTTAAAATTAAATTCATTTTGTTTAGCACCTTTTTTTTTAATGCTTTAAGACTATGTAAAAATAGCTCAGACATTTTATTGGCAGTATTGGAAAAGAGCTTTTGTAAAATACTTAATTAAAGCCTGCAGTATGTTTTGTCTAAGAGGTGCTGTCAGGCTCTTAGATGGTGAGGATCATTTACTGGAAAACGCTGCTTGGTCCTGAGTAAGAAATGAGAGATGAAAAAGGCTACCTTTTATAATAATGAAATGAATACATTACAGCACACTCAGTTTTTACCACAGCTATTAGACTGCTCATTTTAAAGCTATTGATAAAATTGCCAAGATAACGCACTTACCATACGAAATTAAAATATATTCTCCAGCAATTCTGCATCGGTTATCAGTTGTGCAGCGACAGGTCTTCAATTTCCATCTTCTTTTGGAAATGGTAGGCTGTACTTGAGACACAGGAATTTGTAAAGATTTTTTTTTAATGTAGATATATGTCATCGTTTAGATTTGCCTTCTGTTAGAGGATGCCTTACAATTTCTGGCTGAGGGCTTAATTCCTTTTTGAATTAATGGAAAATATGTACTTAAATATTTATTTCATGAAAGGAGAAAGTTATTGCTATTTTCCCCCAGCTTCCTGACATCCTATTTCTTTCTTTCTTTCTTTCTTTCTTTTTTTTTTTTCTTTTGAAGTATAGTTGATTTACAATGTGTGTTAGTTTCTGGTGTATAGTGATTCAATTCTACATGTACATATATATATTCTTTTCCACATTCTTTTGGTTAGGGTTGCATTGGTTGCATTACGTCTTACCCTCACCGTGCCCTTTGCCAAACTTGCGTCTCTCATTTCAGGAAAACATGCCCTTTCCCAGCCTCTCTCTGGCCGTAAAGGTGAGGGCCACTCTGGGAGGCCCGCAGGGCCCATGGGGGGCTTACTTCCCCAGACGATGCTCGCCCTGTTCACCGCCTGCTCGCAGGGACAGGCTTCCTTGCAGCACTGCTTGTTCTGCAGGTCCTGGGCTGTGCTGCCTGCTCTACTGTCACTGGTTGGCACGGAGGCAGCTGGGCCGGTGTTTAAAGCTGTTTTCATGGTTGGATTGACCACAATATGTTTGATGCTAGCCAGACCTTCTGGATTTACCGAATATCCAGTTCCCCATAAATTGCTGTCACTTTAGCTAGTTTTCACGATTTATAGAATTTCCCTCTCTATGATTACTCATTTTCTACCGTAGAGTGGACACTTACAGAGAGACTATCAATGAAGTCGGTCTCTAAATTCATCTGGAAAATTATTCACATGGGCACCCACAGTCCCCTTGAAAATCTGACCAAGAAATGTGATTTTTTAAACTCCTGCTTTTTTGTACATTGTGTCTCCAGCCTTGAAGGCATATCAATACTGTCCTCACCCTCAGGATACCGCCCCCTCCAACACACACAGCCACGAAGGACTCCTTATTGTGGCTGCAGCTCTTACCATAGTTTCTATTGCTACCCTGCCCCGAGTTATTCCAGCTCCTTGACCTTAGGGGCCACTATTCTTATTGCCATGGCTAGAAGAGACCTTTGCCAGGAGTCTCACGTTGAAACTTCAAAGACATCTCCCCATGGAAATGATGTTAATAGTGACCACTGGGTGCAGTCAAAACAGTTCTCTCAGCTCAGGAACTGCGTAGGTTTAGTCTAGGCATGTGTAGATGAACCTACGAACCTATCCAATCCACCATGTATTTATAACATTGTTTCTGTAGGATAATTTATTCTGAGTTTCAGCTAAACAGTGAGCCTTGGAATATGTCTCTTTTGTAAATTGGAGACTGCCTATATTAGAATTCTAGTAACTGGCATTCTTTAAGTCGGCAGTAACTAGGCAGCAGAGTGAAGTGGCCCAAGTGTCTGTTGGGAGGTAGTGGACAAGCTGACCTGGGACGAAAATCCTGTCTCTGTACCCAGATAATCAGGACTGCAGTGAACCCGCATAAGTGGTGCCGGGCAGCGCAGGGCAGGTGTGAAACAATTGAGCTGACTTTTGAGGAGTTGGAGGTTTACAAGTGTCATCCATTTCCCTTAACAGATTTTTTGAGCATTCCGTCACAAAACCGTTGCCGCCATGAGGAGAAGCATATTTGATCTTCTCATCTGTGAAGGAGACAGTAGTCTGGTATGATTGGTGTTGTAAGGCTAGCAGCAAGTATTGCTAGTTTTCACCCTTGAGGGACAGCACTTAGATTTTTGTCAAGCTCTAGAGAGTCATCTTCCTATAATAGATTTCTAGGGCACAGAAAGGTGTGGTGATCTGTTCTCATTGGAAAAAAAGAAAACTATATATAAGCCAGAGGTGATGCTAAGCTAAATCATATAACTATATCATTATACATTCATCTTTAGGGTATAGGCTTTCATTTTTCTTCATTCCCTTTCATTCGTCCTCAATGCTTTACTTGTCGGGCCCGGCTTGTTCGTGATCACCAGTCTAGATAGCATGTTGACTAATAAATGGAATGAAAAATTTTCAAAAAAATTTAAAAACAATTTTTTTTGAGTTCTAGGAAGATTGGAGTTAAAAAGTTAAGTAAGGCCATGAGACTGGGGAGAGTGGAAAGAGAATGAGAGAATAACTGGATAGTTACAGTCCGGGCTTCTCTGGGAAGGGGAACCATTGCCATGTTGGACTCCACACTGTAAGAGAGGCAGGTTGAGGATTCACATAAAGAGACCTGGGATGTCCTGAAGGACTGGACTTCCCAGCTCGCCCTACAAATTTCCAGGGATATTGAAGTCATGTAGGCTTTATTTGTATATTAAAGATTAATGGTTAGGTTTAGGTTCTATTATACAAATAGAAACAGAAAAGTTTACTGTGTTTGTTCTTGAGAAGAAAATGATGCCTGCCGGATTTGAGGGGCAGGGGTAGGAAAATGTTTTGACCCATCAGAATCTATTGAGGTTTTCTCCCTTAGAGAGAAAAATTAACTTGAAGATTATACCGCTCCTTAAAAGGGGTGGAATTAACTTGTCATTACAAAGATCTCTGAGTAGTCAGAAAGTAAGAGGACCCAATAATGTAATTATTTATAACCGGTCAGTATCAAGTGGAAGTAATACATCAAAATCAAACCACATAATTGAAAGCATTGCCATATACCTTTCTGGTGATGGACTGATATCAAAGTGAACTGGAAACAGAACTAAGATATGATTGTCAGCCCTTTGATTCATTTTGCAGACAGTTTCTGATGGCGTTTTAATCTCGAATTGCTTTCCCTTGTCACCCAGCAAGCTCCTGGGTTATTTCCTATGCTGTTCTTTGGAATGTGCTCCAGGAATGTAAACTCATTTTAATATTGGCCTAAGTAAAACAGGATTACCAAGGTAAATCTGCGGCTCAGGTTCCCATAATGCATTTCAAAAGCAAATTAAATTATTTTGGGATTATCTTGTTTTCGATTGCATTATTGCTTTCTACTAGCATGGTTAATCAAGAGTTGACAAATATATTTGGTAAAGTAAACTTGAAATCACACCAGTATTTGCTAGGTTTTAGTGTGTTATCAAGCATTCACTCCCTGCTGCTGCGTAGGTGTTATAAGAAAGCAACTGAAATATGAAACAAATTTTAGTAGCCCATGTCATTCTTTAGAAAGTAGAGAAGAAAGAAAAACAACCCTAATAGCAACAAGTGCCCCGAATTTCAGGCTTAGTATAATGTTGATGGCATAGTTATATGGAGCTTAATTTGTATTTTCTAGGAAAAATACATACGATATACAGTATATTATAGAGGGTAGTAAGAATTCCCGTTTAAAGCTCATTCCGTGTACTACAGATTAACATATATTTATATTAAAATAAAATAGTAAACCAAATTTTATGTGATACCTTTCTAACCTTGAATTTCTGTTAAAAACCTCTAGCTGATAGCATTTTCAAAATTCGATGATGCTAGTCCAGTCTAATTTTGCAGGGGATAACTGAGTTGCTAGTATGTACTCTCAAGGTTAATGTGTTGCTATTACAGACACCTTTCGTCCTGTGTAAACTTGATAAATACATAGAATCTAAAATTTCCCACTGCTGACAGGAAAACGTCATATCTTTATTTATCTAAGGTGTTAATTTTTTTTAAACCTTTTAATGTGGTTGAACATCCTTATACAACGAATCGTGATGAATAACCACAAGTTCATGGGAGGGGAATGGAGGCCTTTGATGCTTCACCCAGATGCAAGCTGTTACATTTTAAAAACCTCTGATGAAAGAATGAATAGTTAAAATGTATGCTGCTGGTTTAATACAAGATCTTGTACTTGAAGCCTACTCTGGGGGATGCTCTCCTTGGATTCTCTGAGAGTGGCTGTAATGAAATAGGAGATTTGGTAGTTTGATGTGACCTGAAAGTACCACTCGCATCCCATAATCAATTTGCTGACCATTTATCCCCATCCCTTCTCCAGTCTAGCACCTTCTTCAATGTACCAGATACCCTTCCTCTGCCCCACTCCCGATTATGCACCCTCTCAATAAGCAGAAGGCCAAGAGAGTAATACCAGAACTTCTTTTTATTAGACAGATGGGGATTTCAAGCAAATCTCCTTTGCAGGTATGATTTTGCTCTTTTAGACATTTAGTGATTATGGCTATCACCAAGGCTGTGCTGAAATCCTTTGACTTGTGCCACGTAATTTGGCGAAGGCATAACCAAGCATGTAGGAGAAGAAAAAAATTCTCTTGGTCTGCCCAGTGCTGGGCTTACTTGCTGGCCCCACTGAGAGGAAGCAGAGCAGTGCATGCATGTTTACAACGCTGCTACCCCCCAGAAAAGTCAGATTGGCAGCCTGGGAGCAAAAGGAATAACTGCCCTTGAAGCTTTGCTGGGCTCATGCTGGTGTTTGTCATAGGCAGCCAGCATAGTTAGGCACCTCCATGCCAAGGCAGTCTCCTCACTATGGCTCTCAAAAACTACTAGTTCTATTTGTTGTTTTGTTTTAGAACAGGGTGGGGTTTGTGGGGGGGATCGCTTTACACTTTAATTCTGAAAGTAACTTTTATTGTCATCTTTTTTTCCCCCTAGAGTGATTACATTGCTACAAAAACACATTTTAGAAGAGAGGTGATGCTTATGGAATTTCATCTTTGTCTACTCCAGATCTGCCTAAAAGAAAAAGAATTCACAGGCTTCTGAATAGAAAGCAACCTGAATTTATAAAAGCCTACAAGTGGATGCTGGCAGTTGAATGATCCTAACACAGATCATTCACACAGCTGCCTTATGGATCCAGTGATTTGGAATTGAGAAATTCACACTGTATTTCGGTTTTGTTTTCTGGTTTCCCTCCTAGATCCGTCTCTTTGAAAGGAAACAAACACTATAAAAATAAGCATCTCATAACTCATTCCCTCTTTTAAAAAATGTTAATTACATATGTGTAAGTGTGGCCAATACCAATTTTACTCATGTATAATACTTAGATTTAGTCTTAAAGTTGAAAACCCTTGAAATAAAAGGAGAAAAAGAATGAGGTTATGTTCCTAAGAAGGTAGGTATGATCTGGAATCTTTTTTTTTCTGAACAGTACATACACACAGTGTTTCTTGATCAAGGAATTAAACATCAACTGGACTGATACCTTGATGTGACATTTCTAATATTTTAAAGGCGGGACCAAAGGGCAGATTATCTCAGTTTTGATCATTAACAAAACTGCAGCATCCTGTCCACATTAAATGTTACCTAAACTGCTATCTTGATTGAACATTTCCAACGTTTTAAAGGCAGAACTGAGGAACAGAGGATCTGTTTCTTCATATACATCACCATGATGTTCTGCTTGCAAATCAATTGAGCATTTCCAAAACCATTAATTTTTTTTTGAAACCTACATTTTCCCCCTAAAAGAAGCAACATTCTTCAAAAAGTCTCTTCACAAAGACCCTCTCTGCCTCTCTGGGCCTCCCCCTTTCACCCTCCATTCTTCCCCTCTTTCTGGCTCTTTCCTTGACACACACCCTCCCTCCTATGCCTAGGGCTCCTATAAAGAAATCAGTTTCCCATATTCCAGAAATTAGTGTGGACATATCAATCGATATTCTGATGAAAACTTAAGCCAAAAGGAACCTCTTACAAGGTCTCGTTTCCCTTTGAGTAATAAGACTATGTAAGATGTACCAAATTAAAAAAAAAAAAACAACCAAACAATCAGAGCAAGCTCCCCCCTCCCATTTTTGCTTGCCTCTGATGGAAACTGAATTAAGATTTTAGGAACCTGGACCTTTGAGAACAGGACACTAACAGGTGGTGATCACAAAGGATAGGTACAAAGGTCTTGAAGCTTGCTTAGAGCTTTGTTACGTGGTGGCACACAAATCACGACTTGTCGTGCCATCACTGGCAAACCTCATCATATCACAGATGGGTGTGCGTGTCTGTAGAAGTGTGTGAGTGCTAACGTGCGTGCGCATATTTGTGTGTATGCATACCTTTGTGTACCTGTGTACATGTGATTGTAGATGTACCTGTTGTGTGTAACTCTGTTTAAAAAAATTGCTTCGCATTTAACGTGCAACTTTGAAGTAGTGTACTATTTACCTAAAGTTTTTCACCACTCGGTTTTGACGTCTTTGAACGTGTACTTCTATCTTCGAGCAGGCTTATAGTACATGTGTTGCTACACTAACTTTTCTGAAGAACCGAGTTGACTTCTGTTATTTTTCCTTGCCTACCAACCAAAGGGATGGAGGGGCTCTTTTTTTTTTTTTTTTTTTTTTTGTCCCTTGTGAACGGTGCTGAGGAGAGGATGTGGCTGCAGTACCAGTCACTACTCCAGTTACTGGTCACTGCTAGGGGATCAGTTTCATCAGTTCCTTCAGACTCTTCTCTTTTTCCAATCTGATCAAATAATGCAGTGTGGCTTTTGTTCATTGTGGTAACAATGCAGTCTTCAGGCAGCCCTTTTTCCATCCTTCTGTCAGTCACCATTTTATTTTCCAGTAAGTTAAGTCATAATCGTTCAGAATTGTGGAAAGAGAAGATCATCCGGGGGAAAATGCTATATTGCTTTACTTGCATATTAGGTTCAGAGGCTGCCAGCAGACAGGGTACAGCACAGAGGTGACACTTGCTGAATAAATGAATGGGAAACCTCATACACAACAGTACAAATAGTAACAGGTACAAATAGTCACAGGTACAGCATAACAAATATGCAATCTTTTCACACTACTTCTTAGTTTACAGACACAACTAATTTATTCAGTATTGTGCTGGAAGAATCTTTTCAGAATATGTGTACCAACATATCACTGACCTTCCAGCTACCGGTTTATGCTGCTGTTAAGAAAAACCAATGATGGAACGATTTTTGTGTGTGTGTGATCTCTACATTTAATTTGGTATCAGACATAGTCACTTGGTCAGTAAAAACTAAAACTTTACAGTTCCAGCAGTTCATTACATTTGCTATTTCTGCTTCACAGATCTCCTTTGAGTTGCTCTGGCTTTGTCTTCCTTTGTAAATACTCTTATATTCTTTTTTCTTTGTAAACATCTCATTTGCAGTTTGGGGAGACAACCTTGCAACTCTGTATAGTGTTTATATATATATCTGACTTGCCTTTCCATAGAGCTACTCGCAATAAATGTGTTCATGAAAGTTATTTGTGTGGAGACTCATTTTTTTCTTAATAGAATTAGCCCTACTACTTCGTTACAAGTAGACTTTTCTGCTCAAAGCAGAATAACTGGAATAACTGAGGGTTTGGGTTACAGTTACTATGCCTAGAAACTTGAGGCTTTTCAACAGAGTTAATACATCAACTCTTGATTCTCTAAAAGTGGAGGTGATGCTAGTGTAGAACTTAACCTGAGTTTTCATGTCATCATGGAAATGTGTGAATCCTATGTAAAAAGCACTACTCAGTGAGGTTGAAGGTAATCAGTCACCGTTTTCTTTTGTCTCCTTCCCTTACCACTTAACTCTTGCCCTTTAAATGGCTCCATTTTCATTTACTTATTTTTAACCGCTGCAAAGGCAAATATGAGTACATGGAAAATACACCAATGAACATATACAGAATAGAAAACTTCTCTGTATTGATGTTTGATTGAATGTCAAGAATATATTAGCTATCAGAGAAAAGCAAATCAAAACTACAATGAGGTATCACTTCACACGGGTCAGAATGGCCATCATTTAAAAGTCTACAAATAATAAATGCAAGAGAAGGTGTGGAGAAAAAGGAACCCTCCTACAATATTGGTGGGAATGGAATTTGGTGCAGCCACTATGAAGGACAGTATGGAGATTCCTCAAAAAACTACGAATAGACTTACCGTATGATCTAGCAATCCCACTCCTGGGCATATATCTGGAGGGAACTCAATTGAAAAGACACCTGCACCCCAATGTTCATAGCAGCACTATTTACAATAGTCAAGACATGGAAACAACCTAAATGTCCATCGGCAGGTGACTAGATAAAGATGTTGTGGTATATATATATACACCTTTGTATATATATATATTACCCAGCCAAAAAAAGAATGAAATCCATTTGCAGAATCATGGATGGACCTAGAGATTATCACACTAAGTGAAGTAAGTCAGACAAATATCATATGATATCACTTATACATGGAATCTAAAAAATGATACAAATTGATTTATTTACAAAACAGAAAGGGACTCACAAACTTATGGTTACCAAAGGGGAAAGGGAGTGGGAAAAGATAAATTGGGAGTTCGGGGTTAGCAGATACTAACTACTATATATAAAATAGATAAATAACAAGGTCCTACTGTATAGCACAGGGAACTATATTCAATATCTTGTAATAACCTATAATGGAAAAGAATATGAAAAATATATACGTGCATAACTGAATAACTATGCTATATACCAGAAACTAACACAACATTGTAAGTCAACTATACTTCAATAAAAAAGTTTAGAAAGAATATATTAGCAAATTACATCATCAGCCTTATCAGAAACTGAAGATTTAAAGGGACACTAGACAAATAATTGCCTCCATGATTCTTTCCTTTACCAAATCACCCTTGTCACACAGAAGAGGAGTGAAATAAAACTTTGAGATCAATGTTTGTCCAAGGATCAATGGGGGGCAGGGGGAGGGATCTGTGGAGTCAGATGGGCCAGAGGGTAGGGAAGCCATTCCCACATCATGTACATAGGCCAAAAGCTACATTGATTGTATATTTGCAGACAGCTGAGTTCATTGTATAGCTTGACCTTAACCTGATGCACCTGAGAAGTCATATGTAAGGGACTATCACAGTGGGAAGGTATAATTAGGCTGCCTTTATGATTTGAAACTCCACAACAGAGATCATATTAAAATCTGTGTAATTAAGATGTGTATGTATATACATCTTAATTACACAGATTTTAATAACACATTTTATATTTATATCTATCCATATCTATATCTAATATCTATCTATCTTTCTATCTATATGAACCCTAATCCTCTCTTCAAGGGAGGCAATCTATATTCGTCAAGGCATAGCCCAAATATATTTTATTCACCCCAAACTGCCCCCCAAAGACAAATAGGCACATCTGCACTTATCAGTCTATATAATCATTGTATACCCATTTGGTGAATCACATCTTGATAGGACTTGAATTCCTGGAAAGGAAGCACAGTCAATGCGGCTGCTTTGACAGTCAGCAGAACTTGTTAGCCAGAAAGATCTACATTGAAGAGTTCACGAACAGAACTCCAGCTTCCCCACTCCCCTAATCGCATACACAGTAGCCACGTGCTCAGTATAGTACGTGAAGGGGTACTGGTTCTTTAAAGCATAAAACCTATTCAGAAGACTTGTCAGGTAAAACATGCCTAACTACACACTGTTAAGCACTTCCAGTGACTGCTTAGAAAAATATTACTAGGTTCTAATTGACCCGAAAGTGCATCTTGGAAATGCACCCAAAATGCTTTTTTAAATGTTTTGAAAACAAAACTGCCCAAAAGTAGAACCTGGAAAATGTGAATATGAAAATACGTGTGGGTAAACCAGATTAGGGCCCCTAATTTATAACATGTGCAAAAGAGAAATTATGCAAAATTAATGCACAGAATGAGTTGAATTGTATTCTGTTTTAGAAAAACCAATACATTTTCCCTCTAAGACATACATTTTAATGGATGCTGGTTTTCAGGAAGCTACCTTAAGTCCCAGTTTACTGCTTACGTGTACTTCAGAGATAAGAAATGCAACTGAGCTGTACAAAATGAGACAACTTCCCTCCTGTCTCTTGTGCGTGATAAATGCTAAAGCAATTAGGAATCATTGTTGCATGCTACATTGGAATTTTTCACTAACATCAGTGCTGTGCTATATAAATGGGGGAAACTTATTTAGAATAAAGTCCTGAGAATTTAGGAGGAGAGCACTGATTTAACTTAATATTAAACATTTAGGTCCACAGAACAGAAATAGAAACAATCCCCTACTTGACTTTTCTTATTTTTTCTGTTTCATTTTTTTTTGAGGTGTAATTGACATGTAACATTATATTAGTTTCAGGTGTACAATGTAATGATTCAACATTTGTATACACTGCAGAATGATCAGCACAATAAGTCTAGTTACCACCTGTCACCATACAAAGTAACAAAATTTTTTCTTGCAATAAGAACTTTTAAGATTTATTCTCTTAGCAACTTTCAAATATACACTACAATATTATTAATTATAGTCACTGTGCTGTACGTTACATCCCCATGATTTATTTATTCTATAATTGGAAGTTTTATCTCTTGACTCCTTTCACCCATTTCATTCATCCCCTAACCTTCTCACTGACAACCAACTTTCTGTTTTCCATGAGTTTTGTTTCATTTGTTCGTTTGTTTTGTTTTTTAGATTCCACATGTAAGTAAACTCATACAGTATTTGTCTGACTTATTTCACTTAGCATAGTGCCCTCAAGGTTCATCCATGTTGTTGAAAATGGCAAGATTTTATTCATTTTTATGGCTGAGTAGTATTCCATTGTATGTATATACCACACCTGCTTTATCCACCCATTGATGGACATTTAGGTTATTTTCATATCTTGGCTACTATAAATAATGCTGCAATGAACATGGGGTGCATACTATATCTTTTCAAATTAGTGTGGGTTTTTTGGGGATATATACACAAGAGTGGAATTGCTGGATCATATGGTAGTTTTATTTTTAATTTTTTGAGGAAACTCCATACTGTTTTCCACAGTGCCTGCACCAAGTTACATTCCTGCCAACAGTGTACAAGGCTTTCCTTGTCTCCACATCCTTACTAACACGTTTTAGTTCTTGTCTGTTTGATAATAGCCAGCCTAACAGGTATGAAGGGATATCTCATTGTAGTTTTGATTTGCATTTCCCTGATGATTAGTGATGTTGAGCATCTTTTCATGTACCAGTTGGCCATTCATATGTCTTTTTTTGAAAAATACCTATTAATATCCCCTTTTCATTTTTAAATCAGATTGAGGATTTTGCTATTGAGTTGTATGAGTTCTTCATATATTTTGGATATTAACCCCTTATCAGATGTATGATTTACAAATATTTTCTACAATTCAGTAGGTTGCCTTGTCATTTTGTTAATGATTTGACTTTTCAATCTCAGAATATGCATTATAGGGTATTATATTCCACAGGCAGTAATCTGAATTATCATTTCAATAACAAAATGAGCAAGGAAATATTGAAATGGGAAGCAGATTCTCAAGTGCCTACAGAAAAATGTGATGCTTACAGTTCATTCTGTATTTCCACACTTGTAATTCTGAAGATTTTCAACATTTTTATACTTTCTGTGTCATTTTCATGGAATTCAATGCATGTAGGCCATTTAAAATATATCCATGCTCAGATTTTTTGTTATTGTTTTATTTTAACTTTCTCAGAAGCAGTTTAGGAACCATCTGTCTGACTGTGCCTTTTTACTCTCTTTTTTTCCATCTTTATATTAAGATTATGTTCATTCTAGGAAGACAGGTGGTATTGGTGGTTGTGCTTAGATAGTACTCAGAATTATAGCTAAATATATCACATTAATCACACAGTATATATAACCCATGTAAGTTATAGAAACTGCACCAAAAGCCTTTATTGCAAGACTACCATGTCTTTTTGTGAGGGCATGACAACGACAATAGGCCAACATTTTAGTTTGTCAAGGGTTCCAGTTTGGGCCCCTAACACCTTAGAAAACTATAGTTGACTGTTGCTTTGTGTAGAGTTGATATTCTGGGATTAGGTTGAGAACTATAAGGGATCTTAGACATAGTGTAGACAAGACCCTACCACTCTTCCAAATACTTCTCTATTCATCCACTTCTCTCCCTTGGAGAAGTAATTTTAATCATATTTCCTAGCTACTAAATTCCTGATTAGAGGTCTAGTAGGAGAATAGGACATAATGATTGGAAAGATTTCTTCTTAGTCTAGAGTTCTATGATCCATGGTACATGAAGAAAATAAGAGTTTTCCATATAGGATTTGAAAGGAGGATTTTCACTTCTCTTTCCTTGTTTTCAGATTCCTCACCCCAACTAAGAAATGTGTTCACTGCATCAATGGGGCTCACAATATTTCACTTTGGGGGTTAACAGACTAAAACCATTTTTTTCTACTTTCCCCACTTATGATAAAGTAAAACCCTGTCTTACTAAAGTTGATGAGAACAATATCTTATCTGAAACTCCAATTGCTAAATCACAACTGAGACAAAAAACTAAGCTAGTCTAATACAAATATTCATTCTGTAAAAGATAACAGATGACCCTACATTTAAAGTCCTACGTGCCATATAGTAACAAAACCCTCTAGAAAGAGTTTGACCTACTGTTGTAATGAATATATACCCTGTGCTGGCACCTAGTAATTGTAAGTGATGAGATATGAAACTTCCACTTCTGGCCAAGATAGACCAGATTTATCCTCCCACCTAAACCACCAAGAAAAAAAAAGCAACTCAAAATATGAAACAAGGGGTTTCAAGACACTAGATATCAAATAATATAGACAAAAAACAAACTTGGTAAGCCCTACAATTGCCCTGTCTTACTGTCTTGAGAACTATTTCAGGCCATGGGGCAGGGTTGGGGAATCTAAGCCAATTCCTTGAATTAAAGAGATGGATCTCTAAGTCCATGGAGGCCAATGTGGCTAGAATTCCTGGGATAGAGTACCATAGATGAGGGGTTTTACAGACAGAGAACCCCAGAGATCTGTAGAGGGTCCTCCTGGAATATTCAGCAGAATACTGATCACCCCATGCATGTGAGAAAATTATCTGAGGCCATAGAAAGAACCACATGAAAGGATTAAAAGTAACAGCACTTGGCACTCAAACAGGCTCAGAAAGAGGACATGTTCCTATTAGCCCGAATGGAAAATCTCAAGATTCATGGGATGTCAGATAGGGCACTCAAAAGGGTTTTGCATCAGTATTATGGAAAATTAGTCCTAAATCTAGCACTGCTCCAGACCTACCTAACAGATCTTACATGCAAGATCTGAAAGGAATACCTTTCAAATAATTTAACTGTGTTCCAGAGCAAAACTAGAAAATATTTATAAGATTACAAAGTATCCAATATCCAACAAGATACAATCACAGTGCCTGGCATCAAACAAAAAATTACTAAGCATGCAAAGTAACCAAAAAATATGACCCATAATAAAGAGAAAAATCAGCAGACACCTGTCCAGAAATGACACAGGTGATAGAATTAGTAGACAAGGTCATTAAAACAGTTATTATAACAAATATCAAAAAGTTAAATAGAGAAAGGGAAGATATATAAAGTACAAAAATGGAACTTCTAGAGATGAAAACTACAATTTCAGAGGTGAAAAGAAAATACTAGTTGGGATTAATGGCAAATCAGACATTGCAGAAGAAAAGATTGCTCAAATTGAAGCCATAGCAATAAAGTCAATTTGACATGAAACAAAGAAAAAAGAAATTGAAAAAAAAACACTGAGCATTAGTGAACTGTGGGAAAATACTAAGTGTACTAGTATACATAAGTGGAGTCTATGATGGGCATGGTGAAGAGCAGAAAAAATATTTTAAGAAATAATGAACAAAACTTTTCCAAATTTGATGAAAACTATAAATCCACAGGTCCAAGAGGCTTAATAAGTACCAACACAAAAAACAAAAGCAACTACACCAAAGCACATCATGATTACATTATGTAAAGAGGAACAAAGTTAAAGATGACAGTAGCTTTTTTGCAAGTGAGAAGACTTTGGAGCGAGATCTTTAAAGTACTG
Organism: Camelus bactrianus; assembly: GCF_048773025.1. Taxonomy (NCBI): domain Eukaryota; kingdom Metazoa; phylum Chordata; class Mammalia; order Artiodactyla; family Camelidae; genus Camelus; species Camelus bactrianus. The sequence goes on from NC_133575.1 coordinate 83,411,766, forward strand.
ATAGGATTTTTAAAAAGACATCTACCTAGAACTTTATACCTAGTGTAAAGTCCTTTCAAAATTGAAGGCAAAATAAAGACTTTTTTCAGAAACAAACAGTTGAAACAGCAGAAGGAATAAAACAGCTGAATGAATTCATCACCAGCAGAAGAAAGAAAATTTCTCATGCATGTAAAATTAAACAAGATGGAAATATAGATCTACATAAAAGAATAAAGTGAACTGAAAATGGAAACTATATCCATAAATTTATAAACTATTTTTCTTATTATTTAAATATCTTTAAAAGACACTTGAGGACATAAGTGGGAATATAACGGCCTCTGAAAATTCTCTCCCCTATAAAATCAAGGAGAAAATTGACAAAAATTGTCAGAATCAACTTTTTCAGACCTCTGGAAATTAACCAAATACTTGCAGCTATCTGAGGCATGTTTACTCAGGAAAAACGGTTGAATCTTGGTAAGAACACTGAGTTTCATGGTATTTCAACTTGCTTTATTCCCATATTCCCATTCTCAGCTATGTGATAACATAGAAAACTAATAACCCTCAATCGATATGAAGCCCAACCACCTAGCAGGAACTGGAATGGGCAGAAAAGGGTAGGCACTCCTTTGAAGACCCATTTCTAAAAAATTGCTATTACTGACTTGTTTGGTGGTTTCTAGGATGAACCCACTCATAAGGCTGCCAGTGCATACAAAATTTTCCCTAGGGACATTGTCAAAATCAACTAGTTATTTAATATTGCAGCTGCCTGAGGCTGTGAATAATAGTTGGGGAAAATAATAGGATAATCAAAAATCTTAAAAGGAAAATTTGGGAGGGTGAGATGTCCATAGGAGGCTTTGAAAAGCTCTGAAATATTTTTGTGAGCCTAGAAGGAAAAGAACAGGTGTAGTGATGTGAGCCTGCCCAGGGGTGCACACATGCTCATGAGAGACCTAAAAAGATCCAAAGTTCTCACCACTGTCTAGACTTTAGGCTTTTATGAATCAGGAAGTGAAGGCTAAAGGAGAGTTGTAAATGGCCTGGCTAACTGTTGAAGATATATCCTAATGAGCACATAGAGCCCAATGACAGAGAGATTTACTGGCTCCAGGCATTTCAGGAAATCTCTGTTGAGTAATTATCTGGACACTAATTTAACTGAGCAGAGACTTTAGCAGTCATACATGACAAAAATACAGATTTTTACAGAATTAGTACAGAAATATCATTAAACAACTAAGTAACAACAACAAATAGCTACAACAGCAAACTCTTAGAGGGGATATCTGATATCCAACGTCATTACATTGTTACTTTAATGCTCTAGTTTCAAGAAAAAACATGAAACAGCAAAGAAGCAAGAAAGTATGGTCCATACGTAGGAAAAGAAGTAGTCAACAGAAACTGTTCCTGAGGAAGCCGTGATTTTGGACTTACTAGACAAGGACATCAAATCAGCAATTTTACTGTTGAAAGGACTAAAGGAAACCATGTCTAAAGGTCTAAAGAAAAATATGAGAATTATGCCTTACTAAAGAGTAAATGTCAATAAATAGAAATTGTTTTTTAAAAACCATAGAAATTCTAGACTCTAAAAGTACAAAACTGAAGTGAAAGTTGATTAGAAGGGCTCAACAATACATCTGCGCTGGCAGAAGAAACAATCAGCAAACTTGAAGATTGGTCAGATGAGATTTATCCAGACCGAGGAATAGAAAGAAAAAAGAATGAAGAAAAATAAAAGGGCCTCTGAGAACTATGGGGCACCATCAGGTGAACCAACATATATAATAATGGGAGTCTCAGAAAGAAAAGAAAGAATATGTGAAGACATAATGGCCAAGAAAAACTACCAAAATTTGATGAAATACACTAATATGTGTATCCAAAGGACTCAGTTAACTCCAAGTGGAAATAACTCAAATATAATCTCACCAAAATGCATTAGAAAGAAACTATCAAAAGTCAAAGACAGAGAATCTTCAAAACAGCAAGACAGAAGCTACTTATGTACAAGAAATCTTCCATAATATTACCAGCCAATGTTTCATAAGAAACCAAGGAGCCTAGAAGGATTGAGTTAATATATTCAAAGTGCTACCAGAAAAAAAACTACCAACCAAGTATTCTATTTTGGCAAAACTATCCTTCAAAAATGAATGAGAAATTAAGGTATCACTAGATCAATAATCACTGAGAGAATTCATCATTAGGAAGATTGTCATACAAGAAATACAAAAACGAGTCCTTCAGGTTGAAACAGAAGGCTACTAGACAGTAACTCAAATCCACATGAAGAAATAAAGAACACTAGTACAGGTAACTGTATAGGTAAATACAAAAGACAGTATAACTGTATTTTTTGTTTGTAATTCTTTTCCTGCCTAATTTAAAGGAAAGCTACATAAAGCAATAATTATACAACTGTGCTGATGAACATACAATGTATAATTATGTAATTTGTATGACAATAAGCACAAAGGAAGAGACATATCATGGAGCTATAAAGGAGCAAATTTCAAATATACTATTGAAATTGAGTTGTCATTTATCTGAACTAGATTGTTATAACTCAAGGTATTAATTGTAATCCACAGGGCAAACAATAAGAAAATAACTCCAAAATACAGAGTAAAAGAAATGACGACAATGACAATGCCATTTAACACAAAAGAAGGAAGTGATGGAGGAAGAGAGGAACAAAAAGCCAACAATTTATAGAAAACAAAGCAACATGGTAGTCACAAATCCTACATTATCAGTAATTACATTAAAAGTGATGAAATTATTCTGGATGATACTATAGTGGTGGCTACATGTCATTATGCATTTGTCAAAGCCCATAGAATGTACAACATCAAGAGTGAACCCTAATGTAAACCATGGAATTTGGTTGATAATAATGTGTCCATGTTGGTTCATCGATTGTACCAAATATGCCACACTAATGAGGGTTGCTGAGGTTAGGGGAATATATATGTGTGGGTGGGGAGGGCTATATGGGAACTCTGTATTTTCTGCTCAATTTTGCTGTAAACCTGAAATTGCTCTAAAAAATAAAGTCTATTTTTAAAAAAAAAGTGAATCTGTTGAACAGCACAAGCAAAAGGAAAAGATTGGCAGGATGGATACAAAAATCATGGTCCATCAATATGCTGTCTACAAGAGACACACTAGATTCAAAGCCACAAAGAGACAGAGTAACAGGATGGAAAAAATATACTATGCAAACAGTAACAAAAACAGACATAGGGTTGCTATACTAATATAAAACAAAATAGACTTTAAAGACAAAAGTTGCTACTAAAGATAAGGAAGGACATTTTATAAGGATAAAAGGGTGAATCTATAAAAAGATATTTTATATATATATATATATATATATATATATATATATATATATATATATATATATATATATATATATATATAAAAATCTGGTCCCAAAAAATACATGAAGTAAAATCTAACAGAATTGAAGGGATAAAATTCAACAATAATAGTTGGAGACTTGATTACCCTACTTTCTATACTTTCAATAATGGATAGAACAACTAGGCATAAGATCAACAAGAAAATAGAAGACTTGAACAATGATACAAATCAACTAGACCTAATAGACTACTATAGACTGCTTGACCCAACACAGAATACACATTGTTCTAAAGAGTACATGGAAATTACCCAGAAGAGACCATACGTTCATCTATAAAACAAGTCCTGATAAATTTTACAAGACTGAAATAAAACAAAGTTTGTTCTCTGACCACACTGGAATGAAATTAGCGGCAACATATTTGGGAAATTCAGAAATACATAAAAAGCAAATAACATATCCCTAAATAACCAAGGGGTTAAGTGAAGAAATAACAAAGTAAATTGGAAAATACTTCAAAATGAATGAAAAAAAAAAACTACAACATATCAAAACTTATGGGGTATGGCTAAAGCAGTGTTTAGAGGGAATTTATAGCTGTAAATGCCTATATTAGAAAACAAAAAGATCTCATATCAATACCTAACCTACTATGTTAAAAATCTACACAAAGAAAAACAAACTAAATCCAAAACAAGAAAAGGAAGGAAATAATAAAGATTAAAATGGAAATCAATGAAGTGGAGAATAGATAAACAATAGAGAAAATCAACAAAATCAAAGTCGGTTCTTAGAAAAAAAATAACAAAATTGACAAACCTTTAGCTAGACAAACCAAGACAAAAGAGAGAGAAAACTCGATTTATTAAAATAAGATACAAAAGGGGGAACATTACTTCTGACATTACAGAGGTAAAAATTACTATAAAAGGATATTATGAACAATTGTAGGTCAACAAACTAGACATACTAGATGGAACAGACATATTTCTAGAAGGACACAAACTACCAAAACAGACAATAAATAATGGAAAAACATAATAGATAAAACAAGTAAAAATACTGAATAATTAATTTAAAAACCTTCCACATATAAAAGCCCAGAACAAGATAACTGGTGCATGCTACCAAACATTTAAAGAAGGATTAACAAAATCCTGGTCAAATTCTTCCAAAAGAAATGAAGATGAGGAAACACTTCCTAAGTCATTCTATAAGGTCAGTAATACGCTGATACTGAAGCCAGACAAAGACACTACAAGAAAACTGCAGATCACACCCCTTATGAATACTGATGCCCCAAATCCTCAACAACAACAACAAAATCCTCAATAAAATACTAGTAAAACAAATTCAAAAGCATATTAAAAGGACTAGGGAGGAGGGTATTACCCAGAGTTTGGGGAGGGTATAGCTCAGTGGTAGAGTGTGTGCTTAGCATGCATGAGGTTATGGGTTCAATCCCCAATACCTCCATTAAAAAAAAAATCTAATAATAAATAAATAATTAGATAGACCTAATTACCTTCCACCCAAAACAAACAAGAAACTTTTTTAAAAAGTTTAAAAATTAAGTCTATGACTTACGACCCAGCAATCCCACTCCTGGGCATATATCCAGAGGGAACCCTAATTCAAAAAGCACCTGCACCCCAATGTTCATAGCAGCACTATTTACAATAGTCAAGACATGGAAACAACCTAAATGTCATCAACAGATGACTGGATAAAGAAGTTGTGGTATATTTATACAATGGAATACTACACAGCCATTAAAAATGATAAAATAATGCCATTTGCAGCAACATGGATGGCCCTGAAGAATGTCATTCTAAATGAAGTAAGCCAGAAAGAGAAAGAAAAATACCACATGATATCACTCATATGTGGAATCTTAAAAAAAAAGACAAATGAACTTATATATAAAACAGAAACAGACTCACAGACATAGAATAAATACAGACTAGTGGTTGCCAGTGGGGAGAGGGGTGGGAAGGGATAAACTGGGAGTTCAAGATTTGTAGATACTGACTGGTATCTATAAATAGATAAACAAGTTTATACTGTATAGCACAGGGAAATATATTCAATATCTTGTAGTAGCTCATGGTGAAAAAGATATGAAAAAGAATATACGCATATTCAGGTATGAGTGAAGAATTGTGCTGTACACCAGAAATTGACACAACATTGTAAACTGACTGTAACTCAATAAAAAAAAATTAAAAAAAATTAAGTCTATGAAATAAATAAATAAACAAACAAACAAACAAACAAATAAATAAAAGGATTATATATACCACAATCAACTGGGGTTTATACCAGAATGCAAGGTTGGTTCAACATATTAAAATCCATCAATGTGATACACCTAATTAATAGAATGAAGGAAAAAAACCCCAGGTGATTATTTCAATTGATGCATAAAAATCATTTGACAATATTCAATAACCCTTCATGATTAAAAACACTAAGCAACTAGGAATGTAAGGAAAGTTCTTCAACCTAACAAATGGTATCTACAAAGAACCACAGCTAACATCATACTTAATGGTGAAATACTGGAATTTTCCCCCTTAGACTGGGAACAAGAAAAAGATGACCAGAAACAGAAACAGACTCACAGACATAGAGAACAAACTTATGGTTACCAGGGGGTGAAGAGGGTGGGAAGGAATAAATTGGGGATTCAAAAGTTGCACCTCTTGGGGATTGATGGAAATGTTAGCTATCTTGATTGTGGTAGTGGTTTCATTGGTGTATACATCTATCAAAATTCATCAAATTGTACATCTGAAATGTGTGTAGTTTACTGTACAGCAACCATACCACAATGTGTTAAATTTTCAAAAAAACTTTTTAAAAAGAAAAAGATGTCCATTCTTATCATTTCTATTTAATATTGTACTGGAGTTTCTAGCCTGATCAGTTAGGCAAAGAAAGGAAATAAAAGGCATAAAGGTTGGAAAGGAAGAAGTAAAATTTTCTTCCTTTGTTCATATAGTGTTTTTTTAAATACATATATACTTTTTTTTATTGAGTTATAGTCATTTTACAATGTTGTGTCAAATTTCAGTGTAGAGCACAATTTTTCAGTTATACATGAACATACATACATTCATTGTCACATTCTCTTTCGCTGTGATCCAAAGTTATTTTTATTTGCTGATGACATGACCTTATATATACAAAGTCCTAAGAAACCCACTAAAAGCTATTCAAGATAACAAACACATTCAGAAAAGTTACTGGATACAAAATCAATATACAAAAAAAGTATTTCTACACATTAGCAATGAACAATTTAAAAAGAGAATTAAGGTAAAATTTCCATTTACAGTAGCATAAAAAGAATAAATTACTTGGGAATAAATTAAATACAAGAAGTACAGGATTTATACACTGAGAACTACAAAACATCATTGAAAGAAATTAAAGAAGACCTATATAAATGAAAAGACATTCTGTGTTTATTAGTTGGAATACTTATTAAAATACAATACCCCCCAAAGTGATGTACAGATTCAATACAATCTATCAAAATCCCAGCTGGCTTTTTTTTCCCCTGAAGTAAATGACAAGCTGATCCTAAAATTTATATGGAATCACAAGGGAGACTGAATAAACCAAAATAATTCTGAAAAAGAAGAACAAAGTTGGAAGACTCACACTTGACAATTTCAAAACTTACTAAAAAGTTACAGTACTTGAGACTGTGTGGTACTGGCATAAAGACAAACATATAGATCAATGGAATGGAATTGAGAGTCTAGAAATAAACCCACATATTTATGGCCAATTGATTTTTCAAATAATGCCAAGACAATTCAATGGGGGAAATAATAGTCTTTCCAACAAATGGTGCTGGAACAACTGAATAGCCACATGCAAAAGAATAAAGTTGGACCCTTATCTGGCACCATGTATAAAATCTAACTCAAAATGAATCAAAAACTTAAATGTAAGAGCTAAAACTATAAAACTCTTGGAAGACAACATACGGGCAAATCTTCATTACCTTGGATGAGATGTGACATCAACAATAAAAGCAACAAAAGGCAAAATAGAATGGGATTTCATCAAAATTAAAATCTTTTGTACTTTAAAGGGAACCATTGAGAAAGTAACAAGACGACTCTCAGAATGAAAGAAAATATTTGGAAATCATATATCTGATAAGGGACTAGTAGTCAGAGTATATAAAGTATTCTTACAGCTCAACAGTAAACAGAAAAATAACCTAATGTAGAAATGGACAAAACATCTGAATAGACATTTCTCTAAAGAAGATACACAAATGGCCAACAAGCACACAAAAGATGTCCAACATCATCAGTAATGAGGAAAATGCAGATCAAAACTACAATGAGATACCACTGGGATGTTATAATTTTAAAATGGAAAAATAAATTTTGGTATGGATGTGAAAAAATTGGAACCCTTGTGCATTGCTAGTGGAAATGTAAGATGGTACACCTACTATAGAAAGCAGTTTGGCAGTTCCTCAAAAAGTTAAACATAGATTTACTAAATGGCCAAGCAAATTTACTCCTAGGTATATACTCAAAAGAATTAAAAACAGGTATCCAAACAAATACTTGTACACAAATGCTCATAACAGCATGATTCACAATCACCAAAAGCTGGAAACAGCCCAAATGTCAACGGATAAATGGATAAACCAAATGTGATATATACATACAATGGATTATTATTAACTATAAACAGACTGAAGTACTCATACATGCTATCATGTGGATGAACTTTGGATACATTATGCCAAATGAAAGAAACCAGAGCAGAAAGGTCATACATATATTGTACGACTGCTTTATACAAAACATCTAAAACAGGTAAATCCAAAGAGACAGAAAGCAGATTAGTAGCTACCAGAGGATTCTGGGCGTGGGGAGTGACTGCTTAATGGATACAAAGTTTTCTTTTGGGATGATTAAATTTTTTTGGAACCAGATAGAGGTGGTGATGGCACACATTGTGAATGTAATAAATGGCACTTGAATTGTCTGCTTAAAATAGTTTTATGTTACGTGAATTTTACCTCAGTTAAAAAAATTAAAGAACAAAGTACTGACACATGTTACAACATGAATGAGCCTTGAAAACACTATGCTAGTGGAAGAAGCCAGGGATAAAAGGCCATTGATTGTATGATTCCATTTACATGAAATGGCCGGAGTAGGCAAATCTTTAGAGACAGGAAGTAGATTAGCGGTTGCCTAGTGCTGGGGGTAGGGGAAATAGGGGAGAGTAGGAAGTCATTACTTATAGGTATGGAGTTTTCTTTTTGGGGTAATGAAAATGTTCTGGAATTAGATAGTGATGATGGTTGTGCAACTGTGAATATATTAAAAACCATTGGACACTTTAAGAGGGTGAATGTTATGTGAGTTATATCAAATAAAAAGAATGTACTATTTAAACAAAAATAATAAGGATGTAGTATGGGGTTTATAACATATTAAAACTACAGTGTATGAAAATAATAACACAAAGGAAGGGAGAATTGAAAGTATACTATTATAACATGTTTAAAGCATACATGAAATGGCATTATATAACTTGAATATAGATTGTGGTAAGTTAAAGATGTATACCATAAACCCTAAAGAGGTCACTGAATTATCAAACAAAATGTTATAGTTAGTATGCCACAAAGAAGATAACATGGAATCAGAAAAATATTCAATTAATCCAAAACAAGGCATTAAAAAGTGAACAAACGACAAATAGAAAATAGCAAGAAGATAGATTTAACCCTAACCATATCAAGCACCACATTAAATAAATTTTAGTCTGCTAAAAGACAAAGATTGTTAGACTGTATAAAAAGCAAGTTCCAACTATATACTGCCTACAAGAAATGCACTTCAAATAGACAGAAATAGATTAAAAGTAAAGTGATGAAAAAAAATACCATGCTAACACTAACACAAAGAAAGCTGGATGGCTATATTGCTATTAATATAGATTTCAGAGCAAAGAGTATGAACATTTCCTTTACCATATTGCCATTATCATAATGGTAAAGGGATCATTTCATAAAGAGGACATAAAAATCATAAAAATTTATGCACCTAATAAGATATCTTCAAATCAGATGAAGCAAAACCTGATAGAGCTACAAGGAGCAAAGCCTTAGCACACTGTCACGTGCCCATGGCTGCTTCTGCTTGCTCAGAGAGGATGAAAGAAAACACCAGTTTCTCGACAATGAGGTATCACCTCATACCTGTCAGAATGGTATCATGAAAAAGTCTACAAATAACAAGTGTTGGTAAGGATGTAGAGAAAAGGGACTCCTCCTACACTGTTGGTGGGAATGTAAATTGGTGCAGTCACCGTGGAAAATAGTATGGAGATTCCTTAAAAAACAAAAAATAGACTTACCATATGATCCAGCAATTCCACTCCTGGGTATATGTTCAAAGAAAATGAAAATACTAATATGGAAAGATAAAATACACTCCAGTGTTCATAGCAGCACTAATTATAATAGCCAAGACAGGAAGCAACCAAAGTGTCCATCAACAGATGAATGGATAAAGAAGATGTGGTGTGTGTGTGTGTATATATACACATATACATATACATATATACACACACACACACATATATACACATATGGAATGGAATATTACTCAGCCATTAAAAAGAATGAAATTCTGCTATTTGCAACAACATGGATGAAGTTAGAGGGTATTGTGCTAAGTGAGGTGAGTCAGACAGAGAAAGACAAATACTGTATAGAATCACTTATATGTGGAATCTTAAAAAAACAAATAAATGAATATAACAAAATAGAAACAGACAAATATAGAGAACAAACTAGTGGTTATCAGTGTGGAGAGTGATGGGGGAGGGGCAAGATAGGAGTAGGGGTTTAAGAGGCACAAACTACTATGTATCAAATAAACTGCAAGGATATATTGTATAGCACAGGGAATATAGCTGATATTTTATAATAACTTTAAATGGAGTATAGTCTATAAAAATATTGAATCAGTATGTTGTACACTTGAAACTTATCTAGTATTATAAATCAACTATGCTTCAATTTTAAAAAAAACTGCTGAATACAGGGGGGAAAAAGGAAGAAAATACCGGTTTCTCAGAGCAGGAAAAAGATGTGTTTGTGACAATGGCTTTAGGCTGGTATCTCTTTCCATTCCAGGTGGGCAGTTTTCTGTGCTGCTGCTGGCCTTAAGGTGGGTAACAGCTGCCACATCTGAAAGTACATGGTTAACTTAAGAACATATTTAAACCTAGAATCTCAAAGCCTGGCTTCTTACTGTATGAATTACTATAAGCTAAGCAACACCCTATTTTAGCCTGGATGTTTTCCAACTTGTCTTTAACCTTGCCTGCATCGCTAATCTGATAAATAACCACATACTGCTTGGCCCAGCTGGTTTGACATTTGTTCATCTGATTCTGAACCTTAATTTCTGCTGAAGGGAGCCAAATAAGGTAATTTACTGCATGTGATATATGACCAATGTAGGTTATATTTAGCAAACTCAAGTTGCTTCTGTGTTTATCTATGTTAGTGCTAATGAATACAATGAACTTTCCTGTTGGAACTAAAGAAACTTTCCCGTTCACAGAGTACTTTCTATATTGTCTATAATAGATAATAGATAGTATCTGCATGTTCTCAGGTTTACATTGCAATCAATATACATTGGGTCTTACTTGGACACTTGGACACTGGAACGTTTGCAGACCAGAGCATTCAAATTGTAGGAGCTCATCTGGATCCAAGAGCCCCAAGGAAGCCACCGGGCCAGACTCATGAGGTTTTCTTTAGCTACAGACACTTAGACCAGACAGATAAGAGTATCCTGAGGTACAGTGCATTTACTGTAAGTTCTCTGTGTCCAAGGGCTAATTCTAAAGGGTCTCAGGTGCTGCAATGGTGCTGGGAAAAGCATTCATCATTCATTAATGGGGAAATAAGATTTCTAAAACATGGAACTTATCGCTTCTCATGAGGCAGAAACCCCTGTAGTGCCAAGAATCTTCACTACACAGGATTCTGAATTTTTGGATACAGGTATCTTCATGACTAGATGGTGATACTAGATTTTGAATGAAAAAGAACTTAGTAAGTTGTTCTGTGACCTCGGGAGACTCACTTAACCATTCTAAAGCTCAGCTTCTGCATCTGTAAAATGCACTATTTGAATACATTGGGGTTATTGAGGCTCAGATGAAATAGTGTGTGAAGAATGACATTTTAATGAAAACCATATAAATATAAGGTGTTACTCTTGTTGCTACCGAGGCATCAGTGATAGTGTTCCTTGCAGCCCAAGCAAGAATCAAATACTGCATCAGAGAAAGACACAAAAATCTGATATCTGGTTTACCACTTGGCTTGTGATAGATTGACAATAGCAAGCACTTTACTGACCCCAAGGAAATCCACCAGAAAACGACCTCACTTTAAATGAGAGTATATTCACTTCTTGGCAGGCTCCATGTGACCCTGGTTGAAATTAGCAAGTAGTCTCAGATTGCCTTTGGTTTTAGAAGCTGTTGCATCTTCCCTAATCCCCAGTCTAAGTATTCACTCTGGTATCCTTGATGAACAGAAGGGAAGCAGATCTGAAGTACTCCTGCAGGCTCACTTTCACAGAGGCTCTTGAAGTTAGAAAACCACTTTTAAAACTTGTTTGGTTTTTTTTGGGGGGGGGGTTAATTAGGTTTCTTTATGTATTTTTAATTTTTAATTTTTTTTTAGTGGAGGTACTGGGGATTGAACCCAGGACCTTGTGCATGCTAAGCATACACTCTACCGCTGAGCTATAGCCTCCCCGAGAAAGTCATTTGTTTTAGGTGGTTTAAATTGTCTATTTTTTTGCCTGGTAACACTTTGGGGCTTTTTACTGACCGTGTACATGTATACTTGACTTAGCAGATTTCTCTGGTGCAAGTATTACTAGAGTTTTCTTTCTGGAGCTTTCAGTGCTTAGAATCTAGTCTTTCAACAAGACAACTGAGATTCTTCATTTGAAGTGGGATGAAGCAAGCCAAACGACCACCTGGGGAGAAGTCAAGAGGCATTCTTTAAAGATCCAGTGGACAGTATTTGAAAAATGTTAATTAAGTTAGGATCATAATGAATATATTTTGCCTCATTTCACTCTAAGAACCTTGGAACACAGCTTCCAATGAAGCTTGGTAAACTAGGTCTTAGATTAAGTGATGTGAAGTCATTTCAGCTGGCCTGTCCCTCAGTTCAAAGTGGAAGATGCTAATCACTCATGGCAGTTTTGTCAATTCACCTTCATTTTGCCACATACAGAATAAAGCACTGCTAATAGATTTTGGAAACTAGAAGCAGTTATGCATTCATCAGGTTGTCAACAATAGACAATACAGTTATATTAGGATAGTCTGGGGAGACTTTAATTAGAAAGATATAGGTAGTATGTAGAGGAACCACAAAAAGGTAATGCAGGAATCCAGGGCTAGCCACACAGCAGCAGCAGACTTGTCAGCATAACCGCAGACCTGAAGGGATGAGAAGAAAGAGGTTACTAGAATCAGAAGGGGGGGAGACAGTCAAGAAGGGCAGGTCATCCTGAGAGGAGCAGAGACATTCAATTGAGGAGAAGCCAACCTGAGGTGACTTCCTAGGCCCTGTAACAATAAATATCCTAATACCCTAATCTCAGTCTTGTCCCCCACTCTGCTATCCTGTTGGGGCATCCCATTGCTTGAACCCAACCAGAGGCCAGAGGGCACAGGAACCCTCTGGGGCAGAAAGCAGGGTGAAGAATGCGATGTGAATCTAGAGGAGGGAAACAAAAAAGCTAACGTAATTGGTATCAATATCAGCAATACCTGTGGGTCAGGGGAGGGGCATGCCATCTACTTATAGAAAAATAAGAGAATTAAGGTTACATCAATGTGATTTTAGCCTGTCTGTGTGTTAGAGAACAGGTTGGTGAGCAAGCTTCTCCAGACAGCTACTGCTGGCGAAAAGCCTCATGATCTACCCTCGTCTGGTCTAGAATTAGAAAGATTTGGTAGTCAAAGACAGAGCAGCTTACCTCTTCTAGGGAGTATATATCATAGTGAGCACCCACCTTTCTGGCTGAGTGGATTTTGGATTGCTCTCTCTCATGGTACCCTACAGCTAATAAGTATCTAGTGAATGTTTATTGCTATGGAACTTGGGAGACAGGCCTATCTCGACTTACTCCTTTGGTGTCCCAACTTCTGAGTATTTCCACCAGAAACAGACCTTCCAAACCTCCTGAATATACTCTAGAAATCACCGCTGTAAAATGGAAATGACATATAATTTAAAAATATTATTTATTTTGGAGCTGCCTAGGGATGAAAGTGTTTTTATAGTCCAGCCCGAGAAGAGCTTCCCTGCTAAAGAAGCCAGTTGAAATCCTGGCCAAACGAAAGTGATTGCAGAGAGCAGGGATATTTGCTTCTCTGTGGAGAGGCGCAGGAATTACTACCAGAGCCAACTCCTAATCAGGCTCTTAAGAGAATCTCTGACAGCAAAGCTGTCTCTTATTTTACAGACACTGGGAAACTGGGCCACTTCTTAAAATACTTGCTATTGATCTTATGAGGATAAAAGGATACATGAAGCTTAAAATAAGGAATCTGGAGGTAGGGCTTTAGACAATTCCACCACCACCATCAACAATAAGTTGCTCAACGAATTATTGCACATGCTGATTTATTTATTTACTTATTCATGTTGATTTATTTTTATAGGCGATAGTGCCCCCTTGTGATTAACATACGAATAAACTTCTGATGGCTTGGCATGACACGCCAATTGAGGCAAAGTATCTCATTGGTACCACAAGAAATAGAAAGTGTTTTTCAAATTTGGCCAGGTGAGAAAAGCCACTGTACCACCACAAGGTGTCCAGTAAAACACTTTTGAAAGCTTGGAAGTGAAAAGTGACACCAACATGAGATACATATATATACACATACATACACACACATATGCACACATATGTCTCGGTTGGTACATGTAATAACTATTTGTACCTGATTAAGCAGAACAGTTCATTCATTGCCTGCCTGCCTATATGGGAAAACCCTTAACTGTGTGTGACTGCTAAACTCACAGCAGGTAACTACTAGAGCAGCTACATCAGAATAATCTGAACATTCAGTGGCAAGGGTGAGTCAACAACATTGAGGTCCTGGAATAGACTGGGTTCACGTACTTTAAACAACAAAGCAAAGCTGGGGATACTTAGGGGACTTAAGAAACACAAAGACCAGCTGTATAGGCAATTATTAAAATGTTAGGAGGATCTTTTTGAGTCAAGATTTTCAACTTTCAGCTAAAAATGAGAGGCAAAGCTACCAACAGCAAAATCTCTCGAATCAGTGTTGGCAACTGTAACTTAAGGAGCAACTTCCAAGTGTACACTACAGCATGTAGAAAAATCTATGGGATATAACATGGTATTTTCAGTTACAAATACCTGTTAGTGTTTTCATGCATGTAGCTAAGCTTATGGGAAAATAAAGCTAGAATCAGCAATTGGCTAGCCTTGAAATCAACAGTATTATTAGGTGGTTACTATTATTTAGAACCTAAATTTTACTATAGATTCTAACCTTTAAATTTTGCACAGGTTCATATTAGGGTCTAAAATTCTCAAAATCGTTTGGTTTTATATTTAAGCAGTAACACATTTTATTATAGAGGCTTTTAATGCCTCTTTTAGCAAGTCCTCGACTACTTTAGAGAGTTGCACGTGTTCATTCTTAATCATTAGGAATATTAACTCACTAATCTGCTTTAAACATTATTAATGAATTCTTCCCCAGATAGAAAGTAGTTTTGCTTCCTTTCTCAGCCATGAACACAATGTTGTTAATAAATTTATTATCTCAAAAATACTTTCCAATGAGTTGTTTTCTTCACTGGAAAAAGTATATTATTAATGTTTTCTATTAGCTATCAGAGTGATCAAAGTCTGCAGAAACCTCTTTTGCTTTAGAGCTGGTCTAAATGATTCTCTGACAAGGGGGACTACTTGCTGATGTGTGGATGTGTAGTCTATCTGTAAATGACCAGATTTTTACACAGAGGCTGAAGAGATACACAACAAACCATCCTTACAACATATGATGTCTTTAATTAAATTGATATTGGTGAGTTAAAAAACATTAAGTGAGAAGATGACAGCTAGGGAAATAGGTATTCTATGACTATAATAAAACGTTTAGAATAAAAAAAGAGTAAGAAACAGCAATTGGCTTTGTAATTGAAGAGAGAAGACTAACCAAGTATTGTCTTCCCAGTTCTTGTACAAGCAGAGACCACAGGAGAATAATTCTTACATAAGAAGCACAGAGAAAAGAATCGTCAACTTTTTATAATATATTTTTGTTTCTGAAAATTATTTGGGAAAACTTTGCCCAGTCAGGGATGAGGATGAGCAAAAACAAGATGTAAGAAACATTAAAGCTGGGGGCATCTAGTGTTAAGAGTGTCTTGGAGAATATAGCAAAAAAAGAAAATGTTCCATTAGATATTATAATTTGGTATGCAACATGAACATTTAAAATTCTGATTAAAGTGACTAAATATGACCTTTTTTTAAAAAAGTCAAATAAGAACTTAGGGGGTAAAATTCAAGATAAATTTACTTTCAGTAGTAACTTGATGCAAGAATATAAATTCTCTCACTTTAATAAACATGGATATAAAATCTTGCTGTCTATATTCTAGGTTTTCCTAAGTTTTCTGTAAAGAGTGATTCATGGCAGGTCACATCTAAATGACTCAACATTTTGAGCTAAAAGGCTGTTTACACAATATACACATTCTTTACTTACAGAGCAAAATAAGCTTAATACTTTTATATTAAAAAACTGGGATACAGTAGGATTAGTAGCACCATAAAAAATAATTCTTCCCCCAAACTGCAGTCTTTTATTTTACTCAGTGTGATTCTCCTCTTAATTGAATTTTTAACGTGCCGTTTTAGTTACTGGGCAAAATATATAATCTTCATCTTATAATCCTTGGAGAAAGTCATTCTGGACCCAAAAAGTAAATTCATTTCCTTATTTCTTTCATAGAAAAATAACAGAGACCTTGCTCTGGCACATTGCTGAGGTACATCTGAATCTTCAGGATTACTAGCCAGCATGTTCTCTTGGTCATATATATAGTAGCACCATTGGTGGCAGCAGTGGGAAAGTTGGGGAGAGTGAGACATCGCATCCTGGGAAGTTTATATATATATATATGTATATATATCACATTTAAAAACACACAAAGAATTCTTCAAAATGTTATGTCCTCTTCATGCACACTTGACATCGGCTAATACGTGTCCTCAAGTCTCCTGCTTTCAGCGTTTCTGACTGAGGTTTGCTGGGAAATGAGAAACAAGACTATCAGATTAGCCTTTTCTAAAGGTGTTTCAATTCTATTACTGGTTCAGATTCATACCCAAACCCCCTCTTTGTGTTTAAGTAGCTCTCCCAATGACTTGGTGGTTAACTATGAGCAGTGTGATCTAATGCAATGACTGGTATTTTTGTGACTCCCCTTCCCACCACTGTTATCTTTGTCTATAGGTCTCTCCCTGTCTTTCTCTTATACATTTTTCTAATAGTCCTAGAATAAGGGCAACCTGGGTAACTGATGAGGAACAAATGATAATACATAAAGATAAGAAATACATAAAGATAATGCATAAAATATTAACCCAAAAGAACATATAAAAATAAATTTTAATCAAAAACAAATCCAATAGTTTATAGTATCCTGAGGTATGTGTATTATATGTGGTCTTACTCATTCAAACACCTGGATGAGAGCCTTGAAAATACCCTGGGAATGGAGACTATTGGACAGGGGAAGGCAACACAGATTATGGCTTTAATTTCTGGAGTGGCTACTGTCTAGTTGAACAGCTGTTCACGTGTTATGAAACAGGTCACATAACCCTTCCTTGCTCTGTCTGTTTTGCCTTTGAAGAATTACTACCAAGCCATCTCAAACCACACATACCTATTATTAGCCCAGTCTGTTTTTCTGAGCTGAGTCTGGTATATGAGAATAAGCAAGAATAAAGGACATAGTCCACTAAATTCCTAATATTTGTTGGGTATAAGCCATCCATGAACTGCCTCTCTCTTCCCTAGCATCTCTGAAGGAAGTTTTGGACCTAAACTAAAGCGATAAGCACCTTACCTGAACATGTCTGACACGTCCACAGTTGCCAGCCAAAAGCTATAAGAGTTGGCGTAATAGTTGCAGGTCCCCCGCCCATGACACTCAATGAAGGGAGCTGAACGAAACTCCTCCAAGCAGGAACCAGGAGAGGCCAGGGCTTGACCTGAGCCCTCTGCCCCTGCACTTGTGTGCTAGAAAAGACAAGGGAAAATGTGCCACAATACCCATGTGCCATGATACCTTAGTGAATACCCAAAGCTAGGTGTCGAGCTTGGCCAAAAATTCAAATCCAGTGAAGGAACTGCAGTCAGAGGAAGAGAAAAGCATCCACCCCAAGGCTGCTCAACAAAAGAAACAGGCAGATGGTGAAACTACATTCCAGCAAGTGTGTGAGGGGGAACAAAGGGTTCGGATAGAAGCTATCTGAGGTTCAAGCTTCTTACTACACAAATGGCAGAGATTCCTCGTATCAGGAAGAAATGCAGATGTGATGGACAGTCAGCTATAGTGACAAAGACAAGGAAGAGCGTTTCATACCATCATGAAGGAATAACCAATCCAGAGAGAATCCCATCCCTGAGGACAATGGGGAATCTGGATGGTCTGACTGTGAACCGCAATCACCACGGCTGGCGCTTCACATACCGCACATCTGGTAAGGGAAAGGGAGAAGGAACACAGTCTACACAGTGAGTCTCTGGGAGATAGCAGTCCCTCTTCTCTGGAAGCATTCTTGGTAGAAAAGCCCATTAAGGTGTCTTCAATGCTCATGAAAAGGAGAAAAGTACACTTTGAGAATTGCTTTTCCATAAGCCCTGTCTCTCAGTATACAGAATAAAGTTATAAATGAAAACTGTAAGCTTTCTTAAAGGGAACTACAGAACCACTGTTAACAGCATTTTCATTTTCCATTCTGCCCTCAGTTTGTATTCATGCTTGCTATAGTCAATGTCATCATTGCTTTAAGAGTTTGGCTTAGTGTACTGCACACACTACTTGCTGCCAAAATGCCCAACTGGAGGGTAGATGTTTAGTAATGCCGAAACCGTGGTAAGAACAATGTCCGGTAAACTGGAAAATACACTTTCTCAATCCCCACCCATTATTTTTGGACCAAAGGGTATTTATTAACCTTTTGGCCATATCTGTAGAATGCTGGGCAGGTACCCAGGCACTTGGAGATGTGGCTTTAATCTATAAAATCAAGTAAAATAGCAAAAGAGTAAATACAGCTGAGTCTACCAAATTTTTAGTGAAAAGCATGAAGGAACCTTTTGAAATACGACTAAACCCATTTGGCAAAGTTTTTCTATAAAATATGGCACTGGTTTAGGGGACCTTTTACTCCCAAGAGTTCAGACTAACAAAAACCACGAAAAAAATGAATTCCTAATGATTTGGGCAAATATATTAAAAAGAGCACCATGATTTTGCTATTAAGAAATGCAGAACTAGGTTTAGCCTTTATATTCAATGTCAAAGAAACAAGAGTTTCCAATGATTCATCCTTTATGATTACTAGACTCCTAGATTAATTGGGTCATGATCAGAATGAAATGGCAATATCTAATATGCCGAGGAGATAGAGGTAAACTAGGGTCCTAATGTGGCAACATTCTAGGAAATCTCTATTATGGTACCACCCTCCTCTTAGTTACTCATGCCCCAAGTCTCACCTATCACTTTCTCCTTCCCACAGCTAATCAATTGCCAAATCTTATTAATTCTATTAATGTGATACATATACCCCACTGAGAGCTCCAATCCATTCCTACCAGGACTACCCACTGTGTAATCCATGTTACACACTGATGTTCCTGCAATCTTTCCTGAAATGTAGCTCAAAAACGTCACGGCTCCCCATTATATATCAAATAAATTCCAAACTAAAATCTGACACTGAAAGCCTTCTACTGTCTGGGTCCAAGTTAACTTTCCAATCTCTTCTCCCTATGCAGCCTACATTCCAGACACATCAATTTACTACCCATCCCCATGTCCTCTGCCTGGTATGCCCCTCTCCCTTGTATGCCCCTCTCCCTTATAAATGCCTGCATCTTAAGTCCTTTCCATCCCTGAAGGGCTAAGCAGTTCAAAACACATTTCTTTCACATAATCATAGCAGATTTCTCCAGTTGGAATTAAATATCCCTTTCCCTATGCTTTCATAACTTTTTAAAATCAGATCTATTGCAGCACTTAGCCCAAGTCTGATATATATTAGATTAATTTACGTACATTTGCCTAATGACCAGACTGTCAATTCTTTGTATATTACACTAGTCTATCATGGATCCTAGTCAAAAGCAGATCCCCAATAAATATGGATCAAACTACATACTGAATTGAATGTTATAAAGACACCTCTGTTCTACCTAAGCTGAGAGGAGTATGATCAGATTATTAGCTTTGGGCTCATTTCCAACTAGCCAAACTAACTAGCTAAACTAACCAAGATTGGTAAAAGTCAAAGGTATACCAATATCTCACCGACTAATGAATGGCTGGATGCTCTGGCCCTTCAGGGGCTCCATGCTCATTGGCATGGGCTCTGGGGTGGAGAGCCAGTAAGAATAGTCATTTCTTGAAGCAAAGTTGCAAACATTATTGATATTGCAGAACATGAAAGGCATGGTACTGAAGCGACGAAGGCAGCTGCCAGCTGTCCCTGGGAAGAATTGGGGAGAAAAAGAAAAAGTATCATGACTTTGTTTCTTCTAACATACTAACAACCAACCTTTCAAAGAGAAACTTTTCCCCATTTCTTAGATAATAAATACACTTTAATTCTTCAGTTATAAGATGCACATTTATTCATATTTTAACATTTCTAAAATCAGAATGTATCTTACAATTTATGTAGGCATTTATTGTGGTAGCTCATTATATGTTCCCCAACACTGTTTTTAAACTGGCGATGCATCTTATAGACAATGGTATCTTATGGAGAATATTGGGTAATTTATTGTGGACAAGGGAGGGGCACATACTGAGTCCTTATAATATCATATCAGTACTGCTTCTCCAGGCTGCCCTCTCTTCTTCCAGGACATCTCCAGTATGTATCTTGTGTGGTTTTGCAATCTCTTTAAGGCTAGAGACAATTGTGGTGATGATCAATATGCACAGGAACCATGGACAGGTTTGGAGGTAAATA
Source organism: Camelus bactrianus (assembly GCF_048773025.1). Classification (NCBI taxonomy): domain Eukaryota; kingdom Metazoa; phylum Chordata; class Mammalia; order Artiodactyla; family Camelidae; genus Camelus; species Camelus bactrianus. The sequence continues at coordinate 83,432,505 of NC_133575.1, forward strand.
ATACAAAGGAAAAAATAAATAAGAGAGAAAGGAAGGATGTGAAGGGGAAGAAAAGAAAAGGAACTAGAGCCTTTGAATTTCTGAGCTGGTAGGGACAATAGAGGTTCTCTCTACCAATGATCAGGCCTTTCTTGTCTTCTTTACTCACAAAAGAATGATGAAAAATGATGTACCCTCTCACACATTTTTAAGGTGATGCCTCAAATTTTTCATCAGAAGTTTAAATGGATACTCTGCCAGTTATTAAGATATTGGTTGTTGTCTCTTGGCTCCAAACCCACCCTTCTATATTCAACTTTGTAATACTGGAGCTTGGAAATTTGCAAACCACATTTAAACATTGCCAGCTGTCATTTCTAGTGTTTTGTGAATATTTATATTTAAAAACAAACTTTTACATCACTCTTTTAAATGTATCCAATGTAATTATTTGAAACCTAACAATAAACCTTTTTAAAAGTAATAAACTCATCTTTAATAACTGGAAATTATACAATGCTCCTTTTGCATTTGGAAATTATATTTCCATTCGACTTCCCTCACACAGTTTTGTCCTAATGTATTTTATTTTTGAAAGTCTTTTACTGATTATTCTATCATATTTCTCTGAAATAAAAATTTAAAAGTAACTTTTAAAAACTTTCTGTGACCATAAGGCTTTACATGCTAAGTATTTTATTTGAATTGCCATCTTTATAATTATTATTAATTCACATTGATCAAAAGTATAGATATTATAGACTTTGATAATTACTAAATATTAGAAGTAAATTCTTATTGGAAATGGATTTCTTAATGAGATGGATTAGAAGTGGACTATAGAGGCTGAGTTAATGGAGACTTTAACAAAGCCATTATTTTGAATTGTCCCTTTGAATTTGTCCCCTAGAGGTTTTCACCTTTCAAGGCAATATGCCACAGTACGATTCTTTTATAAAGTGGAAGATGGGTGGTAGTGAAAAAGGATGTAGGAAAGATGATTATCTAAAGTATATATACAGGCAGTTTAACTTAAGGAGAAAGTACATATGAAAGTTGAGGATGAAAGCTGATTTCTTTAAAATTATGCCTGTGTATCTCTTGGTAATTCCTCATGTATCCAAAGGGTTATGCTTACCTCAGACTGAAGATGACTGATAAAAGGTCAGTAATCCTTGAAATCTGGTAGACTGTCAGAATCATTGTGAATTTTTATACAGTAAGTTGGAGATGGGCCTAGGAATCTTTTCAAAAGTTCCCCAGATTGAAAATAATTGATTTAGTCTAATTTATACATTAAGAAAATTAGGCTCAGAGAGGTGACTGACTCAATGTCATGTGAGAGCAAATGACAAAATTGACATAACTGAAAAACAGATGGGTTTAGAATTGGTAGGGGTTGGATTCAATTCTTATCTCCAACACTTTCTGAGTATGTGGCTTTGAATAACGTCTTGGCTGTTTGTGTGTGTATAAAATGGAAAAAAATGCAATACTTGTCCTGTATCTTTTTTGATTATAGTTATGAAAATCAAATTAGATAATGGATATGAAGGTGCTTTTTAATTATAAAGTAATTTAAAAATGAAATTAACATTACCACTTAATTAGGGACAGAGATGGAAATATCCCTGGTCTCAGAAAGCAAAGGAAGAGGCATAAAGGAAGGCCCATAATGATAAGAACATGGGTGTTTGATTGCATTTGCTGTAGGCTACCCAGAGTGATGCAGAATTCTGGTTACAGTTGCCAAATTGTCAAAGAGAGGGTGATCTCATGAATTCTCAATGCCTCATATTCTAAAACTATAAAGCTTTAATAGGTTCTTAGTTTCTTTTTTTTTTCTCCAAGACAGAAGAATTTTAGTTTTCAGTCTATTTCCTCCACTCTCTTTTTTACACACCATAATCCTTTCACTAATCTAGCACTGACTGTGTATTTATTTGATCAGGTGATCCGCCCCCCCTTTTTTTTAAGGTGATTGTTTCCTTAATATCAAACCTATAACTACCTTTATTCTTTGCTTAGCAATCAAGATACCTCCAGTTTGATTCTTGAGTGAGCTCTAGCAGAGACCTTGCAATCTAGTACCACACTTGGGATCTTCGGCCCTATCATGGCCCGCTTATGTTTGAGGCCTAAGCTATACCTGAGTCGGGGCCACTTTGTAGCCTCTACATCTGAATACATACTATGACAGCCCTTCTTTGACCAAATACATGCATTTTGAAAAGCTATAGTGACATACTGGAGAGCAGATCCCAGTTATTTCTTTGCATTACATTTATAAATTTCATGACGCTCAAAAACTTCTAATAGTTCCTATTTACTTGATAGGTTAGGGATTTGAAGTCTACAGGCTTGATTATGGGTATAAATTAGACTCTGACAGTGGAAAGAGAATGGACTGAAAGGAGAAAAAGACTAGAGAAAATTATTTAAAGATAAGAGTATTTTCACAATGAAGATTTGTTGATTGTAAAATTAGAAAAAGATGATGTTCCATAATGAAAGAAAAAGAGGGAAGGAAAAGTAGCAGAGGAAAGATGAAAAGGAGAAAAAAGAAAAGTAGAAGAAGGAGAAGAAAGTTGTTGGGCAAACTGCTACTTTATTCGGCTCTGTAAAATGACCTGTGACTATTGCTTCCATGGAGGTGGATGTGCCGACTCTGGTGGGCCAGGGACTGCCTGGCAGGTGTGGCCAGATGCCCTGGGAACAGACTGAGCAGAGTAGACCTCTGGAGGTCTCTGTTGCTGCAGAGCTGCTTCCACATGGCCCAGGTAAAGAGACTTCAGGAGGCCTCTTGCTATATAGACCCCAGAAATTGGGAGCCTAGACCATCTTCTTAAATATCTTTATGGAAGCAAAAGGGATATATTAGGGACAGGCAGCCCCAGGTCAAACAATGGGGCCGGCCTCAAAATTCAAAGTCACAATTCCAGAAAAAGAAACTTTGAGGATGTGAAAGAGGTCATGAGAGTCATCCAGTGCAGCGTCATCCTATCAACCAACCTTTCCCATCCTAGCATAGAGAAGATGCATGGGAATACGTTAAATGAAGTGGATTTTATATGGAAATACAGTGCTTTGTAGAGCTTTAAACTACTCTGATAATACTTTACAAAGCTAAGGCACCTATTCTAGGAACTATAAACTAGCAAAATTAAGCAATGACCTTACTTTCTTTGATCTAGAAACTAAGACTCCTTCAGAACTTATCTTTCAACTTGATAAAAACCAGTGTCAGAAAAGAGGAAACTACCTCCCATAATCATGTTATGAACACTGCTCACTTAAGGAGCTGCTATACTATAGAGAGCCCAGGGAATCTGTTTCCTCAATAACTAAACTAACAAAAGTAAATGTGGCCCTTTCCAAAATGACTTTAAGCCAAAACTTGTACCTCACTCTGGCTAGTTAATGCTTTTAGTTTAAAGTCAAATTTAACTTATTTAAAACTTACAGTGAGTATGTTCAGCTGCCCTTGACATGGTCTTCAATGCGGAAGCCCCGAAACAACAGAGACATGCAATTTGGCCAAGGCTACTCTAGAACCCAACAAGCTTTTCAAAACAAAAACAAAACGCATAGTAAGAAATAAGATGCCAATTATCTCACCCAAGTCTTGACCATGAGCTCTTTTATTTCCTTGTACATACAGAAGAGAAAAGCCTTCATAAATCTGGATAGTTCCCTGGGGGCATTGTGGGGCATCTGTTGTCTGGCTGTGACGTGTGATGAGGAATCCATGGGCAATAGTGGAGGTTCCAGGGGGACCCGGGGGACCTTGCAATCCATCTGGTCCAGGGGGACCATCCAAACCACGGGTACCTATTTCCAAAGAATCATCAGTATACAAAATTAAGTAAGCTCTGATTGTGACTTCATTTTAGTTAATTTAGTCAATATTTATAGGATGTCTATAAAGGCATTGTCAGATAGCACAGATTTGGAGATAAATAAAATACGGTCCCTGCCCTCAAAGAGATTTAAATGTGTTTTTATTCTTCAGGAATTGTTTGATGATATTAGGCACTAAATAAATACTGAGTGAACGGAACATTAGATGGGAAGAACTGATGCTTATTTGGGGAGTTTGTATGTTATCTTGTCTCTCGCTGTACTAAAGGAGTCCAAAACCCATGACAACATTTCAGCCTGCTGTTTTGTTCATCAATGAGAAAGGAAGGGTGTGGTTGCTATCAGTCTGCCAACTTCAGTGCTGAAAAACATTTTCCTTTGAATCTGTCTGGGGAATTATTCTCAGGCATACCTTTTTGTTTAAAGAATAAGCTGGGCACTCTAAAGAAGCTTTCCCAAATTTCTAATTTCAATCTGTCACTGGTTCTCTTTTTCCATTTAGCCACTTGATTTGAGCTGATTTTAAAATTCTCTTTATATACAGGCCTTTGGCCACTGTGTGTATAAATTTTCATTTGGGGAAAACTTCACAACCATGCCCATATGTGATGAAGATGACACTAACTTGTTTCTTCCCTAGAAATACAGTTAATGAAATGGCAGGGTGTCAGTTCTATGAAGGCTGTACTATCACCAATCAGCCTTGTTGCTACTGATATTTTTTTAACCAATACAAACTTTTATGTTTATATTATTTAGAGATATGTTTATATTATCTAGAGTTGCTAAAACATACTGAAAATTATCAGGACAGGTAAGTACAGTGAGTACCTGGAAAATCCTCGTTTTGAGGAAAAGCTGGGTTTTCCAGTGCTCTAAATACATAAATAAAAACCACCTTTCTATGCTTTTCTTATGCTGGAAAATCTGTGTCATCCTATTTTTTCCCAAGCAACAGATTCCCCAGCTAGCTGTGCTCTCTCAAAAGGAGGCTCTCATGGCTGGAACTGGAGGCCATGTGTCTAGGGATCTCCCAGACTTAAGGACTAGTAGTATCAGCAGTAGCGTTTTACTTGTCTCACCTGGCTGGCCTGGCAAACCTGGGTCTCCTTTGCGCCCTCCTGCACCATCAAAGCCAGGGAGTCCATTGTGTCCAGGATCTCCTGGAGGGCCAATTGGACCTACAGGGAAAAGAAACAGGGTTTTCAAATGTGGGCAGAATAAATCCTCATCTGGGTAGATTTGGGACTCTTAAGGTCCTTGAGTGTCAACGAATTCATTATCTGGTCTTGTCTTTAATCCTGATAAATCCGTGGAAAAAAGAAGCAGACAAGGAATTAGCTTTAGTTTTAAACAATTCACTTGACTCTCTGGAGGTTCCCATAATATGGCAGTTGTGTCCTCCTTGCCTTCAGAACAAGATAGAATGCAAGGCCCAACTTTTGTTGTCAACCCCACCATAAGCAAGGATCTTACTGCCTGGTACTCTTTATTTATGAAAAGACTGCTACTCAACCACTTAATAAGAGAGAAAGACTGAAGTTAGTTTCTAGCTTTCTTTTATAATCAAAGTTGGCTACAAGCATAGAGTCAAATGGCCAACGAGATAGGATTTAATTTAAAAATCGTGAGGTCTCACAGTGGGGAACTGATAGCTCACCAAATCAGCCGTCTATCCTTCTGGTGGTTGGGATAAAGAAAGCCCCAGACCTTAAATGCATATTAATTTAATCATAGAGTTTTTAAGAACATTAACCATATTATTCAAATTAGGATAGCCAGAGGAGCTAGAAGAAATTGGACTTGGCCTAAAAGAAACTAGGGCATGAGAAATTAACATTTTCAAGGAAAAAGCAAGCGGGACCTGTGGTGGTCTGGTATCCTACTAGTTGCTGAGACTATATTCAAAGACAAACTCTGACAAGTGAAAGGAGAATAAGGGAAATGCACCCAAATACATAAGGCTTAAAAAAATGATCTACAAAGGTACCTGGTAAACCCTGAGGTCCTGGTAGACCTGGTAGACCTTTTAATCCAGGCTGACCAGGAATCCCTGGTGGACCAGCATCTCCTTTGATTATAATACTCTGTCCTGAAGGACCAGGTATTCCAGGGGGACCTAAGAGGCAAAACACAGAGATCTGAAGGTAGGGAAGACAAAGGTCAAAAGGAATGGATGCCAAAGTAACCTGAGATCAGAATAACAATTGGTGTGAGAGAAACTAGTTACATATATTGGAATCTGCTCTGTCCAACAGAAATTTGTTTGTGAAAATTATGATTATCTCACCTGAAAGACTGAAAAAAGTAAATAATTTTCTTAGGGTCCCTGGAAAAATTAGGCATATTGTGCCTACTTTCAAGCCTTGATGCATGACTCAGTTACTAGAAAGTCTAATCCACTGCAAATCTATGAACACTGGTGTCAGGGGAAGACAATTCCATTTCCTGACAAGTCCATTCTGATTCTAACATCATTTGCAGTTCTTGTTTGTTGTGCTTGTCAAGGGACCCACTGAACTAACTAGTAGGGGAATTTAGCAGATGCCCTATTTAACAGTTCACAGGAATCTCTGTAAGTCTCTCAGCAAAAAGAACTATTTTCATATTAAAAATATATAAACATATCTATGTGACTTGCTCTGGTGATCTGTTCAGTTAACTATGGGAAAGGTAATATAAAAATCAATAAAAACCTCAATGAAGCATTCTTATTGGTCCTGCATTTATCTTAAAAGGTCCGCTCTTGATATGACATTATTAAAACAAAAAGCTTCAAGAGATTAGTAAATAGAGGGAGAGTCCTGTCTATTTCCCTTCAGTTGTTGGGGACTGAGTCTCTGAAAGTTTTGGCTGAAAGGCAGAATGCAAACTTTCAAATTCTTCAATGAATCTAAGTATCAGGTATAATTAGCTCCAGAAATAAGTCTCACCTGGAGGGCCAGTAAGTCCTGGCTCCCCTTCAGGGCCAGTTGAACCAGGTACTCCAGGGGGTCCCTTCATGCCTGCAAAGAAGGTACATACAATTGCACAGCAAAGCAACAGGGCCATAGCCTTTCCCCAGTTGAATCAGAAAATAGGTATCTTCTCCCAAAGGAATTTAATTTAATGTAAAGCGGGAACCTCAAAACACCCCTTCAAATACCTGGAAATCCTGGAACACCAGGGAGACCAGGATCTCCTTTCATTCCATTGAGACCTGGCCGGCCAGGATTACCCTGAATAAATAAAATCATTAATTTTAGAAGAAAAACAGGGGGGGAGGGAAGGAAGTGAGGGCATAGGTGGAACTGCATACTGATTTACAGTACTGGTCCTTGAGTCAAACTTCCAGGGTTCAAATCTCAATTCACCTCTTATAAGCTTGTATGACCTCGAGTTGATTATCTAACCTCTTTGAGTCATAATTTTCTCACATCCAACATAAAGAAAATAACAGTATCTACTCTATGAAGTTATTGTGAGGATTAAATGAGATAGTTCATATTAAGTACTTAGAAAACTGATTGGCATGTGGTATGTAGTTAATAAATGGTAGCTATTTTTTTTTTATCATTAACAAAAGCACTACTTTTCTTTAGTGTAGCCCTGACATGGTAAGTGCCTGAATTAGAAACTAAGAAATGATAAAGTCCGAAAGACTAAGCAAAAAAATACAGTGAGACTATAATTAATTGCATTTGAGGGATAGGAAAACTATGGGAAGAAAAAGAGTTGAAAGTACCTCTAGAATGGAACTAAAGGAAGAGTTAGTGTGGAACAATAAAGCTGTTATTAACAGTAATGAAAAAGAGGTCAACCTGGTACATCTTATTATGCCAAAATGTAAGAAAGAGCTTAAAAAAGGGGGGCATGTCAGAAAGTCATAGGATCCAGTTTGAAGGGGTTCCTAAACCTAGGACAGTTTGAGCATCAAAAAAATTATACTTTAAAAAACTGTAAATCGTTGTAAAGAATGAGAATTTCTGAGTCCACAATGATAATAAAAAGACAGTAAATGGAAGAGAAGGGAGGCTCTCGCTTACAGTAGGGCCCAGTGATATATGTGGAGGTAGTGCTAGAGTTGAACACTCATCAACTGCCACTACCACAGTACTGAATGGCTGAAGCAAAAATCATAAATAGATATTACATCCAAGGAGAAATTTTGATGAGGAGCAGTATATTTACATGACCTTAATGTGTCTTCTTATAGTTTTACTTATTAGTTACAAGGGGGAAAGTAGTAACCATACAGTGGAGAAACCAGGTAGCAACTTGATGGTGTGATCAAAATGAAGGTACCAAAGGAGGGGCAGATGAACACTGTGGGCCTTGATATCTGAGAAGAAGACACCACTCATGTAGTATTCCATCTGGGGTGCATAACCTGAATCTAACCATGAAGAAAGAGGAGACAAAAGAAAAGACATTCTATTTTTTAAAATGTCAGGGTAATGAAAGAAAAAAAATAGGTTTAGAAACTGTTTCAGATTGAGTGAGACTAAAGAGAAATCACAATTAAATGCAATGCATGAATTGGTCTGGATCCTATATTGGAGGGGAAAAACGCTATAAAGCTCGTTACAAAGTCAACTGACACAAGTGGAATATGTAGGTAGAAATAGAACTATTACATCGATGGATGTTCAATTTCCTAAAGTTGAGTACTGTACTGTGGTTATATAAAATAATATATTTAATATTAGGAAATCTTATGCACTGAGGTATTTAGTGATAAAGGGGCATGATAGATGCAACTTATTCTCAAATATTTCAGAAAAAATACACAATTATAATTATACACACACACAAAACATGCATACAGAGAGCAAATGGGACAAAACATTACCAACTTGTCCATCTGGGTAAATGGATTTTTTTTTGGCCATTCTTGCAATTTTTCTATAAGTTTAACATTTCCGAATAAAACATTAGAAAAGGTGCAAATATAAGAGCTAAGTTGCACTAAATAAAATGAATAGAACTCGGCAATACTAGATTTACAAAATGCTGGTATCAGACAGTGGTCCTGAATCAGGCGTAGTGACATGTGAACTTGGAGTACGTGAGAAATAAATGAAGTAGGGAGTGAGTAAAGAGTGAATAAAGAGAAGATGAAATTTTTAAGTCTAGATGTCTGGAAGAATAGTGATGACAGGAAAGAAAGGTTGGTTGCTGGAAAGCTTTAAGGGCCATTTCTTTAGATTTTTTTTCCTGCTATAAGGCAGCCGTCAGAATTAAAAGACTGAGTCCAGATTGTGTTGACTGCCAAATCTAACAATAATCCTGAATGAAGGAAGGAAGTTTTGAGGATCCATAAAGAACCATGTGACTTTCTGGGTCACTCAAACCAAGGCAGAAAACACATGAATACAGACATAACACTATGCTATTATTCTCTTTTTGCAGGTAAAGGTGTAAAACCAAAGTGCCTATCTGCCTTCCTTATAGACACAAAGCAAAAATATACTGTGGAGCTAAAATTTACCCCTAACTCTTTCTAATTTCAAAGTCTAAAATATCACCACTCACCATGATTACTTCTCTATGGGTGGACTCATCCAAATGCAATGTTTTGATATATATGTTTCCTTTTATAAATTTGCTTTCACTAAAATAAAAGTTTCTCAAACCTAAATCTATACAAACCAAAGACTCTAGGCAAATTATCTTTTTTGAGGACCCCTTTAACTAGAAGGTAGCAAAGGCCCTTAGGTTGGAAGAAGATAGGAAACTTGCCTTTTTCTTTGTTTGTAATTCATCAATAAGGCATGCAAAGAGCCTTGAACAGTAAATGCTAATTCAAGTAATGCAGACTGAAATTGTCATTTTGAATGCAAATACCCACACCCCTTTCTCATCAAATATTTACTCCCATTTCCTACCTGGAGTCCTGGTGGTCCTTGATCTCCTTTCAGACCAGGCAAACCAGGTTGCCCAGGTTGGCCTGGGTTTCCTCTCTCTCCTTTAATACCTCCATTTCCAGGTAGACCCCGGGGACCTTCTGGACCTGGTAGACCTTGACAATGCACAACAAATAACCACATTTCAGTATAACATAAGAGTAGCATAAAAGTTAGGCTTTTAAGTTACCTAAATACTATTAGTCAACTAAATACATTAGCTCTCAGAATAAAATGCAGACTACATTAAAATATATAGATCCATGCTGACTCTCTAAAGTAAATTGGGCTGGGTTCTTTTTGTTATTAACACTGGTTTGCAGACCCCTTTAGTTTGTATTTTATTATATATTAAATCCAATAAGCTCATATCTAAAGAAAGGACTTGGGACATTATAATATTGTTTCTATAATCCCTAACTAAGTGTTTGATTTAAGTGAACCGAAACAAGACACCATAGGGCACTGCTCTGAAATTGGAAATGCATCAGAATTCTCAAGAGGGCTTGTTAAAATAGATTCCTGGGTCTACCCCTAGAATTTTGGACTCTATAAGGCTGAAAAGGGGCCCAAGAATTTGCACTCTAACAAGTGCCCAGTAGCTAAAGCTGCTGGTTCATGACCACACTTTGCAGGGTAATCAGGGATTCAAAGTCATTTGTCTCACGGTGATGAAAATAAAATTGCTTTATTTGCAAGTAGTTGCTTCTATTCAGCTTTTATTACTATGCAATGAAGATAGTTATTTACCAAACTAATTGTTTAATTTCATTTTAGTGATATGCTTCATACATGGGAATATTTTAGTGTCAGAAATTTATTGATTCAATGTAGTACTTTTGAAATTATTTTAAAAATGTTTTATATTGTTTGCATTTTAAATATTTCTGAAGAAAAATAATTTGGCATATAACTTCTGAATAAATAAAATAATTTAAAAAGGGATTTTGCTAAGCTCTTTCCTAACACTATGTTTTTAACACTAAATAAAGATATCGGGTCTTGAAGGAGATCTTATAAATGGCCACATTTTTTTCTCACTAGGTGGGAAATAGCTGTTTCTTGCTTGCAGAGTTCTATGCAGCAGCTGAGGTGAAGACTAAGTAGCCCAGCCTTAAGAAAATAATTATGAAGCCCTAAATAATGAACAGCAAATAGTGAGCACTTACATCTTCTCTCCTCCAGTAATCTTAGTTTTCCACTGGTTTCAACAAAATGGGAAGATATGTAGGTATTATTTTTGAAGGAAATATCATAGGCATATAAATTTAGAATACTTAGTTCATGCTTACATATGGACAAAAGGTCATATTTTTGATCTGATCCTTTCCAGTACTCTTATGACCCAGAAACAATGGCTACATACTAACAAGGCAGCATGGCATAGGGATAACGAATGTTGGACTCTGAAGCTAGAATGCTGGGTTAGAATCCCAGCTCCATTTTGACCTCAGTAAATTTATTAATCTCCTTGGCCTCAATTTCCTCTTCTTTAAAATAGAAATAAGAATAGTATCTAATTTATCAAGTTGTCCCAATAATTAAATAAGATAATATGTATAAACACAGTGCCTGGCACATAGTAAGAATTATATAAGAATTATAAGGATTATATATAAGAAGTTTTAGACAATTATTGTTATTATTATTATCTTCAAAACTAAAGGTAAGAACATGTCTTTAAAATATAAGCCTGTTTTTAATCTTTCAGCTATTTCTATGTGATTTCATAATATAACGCTACTCTATCTGTCACATGAGAAAGAAGAAGCAGGTCCACAACTATATGACAACCATTTTACCTTTGAACAGTTTAAATCATATAGTCACCCTGGCCCAGCAACCAGACAGACACACTCAGAAATTCCCTTCCCAATCATAAAGAAAGTGTTGGGGAACTCAGCACTTAAATAGACAAAAACAACTGTTTAGTTCAAACCCCTTAGATAGGGTTTTCTAAGAAAAATTGTTAGTTTCATACATAATGTATAATTTGGACTAGAAATCAGGTAGCAAATCAGATTATTAAGAGGAAAGTAAACTGTGAGTCAGCCTAACAATGACTAGGTAAGATTAAGATGAGAAAAAAAAAAAGGAACATTTTATAACCCTCTTCCCCAGTCTGAAAAGTAATCAGAACATTGTTACCATTTGGAAAAAAAAACTATGCATGTTATAGGTATTGCTCCTTTTGCAATTAAAAGGAAATACTGGGAATTTTACATGTTATTAATACAGACCTGCTGTTATAGAGTCCCTGAAATTTAAATTGCTGATTTGCTAGTGACGTAAGGGACATATACATTTTATTTTTTAACAATACTCAATAGTTACCCTCTTCTATTACTGAAAATAGCCATGAAAACACAGATCTGATCAATCTCAGGCAACAAAAATTCAAGAAAATAAAATCAATATACAGAGATTACAAATGGGCCAGATGCCTCTCAAAATATTTTAATGCAGTCTCAAAGATAAAAATAAGTGTATTTCCGCTTAAAATTCAACAGATCTCTATGTATAGAATACCTACTATAAATAATTGAAACCACAAAGACCTAATGTCATTTCAAACTTGATTATAAACAAGTCACATTACCTTTACCAAAATGTTAAATACCAGAGCAGGTAGTATTTGAGGATAACAGCACTCTTCAATGACTTCTGAATTATAGCAAAAAAAGTGCATTTCTCTTGTCACACATACAAAGCATTATAAGAAAAAAAAAAAAAAAGAAGAAAGAATTGACCAGTGAAGTCTAACCTTGAAAACCTGGGAAGATCAGAGTTCACCAAAGCCCAAAGATCGATGTTAGCAGTATCAGACATCACACAGTACAAAATAAGATTATGAGTTAGAAGTGGTTCACATTATAGCACAAGTTAAACAATAATTCTCTTTGCCAGCAATTCTTATACCTACAGCGTAATCAGTATGCAAACAGAACCATACAAGAGTACACAGAGCCAAATATTTTTAAATAGAGCTTATTCTAGGAAATAAGCTGCTAGTTTTCATTAATCCAAAAAATGTAAAACTCTACTGAGGACATCAATGTTAACACTGCTACTGTGGCTTTCCAAAAGTTAGCATCTCAAAACATTAAAGTTGGCAAGGTAGTACCATTTCACTGATAGCCTTCCATTCCTTTTACAAAAGGATAATTTTGGATAAAAGTTTATCTTGGCCTCTGCTATTCTTTACGAAAAACACGAGGTGCAAATTTCTTGGTATGTGCAAACTGCCCCAAGGAGCTAGAGCTAAATTTAAAGGCCTCATTAGACAGAAACACAAAGATAAAAGGTGATTAGAGAAATTAAAACATGAGTACACAATGGCCATTGCCAATTGTACTTTTGTTTGTCTTCTATGAAAATCATTCCATGAAGCCACATTGTGATTTTTTTATAATTCATTAAGAGGCTTTTGTCTGTGCATTAGTACTTGCAATAAGCTACTCAAAAAGAAAAAGCCAATATATATTTGCTCACCACTGAACTTGAAAACTCAGTCGAATTTTCCAAAGATGTGAAGACCATCAGTGAAGGGGTGCTTCAAAATACTTTGGCATGCAATATTCCACCCCAAACCACAGAAAATATCACATTTACTTTATATTATTCAATGCACATATTAAATCAGGCTATTAACTATTAAAAGAGGGATCATTTAATAAAAAGATAAAAAGCCTACAAATAGGACAACTCTTGGTTAATGTTAATTGACTCTAAAAACAATTTCCTTTTCTTACAAGTCTTGCTATGATTTATAAGCACTGAGGTTAGCAAAGAGAATAAATTGTGCTAGAGCACTGAATTCTAGGAATTAGAAGACCTACGATCTATTCTTGGCTCTACTACTTACATCTACTGGATTCTGGGCTATTCAATCTCTCTGAGATCGTTTTCTCACACACATAATGGGAATAGTGTTGTCTGCCCTAACCTCTCTCACAGAGTTGTTTTAAAAATCATATTTAATTTTTAAAATACCTGATATCTGCCTTGTGCAAGATGCTACAGGGAACACAAATATTAACTAGACCCACACTCTGCTCTCAAGGAGCTTACAATGAAGGTATATTATATGATACAAATGGTGGCATGTCATATAAATATAAAACATTACCATTACCATTACCATTACTGCTTAGTAATAAAACTTCAAAGTATTTGATCATTTGAAATTGAGAAGGCTAAAAATCAGGCTTCTGTTTGTTCCAGTGGTTTCTAAATCACATACAGCAAACTGACTCAAGACAACTGAGCAGAGTCTGGCCACACAATTAGGTAAATAAATTAGAATTCTTACCTAAGATAACTCAGAGTTTGAGTGAAGACATTTTATATATGCGTTTGATATGGAAGGACCAAAACAAGAACTCTTAGAAAAATGTCATTGAAATCTATGATATTTCAGTCTGAGTAACAAGGAAAACTTCAGATCATATCATAGCAAAACTTCTAAGACTTCAATATCTAAAAGGTAACATTTTAATGAGTTATATGCCAAGTCAATTTTTGTACATGAGGCTCTCAACCCATTATTTCTCAAATGACCTAACAAAGTTTAACTGAACAAAATAAAACAAAAAATCCTGAAGTCTTTTATATAAGTGGTAATAACTAAAGATAAGCTGAACTGATTGGAACATTTTAAATACAGTTTCTGCTTACGATTGTAGTATTCAACGATTATAAAAAAGAGAATACTGCAGATACCAAGTTCCAGTAACTATCTAATTTAGAATATATCTGGTAAATAAGCTGTCAAATTGGTTTTAAAGTAATGTGGCTACTTTCCTTTTTCTTCTTTGAATATATTTTAGTGTCTCAGAAGAAAGCAATCTTCTTCTAGCTAATAGTAGAATCTGGATGTGATCAAGGCAGCAGACGTCTATGTAAGTCAGACAGGGAAAGATTCAAAATTACTTCAAAGTATACCCTAGTCTTCTCTTTTATCTTGGCAATGGTTAAATAGCATGTTTTTGTCTTAATCTTTTTGATGATATCCATTTAGGAAAAACACAAGCAGTTAGTATGGGTTGATGGAGCTTTTGAGGCAACAGAAAATAAGAAAGTAAAGGCAGTGGCCAGTCTGCTATGGATGAGTCTCCTAAAATGGCAAAAGCAGCTTTGCTTCATCACTTAACTTATTTATAACTAGAATGAGAGGCCAGATCAGAAGCATCAAGCTATACAATGGACTCTACATGTTACTAGTAGAATAGACACTTAACTGAGTACTGGGGAGCCCTAAGTCAGATGCCCAGCTATGCTGGTAACTAACAATATGACCTTGAGCAAGCTTCTTAACCTCCTTGGGCCTCAGTTTTCTCATGTGTGACTAAACTTTACACAGGTTTCTCTGAGCCGTCTTCTCAACTAGGCCTCACCCATGGGCCCTGCCCTTGGTCTGCTGAGTCAAGTTTTAGCAAGAATTCTGCTAAGTCAATTTAGGGAGAGTCTCCCAACCCTTGATAGCTGATCAAGTTCCTCATTCCTCATCCTTGATGTCTAAGCCCTTGGCTTGCCTTTAGCAAAAATTCTAATAGGCCAGTTTACCCTCGATGTCTCCTTTTTGTAATTTTTTATCCACTGACTCCATCACCCTGCTAGTTGACTATAAATCCCCATTTGTCGTTGTTATATTCAGAGTTGAGCTCAGTCTCTTTCTCTCTCCTATTGAAATAGTCTTTCCCCTACTGCAATAGTCTTGAATAAAATCTATCTTGCTATTATTAACAAGTGTCTAGTAAATAATATTTCTGAGAAATGTAAAACTTAGGTACCTTCTACATCGGATACTCTATGGTTATATGAAATGGATTTGTGGGACAGTAATAAACCAGAGAATCAACTCAGAATCTTGAAAAATTATGAATTTTAAACAGATAAAAAGAGAAAATTTCCTGCCATTCCCAACAACCAGAATTCAGGAGTATACTTTCTGCTCTTGTAGTTTCTCCTTAGAAATCTGAAAAGGGCTATTTATCTTGAGTAATAATAAACACATTAAGATATTTGTGGTTCTTTTTACTCCTGATTAGGTGAATATCTTTTAATACAAATCAGCAATTTTCTATTGGGAACCTCTTGGTAACTGCTCTTTGATGTGTACTATTTATAGGTATAGGATGAACATAGGATTAAGAGGCTTTAATCTGTGCTGGTTGCATTTAATTTTTTGTTTTATTCTGTGCCTATTAGTCCATTTTCATAGCAGTAGAATTTAGAACTCTGTGACAATCCAAAATGCAAAAATGGGGTGGTTTGAAAAATTATGCGAGGTATGGCAAGTCAAGAACTGTATATTTGCAGGATCTGACAATACATATTATTGTTTACAAAAATGCCTTTTTGAAGAACAGTTCATTTCATTTATGCTAACAGACATAAGGCAAAAACTTTTAAATATAATCTAAAGGCAAAGGTAAAATATTATACAATATACTTTTGGGTACTAAAATTTTCAACTAAAAATGACACAAATATATGAATTTTAAAATGTTAAATTAATTTTCCTAATTAGGTAATTTTGAGTTATTCCAATACTCAGAAGCACTGAACTCTACAAGTTCCTGACAACTTTCAGAGATAGACCAACATGTAAGAACTGAATTGGCATATATGCTCTTAAAATATATTCAAACATTTGAAAACATTAGGTACAGGTGTACATATACCTATATACACACATATGCATACACTATATATGTGTATATAAATAATATACACATACATGAAATATATATAAAATATAAGAAAAGTTTCATACTTCATGCAGATACTACTTTGGAGTTAAGGAGCTAACCTGTAGGACCTGGATAGGGATCAAAGTTCACCAAGGCCCAATGTCATCATTAACAAAAAGGAAAAATACCAAATTGTTAGAAATATCAAGAAACTAAAGCATTACACTAACTTCTTTCAAGTTAAACTTTAATTCAATAAAAGAATACTCTGAAAGTTCATATTCATGCATCTGTATATAAACCAAATTATCACCACTTAGCATCAATACAAAAATAAAAACAGCACATGTGACATATTTTGAAAGACAAAAATTTTTTTTATAATAATCATTGCTATGAGTGCAGACAAAAACAATCAATTCTAAGAGCAATTGGGTTTTGCAATTCCATTTTAATTTGCAGTTTATGAACAAATAGAGAAGTCACAAACACTCATCAGATTCTTCTTCTGACTACTTTTTTATTATTTCTTTTATAAACAGTAATTTTTAAAGCAACTTTGTGACTGATGTCTTTATGTTGACATATTTCAAAGTAATGTTCAACATTGAGGCTCTGTTACTGGTAAGAATAAATAGCCACAGTGCTGATTAAAATATGAAAAAGGGTAATAGTTTGGTTTACTTGAATTATTGCATGCATAACCAAGCAAGGTATCTGTGTCAGTTCTTTACATTGCATGCAAGAGAGTTAACATGGCTGAGGAGATTTTCACTGGTTTCCTTCAATAGTAAACCAAAGTAAAACTTAAAGTAATACACTCTCTATAAACAATAGTCAGATCAGATAAAATCTGGTTTTGAAAATGATCTTCTGAACAAAGAATATGATCTCATCTAGTTGATGTTTTTATAGCATATCTTATTAAAATTAACTGCAATCACTTCAGCGTTTATGGAAAATTTCATTTTAAATACATTTTAAAAATGAGTCAGAGACCGTCAAAGGATAAAAGGGCAATTGTTTTGTTTCTTTAATCTTAAATTTCTCTTATTTAAAAAAATCAATGAAGGCCAAGTTTTCAGTACCTGGAAATATAAAAATTGAATATCAAGTCTTAAGAATCTATTAATAGTCTATCACCAGTGATTGGGCTCAGCAATATTAATCCAGGGTGAAAATGAGCAGCATTCCCAAACTTAGTAAAATGAAATGACACAGCACAAACACAAAATGAAAAGTGAACATTGGGTGCAAAACTGAGACTACTTGAGCAGTTAACACAAGACAAATGAGGTACAGACATGAAGCTGGTATGGAAAGATCGCTATTCAATTTAATCATGCTGTGATGTTGAAGATAAATTTGATTGCCTAGCTCCTAGAGAAGATAATTTTTTTTATTATGCTTGTTGACATTTGCTGATCATATGGCAGAACCATAGCAACACTTTTGGTATGGAACACAAGCATCTATTGGGTGATCACTAAAATGATTTCTGTGATGACATGCTGAGAAGCTCACATTAAAAATGCAAATGGAATTTTGCTGCCAGGTTATCAGTATAGCTTTATGTTTAATAAAGAAACTAATAAATCCACTATTTCCTTTTTTCCTCCAAGTCGGTTTGTTTTAGTTCAACTTTAAGTAAATGATAAAAGGCATTACTGAAATGAATTATTAGGTACCATCGAAATGGACAGAGCTAGGAATAAAACAAGCTATTTCCTCTTAAGAAGTTCTTTCGATTACAGATTCTAAAGTCCTAAAAGACTGAATAACCTGCCAGCAAAATGAAATAAATGGACAAATAAATAGACCATTCCCCTACCATTCATGTACGTACCTGGTCTACCAGGAGGACCTTGGGGCCCAGGGTTGCCTTTAGGGCCTTCCAGAGCTGGACCTGGAGGACCAGGAGGGCCTGGGGGACCTTGCAGACCAGGGAAACCATGAAAACCTGGTTCACCCTTTGGACCTGGAAGTCCAGGGTTTCCTGGAATGCCAGGTAATCCTCCATCACCCTTTTGACCTATGAAAGCAAAGTGATGTTAGAAAACGCATTAAATGATATGAGTATTAGGCTTGTCTATAAGACTAAAGCTATTCACACTTACTAGAAGAAGTAATGAAATTTACTAAGGTCATCTGTACCTCCCACCAATTTCCAACCCATTAAAAAAACACACTTTCCCTATTAAATATATTTATCTGTTATTAGAAGTGTATTAGAGTATGTACAGAAATACAGAAACAGTAATAGCTTGTATCCTAAAAGACACTTTTTGTATTAGGACATAGAATATGACCAGTAGCTATGAGAGAAAAGGAGAAAAAATAAAAAATATAAAGTAGCTGCAAGAATAGGTTAGAGATAGCTGGAGGAAATTTTTTTTAAAAATGTTTTGAGACTAATGGGAGCTATGGATATTCAGAGGTTGCTGTGTATCCTTGAAGACCATTCTATCCAAAATTTAGAATCACAATCTAGAAAAACTGTTCTCAACACCTTTTCTACACCACCAACATGCCTGAGAGCAATTTAACAGTCACACATGAAAGTAAAAACTTTTATGTCGGGATCATGAAAAGAATATCAGAATATGTAGTAGATATCTGTGGTTTGAAAAAACCTCATAGAAAGTAGCTAATGGTCATTTCAGAACATAAACATACATATCTGTACACACATTTTGTCACTTAATTAACTATTTGATGCTCACAATAAGAGTAAAAACAAATAATGGAAGGCAGATGTGTGTGCACACATAGCCAATCAATATGTAAGATGCAAATTAAGATGGAGTTTTCAAGAGACATTTTTTATTATTGGTACATATTTCTACAGTTTCCTTACATTATCTTGGCTTTGTTTCCATGGGGATAAAAGTGGCTTTTTTTTTCTGGCTAAAAGAACTTTTTAAAATTTAGTGAAATATACCTCTTCCTATAATTTTGCTTTCTTTCTTTATCATTTTCTCAGCGTTTATTTATGAAGTTAATGAAGAGATAGCTATACGTAAATTTTGCTAACAATGCATTTTTATAGTACAACTCCTTATACTAAGTGGCTAGTTAGGAAATGCCTTAAGATGTAACTCTAGCTTTGAGTTGTCTGGGGTGCATGTTCATTTTATAACAGTAAATGGTAGAGATGGAAAAATAAGTATATTAGAGAATATTATCTTTTTACAAACTGATTTAGTATTTCACTTTATTCAAGTTTACCAGAAAGTCCTGGGAGTCCAGGAGGTCCTGGGATTCCAAAGCCTGGTTGACCTGTCAGAGCATAAACCAAAAGACTCTCAAATAGATAATAATAATTGAAACAGAGACAAATAATTTGGGGATCATTTAGGTTTTTAGTAAGTGCTATAATGTGTATTACATGAAAAATAGAGTAGATTTCCCACATCGAACTACAATTCTAGCATGAGAAAATCACACAAACATGTATTTGTGATGAGTGTTAAATATATCTTTATATACTCACATCAAATATGAATATATATATACAAATGGAATATAGATTGCATAGTGAAAGGAAGTTACCCAGAGTAGCTGAAGAAAGCTGGGGAATTTCCTGAAATGAAAAGTTGGCCAAGAAAGGATATGGAGTTTTTCGTAAGAGGGAGGCAACTTGATCAATAAACGTGAGCTAATATTCTCAGGACAGAGTGGAAGAAGGTAATTAGGGAAGGAAAAGTGTGTGGTAGCTTAGATGGTAAGAAAGAAGATATAATTTCATCATGGGTAATAAAGGGCAAAAGTTAGAAAGTTAAAGCAGACAAAGGGGAAACCAGAAAAGAATAATGAAAAAAATATAGCACCTGGTTCACCCTTCTGTCCAGCTGGTCCAGGAATACCATCTTGACCTGGTTTGCCTTTTTCACCTGGAGGCCCTGGTGGCCCTGGACGACCTCCACCACCTAAAGAACAGAGTACAGCTGGTTATACCTATCTTTCCACATCACTTTTTCTTCCATATTCCAAATTCTTTCCTTATCAGCTTCAAATAGTTCTATGTAAAAGACACCAAGTGTCTCTGGGACACTGCCTTAAATCATGGAATCTTGTGAAAAAGAAGCATAAAAGAAATAAAGGATAATAAAAATAAGGAACTGCTTTATCATTCACTTAGTAACCCAAACATTTCAGCTTCTCATTTTAATCTACCTTTAGAATATACAAGAAAGTAACTGTGGGGATGGAATGGGGATGGGGTGCATTATAGGCCTCATATGGGGCCAAGAGAAATGACTGGCTTTAGAAGGAAGTAAACAAACATAAGGCTACACCTTGCCATCCTAAAATATCAAAGCTATCTACTGTTATAGGATACTTGAAAATAACTCTCCTTGGATAAAGTGAGACTGAAAAATAAGGTCTCACAATAATAATTTTAAGCAACTTTCATTTGAAGTTGTTCACTTTGTATAACAAGTGGTGCTAAGTGAATGATCACCATGTTTCTTTGCTTTGAAAATGTTCACAGCTCCCAGAAATGATCTGACTTTCCCAAAATGAATAAAGCCTTAGTCCTAATGAACAGCAAACCCTTATGTTTCATGCTTACCTACAGGACCAGGTTCTCCTGGAAGGCCAGGGTTCCCAGGAGGACCATTAATACCTTTTGATCCAGGAAGGCCTGGGGTTCCTAGAGTAAAGAGCTCAATTTAATAATAAAATAAAAACTGCATTGCTTTGAGACCTATAATTCAAATTTATAATTAAGAGTGTTAGCATAAAAACGGTGAAGAATAGAAAGAAAACCCCAAAAGATGCTGGTGTTTGCTGGATATTTTAAGAATAATTTTAAGTTTTAAATTGATTTATCCAGAGGCTGACATTACATATATTCATAATAAAAATTGCCACCATATTATACACTGGTAGAATTGGTACGATTCCATTGTACGGATATATCAAATTTTTCAAAATCCATTCATTTATTGTTTGACATTTGGGTTGTTGTTATGTTTCAGCTATTATGAATACCTATTCTATTTATGGAAACCTGGTCTACTTAACCATTATGAGTAATGCTGCGATGGATATTTCTGCACTGGTATTTTTGTGGACATAAGTCAATTTATCTTGGGTGAATACTTAGATAGGAATGGAACTGCTGAGTCACAGAGTAGGAATATGTTGTGTTTTATAAAACAAACAAACAGACAGACAAACAATATTTGGGAATTCCAGTTCTTCCAGATCCTTGTACAACATATGGTGATTCCAGTTGTTATAATAACAGTCATTCTGGTATTACTTCACCATAGTTTAAATTTGCATTTCCCTGACAGCTATGATATCGATCACCTTTGCATGTACTTATTGGGCATCCATGTATCTTCTTTTTTGAAAAGCCTGTTCCAAGTTTTCCCCCACTTAAAAAATGGATTGTGTATCTTGTTATTATTGAGTTGTAGAAGTTCTTTATATATTCCAGATATCAGTCATTTGTCAGATATATGTTTAGCAAGTATTTTGTCCTAGTTGGTGGCTTTCCTATTCATTTTCTTAATGCTGTCTTTCGATGAGCAGAAGAAAAGAGGAACTCAGTTTCTTTAAAAGAAAAAAACAGAGTGTGGAGCAATTGGACATCTCTATGAAAAAAAAGAACCTTGACCTCTACATCACACCATGGAACTATTTTTATTCGAGACATATCATAAACCTAAATACAAAAGCTTAAACATTAAAACTTACAGAAAAAACAGAATATTTCCATAAACTTCAATCAAATATTTCCTCAATAGGACACAAAAGGCACTAACTATGAAAGAAGAGTAAGGAATTGAACTTTATTAAAATTAACAACTTTGGTCATCACATGACAGCACTAAGAGAGTGAAAGGCAAATATGAGACAGAAAGAATCTATCTGTAATACACGTATCTGACAAAGGACTCATATTCAAAATATATAAAGAACCTCTCTGAATCAATAAGAAAAAAGGCAAACAACTCATTGAATAAGTGCAGAAAAACTTGGTGCAGGCACTTCAAAAAGACGCTATCCAAATGGCCAATAAGTATATGAAAAAGTGTTTAATGTCATTCATTAATAAAATGTAAATTAAAACTTCATTGAGTTACCACTATGTAACCCACCAGAAGTGCTAAAATTAAAAAGACTGACAACACCAAGAGAGGTGAAGATATGGGCAACTAGATATTTCATGCCACAAAGTACTATACTACATGGTTACGGCAAGCCACCAGCACCCACCCATGGACATACACACATTGCAGTTGGGACCATAATTTATAAAACGACTGTGGAAAATTGGCACCATTTACTAAAGTCAAATGTATAGCTACCCTATGACTCAGTAATTCTATTATTAAGTTTTTGTATAAGAGAAATGAGTACATACGTCCCCCAAAAGACTTGTCAAAGAACGTTATTAGCATCTTTTTTCCTTAATTGTCCCAAACTGAAAATAACTCAAAAGTCCATCAAGAGGAGAAGGGGTAATTGATTACAGTGTATTTCTTCAATGGAATATTATAGAGCAATGATGAAAAAGAAACTGCTGACAGGATAAATTAATCTTACATACATAGTAATGACTAAAAGACACAAGGACATATACTGTATGATTCCATTTATATGAATTTCAAGAACAGGTAAAATTAATTGATGGTGATAGAAGTTATAGTAGTGGATACCTGGAGAAGGGGGGATTCATTCACTGTGAAGGGCCATGGGCAAACTTTATGGGGTAAGATAACTGTTTTATATCTTGATATGCTTGATGGGTACATGGATATATATATACATACATCGGTAAAAACTCATCAATATCTTGTATATTTTACTGTATCTATGTTATACTTCAATAAAAACGTTAAGGAAAAGATAACCAAAGGCCCACTTCATACATACCACTGTGCAATCCAAAAAATAAATCAAAATAAATAAATACAAGTATAAATAGAGCAATTACTATAACAATCGAGTTCAGGCTACCTACTTGACTATAGTGCAAAGTCTCTTTGCTTGCATGACTCACTCCTTGTCATTTGAATGAACTGTACAATTGTTCTACCAACAGCCACCCACTGTGTGCCAGAGTACAACATTCCTAGAGAATCAGCATCAGGTTAGGGCTTGGCAGTGTACATTATCACCTACAAAAATAGTAATGCCTCTTCAGTGACTTGTGCCTAGCAGTCAAAGATTAAAAAATGCTCCACCAAACAGTGTCTCTGACCACAGGATATTGTGCTGCTGAGGTGGCAATACTCATTCTCACTGAATATAGAAATAAATTTGGGTAAAAAAATGGTTAAAGAACTATTTCAAAATTATGTTACTGGTCAGTATCTGATTGAGAAATAGAACAGAAGTCTGTCAAATAAGAAGTTGCTCGGTGGCATGGGTTAGAATAGATAAGGAAGGAGAGAATGAAGCATTTAAGAAAAGTAGTATTACCAGGAAATCCAGGAAGGCCTGGTTGTCCTTTTGCTCCAGGAGCCCCTGGTAATCCAGGCAAACCAGGATCTCCCATAGAACCTTTGATACCAGGGTTCCCTGGGTATCCGGGCAGACCAGGTTCACCCTAAAAACATGAATAACAAGATAAAACTGAAGTCTCTACATGACTTAGATTGTATAACAACATAATATTTATAGAGCTTTTACTATATGTCAGGCACTCTGCTAAGTGCTTTACATAAATTGCTTCATTTAATCATCACAACAGCTCTTTGAGTTAGGCTTTATCATCTCCATTTATAAATGAGAAAACTGAATCTTGGAGAACTCAAGTGCCTAAGGTTTCTACTAAGTAGCAAAACTGGGATTTGAACTAAGGTTTGTCAGACTCCAGAACTATTCGCATGATATGCAGATTATTATTCTCATTAATCCTTAACAACTCTATAAGAAAGATACCATTATTAGCCCCATTTTACAGTTTGCAGCTAATAAGTGGTGAAATCTGGATTGAGGTCCAGACAGTTTGATTTCAGAACCTGTGAATATCATCCCTAGTATGCTACAATGAAATTCATTACTTCCAATAAGTATGCCAAACAATAACTACAGCACGTTTTATTGTAAAAGGTAAATTTCATCTTAACATGAAGAAGTCTATCAGTTCTTCAGGAGACATCTCAAATCCCATTTCCTCCATGAAGAATTCCAGGACAAAGAGAATTAACCCTAAACATTTAGGGTAGGTTCTTATTCCATCATCTCTATAATGGTTGCACATATGCATGTCTTGACTCTACACTGAAAACTTCTTTGGGGTCAGAGACAATGCATATATAACCATTTTTGCTCAATGAACACTTGCATTGTTTTCTTCTAGTGGAGCCTTAGCAGAATTCATACCCACTTTCACAATTAAACCAAAATTTTCCCAATAACAATGAGAACATATGCCATAACTCTAAGTCTACCAGGGTTCACTGCTCTGCCCATGACGACAGTGACCTCTCCAACAAAGTGTCAGTGCTCAGCATCACCTACTAAATACTTACTTCCTTGTTCATTTAGTGCTTATGGTTGTCTAGGTGAATAAGATCATCTATTTGTGACTCAAGAGTTACTGCATTGCAGGAAAAACTTCTTAACCTAATGATTTTTCTCCTTACATCCCATTAAAAAAAAACAAGACTCTTAGGCTGGGAATATATATATTTTTGTCTGAACCTTTATAAATCAAACATCTAGCACATTTTTACACACATAATAGGTATACAATTAGATTTTGGACTGAACCAGTTTCATCTTAGGTATTTACACAGAAAAGACTTGAATAAACTATCATAATTCTTGTTATTCATGAATCAATGACATTTATATATCAAAATTGGAAAACAAGAAGACAATTTCAATATTCTGAACATGGTAAATCTGAAAGGCAGTTGACAAATTTCTGATTATTCATAATAAAGTATGTTAAATTCTACAAATAATTCCAATCTATAATTTCAACCAGCACTTGTTCCCTAATACAGTTCTTCTTACCACCCTGTGGCCTTCCTTCTTCAAACCAAGTAACTTATAAAAAGAAAGTAAAAAAAAGTGTATATATTTTACTAGGCCTTATGAAAAGCACTAAAATTTGCTAGTTCAAGTTTCAGTTAAGCTTTTATTACTCATATACTTGCAGAAAAAACAATGGGCTTCAAAAAAGGTAAGCAAGATGAAATGAAAAAGATAGTACTCAGAAAATCAACAAATTGGCCAAGAATCCTGTAAATCACTCTGAGAAAGGAAAAGTCTAGTCTATTTACATTTTTAGCAAAAGCTGGACGTGACTTGAATACGCTTAAACCACAAATATCTATGTTTATTCTAATGTCTAGCTTTGATATAATTATTTTTTAAACTTAGATATAATTGACATATAACATTATACCAGCTTCAGGTGTACAAAATAATGATACAGTATTTGTATATACTGTGAAATGATCACCACAGTAATTCTAGTTAACATGCATCACCATACATAGCTGTAACACTTTTTGTTCTTGTGATGAAAAGTTTTAAGCAATTTTCAATATACAATACAGTATTATTAACTATAGTCACCATGCTATATATTACATCCCCTGATTTACTTATTGTATTACTAGAAGTTTGTACTTTTTAACCCCCTTCCCATTTCACCCCATGCCCCACTCCTGCTTCCAGCAAAAACCAATCTGTTCTCTGTACCCACAAGCTTGGTCTTTGTTTTTTGTTTTTATTTTGTTTATTTTTAGATTCCACAAATAAATGAGATCATATGGTATTGATCTTTCTCTGTTGGACTTGTTTCACTTAGCATTAATGCTCCCAAGGTCCATCTATATTGTCACAAATGGCAAGATTTCATTCTTTTTTATGACTGAGCGATATTTCATTGTATGTATATAAGTATATATGTATATATGTGTGTGTGTGTGTGTGTGTGTATGTATGTATGTATATATTTTCATTCTTTATCCATACATGCATTGATGGACACTTTGGTTGCTTCCTTATCTTGGCAATTGAAAATAATGCTGCAACAAACATGGGAGTGCAAATATCTTTTCAAGTTAGTGTTTTCATTTTCTTTGGATAAATACCCAGAAATGGGAATCGTTGGATCATATGGTAGTTCAATTTTTAATTTTTGGAGGAACCTGGATACTGTTCTCCATAGTGGCTGCACCAATTTACATTCCCACCATCAGTGTGTAAGGGTTCCCTTTCTCCACATCTTTGCCAATACTTGTTATTGTCTTTTGGATAACAGCCATTCTAACAGGTGTGATGCAATATCTCATTATGATTTTGATTTGCATTTCCCTGATGACTAGCGATGTTGAGCACCATTTCATGTACCCGTTGGCCATTTGTATGTCTTTTTTGGGAAAATGTATATTCATTCTCTGCTCATTTTAAAATTGGATTTCATGGGTTTTTTCTTTGTTTTACTATTGAGTTGTATGAGTTCTTTATATATTATAGATATTAACCCCAATCAGATATATGATTTGCAAATATTTTCTCCCATTCAGTAGGTTGTTTTTCATTTTGTTGGTTACCTTTGCTCTGCAGAAGCATTTTAGTTTGATGTAGTCCCACTCATTTATTTTTGCTTTTTTTGCCTTTGCTTTGGTGTCCAATTAAAAAACCCACTGCCAAGACCAATGTCAAAGAGCTTATCACCTGTGTTTTCTTCTAGGAGTTTTATAGTCTCAGGTCTTATGCTCAAATCTTTGACCCATTTTGAGTTGATTTTTGTATATGGTGTAAGACAGTGGTCTAGTTTCATTCTTTTGCATGTGGCTGTCCAATTTTCCCAACACTATTTATTGAAGATACTGTCCCTTCTCCCACTGTATATTTTTGGCTTCTTTGTCATAAATTGACTATACTTACTTAGATTTATTTCTGGGATGTCTATTCTTTTCCTTGATCTATGTGTCTGTTTTTATGCCAATACCATAACATTTTGATTTGATTACTATAGCTTTGTATTATAGTTTGAAATCATGGAGTGTAATGGCTCCAGCTTTGTTCTTCTTTCTATTGCTTTGGCTATTTGTGGTCTTTTATGGTTCCATACAACTTTTAGGATTGCATGTTCTATTTTGTGAAAAAATGACATTGGAATTTTATAGGAACTGCATCAAATCTGTAGATTGCTCTGCATAGTATGGACATTTAAGCAATATTAATTCTTCCAATTGATGAGTATGGAAAATATTTCCTTTTGCTTGCGTCTTCTTCAATTTTTTTCATTGGTGTATTACAGTTTTCAGTGTACGGGTTCCCAGTGTACAGTGTACTTCTTTTGTTAATTTATTCCCAGGTGTTTTAATCTTTTTGATGCAATTGTAAATGAAATTGTTTCCTTAAATTTTCTTTCTGCTAGTTCATTATTAGTGTATAGAAAAACAACAGATTTTTTTAAATATTGATTTGGCATCCTACAAACTGACTGGATTTGTTTATTAGTTCTAACAGCTTTTTTGTGTGCTCTTTAGGGTTTTTTAATATATATGTCATTTGCAAATAGTGACAGTTTTACTTCTTCTTTTCCTATTTGATTGCTTTTTATTTTTATTTTTTTGATCTGGCTAGGACTGCCAATGCTATGTTGAATAAAAGTGGTGAGGGTGGGCATCCCTGCTTGTTCCAAATCTTAGAGGAAAAGCTTTCAGCTTTTCACCATTAAGTGTGATGTTAGCTGTGGGTTTGCCATATACGGTTTTTATTATCTTGAGGTATGTTCCATCTATTGTGATGACCGTATGATTTTTATCCTTCATTCTGTTAATATGGTGGATCATATTGTTTGATCTGCAGATATTGAACCATCCTTGCACCTCTAGAATAAATTCCCCTTGATCATGATACATAATCTGTTTAATGTATCGCTGAGTTTGGTTTGCTAATATATTATTGAGGACTTTTGCACCTATGTTTATCATGATAATGGCCTGTAATCTTGTTTTCTTGTGGCATCCTTGTCTGGTTTTGGTATCTGGGTTTAATACTGGCCTTGTAAAATGAATTTGGAAGTATTCCTTTGTCTTCTATTTTTTAGAAAAGTGTGAGAAGGATTGGTATTAATTCTTCTTTAAATGTTGGGTAGAACTCACCAGTGAAGCTGTCTGGTTCTAGACTCTTTTTTGGGAACTTTACTATAACTCTGAAAACGGAATACATCATCCCTAATGAGTCAAATTTAACATTATGAAACTACCTAACAAATATAGTAACACTGTTAAGACTTGAATGCTTTTTAACAATGATGAAAATAGGTCTTCTTTCAAGGTCACTGTGTTGTATAACAGGCAGTTCATGTAGAAATAGGAGTCAATTTTATCTCTTTTTTTACTGTTAAAATTCAAATTGATAATCCAAGAGTATTTGGATCATAGTCATTCTCTACTGTCTCTTAGTAACAGCATCTTTGCTTCCATTCCATGATATAACCTAAGACACAAAATAAAATATCAGGCTTGCCTCACTATACAGACTGGAAGACAAAAAGTTGGTGAAAAAGCTGATACTATGTGTTATTATGTTCCATTGTAAAGCAGCAGAAGTATTGCCAATGGGGGGAAAAAAACCAGAACAATGAGTTTAAAATATTTGGTGAGAAAGGGTAAAACCACACCCTACTTTATGGCAAGAAGAATAATACAACAGTAGCCCAATCAGTTGGAAGTTGTGGTTCCCACATAATAATCTTTTTTTTACAGTTCAATTTATATTTGAAGGTTAAAGACACCATGAACCAAGCCATACATAGGTTCTTCTTTAGCTGGGAAACATTAACAGTAGGGAAATTAAAGAGTGGATGCAGAGATACTCCTACTTAACATTTTACTAAATGATATAGAAAAGGGAGTATAAAATAAGATCTTTAAGTCTGCATGCTACTTAGCTCTCCTAGGTAGTGAAATTTTAAGCTAACGGGCAAACTGGTAAAAAATGGCTCAAAGTTGCCTGAGCATGCCAAAAAGCAATACATGGGATTCAGTGAGTACATCTAAGGTGAAAAATTTAGAGAAAAATAGGAACAAAGTTTATGGTATCCTTCACCACCAAATGAAGGAATAATGATAGCAAATTGTTTCAAACATCAGACAATGTAGCCCAAAGTGGCAATAAAATAGTAGGTGTAGTGCTAGTAACTATGTGACACAAAATTACATGTGTTCAAAATTAAATGTGAGGAAAAGAATAGCACCCATTTGTTCATCAAATTTCACTGTGGTTTTGATTTGCATTTCCCTAATGATTAGTGATGTTGAGTGTCGGTTCATGTGCATGTTGACCATCTGTATACACACAGTCCCTGACATATCATGGTTTAACCTCATGATAGTGCAAAAGCAAAACACATTCAGTGGAAACTATGCTTCACATTTTGAATTTTGATCTTTTCCTAGGCTAGCTACATGCAGTATAATACTCTCTTGTAGTGCTGGGCAGCAGTAGTCTATGCAGCTCTCAGTCAGCCATGGGATCATGAGGGTAAACAACCAACACACTTAACCACCATTCTATATTCAACCATTCTGTTTTCCACTTACAGTATAGTATTCAATAGATTACATGAGATATTCAACACTTTATTATAAAATAGGCTTTGTGTTAGATGATTTCGCCCAATATAGTGTTCTGAGCATGTTTAAGGTAGTTTAGGCTAAGCTATGATATTTGTTAGGTTAGGTGTATTAAATGCATTTTTGACTTACATTATTTTCAACTTATGATGGGTTTGTCAGGACATAACCCTATCCTAAGTTGAGAAAGATCTGTGTCTTCCTTGAAGACAGGTCTAACCCAAGCCCTTTGCCTATCACTGAATTGTGTTGTAAGGTTTTTTTGTTGTTGAATTGTAGGAGTTCTTATATATTCCAGATATTAATCCCTTATCAGATATGACTTGCAAATATTTTCTCCTATTCCTTGGTTTGTTTTCTCACTCTGTTGATAGTATCACTGGATGCACAGAAAATTTCACTTTTTATGTAGTTCAATTTCTCTATACGTTCTTTTGTTGTCTGTGTTTTTGCTATCATATCCAAGAAATCACTGCCAAATCTAATGTCATGAAGGTTTCCCCTCATGTTTTCTTCTAAGAGTTTTTTAGTTTTCAGGTCTTTTATTTACATCTTTAATCCATTTTGAGTTAATTTTTATATATGGTGTAAGAAAAGGGTCTAACTCCATTATTTTGCATGTGGGCATCCAGTTTCCCAAACATCATTTGTTGAAGACACTGTACTTTTCCCACTGAGCGGTCTTGGCACACTTGTCAAACATTATTTGACCATATTTATAAGGATTCATTTCTGGGCTCTCTTTTCTTTTGGTTTATTTATCTAGCTTTAGGACAGCACCACACTGTTTTAATTGTTATATCTTTGTAATATAGTTTGGAAGAAAAAATTGTGATGCCCCAGCTTTGTTCTTCTTTTTCAAAAAAAAACAAAAGGTTTTTTTTTTCTTGACTATTTGGGATCCCTTGAGGTTCCATGTGAATTTTAGGATACATTTTTTTTTTATATCTGAAAAAAATCCAATTAGAATTTTGATAGAACCTGTCTTGAATCTGTAGATCATTTTGGGTATGAACATCTCAACAACATTAAGTCTTCTGATCCATGAACATAAGATATCTTTCCATTTATTTGTCTTTTTAATTACTTCAGCAGTGTTTTATAGTTTTTAGTGTATAAGTCCTTCATCTTGGTTTGATTTATTCCTAAGTATTTTATTCTTTTTGATACTATTGTAAATGGAAATGTCTTATTAATTTTCTTTTAGGATTATTCACTGTTAGTGTACAAAAACCAACTGATTCTGGTATGTTGATTTTTTATCTTGCAACTTTGCCAAATTTGTTTATTGGTTTTTAGCTAATTAGATTTTTATGTGGAATCGCTACAGTTTTCTACATACATGACTATGTCACCTATGAACAGAGGTAATTTTACTTTCTCCATTCTGATTTTGATGCATTTTATTTCTTTTTCTTGTATAATTCCTCTGGCTAGCATTTCCAGTACTGGGTTTAATAAAAGTGGCCAGAATGTACATCTTTGTTTTCTCCTGATCTTAGGGAAAAGACTGCTTTTTACCACTCAGTATAATATTAGTTGTGGGCTTTTCACATATGGACTTTATTATGTTCAGGTAGTGTCCTTCTATTACTAGCTTGCTGAGTTTTTTTTTTTTTAATCATGAAATGGTGTTGAATTTTTTCAAATGCTTTTTCTGCTTAAATTGTGACAATCATGTGGGTTTTTCCTTTCATTCTGTTACTGTGATGTATACAATAGCGATTTTTGTATGTTAAACCACCTTTGAATTCCAGGAATAAATCTCACTTGATCGTGGTGTACGACTATTTTGTTAAGAACTTTTACATCAATATGCATAACAGATATTGGTCTATAGTTTTCTAATCTTACAATCTTTGCCTGTCACTGGAATCAGGGTAATGCTGGTAATGGTAACCAGGGTAATGCTGGTGTTCCCTCATCTTCAATTTTTTGGAAGCACTTGACAATGATTGGTATCAATTCTTTTTGAAATGTGTTGAAGAATTCAGCAGTGAAGGCATCTGGTCCTGGGCTTTTGCTTGTTGGGAGGTCTTTATGTTACTTTTATTATACAGTCTCCTTAGTAGCTATAGGTCTATTCAGAAAATCTATTCTTTATGACTCTGTATTGTGTGTATCTAGGAATTTGTCCATTTCAAAGTTATCCAATTTGTTGGTACACTTGTTCATAGTACTCTCATAATCCTTATTTTTGTAAAAGTGGTGGTAATGCCTCCTCCTTTATTTCATATTTTAGCTATTTGAGTCTTCTCCCTTTCTTTTGGCCAACCAAGCTAAAGGTTTTTCAATTTTGTTCATCTTTTCAAAGAACCAACTCTTGGTTTTATTGATTTTCTCTATTGTTTTTATTCTCTATTGTATGTATATGTTTTAATCTTTATTATTTTCTCCCTTCTGCCACCTCTGGGTTGATTTTGTTCCTTTTCTAGTTTCTGAAGGTATAAAGTTAAATTGCTGATTTAGGATCTTTCTTCTTCAATGTAAGCATTTACATTATAAATTTCCTTCTTAGCATTGCTTTTGTTGGATCCTATAAGATTCTGTATGTTGTGTTTTCTTTTTGCTGGTCTCTAGATATTTTCTAATTTCTTTTGTGATCTCATTTTTGTCCCACTGGTTGTTTAAGATTATCTTCTTTAATTTGTACATAATTGTGAATTTTCCAGTTTTTCTTCTGCTGTTGATTTCTAGTTTACATTCTATTGTAATTGGAATAAATACTTTGTATGGTTCCAGTATTTTAAAATTTATTAAGACTTATTTTGTGGCCTAACATATGATATGTTCTGAAGAATGTTTCTTGTGCACTTGAAAAAATGGATACTCTGCTGTTGTAGGATGGAATGATCTGTGTAGGTCTGTCAGGCCCAATGGATTCTGCTCATTTAAAAGTTGGTTTATTTGGTTTCTTATTGAATTTTAAGAGCTTATTAATATATTCTGAATATGAATCTCTTTTCTGATATATAATTTGCAAATATTTTCTCCCTTCCCATGCGCTGTCTTTTCACTGTCTTGAAGCTATTATTTGCAGCACAAAATATTAATGTAGTTCAGTATTTTTCCTTTGGTTGTTTGTGCTTTTGGTGTCATATCTAAGTAATTATTAACCTAACCCAAGGTCATGAAGATATATCACGTTTTCTTTTAAGATTTTCTGCTTGTCAATTTCAGCAAAAAAGTAATCTGGAATTATGGTAGGGATTGTTTTGAATCGTAGTATGATTAGATTTTAAGAAAGATCAATTATGCCACATTAAAAGAATGTTATAGATTCATACAGTTCTGCAGTCATCAAATTTAAGAGCTATAGAAATCTTAGATACCATCTAGTCCAGCTCTCAAAGACACATACTATATATAGAGTGCTTTATAATTTACAAAGTGTTCTTTTAATCCAATTGAAGCCTCAAAACAACTCTGTACAATAGGTGGGATAATTCTTTTTATTTACTGATGAAGATACAAAAGAATTAAGTGAATTACAAGGTCATGTAGACAGACTCAGGACTCAAACTTCTGCCTATTGATTCCCTGTCCAGAGTTGTCAATGTACCATATTAATTATGCTTTTTGACTAACAAGGACACTCTCTCATAAATTGTGTCGTTTGTAAACCAAACTACCATCTGACCTTTTACCACTATCCTTATTTCTTAACAACTTGTTAATTATACAATTTTTTTCCATGTATGACATCCCCCAATCATACTATTATATTTCCTGAAACTTTTATTCTACTCTTCCTTTATAATTATAGGCAGGCACTCCTCATCTTGCATAGTAGTATGGGACTATAAAAATGAAAATGCAAGATGAAACCATGTAAAGGGAGCTTCAACATCAATGGGAAAAATATGATTATTCCATGACCTTTAAAAGTTTTTCTCAAAACACTAAAATCCCTCTTCATATCAGTTATACATGTATAAAGTCATATGTTGATCATTTTGCCTTCACTAGCTTTCTTGGCTGAACATCTAAAGTCTCTCAAATTGTGGCACTGTCAACATTCCTAGAGTTGACTATTTTGTCTCTAACTCCATTTACATTAGATTTAAAATTTCGTTTCCAGTGTTAACATCTTTCATTTTTTTAAAACTGAACTTTCATCATCGTTGGTCAATTTTCTCTTTTGATTATCTATTTTTGTTAAATTTCGAGTTAGTTTATCAATAAGAGACAGAGGCAACACAACTACATGCTTTGCTGTCAAAGCATGACGGGAACAACAGATTCACAGCGACTAATCACTAACAGAATTTGATAGAAGTGAAATGATTGTTCACTGATCATGATGCACAGCAGTTATTAACACAGCGGCTCATGAACTGAAGAGCTAATATATCATGGTAACTTATGTTTGAACCATGTTGTAGTGGACTGATGTTATTTCACTAAATTGTGGTAACAAATTTATGCATATCAGAACTGTGCAAAGCAAGGACTGCCTGTGCCTACTAGAACTGAGAGATACAAATCTTATTTTTAAAATATATCACCATTTTAAGATAAAATAATACCATCTCAAAGAAACAACAGGATACTTCAAATACATGATTTCCTGGTTTTATCAGCTCTGCAAGTGTCCAAATTTTGTGTGGAATTTGTTTATTGAAATATTCTTGTAGGCTGCATAGACAAACTAAAAGTTAGCTTCTTGCTTCAAGAGGTGAATATACTGTGGACATTGCCCAATTGAAACATGTTTTTCTGCTGCTATTCATCACCATTTCAGAGATGAGTTATTATGGTTCCATTATATGAATGTTAAAATTCACTCAGTCTAGAAAAAAATATGTATGAAGAAATTTAGAAAATTAAAAAAATGGAATTTCAAATCAATGAGTAAAAATGAGGCTTATAACAAATGGATTTGGGTTATTTGGATAATTTACTTGGAAAAAATATAGTTTGTCACCTCACATAACATACAGAAAAAGTCAGATGGATTAAAGATGTAAATATAAAGAACAAAATCATGAAAGTACTGGAATAAAATACAAGGACTCTTTTCATAATCTTAGGATACACAGATCTTCATAACAATCAGAAAACTATGCTCCTGATCTTTTCTGTCATATCTGCTTCTCCCCAACATCTTCCCTATCTCAGTATATAGCAACTCCATTCTTGCAGTTGCTCAGGATAAAAACTTTTAGAGTCTCCTTTGACATCTCCTTCTCTCATATTCCATAGGCAAATCTCGCTGCCCTGACCTGGAAAATATATTCAGATTCTGACAGTTTCTTATCACTTACACTGCCACCACCCTGATCTAAGGCATCTAAGTCTGTATTATTTAAGTAGTGCCATAACTGGTCTTACTATTTTCACCATTATTCCTTTATGGTCTATTTCCAAATGAGAGCTGTGGTTTTTTTTTTTTAATTAAAGTATAATCATGTCACTCCTTCCAGTCACTCCTCATTTCACTCAAGAGTAAAAGTTCTTACTGTGATCTACAAGGCCCTAGATAATCCATCTGCCATTACCAATCTGATCTCTTCTCCTACTCAGTTTCACCTCAATACTTGGCTTAATCCATACTAGCCTCATTTATGTTTCTCAAATATGTCAGAGTCCCACCTTGGGGTCTCTGAATCACTGCCTGAGGCCACGTGATCAACTGTTATCAGAGAAGCTTTTCATTACTAGCCTATTTCAAAATGTAACAATTCTCAACAATTCTTACCCCCAAGCCTTGCTTTATTTTTGCTATACCTTCTAACATACTATAAACTTATTTATTTTGTTTATTTTGTTCATTGACTAGCTGTAAGCTCCATGCAGGCAGTGAATTTGTTTTGTTCATGCTCTATTTCCAGCACCTAAAATAGTACCTGGCACATTGTACATACTGAATAGATATTTTTTGAATAAATGGATGAATGAATGAGTACAACATTCACTTTTGTCAAAATGTTAAACTTCTACGTGATGAAATGCACAGTAAACACTGTCACAAGACAAACAACAGACTTGGCGAAACTGTTTGCAACATATATAAGACACAGTAGATGCAGCTTCACTGTTTATAATGTATTTCTACAAATCAATTGGAAAGATATAAACAAATCCCTTAACAAACGAGGCAAAGAGTATGAACAGACAATTTGCAGAGACATACATATAATATCTTTACTTTGAATCAGGAAAATTCAAATTTAAACAATGATACACTATTTTTTATCCTTAGGTTGAAAAAATTAGAAAGATTGATAATACCCAATATTCATAAAATGAGGAAAAACTAGAAAATTTATTTTACTGATCAAGAGAGTATCAGGGAGTAGAGCTATTTAATTAGGAAAATTTGCCAGTAACTATCAATATTAAGAAGCCATATAGGGTGGGGGAGAGAATAGCTCACAGTGGTAGAGAGCATGCCTAGCATGCACAAGGTCCTGGGTTCAATCCCCAGTATCCTCTACAAATAAACAAAAAAACCTAATTACCTACCCCCACAAAAAAAAAAAAAAGAAAAAAAGAAAAGAAAAAAAAAGAGCGAGCGAGCGAGAGAAAGAAGGCATATATATGGTGGGTTCCAGCAACTCTACTCAGAATTTATTCTATGGCAACATTTACCAAATAATCTTACGATATGTATGTAAGATACAGATAAGAATACTCAGTGCAACATATGTTTGTAATCATGAAATTACAAAAACAACTTCAGTATTCATAATAGGTTAAATTATTTATGGTTAACCCACACAAAAAATACTATGAAAGTAAAAAAGAATGAGGCATATATTTATAGGCTAATAAAGAAAGTTTGCTAAAATTTACTAAGTTATGACTGCTAGGTCCAGAGCAGATATATTCTATGACTACATGTGCACAATGTATAGAAAACTCAAAATTCTGTGTGTGTATATACACATATACAGAGAGATAGATAAACAGTAGATAGACAGATAGATATAAAGAGAGAAAGAGAGAGAGAAAAAAAATACACGAGGGATTCAAATTTACACACCAACTATTAAAAGTGGATCTCTATGGGGAAGGGAATGGAATAAATAACACATGTTTTAAAGGAGATTTTCACTTTTACCCTTGATATGTCTGTGTTATTATTTTCAATAAAATATGTATTCATGTCTTACTGATAAAATTAAAATAGAATAGAAAAATCAAGATTCATTTCAATAAACTTTACACTGTCAATCTGCAAATAATATGCAGAAACTTCTCTTGATTACTTCTTACAATAAGTTGATTGGGCGATCAAACTATAGTCTTTTCGTATACTATTAAAGAGAAATTATCCTTAAAATATTATTCACTAAATTCTTATCTCATTAGAAATTTTCACTAATTCCACAGAAGTTGAGCAACACAATTCCTTTTCTAATACTCTCAAAGGGTTTGTGTTGTGACTCAATGATTAAACAATGCTATAAGACAAACAATTCACTGGGAGAGAATATTTGCAACATACATAATAGACAATGGATGCATCTCTGCTAGTTATAAAATACTTCAACAAATCAATATGAATTATTACCTTTTACATGGAGTTCAGCAGTTGTCAAATATTCGTGAGTTCAATGATTCTAAAACAAGTTCTAAATTTGGTTGCTTGAGAAACACCACCAAAGTTTTCACATTAACTATGGGCACAGAGGGATATGTAAAACTGTTTTCAGAGAAGTACCTCAGATACGCAGTTAAGAATACTGCTGCACATTCATTAATTTATAAATTCCTTTGCTTAGAAATCTCTTCAAATTAGTTAAAAATATTAGGACAAAGACGAACAACTCCATCACCAAAAAGGAAAAGAATAGCAAAACTGGGTAGAAATATGCCTTTGGTTTACTGAAATTTACTCAGAGGTTAAGACAGAGGGAAAATAAAGAAATCAGAAAGATTTTCCCCCTTTTTTGGACTGGCTACAAACCCTAAAACATATCTCCTTATAATATAAAAGAAAAGGAATCAATTTCTTGCCCAGAATACACCGTGTCATTCTATAGTTTGTTTAATGACGAATTAGAAATGAGCACAGTATTAAAGAAAAATCTCATCTGCTTGGGCATGTACCTAGAGTAGCATTACCTTTGGGCCAGGAAGACCTGGAAGACCAATGCCTGAAATACCAGGATCACCTTTTCCTCCTTTTTGTCCAGGTAATCCCGGGGAGCCAGGTTGTCCAGGAACTCCAGGAGGTCCAGGAGACCCTTTTGCACCCTGGGGGCCTATTAAAAACATGTAACATGTAGTATTTTACAAAATATTCTTTGTGGAATATATATGATACATATGAGCAAGCAAAAAGATTTTTAAAAAGAACTCTGCAAATTCTGATTTTACATAATAATGAGCTTTACAACCAGGATTCTGATTTTACATAATAATGAGCTTTACAACCAGGATTATATAAAAGCTTGTTTTTTAAGGAAGTTTAAGTGAAAAAGGGTACAGCTGGAGAAAAAAATAAGTCTGTGTATTCTTTCTAAAGTTCTGTCTTTTAATTCTCACTTCAAATATTTGTGCAATGAGAGAGTTCTACCCAATAACTGCCTTAGATATTGTCTCAATTTGATTTTATCAACATTAGCCTCTTTCTTGATAACAAAGATAGTGAACCATCTTCCATTAATGGAACTAAATATTTGGGAGATTTTCAGCACTCACCTGGAAAACCCATATCACCTATGCTCCCTTTAAGTCCAGGAGGTCCTGTAAGTCCTGGCTTCCCAGGGAGACCAGGGTCACCCTTGGGACCTAGAAAAGTCAAGTTGGTAAAATTAAGGCAAGTCAGCAATATTGGGGTTTCCTAGTTTCCTGGAATGAGTTGTAATTAAAATGCAAGCATTGGATTGGATGGATCAGATCTTACTATATTAAGTTCCACAGATCTAAATCAGCATAAAACAGGCAAGAGTTACCTAAGAAATCTCCTTAGGAACACATTACAATATAATCATGGTAACAGAGGTCTCCTAATAAAAATTATTTTAAAAATGCAAAATTTCAACAGGATACCTTGTTTCTTGCCCTAAAACAATCTCAATCACCTGAAGTCTTACTTGTTGTATGTGTACCTTACTATATTTATCATAGATAAATCCAATATAATGAGACTCTTTTAAAAAGATTCAGAAGTGGCTTTCCCATGTAGAGCCTGACAATGCAAGACCAGGAAGAGAAAAGTGGTAATCTGTCAGGATATACCCTCAGTACAGTAGGCCAGAGACAGATAAGGGTTGATCGAGAGATACTGGATTATTCACTCCTATTAGTCATGGCTGTTGTGTTTACACATTCTTCCCAGAGCTTAGCTGTTTGAGCTCTGTTGTGTCACCTAGTTACTCTCCAAGGACCACAACGTTGCCTTAAATATTATTTTCTTGTATTTTTTTCTTTCACACTGACTTCTACCTTGGGGAAGATAATGCAGAATATGTGAAGGATAGAAAAGGAGAGAATTTCTCTTTCCAACTACATCAAGGTAATGTAGTAGAGAGTCCAGAGCAGAATAACTGATCTAAGGGGCTATTATTAAGATGGAGACAAGCTGCTCTTTATTCCTTAGGGACCCAACTAAAAGAAAATGGCTTAAGAAGCAGCAAGAAAATTTTATTAGAAATAAGAAAAATACCATATTGACTGTAAGAGTGATTAATCCTATAACAGATTACCAAGGTAGGTTGTGGAATTTTCATCCTTAGTTTTAAAAACAGAATTGGCAGCCATTTGTCTTACATGGTTTAATGACTGACTAGTCTGAAGACAAAGAACTGAAAAAGTTGAATTCTTTAGGCTCCTATAACTGTCTTATTTACATATGTTGCAATGTATATAAATAAAACACAGCACCTTACTTGGATGAACTTGTTTCTGTGTACGCACTGCTGTCACAAAAAGAAGAAACTAAGCAAAGCAAAATATTCTACAG
The DNA here is from genome assembly GCF_048773025.1 of Camelus bactrianus. Classification (NCBI taxonomy): domain Eukaryota; kingdom Metazoa; phylum Chordata; class Mammalia; order Artiodactyla; family Camelidae; genus Camelus; species Camelus bactrianus. The sequence continues at coordinate 83,472,418 of NC_133575.1, forward strand.
ATCTTGTCTGTTGACACTTGGCCTGAATGGCAACATTTTTGCTTAAAGGAAAGCTCAGTCTCAGCAGCTACCCAAGCATTGTGCCATGACCAGATCTAAAATACCATCACACATGATAAATGCATAATTACTTTGTTTCAGGGTTCAGGACTGGCCATCCAACTGCTACACGTAGTCTATCATATTTACCTGATGGTCCTGGTAATCCAGGTTGTCCACTCAGGCCAGGTTGCCCTGGGTCACCAGGCAAACCCTGGTAACCTTTTGGTCCTGAAACTCCAGGAATACCTTTCAAGGATGAGTATAAGAAAGACAAGTTAAGCTGGTATCATTAATCCATTAAATAAATTTGACAAAGCAAGGTACCCAATGAAATATGAGTGAAATACAGGAACCAGTGATATTCTGATATAGTCTGAACCAATAGCACTCTACTCACTGAAATCCCCCACTTTCCATTTAGCTACCATTAAGAAATTCAGAGCACTCAATAATTAAGTCACTTTCCTTTTTGGGTCTCAGTTTCTTACACTGTGAAATGAAGGAATTGGGGCAGAATATCTCCAACCTATTTCTTAGATTCTACAACTATCTTTGATAACCCTATACTAGAGGCAAATACACTTTACTGCCTCTATTTTGCAGAAGGCATAATGAAAAGAGAAGAGAAGTCTCGCAAGAAGTAAGTCAAGAAAGATATCTCATTTTAACAATAATAAAAAAAAAATAGGTGGCCTTGCCTCTTTCATGACCTTTCAAAACTGCAGTAATGTCTTAAAACTTTTTTTTTTTTTGAGGAGAAATCCCACCAAGTCCTGCTCACAGGGAAACATAACATCTGTGTATACACACCTACACACATGGGCTTACAACAGTAATGGTTATAACACAAAGGGAGCCACAAACTTTACTACAATCTGCAAATAAACATAGCTAGTTTTAAATTTCTATGTTGTTTAAAAAGCTATTCTGTATAGATTGGATTCTAAGTGCTTTATTTGCTGATTTGTGCTTATTCATATTTTCTGAAGTTTTGTTATGAATATGTTATACTTCTTTTTTAAAAAAGAACTTTTTATTTTAAAAATCAATGTTATATTTCATATCTTATTTGTTTCTAATAAAATAACTACAACACAGTTGTTCCCTAGACCTACTTTCAGTGACTTCTCCCAGGACTGAGCTTGACTGTTTATAGTCTAATAGACTATATAAGGTAGAATAACAAGGAACTGTACTTAAAAGCCATGTATGATATGGATATTAAGACACTATAGGGCAATTATGTACCACTCATCCCCATCTGGTTTCAAGAGGAAAAGAGTTTAAAGGACCAGCAAATTTCCCAAACACAGAAATGTTTTCCAAATAATTCTGGCTATATATTCTTTTTCTCTTGACCACATCCTATACTACTTTCTGGAAGGTCTGAAAGTGACTATTTTAAAATCTCATCGTTTGTGACAGGTAAACAACAACAAAGAAACTACTCAAAGAGAAGTTGACCAGTGAAACAGTACAAATCAGTGAAAATTAATTACTAAAACTTGATGTACCTGAATTAAATGTGCCCCTTGTTGGTGAATCCTGGATTACAAGTCACTTTTCATGCTATTAAAAATTAAACTTCACATATACTGGGAAATTCATTTATAAATAATGCATTCACTCACCTGGTAGGCCAGGGTCCCCTTTCTCTCCCTTTGAGCCCAGCAGATCTGGATCCATTGGTCCAGGAGGACCTGGAAGGCCAGGTTCTCCTTTACTACCTTTTTCTCCTGCAGGGCCAGGAAGTCCTGGTTGACCCTGCAAACCATCATCACCTAAAACCAACATGTGGGGGAAAGACACAGCAGATCAGATTCATCCAGCCAGGATTAACGCGTATAAAGATTATTCATATGTTACATAGTTGGGTAGGCCACTGACCATCAAAAACACTTGTGCACCATATTTACTTTCTACGAATAACTTGAATTCACACACACTTTTACACTCAAATAATAATCACTGTTTCTTCTGGGATTCTTTGACAAATATAATTAACTGGAAAAAATCAAAATCTGATCCCAATATTTTGTTATTTTGAGCTAAGCATTTACCATGTTTCATGGTATTCAAACTAAGCATGCCACCAAACTGAAAACAGAACCTACTTAAATGTCATGTTGCACAGAAACAAAATACAAGTAAGTGTTGCTCATTTTTAAAAATTAATTAATTTATTTATTTATTTCACCTTTACTCTGGTATGGTTCCCGTACAAGTGTTGCTCATTTTAAAGCAGTCAAATGAAAATATTTTGTATTGACATAAAGCAATATTTAATTTTCTCTCTTTCATGCATCTGCCAGCAAACCCTGAATATTACCTTTGAGACCAGGAATACCACTCCTGCCAGGAATTCCCAAAGGTCCTGGTGGTCCTGGAGGTCCCATCACACCCATTTCACCTTTGGTACCTTTGAAGAATATCAATAAGTAACTTTTACCTTTCCTTGATCTTGGGAAGATAAAAGATAAGTTTTAAGATGTCAACTGGAAAACTATTGAGAGTTGGAGGGAAGGCACTACGTTTTAGCCCTTTCCAACTACTGTAACCTTAGTGACCACTATTGCCTATTTCCCTGTGGTAGTTAATCTCTAAAGATGACCCCCAAATGAACCACACTTCCCAGTTCACAAAGCCTTGTGTAGTCTTCTCCCCTTGAATCCAGGAGGACTCCATGCCTCAGCCTTGACTAAGTAACACTGTATGATCCCCAAGGCTAGATCATAAGAAGTCTTGCAGCCTCCACCTTTGGCTCTTGGAACACTCACTTTTGGTTTGGGGGATTCTCTCTTTTGGAAGCCAGCTGCCCTGGAAGGAGAACCACTACCCTGACACTACCATAATGTGAGTAGCCAAAGCCATGTGAAGAGGCACTATGGATAATGAGATACCATGTGAAGAGGCCCAAGGAACAGTCAGGTGTCAAAGAAGTGCTATGTTGGAAGTAGATCCTTCACCCACAACCACTCCAGCTGGTGCCATGTGGATCAGAGATAAACGACCCTGTAAAGCCATCCCCTAATTCCTGACCCTTAAATTCTTGAGCAAAATAAAAAGGTTGATTTAAATTTTGAGGTCATTTGTTACACACAAATATATAACCAGAACTCTCAAAGAGAAAAAGTATAATGCAAATAGCAAAATGGGTTTCTTGCAATCAAAGACATTTGACATTTTTTACTTAAAGGATAGTGTCAATACAGAAAAGTACAAGAGAATAATGTACCAGTCATACTAGTTTTAATTTCCTGAATCCGAAACCAGAAAAGACGAAACAAATTACCTGGAAAGCCAGAGGCACCTGCTTTTCCTGGGAGCCCTGGTGGTCCTGGAGGTCCCATAGGACCTGGTGCTCCAGGGATCCCTGGACTGCCTCTCTCACCAGGAGGTCCTGGAACATCAAATCCAGGAGGCCCTGGATCCCCCTTCTCTCCTGGTATTCCATGCAAGCCTAGTTAATACAAATCATTATTAACAAGTATTGAAGCAGTTTTAAGAGATGAATCTGTTTATTTTTCTAGCAAACAAGTGATAGAATATTATATATAACAAACCCAACAGTGAGTTAGAGATACTCTTGGCATCATGTACACAAAACAATCTAACAATAAAAATGCTAGGATTTTTAAGCATATTTCTCTAAGAAAGTGCTTCTGAAATTATTTCAGGTGAAAGACCAATCTTTTCTTAATCCCTGGTCCATCACGGACTATTTTTTTTATTATAAAATACAATAAAAATTACTAGAAAACTAAAATAAAAAACTGAAGACATACAAAATACAATCTTACCTTTTGGTTATTATATTTAACAAATTACACTGTGAAATTGCTTTAAAAGTTTCTAACTGCTTACTCTCAATTTCTTCTAATTTCAATGCAGAGTGATAAAAAACAGTTTGTGATTCAACATTAGTCCATTGACCCCACTTGGATTTGCTAAAAGGTATGATGAATTACTGGGATATATTTCTATGATCCATAGAAGAGTAATTACTGAATAAGTCAATTACATGGGCCCTTTTGACTTTATTTTTGCTTTGTTTTACATGTTGTTTTAAAAATATATTACCATTAGCTTTTGTTGTTAACTTTTGTTTGTCAATAATCCAGCCAGGATTTTATAGAAAAAAGTATGACATTGCAAAAATATTTAGCCTTATTAAATTTTTATAAGACTGCAATACTCCAAAAATCAGGTGGTTAAAACAGAAGGCTTAGTGAAAAGAATTATATTACAAACATGGCGCAAGTTCCCACTCCAATACTTACCAGCTACGTGACTTAGTGAGTCACTCAATGTTGTTGGTTCTCATTTGTTAAATAGGGATACACTTTAACTGACTGGAAGTTAAGGGATGAAACAGGTGACTATTCTAAGCATCCCTTCAACAATAAGACCTAGTTTTATTGTTGAAGATTCACAGGCTATTATTTTTATAAGAGAGCAAGATGCTGGTATTTTAAGATTTGTTTGATAGCATATATTAGCATGTCCTTAAACTGATAAAATTCACTTTAAAGATTAGAGAATTCCATTTAGTTGGTACAGTAGTGATGGTTCCAATGCTGTCATTTCATAGTAAAATACTATAAAAAGGGGAGAGAGATTTTATATTATTATATTTATGAAGTATGATGAGATACCTAATAATGAGTACTATTATAGCTCTATATGGATCACTACCTATTGTTATATTCAGTCCAAGTAGTTTTTTAATAGCTGAGTTTTCAAGATAACTAATTTGTCCTTTGAAATATCCTCTAAGAGGTCAGCTGTACAAGATATGAAAAGAAACCAAAGAGTTCAATCTGGAGAAATCTTATTTGTTTTCCATGTGTAAAGCTTTAAGATGTGGCTTTTGGGGAAAAAAAGATGAATAAAGTTTCAGGATATAACATATAACATGGTGATTATCATAGATAATACTGTATAACATAATTGGTTTGCTATTAGAGTAGAACTCAAGGGTTTTCACATACAAAAAGAGATAAATATGTGAGGTGATGGATGTGTTAACTCAATTGTGGATATCCTTTCACAATGTATATGTATAGCATCATCACAGTGTACCCTTGAAATATATTACAATTCTAATTGTCAGTTATACTTCAATAAAGCTCAAAAAATAATAAAACAAAGGAAAAAATCCTATTTATAGTTTCTCAGAACTATTTTCATGTAATATCTCTTGCATTTTTTAAGATGATTCTATTTGGATGATTTCCTTCTACTATTTGCTCTAAGTATAATACATTCTCAATATTAAAAAAAGAAAAAAGATATGGCTTTTGAGAAAGAACTACAGTACCTGGGAGACCTGAAGTTCAAGAGGCAGGAAGTTACAGTTCAGCAGCAAGATGAGCCACCCAAGCAGAAGCAAGTTGCAAAAAGATTCATTAGGTTAGGAAACAAAACTAACATGTAAAGATTAGAACAAAAAAGTCTACAAATAGAAGTTATTAGATATTGATTCACTACTATCATATATTAGTAATGAGTAAAGAAACTTATTTTAGGCATTTGCTTAGATGCTCATATAACATATACTGTAAAGAAATGTGTTTGCCAACAGAGATACAATAAAACATTTACATTCACAAAAAGTAATACTCTTTGATGGAGATCAGCTTTATACTCTTGTTTATCTCTGATCTTTATATTGCTTTGAATAATCACTTCAGGATGTAAACTCTTAAAGGTTAGTTAGAATTTAATAATTATCTTGAGTTTATACTATAACAGGTTTAGGAGCAGATAACTCAATAATTATTAGTTGATAACTATGATTAAGCAACCTACAGGTACTAGGCAAATATTTCTTTCTTCATTGTTATTAGTAGTACTAGTAACAGAGATTATGCTGTACTTTTCACGGCATAGATCCAGGATGAAGAAAGGCAGTCTAAATTCAAAAGTTCTGCTGAATCTCCTTATACAATAACAGGAATTATATGGATATATCTATAGAGGTTAAGTGCATTAGAGGTGTAAGTGCTTTAAATTTATTGGCAGCCAAAGGGAACCAGCTAATGGAAAAAAGCAGAAAATTTCAAATTTGAAAAACATGCATTATCTGTGAAAACTTAACACACACACACACACACACACACACACACACACACACACACCCTGCCCAAGGGTTTAATAGCTAAAAAGTTAGAAAACTACAATGTACTCTTCTTCATTTATGAAAATAACATGACTAATTCCTTATGTCTTTGATTCACATTAGTGGTGATAAGCTTGAGCTGATTCAGCCATGCACATGTTCCTGAGATCAGGCAAATGTTAACAGCACATTTGGCTCAGGCTATAGTATATCTTTGGACATGGAATTGAGTATATTTAACTGACCTCTAAAAGATTCACTGAAGCAGTGATCTTCTAGCTAATGACCAGACCAAATAACAAGAATCAACAACTTCCATTTCTGCCTGGGTCACTAAGGCATGGGATGAAAAGCATTTTGCTTCTTGTACCTTGGCATTTCTTACTTTTATTTCCCTGCTGTCAAATGAGGAACTGATAATCAACAGGTCTTTAACTTACAAGCATGCATTAAACTGTACAGCCTGCTTTGGAAAAGGGAATGATAAACAGTAAAGCTTAATTAAATAATAGCAGAAAAACAGCAAACTGTGAACATTTCACACTGAAGAGGTGACAACATAGAACGCTTTGCATTAAGTTTTCTATCGCAAAATGAAACACAGCAAGTATATTAAATAAGCTTCTTCTTATAAAAAATTGGTAGTTAGAATTTCAACTACACACCATAAGTCAGGTGTATCAAGATATTAGTAGTAGCCTTGCTGATCATCTGGTTATTGAGATGTATAAACATAAATGGTATTTTTGAAATGGGCTAAGATAATATTTTGCTTTAGTGACATACATAAAAATTTACTTTAAAAGTGAGTATATGTTGTTATTATCAAATATAAAATGTGGTCAGTCCTATGGTAAAAAAAATTGTGATATGAGAACATTTTTATATTAATAAGAATGTATTCAATACATTTTCATGCCAATTGCTGTTAACTTCATTTGCTTGTTGAACCAAATTCAAGTTAAGATGTCGAATTCTATGGCAAAGTATATATTTAAAGAAAAAAGAGATGAGATTAAATTCAGCACTATTACTTTACCCCTGTCCATCCTATGTAGACTTTATAAATTTAGCTATATATCCATCAGTTAGAAAGAGAGAGAACATTATATAAATGAAACATTGTATAGTATTAGTTAAATTTGAAAAAGCATAAAAGTACAAATAAATGCATTTTTATCTTGCTCAGATTGGTATTAACAGTGGTCTCTTTCTATTCTTGCTCAGTTGTGATTTAAGAATTCAAAATGCTTCCAAAACCTTCTGCAATTTTGGGAAATAAAAGAGATAACAACACAACAGAAATGATAAATTCATTTCAGCCCCTTTGTGGAACAGCAGGCCAAAGCTATAATTCCCATATCTAAAAATTAATTGTTTTTTCTCAACATCCCTTTGCCACACTAGCTGGACAGATGGTTTTCTCATGAATGTTGAAGCAGCTACTTTTTAACAAGCTGGTTCAAAGCAACACTGTAAGTTTTCTTATTTTTAAATCAGTAGTGACATGTTATGGGCCATTTAAAAAGGTACAATGTGCCATAAAATAACTTTAAAACAGACATAAGCAAAAAGTAACCTTTACATTTCAGGCTTTTTTTATACATTGTTAACCAGTGTTTCTAGATTTTTTAGCATAACTAACAAAATACTTTTTGGCATTTAAGGTCAGAAAATATATTCAGTTGTTTCAAAGACAATGTATATACATCTGAACATCGTGTTTAAGTCATGTGATAAACTAAATGTGAATTAAGGAATGATTAAATGTTTCATATTTGTTGTAACATTATAAATTATTACAGTGCTTTACAATAACATAATGTTGGCCCAAGCGTGGCCCTTACTATGCCTGCCTAGATTAAGATTAAAAGAATTCACATTACCAGATGGCTCAGAATCCACAAACTTGAGTAAGCTCTCACACAAATGTGGAGGAACCACATGATTCTCTATTAGGTTACAAGCTGACAAAACTTTTTTGAGTATTCATATTAAAAAACCTTAGAGCTTATGAGTTGAAAAGTAATTGCTGATTTAGGGACAAAAGAGGATAAAATTCAACTCAATTCACTTGTTTTATTTAAAAAATGAGAATACGTAAAATATTTTTAACAGAATTTTTTTAATCCTAGTTCTCATGTTCTAAGCACTGTTAAGAGGTTCCAGAGACAAGGGTATATTAACGCCATCTAGCTACTCAGGTCTGAAATGATTGGCACTACAAGTTCTTAGTTCTAGGATTCCCAGGCTATGACTAGCTCTATGATTATAAGCCATGGCAACATACTGCAATTGTTAAACAGCATTATTGTTAACAGATACATTTTAAATGATGAGGCAGGACAAATATCAGGGATTAAGGAGCTCTTATGCTGTGACCTGTACTCTTTCACTTTTATATAATTATACAAGTAGACATGTTACCTCTCAAATCTGCTTTCTGGAAGACTGTTAAATAGGTTATACTCTATTGAGGAGCTAACCAAACTCCACCTAATGAGTGCTAGAAAATGCACATTTACTCCAGTCTTACCAGGTTGGCCTATTGGTCCAGGAATCCCTGGTGGCCCTGGTGGTCCCTGAACACCTGTTCCTGGCAGCCCAGGAGGTCCCATTGGCCCAGGTTGTCCACTTGGTCCAATGTCACCTTCAAGAAATAAATATAGTTTAGATATTAAAAACAACAGCTGAGTCACTAGTCCTTAGGAACCAAAATACCCAAGTGGAAAGGTACATTACATTAATCAGAGATCTTAAAAAGTTATCTATTCACTGAAGAAGAAAAGCATGCACAACTACTCAGAGCAGATGATAGAGAATCCATTAAAGTTAGACTTGTAATTTAACTTATGCTGAGCACTCAACTTTAGTACTTAAATCAACCTCACAGAATTTTACAAAAGATTAAAAACCATACATTTCTTTTACTTGCAACTTATCTTGGGCAAGTATCTATTTATAAATTTTAAAAGTATTTCAAATTATCTTTTCTTAGTGTAAATAATCTTAAACATCTTTCTATCAACTAACCTGGGCCCATGGCACATAAACATGCTCAGGCCTCTCCTATCATCAGTAAAACATCTTTGACCTTAGAAATCTTACTGTCTATCTCTGTATCTTTTGTCTGTCCCTCACACCTTTTAAAATTTTATATAAACTAAAATTCACTCTTTTTAATGTACACTTTGATGTATTTTGACAAACATATATAGTCATATAATCACAACCAAAATCAACATATATAGAAGATACAGTTACAGTTCCATCAATCCAAAAGTCTCCCTGTGCCTGGTTGTAGTCAACTCCTCCCTACACCTCAGTTCCCTGGCAACCACTGATCTACTTTATGTCTCATAATTTTCTTTCCAACATGTTTTAAATATCCGATCATACATTATATAGCCTTTTGAGTATGTCTTCTTTGTCTTAACATAATGCATTGAGATTCACCCATGTTGTTGCATTTATCAATAGCTTGTTACTTTTTATTGCTGGATAGCATTCCATTATGTGAATATGCTACAATTTGTTCATATATTTACCAGTTGAAGGACATTCCAGCCTTTTCCAATTCTTGGTGATTATGAATAAAGCTGTTATAAACACTGATTTATAGGTTTTTGTGTGGAGATTCACATTTTTCTTGGATAAATAACAAGGAGTGGGATTGCTGAGTCACGTGGTAACAGTATGTTTAACTATATGTGAAATTTTCAAACTGTTTTTCAAAGTGGCTGTACCATTTTGCATTCTAACTAGCAATGTGTGAAAGTTCTAGTTACTCTGCATCCTTGGCAGCACTTAGTATTGTCACTTTTCCTTCTGTTTTGAAGTCTATTCTGATAGGATAGGAAGTGATATCTCGTTGCAGTTTTAACTTGCATTTCCTAGGTGACTAATTAAGAATCTTTATACCTGCTTATCAGCCATTCAGACATCTGCTTTGGTGAAAAATCTGTTTAAAACTTTTGTCCATATTTCCAATTATATTCTTTAAATTTGTTTATTTATTATTAACTTTTGAGAGTTTATATATTCTGGTTAGAAGTCCTTTGTCAGATAAATGATATAAAACAATGTTATTCTTTTATGGATTGTTCCTTTGGTGTTGTATCTAACAACTCTTCCCTATGGATCACAGAGATTTCCTCTTATGCTTTTGTCTAAAAAAAGGGACAATACAATACTCCCTGTGGGCTAAATTTGACCTGTTGGCTGGTTTTTTAATTGCCTGTGAGCTAAGAACGGTATCTATATTTTTAAAGGTTGTAAAAGAGAGAGATAGAAAAAAAGATCATGTGACAGAAACCACAGGTGGCCCTCAAAGACTAAAATATTTACTACCTGGCCCTTTATAGAAAATCTTTGCCTGCCTCTGTTCTAAAATTTTTATCACTTTCGGTGTTTTTTTTGTACAAGGTATGTATGAAGTATGGACCAAGGATCATCTTTCTGTTTTGTTTTACATATGGATGCCCAGTTAATTTGGCACTATTTGTTAAAAGATTATTTTTTTTAATTGAAATTGCCCTTGCAACTTTGTAAAAAATCAGATTGTGCAGGTCTCTTTTTTGGACTCCCTGTTATGTTCCATTAATCTATGTGTCTATAATTTCACATATACGACACTATCTTAATTACTGCGTCTTTATATTGAGTTTTGAAATTAAATACTATGAATCGTTCAACTCTGTACTCCTTTTTCAAATTATTTTTCTACGTAAAAAATCATGTTATATATGAATTACAACAATTTTATTTCTGCCTTTCCATTCTGTACGCCTCTTCTTTTTCTTGCCTTACAGCACCTTCATTGCCTTATAGGACTTCCAGGACAGTAATGGAAAGGAGTGGTAAGAAAGGACATCTTTGTGTTGTTTCATATCTTTCAAGAAAATCAGTCTTTCAGCACTAAATATAATCAATCAAGTTTTTGTAAATGTCCTTTATTAAGCTAAGGAAGTTTCCTTTTATTTTTAATTTCCTGGGAGTATTTTTTCAGAATGAATGTTGAATTTTGGCAAATAATTTTCAACATCTACTGAGATGATAATCTAGTTTTTCTTCTTCAGACTGCTGATATAGCAAATTACATTGGATTTCAAATCAGCCTTGTATTCTGAAAATAAACTTTTTTATATATTGCTGAAATTCATTTGCTATTTTTTTTTTGAGTATTTTTACATCTATGTTCACGAGAGATACTGGTCTGTAGTTTTCTTATGTCTTTGCCTGGTTTTGACATCAGGGTAATGCTGGCCTCTTACAATAGTTGGAATCTTCTATTTTGGGGAAGAGACTGTGTGGAACTGGTGTTATTGCTTCTTTAAATGTTTGTTAGAATTTACCAGTGATGCCATCTGGACCTGTAGTTTTCTTTGTTTATAAGATTTTAACTACAAAATCAGTTTCTTTAATAAATATCTGGATTATCTATTTCTTCTTCAGTTAGTTTCAATAGTTTGTATCTATTAGGAAATTCATCCATTTCATCTAAGTTGTCAGATTTATGGTCATACAGTTGTTTCTCCATACTCACCTATTAGTGTTTCAATACCTGTAGGATCTGTAATGATGATCCCCTCTTTTATTCCTAATATTGATAATATGTGTCTCTTCCCTTTTTTCCTGGTTGGCCTGGCTAGAGGTGTATCCAATTTGTTGATCTTTTCAAAGAAACTAATTTGGTCTCAGAGGATTTTCTATTGTTTGTCAGTTTTCAATGTCATTAATATCTGTTCTTATTGATATTTTGCTCTATCTTTTGATTGCCTTCTTTTTACTTCACTTTCCTTGTCTAATTTCTTAAGGTAAAAAGTTAGATAATTTATTTGAGATTGTTCTTTTTTCTAATAATAGCTTTTCACATATGATTTTTCTTCCAATTGCTTCTATATCTGCAGCCTATACATTTTGATATGTTTTATTTTCATTTTTGTTTACTTCAAAACACTTTCTAGCTTTCCTGGTGATTTCCCCTTTGATCCATGAGTTATTTAGAAGTGTTTTGGTTATTTTTCATGTATGTCAGAATTTTCCCAGATAGCTTCCTATACTGATTTCTTGTTAAATCTGTTACGGTAAGAGAATCTGCTGTGTGATTTCAATACTATTTAATTAGCCAAAATTTTTTAGGGCCCAGATTATGATGTATCATGGTGAATGTTCCATGTGCACTTGAAAAGACTATGTTTTTGGCTCTTGTTGTGTATAATGTTCTATAACTGTCAATGTTGAAGAGTTATGCTGAAGAGAAAATCCTGACACTGCTCTGCTGGAATACTGTACATCCTATCCTTGCATTCTTCTAAATGAAGCCAGTGCCAAGTATGGCCCATGGTAGTTGATGAAAAGTCTAGCTGGACTGAAGACAACCTGATGTTGGGCATTACAATATCCTAATTTTGTATTTATAATTTTGTACTTTTATTAAATCTTTATTAAAGAGAACTATCAAAGTTGGTGTCAAAAAAACCTACTTTTCCCTGTTTTCCACATTTCCTCATAATATTTAAATTTTTTATTTTCATGTTTATTATTTTAATTCCTTTTTAAAAATATATTTTGCATTGGAGATTCATTTAGTTGTGACCATTTACTCAATGCCATTTTTAAAGAATCTATTCTTTCCCTCCTGGTTAATGATGGTATTTCTGTGAAATACCAGATTTATGTATATATATGAGAATGTTTCTGAACTCTTTCTACCATGTTGGTCTACTTGTCTGTTCCAGCACTGGTTCACAAAGTATAATTACCATGATTTTGTAATATGTTCTAGTATGTTTGCTAAATATTAAGTGTCAGAATCAGTTATATCAAGTCCAAAAAAAATTCGTACTTGAATTTTCATTGAAAATGCATTATATACACAGACAAATCTGGGGAGAGTTGACATCATTGAGTCTTCCCATCTACACATATGATTTATCAACTAATTAATTCTACCGTTTTTCAAATTGTTAATAAGTGTTCTAATTTTTCCACAAATACATTAGGCACATTTCATTTTATTAATTTATAGATATGACATTGATTTTTTGCAAATTATATTTTATTTGTTATTTCTTTCAATATTTGTAAACACACCATTCTATTTGTCACAATGATACTTTTTCACATTATTTCTGCTACCTGGAACATCCTTCCCTGAAGATTCAGTTCAAATGTCACCTCCTACATGAAGCCTCCCCACGGTACTTTAGATGAAGGCCCTGAACAAAAGTAACATATGAGGTAAATTAAATGCTTCTAAAATCATCCTTTTTTTTCTTTTTTGTTTAATGATTCTAATGTTCAATCTTAAGCACATTTCCTTCCTCATATTAGTGGTTTCCTGATGGATATTAGCCTTCTTAATTCCTTATTGGTCACTATGTTGCCTTGAAAATGTTTTATCAATCTCTCTTACACTTTAGTTACAAAGTTCTCATACCCAGCCACTGGTATAAGTGCATATGGTTGGGTGAACTTTTACTGTGATCTGATTGCTAAATTTTGACTGTGGTTTATTGGTCCAAAACATTAGTGATATGAATTCATAAAAGTACCCTATTGAGATAACTGGTATCGTAGTGATGCCACCTAGATTTTTTTTATAGTAGAGAACAATCTGAGCTCTTCAAGAGCAGAGTACATGCCTTTGTGGTTCTAGTGATTCAAGTAGTAACTGGCATAAAATAGAAATACAACAAATGTTTAAGAAATGAAGGAATTCCATGGCAGAAAATCCCAAATTCTTTTTCTTTTAGCACCTTAGGAACAATACTGGGGTTTTAATATTTGAGAATGATTCCCATTAGGATATGGGGATCCTATATTTCCTTTCACAGGTTAAGCAAATGTGTGATAAAGAGTTGATGTTAAAAACAGGCTTCAACCCTCTTCCTTCCCAAACCTCTGTCTCAAGGATATTTTTGTAAACAAAGTATAATAAGTGAGTAATTTCCACATGGAAACTATTTGCCATGTAACTTATCATTTGGAATGTGTCTATCTGCAAGTTTTGGGGTCATAGGTCCAAGATATCCCCCATGGAGATAACTGATGGGAAACGACAGTTTATAGCTGGCCATAATTGTTTACTTGACTACAGAAAGGTATTTTTAAAGGAGCTTATCTGAGAAGAATTTGTATCGGGCTAGTTCGGGGCTTTTGCTGGCAGAATATAGCCTGGTTAAATTGGGCTATGATGTCTCATTGCTTTAATGGGAATCAATCCAACATGTTTCAGGAGTATGGGGCTGATCAAATTATCCTCTGGGGGCCAAAACGTTGACCAGGAGAGTCTACTTCCCTGCAAACCAGAAAGGAAAAAACAAAAACAACTGCCAAACCAGCTATTCATATATATATATATATGGAGGAATCAAAATCAAGGGGATAGAAGAAACCAGTAAAGACATGAGCAAAGGACATGAGCAGTTTACAGGAAAAAATATTTATATCCCTTAAACATATGAAAAGATGGTTAATTTCACTGATAATGGAAATACAAATTTAAACTACCCCGAGAGTAAAGGCAAAGTATCTAATAAATCCAAAAAAAATGTTTTAAAAAGAACAAAGTTAGAAGACTTACATTACCTGGCATCAAGTCTTACTAGAAAACTACTGTAATATAAACAGTAGGTACTGACTTAAGGAAAGTAAAATGGGTAAGTAGAACTGACAGCACAGAAACAGACCCACACATATATAGTCATTTGATTTTTGACACAGACACCAAAATAATCCAATGTGGAGGCAGCTATATAAACAAATGATGCTGAGGAAAAATTATTTGAGATGGATGATAATCTTAAACATAAAAGCTTAAACTATAAAACTTAAAAAATAAAACTGAGTATCTTTGCAACCCTGGGACAGGGAACATTTTCTTAGACAAAACACAGAATATAATAATCATGTAAGAGAAAAATGATAAATGAAACATCAATAAAATTAAAACTTTTTTCATCAAAATATACTGATAAGAAAATGAATAGGTAAGCCAGACAGGGATAAAATACTCATAAACATATATTTGACAAAGGGCTAGTATGCAGGATATGTAAAAATCACTTCCAATTTAACAATAAAAAGAGAAACAACCCACATTTTAAAGTGGGAAAATATTTTACTGCATAAATAACCTACCAGTACATGTAAAAGAACTCCACATCATTAGTCATCAAGGAAATGGAAACTAAAATCAAAATACATTACCAATACATCTACCAAAATTCAAAAATGAAAAGACTGATAACACCAAATGTTGGAGAGAATGTGGAACAACTAAAACTTTCATACTGTATTGGTCAGAAAATAACTATTTTAGGAAATGGTGTAGTAGTTTCTTGTTTTATTATTGAGTTATAGTTGATTTACAATATTACATAAATTTCAGGTGTATAACAGTGATTCACAATTTTTCAAGGTTACACTCCATTTATAGTTATTATAATATACTGGCTATATTCCCTGCACTATACAATATATCTTTGTGTAGCTTATTTATTTTATACATAGTAGCTTGTACCTCTGAATCCCCTACCCCTATATTGTCCCTCTTCCCTTCCCTCTCCCCACTGGTAACCACTAGTTTGTTCTCTATATCTGTGAGTCTGCTTCTTCTTTGTTATATTCACTAGTTGTTTTAATTTTTAGATTCCACATATAAATGATTATCATACAATATTTGTCTTTCTCTGTCTGACATTTTACTAAGCATAATACCCTCCAAGTCCATCCATGTTGTTGCAAATGGCAAATTTTGTTCTTTGTTATGGCTCAATAGTATTCCTCTGTGTGTGTGTGTGTTTGTGTGTGTACACGCACAACTTGATCCATTCATCTGCTGATAGACACTTAGGTTTCTTCCATATCTTACTTATTATAAATAATGCTGCTATGAACACTGGGGTACATAAATCTTTTCCAGTTAGTGTTTTCATTTTCTTTGGATATATACCCAGGAGTCGAATTGCTGGATCATACGGTAGTCCTATTTTTAGTTTCTTGGTGAACTTCCATACTGTTTTACACAGTGGTTGTACCAGTTTACATTTGTTACCAACGTTGTACAAGGTTTCCCTGAAAAAAGTCCAGTAGTTTCGTATAGAACTAACATAAACCTATCTTCTGACCCAACAACTCTAGTCTTAGGTATTTACCCAAGCAAAATGAAAGCATATATCCATTTAAAAAAAAACCTTGTAAAAGAATGTTCTTAACAGCTTCACTCATAATAGCCCAAAACTTGACACAGTCCAGGTGTCTATCAACAGAGATTAGATATATAAACGTTGGTATATTTATACAATGAAATGCTCAGTCAAAAGATAAAAGAACTACTGATAACAAAACAACATGAATGAATCTCAAAAACAACAGTCTGAGTGACAGAAGTCTTTCAAAGAAAGTACATGCTGTATGATACCATATGGATTTTTTTAAACAGATAGAAATAATTTATGATGAAAAAAGTAATTATAGCATAGTTACCACTGTGGATGTTGGGATAAGGACTAAGAAAATGGCAAAGGGAAATTTCTGGGATTCTATCTTGATAGGGGTTTGGTTACACAGGAGTATGCATTTGTCAAAATCCAGCAAATGTACCCTTAAGATTTGTGCATCTCATTTACTGTGAATGTTTTTATCAAAAGAAAAAGAACAACCATAGAACTGTAGTTGATGACATACATGCTGCAGTATCTAGGGAGATATGTACTGCTGTCGCAATTTACTTTGAAATGCATCAAAAATAAGTCAATGAAAGGAGAAAGGGATGCATAGATATATGACAAATCATGCACAGTAAGGTGTTGATAGTACAATATCAATGATGGGTATATACTAGTTACTAGAAAATTCTTTCTACTTTGCCATATATTAAAATTTTTTAAAAATAAAATGTTGGCAGAGAGCTAAAATGTTAATTGATTTAGAATCTAGGTGGTGGATATATGGGTTTTCACTGTACAAGTCTCATTAATTTTTGTGTGTTTAAAATTTTTTCATAATAAAATATTGAAAAACTATACTGAGACACCTATTTGTTTCCAACAGGTTGTCAAAAATCTAAGAATTTGTCCACATATTCATTTACCAAGGCTATTGGGAAATAAGCACGCTTACACATTGTTTCTGGGAGTGTAAAATGGTGCAAATGGCGAGGAATCTAGAAATGCATTTACCTTTTAATTCAGAAAATCTATTTTTATTACTCTATTCTTATACTTGTAGACATATGAAATAATATGTATGCAAGATTATTCACTGTGGCATTATTTCTAATAAGAAAAGATTGTCAAAAACTCAATGTAGCAATTAGCAACTGGCAGAATAAACTATGGCATACCCAAGCAATTCAATACTAGGCAGCTATTTTTTAAAGTCAAGATCCCTATGTACTGATACGGAGTGATCTCTAGGATATTAAGTTAAGGGAAATAAGTACAAACAGTCAAAAGGTAGTACTCTATCTTTTGAGAAAAGTAGGAAGTAAAATATACATATATATATTCTTATTGGCTTGTACTTTTATGATGGAACACGAGAAGGATAAATACATAACTAAAAAATAGCTATATATGGGATGGGGAGGAACATAGTGGATGGAGACTGGGTACAGGGAAGACTTGTAAAAGTGTTACTTTTATACGTATATAATTGTAGCATCCATAACAATGAAATAAAACACACAAAAAATACCAGTGGAGAATTTAAAAAAAAAAACAGTGACAGAGTGGCAGCATAGGCTTTCTAGTTAATTGGACATCCACCTAATAAACTTCTCCAATAGTTTCAATTTCTATAAAAGTTAAAAAAGCAAATTGAGAAGTAGCAACAGCCTCCATACCTTTTGGTCCAGGGAGCCCATCCAAGCCAGCGTGTCCTGGAGGACCTGGAGGTCCTGGGAAACCACGGTCCCCTTTTGGACCAAGTATTCCTTTGAAACCTGGGAGTCCAGGAGGCCCAGGTGGCCCAGGTAGTCCAAATCCTGGTTCTCCCTGATGTATACACATGACAAAACACAAGAAAAACTCCCATGACTTTTCTGGTGTTTACTGTTTACCAGAGAGAATTTAAAGCAGAAAATACAAGGTAATATTTTCCTCCTTATGAGAGAGGGAGTAGGATAATTAAATGAAAAGTAATTGGTATGCAGGACAGAACAGCTGGAAGGATGGGAAACACGGCTTAGTATAACAAATTTAATTATTTGGTCTGGTTTCAGGACAAGAAAGACATAACTGAGAGAGCATGAGATTAAAGAACCCAAGTGAGGAAATGTGATAACAGACTGGGTATTAGATGACGATTTTAAATTTGACTAAGTATGATAATGGTATTGTGGGTTTTATATAAAATGTCCATTTACTAAAATACTGAATTATTTATAGGTGAAATAACAGAATACTGAGATCTGGGTTAAAATACTTCAGCAAAGAAAAAGGAATAGATGAAGCAAATATGATAAATCTTGATAATTTGGAATCTGATGGATATATGAAAGTTCATTGTATTATTCCTTTTACTTTTTTGTTCATTTGAGAAGGTTCACAGTAAAATAAAAAGTTAATCAATAGAGAAGTGATTTCTCATGAGAGTCGGGGTCATGGTCAACTGTTCTTCCCATGGAGAAAAAAGTAGTAATGATGGAAATACAGGAAGTTTAAATTAATTAAGCACAGAGGAAATACAGGAACAGTTAGGAAAACTACTCATACCACAGCAGTTTGCTGAAGGTTGACTAAGGAAAATTTTGGATTAGCTAAAATATAGTAAGAGGAATGGACACCAACTCATACACAGTATTATTATTATTATTATTATTATTATTATTATTATTATTATTATTATTATTATTATTACTAAGTCAATAGCAGTAATTTACATTATGCATTTGATGCATTTGGGACAGAGGAAAACAGCACGAAAAGTTCTCGACATGATATTCAACACTATTTCAACCGATCATCACACAGACATGGACAGAGAGTAAATGGAATGGCACAGGGGGAACTGAGGATTGTATTCTTTCATCTCATCTCATCAAATAAAAATAACTGGTCACTCTAAAGCAGGTTCAGAAACTTTTTTTTTTTTGCTTCCAATTTGACCTCTTGGACTATTGAAAACTGGAGTTAAATATTTATAAATGAAAACACAATCAGTTGTGTTTTATTTATACAGTGAAGAATTGGGATGATGTCTAAGTCAAAATACAGAAGGCTAAGGAAGATAAGGGAGATAGAAAAAGAAGAAAGAATAAATTAAAATATCTCAGACCTTTGGTCCTGGGAAGCCTGGTGGTCCAGGAGGACCTTCTAGACCAATTCTTCCAGGTATCCCAGGTGCTCCTGGAGGTCCTGGAATTCCAGGAAAACCTGTAAAATCATGTTTTTTTTTTAATCTCCAAAGAGATTAAGAAAGATATCCAAACTCCCAAACCCACATTTTCACACTCTCTAATCATGCCTAGTGACTATGGTAAGACGTTAAAACTGCAGTGACACTCCAGATACCTAATATTCCCTCCCTCTCAATCACCTTATGGTCCTATCGCTTTCATGTAGGGCTAATGTGTGTGGAAGATATGCTCCTCTAAAAGAAAACAAAAGCTATTACCAATGATATAGAACTAAACTTAAGGAATGAACCCCACACGAAAACACAGAAAAACTTTTCTTCTGCTTATAACTGGATATGGCATGATAAAGACCTACCACATAATTCTGGAAATGACTTAAAAACAGCTGCAGATATTATACACATGTATACACATAAAATCAAATTTGACTCTTTTGAAGTCATTTAGTATGAATGAGTAAGGGCATGTTTAAGCACTGATCTCAGACCAATGCACACACTTGCTATTCATGAGAAACAATCCTGTGAGGAATTAAGCAGAACTGAAGCAACAACCCTAAAATTTCACTAAATCAAGAGGATATGATGTAGGATAAAACATTACTTGGATATATGTGTACTATAAATCTGTTTTCTGTTTAATACAATCCATTCATTCAACAAATATCTATTGAGTGCTTACTATGTGCCAGGAACTCTTCTGAGCCCTGAAAATACAATGGTAAACTCAAAAGACAATAAATACTGTGATTTATGAAGCTTATATATCATTTTTGCGTATCTATGATTTAGATATTTTCTTGTCTGGAATGTTTTAGATAAGGACAATGAAATTATAGTGCATGCATGCTGTGATTTTTCATTTACATTGTTTATAGTACACAGCAAAAAAGGACAATTAATATATTTTATTTGCTGCGTGAACTATATCAAAAATAACATCACACTAGCCAGAAAACTTACTTTGCTTGCTACCCAATCCTACATACCTTTGGGACCAGGTGGTCCAGGAAGCCCAATTCCAGGGATACCTGGTTCTCCTTTGCTACCGGGTATTCCTGGCAAACCTGGCTGGCCTGGGAGTCCAGGTTCACCTATGGAGAAACAGCAGTTTTTTGGAAGAAGCCAAAGAAAGAAGCCAAGAAGTGCTGAAAACGTGGTCAAACGCATTCCTCACATACCTGGAAGACCTACTTCACCATCTCTGCCTGGGTTGCCAGGCAGGCCAGGCTTCCCTGGCTGGGTTATGGTCTGACCTGGATCACCTTTAGGACCTAAGAACAAGTAGGAATTAATAGTGAATGAGCAGTGGTCACTTGACTAAAGATCTCCATTAATTAAAACACAGAAAGAAGAGAAAGTTTCTACAATCTTTTGAAAATGCAAACTAATAAAAATCCACAAGAAAAATAATCCTATAGTATATATTCAAGGAAGACACCAAACTGACGGATGAAATTTCAAAGAGAAAAAGTAGATGTCAATTTTAAGAGTTTCCATGAAGATGGCACCTATAAAAATATTTTAAAAATGTAGGTCAAAAGAAAAATATTTCTCTTTGGTTAACTAACAGTACTTTAAGGTTTTATGTGTGCAAAAATCAAATACACCTACTTCTCGTTAATTGAAATAGGAACTTGAAATAGGCTCAGAACAAAGATTTCTCAAACATGACATAAAAAGCACTAACCATGAGAGAAATGATTGATAAATTTGACTACATTCAAACTGATTTCTATTCATTAAAGACATCATAGAGTTGAAAATGGCAAGCCATAGTGAATGAATATTTTGCAAAATAAATAGCTAACAAAGAACTAATACACAGAATATATATATATGTATATATATATATATATATATATATATATATATATATATATATATATATTTAAATCAATAAGAAAAAGAAACAATCCAACAGAAAAATGGTCAAAACACTTGAACAGACATTTCACAAATGGAAATTTAAATGGTCAATAAACATATGAAAAGCTGCTAAACAACGTAATCAGAGAAATGCAAAATAAAACTGTCATGAGATATATCATACTCAACAGATTGGAAAAACATAGAAGTCTGACAATAAAAATGTTCATGAGGATTCAGAGCAATAATAAATCTCTAATACTGCTGGCGGGAGTGTAAACTGGTATAATTGCTTTGGACATAGTTTGGAGTTATCTAGCAAAGCTAAAGATGCATTTATTCTACGTGTCAAAAATGTTAATCTGAAATACATTGTAGCCCAGTGACTGGGAAATGTTTTCTGTAAAGGATCAGACAGTATATACTTTGGGCTTTGTGGGCCATATGGTCTGTGTAGCACCTACTCAACTCTGCAGTAGTAGTGCAGAGCCACCATAGACAACAGTGAATGGGTGTGGATGTGTTCAAATAAAACATTCACTTATGACAACATATGAGGGGCCAAATTTGATCTTTGAACTGTAGTCTGCTGATTCTTGTCACAGAGCAGTGTGTGCACATGTATACCAAGATATGTATACAAGAATGTACATAGAAGCATTATTCATAATAGGCCTGAACTATAAATAACCCAATTGTCCACTAACAATAGGATGGATAAATCAACTGTCTCTCTCACACACAGACACACACTGGAATACTATACAGCAATGAAGATGAATATATTATATAAAGATACTTATCCTATAATTTCATTAATATGAAGTTCAAAAAGAAGTATAATTAAAGTACTTTGTTGGAGAAATGGAAGGGGATTATGATCAGGAAAAGACAGAGAGAGGAGGACAGGGGTTTCTAGGATGCTGGCAATGTTCTGTTTCTTACATGTGTGGTAGTTAAGTGTGTGTTTCCATTATAATTATTTGTTAAACTTTGCACTATGAATCATGTACTTAAAAATAACAATAGTAACAATAAAGACAGAAAAAATTTAAAGAGAAGCCCCTCATAAACACACAAACAGACACACATACATTGTGTTTCCTTGTTAAGGAGCTTGGAAAAGCCCAAAATATAAATGGCCAGGGAAACACAACTCTCATGAAAGAAGGCCAAGAATGCCCAAAAGATAATACATTTCTGCTTTTAAGCACCAAACTGAAAACAAAACAACCATAGTACACTCACCTGGTATTCCTGGCTGGCCTGGATTTCCTGCCACACCTTGTATGCCTTTTTCACCTGCTGGGCCTGGAGGGCCAAAACCAAGAGGGCCCATAGGCCCCCTATTTCCTGGGAGACCTGGCAAACCTGGGTTCCCAGGGGGACCTCTTTCACCCTTAAAAGCAATTCCACCCTGAAAAGGGAAAAGTTTAATACAGAAACATATAACAGCTACCTGTAGGTGGCTATTACTAAATACAACCAGAAAAATGATAGAGCCAGAAATAGTTCTTAAAAACAACATAAGTGTGCATTATTATAGGATGGTATATGTGATTACTCCAGTTATTCATTCTTTCAACAAATATTTTTGAGTCCCTACTATGTGCCAGCTGCTGGTGATATCACAAAGAACAAAAATAGGCAAAAATCTCTGCCTTCATGAAGCTTACATTCTATTATAAGCCAAGAAGTTTACAGTCCAGTTAACATTTTATAAAATACTACTTTCTACCTAAATATCCTGGGTTGTGTGTTATGCACAAAATAAGACCCTATTCATTTATATTCAATCTTTAGGCTCTGTGGCTCATTTAACATGGTCATCTACCCACATTCATCTCTAAGCCTACTATATATAAAAACCAAATTAGACTTCTGTTGTTAGGTCTAAATAAAACCAGACAAGGTGACGTGGGTAAGAGAAGGGGAATATCACACTGACCCATAAGCATCTTAATCTACTGCCCGCCTATTCATAGCCAATAAAACTCAATATAGTAATGAGTTAAGAAGAAGGAATTTATAAAACCACTGAGAGAAAAGAGTTGTAAAGAAACACCATGTAGTCAATAACAATATACCATTACTATATATAATCACATTCTTTTAAGCATTGACTGGATGTTCACCTTAGCACCAGGCCCATCCTAGGAAACATCACTAAGTAACAATTTGACATCACAAAACCAAGAATATCGAACCAACTCACAGGTTCTCCTTTGGGGCCAGGAAGCCCTGGCAATCCATCCTGTCCAGGGGTGCCAGGTAAACCAGGAAGCCCTGGAGCTCCAGGGGAACCCAATTCTCCTTTGTCACCCTTCATTCCTGGAAAAGTGAGGATGTCACCGGGTTCACCTTTAGATCCAGGAAAGCCTGGAGCACCTGGAGCTCCTGGTATGCCCTGAGGGGGAAAAAAAGGAAGTAAAGAGGGAAAAAAGAAGAAAGAGAAAAGGAAAATCAGTTTCTTTTTTTCTAACACTTTTTCCAGTTTATCCCATCAATCCACCCAATAACATTTAATATACAAAGCTATGAGTCCAGTGAGACATGTGCGTCAGCAACAGTGAAAGAATCAAATAAATCACAATTTAATAGAAAAACTAAATTTCTGTTACATATATCTGCAAGTGAAAATCAAAGTGAATCCAAGTGAAATGGCTTTCTTCTACTTCTTTTGTTCTATAATATACTCAAAACTTACTGCTAATCCTTTGGGACCGGTTGCACCAGCTTGCCCTTTTTCACCCTTCTGTCCAGGGAAACCAAGCGATCCTAACACACACAGAGAGACACACACAAGCACACACATATACAGTAATGTAAGCTTAAAGCCTGAACTTCTGACAAACCTCATATAAAAATCAGCAAGTCGGGAAGTCAGTTTTAAAGTAAGAATGCCATTCAATCCCATTTATTAATTAACAAGTCACATTTTAATTTTCCTATTTTATGTTCTCAAAATGAGGAAATCATCCTTTCTTTTATGTAAATCTAACATTTCATGTTATATATTATTGTATCCTTAGGTATTTCCAATTCCACAGCCTCTCAGAGCTTACAGCTACCAAGTACTATGCACAGAAGTGCTCAGGCTCCTATCACCACCCCACTGCCAAGGGGAAAAGGAAGTAAGGACAAAGTTTGCATATTTTTCTTTGTTCTTAAACATTTTCCTAGATCATTATCAGTTCTTTCTGTGGTTTGTCACTCCCTAAAGTTTGGTTTAGGAGAAATGCTTAGTGTTCAAAGACTAGAGGAAATATTACTAAAGCTGTGGCTCTCAAAATGGGTCTCTGGGCCAGCTGCATCAGCATCCCCTGGGTGCTGGCTAGAGTTGCTAGTTCTTGGGCCATCTACCACAGGTCTACTGAATCAGAAATTTTGGGGGGGAGGGGTGGGATCCAGCAATCTCAGTTTTAACAACCCTATAAGTAATTGTGACACATTCCCAGGTTTGAAAACCACTCGACTGGAAGTACAAGGCTAGATGATTCACTTGCAGCTATAAAACTTGCTAAAAATCTATCTCCAAGCACCAAATGAATTGGTTCCTTTGGCAGATACACCAGACAGAAAGGGAAGATATCTGGTGTCTATTCTCAGCCCTGACTGACGCAGACAGAGTGTGATTTTAAGAAAATATAATAGGCTATCCCAAGAGGAGACTGAGTAAAAGAGTTGTGGGTCTGATGGATATCAAATATGGTTCTGATTGGAAATGGAGAAGGAAGAGTTATATATAAAAAGAGAAAGACTTAAATATTTTTTAATTTTTAAAACTTAAAAAAAAGAAAGAGGAATATTGGCAGTTGGTTGCCAAACTCGAGTAGAAGCCCCGTTTCTTAATGACAACATGTGATACATCCCTAATGACTAGAATCTCTGCCACTGGAAACTACACTCAGGGGCCAGGCATTATGAACATTTTCCCCAATTTTCTGGAAGAAAGAAGTCTGACTCTGTATAAGTTATTTTCCTCACCATATGGAAAATAAGGAAGAGATTTTTCCTGGAATAATATTGTCAAAATGCTTTAATAGAAAGTGTTGGTGGCTTCAGGTATTGGAAACAAGAGCATAATTTATTTCATAGCAGATAGTGACTTTTCATATTTAATTATTTATGGATATGAATGAATAGCTATAAAATGAGAATCCAGCATCATTCTAAAACTATAAGCTTACTAATATCTAGCCTAAAAATATTTTTAAAAGTTGCCCTGAAGCAGAATGTTTTACCTGGAGGACCTGGAAGACCTGGCAAACCAGGCTGACCTGGAGGCCCTGAAATACCAGTTCCAATGCAGTTGAAGCAGGTGTCACCTTTGTCACCTAGAGAAAGCCATACCAAAAACAAATTTTACTCTAACTGGTACATATACCTTCTTTAGATAGGTTCTAAAGAAGTTATCACTAAGGGACAATATTCCTACCTAACAGTCTAGTTGGAGAAGCCTATATCTAGAATCAATTCATTTGATAAATATTTACTGAGTGCCTACTATGTCCAAAGCTCTAGCAGTTTGTGACACAATGATAAACAAAACCGACAAAATTGATACCTTCACGGTGCTCACATTCTACCAGTGGCTGGGAAAATGGGCTTGGATATGCTCAGGGATGGGTGGCAGGTTGCAATTGTAAATACTGTGGTCAGGATAGACTTCATTGAAAAGATACGATGAAAAAAAAAACTTACAGGACGTGGCACGTGCATAATGACTGTAGAGCAGTTCAGGCAGAAAGAATAGCCATGTTAGGCATATAGAAGGAACAGCAAGGAGACCAGATTGCTGGAGCAGAGTAAGGAAGGGGAACCAGGTCAGACCATTAACAGGCTGTAACAAGTAGCATACCATAAAACACCATATAGGCCATCATGAAGACTACGGCTTTTACTGTGAGATACATGAGAATCTAGGAGAAGAATTTAAACAGAGAAGCAATGTGATATGACTTAAATTTTAAAAGGATGAGTCTGGTTGATATGTTAAGAATAGAATTTTAGTGCAAGGATGGAAACAGGGTAACCATGTAAATGGCTACTGCTGCAGTGATCTAGGAGATATGGTAGCTCATTCCTGAGTGACACCAATGAAGATGATGAGAACTGGTTAGATTCTGCACATATATGAAGGCAGAGCCAATGGGATTTTCTCATGGATCATATGTGAATGCAAAAGAGGAGGGGAATCAAGGATGACTCCAAGACAGATCGAAGATCAAAATGTAAAAGGCAAAATGATAAAGCTTCTAGAAGAAAACACAGAGGAATAGTATCAGGTCCTTGGGACAAGCAAAGATTTCTGAAACAGAATATAAACAGCACAACCATAAAAGAGGATATTAATATTTGATTTCTTTTAATAAGTAACTTCTATTCAAGAAAAGACAAGTAAAATAGTCACAGAATGGGGAATATATTTGTGATACATATCAACAACAACCCAATTAAAAATAGAAGAAGATAGGTACTTTACAAAGAGAATCTACAAACTATAAAAAAAGAGGCTCATCATCAGTAACATGAGGGAAATGGAAACCAAAGCTTCTTTGGAAAATGGTTTGGTGACACCTATGGAAACAAAATCTACACCTACCCTATAACCCAGCAATTCCATTCCGAGGTATATACACAACAGAAATGAATGCCTATGTTCTACAAAATATATGTATAAGAATGTTCATAGCAGCTTTATTCATAGTAGCCCCAGACCAAATGTCCATTAACATTAGAATGAGTATTTAGGAACATCCATATAATGAAATACCAAAGAGCAGGAAAAAAAGAAATACTGCTACAAACAAAAACATGAATATATCTCACAGATATAATCTTAAAGCAAAAGAAACCAGACATAAAAGAGCACAAAGTTTAAGGTTAGGAAAACTATCTATTAGAGGATAAAAGAGTAGTTATCTTTGGGAGTTGCTGACTAGGATGCACAAGAGTCTTCTAGATTCCTAGAAAAGTTCGATATTTTGATTTAGATGGTAGCTACATGGGAGATTACAGATAGACAGACAGACATATAGAGATATACATATAGAGACAGAGTATATAGAGACACATATCTAGATCTATACCTATACCTATGTCTAATATACATAATATTCCAGGGAGGTATGAAGAAAAACAGAGCACGTAATACACTGAAAACCAAATGAAGAAAGCATTTAAAGAATGGAAGAATCAAGTTTAAAAAGGACTGAGACTTGATATTTGGATTAGCAGGGAATAGGCTGCTGGTGACTTTGACAAAAGCAGCCTCTATGGAGGGATGGGGTGGGGAGTCAAGTCCTGATTAGAGTATGTTTAAAAGAAATGAGAGGATATTGCCTAGAGATAGTGAGTAGAAAATTCTTGAGGATTTTTGCTGCAAATGGGAGCAGAGGAATAGAGTAGTATCTGGCAGGGGAAGTGGGATCATGGTAAGATATTTCTTAGATGAGTGAAAAAGGCTTATTTGTATACTGCTGGGAATTATCCAGTAAAAGGGAAAAAATTGATGATGTGGGAGAGGTAAGAATATCTGGAACAAAATCTTGGGGAAACAAGAGGTAATGGAATCTACTGTACAAAGAGAAGAACTGCTTTAAACAGGAGCAGTTATAATAATAGGAAGGCAGAATATATGGGCACAGATGCAAATAGGTGGAAAAAAGTGGTGGTGGCAATCTGTGCAAGTTCCCTTGTTATTGCTTCAGTTGGTTAGTGAGGGAGGAAGCAAAGCCAGAATCTTAAAATGAGAATGGAAGAGGAGGTGCTAGAAGTTTGAAGAGAGAAGAGAAGGTACAAGCTCAGAAGAAGTGGTAATTTGGAATTTTCAGGGCTGTGCTTTTGTTCCAAGGGAGTACAATGGCATGAGCGGAGGATAAAGGAATCAAGAGTTTATGCACGGGATTAATTATAATGATTGATCATGGAATTTAAGCTAGGTTAAGAGAAGAAGAAAGGACATCAAAAGGTTGAGGGACAGCCAAAGTTGGTAGGTTTCAGTGATTGTGATGTAATGTTGGAGTCAGGTTATTAGATATAGTGAGCTAGAAGGATAGGATATAGTGATCAGAAAATGAGATTCAGGAAATCAAGACTATGAAAGTGTGCATTACTGGTAATGGATGGTCTTGGAGTATGACCATGGGAGTGAGTGGCTGATGATATAAGGGATTTTGCTTATGATATGAAAGATTGAAGGAATGAATATGGAGATCAAACCTTTTATTCCTTGTTCTCCTTGGAGTCCTCTATCACCTGGAGATCCTGGAGGGCCTGGAGGGCCTGCTTCACATATCTCACCACCTGAGATAAGATAAAGCAATAGCAAGCCAACTGTAAAATATTTGGAAGACTAAACAAAAACAAAGCCCGGTAAGCTAGAAAAATAGAGCTATTTTCCATTACTCCTCTGCAGTAATACAAATACCTATAAGCAAAAGGAAGATATAATATTGGTGGTAATTTGAAGAGCAAACAAGTATCAAAGAATCACCAAAAATCAAAAGTAGAAATAGCACAAGAAATTGACACAACACTGCAAACTGACTATACCTCAATAAAAAAAAAAAAAAGAAAAAAAAGTAGAAACAGCAGAAGAATCTCTTAGCTATCAGAAACACAAAGAATGATGCCAGTCTTCAACTAGATTTACTTAAAAATGAAAACAAAACAAAAACAATAATAGACCTTAACAAGAGAAAACTATAGCTTACTTGGAGGGATGTGAGGGCCAGGAGGGCCAGGGGGCCCTGGAAGGCCAGGAGCCCCAGGCTGTCCATCAAGTCCAGGAGATCCAGGAATGGAAATTCCAGGTGGACCTTCATCACCTTTCTGGCCCCTTTCCCCAGGAAAGCCAGGGGGTCCAGGAGGACCTATGACTGCAGTCCCTAAGATAAGAACAAACATCCATTAAAGTGGTCAAAATGATCTTATTTTAGACACATTACTTTGGTTATCAGTGAGACATTAAGTAATGATAAGATCTTCCTTTAATGTATAATGCCAGTTATGTTCTTATTTTTTCTATGAGAATCAACATCTGGAGAAAAGATGGAAAGTTCCAATAACATAAGTACCAGTTTGAGTGTAAGAAAGAATGATTTAAAGTAGCTTTATTGCTTTTGGAAATGTACTAATAACTAACTCTCTATGCACTCTTCTTGGACATTACGATCTTTTAATATCAGAAATACTAGAAAGCCTTTGACAGAAGAAAATGAGGTATCTCAAAGTTCTCATGTAAATGTGGCTCTATTTCTCAACGTTCCTCTGTTCCCACACCATTAACACACTTTTTCATCACTACGGCTTATATAACATTTTCAAAACTGGTAAGGAAAATATACCTACTTTTGTTCTTTTTAAAATCATCTTCATCACACTTACAAATTTACTTTTCTAAATGAATTTTAGAATCAGCTTGTCATTTTCATTTAAAAAACCCAAAGAATTTTGAATGAGACTAATTTGAATTTAAAGGTAAAATTTCAGTAGAATCACCTATATATAACATTGAGTTCTCACATCACTTATTAACTTTTTATTATTTCATAGTATTTTACAAAATTATTGCAAAGAGGTCTTACAGATCTTTAGTTGGGTTTATTCACGGGTTAATTCGATTGCTAATATGAATTTTACTGCTATCACTATTGTTAACTGGATTTTTTTCCCCTTGTATGTTTAATTTTTTATTGCTGATTTAGAGAAAGGCAAATTATTGACGCTTGCAACACATATCTGGCTAACGTGCAAACATTCTAAGTTCTGGTAATTTGTCATTTGATTCTTTTAGGCTCTCTGAGTAGATTATCACACGGTTTGTGAATGACTAAAATATGTTGTTTTTTAAAATTACATCCATACACCTCTTTTTTCTTCCAGACTTAGTGCATTGGCTGGGATCTTTAGTATAAGAACAAACAGTATTTGTGACTGTGAGTATCTTTATCTATTCTTGATGTCAATGATAATGCTCCTGATGTTTCACCACAAAGTATGCCATTTCCTGCACAGTCCTGTATTTCCTATATGAAGTAGACAGCTTCATCAAGTTAAGAGTTTCCTTTTAATCTTAGTTTAAGAATTTTTTTTCTTTTTAAAAATGAATGAGTATTGAATTTTATTGACTGTTTTCTCTGCATCTATCAATCTATTCTTTTTCAGTCTATCAATGTAGTCAATTACAGTAATGCTGAACCATCCTTGCAATCCTTGGGTAAAATCTATTTGGTCATAATATCATATTATTGAATATACTTCTGGACTGATTTGATAATATTTTATTTAACACTGTTGCTTCTACATTCACAAATGATATTGAACTACAGTTAACTCCAGTGTATGTCCTTGGTGGTTTGGTATCAACACTGTTAAACTGAATTCCCCTTTATAAAAATGTTCTGAAACAGTTTGTAAAAAATGAGAATTACCTGCTCAAAAACTTGGTACAATTCATCAATAAAACTTTATAAAACCACCCATAAAACCAATGCTTTTCCATGGAGATCTTTATTGTTTCAAAACTTTCTATGGTAACTGATACACTTAGGTTTCTTACTTTCTCAGGACAAGTGTATTAAATTATGTTTTTAGTTTCATGAGGAATGTATATTGCATCTACAGTTTCAAATATATTGATATTGTTTTCTTACAATTTAAAAATTTTAATTGTATTTATGGTAATAATCATTTTTTATTTTATTGATTTTATTTGTGCCTTCTCTTACCTTGACCTTGATCATGTTTTATTTTTATTTTTACCTTTATCAAGTTTTTCCTTCTATTTTGTTTGTGCTTGCTTTATTTCCTATTATTTTTTCAATTTAGTTCATTTATTTTTAGTATCTCGAATTTTATGATAAATTAAGGCTATGGCTTTTGGCTGTATCTAATGAGTTTTGATATGAGGTTGTTTAGCATTTAGTAGTTTGTCATCTCCGTTCTATATCCTCTTTATCTCTAGTGTTATTTACAAATGTACATTTTAATATATAAACATTTGATGTTTTTTGCTCTTAATGTCTAACTTTATTTCACTGTGGTCAGAGCATGACCTCTATATAAATTTTAAAGATTTTTTTTCTAGTCTAATAGAGTCAATTTCTATAAATGTTTCATGTACATTTATGTATTTTCTCTGCTGTACACAACGGTTTTCTCTCTTCCCCAGAAATACAGCTTGATCATGTTGCTCAAATCATTTATACCCTTATTTTTCACCTACTGGATATGTTGTGGATTTGCCAATTCATCGCTTATAGTTTATCAGTTTTCACTTTATATATTCACAGCTATATTTTTAGATGTGTAAGTTTCATGACTTTTATATTATTGTGGTACAATTTGTCTATTTATCCATATAAAATATCTTTGTTTTTTAATGCATTTTTGCATTAAATTTTATTTCATACTGTATTAGAATTGCTAAACCAGCTTTTTTGGGAAGCATTTGTATAATATCTTCCCACTGCTTTCTCTTTTTTTTTAACTTTTTTTTATTGATTTATAATCATTTTACAATGTTGTGTCAAATTCCAGTATAGAGCACAATTTTTCAGTTATACATGAACATGTATATATTCATTGTCACTTTTTTCTCTCTGTGAGCTACCATAAGATCTTGTATATATTTCCCTGTGCTATACAGTATAATCTTGTTTATCTATTCTACAATTTTGAAATCCCAGTCTATCTCTTCCCACCCTCCACCCCCTTGGCAACCACAAGTTTATATTCTATGTCTATGAGTCTATTTCTGGTTTGTATTTATGCTTTGTTTGTTTTTTTTTTTTTTTTTTTTTTTAGATTCCACATATGAGCGATCTCATATGGTATTTTTCTTTCTCTTTCTGGCTTACTTCGCTTAGAATGACATTCTCCAGGAGCATCCATGTTGCTGAAAATGGCGTTATGTTGTCGGTTTTTATGGCTGAGTAGTATTCCATTGTATAAATATACCACTTCTTCTTTATCCAGTCATCTGTTGATGGACATTTAGGCTGTTTCCATGTCTTGGCTATTGTGAATAATGCTGCTATGAACATTGGGGTGCAGGTGTCATCCTGAAGTACGGTTCCTTCTGGATATATGCCCAGGAGCGGGATTCCTGGGTCATACGGTAAGTCTATTCCTAGTCTTTTGAGGAATCTCCATACTGTTTTCCACAGTGGCTGCACCAAACTGCATTCCCACCAGCAGTCCCACTGCTTTATTTTCAAATTTTCTATGTCCTTTTGCTTTAGATATGTCAACTGTGCACAGCATATAGATATTTTTATTCCAATTTTTATTTTAGTTTTTGTCTTTTAATCAGGGTTTAATCCTTTCACATTTATTGGAGTTACTGATTTATTTTTAACTTCTACTTGTCATTTTATTTAATTTTTTTCTCTTTATCCAGGTTTGTTTCTGTCTGTCTTGTCCCAATCCTAACTTGTATTACACAGGTCAAGAATTTTGCTTATTTTCTTTCGTCAATGAGTGTGTAAGTCACATTTTATTTCTATTCTTCTCTAGTAGTTACCACTAAAATTTTAACCTATGTACTTAAACCTATATGTTTCTAAAAACTTATAAATATTTAAATTCTTTCCCCCAACAAGACAAAAAAACTTTATCATTCACTTTCCTCATTCTCTTTGTACCTCTACATCCTATGTTAGTAATGTGTCCAATTATAGTTCCATGATGTCACTTAAAATACTTCTGGTATTTTTTAATGATCAGTATTTATTTAGATTTACTTTATTAATATTTTTCCTAACCATAGGTTCTTACATCTTACCACCCCCATCCCCAACTTCAGTTTGAATTCATCTCCTTCTTGGAATAAAATCTCCAGTAACTATTTCAGAGATCTGGAGGTAATAAACTTTCTAAGTATCCCATCTTCATGCTAGGATGATAGTTTGATATAATACAGAACCTCAAATTTATAGTTATTTTTCCTCATTACTTTGAAAATATGCTCCATTATCTTCCTGTGACTCTCACTGCTTTGTAGGTGATCTGCCTTTGCTCTCAGACAGTTTCTAAGAATTTCTTTTTATCCTTAAATTCTAAAATGTCTCCATAATGCATCTAGTGACATATTTTTGTATTATTATTATTTTACTTTTGGTTAGCAATTCATAAGCCTTTTCCCAGGGAATCATGCTTTTTTTTTAATAGATGGAAGTTCTCAGTCTCTAATTTTTCAAATATTGTCTCTTGTCCCATTCTCTCCTCCTTAAACTCCTTCATGGTGGATTTTGGAACTTCTACATTTATCCTTTATGTATCTTAAATTTTATTTCATACTATCTAACGGTTTAACTTTTTTTGCTGCATCTTTGGAGAATTCCTTATCTTAATTTTCTAGACACAGTATGTGTTTAGTCCATATCTTGAAATTAGAAACCCAAAGTGTATACTTAGAGCAAAATGAGACCCACAATTTATTCTCTTTGGGAAGAACACTAAATGTCACTCCCCTTAACATTTCATTAGCCAAATACTTTTGAAGGGAAAGGAACCATAATTTATTAAACATGTATGTGTGACAGATACTGTACCAGATGTTTTTTTTCAAATTTTACATGAATCTGTACTATCACCTCATTGCAGAGAACATCGAAATAAACGTGCTAGACAAGGGCTGTGCTCAATTTGTGGCCAAATTAGAAATGCTTTACTATACTGTGTATCTTCAACAAGGGAAGAACTGAGGTGCAAGATTTTACTGCACAGCAAAATCACCATGGGGATTTCCAGGTAGATGTTTCTGGAATTCTAAGTGGATAGTGCTATTTACTAGTTAAAAAAACAGTAAATCTTACATACCTAGGCATTATTAGCACAATGTTCCCTTCCATAACAGCATACAAGATATAATGATCAAATTTTTAGATTGCAGAAATGTTTGGTGTAATTTATAAATAACAAGAGGTAGAAATTATTTTTAGGGTAAAGGGACATTCACTATTCAAATAATTCAGCTTTTTTTTTTTTTTTGTACAGGTGAGGAACTTGGTGAGAAAGGCTATAGTAGAGTTGAGAAGTTTCTGTCAATTACAAAATACTCATTTCTTCCACTACCATGCTCACCCTGGACTATTATGACAATACTATATACATGGATTAGTAAAGATACTATAAACACAGGGGCATTAAGCACAGTCTTTTTTACCTGGAGGTCCAGGAAGGCCAGGTGGACCCTGTATTCCAGGAAATCCTCGCTCTCCTTTTTCTCCAGGCAAGCCAGGTAACCCAATGTTTCCTTTTTCTCCTACAGTTACACCAGTTCCAGGCCTAGGAATTACCTTTAGTATGAGAGAAAAAAATAAAGGAACTCAAAGAGGAAGAGACTTGTTCTTCTGAAAATAACCTAGTAGCTGCATATGATTACAATGCCATCATTTTCACAAAGTGTTCAGATGAAAAATCATCAAGACTACTTGTACAGATTATGAGTAGCATTTTATAGCACCCTTAAGCTTCAACATATTAGAAAATGTCCAGTAACAGTACTAGTATTACCACCTTCCTGAGCCCCGGGCTTACAGAGCTAGAATTATGTTTGATGTCTCTTAGCTTCTAATTCATATTCAATTCATTCCAATCACCTAAGCCTGGTAATTCTTTACTAAAAATGTCTAATTTGTCCCCTTCTTTCTTGTTGCGACAGCTACTATCCTTATCTCACACTTAGACTAACAGAATTATTCCCTGAATCCAAATCTACTACTAGGACATAACTTCCTCAAAAAACCAATTTTTCTGTGTTAATTATCCTGTTTAAGGACTCAAAATTGTTCACTACTTTTTACTATATCTGATGTTACTTTTAATCTTGGACTCTGTCAAGTCACTTCTCACTCCCAATACTTCTTTCGCCTGTTTTATGTTCTGTTATCTCTAACAATGAATTTTTGAGAGTGAGGTATGTCTGATTATAACCACTTCATGCATCATGCACATTCTTGCCTTTACCTTTGAATATGCCATTCCAAACAGCTATAACGTCTTCCCCCAGTCTTTATCTTTGCCAACCCACATTTCTTTCTTCCTCTTAAAAAAAAAACGCATCTCTTCCAAGAAGGCTTTATTAATTAAAATCAGCTAGCTGATCATTCTCTTTCTATCTTCTTAGACTTGAATGCCTAAAGAATTTTATATTAAATACTCTAAATATAAAGAAATTAACCTTACAGAGCTATAAAGGCAAATAAGCTTTAGATTTAAAAAACTGTCAGTCTGAGGTATAAATCATCACCTACTGGCAAAGTGTGATATTCAGCCTAGCTCTATTGAAAATTAAGAAATATTCAGACAAAAGGAAACTGAAAGTTGTAGGACCTAGAATTCAGATAGTAGTTCAGAAGGGAAAGTGGGCTGTTGGATAGGGCTGTACTCTCAAAATTTGTATTTCTTCTTATATTCATCAAAATTTTATCATCTCACTTCTTAAAAGGAAACACTTTCTCAGAGAAGTAAAACTCTGATTTTAAAATGAAAGTGAATAACAATTGTCTAAAATCTTCTTTAGGTATATCCTCATTAGATTTGATAAAGTGCTAAATATCAATATCTGAGACTCACTGGACAAAAAAAACTAAGTTAATGTTACTCAAGTGTCTGAGCGTATGGTTTTATGGCACTTGCACCTTTGCAGCTTCAGTGCAGTCTAAAGTCAAGGATCTTACCAAATTTCAACCAAAGGAAAACCACTATGTCAATTGCAATAATGATATTTTATTCTTAATAAGATTGGAAATATATCTGACTTAAATTTCATGGTGAATGCAAACATGACTGAAAATTTGTAAACCTCCCAAGTCGTCTTTCATAGTAGTCTCCTACATTTGTTATTAAGAGCCCCTAGGAAGCACACACTCAGGGAAGAAAGAAGTATGAATCAGACAATTACAAATTGAGAAAATCTATTGAGACCAAATCCATCTTTCCCTGAGCCCTGCAGGAGAAAGGACCAACAGTTTCCCCAACAGTTTCTTTTATTGAACCTTTGGAAGCAACTCTTGCACCACCTGCTGGTTACTTGAGAAATGATTTGGCAATCGTGATGCAAAAAAACCAATGACATAATTTTGGATCTTTATTATATAGGAGAAGTAACACACAGGCAAAGCAATACAAAGACTTTGAGGTCAACATCACTGAAGATTTCAGATGTAAAGACTTTTAAAGACAGTAGAAGTTGATAATGACTTAGAATTTTGTGTTCTAAGAGGAAAAGGTATGGAATATATAATCAAGACAAAAATTAAAATGCACAAATAAATTTAATGAATAAAAACTGAAAAAAAACTTACAAGTCCAGGAGGCCCAGGTGGGCCAGTGTCACCT
Organism: Camelus bactrianus; assembly: GCF_048773025.1. Classification (NCBI taxonomy): domain Eukaryota; kingdom Metazoa; phylum Chordata; class Mammalia; order Artiodactyla; family Camelidae; genus Camelus; species Camelus bactrianus. The sequence continues at coordinate 83,509,166 of NC_133575.1, forward strand.
TTTTGGCCCTGTTCAATACAATTGTAAAATAGGTTAGTAAAAATCACATGAAAACTAAGTTTCATAAAGAACCGGAAATCCATAATAAAATATCTCATAGAGAAATACAAAACGAGGAAATGAAACAGTGGTTAGCTAAGCCTAGGAAGACCTGTGATGTTGTCTCAGATTTACCAGCTATATGCTGACCAAATCAATTAACTTAGTCCAGAATTCTAAAGTATTTCTAGCTGTAACATCCTTTGATTTTAAGACTCCTATTTTCCAGCAAACTATAAATATTCTAAAAGAAGATGTTGAATTTTAAGCTGTTATAACTAGAATCAGCTAAAACTTACATTTTCTTACATTTAGCCATGTTCCTTTTCAACAAAATCGTCAGGCGCAAAAGTTTAGTGTCATTTCCATTAGTGACAGATACTTTGGAGCTGATGGACTTAACTATCATCAGGAATAGCTAATGAACCATCATTACTTTTATGAGTTCACTCTTAGACTCTAGTAAAAGACAAATTCAGACAAAACTGTTACCCTTAACCAGTAGCTACAATAGAATGAAGAAAACAGCATTCAACTGTTACTCTACTGGCCAAGACCCAAGAATAGATGTCTCTCTCACACCTCTATTCTCACTCTAGACCTGTTCATAGGTATCTTTCATCTGTCCATGAGCTCTTTTTAGTTTAAGGAGATACTCTGTCCTATAACTTTACTTATAACTTGAAAAACAAAATCCTATTTTTTGAGTACTTATTATCTTCCTTTATTCTAGCTATATCTCTTAAGCCAAGCTAGAACTTGGATCTAGTTTCGAGATAAAAACCATCATTAAAACATGTGGTCTCTGGGTACATTCAAGTTTGTAACACCTTTCCTTCCGTGCCTGCACAACAAAGCTTTTCCAGTTTGGGTTTTCATAGAAAGCCATTAAAGATCAGAGAGGTTGGAAAACTGGATATTTTGTGATCTGCCATAAATAGCAGAATTGTGCATTTCATACATTCTTTCAAAGTCACTTTTAGAATAGGTAACTAAGTAAATGATTTCAGTCACGCTGCATAATCAAATGGAAAAAAGAACAAAGAATTAGCCATAGACTTCCAGACAATAGTTGCATAGAGAATGGAAATGTTTAGTGGAGATATTCTAAATTCACAGCTATAAGCCTTTTTAGTATGAGGACCTCACTAAAATAGTGCTGAATCCTCTTTCTGCAGAACAAAAGTTTTGTCAATACATGCTCAAAGCAAAGGCACTACCTTTTCACAATGGAAATGTTGAAGTTAAACAATTCTCCATGTATTTCCACCACATGGACTGTGATTTAGGATAATGAAAGAAAATTTAGAGGAAGTGGTATAAAAGAAAAAAGACCGCCACCAAAAGATGGATTTAAAGAAGGTATGTTTTGAATACAAAGCTAGTTACTTAGAATTTTTTTTTCATTTACAACTCAATCTTGGGAAAGAAAAGATTATGTTAATCAGAATAAAACCAGTCACTTCAAAGTATTAAAATTCTTACCTTTTCTCCATCCCTTCCTGGCTCACCAGGGTAACCAGGATCACCAGGCAAACCCTTTAAACCACAGAAGACAGAGTGACATCAGCAAAAATGGTGGAGTAAGGACCTCCAAAAATCCTCTCCTCCATAAAAGCAACAAGGACACTGGCAAAAATAGTCAACTTTTTTAGAACTCTAGTAATTAATCAAAGGCTTGCAGCAATCCAGGAAGCATTTCTTGGGAAAAAAAGATTGAATTTTGGCAAGAACACAGGTTTGTGGCTCTATTCCCATCACTCTTCCTCATCTCCACAGTAGCCTTGAAAACCAACAGCTCACAATCACGGTAAAAACCAGCAGCACAGCAGCAATTGGAAGAGAAAGCACTAGGCTGGAACTTCTTTAAAGCCCCATTCCCAGAAGACTGCCATTATTTGACTTGTCTGGTGGTTCCCAAAAAGGTCCCCTTTGCAAGACTACCTTTATTTGATCTAATTTGAGTTCTCTTAATGCAAACAGAGAAAAGCCTTTTTCCCAGGGATAGGGATATCTGTCAAAAACAATCAGAGGCAACTGTTGAACATCATGGATGCCTAAATTATTGTTCTGAAAGAAGCTAGGAACTGAGGCCCTGAGTTTACCACTCCCCCATACGATTTTCTATGTTTAAACCATTTGTGTATCTAGAGTTTGTAAGCCGAGGGCTGCCTGTTTCACAAAAGCATCTGGAAACCAATTTGTCTGATTTTATTATTTCTACATTCTAATCTTGCTTAGAATGCACCCTTTCCTTCAGGATAGTCTCCAAATTTCATCAGATTTTCTATCTGTCCTTGAAAACCTCTTTTAACATCTGCAGTGAATACTCCTGATACGGAGGCTGCTTAAAATAATGTTTCTGGACTCAGATGTTTTCATTTCCCTCTTTTGGGGGGCAGTAATTAGAATTATGTGTCAAAACTTTTACTGAAAAGACTCATGTTCACAAAAATGGTATGTGAATGTTTTTTAGCATTTTATTCGTAATGGTCTTAATCCTTCAATGAGTATATGGATAAACAAACCTTGGTACATCCATACAACTACATACTGGTCAATAATTAAAAAGGAAAGAAATACTGATATACAGTACAATGTGTTATGCTATGTGAGAGAACTCTGATTCAAAAAGTCATAAAGAATATGACTCCATTTATATGACACTGGAATAGCAGTATTATAGGGACAGAGCAGATCAGTTGTTGCTAGGGGCTTTGAGTGGGGGGACAGGGTAGGGGATAACTACAAAAGATCATGGGAGAACTTCTGAGGGCAATGGAACTATTTTTGATTATGGAGATGGTTACACAACTGTATGCATTTGTCAAAACACAGAAAACTGTACACTAAAAATGGTTCATTTTACTGTATAAAAATTATATCTCAATAAATCTGACTTAAAAATCTGTCTTTAAAAGCAGAGGAATTTTAAATTCATAGTCAAAAGATAAAGAAAGAATAATTCCTATTCATCTATTTGCAAACCCAAGCCTCTTTGTCATCCTGCTCTCTACCAACAGGTATAAATGTTACCATTTTGCGGGGGGCACGGGATGGACTCCAAATACTCACTGGAATTCCTGGTTGGCCACTCTCTCCATCTTTGCCCGGTTTACCCTATAGAATTCAAAGAAAGGTAAGAATGTAAATTTGTTATTTAGGAAGTATGAGGTTAAAAAATATAACGAGCTTTATTCCTGCCTTTGACTCTACTAAGTAGACCTTTCAGACTTCAATGTTATAATAAATGAGTATGTCAGTCATGACATTTTGAGGCAATAAAAGCAGGATTTAAGAGAAAAGAATAAAATTACACACATGCATGTGCATGTGCGCACACACACACACACATATTTAAAGTTTTCTGCAAAGAGTATTAGCAGTCATAACACTTACTCTTTTGCCAGGCTCTCCTTGCTCACCCTTCTCACCTTTCACACCACCTGGAGGACCCTATACACAAAAATGTAATTTTATATTGGTTCATGGAGTACTATATATCAATATCAGTTTACATTAAATGATGCTAAACAATTTTAGGTTACTTACTGGAGGACCACGAATCCCTGGAGGTCCAGGAGGCCCTCGGTCACCAGGAAGTCCCTATGCAGTAATAGGGGAAAATACCGCAATATTAATACTGTTAGTACTATAGCTAGCTACGAACATTTTTAACAGGCTCAACTACAGACTCATGTAATATAACCAAAGATAATAATAAGTTTCAAATTCAAAGTTGCAATCTACTAGACAAAAGACTCTAGAGCCATCTTTGCTCATTTCAGTTAATTTTAGTGCATGTACAAGCCAAGTTTTGAAGTAAATAACAAGAAAATGCTTAAAGTATTAATGATTTATATTCTTATAAAATATTTTATAAAAAGCAAGAGTACCTAAGATTTGGGGACTATTTAACACACATACATTTTTGGCGGAGAATGAAATGGCCTGATCCATATGGATGGTAGACTTAAAATAATTTTCCTTTATTCTTTCTTATTAGCATTTAAGTGAAACAACAGTGCACACACACTGTTGAAGGGTGAGCCACTATTCTATAAAAGAAGTGCTTTATCATCTCATTTATTCTAATAGAAGCAACATATCAGATAATTATTTCTAAACACAACAAGGTTTAATGAGTAGTATCTTTCTCCTTGCATATCAGTTAAATGTCGAGAATATGGTCATCTAAGACAATGACTATCTATCTTACCATGATTTAATTTTGTACATTAAGGCATTATTCATAATAGCCAAAAATGCAAATAATCCAAATGCCCATCAACTGATGAATTAATAAAATTGTGGAATATACATACAAAGAAATATTATTCAGTCAAAAAAAGGAATGAAGTCCCAATGTTACAACATGGATGAACTTGAAAACATTACACCAAGTAAAAGAAGCCAGAGAAAGAAGATCACATATTACATGATTCCATTTATATAAAATGTTCAAAACAGTCAAATCTACAGAGCCAAAAATTAAGACTAGTGGTTGCCTAGGGCTTAGGAGGTTGGGGAGAAATATGAGTAACAACTAATAGGTATGGGGTTTTGTTAGAGCAGGCTCATGAGAATATTCTAAAATTAGATTGTAGTGATGGTTTCATTACCCTGTGAATATACTAAAAATAAGTAGAATGTACTTGTACACATAAAATCGGTGAACTGCATAGTACATAAAGTATATCTCAATAAAGCTCTTTAAAAATTTAATTATCTCAAATCCTTGTTATTTTTAAAATACTTCCACATATAACCATATTCCAGCTTGTAGTGCATTTTAATCAAATGCCACTTTCATTGCAAGATGTTTGTTGATTTCCTCTCTACATACTCACCTGATCTCCTTTCTGAAACTCTACATCAATTGGTCTTTTCTGTTCACTGATCTGCCCAGGTGGCCCAGGGGGACCCTGAAGACCTTGCTCACCCTGTTAGCAAGATAAAATAAGAAAGTGATATTTCATAATTTACACAGACAATAATATAACATGTAAGCTAAGTTATTTGCAAGAAGCAAAAAGACAAGTTCAAATGACTATGAAAGGAGAAAACTGAGGGCTGAATCATCAACTCTTTTCTTTACTCACCTTTTCACCCTTGGGTCCCTGGAAATTTAAGCCCATATTCCCCTGCAGAGAGAGACTTCAGTTTAAAACATCACCAGCAATAACAAAAAGAATCCGCAACAAATAAAAGATGTAAAGAAAAAGAAAATTACCTTCGGTCCCGGGAGTCCCGGTGGGCCAGGAGGGCCCTAAAAACAGAAGACACAGAAAATGGAAAAAGTGTTATGTATTAATGAATTCATTAAGTTATTTGGTTTCATAAAAAGTGAGGACTGAAAAAGCCCTTCAAAGTAATATTTCCTGTTTTTTTTCTCATTGCTTTCTAGTAAGAGACACACATTTAAACTGATTTAAACAAACTAGATAAATGCGGAGATTTCTTGAGACAAGCTAGAAGTGGGCAGGAGAAGAAATGCAAGGACAGGTAGAGGCAGAGGGGTAGCACTAGTGCCAAAATCAGTACAAAAATGAATCTCAATAAACATCAAACTTACCATATCAGAACTATAGGTTAAATTTAGGTACCATAAGACAACTAACTGTCTAGTTCTAAAAAGCATATGTTTACTTTCTTACTCCAGTTTTATTTTATATGATCTTTGTATATTTGAGAATGTTTCAAGGTTTGAAAAATAAATTTGGCATCTGTCTGTCCAAGTAAATCACCTCTTGATTTCAATGGACCTATATTTACATATTGTACCTTGGTGGCATTTCTAAGGCTTTGCTTCACTGGTTGAATCAGGGTTAATTGCAGGGACATTCAGAAGTACAGAGTGAATCAGGTATGTGGCCACAAGAATTAAGGGAATTCAAGGTGTAACAATACACCTAGGGTATGCCAAGGTTGTAACAACAGAGTTAGGAAAAACTGCCTTAGTCCAGAATCTCATGCTCTGCAAGACATCTACAACTGAAACAAACTAAACAAACAGGTTTTCTAATCCTCTTCTGGAGATTTCTAAGAAAGCAGAAACTACAGTCTTTTCTGATGGATCTTCTAGTGTTTATTGAACGTTATTTCCTTCATTCACGAATAGAGGACCAATTGTCACAGGCAAAAATGTACAATCTATACAGGTATAATGAAAACTGTCACTTAAATATATGGTAGATGAGAGATAGAGTGGCACATGAAAATTACTTTGACTGAAGTACAATTTTCTTGCCCTTTTAAGAGGGCAACAGCATATCTCTAAGTCTAAAACATGACTTGAATGAAATCTAAGTATTTTAGGGGTAAAAACAGAATTTATTAGAGCAGAGTAAAAATATAAGGTACCAAACAGGTGAAAAAGTAAGAGAATTGGCTGCCTATTCAGGGTCTTTATAAGTTTTTGCTTCTTTCCTGGTGTATACAAATCCACTGCAGACTGATTCACTACCCTCACCAATCCTACTGTTTTGTCATAGGCCCCTAAGAAATGAGAACTGGTATTTTTTGTGAATATCTGTTTTTGTTCCTCTTTAACAGAAAATTGCAGCTTGAAGAAACATATTTCATCAAGTGACTAAAGTGTCTTAATAAGATGTCCAGAACCAACTTCAACACTGACACATCAAGAGGTGCCAACAAAATACTTTATTTAAAATCTTTCCTTTTGTGTATCTCATTTTTTTCCATCTATAAAATGGAGCTATTACTTAGCACATATATTGTTTACTATAATGCTGTAAAATCTCCCATAAATAAGAAAATTATAGATTATGAGCATTGAAAATGCATTATGCTTTCAAGTAATATAAATATAAATATTTATAAAAGAAATTAAAAGAAAAGGAGGAGAAGAAATGAAACTATAGAGGTAAGCTTACCATCAAACCTGGTGGTCCTGGGGGACCAATTGGCCCTGGTATACCAGTGGGACCAGCTGGGCCCTGTTATTAAGGAAGTAAAGAAAAGGATGAGGAAAAAAACCCTCACTGTATTGTACAAAGAACTAAAGGGATGAAATTTAAACTTTAGTTGCCAGAATTCTGTTCTATAATTCTTTAATTTTGAAGTATTACAAGAATAGTTTTAAAATGTAGAATAAAAGTAACTGTAAAGAAATTCAATGAAACAGGAAAAATGCAGCTTTTAGAAAACTTGTTTTACAGCAGTTTATAACAAATGTGAGACCAACACACAGTGAGGTCATTTTACAAAATAAAGCAATAAAGATGGACATTTAGTGGGGTTTTTATGTTAGAAATGGGAACAAGAAGGCTACTCATTTCAAGGTGGCTTCCTTACTTTTAAAATATAAATAAATAAGATTAAAGGCAAAGAAGGAAGTGAGAATAACTGGGACAAAAGATAAGGGAATGGTGTAACTATTGTGGAACATAATTTGGCATCTTAAAAAGTTGAAAATTTGACTGCCTTGAAATCTAGCAATTTTATATCTAGGTATAAATCCTAGAGTGTTTTGTAATTTAAAAAAAATCCCAAAACAACCCAAATATTTAACAATAGGAGATCAGAGAAACAAACTGTAGTATATTCAAACAATGGAATGTTACATGGAAGTGAAACTGAACTTAACATATCAAATAGAAAAAGGTGTAGAAAACTACACATAAATTTCATATTATTTTAAAAGCTAAACTAAATACTCTATTGTTTCAAGATATATGTATATGTAATAAAACTGTTTTTAAGAAGCAGTGGAAAATTTAAGATGGTAGGTATATCTTGGGAGAATGCAGAAGAATGTGACAGTCAAGAAAACCACAGGTTGATTCAAAATTACCCATAATATAATATTCTAGTTCTTAAATGTTATGTTGGGTTATAAGTGTTCATTTGGTAGTTATGCTTCATAACTTATATATCTTTTGCATGTATTCTGCTGTATTTTCAAATATAATATAGTAAAAGTTTATAAAAGATAAAAGGCAAGACTGAGAGCATTTAAGAACACGCGGTTATATCAAGTATGGAAAGAGAAAGTGGTTAATGAGAAAAGTCTGACATTTTATCTAAACAATCAAATAGTAGAAAGTAGTCATTTTTATTTTTGGCAAAGGGATCAATCCTTATGAAATACAGACCTCAAGAAATTAATTTTCTGTTTTATAAACACCCAAAAGTTACTGTTGTCTCTATATATGTTATGTGTAGGCTGACATGACTTTTTTTCTTAAGATTATACTTGACATTCACTATGCATAAATTTTATCTTTCAGCCTTCAAAGCAAGTTCATATCTTATGTATAACTGATAGTGTTACAAATATCTTCTAATGTCTTAAATAGGAAACCGGTAATTTTTATCTTTAATCAGACCATTTACAATTATGACAACTACTCGTACTACCCTATTGATATCCATAGCACAAGAATAAGAATACAGTAGCCTATTTCTAATGCAAGACCCCAAAACAAAAATTCCCATGGAAACTGGATTGAGAGGTAAAAGAACAAAGCAGCTCTTCTTAAAATTCTCCCTGGTCCAGATTGCTTTTATTTTCAGGTCCAAGGTACCTGCAATGTCTATCAAACTTCAGATGATAATTTCTATAACTAAAATAGAGGGTATTAAAGGCTGAGGATAAACAAAGTGATGCTGTGATCTGATTTAATCAATATAGCAAAGAAGAAAATCACCAGATGCTTACTTGTAGTCCAGGAGGACCTGGATATCCTGGATTACCCTTTGGTCCTGGCAGTGATGACATAATTATACTACCTGGTTCTCCCTGAAAGAAACCATTAACGGAAGTTGTAAGTAATAGTCATGATGCAGGAAAGCTGGCAAAAATACAAAAAAAAAAAAAAAATGACCTGAGAATTCAATTTGTTACATAAGTGTCCTGGAAGATTAGGCGATCTCAATGAATAAATTTACCTTTTGAAGGAAAATGAAGAAGTGGCCAGAGTACGCTGAAGTACAGTTAATTTATTAAGAACCTGTCATACCTTTAGTTACTCATTCATAAAAAAATTATTAAATATTCATATTTGCCAAAAATTGTGTTGAGTTTTGGATGCTTAGTAGTGAAAAAGATAAATAAGACTTCTTGTTCTCATGGTGCTAACAATATACTTGGGAAATGCAGACCACAACATGTAAACAACTAAGAGCACAAAATGTTCTGTTAAAGATTATAAAGAAAAACTACATGGTATATGATAAAAAAAAAATAGTGGAGGACTAAAACTAAATGATAATTATGTGAAGTGATAGAGGGGCTAACTATTGTTTCAATGGCAGTCATATTACAATATATAAATGTATCAAATTAACAATGTTGTACAACTTATATTTACACAATGTTATATGTCAAATATATTTCAACTGAAAAAAGAAATAGCAGAGGAATTTAGTTTGAGTATTCAAAGAAGGGCAACCAATTAAGGCTGAGATCTAAAGGGTAGTAAGGAGTCAGCCAGGTAAAGATGGGGGAACCCTTGAAGGTTTATAAGCAAAAAGATTAAATAATTGATTTACATTTCTAAAAGATCATTCTTGGCCGCTTTGTAGAGAATAAATCAGGCTTTGGAGGGTAGTGAGGAGCTAGCAGCGAACAAAGAGACTAGTTAAGAGGCTATTATAATAGTCCACATGAGACATTATGGTTAATGTGGTGGCTGTGGAAATGAAAAGTGGATGAATTTAAGATATATTTTGTAGGCAAAACTAACAGTATTTCAAGACAGAATGGAGTGAGAAAATGTATGAAGGAGTAGAAGATGTAAATACTAACTCGGGTTTTGCCACATGTAAAAGCGTACATAATATACAGTGATACAAATTTTAGAGATTGGGAAAACAGAGGGAGGAACAGGTTTATTTTGGGATTTGCATTAACTTTGCACATGTTAATTTGAATGTCTTTGAAATATCTGAGTGGAGATGCCGGGGAGGCAGTTTAATGCATGCATCTAATTCAGAAGAAGTAGAAATGTAGGTGGTTCCTCACTAGACAGCAATCAACACCACAAGCATTAATCATATTGCTGGCATACAGGAAAAGAAGCTTTCAGGACTGTGTCCTGATACTTGTTGGACAGAAGGAATAACATCAGGTTGCATAGAAGACTGCAGAACGACCAGAGATGCAGAAGAAAAACCAGGAAAAGATAGTGTCACAGAAGCAGAGGGAAAGAGTATTTCTAGAGGGAGCAGGTGGTCAACTGTATCAAAATGGAATGAGGATTGAAGGAGTCAGAAAAGAAATTTGAGTCTGTTATACACATTTGCAAGTGTATCAGCCCATAAAAGGTACTTAAAGCCATGAGAACTAGGGAGACTACTTGAGAGTTTGTAAATGTGCAGCTGCACAACTTCTAGAAGCATCCATTCTAAGACAGAAGTCAGAGACATTATCTGATTGAAAATGCAGGCTTTCCAAATATTTTATTAAAAATGTTTACCTTCTCAATGAGATGCTTACCTTCATACCTGGGATCCCAGGAGGCCCCTATTATTAAAAAGAAAAGGAAAATTTTATGTATATGAGAGGGGAGCAAGAAAAAGAACACACTGCTTTCCAAATTGAATAGACTACTGCAGGGTCAGTCTGAGCACAAGGTATCTTAGGATACTTAGAGATGACATTTATATTAAATACCACAGAATCTTTGCTTTTACCCAGCACAAAACTATATGTACTACCAACTTCTTTTAAAAAAAATTCTTTTCTAGTTTACTACTTCAAAATGTACTACTTTGTTCAACATGAATGCACTGAGCTCACTTTCTACACTTCTGCTTCTTCTGTCAATTCCTGTGTTCATTATAATCCCAAACTTTATAACTTACAGGAGGACCTGGTAAACCAGGAAAACCCGGACTGCCTGGAAATCCACGTTCTCCCTAGAAGGAGTTAAAAATAAAAAGCAGGGAAGAATAAAAAAATAAAACATAACTATATCAACAAACAATGACTTATTGAAAAGATTTCTGTAAAAGCCATTTTGAAACATGCCAGATTGCCAAAAATTCATTAGCCTTCACTTTCCAATTACTTCAATGTCAACTATCCCATATCAATTCAACCTTCTAAGATACTTTTATCCCTATTCATCAATCCCAATCAGAAATAAAGAGAAAAATCTTCTACCTTAGTCATTTTCTTCTGACAAATCCATTTTGAGACAATCACCCCACAGATTCCTGGCCATGATCACATTTAATAGTTAATGATCTGCCCCAATTTCCTGCCCATGTATTATATAGATCCTTATTTTAACTGCCCTATTACATTTTTCTTTTACTGTAAACTATTTCAAATTATTTTTGTAAAGAGGAAAAGATGGTAAGAAAGAATGCCGTTAATATCACCAAGAGGACAATAATAGCAATAGTTCTAGCAATTTCAGGTCGTTATGTTTTCTAGGCACCCAATTTTTCTCACTCACTATTGTAAAGTACTAATATGAACACTTGGTTTAGAAAACAAAAACTAAAATTGCTATAAAAGAACCCCAATGCAACCTCCTTTCAAATACTTACATGCCATAGTAATCCTAGAAACATCCTTGTCAGAGGCTTAAAAGAGTAAAATTACTATAGCTGTGTGCCGTTGACTTACTGTCCAATACCCACCACTTTTTGCACGTGGAAAAAGTAGGCCCAGAGAGAAAGGAAGTGGCCTGCACACCAAGTTTAGAAGACAGAAAACAAAACAACCCATATATTCTGGTTCCACCTCTAGGGTTCATTCTATTAGTTACACAGGAAGAAACATAAGAAACCATTTAATCTGAAAGTATACATAATAAATCCATTTTAAAAATTTCTCACTCACATAAATGGGGACCTCAAACACAAATTAATCATGAGATCTGCTAAGGCGCTACTTTAACAAAAAGAAGGAGAAAGATCCCTTTAATCACACAGGATACTATACCACTGCAGATACATTTGTCTTCCACATTAAAACTTTGGCTAGTGGTCTGTTTGTTGCTCAAGGCATGCTGGCAAAAAAAACCCACAAATGACCAGAAGAGACACAAGAATGTAGCCCACTTTAACACGCAATGTGCCATGCAAACTAACTCCACATTGGTCCTATCACCGTAAGGTTGCCCCAGCTGAAATGAAGACCACAAGCCTCAAAATCCAAAATAATAATAATAAGAAGAAATATGTTATTTTTTATTATTACTATTATTATTGGCAAGGGTCACACTGACTTGGAGAAATCTTGGAAGTAAAAATAATTTTACTGCCTTCAAGCATACTCTACAAAAATTATCACAAAATATGGCCTTCATAACGCAAAATAGTTTGTTTAAGTAATTTTAACTATACGCCTTAATATAAAATGTGCCACATGCTGTCAGTTAAAGATTTAGGGTATTTCATGAATAGTTTCACAGAATATTATGCGCAAAATGGAAATGCCAAAAGGATATACAGAAAATAACATATTTCATTACCTATTGGAAAAGTAGAAAAGTGAGGGAATAAGAACTGAGATGATATGTAAACTTTAAAAAAGAGAAAATTTTCCTTTTTTTCCTGCTATCACTTTATGTTAAATCCATACAGTTGACTAAAGGCAATAAAAGTGAGTCAGGAAAAATTGTTTGTTGTATGAAGTTTTACTTTTCTTTTTAAGTTGTTAAATTCATTATTTTCACTGATGGAAAAGTTTCAGGTTTCATACTAATAGTTTATAGTAAAATTAATGTGCTGTATTGCATACAGATTTTTAGGATTTTTCTTAAGGAAGTTATTAAGCAAGGTAAAGAAAAAATTTAAAAACATTAAATATTTGAAAAAGTAAATTCTACCTAGCTGAGAGAAAAAGGCAAAGCTAATGAATGACATTCACAAATGTTACTCTTAACAACTGATAAAGTATTTGAAACACATATATCCTAATTCTTCTTTAACTCTATTCGCACTTTACACTAAAGTCAAAAAGGGATTTAGTAAGTAATCTTCAATCCAATGCAATATCCCAGCTAAGTACACGTGCTTAAAGAATTACTGATGTTTCAATATACTGAAAATGTTAACTCAGAACATAAACTATATATGTCCTAGACATGAAGCTTACTATAGCTCTTCTTCATCATTCTTCATATTGATTTATTTAAATTTTTAAGTCTATTATTATCAAGCATATTGCCTAAGATTAAGTCAAAGAAATCTCACCTTGGTTCCATTGCATCCAGGGATACCTTGAGGTCCTGGGGCCCCATCATGGCCTGGCATTCCCTTTGAAAAGGGACATAACACATGTATAATATTTCTTGGATTATTTTTTAAGAGATTTTAAAATGGGAAGCCAAATCCTACTTACAGGAAGACCTGGTGTCCCTGGAAATCCAGGAAGTCCAGGAGGACCCTATAGAAAGAAATAGATTCCCTGAACCAAATAACAATCAATAACAATAAAATAATATCCTATCTAAGGTAATTATGAAAATTACAATTAGAATAGCAATGGAAAAATGTGTCTCACTGATTATTACCACTCATTCTTTTAAACACTATAGAAAAAACTACTATCCATGTTTAAAAGTCTCTGTTCTAGAAAACTACAGAAGAAACTATCTGAGGGAGTACTGTCTTCATTGCACTTACCAGGAATAGGCAAATTAGTGGATGAAATGTCTTTTATAAAAGACAAAGGGCTTCTCCTAGGTTTGTGATGAATATGGAATTCAGCAGGGTATGGGTAAGTGACAAATACATCTGCCCCTGAGAACATCAGTATGATCACTCCCAAAATTCTTTCATCAAATGTCCCTGTCAGGATTGGCAAAAATACAAGTTTGACAAAATTCTCTGTAGGTGAAGCTATGGGAAAAAAGTACTCTCATACAACTGCTAATGGGATTTAAACACCATGGGGAGAATTTTGGAAATATCTAGCAAAACTGACACGTGTACTTATTTATCCTTTGAAGCAACTCATTTCTAAGAATCTATCCCAAAGGCACACAAGAAATTATGAAACAAAATATGAAATTCAAGGTTATTGACTGCAGGATTATTTCAGCTAAAGTTTAGAAATGGCGATACAACCATAGTTAAAAGTAAAGATTAGAAACAATAGGGACATGACTAAATAAATTATGGTACATCCTCATAATATAAAACTATGCAGCTGTTAAAAAGAATGAGGAATTCTGTACACTGAAATATGTAGTGATCTCCAGGATATACTATTAAGTAAAAGAAACAAAGTGTAAGTAGTGAATATAATATGCTACCTTTTTAAAACAAAGGTGGTGACATCAAACAGTGAAAAGATAAACAGATAATAATAAACATGATTATTTCTGGAGGAAGAAGGAAACAGAATTGGGAGAAGGCAAGGAGGGATGGGAAGCATCTCTGACTATATCTTCTCTTTCAGAACAATATAAATGCTTTAAATAATGAAAAATTAAAAAGAGGTAAAAAGGCAATCGTTAAAAATTGAAAGCAAACTGGAACCAATGAACCTAATGTACAAGCTGTGGATAATAACCATACAGAGAAGAGAATTACTTTGAATGCTTTTAAAACATGGTATTTTGACTGCTTAGAAATTAGTCATTTCAAAGGGGGAAAAAGAACAGCAAAGAAATAATTAGTGATATTTGAGAATTCTATTTTTACTATTAAAATTGAAATGGTTTTTTTTTATTTGTATATTGCTATTTTGAAGCTATTACAGCTTTATTACAGGTTAAAGGAAACAATAAATTACATTAATGTCATTAGGAATCAAGATTTTCACGTTAGGGAGAGAGGTGGTCGGGACAGAGAATAAGTATATAAAACTCTTTATTTAAATTTCAATTGGAAGTAATAATGTGAACTCGTGATATTTTTTCTCTCTAAAAAATACATATTTCCTAACTCTGTCCACTGAAAATACATCAAAACAGTGACAAATCTAGTAGCAATGAAAACCTCTTACATTCAGACTGTGGTATCTAAATCACTAAAAAGAACCTGGAATCAGAGACACAGTCAATTCTAGATCTGGAGAGGACATATACAAGATAAGCCTGAAGAGTCTTCTTGTGTCAGAAAGCAAGGAAATTATCAACAATCAATAGGGTTTTGTCAATAGGACAGAGCACATGGGTCAACTTGAAGGGGTTCCCATAGAACAAAGATGGCATAATTTGGGCTTAAAAAATAATAATGAGTACAATTGATTGAAACACATAAACCTCGTATCTTAATAATGGTAAATTAAAAGAACTTTCCTTGTTCATCACTAGAAGTTGCTAGAGTAGCAACTCATTACCCTATTAGATTTCAGTTGATAAATTAGAATTCAAGCTATTCAAAGAAGTATTGATAGGCTCTTAAAGATCACCATTTTGCAACTCTAAGCTCTAAATGAAAAAAAAATCGATCTAGGTAATGATCATCAATGGATGCTAAACTATTAGGTGAGAGTTGATGGCGAAATTTTTGATGGCAGAATCAGCCTCATTTATCTGAAAGCATTAATCAAACCTAGCATCAAAAAAATAGGACAGACATTGGTGCTGTAAGATGTAATTCAGTAATAGGTACACAGCACTACCTGTATTCTTTTTCTATTTTCTTAAAATTTTTGCAGTATAATTTACATACAGTAAAAGGCATACATGTTAAACGTAATTTTTTCTTTATCCCCAGGAACCTCTCTAGTACCTCTTCCAAGGCAGCCTAAAATTTGCAGGGAATATGGAGGACAGAGGAACAATTTAAATGACATCATGAGGAAACAATCAGCCAGATCCAGAATGTGGAACACAGTACAGCACAAATGACCCAGTTTTGCCAATGTCATAATAAAAGAGGCTTAAGAAACATAGCAACCAAATGTAATATGTGAAGGTTGCTTGGATCCTGGTTTAAACAAACCAATTGTAAAGAGATCTTTGAGACAACTGAGGAAATCTGAATAAGGACCGAGTTTTAAAGTATACTGAAACGTTATTGCTAAGTTTCTGAGGTTTAATAATGCTATAATGGTTATCAGTTTGAGAGACATATTGAAGTAGTGATTGGTGGAATGAATGATGTGAGGGATTTACTTTAAAATATTCCCCCAAATAGTGATGAGGTATAGATGAAATAAATTTGTCAAAATGTTGCTAATTTTTGAAGCTAAGTAATGGGGACATGGGAGGAGATCATCGTTTGATATTCTCTGTACATTTGTGTATGCGTAAAATTTTCCATAATAATAAGTCTTTTAAAATTTGCATGCCAAGGGTTGCCTGTGAGCTGAGACATAAGGCTGCAAGAATGATCAGCCCACTGATCTCTAAGCACTCTCAGACACTTGAAAATGGAATTGATACACCAGACAGTTTTTTATCGTCTCAACAGTGCCCGGGACATAGTTAATGGTAACTATAACTATTATGAGATATGTTATGATTATTATGAAGAGCTTTAATAGTATATTGATATTCATTCATTACAGAAATATGTCTGCTAGAATAAACTAAGGGTTTTGAGCTTCTTCCCTGCTTTTCCAGTAACCTACCCATGCCAGTCATAAGTAGCATATAAGGCAAGCTACATGTTAAGAAGTATATAGCAAACAGAATGCTTTGAATATTTCTATAAAATGTGTGCATCTACTAAATTTCTGAAAATCAGATGATCAGAATGTTTAACTGTCTTTTTCACACACAGAAATATGCTGTGTCACCATCCATGTATATTTTATACTTCAATTCAGGGACCTCATCAATCTATGAACACAGAATTTCAAAGCTAAAAGAGACCCTGGAGATTGTGTTTTTTGACTCTCTGATTTAACAAATGAAGAAACTGAGGCTCAGAAAATTTAAATATGATTTTCCAAAAGCCAGTGCTATTTTTAAACTATAGTTTCTTCCCAATTCTAAAACACACTAAAAAGTGTATGTCAACCTAAAAGCTTTTCAGAAAAATTACACTAAATGTGCACCCCAATTTTGAGACATCCTGATTTCCAGAACATTAAAACTTGAAAAATCATACATTCTAGAACTGAGGAAATGTAGTATTCCAAAAATAGTTATTCTTTAACATAGCACTTTAAACTAGTGCTTCCCAAACTTACTCTCTTCAAGATACACAAAGAAAATTATCATCATTGTACATGGTACACTGGGAGAGTACACAGCCTGAGGTGACAGTCCTCTGAACTGGACTGAGATGATCACAATGGTTGGGAAGTTCTGCTTTAAAACACTTGTATGATGTATGTTTTAAAGAAATTGAAAAATTATTGGAATTAAGCACTTTCACATTTCTTAACACAACTACTTTAAAATCTTACATTACTTTAAACAGACATCTGGATATATAAAGGTAACTATCAAAATACTAAAGAAAGGCTAACTGTAGACATATACAGGTTCAAATTTAACTTTTGAAAGATGCCATTTTTCTTTTTACATTTCACTATGAGTCTTTTCCAGATGTCTCTTACCACTTAATTTGCTTCTTGTCTGTTTTGACCCACAAAGCACTTGATACAGCCAGTATCACTTACTCTGATCCCTTTTGGTCCTGGTGGCCCTGGAATACCATCATCACCCTGAAAAATACAACATACTTAGTTTTTTTTTTCTTCAAAAATAGCCCTCAAGTAACTAATTTCAGATTCTAAAATAAAAGACAAATTTTTGTGAATCTTTGTGAAAGTTACTGAGGAACTTACGTACCCAAGGAATTAGCATTTAATATTGAGACTGAAAGCACTGAAGTAAATTATATGGTAAAAAAAAAAAATTAGAAAGGTCTTTATTTACTGAGGATAAAACTGTTGACATAGAGAAGAAATGTTATACTTGTAACGTTAATCATGAATCATGCAAGAAAAGAAAGATGAAGTAGTGGGAGAGATGTTCCCCAAATCACTTATGCATAAACAAAGTAAGAGCTGAATGTCTGGGCAGTTTCCATATTGTGTCAGTCTGCTTGCCATGCTGCTAATAAATAGCATCATCTCTGAGCCCCAACATGAGCTGTTCCTGAGTTTGCTGTTTTAAACGTTCGCTACGTTTTTTAAGGGACTTTCTACTGGCACAGTTTAAGAAGGAATAAGAAAGAACCACAGACTTTCCTTTCTAGCTTCTGCTGTAGACTCCATGCAAAAGGGGTTGCTCACATGTGTGTTAATCTCTTCACCCATTTCTAGTTACAATCACATTGCTGAGAATTTAAAGTCTTGCCTTACTAAGTTTTATAAAATACTTCCTTTTAAAAATGGAATAAAGGAAACCTAATTCTGCTCCAAAAGGCAGGAATTTCAGAGGAACATATAGCTGGTAGGCCACCATCTGACACTTTCAATAGTTTTTATTAAAATAGGATATCTTGCTTTCTACCAGTGGCTTCCAAACTACTCAACTCACAACCCTAGAGGTTCCACTGGAGGTTCTTTTGTGCCTATGTCACAGCCTTTCTTCAATCAGTGAAGTTCTGTTTTTATCTGTTTTATGTGGAACTTTCACGAAAAGTTTCATTTGGAGAAAAGGTTACCTGCTGTATTAGTTTCCAATGCTGCTTTTGAAATTACCACAAACTTACTGGCTTAAAACAATACAATCTTAAAGTTCTGGAAGTCAGCCGTATGGACAGAGGTCTCGCTGGCAGAGCTGTGTTACTTTCTGGAGGTTCTAAGGGGAGAATTAAGTTCCTTTCTTTCTCCAGCTTCTACAGCCACCAACATTCCTCTGTTCATGGTCCCCTTCAATCTTCACAGTCAGTGATGGCCGAACGAGTCTTTCAAACATTGCATCACTCTGACATTGACTCTTCTGCCTCCCTCTTTCACATTTAAAGGACCCATGTGATTATATTGGGCCCACCAAGATAATCCAGAATAATCTCCCTAGTTTAAGACTAGCTGATTAGTAACTCTAATTCCACCTGCAATCTTAATTTTCCTTGTCTATGTAACTGAACATACTCACAGATTCTAGGGATTAGGTTATGGACATTTTTAGGGGGTTGGCATTATTCTGCCTATCACCCCTTGCTTTAAAACAAGTTTACTAATCTATTTTTTCCACAACAGATGCATCTCTAAGGAGATTAAAGTTAATCTAATTCTATTTTTTTAACATTTTTTATTGATTTATAATCATTTTACAATGTTGTGTCAAATTCCAGCGTAGAGCACGATTTTTCAGTTATACATGAACATACATAGATTCATTGTCACATTTTTTTCTGTGAGCTACCATAAGATCTTGTGTATATTCCCCTGTGCTATACAATATAATCTTGTTTATCTATTCTACAATTTTTAAATCCCATCTATCCCTTCCCACCCTCCACCCCCTTGGCAACCACAAGTTTGTATTCTATGTCTATGATTCTGTTTCTGTTTTGTATTTATGCTTTATTTGTTTGCTTTTTTTTTCTCATTAGATTCCACATATGAGTGATCTCATATGGTATTTTTCTTTTTCTTTCTGGCTTACTTCACTTAGAATGACATTCTCCAGGAGCATCCATGTTGCTGCAAATGGCATTATGTTGTCGGTTTTTATGGCTGAGTAGTATTCCATTGTATAAATATACCACTTCTTCTTTATCCAGTCATCTATTGATGGACATTTAGGCTGTCTCCATGTCTTGGCTATTGTAAATAGTGCTGCTATAAACATTGGGGTGCAGGTGTCATCCTGAAGTAGGGCTCCTTCTGGATACAAGCCCAGGAGTGGGATTCCTGGATCATATGGTAAGTTTATTCCTAGTCTTTTGAGGAATCTCCATACTGTTTTCCACAGTGGCTGCACCAAAGTGCATTCCCACCAGCAGTGAAGGAGGGTTCCCTTTTCTCCCCAGCCTCTCCAGCATTTGTCATTTGTGGATTTCTGAATGATGTCCATTCTGACTGGTGTGAGGTGATACCTCATTGTAGTTTTGATTTGCATTTCTCTGATTAGTGATATTGAGCATTTTTTCATGTGCCTATTGATCATTTGTATGTCTTCTTTGGATAATTAATTGTACACAAAAATAAGCTCAAAATGGATCAAAGACTTAAACATAAGACAAGATACAATAAACCTAGAGGAAAATAGAGGCAAAACATTATCTGACATACATCTCAAAAATGTTCTCCTAGAACAGTCTACTCAAGCAATAGAAATAAAAGCAAGAATAAACAAATGGGACCTAATGAAACTTACAAGCTTTTGCACAGCAAAGGAAACCATAAGTAAAACAAAAAGACAACCTACGGAATGGGAAAAAATTTTTGCAAATGAAACTGACAAAGGCTTGATCTCCAGAATATATAAGCAGCTCATATGGCTTAATAAGAAAAAAATTAACAACCCAATCCAAAAATGGGCAGAAAATCTAATTCTATTTTAAAACAACTTAGAAGATCATTTGCTCAATCAATCTTTTTGTGTCTTCCCACTAAAGGCAGAAATAAGACAAAAATCCCTTAATATTGTACCGGTTGTACTAACCAACCAACATGGCTAAATAAGAGAGAGAAATCAGAGGTATAAAAATTGGAAAGAATGAGGCAAAACTACCACTATTTGCAAATAATATGATTGTATGTATGGGAAACCCAAGATAATTAAATGAAAAACTACTATAATCAATAACATAATTCAGTAAGGTTAACTGCATATAAAATTAATATGGAAAAATCAATACCTTTCTTATATACCAACAACTACCAGTTAGAAAATGTAATGGAAGAAAACATGCAATTTAAAGTAGCAAAAAAAAAGATAAACCATCTAGCAATGAACTTAACAAGAAATAAAGATTCAAAAGAAGAGAAGTTTAAAACACTTCTCAAGTTCAAAAAAGAAGACGTGAACAAATGGAAAGGCATTTCATATTTTAGATAATAGAAATCAATATAAAAAAGTCAATTCTCAACAATTTAGTTATAAATTTGATACAATAAAAATAGAAATAACATGAGCTTATTTTTTAAACTGGACATAGTGCCTCTAATGTTTATATGGAAAAATAAACAAGAACATTGGGTGGCAGTACATCAAGGAAGTTTTGTTAGATTCAAGAGCAGAAGGGACTGGTGCTAAATTTCTTGAGTAGAACTTTACATTGAGGAAAAAGCAAGACTCCTAATGACTGCATAGAATTTAAACAGATGGGAAATACAACAGAATTTCCCATGTCTAATGAGGTGCAAAAACAGCAGAATGTTCCTTGTGTACCCAAGAGTGGCACAGAGATAGCACAGACATCTGAAAGTGTCAGGTGGACAGAATTGAGCACTAACTCAGCAGCAATCTATACAGACTATTGGCATGGGACATCTCAGTGAATTCCAGCTTGGATTAGACCATCCCATCCCTCAACACCTTGGAACTACTTATGTTCTTCTTACCTTAGGCACAGCCTTGTGAAAATGAGGTGAATTTTAAGATTGGGCAAAGTTTCTGTTTTTTTTTTTAATGGCTTTTTTGGCTCATCTTCCTTTACTGTCTGTATTAGGTATACTGGTGGACTGATACATGAAAGGGCCAGTTCTATTCATTTTTCTGGAAGGGAAAAGTGGTTTGAAAACCCTTTTTTCTTAATTTTATTTCATGGAAAAGTGGTACATCATGCCATTAGAGCATTAAGGAAATCAAATGGATACTCATCAAGTAGTCCTCTGAGAAAAGGGGGAAAATTAATTTATCACTTCCTATCCCATTCCATACCTCAGCATGCATATAAGATGTTATTCTTGCTCATGATGTAGGAGAGACTGCCCACAAAGTAGTCGATGGGGAAAAGTATTCCCAACTGATAGGTGGACAGCACCTTTGGATCTATGAGCCTGGGTACAGGAGAGGGAGAGTATACAGATCTATCCTCGCCTCTTTCTCTCCCACAGAACAGCGTGTGTGACTTCTGCCTACTAAATTCACTGATACATCTGTCCCAGATAACTGCCACGACTCTGAACTTGACAAACTGGTAGATATGTCACCTACCACCCAACCCCGCAGATAAACATCTGACTGCTATGTCACTGAATACAACAAATGGTCACCTCTGTAAACATGGAACTTTTGAGTACATCAGATTCAGTACTTCCAACCTTATTACACTGGACTGGATATGTTGCCACAGTTACTCTGACACAACAGAAACAAAACACCTCCTCAGATGTCAAACTGTTCCTGTCTGAGATGGGATTAACTGACACATCTGGGAAAAGGGATGTGGGATCTGCCATGAAGCTATTTTGACCTTGATAGTGGTGGCCTTCTCCCCGACACCTGCCCCTAAACTTATACAAATTTTCCAATTCCACTCTGCCCATTAGGAGGGAC
Source organism: Camelus bactrianus (assembly GCF_048773025.1). Taxonomy (NCBI): domain Eukaryota; kingdom Metazoa; phylum Chordata; class Mammalia; order Artiodactyla; family Camelidae; genus Camelus; species Camelus bactrianus. The sequence continues at coordinate 83,531,494 of NC_133575.1, forward strand.
TTCTGGCTGGTTGACTCCCATGATAATCAATGACGATTACATTCTCAGTATTGTGTATTGGAGTATTTCTTTTATAAAAGCCAGGCCCTTCAACATTCCTACCAATGTAACATGTACATATGAGTAATTGATAAGAGATTTCCAAATATTCAAAACAGCTCCTCTCACTGAGCATGTTACACTAAATAAAGTAAGAGTGGAACTTCAAAACCCAGTAGACCATGGTTCCTCAGGAGAACTGTCATGTAGTATTACTGACTCTCTGTTCGTGTGTATGTTCCTGGCAACTTTTCCCCTGTCAGGGTCATTCAGTTATGAAAGGTTGTGTGCAACCTGTCCTTGACCTCTACTGAAGTCACTAATAATACCACTTTAGCTTTGGAAGCACAACAGACTAGCCTAAATTCCTTGACCTGAGTAGTGTTGAATAGTAGCATAGTCCTCAACTTCCTGCTGGCCAACCAAGAAGGGGTCCTGCTATTGCCAGAATCTCAAGTTTTACCTACATCACTAAAACTGGCAAGGTAGAACAGTCCATCACAAGACTTAAGAAAAGTCTCCTGGCTCTCTAAATTAGATCAGATGGGCTATGGGCCTTCTATTCCTGGCTTGGTAATGGTGGGGTATATGGTTACACTCATTCCTCCAGGCAAGCTTGGTTGTCCTGCTTGGAATAATTTTGATTATGACCATGATCCACAGTGGCCTCAGACTAATTACCTATTTTTTGACATAACTCTTCAAAGTCTAACCCATTCAGGTCCATGTTGGGGTAACTTATGTTTCTCATTTGAGTCCTAAAAAATCAAGAGATGGAATTGAGGAGTCTGGCTCCTGGCTAAAGACCTATGTGTGATTTTTCAGGCTCAACCACAGGCAATTACAAAGGCTTCATGGTAAGCCTCATAGAGGAAAGTCTCATGTGCCCATCCCACAACAGAATTAGTGTACAGCCGATGCATGGCAGTCTCTGAAGGGAGCTATAGTCAAGGAATCAATCCCCTTGGCTGGCCACGCTTCTATGCATATCTGCACTGAAAGGCCTCTTTATCTGGAGTTTTGGTGAAGACCTCTTTATTGGGAGAGGGGGGATTCTTGAGGACATTTTCTTCTGTACTCTGACTCGGTAGTTTTCTCCTTCTACCCTTCCTCCTCTCTCCCTTCTCCCATCCTGCCCTCGGGTATGCTACAAAACAGAAGTTTTTTGCTCCAGGCTCCCTCAGCAGTAAAACAATTCCCTGTGGCTGTGCTGATCCATTTGACCCTCACTGGCACTGTTCCATGAAGAGTAATGGAAGAGTGGGGAAGTCCACGCTTTCTCTGGTTCAACATTTTGCTTATATAACTGTCATAGTAAGTGGCTAAAGGTTTGACTGTTACTTTTCATTCTGGCTTGTTGTCTTAACAAGTACTCTGACACCTGGCAGTTCAGCTCTCTCCAGCTCAGCTGAGCTCCTGACAGGACATAATTTGTCGCAAGGATCCCAATAACCACACACAATTAACAGCATCTTCCAAAAGTATTTGAATACAGCAGTAATATTCAGCTCTTTTAAGAAACTAACAATAAAGTATAGATACTCAGCCATTCTATTGCTTTATTTACATATTAGTTTCTGGGTATAATTCAGTAACTTTTTAATTAACTTGACACCTGTCCCACAATTAGATGATTTAATTCCTTTGGTATTACTGGTTGGCAACTTGGCACGTACCTTTTGTCCCCGAGGCCCTGGGGGCCCTTCTGGACCTGGAAATCCAGGCAAACCTGGATGGCCTTCCAAACCTGGAAATCCTCTCTCCCCCTGAAATTGAACAAGAATGCAAAGTAAGGTCATTTGTGAATTTTCAAGTATAAGCATGGTTGAGATTCAAAAGCATCAAATGGCTATCTAGAGAAAACTAATTTAATTTAATGATGCTAAATTCAGAGTATCCACTAACATGGAGAAAACTTTAAGACATGAGTGGAAAAACACAAACCACTCTGAATTTATATCATATTTGGTAATGTAATCTCTTGCTTTCTTGTAAAAGTAGAAAGCATATCAGAGATGAAGTGAAGTTTAAACATACTGACATCAAGAATCTAACAGTAAAGATGGCAACAAATCCAGGAGACCAGGTCTGCAGGGGTTACGTGAAATAAGTATGGTGCAGGGATGAAGAAGGGTAAAAGGAAAATATCAGAGATTTTAGGTTTGTAGCGGAGAGTTGCAGGATTATTCAGACTGGAAATTCATTAGCTGATTAGAGATACGTTAGCTAGAAAAATATCATACATATAACTCTATAATATCAAATATTTTATATATTTTTCTGATTGTAAAATTAATATAAAAAAAGAAATACATGTTTATGGTAGAAAAAAGAAAAAGAAAAAACCAACAGTAATTCCTCTACGCAGAATTACTATTTGAATTGTGATTCAAGTTCCAGTTCTGATCACTGCATTTATAAACACCAGCACAGGATACCTACTAGTGAGGGCCCACCACATCTTATCAGCATCTCTCAGGAAAGGTTGCCTGATGTGCATATCTGTACAGTTAGATAGGTAGGAGTTACAGAGCCACCGTGTGTACTAATAAACCATTAGATAGACACATTAGGGCTAGTTAACTTGCATACAGTCAATCATCTCAAGAGTGTGAACCCTGACATCTCTAGGGGGTCCAATCACAGAAAACAAATTCACCACTATTAAGTTTAATAACCCCAAAGGCTCATAACTCCATGGCATATGCTTTCATCTGCAGGGCTGCAAGCAGTTCCTCTACTTTCCCAAGGCTTAGAGGCTGAGTCTCTGGACCTTGTTCTGGGAATCCTCTCACCAAATCCTAGTGGAGCACCTATAGTGAGCATCCATTTCGACAAGGCAACTGATTACTGGGCCATTAGAGGCACATACCCCTGGAGGTTAAGGTAGAGACAACTTTTATTCATAACCCCAGCATGAGTTGGGGAGGGTGTTAAGTACTAAATTTAGTCTAGGTAGCTTAGGTAATTTTGTATTGAATAATTCCTTGTTATGTTGAATCATTCTGTAATAACTGTAAGTACTTTGGAAAGGCTACTTCTGGTCAGTTTCCACTTACTACTTCAAAGCCAATGAAACAAATATTAGCCAATTAATGGTAGGTCTAAACATTCCTGTGGCTTTGACAATAATTATTATTGACACATCACTGCATTTTCTATTTTCTATAAATATATCTCTGTTGTTTTAACCACTCATAGAATTATGATAGTTTTGTATCCATCAACCTCAACCCAATTATTATGAAGGAAATAGAACAAGAGAAGAGAAATAAAAGATTCAAAAATTTTAGAGTTGGATTGCCTCAAATCATTACATAGACCATTCCTGGCAGAGCTGGTAATAGAAATCTGATCACAAGTGCCAGTCAGAAAGGAAGCTACAAGGAAAAAAAAACAATCTAGTTCGAGTAGATTTCCATAAGTGGAAAACGCAGCTGCATTTTGGGATCTCCACTGGTATTTAGAGCGTATCTCTGCCAAAACTTGAGGATACTGCTTGAAGAGGGCTTCATTTTCTCAGAAGCAAAACTGTTATCTGGGCTATAGATTAGAGAGGAATAAACTAGAAACTGAAAGCTGAGAATGCTAGAAAGCTTAATTGTGCTGAAATTAATAAAAACCATATACCTATAAATTATATATCCTGAAATCTCATCACACTGTAATTAAATAATGTTCTAGTCCTATCTAGCTGACTGATCGATATTATAGCAGGGAAGATAGAAGGGCAGCTACTGGACAGTAGCAAAAAGAATTGCAAGAGCAATCCCTAGCCTTTGAAAGGTAGGAAGTTTCCTGCAGTAGAAATTATAGAAGGCTTCCATAAGGAGAGGGTGATGGAGGGTCCTCTACCTAATTCCTAACATTTTTGGTAGGGAAGGCTGACATTTGTTGTGTGCCTACCTTTTGCTACTGGTTGTCAGGCAATTATTTAGTCCTTACAACTACCTAGATTTTACTGTAATTTGCTAACATTCACAAACATAGAAAATGGTGTAGAGCATCTATTTCTGAAGGTCAAACTTAAAAAAAAACTGGTTTATACTGCCTGCCCATATTTGGATAAAATATTATTCTTATTTTCCTTTGTGGAATAATCTTCTCTCTCTGCCTGTCCCTTAAATATTGGTATTACTCTGGATTCCCCTTTTTGACGCTTTCTGTTTCCCAGAGAAATCTCAAGTATCAACACGTTTTTCCTAAAAGCTGGGCTCACACGGCCAACTGTCTTAAACACCTCCACTTGAATAACACACAGGCACCTAACACTCAACAATAACAATAGCAAACATGTACTGAGTGTTTTCTGTGTGCCAGAGTTTATTGTAAACTCCTTCCATGTTTTATCTTATTTAATTCTCCAAATGACAATATGAGGTAAATACTATTATTTCCATTTTATAGATGAAGAATTAGGGCAAAGAGAAGTTATATAATTTTCCCAAAACCAAACTTAATATAAACAACGTTGAATTCATTATCTTTCTACCATCTTTCATATTTCATAAACTAATACAACCCAGCCAGAAATGTATAATAATTTTGAGTTCACTCTCTCCATTACCTGTTCATCTAATCAACTAAGCTATCTTCATCATTTTATTCTTAGTGCCCAGCAGAAAAAAATACTCAGTAAATAGTCATTCAATGAATGAACTTCCTTGATGGATTATATAAAATTTATGGCACATGCTTTTCCCAAAAATTCAGAAAAAATAAGAGTTAGGGTTGGGAGAAATTATACAAAGGACGACTTTTTTGTGATAAAGTTAGCTTATATACTACAAACTAGTATTAAAAAGGAGCATAGCAGACTGATTTACCTAGAAGTACAGCCTAGTTTATGAGTAAGAGGTACACATAAAAATGTTACAATTTTACATGAAGGGTACTTTATAGCCACAATAAAAAAACGTTAGATGATCATGGGAATGAAAAAGTATTTTAGGAATAGTTTCTCAAGGAAGATGCAACATTTACAGGAAAAATACTGACTTTCTGAGGATAGGAAAAATAAAAATTAGGGCAAACTTATAACTTTAAAATTATTTTGAATTATAATATTGTAAAAATGATATAAACATATGAGCAAGGTAATACCCTTAATGGACAAGTGGAAACAATGATTTATTAGGTAATGCAATTATAATGATTTTATAATTATATAAATTATGGGCAATTTTGTCTTCTTTTTGTGTAATTTCTATTTTGTTTTTTTAATTACATAGCACAAAGAAATACTTGAAGTAATATAATTAGAACAAGAATATAGATCTTTGGCAACTGTCAAGATGGAGATATCTAGCAGGGAGAGTATAGCTTAGCAGTAGAGTGCATGCGGAGCATGCATGAGGGTCCTGGGTTCAATCCCTAGGACCTCTTTTGAAAAATATAAATAAATAAATAAACCTAATTACCTCCCCCTGCAAAAGAAAAGATGGGGGGAGATCATCTAGGTCAGATCTCAAACTTTAGCTTGCATCAGAACCACTTAGCTTGTTAAAACAAGATTACCTGATCTTACCCCCAGAGTTAGATTCACTAAGTCTGCTATGAAGCTTAACTATATTTCTAACAAGCTTGCAGTCACAGTAAATCCTAATGTAACTGGTAGAGGGGCACACTTTGTTTAGGTAATATTTGACTGTGACATGAATCTCAGGTTGTCAACTGATTAATTTCTTGTTCTCATCAAGAGTCTGATGAATTTTGTTTAGCAGTATGCAACTTGGACACATTCCTTTGGCAGAATGTACATGCTTCATTGTATCTGTGATAAACTTACTTTTAAAAAGCAGTTTTATTGAGGTGAAATTAATATACAATAAACTGCACTTAAAGTATAGAATTTGAAATTTTTTTGTCACATATGTGACAATCAAAATAATGAACATATACATCACTCACAAAAATGACATTTTTTCAACAAATGGTGCTAAAAGAACTGGACATTCTATGCCAAAAAAAAAAAATGATTCTAGACACAGATCTTACACCTTCACAAAAATTAACTCAAAATGGATCAGAGACCTAAATGTAAAACACAAAACCACAAAACTCCTAGAAAACAACATGGGAAGAAATCTAGATGACCCTGGGTCTAGTGATGACTTTTTAGATACCACAACAAAGCCACAATCCATGAAAGAAATAATTGATAAGCTGGACTTCATGAAAATTAAAAATTTCTGCTCTGCAAAAGACAATGTAAAGAGAATGAGAAGACAGGCAACAGAGTGGGAGAAAATACTTGCAAAAGACACATCTGATAAAGTACTATTATCCAAAGTATACAAAGAACTCTTAAAACTCAACTATAAGAAACAAACAACCTGATTTTAAAATGGGCCAAAGACTAACAGACACCTTACTGAAAAAGATATACAGATGGCAAATAAGCGTATGAAAAGATGCTCCACGTCATTGTCATCAGGGAAATGCAAACTAAAAGAACAATGAAATATCACTACATACCCATTAGACTGGCCCAAATCCAGGACATTAACAACACCAAATGCTGGAAAGGATGTGGAGCAACAGAATTCTCATTCATTGCTGGTGGGAAGGCAAAATAGTACAGCCACTTTGGAAGATAGTTTGGCAGGTTCTTTCAAAACTAAACATACTCTTAACATACGATCTAGCTGTCACATTCCTTGGTATTTTCTCAGAGGAGTTGAAAATTTATGTCCACACAAAAACATGCACACAGATGTTTACAGCAGCTTTATTCATAATTGCCAAACTTGGAAGCACCCAAGATGTCTTTCATTAGGTGAATGGATAAAGTGTGATGCATCCAGACAACAGAATATTACTCAGCCTAAAAAGAAACAAGCTATCAAGCCATGAAAAGACATGGAGGAGTTTTAAATGCATATTACTGAAAAGGCTGCATGCCTTGTGATTCTAATTATATGATGTTCTGGAAAAGACAAAATTACGGGAACAGTAAAAAGATCAGGGGCTGCCAGCGGGTACAGGGGGGGAGATGAATAGGTGGAGCACAGAGTATTTTTAGGGCAGTGAAAATACTCTGTATGATAAAATATGATGGGTGCATGTTATTATACATTTGTCCAAACCCACAGAAGGTATAACATGAAGAATGAACTCAAAGGTAAACTATAAAGAGTGGTAATGATGTGTTCATGTAGGTATATCCATTGTAACAAATGTACCACTCTGGTGGGGGATGTTGATAGTAGGGGAGGCTATATGCATGTGTTGGGGCAGAGCATTTAATCTGTATCTCTCAATTTTTCTGTGAACCTAAAACTACTCTAAAAAAATAAAATCTTTAACTAAAAAATAGCAATATTAGGGTAAACATTATAAATGTTTAAAAAATTTTTCTTTGTCCCTCTTTATAACATTTTCCTCATGCCTCTGCCCATTCCCCCATGTAATTACTTATTTGCTTTCTATCACCCTAGATTAATTTGCATTTTCTAGAATTTTATATAAACGGAATTACACAGCATGTACTCTTTCGTCTAACTTTTCACTCAGCATAATTATTTTGAGATTTAGACATGTGGTGTGTCAACAGTTCATTCCTTTTTATTGCTGAATATTATTTCATTGTATAAATATACATTTGACCTTTGAACATCATGGGGCTTAGGAGTGTTAACCCCTATGCAGGTAAAAAAATATGAGTATAACTTTACACTTGGCAACCACAGATAGCACAGTACTCTAATATGTATTTATTGGAAGATATATGCATATAAGTAGACTCACACAGTTTATATCTGTTGTGTTGAAGGGTCAACTGTGCTACAATTTGTTGATTCATCCACCTGTTAAAAGGCAATTGAGTTGTTTCCTTTTCTGGCTATTACAAATAAAGCTACCATGAACTCAGGTACAAGTTTTATATAGATACATGCTTTCATTTCTCATGGGTAAATACTTAGTAATGGACAGGGTCATAGGACAGGTTTATCTTTTTAAGAAAATGCTAAAATGTTTTCAAAGTGTTTGCATCATTCTAGGGTCACACCAGCAATCTATGATAGTTCCAGTTGCTCCACATCCTTGCCTACATTTGGTATGGCTATGTTTTAGTATTTATATATTCTAATAGGTTTACAGTGGTATCTCACTATGTTTTTTGTGCATTTCCCTAAATAATGTTGACTAACTTTTCATGTGTCTATTTTCCTTCTACATATCTTCTTTTGGGAATTGTCTTAAAATCTTTTGCCAATTTTTTTCTAACTTTATTTTATTTGGGGATGTTTGTTTTATTATTTAGTTTTGAAGCTTCTTTATATATTCTGGTTTCAAGATTCTTATCAGATGTGATTTATACATATTTTTCCCTAGACTGTGGGTTATCATTTCATTCTCTTAACAATTTCTTCAAAAAAGAGTAAGTTCTTAATTTTGATGAAACATAATTTTTATCAGCCTTTTCTTTTATGGATCATGTTTTTGGTATCATATTTAAGAAATATCTACCTAAGCCAAAGTCACAAGGATTTTATCCTATGTCCTCTTCTAAAAGATTTATAGATTTAGGTTTTATATTTAGGTCTATGATTCATTTTGAGTTAATTTTGTATACAGTGCAAGTAATGAGCCAAAGTCCATTTTTGTGCATATGCAGATCCAATTCTTTCAGTACTATTTGTTGAAAAGACTACCTTTTCTCCATTGCATTGCCTTTATACTTCTGTCAAAAAAAATCAGTTCATCATACACTATGGGTCTAGTTATGGACTCTATTCTGTTCCATTCACCTATATGTCTGTTCTTTAGCTATTAGCACACTATCATGTTTACTGTAGTTCTATACGAAGTCTTCGAATTATGTAATATAAATACTCCAACTTTGGGGGTTTTTTTAAAGTTGTATTAGCATTTCCATCTAAATTTTAGAATCAGCTTTTTAATTTCTTTAAGAAAAGCAAGAGTGTTCATTGAACCTATAGATGAAATGAGAGAACTGGCATCTTAGCAATACTGAGTCTTCTAATCCTTGAACATGATACGTCTTCATTAATTCAAGTTTTCTTCTCTCCGTAATATTTTTGTAGTTTTCAGTGCACTGGACTTGCACAGTTTTGTCTAATTTAATCCTATGTATTTCAAATTTTTGATGCTCTTGCAAAAGGCATTTTTCATAATTTCAATTTCCTAATTTTCAGTATTAGCATATAGAAATATAGCTGTTTTTTGTTTATTGATCTTATCTTATTGGTTTTGTTTATCTGTGATCTTTCTAAACTCAGAAGTTTTTGGACCATTTTACTATTGTTCATCTGCAAGAAAAGAGAGAGTTTTGCTTCCTGCTTTCCAGTCTGGATGATTTTCCTTTTCGTTTTCTTGTCTTACTGCACTGGCAGTTGAATAGAAATGGTAAGAGCAGACATGTTCCTGATCTTAGAAGAAAGGAATGTAAATCTTCTGCCACTGAATATAATATTAGCTAGAGGGGTTTGGTAGGTGCCTCTTAAGATCAAGGAAATCCATTCTATTCCTAGTTTGTTGAGAGTTTTTATCAGAAATGGATGATGAATTTCAGTAAATACTTTCTCTGCATCCATTGAGATAATTATATGGTGGGCTTATTTATGTTTAAACCTTTTTAGCCTTTTAATATGGTAAATTACAATTTTTGATTTTCAAATGTTAAACCAACCATGTATTCCTGGCATAAACCCTTCTTGCTAAGAAAACATTATCCACTTTATATGCCATGGGATCTGACTTGCCAAAATTTTGTTCCTCAATTCTGCATCTATGTTAATGAACTATAGTTTTCTGATTTTGTAATTTTGTCTTTGTCTGATTTGGGTATTAGGGCATATCTGTTTCATAAAATTAGTTGGTCATCAGTCCTTACCCCTCTATTTTCTGAGTTTATGAAAGATTAATATGGTCTCTTACATTAATGTTTCATATAACTCACCAGTGAAAACTTCCAGGCTGGAATTTTTACATGTGCATGGGAAGGGTTTGGTAATTCAACTTCCTTAGCAGATAATAGGGCTACTCATAATTTTTGTTTCATTTAGTTAGTTTTAGGTAATGTGTGTTTCTCAAGTTATTTGTCCAACTTTCAGTCTTCTCCTTTCAGCTGTTGAAAGCCCATCTGGTAAACTGCTCTCTCTTACATCTTGCTTTTCAAATCTAGGTTTACATCTCTTTTTTTTTTTTTTTTTACAGTTTCCATTGCTCTGTTGTGATTCTCTATCTGTTCCATTATAAGCAGAGCTCCCTTTAAATCAACAAATATATTTATCCTATATGCTTTAAATCTCTGTCTAAAAATTCTAACTTCTGTGTTATTGCAAACTTAGTTTTCATTGATTGGTCTTCTTGACTATGGGTCACTTTTACTTGTTACTTCTCATGTCTAGGAAGTTTTAATTGCATACTGGACTCTAGTTAATATGCAGACATTCCAGATTTTTTTTTTAAATCCTTTAAAAAGTACTGAACTTTTGTTTTAGGAAATAGTTAACTCGGCTGAACTAACACTTAAAACTCTATTTTCCTTTCAGTGGACGGCAGTTAAATCTATGTTCAGTTATTGCAGACTTTCAGCTGTTCCTTTTTGCTGGGTTGTACGAATCCTCCCTTATACTTATAAAGTTCAGGATTCAATCAAGGATTTGGGTGGCATTTAAAAGCAGATTTTTAGGCTTTCCCTTCCATGGTTCCCTCCATTCCAGCATATCCCTCATCACTTTCCAGCTATTCTGGCATCCTCAATTCTGTTCTCTGACTTTTTAAGTCACTAAAACTGTGGTTTTTCTGTCTGGGTTTTAGCCATCCTTTGCCACGCAGACTGAAGATCCCAGGAAAAAAAGCCACATAAATGCAAACTTGCCCAATGTACTTCCTTTTTTTAAAAGGTAGAATCCTTTCTACTTTTTTTCCTGCTTTGGTCACTCTCCTGTGTTATTAAATAGCTGTTATATTTTGTCAAGTGTTTACTTCTTATCTCAAGAAGAGTTAATCTAACAAAAGTCATTCCACTAACATTAGAAATTAATCCCTCTTGGTCTTTTTACCACTACAGAGAGTGCCTTTACTATAAAACTGTTCTCCTCAAACTAATGTTATTCAAACAGGGGTTCTGTATAACACTACTCAATTACTATTAATAGGTGTTCTGTTAGAAGGAAAGTGAGTTAAATGGTTAACAAGAGCTTGGAAATATAGCACTGCAAAATAGGTTTCTTTAAATCCAGGATTTTAAACATCTTTAATATGCTAGTGTACCTTCTATACACCTAAATGGAATACGCTATTGAGATATTGTCCCAAACTTTTTCATATATAATTAGTAGCATTCACTGATTCATTCAAAAATATTTACTGAGCTCCAAAGAGTGGAGACTAGAGTATGATCACCTTTTTCCCAAGACAATTCTTTTTAGGCCACAATTCACTATCCCTTTTTAGTCTTCTAATTTCAATGTCAATCACTGACTCATAGTGGCTAGGTTTAAGCTATTTAATCTTCACTAATACTTTGTGATCATCATATCAATACAATAGGGATGCTGTTGTAGGAGAAGTGAAATGAAAATAGAGATGCACCAATCATTAACTTAAATTACATGGATTAGATAAAAATACGTAAAATTGCCTAGTATGGTATCTACCACAGATTAGTAGCCTGATAAATGTTTGGTTCCTCCTTAAGTGTTTTTGCCTTCTTTTGCCGATTAACTCAGTGATTTCAACAAGATTCATCAGAAATTGGCAGACTACAACTCTCGGGCCAAATGCAGTCAGAAGCATGTTTGGTATAGTCAAAGAATTAAGAATTTTTTTTTAACACCTTTAAAGGGCTATTTTTAAAAAAAGAGAGAAAAAATATGTGGCAGAGACTTTATGTGGCCCACAAAGCCTAAAATATTTACTATATAGCTTTCACAGAAAATGTTTGCTGATACCTGAGATACAGTCTAATCTTTAGAGCAATCTAAAATAAGCAGTATAAAAAATTCATTTTATTTACGTAGATACTGACGTAGAAGCCCTGTTTTTTTTTTTAAATAAACTGCTATTTTATTGATTTTCGAAGTATTCAAAGGCTCATCTCACATCTTACCTTTTCTCCTTTTATACCAGTACAGTCACATTTTGATCCTGGAGAACATCCATAGCAAGCCTATAAGGAAGATAAAGAGGGAAGAAAATCATTAAATATGAACCTGAAAACCAGACTCTGACATACATCTCAACTGAATTCAAGTCATCATTACAATCCAAACTTGTAAAAACAACTACCAGAAAAATATCTGAAAGGATATATACTAAATTGCAAACAATGGTTACCTCTGGGGAACGTTTCATCTTTTATCGTATACATTTCTGTTTGAAATTTTCACAATGAGCAAATGTAATTTTTATAACTTTAAAGTGAAAAATCTTTCACAAAGACATAAAAAATGAAAAAAAACCACACAACTTCCCTGAAATATGTTTTACAGCTGTTAGGAACTCCTTTTCTTCTCCTAACATCACCTACAAGAAATTACCTCTCAACCTATATTAACAAAGACCTTGGCAACTAGCCAAGGATGCCTGCCACTTGAAGTCCCTTGCTTCTCTGCATTCATGAGCAATCACAGAGCATGAAGTACATAATTCTATATTTTACCACCTTTCTTTTCTTTGCTTCCACTGTTTCACCACTAGATGCTCAGTATCTAACAGTTCCAGGCTTTACCCCAAATACTGTTCCCACAGCTTAGATGGTCTAAATAGCCACTTTTAACAAGTTCATTCACTTGTATTAGGAACTGAGGTCCTGAAGACTCAAAAATATCCTCCTCTAAAATAAGAACCTATAGGACAAGAAGACAATAGATGACTTCTGCCATCCAGAACTATCCTTTACTCTGGCATGAAGCTTAACTGCTTAGAAAAACAAATAGTAATTAGTTTAACATATGTAGATAACTCAGCATTTACGTACAATAAGGAATTATGCTTCTCACCAAAAAATAGAAACTTTTGAATATGAAAATGAATGTGTATATCCATGTATGACTGAAGCATTGTGCTGTACACCAGAAATTGACACAACACTGTAAACTGCCTATACCTCAACAAAAAAAAATAAACACCAGGTTAAAAAAAATAGAAACTTTTATGTGATGTAATTACCAATTAATGTTTACCAATGTTCAGCCTTGGGAGCCTATAACTTAAAATGTACCTTAGCCTCCTTCCCAACATTCCATGCTTTCCTTTACTCCAATTACTACCAGAGTACCTTCCCCAGTCTTTATCAAGCTACTAACCTCATTCTTTTAGTTAGAATTCCTAACCCACTCACCTACAATCTGAAGCAATCCTCAAGCTGAAACTCCTTTTCCCAACTATAAGAGCAAATAATAATGGCTTGATGTTGGAGGAAATCTCTCATTCACAATGCAAAAGGTTGTTCATGTAAAAGATGTGCATTTGACATTTCTAATTAAAAATCTGTTATGTAGCCATTATTTATTATACACAGATGATTAGGTTATACACTCTAGTTTTAGTATTACACATCAACTACATTACAGGTTAAATAGACTTATTCACACTTACTCATCAAACATGAACTGAGCATGATTAGAGGGCAGAAAACTTGTTAGGCACTAAAAATGAATAAGAAACAGTTCCTTCCAACATATATAACTAATGCAATACCTACTGCTCACTTGTTATGTGCCAGCCACTATATTATGTTAAGTGCACATAGAGATACTAAGACAACGCATCATTGCTCTCTAATGGGAAGGATAATCCCATACACAAAAATTACATTACAGTATGTTAGGAATAGAGGTTAATTTAAGATATATAATAGTGTTTGTGCAAACATGAATTCTACATTCCAAAATATAACTTACACATTTTAGAAGACGCTGCTTCATGAAAATGGCTATATTAGAGTATGTATATTATCAATACTCAATTACATGCATTAATGCAGGAGTAAAGGATGGTGATAATCCAAAATGGCTGTAAATCTAAGAATTAACATTTGGCTGTGATATACGTCTGCACTTTACATATAAATATATTTGCATAGTTTTTGTGTTGTTAGTAAAAGATGGTACAACCTTCCATTTTCATGTTTCATTAAAAGTTGTACCTTTTTATGTAGGTACTGTATGTTTTCTGTATGTTGGAATATGTATATATAAAATACTGTATGTGATCACTTATATGTGGAATCTAAAAAGTAAAACAAACTAGTGAATATATAAAAAAAGAAACAGACTCATAGACATAGAAAACAAATCAGTGGTTATCAGTGGAGAGATAGAAGGGGGAAAGGCAAGATATGGGTAGGGGATTAAAAGGTACAAACTACTATGTACAAAGTAAATAAGCTACAAGGATATATTGTACAGCACAGGGAATATACCCAATATTTTATAATAATTATAAATGGAGAATAATCTTTAAAAATTGTGATTTATTATGTTGTAGACCTGAAACATATAATATTATAGATCAACTATATCTCAATTAAAAAAATAAAAAAGAATTTTAAAAACAAATCAAGCTTTTAAAAAATACAAATTAAGTTCCTGAGAATAATGCAAAGTGATAGCCTAACAGGATTTCATCAATATGGAGAAAATACTGTGTGATTCATACTTATAATTGTATTTCTAACTTTTCAGTATCCAACAATATTCTCTAATTCCTAACAATTTATAAACAAACAATAAAAATTTTAAATAACCTTGTGTGTCATTTAAAAAGTGATTTTACACAAAGTTTTTTGAAAAATTAGTAATTTCATCTTTTTGCACTTCTTTATTACTTAACATGTAGTTGTAATTTAGAGAGGTCACTACTTAAAACATTTGGTAATTACAGAAAATTCTGCATTCAATTTGAAATTTTAAATTATATTCTATTTATTCCACTTAGGTTGTGATAATGACTTTGGTACTCAGTTCAAAAAAAAAAAAGCAATTGTAATACGCATACCAAGCACTAGATGCCACTTTCCATACAGTTATAACCATTATGCCCACAAGGAAATAGCCCCAAATATGGTATCTGTTTAATGGAGCAACTTGTTTTTTACCAACATCTACTAATACTGAATAGGTACTTAACCACCAAGCACAAAGTTTGGGCTATGAGTTATACAAAAAAATGGGTGCTGCCTTTAAGGAACTTGCAGTCTATCAAAAACAAAACAAAACAAAACAAAACAAAACAAAACAAAACAAAACAAAACAAACTAGGCCCAAACAAATGAAGATAACATTTAAATACAGTGGAATAATAATAAAGCAAACAATGGTAAGAAAAAGAGCTCTAAGATACAAGAAATACATCCTGAGTTTACCTCAGGAACTGATTCATTAGATGACTATGGATAAGTCCTTCCCATATCCCAGGGCTCAGGTTCTTCTTTGTTAAGATGAGGTAGACATTATGATATCTTTAGGTAGCTTCCAGCTTTTACAGCCTGTGATTCAGAAGGATTTACCAAGTAAAAATGAGTTGTATAATCAATAATTGCCATCAAACTTAAGAGAGTTCCCTTGAGCCTACGAGTGTTCATAATGGCTCTATAGAGAGGTAAATAACTCCACTTCAGTTTTTTAAAATGAGTAGAAAAATACCTAAAGGGAAAATGGCCATACTAAGCAATAAGATTAAAACACAATTTTTTTCTGGCCAAAGAGTCAGGTAAAAAAACATTAAATATACCAGTCTAATGGACTTCTGAAGTCCATTTGAAAAAAGTACAGAAGGAGATTAGTCAAAAAAAAAAAAAAACAACTTTCAAAAACTGTGGAAAAACAGATTCTACAAAGTCATTGAAAACTGTTAGAGCAAGAACACTGATGCAACAACAGTAATGTTTAAACTTTTTAGTGTGGGAAAAATAATAAAGAAGTAAGTAAATAAGATTTGTTTCTCATGTAAATAAAATACATCATAAAGATACAATAATTAAAACAGTGTGGTATTGTTCAAAGGATAGGCAGCTCAATGAAGCAAAATACAAAGGCCAGAAACATATCTACACACACACACACACTTTACTGTATGACAAAAGTTAGCATATCAAATAGATGTGCAAATAATGTATTGTTCAACATATGGTGCTAGAACAAGTATAGAAAGCAATGTTTGCACCTCAGGCTCCTACAATTAAACAAAAAATACCAGATATGAAACTAAAAGTACAAATAAAAGCAAACTTCTCTATGTATTCGGACAACTTAAAGAAACTCACAAAAATTCATATACTAGGACCTCTTCCTAAAGATTTTGTTTCAGTAAGCTTGAGGCTGGCTACCAGACCTGAAATTTTAGCAAATATCTCTAGGAGATTCTGATTCAGGGGTTCTAAGATATACACTACAAAATAATGACATAGAGAAATTAGAAATATTCCAATAACATGGTGAGTTAGTTATTCAGACTGAAATGTCTGCTTAAAAAAAACTTGTATGCTTGAAAAAATATAAAAATAACTTAAAAGCATCAAACAGAAGCAGAAGATAATTTATCAAGCCAAAATCTACTGGGGGAGAGGGGAAAGAGTAAATTCATCAATGAAACTACTTTTGCCCTAAGGGCATTTACCAAACTTGGCGAATTTGAGATTCTTGTTTTACAGTGTAAAGGAGTAGTACCACATAAGAGTACCCTTTAATCCTACTCACAGGGAACTTTAAGAAAAAAATATCTTGGCTCTCAGCAGAGAAGTAGAGAGGGAAAATATCCTTTAGAAACTATAATGACAAGCTGACCCTCATACAGACTTGCAATCCAAATTAGCGATTAGCTGGGTGACCTCCTAATATCAAAGTGCAAATTTGTTTAGAGTGGAATCAAACTGTTTTGACCTCCCAGAGGCTGGGCAGAAATATATGTAAATCCTATGCAGAAGAGCATGCTTTCATATTAAACTTCAAAGAATTCCAAAAAATAATTTTTAAAAGGAAAATAAGCCACCCTATTCAAAACTCACTAAGCATACAGGAAACAAAATACCATGAGCAACAACCAGGAGAAATACCTGATAGCAGAAACTATTCAGCAAAGTTTTCAAATATTAGAATTACTAGACACAAAATATAAAGTGACATATTTTTACAACTATGAAAGATTTTTTTTAATTTGAAGAATAAAGGGACCAGAAAAATTTTTTAAAAGTAATATAGCTGAATTGAAATACAATATTAATTCTAGAAGTAAAAATGATGAAATTTAAAACTCATTGGATGGCTTCACAGCAAACTAGATACACCTGAAGAGACTTAGTAAAGTTAAAACACTTGGCAAAGTGAAAAGGAATTACTTATAATGTAGAACAGAGATAAAACATATAGGAAACGTGAAAGAATAATTAAGAGACATGGAAGAAAGAGTGAAGAAGTATAGCAAATGGATAATTTACATGGTTACAGAAGAACTAAGGTCTGAAATACAAAATAGGAATGAAGAGGGGAAAAAGCAGTAAATTTTTGGTTGAATTTAGTTAAAATTTACTATAAAACACAATTTTAAAAATAGGTACAGGGTTAAAAAATGAATACTAAAAGAAAAACAGTGATAATACAATGTAAATGGGAGAGGATGAGTGATGTGAAAGTATTCTAAGGTCCTTGCAATTGTGTAAAAAACAAGCATAGACATCGATTACTTTAGACTTTGATAGGCATAAGCATACAACCTAGGAATTCTAACTTCTACGATAAACCTTAAAAGAAGAAAAGTGAGGTATTCATTCCGAACTAGTAGAGGGGGACAATACTCAATAAATCCAAAAGAAGGCAAAAAAGAGAGACAGACAGAGATAGAAAATGCTAACTTAGTAAAAACAATGCAAATAAAAGAAATATATCAGTAATTACATTAAGCGCAGTTAAATGTAAAATAAGACAGCGTGAGGAAATAATCACACAAATTTGGAATATGGTACATTACGCAAAGACAAATAGCATGGACTCCTCAAAGTCAATGTCATGCCATAGGAGAGATGACTTTGTAAATGACAGTTTGAGGAACTCTGTGAACCATCTCCTTAACAAAACAACAATAGTGAAATTTAGAAAAAAAAATTTAGCCTCTGGATATTGCCTGATGAACCTACAGCAAATGAAGAAACTTTTATTCAACAAAATTTACTAAATCTCAGTATGAACAGCAAGAATCTATGGCATTTTATCCATGATATACTCCCTTCCCTTCTCCCTCCACTGATCAGCTTGACAAAAGCTCCATACAAGGTGGGAGCAGACATGAACCCAGAGCTCCTTCTCCCTCCAGCTCACAGTTAAGCACTATAGGACCTGCTTTACAAAAAATACTAAAGGAAATTGTTCATGCAAAAAACAAGCGAACTTAAACAGTAACTGAATACACACACACACACAAAAGGGTGGTGGTAAACATAACTTTGCAATTGTAAAAAGCAGTACAAGTGCATAGTTCTGTACCTTACTTCTCTTAAGTGACTTAAAAACTGATTATGTAAAACATATGGGTATACTGGCACTGTTGGGCTTGTAATATATAGAAGTGTAACATATTTGACAATAACATAACAAAGAAGGTTGTAGAAGCAAACTACTAAAACAAGAAATTTATAACACATAATAATTTGCGTTCATTGGAACAAAAGAACCAGAAATGTCATATAAGAAGTTCAATATAACAAATTATAAATATATACTTCCTCTCTTTGCCTTTCTCAGCTTCTTTAAAGTCATAAAGTTATATAACATTCTAATTCTAATTACAACAGTGTATTTTTTAGTTTGTGACATATATAAATAGATATAATATGTGTAACAATAAATAAAATGTAACAGAGCTCATAGGAGTAATATTTCTACATTTTACTGAAATTAAGTTGCTGTATCTTAAGTAGATTCTAATAGGTTATGTCCATGGTAAGCCCTAGAGCAACCACTAAGAAACCAACTAAAAAAAAGCAGTGAAGAGCTGGTGGGAATGCAGTTTGGTGCAGCCACTATGGAAAACAGTGTGGAGATTCCTCAAAAGACTAGGAACAGACTTACCATATGACCCAGGAATCCCACTCCTGGGCTTGTATCCAGAAGGAAATCTACTTCAGGATGACACCTGCACCCCAATGTTCATAGCAGCACTATTTACAATAGCCAAAACATGGAAACAGCCTAAATGTCCATCAACAGGTGACTGGATAAAGAAGAAGTGGTATATGCATACAATGGAATACTACTCAGCCATAAAAACCGACAACATAATGCCATTTGCAGCAACATGGATGCTCCTGGAGAATGTCATTCTAAGTGAAGTAAGCCAGAAAGAGAAAGAAAAATACCATATGAGATCGCTCATATGTGGAATCTAAAAAACAAAAACAAAAACAAACAAACAAAAACAAAGCGTAAATACAGGACAGAAATAGACTCACAGACAGAGAATACAGACTTGTGGTTACCAGGGGGGTGGACAGTGGGAAGGGATAGACTGGGATTTCAAAATTGTAGAATAGATAAACAAGATTATACTGTATAGCAAAGGGAAATATACACAAAATGTTATGATAACTCACAGAGAAAAAAATGTGACAATGAGTGTGTATATGTCCATGAATGACTGAAAAATGGTGAACACTGGAATTTGACACAACACTGTAAAATGATTATAAATCAATAAAAAATGTTAAAAAAAAAGCAGTGAAGAAAATCATTAATTATAGTATTTAACTAGAAAATATTCACTCAATGAAAAGGTCATAAAGGAGGAATAGAAGAACAACAAAATGCATGAGAAATATAGAAAACAAAAAGTAAAATGGCAGACAAAAATCCAATTATATCAATAACAACACTGAATGTGAATGGATTAATAAGCCAATCAAAAATTCAGAGATTTTCAGACTATATAAAAAGCAAGATCCAATGATGTCTACAGGAGAAAGTATTAAATTAAAATACACAAAAAGGTTGAAAGTAAAAGAATGGAAATAATACAGTCATGCAAACAGCAACAGAAATGGACTGAAGTTTGTTTCTCCTCTGCACAAATTCATATATTGAAATCCTAATCCCATTGTTATGGCATTTAGAGGTGAGGCTTTGGGGAGGTAATTAGATTATAAGTGTGTGGCCCTCATGAGTAGGAATAGTGGCCTTATAAAGAAAAGCCCTCTTTATGCCACACAAGGATACGAGGGGAAGTCAGCAGTCTGAAACCTGGAAGTGAGCTCTCACCAGAACCCAACCATGCTGGCAGCCTGGTATCAAAATTCCACCCTCCAGAACTGTGAGAAATATATTTCTGTTGCTTATAATCCACTGAACTTGTGGTATTTTGTGATAGCAGCACAAACTAAGATAGCAACCGTAAGAAACCTGGAGTGGATATACTAATAACAGACAAAATATCTAATAAAACAAAAATATTACTAGCGCTAAAGAAGGACATTTTATAATGATAAAAGAGTCAATTCTTCTGAAAGATACAATATAAACATAGGTGCACCTAACGACAGAGCCCCAAAATACATGAAAGAAAAACTGACTGAAGTGAGAAATAGACAACTCAACAATAGATGGAGACTTCAATATCCTGCTTTCAATAAAGAGTAAAATAGCAAGGAAGAAGATCAATGAGGAAATAGAGGACTTGAACAACAGTATAAACCAACTCGACCTAACAGACATCTATTCAACACTGAACCCAACAAGGCATATTTTACATTCTTCTCAAGACAGCACAGACCATTCTCCAGGATAGATCATATGCTAGACCATAAAATAAACCTTAATAAACATGAAAGAATTGAAATAATACAAAGTATGTTTTCCTATGACAATGGAATGAAACTAGAAATCAATAACAGGAAGATATTTGGGATATTCACAAGAATGTAGAAAATAAACAATTTATTTCTAATTGACCTTTGGGTCAAGGGAGAAATCACAAGGTATATTAGAAATTCATTGAAACAAATGAAAATAAGCTGCAAAATACCAAAACACATGAAATGCATTTAAAGCAGTGCTTAGAGGAATTTTTTTAGTAGTAAATGCCTATATTTAAAAAAAAAAGCCTGGTTAATAAACTAACTTTCTACCTCTAGATATGAAAAGAGAACAAACTAACCTAAAGACACTCAACATCATTAGCAATCAGGGAAACGAAGAACAAAACTACAGTGAGATACCACTTCACACATAGCAGGATGGCTGTGATGAAAAAAAATTCCATCTCGTGAAAAAAAAACATTTCATCTCGTAAGCAAGGACAGACAACAAGTGTTAGCAAGGATTCCAAAGTAACTGGTTCCAAAGAAACTGGAACCCTCATATACTGTTAGTGAGGATACAAAATGGCACAACTGCTTTAGAAAACAGTCTGGTAGTTTCTCAAACATATTATCCAGCAATTCCAAAAGTAGTTATAAACTTAAGCAAAACAGAAACAGACATCCACACAAACACATACATGATGTTCATAGTATCATTATCCAGAATTGCCTAAAAAGTATAAGACAATCCAAACGTCCACCAAATGATAGATTGACAAGCAAAATGTAGTATATGCATACAATGGGATATTACTGAGCAACAAAGAGCAATGAAGTACTAGTATGTGCCACGATATGAATGAGCCTTGAAAACATTATACTAAGAAAAGAAGTCAGACACAAATAACCACGTTGCATGATTCTATTCATACAAAATGTCCAAAATAGAGAAACCTAAAGAAACAACAACTAGATTGGTGGTTGCACAGCGCTGGGTAGTTGGGGGGCCATGGGGAGTGATAGCTAAGGGTTGTGGATTTCTTTCGAGGTTGATAAAAATGTTCAAAAGTTGATCTGGGTGATGGCTGCAAAACTCTGTAAATATTCTAAACCCCACCAAATTATGAACTTTAAGTAGATGAACTGTATTATATGTAAACTATCTCTCAACGAAGCTGTTAAAAAAATTGTCATGAAAAAAAAAAAGGTGGGAAAACCATTCTCTCAGGAAATGTGAAGGGTCTGAGATTTTTTTCCCTACTTGGAAGCTAACAGGTTAGCCTGCCATTGTTCCATGGATGCTGGAAGAAAATACAAGGTTTCTGATCAGAGACAACAGACAACTTATTACTCATAGTAGTAGCCTGGGCTTCCCTGAGGTCCAGTTCCCACAGGATGACATGAAGAGGACAAGACAATGCCTTCACATACACATTATTGCCATAGAAAAGAGACTGAGTATTTAGGAAACCTGCATATTTTATAATGGGCAGTAAGCTTGCTTGACCGCTGCTCTGAGATTTTATCTTTATTATACTGGACAGGAAACAAACCTGGCTTTTCCTCTAAAGGGAGATACTGCCTCTATTTTCCAAGTTGTTCACTGTACAAATATCCTTGAAAAGATAGTCCAGAACAAAACACCAGTTTCTCTCCTCTCAACATGTAAAGAGATAGGAGAGATTCATGGAAAATTTTCCAACACATTCCAGATTTTTAAAAACTTAATTCCAGATTTTTTAAACATTTAAAAACTTAAGAAAATAAACAAATGTCATACATAAACAGTTATGAAAGATTTTTAGGACCATAAGGAACATCTGAATATGACCTGAATATTAGATTATACTTTAAAATCATTGTTAAGTTTTTAAAGTGCAGTAATGATGTATTTACATGGTAAATGTCCTTTTTCTTTGGTGATGCATGAAGCATGCTGAAGTATTTAGGCATATAATGCATCAAGATGTTTGCAAATTACTCTGAAATAGTCTAGCAAAAAACATACGAATACACACAAACATATACACACAAAATACTTACATAATCATTAAATACATGCACACACAGACACTGAAGAGAAAGAGACATAAAAATATAAAACAAACATGGCAAAAAATGTTAACGTGTTGAATTTCAAGGGAAAATACACTGGTAATTCATTCAGTTTTCTTCTTTCAGTTCTCTGAAAATATTGTAACTAAAAAATTAGGTTGGTAAGTACATTGATAGAAACACTTAAGAGACAGGTATCCTCAGATTGCAAAAAACTGGGGAAATGGTAACATGTATGCTATTTAATGAAAGACATTAAAAACATTATGTTACATGGAAAGGTTCAAAGGAAAGACAAAAAAAGCTATATCATACAAATAATGAACAAAGAAAATTGATATACCTATGTTAATTTCAAACAAAATAGACTTTAAGGCAAAAAGTACTACAAAAGATAAACAGTTCACTTCAGAAGGATAAAAAGTTTGGTTCACAAGAAATACATTTAAAAATTTATTACAAGTTATTGAGTATAATTCTCTGTGCTATATAGTAGGTCCTTGTTTAACTTTTTATATAGTACCGTGTATATGTTAATCCCAAACTCCTAATTTCCCCCCGACACATACTTTCCCATTTGGTAACCAAAAAAGATATATATCTGAAACTAACACAATGTTGTAAACTAACTATATTTCAATTCTTTAAAATGGTTAAAAATAATTAACAGGGGAAAAAAAGTACCAGATCAAGAAAGAGAAATAGACAAATCCAGAACAGTGGCTGCAAATTTTAAATAATCTCTGATTACTGATAGATAATGTAAACAAAATCATTTGTAAAGATGTAGAAAGATTTGAAGATGATTACAAACTTGTTCTAAGGAACATAAATAAAACAGTGTACCCATCAAATGTAGAATACATATTTGTATCAGGCATACCCTAAATATTTATAAAAATTGATCATACACTGGGGTTTAAGGTTAGTCTAAACAAATCTCAAAAGACTGAATTCACACAGAACATACTCTCTGACCACGTGAAGTTAAGCTACAACAAATAATTAAATCTAACCAAAACAGAAGAGGAGGAACGAAGCTAACATAACCTTGATACCAAACCAAAATGAAACTGAATGTGAAAGGAAAATCACAGGTCAATATTACAAATGAATAAAGACACAAAAATCCTAAGTAAAATATGACAAAGTGGGATTTAACCTAAGCCCTATCCATTGTTGAAAGGGAAAAATAGGTTTGGAAAATAAGAAACAAAAAAAAATGTCATTCACAGGTGATATGATTGGATAGATAGAAAATTCAAAAGAATATACAGAAAAATTAGAATTAATAAAGCTTAGCAAAGTTGCTGGGTATAAATCCAAAATATGAAAGTCAATTATATTTTATATACCATCAATACAATAACAAAATTAAAAAAGAGATGACTTACAATGGTGTCCCCAGTGTAGTCTCCTGGGAAAAAGTGAAAAGAACTAGATATGTTGGAGCTTTAAAAAAAAACATGCATTCTAACAACAGAAGAAATGGAATTAGAGACTCTGCAGAAAAGATCAACACACATAAAAAAAGAAATATGATCATAGAATTTAACCTGGCTCTATAATACGCAACATATTCACAATATTCACATATTTAATAATGTAAACATTGCTTATTGATTTAACTGAAAACAGAGTGACTTACTGGGAACAGATGGTGGGAGAGAGTTAACGGTGGTAGCAGAAAGAGCACCTCATCTGTCATAACATAAAGTAAATAGATAATATGTTGATAAAGCAAAAACTACTTGCAAGATTTTGTCCTTAAAGAATTGATTCAGGAAGTCTAAAGGGATGAGGAAAGAAACTGATGTGTTTACTGTTAGCTGTACTTTTAAAACCATATGCATATAATATAATACTATGCCATATTATCATGCAATGGCTATTCTCATGAGTCTCATAAACTCTTAGAAGACATTAATTTAAATTTAATGTTTCAAAACATAAGTTATCTTTGACCTGGCTACTCTAAACACAAAGCCTCCATTTTGGGGGGGAAGGGACAATTCTTGAGCAGTCCAAGGCTAAAAAATTTACATATCTTTGGTTATATCCCTTTATTTAATATCCTGTCACAATCCATAAACAGATCTTGCTATTTCTTCCTAATAAATGCTATCAATAAAAGATTGTTAGCACAGTTGGAAAATGTCTTTAAAATTACCTAATATACCCTCTTGATTTAAAAAGAAATGGAGGGCCAGTCAATGACACAGCCAGAGCTACAATTAGTTTCTTGACTTTTTCACTATTCCAAACTGATTCCGACTTACTTTCAAATTCTGAGCAAAAGCCAAGATGTTTTGCCAGATTTTCTGATGAGGAAACATTTTCTTTTCACTATCATAAAAGTATTTCTTAAAAATCAAATTATAGATGAACACATTAATCTGTTTGAAAGCCTTTTTAATCAAAGCAGCGGTTACAACTTTCTACAAATCCAGAACTAAAAATGAGGAGACTAATTAAAATATGATGACTACAACATGTAATTCACCAATACTAACATAGTTAATGAATTTCCTTGATTAAAAACATTATAATTTTTAAAATAACTAAAGAATACAGATACACTCATTTAGCTTTCAAGATCCTATTTTTTTCCAACAGAGATGGAAGATGGTTGGGGTAAGGAGGTGGAGGGCCTAAGAAAAGTTACCAGGCCGAAGAAGTATGCCAGACTTCAAGGATGCTCATAAACTAATGTTGATCAAAGTGAGGCCAAATATTTAAAGACATCAGTTATCAGACAATGGAGGTATTCTGGCATCAAGTCTGGACAAATTACCAAATGCTTCATTACCAGAAGTATTTCAACCTTAAAAATCCACAGACAAGTTACTCAGATTAGCCCTAGTGATTTTACACTTAGGGTGGGGAAGCTATACTTACTTCAGGTAAATTTTTTATTTCCAAGTATTTTTGGATACCATTTGGAAATATGTGAAATGAAGAAGCTTTTTTAAAAATTAGGTTACTAGCAGTCTATAATAAAAAAGAATATGAAAAGAAATATATATATATGAATCACTATGCTATACACAAGAAATTAATACAACATTGTAAACCAACTATACTTCAACAAAAAATAAAAATAAAAAATAAATTAAAATTTTAAAAATTAGGTTACTAGGTGCTTTCAATGACATTTGTGTAAATGAGATTTTTACATTAGAAAAGTATAAATCAGAATGGCATTTGTTAAGAGTGGATTCTCTGACTGGCAAATAAAGAAATCAAGTGTAAGCTACTTTAATCAAGAGCAACTTTCTTCCTAATTTTAGGTATCAGTAATCCTAAATTAAATTTGAGAAGTTTTTATTGAGTCTGGATCTATACAAATTAATATGGGGTATATGCAGATTATTAAATATCTTATCTCTCCAGAGGATTTTATAACATAAGAAGGGGAATTAGAGAAATAACTAAATGAGTGTTTATTAGAGTAAGATAAATGATATAAGATGAACATAAATAAAGTATTATGAGCATTCAAAAAAGAAAAAAATGCTTAGAAAACGGGTAGCAGAGGGTTGAGTCAAGATGGCAGAGTAGAGAGACTCACAGCTCACCTTTTCCCACAGATACACCAAGAATTATATCTACAAACCCACTGAATCACACAGAACACCTACTGAACTCTGGCAGAGTGTCTCTCGCTTCGAAATATGGGAGGATTATCACAAAATCCAATAAACAACAAGTTTATACTGTGTAGCACAGAGAACTATATTCAATATCTTGTAGTAACTTAAGGTGAAAAGAATATGAAATCCAATATATGTATGTTCCTGTATGACTGAAGCATTGTGCTGCACATCAGAAATTGATACATTATAAACTGACTATACCTCAATAAAAATATATTAAAAAATAAAATAAAACTGGAAAAAAAGAAAACGGGTAACACACACAAAATATAATTTTTGACATTCCACTCTAGTAGATTTTTCCCTAGCGAGAATTCCCAAAGCTTTTAAGTGGAATGAGTAATATCTGAATGAGATAAGTACATATAAGCATGCTCACGATCTAAATTTGAAAATAAACACATGTAAGGATCACAGCATTGTAGAATTAGAAGCTTTCCAGTTCTTAGCTCTATATGATCTATGATATCTGCCTAAAACATTTCTAGCCATCCAGCCTCACCTGTTAACACCTACAGTGACGATGAACTCATAATGCAGCCCACAGTGCTAAGATTTAGGACATTTCTGCAGTAAGAGATTTAATTTGCTTAAGTCTTTATGAAGAAAATTCAACAATGGAAACTCAAGCAAGTAACAGATTAAAATCATTTTAAAATGAGATCAACTCAATGAATCACTTAATACTGTTTCTTAAAAGCTATCACATAAGCATCAGAAGAAACATTTAATTTCCCTACTCAAACTGAAAGCAGTTACTTTACTTTGGGTGTAGGGAAGATGGGCAGTGCTTATATATAAATTGTTTCTGCTGAAATGATTATTATTCATTTTTAATATGAAACTTCAGTAAAAAAAACCTGGTGATATATACATTTTTGGCAATAAAATGAAACATACATTCTCAAGTGATGCTGTCATTTCTAACTTGCCACTAAGAGAATATAAGCATGGGACAGATGTATTAAAGATTTGGGGTGAAAGGGATGCAAAACAATAAAAGCGATAACCCACATTTGTATAGATAGCTCTTTGTAATTTACAAATGATATGATATATATTATATTCGGTACTCTCAGTAATAATGCTGGGATATATGCAGCTATA
Organism: Camelus bactrianus; assembly: GCF_048773025.1. Classification (NCBI taxonomy): domain Eukaryota; kingdom Metazoa; phylum Chordata; class Mammalia; order Artiodactyla; family Camelidae; genus Camelus; species Camelus bactrianus. The sequence goes on from NC_133575.1 coordinate 83,559,109, forward strand.
CCAACGTATGGTTTCAGATTGGAAACTGAGGTTTAAAGAGCTTAAATGACTTGATTTAGGACCACACAGTAAGCTAACACCTGAACTCGGATTTTTGTCTGTTGACTCCAAATGCCATGTTCCTTCCATTACTAACTCTAGAAGAAAATATCCAAAATTTCCAACTCAAAATTAGTGGTCCAGAATAATGGAATGATAAACATGAGTAACAATAAAATCATTTAAGTTATAATTTATTTCTGGATATTATGAAAACTTTCAACATCATTTAAAATGACTTAGTTTCAGATAAATGAGTTAATCACAGCTAGTGCTTCATGGAAAAAAAAAAGTTGAGAAGTTGAGAACCTTGATTTTGTGGCAAGATTTTTATAGACTAGCTATTGACACCACTGCAGCTTTCCATTCTACCAGGCCTGTACAGACATATCCTAGTTTCAACATCTTTCTTAGGATTGCAATAAAGCGGTTCCTTAAATGTAAAGAGATTAGCACAAGTTGAACTTATCTGCAGTTATTTGTTTTAACTTGGCCTTGGAAAAGTACTAACACCACAGATAAAAGAAACAAACAAAAAGACCACAGTTCCATGATAATAAGAATAAAACCTTCAGAGTTGTGCTGAGTATAAATATGTCTGGAATGTCTCCTATGAAGCAGTCAAAACCTGTATTCTAAGTGCATTTAAGACTCAGTGAGTCCAACTCCAGGGCTTTATGCCAATGTAAAAATGCACTAACATGCCCTAGGCCTCCCTGTTGGCTGCTGGCAGGAAGGTTAGAAGAAATTGTTTTTTGCCCTTACACTGAGTAGAACAATATTTCCTGTGCATTTCTAACAGAATTACTGATCATCTCAGCAGATGGTATTCATGGTAGGAGGAGCTAATATGATTTTTATTTCACAGGCAGCAAAGCTGGAAACCCTGCTACTACTTTCTGTAAGGCAAGTGTTCTGCATGAAAGCCTCCAAGGTATTTTCCAACATGGGCAGAAGTCAGGAAAACCCTAGTTTAGTACACTCACAAAAAAGCAAGAATGCTTCAGTTCTGGTTGTTTTGCTTATAAATCAACAGGAAAAGAAAATCAATGCCTTCTTAGTCATGGTCTTAATTATGGGACACATTACATTAAGTCACATATCAAAGGTAAAAAAACAGTATACCACCACCACCACAGCCCCTCCCAATCACAAGAGCTCTAGCTCCAACCAATAGGCTAGTAATTGTCAAGTCAGTATTTAGAACACTTACAACTTCCTCTAATATCAAACTGGCAATACTTTTTCAATATTGTCACTCAAGTAGAGTATTTCCAAAGCAGCTTCAATTCATATAGTACTCAAAATCTATTGTCACTTTGTGCTCTTGTCATGACAAAAATCTCTTAGTTGTGTCTTAGAGAGACTGGAAGAAGTATAGGTAAGAAAGAGATGATATGACAGGCAGATCTGGGAGATGAAAATGAAAAACCTTTTACAGGCTGAAAAAGTCCACATATCCCTTATATAATATAAGAGTCAATCTATGAGATTTTATTTTAATAAAAATAGCAACAACCTGACAATTTGCCATTTAATCAAGTTTGCTAATATGGGATTTTACCTGATTTTCATCACCAGCCCATTTCTAAGGAATGAATACTAGAGTTCTGGGTGAAAAGCTTTAAGAACCATATATAAACTAGAGAAACAATTTTACAAATCAAAGTCTACATGACTAGTCATCTGTAAGTATAATTTAAGGCAACACTGAATTTGAAACAAAAAGACTGAAATAAATACTGCATACTAGAAAACCAGAAAAGGAAATTCAGATGGTACATATGGTAGAACAAGAAAGACACATATGTGAGCAGACAAAATTGGAACAGAACGTATGCTATCTTGACTTGTGGTTAGATATTTGAAAATGGAATGTCTCTATTCTTGAGGGAATATTGACTGCATTCCTAGTTACTAACCCTCTGTAATATGTTGACACATCAAAAGGTGGGTTGTATGCAATTCAGTTCCATAAACATGTATTACATAACTTACTATCTCAAACAATAAGAACTGCTGAGGATAGGGAAAGACGGCACAAAGGTGAATATGGTACACAGAACTTGCTTTCAAGGACCTGGCAATTTAGCCAGAGAAACACAAAGGCAAATCAATTATTGTAATACTATTTTAAAAATAGGGAAAAAAAATGCTATGATGGAAGTATAAAGAAAGTGCTATGAGAGAAAAGATAAAGGATCAATTCTAATTAGGAAGAAATTATGACAAAAGAACAAATTGACAGCATTTTCTACAGCAGATTTTAAAAGAAAATAATAGGGCCAATTATTCATTTGGACTTGCTCTGTCCAATACAGTAGCCACCTGTGCCTATCAAACAATTGAAATATGCTATAAATGTAAAATACACACCAGTTTTCAAAGAGTATAAATATCTCATGAATGAATTATATATTGATTACATGATGAAACGGTAATATTTTAGATATAGTGAGTTAAATGACACGTTACTAAGGTTCATATCATTTGTTTTTTATGCTGTTTTAATGTCATGTCCAGAAATTTTTTAAACTATATGTGTAACATGCCTTATATTTCTATTGAATAAAGCTGATCTAGAAAATAAAAGTGACAATTGTGACCATTATTTGTAAGATATATTTGAGCTATAAGTGCAAAGAGTTATTATTCTAGAGAATAAACGATTCTTAGACAAGATAGAGAACCAAGTAAAAAAGAATAATGAAGAGTAGGTGGGAAAAACTATCTTATGAAAAGAGGAAATATTAAAAACATGATAATGAATAAACATATTTTTAAAAGCCCTTCTCATCACTTGGATAATAGAAAGAGTTCTATACAGCTTCCTTTTCCATTACTATGGTAGTCCTAAATCTGACTGCCTTATCCCCAATCCAGAACAATTAAATCTAATGTGCACCCAGTGCTGAGAACCAGTGTGTTGAAAAAATTGGGAAGACTCATACTCTTGAGAAGATAGTTGAAATCAGATTATTTCCAACAAAAGCATTCTGTTCTTTAAGCCTGAAAGAGCACAGATGAACTGATTGACATTTGGCAGTAAAAGGTACCAGGGAAGAAAAACTATAATGTCAGACTGAAGTTGTTAATAGTAAGGGATGAGAAAGCTGAGCACAGTCAACTGCAGACCCTGTGAGCTAAAGGCAGATTTTTGAAAGTTCAAAATTATAACTGCGATTTCATGACCAAAGACTCTAATAGCATAGTGATTATGGGTAACTCTAAAAAGTAAAATTCTATCATATGAGAATTCAATGACAAAGAAAATGGTCCTGTGAATAACCAGAGGTACAACACAAGGAACACTGACTAAATTAGATTTTTAAAATGTCAAAAGATAGAAAAGGGAGAAAAAGAAATGAAGAGAGGCACAAATGAGTAATACAGACCTGTATGAACAATCACAGAAAAGCTAAAAACATAAAAGGGACCAAAGCTCATGCATGGCAGAGAAAATGCATGAAAAAGAAAAGTAGCAAACAACTATATATGAAAATAGATTTAAAAAAAAACCCATGTTTCTTCTGTAGAGCACAGGTAACTATATTCAATATCTTGTAACAACCTTTAATGAAAAAGGAATATGAAAACAAATACATGTATGTATATGCATGACTGGGACATTGTGCTATACACTAGAAACTGACAAATTATAACTGACTATACTTCAATTAAAAAAAAAGCAGCAGAGATGTGGTTGGTCTCCTATTTGGGGAACATTTGATTTCCTTCATCTTCAACAAGAAAGGTGGTCTTCAAACTGGAAAGAACAGGAGTTGAGATGCTAACTAAAGGGCAGGCAATATTATGAATGTTGAATATATTCACATTTCCAGGTTCAAATGAATTATGCACTAAGCTAATATAAGCTTCCTCATGTTAGGAAAATGTTTAAATGTATGGAAACCAATAAAGATGTTTGGAAGGCTCAAACTGGAAATTTTTCAGTATTGTTAAAAAGAGAATTACAGGAACTACAGAAAAGTTAATATGACATGAAGTCTGGTGAAATACAATAGTATTTTAGATAAAGGAAATGGAGTAGCATAGTGACTTTAATTTCAGCAAGGTATTTAATACAATGTACTCACAGATAAAATGGCAAATTGTGGCTGGATGAAATTAGAACTCAGTCACATGGTTTCCCTTAAGTCCTTTCCATAGACTACAAGGTGGTCCCATAATATCTGACTCTCCTCCTATCTTTCTGACCTATTTCTTACACTATTCTATTGTCTAACCTCCTTGCCTTGCTTAAAACATGTTGAAGAGTGCTCATACTTTAGGGCTTTCACTCTTGCTGTTGCCTCTGGCTGGAATGCCCGAATCCAAGATATTCACATACCTGGCTCACTCATTCATTTCATCCAGCTTTCAGCTCAAATATTATCTCTTCAAAGAGTTCTGCCCTAATCATTGTACCTAGAAAAGTAAAACCACCATTCTTCATTTCCTATTTTTCTTCATAGTACTTATCACCATGTGGCTGCAGCTGTGTGTGTGTGTGTGTGTGTGATTGTGTGTGTGTGTGTGATTGTGTGTGTGTATTGTCTGCACACTAGAATGTAACCTTCATGAAGACAGTGAGTTTATTATGTTCACTAGTGGACCCCAGTACCTGAAACAGTGGTACTCATCTTCTGTCCCTTCTACTAGCCATTCTAAATCCCTCTCATCAGTAGTTATTCCCTCTAAGGGTCTTGGTGTCGCAACCCAGAATTGTGACTTAAATATTCATTCCTGAGGGGACTGATCCCCTAGTAATGATACATTGGTCATGCCAGAGTTGCTCCAGGTGTCCATTCACAGTTTAAATGGGACAAGGAGACATTAAGTAGATCCCCTGGGTTTCACGTATATTCTTCCCTGACCCCATAGGGGTAAAAGCAGCCCAATCTCCTTTCTTATTAGGATCAATTATCCCTGCCAAGAGGGAAGTCCCAAGACAAACTGCAAGAACAGGAGACCATGGTTCATCAACTAACCTCTCTTTTCTAAGTCTCCTGTCAAGAAGACAGGATCATGAGCATAATGCATGGACAAACTGCTCCCCAAATCTGCACAGATAAGTGGATGTGTGCAGCACATGGAAATGTGGGAGCTATGGAAATATGCCACTCAAATCTACTGTAGGGATCATGATTTATTTACAGCCCAAGCTGCCACCCCTCTAAATCCACCATCATGCTCAGAACAAGGCCATGCTTCACCCAGGCTGCTTCCAGACAATAACTGAGTACAGCAGGAATGCTATTACAGACCCATTCTTGTAGGAAAAGTGACTCCACCAACCGGTGACTTTGGCTTAAGGATTCTCCATAGGCCTGTCCAAAACTTTGTTAGAACCGCCCTGCAGTCTAACGCACTTCCTTTCCCTTGTCCTTTCACAGATGTCAGACCTACAATGTAATCTGAAGGTGTTCCCTGCCCATTACTGCTTCTCTGTAGTTTATGATACCTCTTTGAACAAGCTAAGTTATTAAAACTGAGCTGCCTACTGAAGGCTCTAACATTCTCAGAAAAAAATGATGACAATTCTCCCAAAAAATTGATAGAAGACTGCCAGATAAAATCTGTCACGAGAACCATGAAAATTGTGAATCACCTCTTCAGAAAGACTTTCATGATTCAGAGGAAATAAATAAGCTTGAGCACATGAGAGTCAACTATTTTTTTACCTAAAGAATTATTGATCCATTTAATTCAGTCTAGTCTCTTGAACATACACTTAATGAGATGGCTAGTTCCTTTAAATTATGTTTATATTTACTTTAATACCAGATGTTATTTATAATATATAATTGAGATAATTACTATTAAAGAGGGTGAAGCCTTCATTTTCACTGGTATTCAATTTAAGCAGACAAACTATTATTGTTATGCCAAAAACCAACATGATATTATCATCTGCAGTGCTATTACTAAAGATAACATTTACAGTATTATCTCCATGGGTAAAGCTGACCTGTCAAAACACCCATGAATATTTTTACCAAAAGTAAGCCTTCCTCCTTACCCTTTCAAAGGAGGAAATTAAGGCTTACAATGAAGAATTCCATCACTATAACAGAGACCAGGCAACAAAAATGACAACTTAAGAAACTTATAACCTACCACACAGTGCTGTTGGTGGCTCACCATGTAGTCCAATTTCAGGGAAGAGTACTCAGTTTTGACAAGCCTCAAACCCTTTTCACAAGAAGATGGTATGAATACTAGAAGCTATGTTTTATTGAGCACTTACTCCATTGGAGCTATTGTGTTAAGTGCATTATCTCAATCTTCAAAGCAAGTGTGGGCGATGGCGATTGTTATTTTTATTTCAGAGATGAGGAAACTGATCTCAAAAAGGTTCATAATTTGTCCAAATTCACACAATTATCGGTAGAGCCAAGAATCCTACCAGTGTCTTTGATTCCAGAACCAGCATGAAAAAAATCACTAAACCAAACTAACACACTCCATACTGTAACAACAGTAAATAAGCCATAGATCAAAAAATCAGAAAAAAACACCTATGAATAGAAATATGAATAGCAACAGTAATAAAAATCAGCAAATTGCTCTATCTTCTCCCACTTACATAATAGAAACAAAGGGCAGTTTTGAATTTCTAACCTGTTAAAGTCATAATTTCTGATTGAGGTAATCATACAGACATCAACTTTTAGAGCATCTTTTAGTTATCAGAACACAGAAAGAAATTAGAAGAAACAGTGAATAAAGAAAATATTTGTAAGCGTATGCGCAAAATTGTCCTTTATTCATTAACACTGAATTTAACTAGATAGATGTTAGCAACCACAAATACATATAATAATTTAAAATAAATCTATCTTATACACAGTCTTCCAAATGCTCAAAATCAACTGGAGATGCAATAATCAGAGACAACTGTACAATTACGTTAAGTAACTGTTAATTGCTTTAATGGCAAAAAAAAAAAAAAAGCTCAAAAAATTATAGTTTTCACTGTGGCACATAGCACAATACTTCTTTACCACCGTAACTTCTAAAAGTCCAAACTGCAGTATGCAACATAATAGCCTTAATCAATAATGCTGGATTTCAACTTTAGGGACTGTGGGTAGGAAAAGCGGCGGGAGGTGTTAATGGAAAGAGCTCTGGTGATATTAGACACATATCCATTAGCCAGAGAAGCTCCACTTTTACATTTGCTTTATTTTTTTTTTGATACATTTAAAATAAATGCTTGAAAACTCTCCTAGTCTACCTGAAGGATACCAGACATGTGATGACCTACCATTTATACAATATTTATTGCTCTTATCTTTTTTCTCATCTTTCCTCTCTGTTCTAATCTCTCTCCTGCTTTGATTTAACTTTTCTAACTATGCCAGTGTAAATGGCACCCCTTGGAGTTAAACAGTACAAAATGAGTGCAGTGGTCCTGGATGCCTGAGTTCTACTAAGAGTTTCAGGAAAGGTTATGTAATGCTAGGTTCAAATATACCAAAGGTTTATGCTCTAAATTATATATATCATTAAAGCCGCTTCCCTAGTAAATGGAAATGACCTTCTGAAAACCACAGTAGTTCATTTAACCAAGTTGAAAATACTCAAAGTGAATCATTTATTCATATTAGGAAAATGATGGTATTTATTATAACTAAGTTAAAAGCTTGCTTTTTTATTAGATCTTTTGCTGAATCTTGGAGGGGTAGTAATAAACTTGATTTCAAGACTTACTACAGGGGAGAATATAGCTCAGTGGTAGAGTGCATGCTTAGCATGCACGAGGTTCTGGATTCAAATCCCAGTACCTTTATTTAAAAAAAAAGATTAAGGGAGAAGGGGTGATGGGTGGAAAAGAAGAAGAGTTATGGTTTGGGAAATAATGGGAATAAGTTTGGCTTATATACTAGACAGCAGTGGTTCTTAAACTTCCCTGTGTTATGAGCCATCTGTGAAGCTTGTTAACAATTCTGACCCCTGGTTCAAACCCCAAGAAATTCATTATGTTTGAAGTGGGTTCAGGACTCAATATTCTATTGAGCAAGCATCCCGGGGGACACAACTGTGGGTAATCTTCTGACTACACACTATGAAATACTGAGCTAGAGAAATAGGACAAATATGGTTTTATTCCTTTCCATTATTTCTTCATTTTCTTCTGGACTCATTATTTGCCCTTAGCTTCATTTAATCCTAGATTGATCTAAGAATAATATATTTTAGGTACAGATACAGATAGTATCCTGAAATCATCCAATTTGGGGAATTAAAAAAACTTCCTCACCCTATGCCCAATACTATTTTGGGTCTTTCTCTAATTATTTTGTATCCAGTTTTTCTCCCCACCTCCCAACACAACCTTTCATTCCTCCTTGGTCCTCCTGTCCCATTACACTTGCCATACTCATCCCTCATAGTTAATCTAAAACAGCCCATGTAAACTTTGACTTTTGATGATTACATCTTTTTTCCATAATTTTTTGGAAGAGAGGGTTAATACTAGATCTCTGCCTATATACATGCACACTTTAAAAAGCCCTCTATTTTTGTTCCTTCAATATTTCTTTTAAAACTAAGAAACTGTCACATACTTTGTACAAGACCAAGTAGAATATAAAGAGTTTAGGTAAAACTTCTAAACTGTCACCCAGTTAATTTATAAGCACCTGATGAAGTACCCATGAATTTTCCACTATTTCTTAAGACTATGAGCAATAAAGCTTATTTCTTAATTGTCTTAGAAAACTAGAGCAATCACAATGGATTACATATTCTAAAACTTTTACTTTATCCTATCATTGGCTACATTAACCAGATTTGGCTGGGTAACTCTTCAAAGTAATTCTTTTCCTCATCTTCCTTCCCCATCTCAAACAACTTTAAAAATTCAAGCCAAATTCTTCCAGTGTCTCCTGACATTAGGTAGCCTTCCATGCTCTAAACCAAAGGGAACCAAAAAAATGCATTTTCCTATGAAGATTTTTATTTTTTTAAGACTTTGAAAAAGAGGTAAAAAATAAAACCTGGACCTATTCCCAAAGAGCATAAGTGCCCCTTTAATCATTTGGTAATTCCCGTGAGAGCCTGAAATCCTGCACCTACTCAGATATAATTTACTGTTCTGCTGTTGGGGAAAAAATTCTCAAATGTAAACATTGCTAGAATATTAACTACCATAGAGTATTTTAGTAATTTCTCAAACTGCCTGTGATAGCTTAATACATCCTTTATTTTTTAATCCCCAAGAAAAAAAAGTTAAGGTTTTTTTTTTCTTTCCTTTCTAATTATAAAGTGACATTCTCAGCCTGGAAATAAAAATACAGAAGTACCAAAAACTATAAAAAGAAAGACAAAGTTTCCCAAACTCCTAACATCCAAAGATGGACTGTGTTAATGTACTGATGTATCTAACATCACAGTCTGTCAATCTGCCTCTCTTTCAGTGTGAGTGTGTATGTGTATGTATATGTGTATTTCTTATACATAGACATATACATTTATTATGTTTGTACATTGATTATGTATATTATATATTCATACACATAGATATACGTTTTAGAAAAAAAAGAGTATCAGTTTTTTTGTTGTTCGGTAATAAGAAATCAACGAAGGGAATATATTTAACAATCAAAAGAGCCAAATGTAGGGGACTAGTTATATACATTACAGTATATTTATTCAAATGACTATTATGCAACTGTGAAAAATCTTGTTTCTGAAAAATATTTAATAAAATAGAAAAATGTTCATGATATAATGTTAATTAAATAAACATAATAAAAAACTGTATTTTAATACAAGGAAAAATCTAGGCCCAGATGGCTTCATTACTGAATCTGATCAAACATTAAAGGAAAAAAAATCAATATCAGTGCTACAAACACTTCCAGAAAATGCAGGAAGAGAAAATACTCATTTAGGAGGCCTCTCTTGATACAAAAACTAGACAAAGGAATTACAGAAAATATAATTACAGACAAATATTCCTCAAGATAACAGATATAAAAGAAATTTAATAAAATATTACCAAATTGAATACAATGATATATAAAAAGGATATTACATCTTGATCAAATAGGTTTTAATTTTCAAAATGCAAGATTGGCTCAATAATCAAAAGTCAATAAATAAAATTTTTCTCATTAACAGATTAAAGGAGTAAAATTATATGGCCATTGGACAAAATTCAACACCATTCATAATAAAAATTGTCTCCAAACTAAAAATAAAAGGGAATATCCTCAACCTGATGATATGCATGTAAAAAAATACACCTAATATTATATTTAATAATAAAATATTGAAGACTTTTCTATGTTTGGCAGCAGACATAAATACTCTCTCTCATCACTTCTATTCAATATACCATTCTGTCTAGCCACTGTAATAAGAAATAAGAAGCCAAAATGAGTGGAAAGGGAAAAATAAAATGGTTTTCATTTGAAGATATGATTCTTAAATGTAGAAAATTCCAAGTCATGTGTAAACAACTGTAAAGTGTAATTAAGTGAATTTTGTGATATTGCAGTATAAAAAGTAATTATATAAAAATTAAATGAATATTAAATCAATTAGTTATAAAATTAAAATGTTAAATAATATCATTTACAGTAACGTTATTAAAAGTCATAAATTAGAGATAAAGTTAATGAAAGATGTGCAAGACCTATACAATGAAAATAATAAAGTATTGCTGAGAAAAATTTAAAAGTTCTTAAATAAATGGAAATATACATGAAGTTCATGCATTAGAGTTTAAACATTGTTAAGTTACCAATTTTCCCAAAATTGATCCATAGATTCAATTCAACTCCCATGAAAATCCTAGGAGACTTTGTTTTAGAAATGGATAAATTGACTCTAAAATTTATATGGAAATGCAAAGGACATAAACTATTCAAAGTAATACTGAAAAGAGGAAGAAAACTGTAAAAATTACTCTACCCAATTTTAAGACTCATTCACTATAATGTTATACAACTAACACAGTATAGTATTAATGAATTAATACATCAGTGAAACAAAACAGAGAATCCAAAATTAGACAAACACAAATAAAGTCAAATGATTTCCCAAAAAGGTACCAGAAAAGTTCACTGGGAAAAGAAAACTCTCCAGTAAATTATGATAAAGCAACAAGATATACATGTTTTTTAAAAGAAATGTCAAGCCCTACCTTGTAATACTCAAAAAATTACTTCAAGATCAATAGTGACCTCAAATATACAGATAATATTTTAAAGCTTTTATCAAAAATGGAAATATTTTTGTGACCTTGGTATAGGGAAAGATTTGTTAGACAAGATACAGAAAGTATAAACACTAAAAGAAAAAACTTAGATTTAATCAAAATGAAAAACATCTAATCAAAAAACACTCAAGTAAAATGAATAAACAAGCAATAGATTGAAAAAAAACTTTTGCAAAACTTATATAATAAAGGACTAGTATCCACACTATATAAAGAACATCTAAAACTCAACATTAAATGGCATTTTTATTTGGAGATGTAGAGAACTAGAAAGACAATACTCCTAAACTTGGAACAAGAAAAAAGCTAAGCAAGCTGCAGATTAACAATTTTTTAGACCTATCACAGATTAAAAAACATCACAGGGCAAACAATGAGCCAAAACCTCTAGAGAGAAACAGGTTTAGATCATTAGATTATCTGGGGACGATAATTCTGAACGCCAGAGGAGCAGGTAGAAGGATTAAGTTAGAAATTTCAACTAACTGCCAAAGGCCAAGCATGGGTTAGCATGAGTGTGAAACTTCTGGGAGCTACACAGAGGAGCTCATACTCTCTAATGGCCCCTTCCAGGAATCTTATCAGGCTGTCTGGTGGGAATCTAAAATGATACAGTCACTTTAGAAAATAGAATGTTATTTATCCAATTAATTAAACACAGTTTTCATATCACACGAGTATTCTACTTTTAGGTATATGTCAAAGATAAATGAAAACATACATTTGCATAAAAAATTTTGCACAAATGTTCATATCAGTGTTATTTACAATAGACAAAATGAAGAAACAACCAAAATGTCCATCAACTCATGAACTGATGAACATAATGTGCTGTATCCATATAATAGACTACGATGAAAAGGAATGAAGTACTGATTTACCTTACAACATGGCTGAACCCTGTAAAAATTCAGCTAAGTAAAAGAATACAGTCACAAAAGACCACATATTGCATGGTTTTATTTGTACGAAAAGTCCAGAATAGACAAAAAAAATCTATGGAGACAGAAGTAGATTAGTAGTTGCCTAGATATGGGGGATTAGAAGACAATAGGAAGTTACACATAATAGAAATGAGGTTCCTTTATGGGGCAATAAAAACATTTCAAAATAAGATTGTGGATATGATTGTAAAACAATTTGTGAATACAATAAAAAAACATTGATTTGTACATTTTAAATGAGTAGACTATAGCTCAATAAATCTTTTTATTAAAAAAGAATGACAGTAACAAAAAATTAAAGTCATAGCAGCAATATTAGTTTTTGAAGAAACAGATATTATGAGATATAAAGAGGAACATTAATAATAAAGGGCTCGATTATACAAGAAAACATAAAAATATTTAAGTGTGTATGCAAGAAACAGCTTCAAAACACTTGAGGCAAAACTTGATAAAAATGAAAGGAAAAACAAGCAAACCCATGATTGTATTTTGAGACTTCATCAGTCCCTCTCAGTAGTTAATAGAACAAACATGAAGAAATCAGTAACAATTTCTTCATGATGACTTGAACAACACTATTAACCAACTTGATGTTTACAGAATACTTCATTAAGTAACAACAGGATGCACATTCTTCTCAAGTGTACATCATATGTTCACCAAGACAGAACATTTTTTGGGCCATAAAAACATCATAAATTTAAAAGAATAACAACCATACAAAGTATATTATCTGACCATGATAGAATTAGACAGAAATCAGAAACAGAAAGATACTGGGAAAATCCTCAAATATTTGGATTGAAACAAAACACTTCTAAATAACCTACAGGTCAAAGTAGAAGTTTTGAAAAAAATAAAATGTATTAAACAAATGAAAATGAAAACACATGTCAAAAACGGGTAGTGTATACTTCGCACCAATGTGGATGGACCTAGAGAATATAATGCTTAGTGAAATAGGTAAGACAGCGAAAGACAAATACTATATAGATCACTTATATGTGGAATCTAAAAACAAAATACAAATGAATGTATATGCAAAATAGAAAAAGACTCACAGTATAGAAAACAAACCTGTGGTTACCAAAGGGGAGAAGAGCGGGGGGACGGACAAATTAGGGGTATGAGATTAACAGATTAAAAATTACTATATATGAAACAGATAAGCAACAAGGAAAAACTGTATAGCATAAGGAATTATAGCCATTACCTTGTAATAACCTATAATGGAGTATAATCTGCAAAAATACTGAATCACTACGCTGTACACCTGAAACTAATATTGTAAATCAACTATACTTCAATTAAAAAATGGGTTGCATATAGCTAAAACAGTTCTTAGACTGAAATTTATAGCATTAAATGAATATATTAGGAAAAAAGGTCTCAAATCAATAATCTAAGTTTATACGTTAACAAATTACAAGGGAAAATCCAAAATAAAACCAAAGGAAGTAGGAAAAGACTATAGCAGAAATCAATGAAACTGAAAGCAAAAAAACAATGGAGAAGATCATTGAAAACAAAAGCTGGTTCTTTGAAAACATCAATATAATTGATAGTCTAGCCAGGCTGACTAAATAAAAAAAAAGATACATCTAAATTATCAACAACAGAAATTAAAGAGGAGAAGTCACCACTAATCCAAGGGACTTTAAAATGATAATAAGGGAATACTATGAACAACTTTATGCTCATAAATTTGACAACTCAGATGAAATGAAACAATTCTTAAAAATCTACACATTACAAAACTCATCCCAAATGAAACAGATAACTTGAATGGTCCTATAACTATTAAAGAAATTGAATTCATTGTTTAAAGTTTCTGAAAAAACAATCTAAGCTCAGATAGTTTCATTGGCAAATTCTACAAACATGTGAGGAAGCAATAATACCAATTCTGTATAATCTCTTCTAGAAAGTAGATGGGCCACATTCCAATTTATTTTATGAGACCAGCATTATGCTAACAACAAAACTGCATTTAGACAGTATGAAAAAACTACAACCCAATATCCCTCATGTACATAAATACAAAAATACTCTATAAAACATTAGCAGATTGAAGACAGCAATATACATAAAGAATACACCATGACCAAATGGGATATGTTTCAGAAATGCATGAAACAGTTCAATATTTGAAAATCAATCACTGTAATCCTACATATTAACAATCTAAAGTGTAAAAATTTCATTCAGTAAAAGCATTTAACAACATTAAATACTCATTCATAATAAAAACCTAATGAGCTAGAAATATAAGAAAAAATCCTCAACCTCATAAAAGCCCCTATAAAAATACATAGCTAGTATCTTATGTAGTGATAGAAGACTGAATGTTTTTTGAAAGAAGAATCTCTCTTACTCAAAATTAAATTGGAAGTCCTAGCCAGAACAGTTAGAGAAGAAAACTAAATATAAACCATATATATTAGAAAAGAATAAAAAGGTCTCAATTTGCAGATTACATGATTTTCTATAAAACCTAAAAAACCTCCAGGTTTTTAAAAAAAAAAGCCTCCAGGAAATCAACAAAACATCTCTTAGAACTAATAAATGAGTCTACCAAGGTTGTAGCATAAGAGGATCACATGTAATGATCAGCTTAATTAACTAAGGTAAATAAATAAATGGAAAAAAGAGATAGAAAATATCAATTATATTTTATATACCAGCAATGTGCAATTGGAAACTGAAACTTAAAAAGAAGTATCATTAACAACAACTACAACAACTAAAATACTTCAGTATAAATCTAACAAAATATGAACAGTTTTATATGCTTTTTAAGCTCTGTTATAACAAAATGTTCATAAGGGAAATTAAAGACAATTTGAAATACATACTGTGTTTTTTGACTGGAAGATGCAACACAGTAAAGATGTCAATTCTACCCAAAATGACGTATACATTTGGTGTAATTTCAATAAAACTCTAGCAGAAATTTTTGTAGATATAAAAAGGCTAGTATTAAAAGTCACATGGAAAAACAAAGTAGAATAACCAAAACATTTTTTAAGTACAGTAAAGTAGGAAGAAACCCACTAAAGGACAAAGCTACAGTAATCAACACAGAGTGGTATAGATGAAAAGATATACACATAGATCAATATAAAAGAATAGTCAGGAAATAAAACCATGCAAATACCTTTTTTAACAAAGGTACAAAAGCAATTTAATGGAGAAAGGAAAGTCTTTTAAACAAATGGTACTCATACAATTGGAAATTCATATACAAAAATATAAACCTTAAATGAAATTCCACATCTTACATAAAAATTAACACAAAATGGAAGAGACATCTAAATGTAAGCTTTAAAACTATAAAGCTTTTATAAGAAATACAGGAGAAAATCTTCCTTACGCAAAAACATTCTTCAGCAATAAAATATGTCTAACACACACACATAAATTTCTTAGAGACATGACAAATAAAGCTCATTCCATAGAAGAGAAAAATGATTAATTGTACTTCATCAAAATTAAAAATGTTGAAATGTGAACAACACTGTTAAGTAAATGAAAATAAAAGCTACAGATGGGGAGAAACTACTGCAAATCACATAGTAAACAAAGGACTTGTACCCTACATATACAAAGAAATCTGAAAACTAAACAGCAAGTAAGTAATAGACCAATTTAAAAATGGGCCAAGGACTTGAACAGCTATTTCACAAAAGAAGTTTTACAGATAAGCATATGAAAAGATGCTCAGTATCATAAACCATTAGAAAAATGAAAATTAAAACCATGATGAAATATCACTACAAAGGAGAAATAAAGTATGAATGATTCAGTTTCTCTACATCCTTGTCAATATTTGATGTTGTCATTATTTTTCACTTTAACCATTCTTATAGGTTTACAGTGATATCTTATTATGATTTTACTTTGCATGTCCCTAATGGCTCATGACACCAAACATAATTTCATGTGCTTAATTCTCATTTGTATATCCTTTTATGTAAGATGTATGTTCAAGTCTTCTACCCATTTTCTAATGGGACTCTGTTTTTTTTAATGGTAAGTGTTGAGAGTTCGTTATGTATTTCAAATACTAATCCTTTGCTGGACATGTGTTTTGCAAATATTTCTGCCTAGCCTATAGCTTATAATTTCATCCTTTTAACAAAGACTCTCACAGAACAAGTCTTTAATTTGGGTGAAGTCAAATTTATCAGTATTTTCTCTCATGAACTAAGGCTCTTGGTATAAAGTGTAGAAACTCTTCACCTTGCCCTAAGTATTAATGATTTTCTTATATTTTGTTTCTAAAAGTTTTAAAGTTTTTTTTTTTACATTTAAGTCTATTTTGAGTTAATTCTTTTTTTTTAATAGACTATTTTTTAGAGCAGTTTCAGGTTCACAGCAGAACTGAGCAGAAAACACAGAGTTTGCACATAGCCTCCCCACCCACACATATATACTCCCCTACCCTCAACATCCCTCATCAGTGTGGCATATTTGGTACAATCGATGAACCAACATGGACACATTATCAACCAAAGTTGAGTTAATTCTTTTAAAGATGTGAGGTTTGGGTCAAGGTTCACCTTTTTGTTTACAGACATTCAATTGTTCCAGCATCATTTGCTGAAAAAGCTACTCTTCCTCCACCAAAGTTTTTTCTCATTTGTCACATATTAGCTGGGAATATTTATGTAGGTCTATTTCTTGCTTCTCCCCTCTGTTTCATTGATCTATATGCCTATCCCTCTTCTATTACCATAGCTATGGTGACTAACTGTAGCTATACAGTAGGCCATAATATCAGGTGGAGTGATTCCTCCCACCTTTATTCTTCTTTTTCAATATTCATAACTGAGTTTTTAAGCATCTTGGTCTAACCCTGAGCCTGAACACATCAAGTGTACAATCATCTAAGTAAGTTTTCATCCCCAAAGACATGAAGTTCAATCATGGGGGAGGAGAAAATGGGAGGATGAAAAAGCTTAATTTTATGTTAATTTTTACAAAATTGGCATTATTTCTGCACTTTAGAATCTGCCACTTACATACCTTAATACATTTAAGGCATTTTGAGAACACGTGAATGACTCATTGGATGATTATTTATTTATAAAAACATTCATTTCCACATAAACCTCGCTCTACATTATTTAACTTATAAATGCAGTGAATAACACATCTGAAAAAAACATTGGCGCTTTAATGTATAACAATAGAAAAAGTCCTTCTGGAAGTAAATGCTTAGAGAATGCTGAAATACAAATTAAGAAAATAGCATAAATGTATTAAAACTTGAAATATTTTCTTGTCTATAAAAGATATAAGCATCTCAGAATGAAAAGATATAAGAACCAGATGTCGTCTTACCTCCTGTCCCTTGTCCCTTGTACTAACTGCAGCTGATTACATCTTTACTTAGGATCCTTTCTCCTCCTTTGCCCTTCCTATCACCCATTTGCCATAAGGTTCATTTACATAAAATGCTGACCTATAAGAAAATACATGTGTTGGAGTGAAATGTTTTCTAGAATAATAATTTCAAGCAATTCAATTATGCGTCCTATTATACCCAGAAGGAGCATCTTTGTTTGCAGTTTTTATAATGCTAGATCTGTTTGTACTTACAGAGAAATTCTGCAAAACTACACACAGAGCTCCATATTATAATTGTTTAGATCAAAACAGCCTTAAGTATAGCCTCAATTTTTATGTAAGCCTGTGCTTGAAATTTAATTTCTAAAAACAAGAAAGAAGTACTATAGACCTAAATAGCTGCAATTTATTTTCTGATGAAGAGTTTTTATTATTCTCTGAGCATCACGCAATATCAAAGTAAATCACAAAGTAAACAAAGCATGGCAACAATTTAACATTATATTTTAACATGCTTCATGTATAACTTTAGCCCATTCTTGGCAAAATACTAATTTACAAAACAATTAAAAGTGAAAATTGACTAAAATGTCAAAGAACGTTTAAACGATGCCATTCTTTGCATCAGTTCTTTTATGTTGAAGATACAAGGTAAGCCCTACAAATGCTGGCTAATCCCCCATGCAATTGGGGAGCTCCCTCTAGTGAAATATGGTACTTTATTTGATTGCTATGCAGACCCAAGGATTAGGTCCGTATAATCCTTGGATAACAGAGAAACTATACTGTATACACATTTATTCTTTTCTTAAGGAAACCAGAACTGTAGTTAACAACAGCATATCTATTGCCTTATAATTTCTACTGATGACGTTTCACCACCGTAAAGTATGTAAATAAAAGCCAACATAGAAAAACACTGCAAAGAAGCATCTTAGTCACTAAATTCAACTCTTCCAAAGAAGGATTAATAAAAAAGAAATTAATTTACCTATTGGCTGTTCCAGCACATTTCCTAAATGCTCACTACTTGAGTTAGCAGTTTATGAAGTAAAATTGTTACTTTTATCTTTGAAATCATTCATTTTTGAACTCTACACAAATTGCTTTATATGCACAAAGTATACTTAGTTGATAAAAATAAGTCTTTTCCTCTCATGTTCTCTATTTTTTAATTAATAAGATCCCTAAAATGGATGCGCTATTCCACACTCACTCACTGAACCCCCGCCTCTACCTTTGCTTATAAATGTATCTTTTGAAAAATTCCCCATCCTTTTGGTAAGTCTCGATAGCTACTAGAAGTCTATAATTTAAAATGGTATCAAACTCAATGATCCATTTTTAAATAGTTATACAGTGCTCTCTTTATTAAGATGAAAATGATAGGCAACTGTACTTACCAAAATACTAAGTAAATAAAAATGCCCAGCAGGAGGTTCAAGTGAGACGGTAAGACTTTAAAAGTCAGGTTCTATGCTTGGAAGAAAGAGAAATAAAGCAGAACCAGGTACTATTTGGGAAAGGGTTTTTACATACCATTAAATCTAGAGTCAAAGAACCAAAAATCCTGTAAAATACTAAATGATTTGTAAAAGTTGAGGAAAAGTTATCAATCCATCTGTTCACAAGAAATGGGTTAGCTTCTACATATCACAGGATAGAACAATAATCAAAATTTAATTATAGGTATAATAAAATTAAAAACGCACAAAAGAATCAATGGTTTGGAATATGTAATCATTCCCAACATTCCTATCAACATGCCATTCAATCTAAACCACATTTTAAAGTGGGTTTCAATTGTAACATGTCAAGAAGTATCCTTGTTTTGTTTTCCAGGGTATCTGTTTTAACATCAACTTTGCACAGGCTTCTACAGACTCCCTGATCTTTTATGAATGAAGAGGAAAATACAATGTGACTGATATTTTTAAACATCATCAGCCATTTATGCCAGATTTCTCATAGCAAAGATTTTATATGCCTTCCCTTTTGACATATATCACTAATTCATCAAAAATATTTAAAATGTTGTGTATTAATGGCTCAAAATACCTACTTTGAATCATAATTAATTAATTTGACAATCAGATCACGAACCTCAGGATGTGTAGATACCAAAACCTTGAAAACTAGTAAAATAAGAAAAAAATCCCCTAACTTAAAAATTGATGTACAAAGTTTGTCTTCCTTATTGTCTTGCCCACTAATATCTGTAAATAAACCTAGTGAAACAATAAGTTTACCATGCCATTTACCTGCTGAAAAACCTGTGGATGCTGTTACTCGTATGTCATAAATCATATTACAGTATAAATTAGATGAACTCAGGGATCTTGTCTTTTTAACAGCTATATATTAACAGGTCCCAGCAAAAAGCAGAAAAAGTAGCAGAGGCTCCATAAATACTTGATGAATGAATAAATAACTCAAACTCCTCAGATTTTTCTATTTCAAGAAAGAGTTACAATTCTACCCAAATGTTCTTATTACTCCATGATCTCTCCAGTACAGGCCAAGGTTATTTATCTTCCGTCATCTAAGTAATAATCACTCACTCCTACCTCCTGAGTTGACCCTTTCCATACCCTCCATTTCTTTGGATGTTGGGCTCAAAACTTTTTCAAAGATTACATCCTCCTCCAATAAATCCTTATCCCTTTAGTCAGTAATCCCTTCCTTAGCCTATCACATTTATTTAGTATGACAGATAAAAATCTTTAAATATCATTATAAAGTTTCCTTTGTCTATAACACTAATGGTCTTTATTTAGTACAATTTCTCATCTATTTACAGGATTATAATATTTAAAGTCATACTATTATTGTATGTAATACAATATGTGTAATATATATGTATATAATAAAATCATATTATTATTAATCATATTAATATTACAAATCAGATCTCATAAAATAATATCTCTCAATGGAGCAAGACAAATATACCTGCACTGTAAATGAATAAATTGTGAATGAATATTAATAAATGAGCTTAGTCATTCTCAGCAGGCCTACAGAAGTTGAAATCTAGATCAACGTATGCACTCCCATCTGACAACAAAAGAAGGAAAACGTCATAAGGACTGTTCTGGGTAGAAAAATCTAAATAATGGAGTGACATAGCATGCTCATGGATTGGAAGACTCAGCATAGCAAAGATGTCAATTCTCCTATATTTATCTGGAGGTTGAATTCAGTTTCTATCACAATTTCAGGAATGGTTTGTAGATACAGACAAACTAATTATAAAATTCATGTGGAAAGCTATAGGCCCTAGAGTACCTAAAACTGTTCTGAGAAAAAAGGAAAAAGTGGGAGGAATTGGTCTTCCCAATATTAAAGCTTACTATATAACTACAATAACCAAGATAATGTGTTACCAGTGAAAAAAATAGACACACAGATGAATGGAACAGAACAGAGGACCCAAAAATAGGTCCACATAAATAAACCCAAGTGATTTTTCACAAAAGTACAAAAGCACTTCAATGGAGAAAGACTAGCCTTTCCAACAAATGGTGCTGGAGCAATTAATTAAAAATGGATTATGGACCTAAACGGCAAAAGTAAAAAGTAAAACTATAAAGCTTTTAAGAAAATCTTTAGTATCTAGGTCTAGGTGAAGAGTTCTTAGACTTGACACCAAAAGCACAATACACAAAAGGAAATATTGATAAATTGGACTTGATCAAATTTAGAGGACAAAAAGACAAGCTACAGATGGGAAACAATGTTTGCAAACAACATCTCTGACAAAGAACTACAACTAGAATATAAAAAGAATTCACAAAACTCAATAATATAAAGAACAAACAGTCCAATTATAAAATGGGCAAAAGACACAAAAAGCCATTTCACTGAGGCGGATACAAAGATGGTAAACGAGCACATCAAAAAGTGATCAACATCATTAGCCATTAGAGAACTACAAGTTGAAACCACACTGATATATCACTACACACCTATAAAGAAAAGCTAAAATAAAAAACAATGGTAACAATATACGTCGGTGAGGGTGAGGAGAAACCAGATCTCTCATTTATTTGGGATGAGAATGCTACTCTATGAAACAGTTTGGCACTATCTTATAAAAGCAAACATGCAACTACCATACAACCCAACAATTAAATCCCTGATCATTTATCCCAAAGAAACGAAAATTTATAGTTACACAAAAACCTGTACAGTAATATTCATAGTAGCTTTATTTGTAATAGCCCAAAACTGGAATCAGCCCAGATTTCCTTCAATATGTGAATGATTTAACAAATCATTACAAAGTACATATGTAACATGGAAGATTACTCACATATAAAAAGGGACAAAATATTGAAAACCAGAAGAACTTGGAGGTATCTCCAGGGAATTTTACTGATCAAAAAAGCTAACCACAAAAAGTTACATACCATATTATTCTATTTGTACAACATTTTTAAAGGACAAAATATTAGACATGGAGAACAGATTATTAATTGCCATGGGTTATGACAGTGGGAGTAGGGGTGGAAGATGTGTGTGATTATAAAAGGGCAATACAGGTATCTGTGGTATTAGAGCTGTTCAGTATTTTACATGATGGTGGTGGATACATGAATTTATATACGTGATAAAATTGTATGGAATTAAAACACACACACATGAACACAAGTAAATCTCATAAACTTTCAATAGACTGGTGGATTGTGTTAATATAATATCTGGTTGTGATATTAAGTAACACTTTTGCAAGATGTTACCATCTAAGGAAACAGGTGAAGCGTACAAAAGATCTCTCAGTATTATTTCTTAGAACTGCAAGTGAATCCACAATTATTTCAATAAAAATTTAAATTAAAAAAGCAGCAATTTGAAAGGCCATTCAGTCTGCTATAGAACCTTCTAAATTATTTAATATTAGCAGTGACCAGAACTTTAATTGCACATTTCAAATTGCCTACATAAATTGGGAATCTTAGTGAGATGAAACAACTAATATATCTTACCAAAGTGTCCAGTCTACCCACCACTGCCCAGTAAATACTTAGGATTGCCTGTGGCTAGAATTAAAGTCGGACTTTGATGAAAAAAGTGAAGAATGGCAAAGAAACATGCACAAAAAAATCTACCTCTTAAATGCTATTATTAGAGGAGCATTCTGAGTAATTCTTTTCAACACAAAGCAAACTCAGACAGCATTAGAATAAGACTTCAGAGAAAAACAAAATCAAACAATATGTGGAAAAATGTTTTTAAAAATGCAACCTCAGAATCCCAACGTAAATGTGATTCAATTCAATTTGACATTTTATGAGCATGGGGTATATGCAGAGCTCTTAAGCTAGTGCTAAAGGAGAATACAAATTATATCCTCTAGAAGCTCACAATCTAGTGAGAAAGGCAGACACATAAATAAGTAATGATGGTACATGGCATTCATTGATAGGTGCTGTAATAGAAGTGATCTAGTGTGCCATGACAAAGCCCTGGGAACAATTTTGTTGTAGGATGCAAGAGTCCAGAGCCATTTATGAATCAGCCAATACATTTAAATATACACTGAACTTCTAACCTTCCTGTAATGTGGCTTAGGTATTGAGAAAGAAAATTGCATGCACATACTTCATATCAAAGCAGATCATAATTTTATATAATTCTGTGTAAATTCTAACACATTGGTAAATTTCTAAGTAAAGAATAATTTTACTTCTCTTGGGATGTAAAAACATTTTTAAAAAAGTACAGTCTATGTTAAGAGGTAATAAAATACTGAGTTAAATTTCTTTTGATTAATTTAAATCATTTAAAATTATTAGGGGACGTTGGTTCAGTTGCTTGTCAACCATGATATGTCAGCTGTATAATGAGTGAATTATGAAAAGCTAGTGAATTTTTTAAATACATAAAATGTTCCTGGCTTAGAGTTTTTTTGACTTAAAAATGCACTTTGGAATTATCTTTGTTCTCTTGCATAAAACAACATGCCCATAGGTATGAGCTCAGGAGAAAAGACGTGACCGTCAATCCAATAGCATCTCAACCATCATAAAAAGGAAATTATTTTTTATAAATATCACAGGGTCTTAAATATATGAAAAGATACTCAACCTTACTCAGAACACAAATGCAAATTAAAACCACAATGAGATATCATTTTTCACCTATCATTAGCAATGATATACAGTTTGATAGCACAATGTGTTGGTGAGGGTTGGGAAAACAAACACTTTTATCTATTGCTGGTATAAGTGTAAACTGGTACAACCTCTCTGGAGGACAATTTGGTAATATCTATCAAAATGACAAAGGCACATAACTATCCAACCCAGCAATTCCATTTCTAGAAATTTATCCTACAGATAGTACACATCGAAATGACCTATCACAAGGTTATTCATTGCAGAAATGCAATAGCAAAAGTCAGGAAACAACCTACACATTCTTCAACGGGCGACTGGTTAAATAAATTATGGCATACCCATAGGATCAAACAATACTATGTAGTTAGAGCTTTTCTGTACTAATATGGAATGATCTAAAGCAAAGTACATAAAAATGTGTAAAAATAAGGAAAAACAAGAAAGTGTGTTTATGTTTGTGGGTGCCCATGCTTTTATGCATGAAATAGCTCTAGAAGTAAAAACAAGAAATGTTAACATAGGTTTCTCTGGGAAGAAGAACTATGTGGCTGGGCACGAAGACTGGGAAACTTTTAATTGTATACTTTTTATAGCTATGAAAATTTGAACCACCTGAATGTGCTGCCTATTCAAAAATAAATGTAAGGAGGAAACAAAAGAAAGAAAAAGAACAAGAATCTAAAGTAGCACAGCTCACTTTCAAGAGGAAATTATTACAGCCAATTTCTCCTGTCTAAGAAAAACATCTTAGGACAGGGTAAAAACAAAAGGTACAAATTTATTTCAGTCGCAAGATCAGTAGTTGATCAGGCTGATGTTTGTTTCATGGTATTACGGTAAGTTTTCACCTCTGAAGTTTCCTGATAAGCAGTATGAGAGTATTACCTTTAGCAGATCCTCCAGTACCAAAAGAATATACTTGGTCAGAGATCAACATTTTGGCATAAATCAACATTCTGCAATACAGTAGAACTATAATACAACACTGAGGGTCACTACTTTTGAATTAGTGTAAGTAAAATATACAATCTTGTTTGATCTACCTAATCAGTTAATCCTCTCTTCTCCTCCCTCCCTCTTTGTCTCTCTGTCTCTGTCTCTGTCTCTCTCTCACACACACACACACACACACACACACACACAAACATGGACACACAGAAATTTTTTAGAACTCAATATAGATAATTCTTTCTTTCTGTGTCTTTTGTATAATTCAAGTATTGCACTCATCATGCTACACTGTAATTTCTTTCTCAGCAGAACTGCGAGCTCTTTAAGGGTGAGGAAATTATGCACTACTCAGCCTGGAACACGTACTGTAATGCAAGTTTGACCACTGACTGTCTCACTAACTTCCTTCCCAAAACATCCTCTCTGTAATGATCTTTTGCTTTATTCTGATAAATTTAAATCATAAAAGATAACACTGATATCATGTCCTTCCTTGTTTAGAAAACCTTAGTAAAGTCTATTTTAATCTTAGAAAGTCTATCTGAACACTTGCATATAAGACTATTTAGATTTGGCATACAAACCAAACCACATTAAAGTGAAAATATTTTTCAAGGTATCCCTTGAAAGCACTAAAAAAAAAAATTTCTTATGCACGGTGTACTGATTTGAATACTGTCCTCCCAGTATTCATGTCCACCCAGAACCTCAGAATGTGACCTTATTTGTAAATAAGGTCTTCTAGATGTAATCAAACTAAAATGAGGTCATAGTGGATTAGGGTCGGCCCTAATTCAATGACTGATGTCCTTGTAAGAAGAGAGAAATTTGGACACAGAGACATACAAAAGGAGAACACCATGTGATGACAGAGGTAGAGACTGGAATGATGAATCTATAAGCCAAAGAATGCAAGGCATCAACAAAAGCTAAGAATAGGAAAGGAGGGATTCTCTTCTAGAGCCTTCAGAGACTGGCACTTGCTGACATCTTGATTTCAGACTTCTAACCTCCAGAATTGTGTGAGACAATAGCTTTGTTATTTTAAGCCACCAGCCATGGTTTTTTGTTAGAAGAGCCCTTGGAAACTAATAGACATAGAAAAATTAAATACTCAATGCCAAGTAAAATGAAATAGTTAACCAGCAATGTATAGCATTACCTCATTTTCAAAAAACATCCTAATATTTTCCAGCCCAACTGTAATGAGATAATCAATAGAGGGGTAAAAATTATTTTCCACATTTCCCAATGTAGTACTGTTACCCAGTTTAGTCTCACAAATCCGAAATAAATAAACTATATTCCTAGATCCAGATTTTGTTCCAACTGTCTATTACCCAGGAAGGAGGACTTCACCAGATATCAACTCTGCCAGCACTTTGATCTTGAACTTTCCAGCTCCAGAACTGTGAAAAATAAATTTCTCACCCAATCTATAGTATTTTGTTATAGCAGCCTAAAAGACTAAGACAGTAATTCACTATATTAATAGAATATGGGAGAAAATACTACGTAATCATCTCTATACATGCAAGAAAAAAAATTGACAAACATTCAATAGCTATTTCTAACTAAAACACACCAAACTAGGAAAAAAGGTAACTTCTTTAATCCAGTAAAAGGCATTCCTTAAAAACCAGAGCTAACAGAGTTTCCCAGCAGTTGTACTACTGATATTATGGCCTGGATGATTCCTTATTGCACAGGGTAGGTGGGTGGGGGTTCTGTACATTGTATGATGTGTAGCAGCATCTCTGGCTTCCATCTACTAGGTACCAATAACAGTGCTCAATCACAACAGCCAAGAATGTCTCCAGACATTGCCAATTGTCCTCTGAGGGCAAAGTTTCCCCACCCATTGAGAATCACTGAACTAACATCACATTTAATAGTAACATACTTAATGTCTCCCCCTAATAATAAAAACAAGGCAGGGTGTTTTGACCTCACCAGTTTGATCTTAGTGCTTCTACTGAATAGTGTATTGGAGGTCCTAGCCAAGAGAGCAAGACAAAGAAAGCAACTGATAGGCATATAGAATGGAGAGGAAAAAGTAAAATTGTCTCTTTTGAAGGACATCATAATTATGCATATAGAACTTCCTGAAGAATCTAAAAAGCTACTCCTAGAAATAATAAAACTGGTACACTGAAATGTATAAGACATTGCTAAGAGAAATTAAAGAATACATTAAAAATAAATATACTATAGACATGTATAAAAAGATCCAATACCATTAATATCAATTGAACTATAGATTAAATGCAATTCCAACCAAGATCCCACCAGACTTTACAGAAATTGATAAGCTAGTCCCAAAATTTATATGGAAACACAATAAAGTTAAAATACTTAAATCAAACTTGCACTGCCTGATTTCAAGCCTTACTATGAAGCTACAGTAATCCATACAGTATGGTACTGGCATAAGAATAGACAAGTAGATCAACAAAACAGAGTAGAAAGTCTAGAGATAGATTCACACACGTATCATGAACTGACTTGCGACAAAAGTGAAAAGGTAACTGAATAAGGAAAGAATGTCTTTCCAAAAAACTGAAAATTCACATTAAAAATTATTTTTGAAATCCCGTCTATCCCTTCCCACCCTCCGTCAGGATTTCAAAATTGTAGAATAGATAAACAAGATTATACTGTATAGCACAGGGAAATATACACAAAATCTTATGGTAGCTCACAGAGGGAAAAAATGTGACAATGTATATATATATGTTCATGTGCAACTGAAAAATTGTGCTGAACACTGGAATTTGACACATTGTAAAATGATTATAAATCAATAAAAAATGTTTAAAAGATTATTTTTGGACATCAGTGAAAACGGTGAAGTAGGAAGTTCTAAGTACTTATCCCTCCATAGAAACATCAAAAAGAAGAACAAGCAGGAACTGTCAGAACCAAATTTTTTTAGAACTCTAAACCATCTAAGATTTACAACAGTCAAGCGAATGTTGAATGAAGAAAAACACAACCTAAGATTTTAGAAAATATCTGTGGTGTTTTTGCTTGCTCTAATCCAACTGCCTCCCCAGCTTTGTTGCCATCTTCAAGAGGGCAGCCACATTTACATTGTGGAACACTTGTTCCTGGTCCCAGAGGGAAATGAGAAGAATTTGTTCACAAAGAATTGTTTGTCTGTTCTAATCTCATTGGGAGCTACCTAAAGGACTGATGCAAGGCACTTACCTTTGTTTTACCTAACTTGTAAATGACTCAGGATAGAACAACCATAAATATTGTGAAAAAAACATGTAAAGTGAATGGACATCTTGCAGTTGCCTGGGGCAAAACATTACAGGTGAGGCATACCGAGAGAGTGCCAAAAGCCAGGAAGGAAAAGCAGAGGAGAGGGCACTGAAAAGTGACCATGTATGCTAGGAAATTTAAACAATTTCAAAAAAAACAGGCATATGCCGAGAGAAAATCCCATGCTCAGGAAAGACCTGAGAAAACATTGAACTTTCCCTCTGGCTGATCTCTAGACACAGTGTAAGTAGGAAGTGAAAGCTAAGGCAGAGTTGCACATGGCATTGCTAAGTGTTGAAAGAGTGCTACAACAGAGATTTTTCTTTTTTCCCCCTTTTTCCTTTAATCCTTTTCTCTCTCTCTCTTTTATTGATTCCTCACATTCAAAGAAATAGCTATCAAAACACCATCTGAAACAAAAGATAAAGGAACACAAATTTCAGTACTACATATGACAAGGGATATGGTTTCTGCAAAAACAGGTTGTAAAAGTCACCAAACAGATAATCGTACCCCTCAAAAATCAATAATAGCAAACGCTGGTAAAGGGCAAGCATCTCATTTCCAGAGTTACCATGTTAAAATATTCAAACACCTGGTCTTAGTAATATTTTTTGATATGTCTCCTCAGGCAAGGAAAACAAAGGCTTAAAAATAAACAAATGGGACTATGTGAAACTAAAACACTTTTGCATAGCAAAGGAAACTATCAACAAAATGAGAAGGCCACTTATTGAATAAGAGACGATATTTGCAAATGATGTCCCTGATAAAGGGTTAAAATCCAAAATATATAAAGAACTCATACAACTTAATAGCATAAAAGTAAACAACCTGATTAAAAAAAATGGGCAGAGGATCTGAACAGACATTTTTCCAAAAACAAACAGGCAAATAGGCACAGGAAAAGATGTTCAACACCACTAATCATCAGGCAAATGCAAATCAAAACAATAAGACAACACCTCACACCTGTCATAATGACTATTATAAAAAAGACAACAAATAACAAATGGTGAAAAGGATGTGGAGAAATGAGAATCTTTATGCATTGTTGGTGGGAATGTAAACTGGTGTAGCCACTATGGAAAACAATATGGATATTCCTCAAAAATTTTAAAGTAGAACTACCATATGATCCATTAATTCCATTCCTGAGTATTTATCCCAAGAAAACAAAAACACTACTTCAAAAAGATATGTGCACCACTATTTTCATTGCAGCATTATTTACAATAGCCAAGATACAAAAGCAATTTAATTGCCCATCAATAGATGAATGGATAACAAAAATGAATGGATAAAGAAGACTATTACTCAGCCATAAAAAAGAATGAAATCTTGCCATTTGCAACAGCATGGATGGATCCAGAGGGTATTATGTTAAGTGAAATAAGTCAGACATTGAAAGACAAATACTGCATGATTTCACTTATATATGGAATCTAAAAAACAAATTAATAAATACCAATAAACAGAAACAGAGTCATAGATACAGAGACTAAACAAGTGGTTACAAGAGGGGAGACGGATGGGGAAGAAACAGATGTGGAAGATTAAGAAATACAAACTTCCACTTGAAAAATAAGTAAGTCACAGTATGAAATGTACATGTAAAGTGTGGAGAATATAGTCAATAATTATGTAATATCTTTGTATGGTGACATATTCTAACCAGACTTATTGGGGTGAACATTTTGAAATGTATAGAAATATCAAATCACCATGTTGCATAACAGGAACTAACACAGTGTTGGACGTCAATTATACTTCAAAACAAACAAACAAACTCATAGAAAAATAAATCATATTTGTGATTACCAGAGGTGGGAGGTAGAGGGAGGGGAAATTGAATGAAGGTAGTCAAAAGGCAGAAACTTCCAATTAGAAGATAAGTACTAGGGATATTATGTACAACATGATAAATATAATTAACACTGCTGTATGTGACATATGAAAGTTATAAAGAGAGTAAACTCTAAGAGTTCTCATCACATGGAAAAATTTTTTTCTATTTCTTTAATGTTGTATCTATATGAGATGATGGATGTTCACTACACTTTTTGTGGTGATCATTTCATGATGCATGTAAGTCAAGTCATTATGTGGTACACCTTAAACTTACACAATGCTGTTTGTCAATTATATCTCCACAAAGAGAAAAAATTCAAATTCTGTTTTCAACCAAATATTGCATAGCATACAAAGAAACAGGAATGTTTGGCACATTCAATAAAAAAAATTGACAGAAATAATCAGTGAGGAAGTAGACATTGGCCTTATTAGATAAAGACTTTAAAATAACTACCTTAAATATGCTCAATGAGCAAAAGAAAACTATAGACCAAGAACTACAGGAAACCAGAAAAACAATGTGTGAACAAAAGGAAAACATCAACAAAGACATAGAAAGTATAAAAAGGAACCAAATAGAAATTCTAGAGCTAAAAGGCACAGTATTTGAATTGAAAACTTTGCAAGGAGAGTTCAGCATCAGACATTAGCAGGCAGAAGAATCAATGAAATTCAAGACAGGATAATTAAAATTATCCAGTCTGAGTGGCAGAAAGAAAAAGAATGGAGAAAAATCAACATAACCTAAGGGACCTTTGGAATACCATCAAGCACACCAACATACACACTTTAGAAATAAAAGAAGAGAAAGAAAAAGGCTCAGAAAGAATATCTGAAGAAAAAGTAGCTGAAAATTTTCCAACTTTGATCATACACAAATTTATATATTCAAGAAATTCAATTAACTCCAGGTAGGACAACCTCAAAAAGGTCCAAGACATGTAATAATCAAACTGTAAACAAAGACAAAGAGAGAATATGCAAACCTGCAAGAGAAAATCAACTCATTACAAAGAAGGGATTTTCAATAAATTAACATCTGATTTCTCATTAGAAACCACAGAGCCCAGAAGGCACTGAGATGACATATTTACAGTACTGAAATTTAAAAAAGAAAAAAAAAAAAACTGAAAAACAAGAATTCTGTATCTGGCAAAAACCATCCTTCAAATGTAAAGTTCAGATATGCTTAGATAAATAAAACCTAACAGTTTTCACTGCTATAGTATTACAAGAAATGCTAAATGGATTTTTTCAGGCTTGAAAAACACTGAACAGTAACTCAGAGCCTTATGAATAAAGAGCTCTAGTAAAGGTAACTACATAGGTACATATATAAATCAGTGTATTCTATTGTCAGTTTGTAACTACTCTTTTTATTTCCTATGTAATTTAAAAGACAAATGATAAAAGATAACTAAAAATATACGTTAAAGGACACACAATGTATAAAGGTCTAACTTGTAAGAACAATATGGTATCAATTCAAATCAGACTGTTATAAATTTAGGACATTAACTTTAATACCTATGGTAACCACTAAGAAAATATCTAAAAGAAATACATAAAGTGAAATGAAAAGGGAATCAAAATGGTACAATACAAAAAAATCAATTAAACACAAAATAAGAGACTAATGGAGAAAATGAGGAGCAAAAAGGGTTTAAGACTTACTAAAAACAAATAGCAAAATTGCAGAGGTAGATTCTTTATATTAATCCATTTACTTTAAATGCAAATGGATGAAACTATCCAATCAAAAGGCAGAGATAGGCAAAAAGATAACAAAACATGGATCCAATTTTATGTTCCCTACAAGAGACTCACTTTAAATCGAAAGATACAAATAGCCTGAATGTTAAAGAAAGAAAAATGATATTCCATGCACATAGTGACTAAAAGAGAGCTGACCGGCTGGCTATAATAATATCAGACAAACTACACTTTAAGTCAAAATCTGTTACAAGAGACAAAGATGAAACATGTATATTTTTAAAATGGTAAATTCATCAATAATTTATAACAATTAGAAACATATTCATCAAATAATAGATCCCCAAATATCTGAAGAATATATTGACAAAATTGAAGGGAGAATTAAACAGTTGTACAATAATAGTTTGAGACTTCAATAACCAACTTTGAATAATAGAATACCTAGATAGAAGATTAGACAATAGGTCTTGAACAACATCATAAACCTAGACCTAAAAGAAATATATAAAACATACCACTCAAGAGCAGAATACACATTTTTGTTAAGTACATATGGAACATTTTCCAACATAGAACGTAAGTTAAGCCACAAAGCCATCTACCTACGGCATAGCACAGGGAACTGTATTCAATATCCTGTAATAATGCAAAATGGAAAATAAAATGAAAATATATATATATATATATAACTGAATCACTTTGCTGTACACTAGGAAACGAACACAACATTGTGAATCAACTATACTTCAATATCAAAATTTTTTTACAGTCTCAATAAGTAAAAAAATTGAAATCATAAAAGGTACCTTCTCTAACCACAATGGAATGCAGCTAGAAACCAATAAAAAGAGAAAAAGAAAAACATCACAAATATGTGGAAATTAAACAATACATTCTTAAACAACCAATAAGTCAAAAAAGTACTCACAAAAGAAATTAGAAAACACTTAGAGAAGAACGAAAATGAAAACACAATATACCAAAACTTATTAGATGCAGTAAAGGGAGTGGTCACAGGGAAATTTATAGCAGTAAATGCCTACATTAAAAAGAAGGAAAGATCTCAAATCAACAACTTAAGTTTATACCTCAGAAAAACTAGAAAAGGAAGAGCAAACTAAATGCAAACCTAACAGAGGGAACTAAATTATAATGATCAGAGTGGAGATAAATGATACAGAGAACAGAAAAATAGAGAAAAATCAATGAAACCAAAAGTTGGTTCATTGAAAAGATCAACAAAATCAATAAACCTTTATCTAGACTGAAAAAATAAAGAGATAAGATACAAATAACTGAAATAAATAATGAAAGTTGGACATTACTACCAACCTTAAGGAAATAAAAAGGATTATAGTGAATACTATGAATACTTAAATATCGAAAAAGTAGACATCTTGGATGAATGGACAAATTCTTAGACACACAAATTGCCAGAAGTAACTTCAAGAAGAAATAGAGAATCTGAGCAAACTTATAACAAGACATTGAATCAATAATCGAAAACTTCACAACAAAGCAAAGTCCACAATCAGATACCTTCACTGGTGAATTTTACCAAATATTTAAAGAAAAATTAGCACCAATTCTTCTCAAAATCTTCCAAAAGTAAAAAGAGGAGGCAACACAACCTATTCATTCTATAAAGCCAGTATTAGCCTGATAACAAAGCCAAAGACAGCAAGGAAAAGAAAATTACAGACCAATACCTCTAAAAAAAAAAAAAAAGATGCAAAATATATCAATAAAATGCTAGCAAACCAAATCCAATAGCATACTAAAAAAGATTACACACCATGACCAAGTAAAATTTATCCCAGAAGTTCAAAAGTGGTAAACATAAGAAAATCAATCAATGTAATATGCCACATTAATAGAACAAGTGGAAAAAACATGCGATCATCTCAATTGATACAGAAAAAGCATTTGACAAAATTCAACATCCTTACATGATAAATGTACTCAGAAACTAGGAATCAAGGGAAATTTCTCAATATTATAAAAGGTACTTATGAAAAACCTACAGCTCAGTACTCAATGGTGAAAGATTGAAAATTTTTCCTCAAAAATCAGGAATAAGACAAGGTTGCTTGTTTTCACCACGTCTATTCAACATAGTCTGGAAGTCTGCCGAAGTAATTACATAAGGAAAATAAACAAAAGGCATCAAAATTAAAAAGGAAGAAGTAAAACTACGTCTATTTCAGATGACATGATCCTCTATACACAGAAATCTGAAAGAATCTAAAAATGAACTACTAGAGCCAGTAAACAAATTCCGCCTTAGGTACAAGATCGACACACAAAAATGAATTTTGTTTCTATACAACCACAATGAACAATCTAAAAAGGAATTTAAGAAAATAATTTCATTTATAGTATCATGCAAAAGAATAAAATATCTAGAAATAAATGTAATCAAGTAAATGGCAGATATGCACATAGAAAACCAGAGAAAAATGATGAAAGAAATTTTAAAAGACATAAATAAATAGGACATCTTTTGTTCTTGGATTGGAAGAGTCAACAATATTAAGCTGGCAGTACCACCAAAAGCAATCTATAGATGCAATGAAATCTCTATCAGTGTTCCAACAGCCTTTCAGCAGAAATGGAAAAGCCAATCTTCAAATTCATATGGAACTGCAGGGATTCCTGGAGAAGATGGCGGAGTAGAAGGAAGATCGCAGGTCACCCTCTCCCACAAATACACCAAGACCCACATCTACAGACCCACTCAGCCAACCAGAGCACCTGCGGAACTCTGAGAGAACATCGCCCTCTTCAAAAGATAAAGACGCCAAAAATCTGGTAGGAGAAAAGGAAAAAAGAAAGAACAAAAGGCAAAGCAGCGCGGGACAGGTCCCGCGGGGAGGGAGCGGCAGAGGACTGGCGCTCGCTCGCTGGGTCTCCCCTCTCCAACTGAGAGGCCAGCGGGACGGAGGGGGAGCCTCCGAGGCTCGGATCTGTACAGAGCAGCCCTTGACTAACAGAACTAAGTTAAACGGGCACAGAGCGTCCCCCCAACACCCAGCCTGAGACGCGGCCGGCAGCGGCCGGCAGCGGCCGGCAGGGCCAGGCTGCCCAAGCCAGGCGGAGGACGGGGGCGGCTGCACGGAGGCAGCCCCGGCGGAACGCAAGGGGCTGCGCGCCGTGGCTGTGGGTGCACAGGGCAGAACAACCTGGGCCCTCCATAAAACAGCAAGGTTGATGTGCTCTCGGGGGAAGGGTGCACACCCTCATCTCTGAAAACCCGCGGAAATTCGGGGGAAGAGAGGCGGGGCTCAGGCACAGCCGCCATATCCCCCGGCGCTTAGCACCCAGGCAGGGGCGGGGGGCGAAACCTGCATCCGCACCGAAGGGCTTAGCAGCCTCAAAGGCCAGACTGAGACTGGCCTGCAGCCCGGGGCAGATAGGATCCTTCCATCCTGGTCCCTCAGAGAACTTGCTCCACAAAGACAAACAAGGAGCTGGGTTCTGGCTCGGAGCAGGGACAGGGCTGTCCCTCGGTCTCCCCGAGCCCATTCGCGGAGCGCCGACCAGGGCGGAGCGCCGACCAGGGCGGAGCGCCGACCAGGGCGGAGCGCCGGGCGGAGCGCGCAGCCGCACAGACCAGCGGAGCTACCGGCGGCGGCGGCGCAGGTAGAGCGAGAGCGGCCCCCAGCCTTTCGGGCAGGAACACAGCCCCTGACCGAGGTGCTGGGAGGGGGCACGACCCGCCCTCCTACCCGGCCAGTCTGCAACATCTGACTGCGGCATCCGGAGGGGCAGCGACCCGCCCGCCCACAGCAGAGAGCTGCACCTGACCCAGTGTTAGGAGGAGGCGCGATCTGCTTGCCGACAGGTGCTGGGAGCAGCACAGAAGAGGGCGCCAACGGAGGGCCTCTGGAAACAGCAAGCTGAGCTTCCAAAACAGGACGAAGACAGAAAGACTTCACATTAAAAGCACACAGACTCCAGGAGAACACCAACAAACCCACCCCCCCCCCTTTTTTTTTTAAATCTGTTTTTACCTGTTCTATTTTCTATTACTCTCTTAATTTTTACTTCTTAATTCATTTCTATTTCTCTTGGGTTTTGATGTCCTGTTATTGATTAGACACAGGTTTCAAATACATCTATTCATCTCCCCCCCCTTTTTTTTGTAAAGGTTTTAAAAGGACGTCTCAACCCGATTAATACTCTGCTTCAACTCACTCTTCTATTATTCATTACACACTGTTTTCAAACCCTCTTTCTCCCTTCTTTTAAAATTCTTTCTCTCTCTCTTATTTTTTTTCTTTTTTTCCTGTTTTATTCCTAAATAGGTATTAGATAGATAAAATCCTTAAGGATCAAAATAAACAACTGATACTTCATAAACCACAGTGCCAGAGAGGTATGAGAAAGATGAAGAAGCAGAAAAACCTTTTCCAATTAAAAGAACAAGAGCAATCCCCTGAAAGAAAGATCAACGAAATAGACATCGATAGCCTACTAGATCAAGATTTCAAAAAAGGAGTGATCGAATTGCTGAAGGAATTAAAAGAGATAGTGTTTAGAGATATAAAATATGTCAAAAATGAAATTGAAGCTATAAAGAAGAGCCAAGTAGAATGGGTAAACTCATTGACAGAGATGAGGAATGATCTAATAGCTGTGCAAAGCCGACTAGATAATGCAGAGGAACGAATTAGTGATCTAGAAGACAGGGCAATAGAAAGCACCCATTCAGAAGAACTACAAGAGAAGCAAATAAAAAATAATGAAAATAGCATAAGGGACCTATGGGATAACATAAAGCGTCCCAATCTTCGCATAATAGGGGTCCCAGAAGGAGAAGAAAGATCAAAGGGGATTGAAAAGGTTTTTGAAGAAATCATGACTGAAAACTTCCCAAACTTAAAGAAGGAATCAGATATCCAAGTACAGGAAGCTCAGAGGGTCCCAAACAGGAAGAACCCAAATAGACCCACACCAAGACATATAATCAAGATGGCCAGAGTCAAGGATAAAGAAATGATTCTAAAGGCAGCAAAAGAAAAGCAAAGAGTAAGTTACAAGGGAACCCCCATAAGGCTCTCAGCTGATTTCTCTACACAAACACTACAGGCCAGAAGGGAGTGGCAAGATATATTCAAAGCCCTGAATGAAAAAAAGATGCAGCCTAGGATCCTTTATCCAGCAAGGCTATCCTTTAGGATAGAAGGAGAAATAAAGAGTTTCACAGACAAAAAAAAGCTGCAGGAGTTTAGCAACACTAAACCCATGCTAAAAGAAATATTGAAAGGGCTATTCTAAATAGAAAAGCAGCAGGATGCTACAGAAATGAGAAACTCACAACTGGAAAGGTGATAACTCATGAATTACAAATAAAGTAAACATGAAATTATAAAAGAAGACATACAAATCACTGAGAGTGGGAGAGGGAGGCAGGGAACTATAGAATATCTTTTTCTTTCTTTTTTAAATTTTTTTAACAGTAGGATGGGTTTGAGATCATGTTACTATCAGTTTAATAAAAACAGTTATAGTAATGGGTTAATAGATTTACAAAAAAGGGTAACCACAAGCCAAAAATTTACAAAGTAGTCACAAAAATTAAATAAAATCCATGAAAATACAAAGGAAAATTACCAAACCACAAAAGGAAGAAGAAAGGAACAAAGAGGATACACCAATTCAACTGCAAAGATAAGTTCAAAATGGCAATAAACACA
Source organism: Camelus bactrianus (assembly GCF_048773025.1). NCBI lineage: Eukaryota > Metazoa > Chordata > Mammalia > Artiodactyla > Camelidae > Camelus > Camelus bactrianus. The sequence goes on from NC_133575.1 coordinate 83,596,292, forward strand.
CATCTATCATTAATTACTGTAAATGTTAATGGACTAAATGCTCCAGTCAAAAGACATAGAGTGGCAGACTGGATAATAAAGCAAGAACCTTCAATATGCTGCATACAAGAGACCCACTTTAGGGAGAAGGACACATATAGATTGAGAGTGAAAGGATGGAAAAGGATATTCCATGCAAATGGAAAAGCCAAAAAAGCAGGTGTTGCAGTACTGATTTCAGACAAAATAGACTTTAAAACAAAGGCCATAAAGAAAGATAAAGAAGGACATTTTATAATGATTAAAGGAGTGATACAAGATGAGGATATTACACTCGTTAATATATATGCACCCAATATAGAAGCACCTAAGTACATACAAGAATTACTAACAGAGATAAAGGGGGATATTGATGGGAATACAATCATAGTTGGAGATTTTGACACTGCATTAACATCACTAGACAGATCTTCCAGACAGAAAATAAACAAGGCAACAGAGAAATTAAATACTACAATAGAAAAACTAGATTTGGTGGATATTTTCAGAGCATTACACACCCAAAAAATAGGATATACATTCTTTTCAAGTGCACATGGAACATTTTCCAGGATCGATCATGTACTTGGGCACAAAAGAAACCTCAACAATTTTAAGAAGACAGAAATTATCTCAAGCATCTTTACTGACCACAATGCCATGAAACTGGAAATCAACAACAGAGAAACAAAGGAGAAAAAAAGGAAAGCATGGAGATTAAACAATATGTTATTGAAAAAACAATGGATCAATGAGGAAATCAAAGCTGAAATTAAAAAATACCTTGAGACAAATGATAATGAAAGCACAACCACTCAAAACCTATGGGACACAGCAAAGGCAGTGCTAAGAGGGAAGTTTATAGCGATACAGGCCTTCCTCAAAAAAGAAGAACAATCTCAAATAAACAATTTAACCCACCACCTGAATGAATTAGAAAAAGAAGAACAAAAAGCCCCAAAAAGCAGCAGAAGGAAGGAAATAATAAAGATCAGAGAGGAATTAAATACAATAGAGATTAACAAGACCATAGGAAAAATCAACCAAACCAAAAGCTGGTTTTTTGAAAAAGTAAATAAAATCGACAAACCTGTGGCCAAACTCACAAAGAAGAAACGAGAGAGAGCACAAATTAGCAAAATAAGAAAGGAAAATGGAGAAATTACAACAAACAAAATAGAAATACAGAATATCATACGAGAATATTATGAAAAACTATATGGAACCAAACCGGATAACCTAGAGGAGATAGACAAGTTTCTGGAAACATACTGTCCACCAAAACTGAATCAAGAAGAATGTGAACACTTGAACAATCCGATCACTAGAAAGGAAATAGAAATAGCAATTAAAAACCTTCCTACAAATAAAAGTCCAGGACCGGACGGCTTCACCGGGGAATTCTACCAAACATACAAAGAAGAACTCATACCAGTCCTTCTCAAACTCTTCCAGTCGATTGAAAAGGAGGGATTACTCCCAAACTCATTCTATGAAGCCACCATCACCCTGATACCAAAACCAGGCAAAGACACTACAAAAAAAAGAGAATTATAGGCCAATATCACTGATGAACATAGACGCCAAAATCCTCACCAAAATTTTAGCAAATAGAATCCAACAACACATAAAAAAGTTTATACATCATGACCAAGTGGGGTTCATCCCAGGGACACAAGGCTGGTTCAACATACGCAAATCAATCAGTGTAATACATCACATCAACAAGAGAAAGGACAAAAACCACATGATCATATCAATCGATGCACAAAAAGCATTTGATAAAATTCAACACCCATTTATGATAAAAACTCTCGCCAAAGTGGGTAAAGAGGGAACATATCTCAACATAATAAAAGCTATATATGACAAACCTACAGCCAGCATAGTACTCAACGGTGAAAAACTCAAAAGCTTCCCACTAAAATCTGGGACAAGACAAGGATGCCCACTATCACCACTCCTATTCAACATAGTCCTGGAAGTCCTAGCCACAGCAGTCAGGCAAGAGAAAGAAATAAAAGGGATCCAAATTGGAAAAGAAGAGGTGAAAGTGTCATTATACGCTGATGACATGTTACTATATATAGAAAACCCTAAAAGGTCCACACAAAAGCTACTAGAGCTGATTGAAGAATTCAGCAAGGTAGCAGGTTACAAAATTAATGTTCAAAAATCAGTTGCATTTCTTTACACTAACGATAAATCAACAGAAGAAGAAAGTAAAGAAACAATCCCCTTTAAAATAGCACCCAAAGTAATAAAATATCTGGGAATAAATCTAACCATTGAGGTGAAAGAATTATACACAGAAAACTATAAACCATTGATGAAGGAAATTAAAGAAGACTTTAAAAAATGAAAAGATATTCCATGCTCTTGGATTGGAAGAATCAATATTGTTAAAATGGTCACACTGCCCAAGGCAATCTACAGATTTAATGCAATCCCTATCAAATTACCCAGGACATATTTCACAGAACTAGAAAAAATCATAATAAAATTCATATGGAACCATCAAAGACCTAGAATTGCCAAAGCATTACTGAAGAGAAAGAAAGAGGCTGGAGGAATAACTCTCCCAGACTTCAGACAATACTATAGAGCTACAGTCATCAAGACAGCATGGTATTGGTACCAAAACAGACAAATAGACCAATGGAACAGAATAGAGAGCCCAGAAATGAACCCACAAACTTTTGGTCAACTCATCTTTGACAAAGGAGTCAAGAATATACATTGGAATAAAGACAGTCTCTTCAGCAAATGGTGTTGGGAAAACTGGACAGCAGCATGTAAAACAATGAAGCTAGAACACTCCCTTACACCATATACAAAAATCAACTCAAAATGGATCAAAGACTTAATAAGACAAGATACAATAAACCTCCTAGAGGAAAACATAGGCAAAACATTATCTGACATACATTTCAAAAATTTTCTCCTAGTAGAAATAAAAGCAAGAATAAACAAACGGGACCTAATGAAACTTACAAGCTTCTGCACAGCAAAGGAAACCAGAAATAAAACAAGAAGAAAACCTACGGAATGGGAGAAAATTTTTGCAAGTGAAACCGACAAAGGCTTGATCTCCAGAATATATAAGCAGCTCATACAACTCAATAAGAAAAAAATAAACAACCCAATCCAAAAATGGGCAGAAGACCTAAACAAGCAACTCTCCAAGGAAGACATACAAATGATCAAAAAGCACATGAAAAAATGCTCAATATCACTAATTATCAGAGAAATGCAAGTCAAAACTACAATGAGGTATCACCTCACACCAGTCAGAATGGCCGTCATTCAAAAATCCACAAATGACAAATGCTGGAGAGGCTGTGGAGAAAGGGGAACCCTCCTACACTGCTGGTGGGAATGCAGTTTGGTGCAGCCACTATGGAAAACAGTGTGGAGATTCCTCAAAAGACTAGGAATAGACTTACCACATGACCCAGGAATCCCACTCCTGGGCTTGTATCCAGAAGGAAATCTACTTCAGGATGACACCTGCACCCCAATGTTCATAGCAGCACTATTTACAATAGCCAAAACATGGAAACAGCCTAAATGTCCATCAACAGGTGACTGGATAAAGAAGAGGTAGTATATTTATACAATGGAATACTACTCAGCCATAAAAACCGACAACATAATGCCATTTGCAGCAACATGGATGCTCCTGGAGAATGTCATTCTAAGTGAAGTAAGCCAGAAAGAGAAAGAAAAATACCATATGAGATCGCTCATATGTGGAATCTAAAAAACAAAAACAAAAATAAACAAACAAACAAAAACAAAGCGTAAATAAAGGACAGGAATAGACTCACAGACAGAGAATACAGACTTATGGTTACCAGGGGAGTGGAGGGTGGGAAGGGATAGACTGGGAATTCAGAATTGTAGAATAGACTACACTGTATAGCACAGGGAAATATACACAAAATGTTATGATAACTCACAGAGAAAAAAATGTGACAATGAGTGTGTATATGTCCATGAATAACTGAAAAATTGTGCTGAACACTGGAATTTGACACAACATTGTAAAATGATTATAAATCAATAAAAAATGTTAAAAAAAAAAAAAGAAAATTCAAGTCAAAACCACAATGAAGAATTACTTCATTAACAAACTAACAAACTAGAATGGTGGTAATAATAATAATAATAATAATAATAATAATAATAATAATAACAACAACAACAACAACAACAATAATAATAATAATAAAAACAGAAAATAACAAGTGTTGAAAGTATGTGGAGAACATGAATGCGCATGCATTGCTGGTGGGAATACAAAATGGCTCAGCAATTGTGGAAAAGTTTGGCAGGTCTTCAAAAACCTAGAATAACCACATGGCCAATAATTCTACTCTTAGGTATATATCCCAAAGTATTGAAAACAGGTACTCAAATACATGTATACACATGTTCATAGCAACATTATTCACAATAGCCAAAAGGTAGACTGCCCAAATGTCCATCAATGGATGAATGGATAAACAAAATGTTTATAGTCATACAATGTGATATTATTTAGACATAAAAAAGGAATGAAGCACTGATACATGATACAATGGGAATGAACCTTGAAAACATTACACTAAGTGAAAGAAGCCAGACACAAAACATCACATAATGTATGATTCCATTTGTATGAAATGTCCAGAATAGGTAAATCCACAGAAAGAGAATGCAGATTGATGGTTTCCAGGGGCTGGGGGGGCAGGCAGGAGGAGGGTGGAAATGGGGAGAAACTGCTTATTGGGTACAAGGTTTTATTTTGGATTAATAAAAACGTTTGGAACTAGATAGATACGGTGGTTGCACAAGATGGTGAACGTACTAAATGCCAATGAATTGTTCACTCAGCTATAGTTGAAAAGATCCTATACAATGCTGGTAGGAATGTAAAATAGTACAATTACTTTGACAAATATTTGGGCAGTTTCTTGTAAAGTTAAATACATTACACACTCCATTCCTTTGCATTTACCCAAGAGAAATGAAAATTATGTGTACAAGATGACTGTACACCCATTTTCATAGCAAAAGATAGCAGATCCGTGGCTTCCAAGGACAGGGAAAATTTTACTGGGAAGGGACACAAGTGAACTTTTCAGGGTGATAAAACTTCAATATCTTAGTTGTTGAAGGTGTGCAAATCTGTCAAAAGTGTACACTTAAAATGGATGCAGTTTACTGTATGTAAACTATACTTCAGGAAAGCTGACTTTAAAAAAAAATAGAAGGGAGGGAGCCTGAATTGGGTCTTAGACCTCTTCAGTAAGATTTCCACGGGCAACGCCCATGAGGGACGCTTCATTGAGGTCCCTGTTTGCGCCAAGGAATGCGGAGGCAAAACATTGTTGGAATAGCTAAGTTATTCACTTGTCCCCTGAAATTTACTAAATGGTATGCTGTATTTCCTGAAATATTCAAAGTATTTATTTAAATTTCCCTTAGGTGGGAAGGAACACCCCCAAATTAGTCTAGGAGAGACAAACTTACATATATGTAATATACATGCATACAGACATACATATTTATACTGTAATTATCTAAACATTTAATTTCAACCAAATAATTTAATAATTAAAAACCTTAGGAAGCTTCCTAGGAAATCAAAGTATGCTAAGTAGTTTTAACAGTTTTTGTCTATGGTTGCAGATAAACCTGCTTTCTCATTTATATATCAGTTTCAATTTTGTTTTTACAACTACTCCCACTTCCCCATTTTCTTGTCTCTTTTGGACCATTTCACCTCTAATCAGACAACACTACTTAGAGAATTATATCTGTTCTTAATATATTAAATATTTGTATACGCATATTTAACTAACATAATGTCTAGCCAATACCCCCAGAAATAAACTACAATAGTGTTTCTAACTCATTTTTGCACTTCATGGTAAAGACCAGAGATGAAGAAAGCTAATCAAGAAGGAAAACAAATTACCATACCTAAGGAAAGGCAACAAGATTTCACTAAATTATATGGAAAAAGACTACAGATCCTGCAGAAAAAATCAATTACTTTTTTGCTGATCACTTACTGTGTGCTAGGCATTAAGGCATTTTAGGCTAATAATATTAGCCTGATTAGTAGGTGAAAGACTCATGACTTAAACCAAATCTGATGTCAATGCCCAGGCTCTAAACTAAACCATTCTACCATAGTAACTTTAGAACTAGCCATCACAGGGGCTAGCTTTGTACTGCCATAAAGAGAGGAATCTGTCCTACGTACTGCAAAACATCAAAATGCTAACTAAAGCAGTCCATCATTCTACTTCCTGACCCTTTGCTGTTCAGGATAAACTCTCTGAGCATTCTCTTTCTATCCCAGTTCTAAAATATATCCTAACTTCCAACTCCTGCTCTTTCCAATAATTTGCTGTGATAAGTATTACATTAAAGCAAAAAGACAAATGTACCTCCCACACTACAAGCTATCTCACAGAGGAATGACAAAGAGATATACAGAATCCTAAAATAAGATGGGTGCAACATGCCTAATGGGATGCCACTCTCATTTTTCCCAGCCACATTCATTTGTACCATCTTCTAGACAGATTCAAACAACTGAACATCCTATCATCAATATAAACCCTAAAAGTGCTTCTCCCTTCTACCACACCCTATCTTGGCTATGAAGTCAACTCTCAAATACTCACTGAAGCTGACACAATTTTCTTCTTCAGGGAAATTATAAGGTGGGGTGGGGATTAGAGCTGTAACAGATAATATAATCCAGTATTTTCAAACAATACTTGTAAACATCATAAACCAGTTAATATTATTTTATTATGGCTTTGGAATAAGTATAGAACTTATAAGTAATTAAAAACTAAGATACCTTCTTAAAGTGTTTATTAGAGTTGCCACATATTTTACAAAACCTGAATATTCCTAATTCAACCAGAAAACACTCAATTACAACATAAAGGTTTAAAATTCTTCCTTTTTCAATTGCCGTCTAAAAATGGCCACTTGCCATCTGCCTCTAAAAGGACTGAATCAGGTTGGCACTTGCCATCTACCTTGGGTTAAATTACGAGCCACTGTAACCACTGACCTCCAACACTCTCTGAAAGGAGTTCGGGGTGGAGATCAGGAAAGAGGCACTTTGTGCCTTTGGAAAACTGGCAGAACAGGCCTTCAGATGGATTATTTTCAGTAGAGGATTTTATGAGCCCAAATTCTTGCATCTCCTCATATCTAGAAAAGCACTAAAATCATTAATGGTGACATCTGCTCCTTGTGACTAGCAGCGAGCCTCTGCCTAAATATGTGCTTGACTGCACGTACCCCTCTTCACTTAAATTATATATAATACTGAGTTCCCCCTATCCCTTTGGAGTAGTTCTTCAAAACTATTTGACATGCTGTCTCCTGGACTATCGTCCTCATTTTGCCCCAAATGAAACTTAACCCACAACTCTCTCACTGTGTGATTTTATTTCAGTTGACATAAGAAGGAATTTGTATTTCATAGTAAATTTGTGTCTATTTTTCTAAAGATTTTGGAAATATTCACAAGACCTTAAAACAAAATCACAGGTTTCATACATACATTATACATTTTGCTCCAAATATAGGTGTTGGTAAAGTGGAAAGGTCTTTGGCACTCAGTGGAGGGGGAGAAGATGAGGAGAATGCATGTTATACTTTATATGAAAGAGAACATACAAATTAAAGATGACTCTTTTCCATTGTGTTCAGTGACAGAATTACTGCTGGCATTAGGTTATTCTAGCAGCCCCTGGAATTTACTTTAAAAAAAAAACCTACTGAAGTTCTACTTTAAGAAAGGCAGGTAAAGGAAAACTCTAAAATTGATCTGATATGTTTAATAATAAAAATGATAAAGTTCTGTTTTAGTTTTTCGATAATTCACTTGTCTTCTTTTCCTTTAATAGGAATGATGGCATAAATATGGCTAACTGTTAAATATATTGTTAAATTGTTTAAATCCAAAAGAAGTTGACATACACAGCCGCAAACTGATATTCAATATTTTTAAACATGCTTATGGGAAAAATAATAAACACTTACTATAGATAACTGAGAAAATACAGACAAGGAAAAAGAAAAAAATAAGGATCCATAATTTCACTATCATCCTCTAAGTCTTTCTTCTCCATTTAAATGTGAATAAACATCATTAAAAAATCTTATGTTAATATTAAAAAATCCATGTTTAGACCGATGTTGTGTTTCTAAGGACAATGGTTAGGAAAGGAGATGAAACTTTAAACCCTAGAGTATTCTACCCAGAACGAAGCAAGTTAATGTTCCTATGAGTACATATTTCCATTAATTGTGATTTAATGAGAACTTATACATATACTCATCTTCCATAATAATTTACATTTCTATTAATGTTAAAACTCAACAAAATTTTTACAGTATTTTTGAGTACCATGAAGTAAAAATACAGATGAAAAAGTAGACATATAAGCAGAGCTAAGAAAAAGATTATAACCTGAAATCATTTAATTCGTCTTGCCTATGAATATTTCCAGTTTTTTCAAAATAAAATCAGAACCTGATTTTAAAACAAAGCTTGAGTAACATGTTTATATTGCCTCATGGAAATTGGAAAGAACTGATTTTGAATTCATCTTTGTTTTTTAGCATACTGACAATTTCAAATTATAATGATTTAACCACTGAAGAAAAATATACTTCTTTTTCTCTATCTGGGTATCATGGAACGGAGAAAAAATGAGAATATAGGTGTGAAAATCTACTAGGATACAGACAAGTTTATAAGCTCATGCTTTTAATATAATGGTTGTCAATCTGTAAATTCAAATGTGTCATTCAACTTAGTCAAGAAGAAAAATCTAAGCCCCTGAAGATGAACCTCTTTTTCTGCCTCTAAGAAAGGTGACCTTTTTCAGTTTAATCTCATTTGTTATTTTTCAACATTAGCCTGTGGTTTTTTCCACTATACAGTATACACAAATAAAGGCATGAAGGCTGTGAAAAGGTCTAATAAGCTTGTGCTATAACCAAAAAAAAAAAAAAAAGAGTCTGTACTGCAACTGTGGAGAAAAATGAAGTGCCTAAATAGGCTGTAAAAGATAAGCAAGAAAATAGGATTGAGCAAAGAAAGAGCTAAGGATGTATTTATTCACTATGAACCAAATTACTATGAACTGAATATACTCACTCTGAAGAAAAAAACATTTAAAAAAATTAAAAACCCAGGAACTCAACTGACCATAAGAACTAGAAAACAAGTTTTATTTTTCCTCTTCCAAAATGTATCGAGTATCTTTAGGGAGTGAGCAAAATGGGAGATGGGGAAATCTAGGGAGATGAATCTTGCCAGACAGTGGAATCTTTCAACATGCCCACATCTGAAGAAAATGTAGAGCTTATTTTAAAAATGAAAACATAAAAGGAATTAACTCCTTCATTTTGAAACAAAACAATGAAAATTAACATGACCTTAAAGCTAGGGCAAAATTGGCTCATTTATAGCCAGCTAGGAAAACTACTCAGAATGAATACTAAAGCTTAAATAAATGTTTCACATGTCAGAAGGCTTCCTGAAATTAAATTAAATTAACTCAAAATGGATGAGGGTCATTGTTCAAGCATTTCTCCTACAAAGTTAAGTCAAAACGAAGGAAAGTCAGGAAGAATCTTCCTCACCTCAAAATAAACTGAACTGTTTTTTTTGCTAAAATATTTTTATCCGTGACCAAATCTGGGACCTGCATACGGTTTAATTCTTTGTTTACTACATTATCAAAGAGAAATAAGACAGTTAAAGTAAAATAAGGTAATAAAGTAAAATAAGTTAAGGTAAAATAAGGTAATAGGAAATAAAAACTATGGAAATGGTCCTAGTCTTCTTTACCCTTAAACTTCACAGACAAGATCAGAAATCTCTCTATCCTATGATTAAAGGGATATTTTGGGTATGATAAAATTAATTAATCATAAAAACTACTCACCATTAATTAAATGAAAGGCTAACATCTGCTAGATGTGAAGTATAGAAGAAGTAGAAAATATACTCACTGCTTTTGAGGTAACTTACACTGTAAGTTTAGATAGATGGATGGATGGATAGGTAAGCAGATAGGTAAGTAGGTATGTAAGTAGATAGACAGATATAAATATCTGTAAATAGATGACAATATATAGTTTTAGAAATCTGCTCAAAGGAAATAATCTGAAAAGCAAACAATTTTGTTCAATAGTGTTCACATCAGTGTCATCCAAAAAATGAAAGCAGGCTATGTTGCAACAATTGCTAATGGACTTGCCATCTTGCCATAAACAACCAGAAAACTCTACAGAATATGTGAAACAAATGTTTTCAGACACTGGGAAAAGTTAGCAAAGACTATGGTCTCAACTCTCAAACATTCTCCTGAAGGTCCTAACAATAAGATAAAAAGGAAAACAGAGTGTGCAGACTACAAAAGAAGTAAGTCTATATTATATGTTACTTCACAGAAGAATCATCACATTATGTAGATAATTTAAGCAATTCATAAAAAGGTTACCAGAAATAATAAATTAATTTGGCAAGATCACAGTATATAGGTCAAAAGGGAAAAAAATCACTCGTATTTCTATACACTAACAACAAACAATTGAAAACAGAAAATAAAATACAATATCATTAATACTACTATTCAAACACATGAATATTTAGGGATACATTTAACAAAATATGTATAAGAACTATACGCTGAAAAGTATGAAACATTGCTGAGAGAAATTAAAGATCTTAATAAACAGAAAGATATACCATGTTCATTTATCAGAATATTGAATACTATTAAGATATCAATTTTGCCCCAAATGATCTGTAGATTAAATACAATCCCATTCAAAATTACAGAAGGTTTATCTGTATGAACTGACAAGCTAAATGTGAAATTTACATATAGAAATGCAAAGGAGGAGGAGGAAAAGGAGGAGAAGGATGAGAGGAAGAGAAAGAAATGGAGATGTGGAGGAGGAAGATGAAGAGGAGGAGGAAGTGGAGGAGGAGGAAGAAAAGGAGGAGGAATCAAAAATTTGAAAAAGAACAAATTTGGAGAATTTGCACCACCTGATTTCAAGTCTTGTAAAACTATAATATTGAAGGCAGTGTGCTATTGGCTTAAGGGTAGACATACAGATTCAGGAACATATTAGAGTCCATATAGTTAATTTATTTTCAACAAAGGTACAATGGGGAAGGGATTATCTTTTCAATAAATGGTGTTGGAACTAGTTAAACACAGGGGGGAAAACACTGAAAAAGTACCCTTACCAAACACCATACACAACTAAATGAGTCAAAAGTTAAAAGTATTCCAAAAAAATTTTTAGAAGCAAACATGGAAAAAAATTCTTGATGATCTTGGGGTAGTCAAAGATTTCTTATAAAGGGCACAGAAAGCCATAAACATAAAAAGGAGATAAACTGCATTCTCCAGAATAGATCACATGCTGGCCCACAAAGCAAGCCTTGGTAAATTTAAGAAAATTGAATTTCACATCAAGTATCTTTTTTGACCACTACGCTATGAGATGAGAAATCAACTACTAGAAAAAAAACTGCCAAAACCGCAACCACATGGAGGCTAAACAATATGCTACTACACAACCAATGGATCACAGAAGACATTATAGAGGAAATCAAAAAAATACTTAGAGACAAAGGAAAATGAAAACATGATGATCCAAAACCTCCGGGAAACAACAAAAGCAGTTCTCTAAGAAGTTTATAGCGATACAAGCCTACCTCAGGAAACAAGAAAAATTTCAAACAAACCACCTAACCTTACACCTAAAGCAACTAGAGAAAGAAGAAAAAAAACCAAAGGTCATAGAAGGAAAGAAATCATAAAGATTAAAGCAGAAATAAATGAAACAGAGACTAAGGAAAACAATAGAAAAAATCAATGAAACTAAAAGTTGGTTCTTTGAAAAGATAAACAAAATTGATAAACATTTTAGCCAGATTCATTAAGAAAAAAAAAAGAGAGTGGACCCAAATTAATAAAATCAGAAATGAAAAAGAAGTTACAACCAACACCACAGGCATACAAGGGATCATAAGTTGTTACTATGAGCAACTATAAGCCAACAAAAAGGACAACCTGGAAGAAATGGACAATTTCTTAGAAAGGTACAATATGCCAACACTGAACCAGGAAGAAATAAAAAAATTAGAATAGAACAATTACCAGTACTGAAATTGAATCAGTTTAAAAAACTCCCAACAAACAAATGTCCAGGGCCAGGTGGCTTCACAGGCTTCACTTCTACAGAACATTTAGAGAAGAGTTAACAACTATCCTTCTGAAAATATTCCAAAAACTGCAGAAGAAGGAACACTTCCGAGCTCATTCTATGAGGCCACCATCACCCTGATACCAAAACCAAAGACCACAAAAAAAAGAACATTACAGGCCAATATCACTTATGAATATAGATGTAAAAATCCTCAACAAAATACTAGCAAATAGATTCCAATGATACATTAAAAGGATCATACACCAAGATCAAGTGGGATTTATCCCTGAGATGCAAGGGTTTTTCAATATCCATAAATCAGTGTGATATACCACATTAACCAACTGAATAAAAACTTAATGATTATCTCAATAGATGCAGAAAAGTGTTTGATAAAATTCAACATTCATATATGATAAAAATTCTTGAGAAAGTGACCATAGAGGGAACATACCTCAACATAATAAAGGCCATATATGACAAACCCACAGCTAACATCATATTCAGTGGTGAAAAGCTGAAAGCATTTCCCCTAAAATCAGGAACAAGACAAGGATGCCCACTTTCACCACTTTTATTCAACATAGTTTTCTCTAAGTCCTACCCACAGCAATCAGAGAAGACAAAGAAATAAAAGGAATCCAAATTGGAAAAGAAGTAAAACTGTCAGTGTTTGCAGATGATATGATACTATACATAGAAAATCCTAAAGACACTACCAGAAAACTACTAGAGCTCATCAATTAATTTTGTAAAGTTGTAGGATACAAATTAATATACAGAAATCAGTTGTATTTCTATATACTAACAACAAATATCAGAAAAAAATTTAAGGAAATGATGCTGTTTACCACTGCATCAAAAGGAATAAAATACCTAGGAATAAACCTACCTAAGGAGGCAAAGGACCTGTCCTCCAAAACTATAAGACACTGATGAAAGAAACTGAAGACAACACAAACAGATGGAAAGATACACTGTGTTCTTGGGTTGGAAGAATCAGTATTGTTAAAACGGCCATACTATCCAAGGCAATATACAGATACATTAAAGGAATGCAATCCCTATCAGATTACCAGACATTTTTCACGGAACTGGAACAAAAAAATTTTTAATTTGTATGGAAACACAAAAGACCCCGAGTAGCCAAAACAATCTTGAGAAAGAAGAACAAAGCTGGGGGAATCATGCTCCCTGACTTCAGACTATATTACAAAGCTACAGTAATCAAAACAGTATGGTACTGGCACATAAACAGATACACAGATCAATGGACTAGAATAGAAAGCCCAGAAATAAATCCATGAACTTATGCTCAATTAATCTATGGCAAGAATATATAATGGAGAAAAGACAGTCTCTTCAATAAGTGGTGCTGGGAAAACTGGAAGCTACCTGTAAAAGAATGGATTAAAGACCTAAATGTAAGACCAGATATTATGAAACTCCTACAGGAAAACATAGAACACTCTTTGACATAAATCACAGCAATATTGTTTTTTGAACCAGATCCTAGAGTAATGGAAATGAAAGCAAAAATAAACAAATGGGACCTAATTAAACTTAAAAGCTTCTACAAGCTATGGAGACCATTAACAAAATAAAAAGACAACCTACAGAATGGAAGAAAATATTTGCAAATGATGCGACCAACATGGGACTAATTTCCAAAATATACAAACATCTCATACAGCTTAGTATCAAAAAAAAAAAAAAAAACAAAAAACTAGCAACCCAATCAAAAAATGGGCAGAAGACCTAAACAGACATCTCTCCAAGGAAGTCATTCAGATGGCCAACAGGCACATGAAAAGATGCTCAAAATCACTAATTATTAAAGAAATGCAAATCAAAATGACAATGAGGTATCACCTCACACAAGTCAGAATGGCCATCATTAAAAAGTCTACAAATAACAAATGCTGGAGAGGGTGTGCAGAAAAAGGAACCCTCCTGCACTGTTGATGGGAATGTAAATTGGTGCAGCAATTATGGAGGACAGTATGGAGATTCCTCAAAAAACTAAAAACAGACTTACCATATAATCCAGCAATCCCACTCCCGCACATATACCTAGAGAAAACTGTAATTCAAAAAGACATATGCACCCCAATGTTCATAGCAGCATTATTTACAATAGCCAAGACACAGAAGCAACCTAAATGTCCATTGACAGATGAATGGATAAAGAATGTGTATGTGTATCTATATATAATGTATATATAGATACACACACACACACACACAATCAAATACTACTCAGCCATAAAAAAGAATAAATTAATGCCATTTGCAGCAAAATGGGTAGACCTGGAGATCGTCATTCTAAGTGAAGTCAGAAAGAGAAGAATACCATATGATCACTTCTATGTGGAATCTAAAAAAAAAAAAAACACAAATCTATAAAACAGAAAAAGACTCAGACATAGAGAACAAACAAGGTTACCAGCAGGGAAAGAGGGTGGGAAGGGATAAACTGTGATTTTGAGATTTGCAGATACTAACTACTATATACAAAATGGATTAACAGCAAGTTTATACTGTATAGCATAGGGAACTACATTCAGTATCTTGCAGTAACCTATAATGAAAAAGATTATGAAAATGAATATATGTACGTATATGTATGTCTGAAACATTATGCTGTACACCAGAAACTGATACAACATTGTTAACTGACTATACTTCAATTTAAAAAGAATACAAAAAACCCCAAAGAACAGAAAAAGACGATAAACTGAACTGTGTCAAAATTTAACTTTTATTCTGTGAAAATATCAGTTAAAAAAATAAAAAGGCAAACCATCAAATAGAACATATCCACAAAACTTGTATATATCAGACAAAGATGTTGTATCCAAAATATATAAAGAGTTCTTGCCACTCAAATATAAGAAAACAAATTTAAAAAGAAATGGTCTATTGATAGACACAATATGGATAAATCCCCAATGTATTACATTAAGAGAAAAAATTAAGACTCAAAAGGTTACATATTGGATCATTCAATCTACATGACATTACAAAACAACGTAAAATTACAGGATCAGAAAATAGATGAGTGATAGCCAGGAACTGTGGATAAGTGAAAGGACTAATTACAAAGGGGCAGCATGAGGAAACATTATGAGGTGATGGAACTGTTCTGAATCTTGACTACGGTAGTGGTCACAAAATTGTATGCTTTTGTCAAAACTCACAGAATAGTATACCAAGGATAGTAAATTTTACTGAATATAAATAAAAAGGTCACTATAAGAAAACTACAAGTAGATCGCAATACTCAGACCATCAAAATGGCTAAAATTAAAAAGAGTAATAATAGAAAATGCAGGCGAGGATGGGGAACAAGTAGAACTTTCATACACTGGTGGAATGCACAATGGTATAGCCATTCTGAAAAACAATTTAGAAGTTTCTAATAAATTTTAAAACAGAATTTATGATACAACCCAGCAACTCAATTTCTTGAACATATGTCCACACAAAGACTTGTTCACAACGTTTGTAGCAGAGGAAGTCAGGGAAAACTTTGAAGACAATTTTCCCCACTCTGACTCAGTACATTTCCACACATAGCATTTCTCCTGTTCCTCGCCTAGGTCTCTAGGTTCCTAAAACTGCAGGAGCCTTCTGTTTGAGGTTCCTTCATCAGTAAAATGACCTGATCCCCACGTTTGTGCTGATCCACTGGCACTGCAGTCACTGCATGTAGAAAAATTACGTAAAAGGAAGGAAAGGGGAGTTGGCACGTTCCCTTGTTTGGTCTTTTGCCTATCGATCACAGTAACCAATTAAAAGTTTGTTACTTTCCTTTTGGCTTGTTTGTTTTAGTTGGCTATTAATATACCTACCAGCTCAGCTGTGCTCCTGACAATATAATCGTGTTAGCAGGTACAAATTATTTCTTGATGAAATTTAACATTTTTTTAATGTCAGCAAATAGGAATGGAAAAGGAGCTCCTCAATCTGTTACCATAGAAAACTTAAACTAACATAAGAGTGAAATATTGAATATATTCCCCAAAAGATAGAGTGCAAAAAAAGGATATTCTCTCTTACCACTTCTATTAAACTTATATTGGAGGTCTTAGCCAGTGCAATAAGGCAGAGAGCACAAAAAGGCATACGGATTGAAAAGGAAGAACTGTAACTTTATTTGCATATATGACCATCTACATAGAAAATACAAAGTAACTACTAGACCCTAATGAATAATCTTAGCAATACTGTTCTATACCGTGAGTATAGACTACATTTATTATTGGGTGCATCTGTCAAAACTCAGAACTGTGCATAAAATGGGTGAACTTTTCAATATATAAATCATACCCTAAAAATGAAAAAATAGTAATACCTTAGTATAAAAACATAAATATAAAAATGTATATCTATATCTTAGCAACAAGCAACTAAAAATAAAATTTTTTAAATTACATCATTTACTATAGAAACAATCATATGCATAGGAAGAAACTGAATAAATGCTGAGCATGACTTCTCTGAAGGTAATTAAAGAATATCTAAATTAATAGTGAAATGTACAGTTGTTCATAGATTGGAAAAATCAATAATTTTAAGATTTCACTCATTCCTAAACGAATCCATAGAATTGTTGCTAACCCTATCAAAATCTCAAAAAGTTTTTTTAGTAGAAATTGACAAGATGAATCTAAAATTTATATGGAATAGCTAAGACAATAGTCAAGAAAGTCTTAGAGAAGAATAAATTTGACTTATACTACAAAATTTAGAGTTATTATAGTAACAAAAAAGTAAGAAAAGTCTGATATTGGCATAAGGATAGACAAGCAGATCAACAGAACAGAGTTCTGACCTAGACCAAAGCTAATCAATGAAAAAAGGAATTATTTATTCATTTAAAAGTGACAATTTGGAAAACTGAGTATTTTAATACCCTTTTAAGATAACTGTGAACACTCTTTGATACTACGCGAAAGTTTTATAAGTGGTATACTCTTTAAGGTAAGTTGCAATATAGAATCTGATACCTCATCTATTTAATTTTTGTACTCAATTACATTAAAACATATTGATCTATTTTGTCTTTGAATGGGTCTTTTAGTCATGCATGATTTTGTAACATCATGCATCAGTCATTTGGAAGCTATTACTTCACTGAGATTTGCAGAACTTCCAAATGTTAACACATTTTACTATACATACAATAAAATCACACACATTAATATAAATTACCAACCTCATTAGAAAAGGGTTAAGTTTTGGGAAGTTGTCAAGCCCAAGGTGGCAGAGTCAAGTTTCCTAAAATTCTAATACTTACCTGAAAAGCTCAAATTTTTTCACTGGCAACAATTACTGCCAGTAGTTTTCCTTGAAATGATAGATTCACTTTGCTCATTTTTGAGAAAATTCTTGCCAAATACTCAAGTCTGAATAATCATATTTTGTCCCAGTTGTTCTTTCAAGTAAAATGTGTTCCATGCAAAAACCAGCTAGTTCAGCCCACAATTCAAATAATGGCACAAGTGCTTTTGCTAGAAACAATGATATTACTTCAGCACACAGAAATGTCTTCTGTATACTTCCCACTTTGTCATACAAAATATTAAAAATATGTGTACTCAAGGGTCAAGATTTAATAAAAATTAATGCTACATTGAGGATATTCTTAAGTAAAATTGAGTTTTTATCCCCTGAGAGTTTGAAGACTACAACTACTAGGACAATTTGGTACACTACACTGTTATATCCACCATCAGTGCAAATGTCAACACGGTGAAAAATGCAAAGTAGTCTTCAAATTACTGTTAAAATAGTCCTCATGTTCCTCCTGATAGGATCCCAGGAATCTCAGGAGTCCACAGATCACAATTTGAAAATCACTGACCTAAAGAATCCCTAATGTTCCTCCCACGCTAAAATGTCTATAATTATGTTAAGTAGTCAACATCTTTCATCTGTACAACTCCACCAAACATTA
The DNA here is from genome assembly GCF_048773025.1 of Camelus bactrianus. Classification (NCBI taxonomy): domain Eukaryota; kingdom Metazoa; phylum Chordata; class Mammalia; order Artiodactyla; family Camelidae; genus Camelus; species Camelus bactrianus. Next base: position 83,614,536 of record NC_133575.1, read on the forward strand.
GTTTTTCTCTTACGTAATACATCTTGTATTTAACAAATACATCAATTTCTTACAAATCTTTTATTCAACTGATCCTGAGGACAAACTCATGAAGTCACGCAGCAGGAATGATTCCTCCCTAAAAGAACCCTAATTTCATTTGAATTTTCCCACCCTCTAACTTTTCCAGATAGCAATGTGCTTTGGTGTGTGGCGGTGGGGTAGGCATTGCTCTATCTTTATGGTACTATTCCACTTGCCAATGTACTGCTGTAAGCATATGCATGCAACGTAATTCTAACAGAACAGATGTAAGAGCTGTTTTCAGAGTGAAGGTGTGGGACTCCTGAGAAAGTTTTCATTGCTATATAAAAAGTTCCTACCTTCTTCTATTGGGCATCGTGGTATCTGCATATAGTGCCTGGAACTGCAGTAGCAATCTTGCAAGTATGACAGGCACCAATCTGAGACAGTAAACTGATAGGCAGAGAAGGCAGAGCAGAAAATGGAAACAACCTGGGTCATTATTTGGCTGAATTAATTAATCTTGGAATTACTCTACCTTCACACTTCTTGTTACGTGAGCTAAAAATTTTCTTTGTTGTTAAGGCAGTTGAATTAGTGTTTTCTACAACTTGCAACAGAAAACCTATCTGATATAAACAGTCACAATTATGCTTTTCACATACAGAAATGTTTTACTACATCAATTAGATTATGAGATTATGGACAGAGAAGGACCTCTCCTCCTATAGCAAAGTCCTGGAGAGCTCAAAATACAGAATATATGAAGCAATTTTTCACTAGTGTCCCACTCTTAATAGCATTCCCCCTCACAAAGTTCCATTGTCTTCTTCAGTATTCCATTAATGTCATATATACTATAAGAAATTTTGGAAGCAAATCACCCAGTTCTCTGAACATATAAGAAAGTTGTTCTTTGACTGAATTATATGATACAAATGCCACCAGAATTTCTTCTAGTTCTATTTTAGTACTATCATAAAACCAATTCCATTAACCTGACTAGCACGTGCTCAAAAATGGTGCTTAAATCTCTCTATAAGTTAAAAAGTAAAGCTAATGATTACATCAGATTTATTAAAATGTTTGAAGTTAATTTAGCAAAAGCCTGTTTCTTTCATAACATTTGTCTTTGGTTGTCTTTAGTTAGCAAACAGCATGAGATTTAACGTTCCCATTTCTCAAGGTACCTGGTACCATTGCAGACTACACTTTTGGTAAAAGGCCAGCAGAAGCTTCTAATGGAACAAAGGGCAGTTGCACTTGGACAGATTATGAAGGTAAATAAACTCAAGCATTGATGCATAAAATGAGAATCTGGTTTGTTAAAATGAAAGAAGCTTATGTATCAGAGATCACACTAAAGATGCCTCTCCAAAATGCCTCAAGAATTACTGCTATTAAAAACAAATCTTTGTAATGAAGATTTAGTTAAGTGGCTGGGTGGTTCATTTATAATGTTAATTAGAGAGAATTTATTTTCAAAAACCACTTCTGTTCCACGGTTGCTATTGTCAGAAGGGAATGAGATGATGGAATGATTACATTTTAAAAAGAAAATCATTAGAGGATAGGACCAAATCTGCCAACCAACTGGCAATCAATTGAGCATCAATTCTATAGTCACTGTACTAAATAGAAAAAAATTATTAAGACTGTCTCATAGGCACTCTTTTACACTACTGATAGGAATATAATTGGTAAAACCATTCTGGAAAGTAATTTGGCAAGAGCAGATCCCTATCATTTAGAAGCTTAGAGTTCAGCTATTCAAACGCCACCTGGAAAAGCCATACGTATAGCAGTTTGTGATTTTGTGGAGGAATACATTTGAATTGCACAAGCCACAAAGCTACCATAAAGGTAGTAAAGTCACTTACCTAGTGAGGAAACACAAAGAAAAAGTAAAGTGTGGGTGGTGCAAAGTGGATGGGGGACCTCTCATTCCATATGTACCTACAAGTTTGTTTCTAAAAAGAGATGGTGGCAGGAATAATATCACCCCCAAGGTGGGAAAACAGGTTAGTAATTAATGGGGGGAAGGTTCTCAAGTATCACTAAGGGAGAGATGAAAGCAAGGGACAACACCAGGCAAAGACAAAGGCATTTAAGGGTAAGTCTCATAGGCAGCTATGGGTAGGGGAGAAAGGGTAAAAGGGTCTCCCATTTCAGATGCATCCCAAAACTCCCCTGGGGGAGGAGGAATGTCAGGGGTTTGGAGTATGTTATACCTTTGCTATAGCTAAGAAAAAGTCAGTGGGGGAGGTATTTATGGAGTACAGGCTCCATCTTCTGTAAGGGGGAGAAATGTAGGGAGGGTGCACAATACACAAAATTAAAATTTAGGCCCTTGAGGATGAATGACCTAGGCAATACTAGTAAAGGGTTATTAAATAATTGGCTGGTGGCCTATCTTTAGAATCAATTCTACTGAGCAGTCATGGAAAGGGTAGTGGAAATTATTCAAATTTTCAACATGACCATTTTTCTGTACTATCATGAATGAAATACAGACTGAGGAAAATCTCATAAACAGGTTCTAGAGCAAAACTGCTTTGGTTCAAATCTTGGCCCAATAACTTATTAACTGTGTGACTTTTGGTAATTATTTAAGCACCCTGTGGGCCTCAGATTCCTTGTACATAAAATGGGAATAGTATTACCTACCTAACAGGGTACAACATAGTAATCACTAAAGAAAAAGTTAGCTATCATATTTACTCATATAGCCTTTCTAAATGTCAGGGTCCACTGCATGTACCAAAAAGGTTAAAAATACTGATGACCTTTAACCCATGAAGGAGGCAGTACTAATAAAAATAACACAATATGGAATAAGAACTGTTCATGGCAGCATTATTCACAATGGCTAAAAAACTTGAAATTTAAAAGTATATTCCATAAAAGTGAACAGGTAAATTAATTGTGGCTTGTATAAATATAAATTGTATGCAATCATTTAAAAATAGTATTTTAAAACTAAGAATTTTAATAGCATGGGAAAATGCTTGGTAAGTTAAAAATATTAACATATAAAATTGTATATAGAATGATCTCAACTTTTAAAAAATTTTAACCAATATACTTTTTAAAGAAAACATTAGATACGTAAGAAGGAAAATCAAGACAATAATACAAGTTATTTCTGTGCTGTACGTAGAATTGTGGAAAGATTTTTCTTTTCTTCTTTATAATTGTCTCTATTTTTCTAGTTTCCAACACTGAACATGTATTACTTTTGTTATCAGACAAAATCAACATGGAAATTGGATGAATGAATAAATATACAGTTCTTGTCTTCAAAAAGTCTAAAATCTAATAACAAAGATAAAATCCCATGAAACAAAATGCTTGTAAGACCAAGTACATTTAGAGGCTAAATATGACAAATGTTCAAAGAAAGGTAAAATCAGCAACTGATAAAGTAGTAAGGGAAAGTTTCACAGAAGAACTATTTATCTATTCTCATTAGCATGTAACCTCCATGAAGGTAGGGACCTTGTCTTTCCGATTCAGTTTCATCCACAATGTCTAGCACAAAATGATTCTGTGCACAGTACATACCCATCAAGGTGGAAACAGAACAACATACATGTAATTCTTAAGTACTTATGAGTTGCTGAATAAGTATCTCCTGAATGAATGTAAACATTATGCTAAAACTGAGGAAAGATTTGGATCCTTAGGATTCTAATCAAGATGAAGAGCCAAAACATGTATGTAGTGCTCAAGGGATTATAGGAAAGTTCACCTAGGGTAGCATGGAGGGAGTATATTGTAAAATGTAACGAAAAATAAAGTTGAATGAAGGGAAAGATCATGACAGATCTTGAAAATCAGGCAGAGAATCTGAGTCAATGCAATAAGAAATGGCAAGTCAATAAATAGTTTGCAATGACAATAATGAAATCTAAAATTTACTAAGCATTTAATATGTGCCAAGTACTATTCTAAATGCTTTACGTAACTTCTCTCATTTTATCCTCAAAACAATCTGTGACATAGGTACCACTGGCCCCCTTTTGGTATTGAGGAAATTGAAGTTCAGTGGTTACTTCTTGGCTGCAGGTCACATATCTTCCAGTCAAATTCCAGGTCTGACTCCAGAGGCAATCTCTAAAAGACTCTGTATTAGACCTCTACAAAGCCCACAAAACATGCCTTAGGAGAGATACTAGAAAGCAATGCGATCCCACAACATCAAAGATGCATGTTTATTCTGTGATCTCAGATTTGAATCAGAGATATAAATGCAAATTAATGTTTTTTACTATATATATATATATATATATACACATACAAAGAGAAACTGGAAGAAACAGATACAGAAGTGGGTATGTGTCTGTGTATATATACATATATCCCCTAGTTTTGTCTGCTGAGAAGGCCTAGAAGCAATGACACCCCAGCAGTAGCGAGCCGGCCGAGCACCCAGATCTTGATCTCTAAAACCATTATCCAATAAGAAGAATCAGAGCTCCTTAGAAAAACAGCTATCTCAGGGTTGGGGCAGAGAAAGGAGAAAATGAATCTGGAATATCTTGTAATGCCAGAATGTAAAAGAATGCTCAAAAAATTCTGGGAACACATTGAAAAGACACAGGAGCCAACTGGAACAGGCTTCTATTGGCCAAATCTGAGGTAATTTCAGGAAACAGTAAAAGTAGCATAATTTATTGTAACTCATAGAATAAAACAAACATCCATAAATCCATACTGGTATAAATAAATTACTAAGAAAATAAATAAATACAAATAAATAACAATAAACAGCAGAGAAGGTAAAGTTCTTTATTTCATTAGAATGCAATTAATAAATGCAGAAAATGTTGAAAATCGAAGATCACCATTTAGCAAATATCACAGCAGTAATTATTAAGGCCAGAATCCTCAATAGATACTAAATTTAGAGGGCAAAATTATGATGAGAAACAAGATATGTACGTCTCACAATATTGCCCCACATAGTCCTACAATCTACTCGCTTTGTAATTACAAAGGGAAAAACTGATTTTATAGTGGATAAACCTGGCAGACACAACCTTAACCAAGTTACCAAGGTTAATTCAAGGTAAAGAGTCTCATGTGGTGCATATACATACATCAAAAGCCAAGTAAAAACACATGGGAAAAAAAGGTACACTCTTACACAGTCACAAGACAGATATATATATATACAGATATACGTACAAGACTAAAGTTTTAAAGATAGTTGAGTGAATAGAATTGGACATGATGAGTGGGTAAACTGGTAAAAACAAAAAAAACTAAGTAAGCGAAGTGTTCTACCATATACACATACCCTGTTTTACCACAATAGACATGCTCCTGAAAAGTTCAGCACATTTAAAATTATTATGGAAACTGACTAAAATAAGGCAAATCTTTCTTCAAAATAATCATCTACCACAAATTACACTTGTTTTATAAATCTAACTTTTTATATATGTGATTGTATAAAACCGTACAATCTGCAGCAAGCAATTGCTTCCAGATTGCTTTTAAACTCTCTCTATAAATAGACAGACATATAGAGATCAAACTCTGATCTTTTTATTCTAAGCCCAAAGCTGTTTCTATTATACCATGCTGCCTCTCCTAACATCAGCAGGAAGAGATGTAATCCCCATTATATTTTCCATTTCACCTCCTGTGTCTACCCACGACTCAAAAAAAAAAAAATAGTGGAGATCCAAACACTCTGAACAGCAAATGTATCTCCATAAACCACATACAAAGGAGGCAGTATAAGACAGTTGTTAAGGGTAAAGAATTTGGAGTCAAATTGTCTGGATTCAAATTTCCAGCTCCACAACTTGCTAACTATGTGATTTTTGGCAAGTTAGTTAACCTCTATGATCTGTAGCTCCTTGCTCTGTAAAGTGGGAATAACAATGGTTTATACTTCGTAGATCTGTTGTGAAGATTAAATATGCTAATGTATATTTCCATATTTGCAGTGCCTGGCACATAGTAAACAGTCAAAAATGTTAAGTTATGAGAACAATGCTGAAAAATTCTTCCTATAAAGCAGTATACTTGGGCGGAAAAACTGTTCTATAGCCACAAACCACGCTACTACCCTTAACGAGTTGCTGCCACAAGTCACAGGGCAGACAGTATACACTTAACATAAGAAACCTGTTCACCCTACTGCACACACACAAAACTTACTAATATTTGTATAGTAGGGGCAGTATAATTTTACACATCATATCCATAAATCTAAGTGTACATACTACTGACATTGACTCAGTATAGGTATAATTACCTTTACATAAAAATACATTATTCCCATCAGTGGAATTGATCTTCCCTACTAAAACTGCCTTCCTCCCTTACTGCTAACCTTTCCGAATAAGAGTTACTTTATTTTACCTAATAAATGCTCTACCTAAACAAATCTTCCACATATTTGTGATATCCCAATATGGCATGACTTCAGAGATAAATGAATCACTTAACTATGAAAAATTAAAGCAATTTATGTAACAATGTTCTTCCTGGTTAAAAGTACTAGACTACTTCAGTCAACAAGCAGCCTCACTACCATCCAGTTTACTCTGGAGAAGGTCACCAGTATCTCCAGCACTAGTATGGAGAGCAGATACCATTCATATCTTTGAGATGATTAAAACATTCATCTAACTAGGATATTAATGTATGAAGCAGAAAAAACAAACTCCGGTTTTATTAGAGGCACAATATACTAATGACAGGGAAATGGGATATAAAATGTTCTATAAAATTATATAGGAGAAAACAGAAAAAAACTATATGATGTCTTCTGTAATTTCTTCATGGACACTCAATCGTTAGAATCCAAGAAAACAAACTTGCTCCCAAGTTTTGTCAATCATAAAAAGAAGATTAATTTTAACATAAAATGATTTAATATAAATTGATGTATAGTATCGCTATACATACCCATATGATCAGTGTCTAGTGCATATTTATTAACAGCAACGTCAAAAGAAAAAAATGAGAAATATTTAATCAAACATCCACAAAATCTTTGCCCCGGGTCAAACAAATGCCATAAGTGGTAAGTACCAAGAAGATGTTTTTAAAATTAACTATTTTCAACAACACAATTGTAGTTTTATCCAAGAGTCTGTAGCCCTACTGAGTGGCTGCACCTTAGCCCTTAAGATGATCTGCATCTAAAAAGCAGTCTTATATCATCTATTTTGACGGAAGAAAAATTATGGCAAGTGTAATTAAAATATTTGATATGCATGGTTTTCCAGCAGAGTTGCCATCACAATCATGTTGTGCTTAGAGTAATATGAAAGTTAGTTTTCATACCTTGAGTACACACTTTCCGGAGGATAGAAGGAGGGCAATGTAATCTGAGGCATGCTGAGTGTATAAAACAGCTAGACAGCTAGCTTAAAAGTGGACCCAGATAAGCTATAACACAGCAGTTGCATATAAAGAATTGATAGTCACTCAACCATGTGAAGGCCTAAGCCATGATCTCATATTAAACTGTTTTAAAACCACCCATTATGTTCACACAAGTATAATTTTTAAATAATCTGTCACACATGTAATTCTTTAGAGGTTAAGTGAAATTAAGGAGATGAGTTTCAGGCTGGAGAACATTTTCTCTGACAAAGCCATTCATTCCTTTAAATCTGCCTCTCATGCCCAGAAGGACAGTGGGAGGGACTACCCAGATACCCTTCTAGGGAATATACTGGGATTTTATTCTACATTCCTAAAACTGAGTGGTACTTTTTGCTCTATCATTTCACATGTACTTCCTTCCTAACTCTCCTTTAAACCAGAACAATCATCTCCTTTGGGGAAAAAAAAAGATAATTCTTTTCCTTTAAATACGTGATGGGCAAATTCTCAATTTGTTTCAGGTCCCTTAGGGAGTCAAAAAAAGTAAACAACAAAAACACAGCACTTTAAAAAAAAAAAAAAAAACGACGCAGAAGACCTGAAGCCTGAATCCATCCGTCTTTCCCTCATTCTTCTTGGTATATTACCTGAGCATTTGCAACAAGGATGTCAAGAGGGAAACAGTCTCTACAGAGCTTTTTACTAATCAGAGGTGAGAGGAAGTTCATGTTACTTAAGGAAAGGGCAAAAGGGAAGAACTTTACGGGTGCGCTTAACACTTTGGTGGAAGCTGGATTTCAGAAAAGCCAAAACATTAAACTATAGACAAAGTTTAAAGAGTGCGTGGATTGGGTACAACTAGTGAAAAGGTTCGCAGGCAGGTAGGGAAACAGCCGGGGGCGGAGGGTAGGGAGGAAAAGTTTTAAATCTCCACCAGAGTCTAGTGATCTATTAACATGCATCCTCCACCCCAGGCTCTGCTCTTGCCCCCAGAGCAGCTAGCTGCAGGAAAGCAAGCAGCCCTATTTTTAAACGCTTAAACCTCTCCCTTGGACTTCAGAAGGCTTGAAATACTAGCGTTGTAAATAATGTTTCTCCCTAAACAAGTGAAAGCAAACTTGAATTCCCTAGCCAAGGCCCAGGAGAAAGGAAGGTAAAGGGACAAAAAAGTGATTTTAGCGTGAGAGCGAGGTGATGGGGTGGGGGGGTAGGAGGAAGGACTTACCGCAGCCTCTGCGGGCTGCCCCCAAGGACTCAGGGCCAGTAAGAACCAGCCGGCAGCCAGGCTGACTCCACGCAGTTTCATTCTTCTCCGGCTCCCGCAGCTCCTTCAGCACCCGCACGAAATCCCCGGCTTGCTCTGACCAATTGACATAATCTTGAGGGTTTATAGGGAGAGAGCTAGAGCCGGAGAGGGACAGCGAGGGTGTCCCAATTGTGCCGGTCGTCTTGGGTGAGGAGAAAGAAGCTTTTTAAGAGTGAAGAAAAAAAAAAAAGAAACGAAAAAAAAGCAGCAGCAGCAGCAGCAGTTATTCTTCCCTCCCCCCTCCCCTCCCCAAAGCCGGTCTCTCGGGAGCACTTTTCCCTTCTGTCCAGACTTGCAAACTTTTTCCTCGCGCAAGTCCCACAGATCTACTTTCCTGCCTCTCTTCCCCCGCACCGCCCCCTCCCCACCAGCACTGGGGAATTCGAGGATCACTCCGCCACTGCTTTAGACTGCACCAGCAACCTGCGAGGGAGTGACGCTCAGTTATTTGGAGGAGGGAAACTTCCAGACCAGTTGACTGTGCACCCTGAGTCCAACCGGGAAGCTTTTCTATTCGTTCACTTGCACCTTCCGTTGATACTTCTCTTTCCTGCCCAGTCCCACTCTCATTGGTGTGAGCACCAAAACCAATTACAAATAGACCTGAGATGGGACTATTTTTTTAGCGGATGGATCTCAGAGGAACGGCTCTTTTTTATTGTTAATGATTAGAAACAAATTTTTATCGCTGCTCCCAGGGCTGGTGGGGTTATTTGCCTTCCACCTGTTCGCAAGACAGAGTTTCTACATACAACGGAGAATGTGCAAATATTAGAAATATATAAATATATATATATAAAATTAGATATATGCTTAGAACTGGAGAATTAAGAAAATGAACATATGTGTATGTGTGTGAAGACTTATGTATGTTATATACCTATATGATTTGGGAGCGTTCAGTACATATTAGTAATTATTATGTGGTTGAATGTTATTGTAGTACAGTCATATCTTTTTATTTAGTTATGTTGAATGCCATAATTAATACACCTAATTGGAAATATTTACAACGAGTTAATAGCAGTTGAATTGACGTCTCCCAAATAAAATAGACCATTACTTTCATAATTCTGAGGTATAGTTTTTTTTTAAGCACCAAAAGGCCCAGAAAATACTTCATGTGACTCCTTGGAGGCTCTTTCAGGGATTTCCTAAAGAATTTTCCAGAACAGTTGTTACTTCAAACATTAGAATTTACCACTTTAGAATCTTTCAAGGCTTTGGACTTATTTCATAGGGGTCCACTTATCCTTAAATTCTACTCAGTTTAGAGTAGATTTGCAGCTCCAGAAATCACCACCACCCCAGGAGCTTAGTATACAGTCAGAATGAGTGTTGTGTACATTTGGGCAAGTGTACAAGAGCACTGTGGGGCCCATTTATCTATGTCTATGCCTTAATCTGTGTATGTGTAACAGTTAACAGTGGTTTAAGGAAGTGTATGATGCATAGTTGCTTACATCTCAGTGTATTGGTCTATGCATGAAGCTGTGGAGATGCGTGGGAACGTTCTGTGTAGAGGTGCCTGCAAGTGGGAAAGACGGCCGGCTGCCCAAGGTAGGGGGGATGATTGACAGCAGACAGCCCCGCCCCCTTCCCCTCCATTCCTTCCTCTCCTGGTGCATGGAACTATCTTTTGAGTGCGGCAAGTTGTAGCGAGCACCGCTGACCGTGTTTCCCTTTGAGGCACCTCTTATCTAGAAGCTGAGTTTAGTTTCTTCCGAAGTGAGCTACTTCGCCCCCTTACCCCATCCTCCTGAATAAGGAAACAGCCTCCAAGCATCAGCGGAGCCCGATGAACCGCGGCCGCGGAGCCGCTTAGCAGTCTCCCGGGACCCAGCTCCGGAGGAGCCGCAAGCATGCACCCTGGGTGAGCTGTTGCTGCCCCGAGTTCCCCTCCTCTTTCTTACTTTGGGCTACTTTGCCGGACTGGGACTATACTTATACTTCTGTCATTGCAGAGAAAGTGGGGACAGGCAGCAAAAAGGAGTCTGGGGGTCTATGGACAGACGCAGGACCCCGCAGCCTAGAGAGCCCATGTTATTCACCCTCCCTCTCGTTTCAGGTTGTGGCTGCTCCTGGTTACGTTGTGCCTGACCGAGGAACTGGCAGGAGCGGTGAGTCTCTTCTCCCGACCCCTTTCCGTCCTCCTCCTTTGACCCTCTTCCCATCCCACCTCTTGTGTTTGTGTTAGGGGATGACAGAGGATTGCACCAGGAATCGGAGTTCACATCACTCCCATTTCTATTGGGAGTTAATGGGGTTCTTAGAGAGGAATAGCACAGTGTCAGGCTAACGCCTTTGGAACTCAGGCATCTTTCTGTCCCAAAACTTTGTAAGGGGTTATGAATATAGAACTAGAAGATACAAGAGGCACGGATTTCTGAGCCTCTTCTGGGACGACTTAAGATGACTGACATCTGATGCCTTTCTCTGCATCAGTCTCCAAGGCAAAAGAAATGTAAATTTCCCTGGTCTACAAGAACATGAATTGGCACACAAGTTTGAACGTGGAAGGAGAACATAAGTAGTGAGACTTGAAAGTGCCGCTAATGTTATAGAAGTTAAACTTAAGTATTTTCTTGTGAGTCCTTTGACAGTAAGTACCAAGTGACAACATCTGGAGTCTTTAACCCCCTGAAATGCACTGATACCTCTGCTGATGTTCAGTTTCTGCTTGATGTTTCCTTTTACTGGTTTTCTGTGTCATCAGAAAGTTAAAAGTTAAAGTGATTAGAACAGGAAAAAAAATTCTAAAAGTTAACATTTCATAGGCTGTTTAGACATTATCCATAGAATCAGCTAGGGAATGCAGGCAAAGAAATTCCTGTAGACATTTGGTCAAGAAAAGTTTAATGGATCCCAGAAAGTAGAGAGACCTCCAATGGAATTACTAGGATAAGTTACCAAAGGTGGAGTGTGACCTGAATAATCAGAGATGCTGCAGTTTTCCAGGCTTACTAGCAACTTATGCCGGCAGAAATAAAGTTAACTGTTGAGTTCAAATATGAAGTTGTTCAACTGTTGAGTACTATTTCACTGCTTTATTAAAAAAAAACTCTTAATAGTAGCCAAAGTCATGTATGTACTATATTTGTGTATCTGTATATGTGTGTATTTGTGTGTATGTGTGTGCATATGTATATATATAATATAGGTGACAGATAAATATATATTCCAAATATTTACCTTGTAGGTTTTGACAATTTTCAACTGATTGGCTCTATTTTTAACACTTTAAATATTTAAAAATAGTATTTATAGAGCCATACTTAATTCAACCTAATAAAATTACCTAATACTTTTATGGGAAAATAATAGATTACTTTGTCTTGGTATATGACTTTAAGAAAATATCAGAATGAAGTGAAATGACTTCTATGAAAAGAAGATGATGCCAGAAAACTTGACTTTTAACATTTTGTGACCTCTTAACTCAGAATATCAGCTTTTATGTAAATAAATTCTTGACTTTGTAAGCAGGAGTATTAATCTAAGGTTCTACACACTTCCCGGTCTGATTCCTCTAGTATACAAGTTTAGTTCTGTGTTACTTTGAGGCTCAATACTACATTTATTGAAAATACCAGGTTTTGATTAGTTAACAATTTGTCCAGGAATCTTGCCACTTGTAAAAATGTCATGTTTGGGCAGAATCCCCTCCAGTAAAACCTTTATTTCCAACTCTGGCTGGTTGTATTCAGTGTACTTTCGGGAAGAGCATTGACAAACCTATAGCTGGAGTCTTCCCAAACACTGCATCCTATCACTTGATATCCTAAAAATTCACTAGAGGATGTTGCCTTCATTTCATAGATGTACTGAAGCATGGCTCCAAAATCAAGAACTGCATTGGTGTGTAGATTTTAAACTCTGTCCCATTGTTTTACAATGTTACCTGCTATGTCAGTGTGACTGACCCTCGTAAGATTAAAATAAACCTTGAGATGCACTGACAATACTTTATTTTTTTGCCTTATTTAAGTTTATAATTGCTTCCTTCCCTTGTTGTTTCCTTCTGCATAGTATCTTTGACATTGTAAAGCTAATTTTTAATTTTTGGAAAAATGGCAAAGAGAAAGAGGAGAATAACAGGGTAAGTTCTCAGAAGGTGACTTTTCTGACGGGAGCTTTTTCCTTTGTACTCTTTGTACTGGATTCTCATCTATATTGGCTGCTTCTCATCTTTTACTCTCGATTCCAATTTATCCTCCAGCTTTGTAATGTTTTTGACTTGTCAGATGATTTTGAACATTTGAATTCTCTGTACCTTTTTGACTTATATTAATGAAAAATGATTTATAAAGAGATTGACAGGAACTATGTTGTGCTTCACTATGAGAAAGTCTCTTCACTGGGAGGGTTACATTGCCAATAATGGAATGTTGGTGAGCATTTAAGATAGGGTCATTTAGGTGCTTTTGAGTTGTTTCTTTGTCAAAGTTTATAAAGCAGTGCTTTTGAGGGGATGGAAAGCTAAATGTTAAAAGCCAGGATTAAATAATGAGTTTTCATTAAATTTCTTTTAATAGAGTACTTATTTTCATTCATGTGAAAATTTTCACAATTTATCTGAATGAGATACAGCCTAAAATTTCAGGATATCCATAATCATTTGTTGGTCATTAAGTGCCTAAGGCCCAGCACACAAAGATTCATTTAATGTAGCCTCTAACACTGTAGGAGTTTCCTTTCTCAGATAATGGTGGTCATTATGTTCCTTGAAGGATAGAATATTTAATGATGAATTATTATCTGTATCATGGTAGAGAAGAGACTAGAAAGATCCATATCTCACCATAGGCCAACACGGTTAGGAGTTAAAATATTTCCCAAATTAGTCAGGGCCCTTCTGTTTTCTTCCCACTTTGCCCCAGATCTGCTTTCACAAAAGACTCTAATACAACCAAGCATATTTAAAAGTCAGAGCCTGGTGGGAGAGTTATTTGAGTGGGGAAGAAGGGGCAAAGGGGAGAAAACATCTATTATCCCCTCTGCGTGGAACACAGGTAAAGTGCCTTTAACCACATTCCAGTCAAGGTCTGATTGAAATACAAACTTTTCTGAAAGTTGTAACTTGCTCAGATTGGTCCTTTCCAATGTGATTTTCAGTCATAATCACAGTCGTCAGAGTATGAATGGGGTAAGATTTTTCAGAGATGGAGAAAATCCCTTCCTAATCTAAGGATCAAGAGAAGTATTTGTCTTGTTTGGGATGTCTCTAGGATTTCTTTCTTTTTTTTTTTAACAACTCTTGTGATATAATTTACATACCACAAATTTGCCCATTTTATGTATACAATTCAGTGATTTTTTTAGTAAATTTACCCAGTTGTACAACCATCACTATATCCAGGTTTAGAACATTTTCATCACCCCAATAAGATCCTTCATATCCACTTAGTTAATTCCTATTCCCACCCCCAGCCCTAGGCAAGCATGAATCTACTTTTCTATCTCTACAGATTTGTCTTTTCTAGACATTTCATATAAATAGAAGTATATAATGTATAATCTTTTATGTTTAGCATCTTTCACTGAGCATAGTATTTTTGAAGGTCATTCATATTGTAGCATGTAGCAGTACTTTACTCTTTTATTTTTAGTACTGGTATTGGTATTTAGCATTGGTATTCCATTATGGATATACCCCATTTTGTTTATGCATTCACCAGTTAATGGACATTTGGGCTCTTTCCACTTTTGGCTTTTATAAACAATGCTCCTATGAACATTAACATACAGATCTTTGTGTAGACATAAATTTTATTTCTCTTGACTAGATAAATTTACTGAGTTGTATGAAAACTTTATATTTAACCTTTTAAGAAACTGCAAAACTGTTCTCCAGAGTAGCTGTACCACCTCACATTCCCATCAGCAGTGTAGGAAAATTCCTGTTTCACTACATCTTTGTCAACACTTGTTATTGTCTGTCACTTTCATTATAACCATCCTGACGGATGTCGAGTGGTGTCCCATTGTGCTTTTAATTTGTGTTTTCCTAATGATTAACCATGTTAAACATCTCTTCAAGTGCTTGTTGGCCATTTGTATATCTTTTTTGGAGAAATGTCTAGCCAAATCTTTTGCCCATTTAAAAATTGGATTGTCCTCTTACTGTTGCATTGTAAGAGTTCTTTGTGTATTCTAGATACGAGTTTTTTTTTTTACCATATATACAATTCACAAATATTTTCTCCCAGACCGTGGCTTATCTTTTCATTTTCTTAATATGAATTATTAAAGTAGTCTTTTGCTTTACCTACTAGCAAATATCCAATATCGGCTAGCTATGACTAATTGCGATATATAACATACATATGTGTGTATGTATGGACATAGAATATCTATCTTGGGATGACTAGGGATACTGATATATATGTATGAGTACCTCATCAAGTGAACCATCAAATAACTACATATATAAGTAACGCAATAGATGATAATGTAGTTACACTATGGACAGGTCAAAAGAAACATTTTAATGTAGTAAAAAGAGGAAATAGATACTGTTTAATGTGTTACTAAAGAAGAAGATAGATATATTACTATATCACAAATTTGTTTTATTATATATATTGATGATTGTATTTCAATATAATTGGTTTCTATTGTGATCTCATGTATTTTATTGAATATGTTTAAAAATAGTATTCTGAAAAAGAGTCCATAGGCTTCACCAGACTGCCAAAGTAATCTATGACATTGAAAAAGAACCCTCTAGTTATGCAATTGGCTTTTACAGTAAACAAATTGTCACCATCTAACGCTTCTTCAGGTGTTAGGGCATTTGTATTGACTACAAGTGCCAACAGTCTTCTAGATTTTAGGCATAGTATGGAGTCTCCAGTAAACATGCCCCGATTTTCTGTAAGATCATAGATAGTCAAGGCAGATCACAGGAGCAAAGTATGCTGTTCCCCTAATTACTTCATTAATATAATAATGAAACAAATAGATTGACTTTAATTATCAATATACATTGGTTTTTGCTTGCCTCAATTATAAGCATAATTCCATAATTTCACTAACATGTTTGGAATATAGATTTGTCCTATCTTGTGCAGATGATAAGACATACACACATATAGAAAAACATTAGGAAAGCACCATGCTGTATTAAATTACCAAGTCCTTTTAAGCTGACTAAATGTCCTAATGAAGCAGATCGTAAGGCTCTAACTTGTTTTAAAGTCTAACTAAATATAAATAGAAGACGTGAGAAGCATGCCCAAGGGGAAAAAGTGATGGGAAATTAGCTAAGAACAATTATCCACTCTCTTACCATCTGGAATTTATCCCTCTTCTAGGGTTTTTTTTCCCTCTATAAACAATATTGAAGTCTCCACCATTATGAAAACAAATAAAATTTTAAAAACCATGGCTTCATTTTCCTCTGTAACTCTAACCACCTCAATCACATTACGACCAAATTCCTGGTCATTGTCTACTCTTCTTCAACAACCATTTACCCTTTAGCCTATTACAGTCTAGACTGAAGCTATTCCACCAAAATTGCCCTCTTTCAAGTTACTAAGGGATACCTAATGCCAAGCCCAGTGGTTTCATTGCAATCCCCATTCTATCTGACATCTTTACAGTAGTGTTTGGCATTTTCCAATCATTCTGAAAAATGATCTCATTGTTTCTCTTTACACTTCTCTGATATTTTAATTTCATTCATTCAAAATTTATTCATTGAGCAACCACTGTATTCTAAATAATATGCCTGGTTCTGGTGACACGGTGGTGAACAAGTCAGGCATGATCTTTGCTTTCATGGAACTTACCATCTTCATCACTCACTGGTCATAAAATGGTGGTTTTGCTCTGCATTTTATGTTTTGCCTTCTTCTTGCCTCAACAATTTTAACTATGCCTCCCATACATTGATGACTATCAAATTTATATTCCCAGCCCAGATGTCTCTTTTTAGCTCCAAACCTTTATTTCCAATTACCTACTAATCCCTTGCATTTTATCTCAATTAGTTGATACCTACAAAGCATTTAAAATGGTGCCTAGAGCTTAGTATAAGCACTCAACCAGTGCCAACTATTGTGTTGTATTGCCCCAAAACACAGTGTATCCAAACATGAAAATATTTTCTAGTCCTTCCCATGACACTCCAACATGCTATCATTTTTATCATTATTAAAGTCATCACCATCCACTCAGTCTCAAGCAAGAAACTATAGAATCAGACACCCACTCTCATAATCTCCATCTTCACCAACTTCCATTAGTTTTACCAAAAATCTGCAGAATCTAGTTTTCTACTCATATTCTCACGGTTCCAAATATCATCATCATATATAAATAATCTCTTAACAGTTTTCCTACCTCCTGACTCCATTCTAATCTCTACACTGCCACCAGAGTTATTTTACTAACAACAAATCTAATTATATTATCACCTGATTTAAAAGTTTTGTTGGTTTCTTGTTTCTTCCAGGATTAAAATACATACTATTTGGCCTAAGACATGGAAGGGCCTTCAGTATCTGGCCCTGGCTACCATTCCAGCCTCATGTCTGAGTGTGTTTTTCCTGCCACCTCTCCCTCTCAAATTCAAAGTGTATATTACACTTCCTTCAGACTGAATGTCTCTCCATTCCCAAACCACTTTATGTTCTTTCACATTTATTTGCATATGCCATCCCCTCTATCTGGGATGTCTTTCTCCACCATTTATACCTTTTCTACCTAGTAAACTCCTACTCAATCTTTAATACCCAGATAAAATGTCATTTCTTCTATGAAGCTGCCCCAGACCTCTTTGGAAAGAATTTACTCTTTCTCTTTGGGCCCCCTTTGGTGGCACCTACCACACAGTTTTGAAATTCCTCTGCTTATATGTCATGTTGCCCTCTTCAAACTTATACTTACAATGTCCAGGATACCGCCAAACATATAGTAGGTGATTGATAGGTGACGTTCAAGTGAGTAAACAGATCTACTCCTAATGGCCTGTAGCAACTGCCTTTTCCTTATCTGTCTTAAGAATTACAAATGTTATTTCTAATAACAATGGCTTTGATGGAAAAAATAACAAACTCGTTCAATGGTATAATGTTTAAGAAAATGAACTCTGGAATCAGACTTACGTTTGAGTGCTGCCTCAGCCCTCTTTGTGACTTAGGATGAGTTATTTTTCCTTTGTGAGTCTCACTTTTCTCATCAGTAAAAAAGGGATAATGACATCTTCCTTCTGAAAGTGTTGGGTGATTAGAAGAGATAAAGTGTGTGCAGTTACCATTCACAAGGTAGTTGCTAAGTCCCCACTCTATCCCCCAACAAGTATTCTCTATTTCTTTTAATGTGGAGGGAAAATTAAAAAGTATTTCCCAATTTTGACAAGAGATATATAAGATGGGAAAAGGGGAGGTGTCAGAGAAGACTCTCATTTTGTAGATTGTATGTCTGGAAGAATAGTCATGTTTCTCAGTTGTCCCCCTTGTCTCTTTTTCCCTTTTCTACGGCTTTAATAATGACATATAATTACTAGAGCTTTAAATTTACAAAGCACTTTCTCAACATTATTTTATTAGCTGCTCAAGACTACCCTGTAAAATATATGGGGCAACTCTTCTCAGCTCAGAGAGATTAGCTGATTTATCCAAGACCACTAAACCAGCCAATGGCAGAATTTGGGTTAAACCCACCATACTGTGCTGTCTCTAATTCAGGCATTTTATCATCTCTTATCTGAACTCCTACAACAGACATAACCGTTCTTCTGGTTTCAGTCTTCCCCTGCCTCCCACCCCCTCTCCTGATATCCGTCCTCTCTGCAAGCAAAGGGCCTATTCTAAACCACAAATATGATCATGCCACTCCAAGCTCCCTGTACCCATCATCATCTGGCCCTGCCTACCCATCCAACCCCGTCTCCTGTTACTGTTCTCATACCAGCATTTGGACCCACAGTATGCTTTTGGTGTTGGCTCGATGTGCCATGCAGAGTCACTCCTACTTCTCCTGCTGTTTGAAACACCTTTCTTTTCTCATCCCCTGCATTCCTCCTATCTCTGCAGATGGACATATAATTCTTCCCCTAAGGCCCACTTAATATTTTTCTGAAGTCTCCCCTTCATTCTGTCCTTTTGTCTCTCCATCTATTTTTCCTTCTTTCCTTCCTTTAATGAATATTTATTTAGTGCCTTCTATGTGCCAAGCCCCTGTTGTTTGAAGGACCATGGCAAGTACTAAGCCAATGTGGCTGGAGCATGGGGAGTGTGAAGTGGAGGGTGGGAGGCAGAGCACTGTGGGAGATGAGGCAGGAGGAAAAGGAAAGGGCCACACCTGCCCTGCACTTTTATTCGCTTCCTGACTCCTTAGAGCATTTACCTAATGCCTGTGCTAAAGTGTATTTCTCCAGGTGGAGTGTGATGGGCATCCTAGTTATTTCTGGCTACCTACTCTGCCCGGCACTGGCAAACCCTTTATGCATGGAAGGCTCACTCCTGTGGCCCACAGCCACCCCTTCTGGATTTATAAAATTTAGACAAGCCATGAAGTATGTATCTTTTCTCACATGGTTCCATGTTTTAAGTCTGGAGGTCTGTTTCCTGATTTTTTTTTCCTTAATGGATTATAGTGCAGTTAAAAAATAAAGAGCTCCATATTTGGAACCAAATGTTCCTAGGTTCAAATACAGCCTCCGTCATTAATTATAGCCTTAGTTATTAAATCACTAAATATATTATTAGCTATAAAATTATTACTATTGTTGTTATGTCACTCACTGTGATTGTCTCTGTACAAAAATATGGGTTATGAGCCCATCTAGGGAATATTTTACAGAGAATTGCTTAATTATGTGTTGAATTTGTATTTCAAGCTTCCTAAAGAGAGGAAAGGAGTTAGAATTGTTATGCTTGTTCCAGTTTCCCCAAAGCCTCTTCTACTTCTGCTGCCTTAGGTTTGTTACCTCCTGTGGAAGCCAGGGTCCCAATGAAAGATTATGTCTGAAGACACCTCTTCAGGCATCTTTGAAATCCCGGTTCCCCTTAGTCTAACTACAATAGGGCTAGTTTGCCGCTATCTCTCCTTGCTTTTACTGAGGGGGAGTTGGTACTCTTCAGTGGAAAATTCCCTGGCCCTAAAGCTCTGTAACAGCATTTACCTCGGAGAGACCAGGCTTTCCCAGAAACGTCTAAGACTTCTGGCCAAGAGGCTGAATTGGTCCTTTGGGAGACAGATTTTCTCTGACGGAGGGAATGAACATTAAGTGGAATTTCTCCTTTGCTCTGTAAAGCTTTGAGTGACCATTTTTCCTCACCCAGAGGGAAGAGGGTTGGCAGAGAAAATCTAAAATGCCTAGAATCTCTAAATTCTGTTTGTGAGCGTAGCAGATCCCTTGAAGATGAGGATCAACTGTGGATTTGTAAGATTTATGTGACCTTGCCTTGGTGATAAGATTAAGTTGCATAGATACTTACCAGCACCTAGAATGCAACTGGATGTTGAGAGCATGTGCATAGATAACAATATTGGTGCTGGTGTTGATAATGATGAAGAAGAATAAAAAGAATTATTAGAGCACTTTTCAAAATTCATAGCAGTAGACCCTTTCCCCACCTGAAACAAAATATCATATGACCACTATAAAAACCAAACCAAAGTACTAATAAGTCAACATTTTTAACATTTATTTATTTGCAAACTGATTGAGAAGGAAGAGACTAAAAAGAACCATGAAATCTGAAATTGACAGCTATGGTAGTCATAGTCTCCAGTTTATTTCTGTGCAGAGAAAATTCTGATGTACTCAAATAAGTAGTGTTTTTTTTTATTAATAGTTTGTCTTGTCATCTCAGGATACTCCTCAGTTAAACAGACATAGCAAGAAAATCCCTCTTTCCAGGTCTACATACACTACTCTCCCTCTCTTCTCACTTGCATTCTCTTTCTTTCTCACATGCACACATAAATACACATTGTTACCTTGGCAGCACACATTAGCATAATCAGTGATGGTTTCTGATGTGCTCATGTTTGGTATGTAAACCATCTGAATGGTTCATGTGGTGGTTTAAAATAGCTTAAAATATGTTTTTAAATGAAACTAAAATCAGATGTTTTGAAACTGTGGAGATACTTCCACTATTTAAAAACACCAGATTATGTGATAATCCAACATTAAACTTCATAGGACATAATGAAGTGTAATAGAAGGTGAAAGAAGGAAAAAAGAAGGAAGAAGTAAGGATAGAAAAAAGGAAGAGGTCAGTATGGATTGTAGTTAGAGAAATCTTCAAGAAGTAGAATTTGTGCTGGGCCTTAACGGACTAGTGGAAAATGAGTGATAAATGCAGAGACTGCATATCCTAGATTTTCCAGGACATCCTTGATTTCAACTTTTCTTATCTAGATCTCTATAAATATACTTGTATTTGTCAGGACAGATGATTTATCTTTGATTTAAAAATGTAGTCTGAGGAAACCATAAACAAAACGAAAAGACAACCTACGGACTGGGAGAAAATATTTGCAAATGATGCGACTGACAAGGACTTAATTTTCCAGAATATACAAACAGCTCATACAACTCAATAATAAAAAAGCAAACAACCCAATCAAAAATGCACAGAAGGCCTAAGTAGACATTTCTCCAAGGAAGACATACATATGGCCAACAGGCACATGAAAAGATGCTCAGTATCACTAATTACCAGAGAAATGCAAGTCAAAACTACGATGAGGTATCACCTCACACCAGTCAGAATGGCCATCATTAAAAAGTCCATAGAGTGGAGGTATAGCTCAGTGGTAATGAGCGTGCTTAGCATGTGTGATGTCATGGGTTCAATCCCCAGTACCTCCATTAAAATAAAAATAAATAGATAAACAAACAAACACCTAATTACTCCCCCCCCAAAAAAAAACACACAAGAAAAATGCCCATAAGCAATAAATACTGCAGAGGGTGTGGAGAAAAGGGAACCCTCGTACACTGTTAGTGGGAATGTAAACTGGTACAGCCACTATGGAAAACAGTATGGAGATTCCTTAAAAAACTAAAAATAGACTTACCATATGATCCACCAATCCCACTCCTGGGTATATGTCTAGAGGAAACGCTAATTCAAAAAAATACATATATCCCAATGTTCATAGCAGCACTATTTACGGTAGTCAAGACATGGAAGCAAACTAAATGTCCACTGACACAGGATTGGATAAAGAAGATGTGTATACAGATACAATAGGATACTACTCAGCCATAAAAAAGAATAAAATAATGCCATTTGCAGCAACATGGATGGACATGGAGATTGTCATATTAAGTGAAGTAGGTCAGACAGAAAGACAAATATCATATGATATCACTTATATGTGGAATCTAAAAAATAATACAAATGAACTTATTTACAAAACAGTAATAGACTCACGGACATAGAAAACAAACTTATGGTTACCAAAGGGGAAAGTGGGGAGGGATACATTAAGAGTTTAAGGATTATCAGATACAAACTACTATATATAAAATAGATAAAAACAAGGTCTTACTGTATAGCACAGGAAACTATATTCAATACCTTGTAATAGCCTATAATGAAAAAGAATATGTAAAAGAATATATTGTATATATATGTATAACTGAATCACTATGGTGTACACCAGAAACTAACACAACGTTTTAAATCAACTGTACTTCAGTTTTTAAAAATGTAGTCCTATTAAATATCAGAGAGAGAAGCTGACCAGAGCAGAAGCAGAAGCATGGAGGCAGTATCAGTGTGCAGTGTGTCTGAGGAAATTAGAAAAAGGCACATTTTCCAAAAAAAAAAAAGAAAGAAAGAGAGAAAGAAAATGGAACATTTTCCTCTAGGCAGTCAGAGCTCCCTGCCAAGCCTCACTCCTTGGTAAGCAGCAAGCAGTCTGGATTTCAGCTCCCACTTGCCACCTCAGTCAAGTTTCCTTTTGCAGTGAACCCTGTGAACAGTCTTACACTACAGTCCTAGCAAGAATGAATGTGATCGAATAGAGGGTAGTGAGGAGAGCTACCTGGCTAAAGCACAGGAGTAGAGGGAATGACTGTGGACAGCTGGAGCAGGGTTAGGTTATGGAGGTCTTAAAAGCCAGGCAGAGAAGAGTTTGGCTCTAAAATGCTGTACTATTTGAGGGAAATACTGACGTGATCAGGGTCGTCTTTTGCCCACTCTTCTCATGTCAGACAATTGCCCATATGTATAACTCCCTGTATGCTCTATCTCCAACATGAATACACATGCCAAGGGTCTGCTCTGTTTATTTTTATTTCTTTTTTTTATTTTTATTATAAAGATGAACACTCTAGCTTTAACCACAGTCTTTGTCTTTACTTTCTTCCCTTCTATATATTATCCTAAATCAGTGCTTTTATCCTTCCCTTGCTCAAGAAGTTGTAATATCACCCAGATGCCTGCTCCATTAAAATATTGTATTTCTCCCACCCACCCACCCTCCAAAATCTCTCCCTATGGGACTGCTGGAAAAATTGAAGCCACGATGGTCAAGTTGCAAGAGATCTGTAGCTTTCTCTGGTTCAATGTCCAGCACCTGTTTTGAGCCCTCAGCCTGATCTCTCCCATCTTGAGGCCCCACTTAAGGGTCCCACTCTCCCTAACGGCTGTGATAGCCAAAGGTGCTGAGAGACATGGCTGCTCCTTTGTCCACTGACTCCCAGTTTATATTTTCCCTGTCAGACTGTAAGTCAGGGAGGAAAAGAGCGTTCTGACATAAAACATTGTACTTTAGAGCCAAATTGACAGCAGTTCCTTACCCTATTTTGAAGGCTCTCTCTATGCATTTCTGTGTGGACTTTCCTCTGTAAGATTGATATGCCCCTGTGCATACCTGTGAGAGGATGTGTTTGTGTGAGAATTTTTGTTTGTCAATTTTTTTTTCTTTTCAGTGGTGTGTCTTTTACTGTCTTTTTTGAAAATTTTGAAACCATCTCAAAATTACAGAGTATTTTCAAGTATGTTACAAATTTTTTTTCTTTAACCATTTGAGAGTCAGTTGCCAATCTCATCCCACATCACTCCCAAATACTTTAGTGTGCATTTCCTACAGAGAAAGTCTGTTACATAATCATTTTTCTCTTTAAAAATTATTATGAAATATTTTCAGCAATGGGAGTGTTTGATATATATATAATTTATAAAATAATATAATGAACGTATATAATAATGTAATAAACATAATATAATGAATATATGAGCATCACCCAACTTAGGAAATAAAATTCTGTTGAAACCACCTGTGTGTCACTCTCAGCCTCCCCTCAACCATCTTGAAATTGGTATATCTCCTTCATTCCTAAGGTGGAGTTTCCAAATGGGTTTCAGGTGGGTCTAGAAGTACCCTAAATTGTATGTAAAATTAGATATGCACGTGTACTTTTCTGGGGAACAGGTCCATAGCTTTGATGAGATTTATGTGCATAAAAGCAAGTTGCGTGTAAAGTACCAGATTTCATGAAAAAATAGTCTACAGTTAGCACATATCCCTTTCGGTCACTCATTTATTGCTTAGCTCTTTGTATTTTGGCTTTCTCCCCAACCAATTCACTGAGATTAATTTATTAAAAGTCACTTCCTCATCACCAAATTCAGCTGCTGCTTCTCGGTCCTTATCCTCTTTGAACTACCAGTAGCATCTTACCCTTGACTCACTTCTCCTTCTAGACTCTTTCCCTCGCCTTGGCTTCTGCACTCTCTTGACATTCTTCAACCTCCTCATTTGAAAAAATATAATACCTCCCTCATATGGTGATGAGGGGTAGCTATAATGTTCATAAAGTGCCTGATTGTTGCATGTGCTCAACAAATTGTAGCTATTATTGGCAGTTAATTTTCATGTATCTGTGTTGCATTTCATCATCCCCCAGCCCCCTATTTAAAGTGTTGTGAATGGACAGAGGTCATGCCAAGAAGACAGCCTGCAGTTACTGCAGCCTCAGCTTCCTGCAGTGCTACTCATTAGCCCAGTAGTAGCCTTATACCTATTAACATTTCCTGTTAGGGCAGAATTAGTGATCCTGAGTCTTTAGGAGAAAATAATTTAGAAGTTGAGTTAGACTTAAATTACATAGGGATATATTTTTAAATTTCACTCCCCAAAGTTTGTAACACTACTCTCAGCCTGGTCACCTTTAAGAACTGCAGATGGTGAAAAGGTAATTCTCCTTTCCTTGTTTGTTTAGCTTTTTGCCCACTCTGCTACTAAATAGACTGACAAATGTAGGTGCCAACTCTATTACGAAGGATACCTGCTGGCTTCAAACTGGCCTACGGCCAGTTATCCTGGACAGGCCATTGAGGAGCCTTATGACTTTCAGTCACTATTTACTTGGAACAGAATGAGAGGAAGGATTTATATCAAGTTACCAGTCCCCTGAGTCTGCCCTGTCCTGAGCTGTCCTCTTTATTTTTCACATCCTCTATTAGCTGCCAGTAACAGTGACATACTTTTGTTCATATGCATAATAGAAGCTTGTAGTATTTGAGGGCCAAGCCTCTGAAAGGCACCAAAGCTCTTACCCAGGTTTGTCAGCTGCAAGAAAAGCAGCCAAGTTATCTTTGCCCTCTGTTAGGTAGAATGCTTGACCTCATAACTGCCGTCCTTTGCTCATAATCGGATAGGTTACACTGCTATAACAAACGACTCCTGGCATCTCAGTGGCTTAAAATAAAAAATGTTTATTTTTTGTTTACATTGCATGTTCATCATGGATTATCTCAGGGACATTATGGGGTCCTCAATCTAGGACTATCTGGAACACTACTATGTTGTGGCAGAGGGAAAGAGTTCTGGAGGTCTCACACTGTACTACCAAAAAATCTTATTTTCTGTATGTGACACAGGTCACTTGTTTCATATACCATTGGTCAGCCTTGATCAGACACAAGTCGGAGGCCAGTATAATCCTACCATGTGCCCTGAAGGTGGAGAGCTAGAAATATTCAGTCACACTGTTACTTAATGTTCCCTGTGAAAAGATATCCTTGGTCTCTCTAGTCCTATCCCTTTCTCTGGGACATCTTGCTAAGTCACTTCCCTTCAGTTTTGCTCATTCTTGTTTACTTGCTTCTGAAAAAATTGAGCTACTTCATATTAGTTTGGTAATTATTGTGCCTTCCAAGTAATTATTGTACCAATAATTTTTTGGTAATTATTATGTGTAGGATGTGTTGTTCAGTGCAAGGGTTTTTGCCACCTTGATTTGAATTTCTTCTTCCTCTTTGGTGTTCCCGCAGTTGTATGCTGCTGATATACAGAGGTATTAGCTTGGAATAGTTTTGTTTCAATAAAATAATCTCTCTTGGACTCTTCCTCACCTCCTTCTGTTTACAGTTATACCACAATAGCTATAATTCTGTGATCCTCTGGCCATAAAAGTGGGATTAAATGACTTGCCCAAAGGTGTGTAGTTAGTTGGTATTAGAGGAGCCTGAACTAGAACTCAGGTTTTCTGACTCAGAGTCTTGTTTTCTTTTTATTACACCAGGCCCTATTATAAAGAAAGTTGTATAACTGGCAGCTCTGTAATTTACTACCAGAGATGACTAGTAAAAACAGAATCTAGTCTTTAATCTTCAACAGAAGGAATTTTCCATTTAAATATCTCCTTTTGAGTATTTCAACAAATTCCATGTCATAAAATCAGATTCCTGGGATTCCAATGCCAACAAATTTGTGTTCTTTCTTGAAGCAAACAAACAACTGACCCTGAATGGGTCAATGACATGATCCTGACTATCTGTAAGACTCAAACAACAAAGGACTTTCACCTTTTCTCAGTCTAGAATAAGACATGGTATGCATTGTATTATTGCGGGCTTGTTTCTCACTAGTATTTAGAATGTGAGACAACGTTCAAGGCTTAAATTTAAAAAGAGTATCAAGAGCCTAGTGAAAGTATTTCTATCCAAGCTATGTCAACTGTCTCAATTTGGAGTTCGTTTTTGTGTGAACTGCTGTGGGCTCTTCTCAGGTGTAGTTAACTATAAAGCTCTTCAATGGGGCTTCTTTAAAAAAATTTTTTTTAGTTGAAGTATAGTCAGTTTACAATGTTGTGCCAATTTCTGGTGTACAGCATCATGTTTCAGTCATACATATACATATATGTGTTCCTTTTCATATTCTTTTTCATTATAGGTTACTACAAGATATTGAGTATAGTTCCCTGTGTGATACAGAGGAAACTTGCTATTTATCTATTTTATATATACTAGTCATATCTGCAAATCTCGAACTCCCAATTTACCCCTTCCCACCTCCTTTCCCCACTGGTAACCATAAGTTTATTCTCTATGTCTGTGAGTGTTTCTGTTTTGTAAGTAAGTTCATTTGTATCTTTCTTTTTTTTTTTTTAGATTCTACATATAAGTGACATCATATGGTATTTTTCTTTTTCTTTCTGGCTTACTTCACTTAGAATGACGATCTCCAAATCTTCAATGGTGCTTCTTGTGTTAACCAAATTTACTATTGATAATGGCTTAAGAAAGGCTCTAGCCAATGAAAAATCACTAAAAATCATAGACAGTAAAGGAGGCATCTCTAATACAAAAACAAGTCTTAACACACAGGCATAGAATTCTTTTTTTTAACGTTTTTTATTGAGTTATAATCATTTTGCAATGTTGTGCAGGCACAGAATTATTGTTAAAATATCAACCGAGTATGACATGGGTGGTCCAGAGTACAAGTGGGTAACACAAACCTCTGCCCAGGCTTCATAGAGGACTACACCATTGAGTTTTTCTATACATTCAATAATATAAATTGTAGGTTAGAAAGAAGGAACCTTTTTGAAGAATGCCACATAGAACCCATTAGGACAATATTCTGGATTGTTCCAATACTTTGTTTTCTGGCATCAGGTGATCTTGATTACCCTTCTGACACTAAAACCCAGCATTATTGCCATATCTAGAAGCACAAGGCTAGATATCTGAGGACACTGGCCATTAGTGCAAAGTCAAAGCCAATTTCACTTATGTTATATCTGTGGTGATAGAATATCTCCCATAACATCTTCTCACAGAGTTCTTTGCCATAGTCATTTAGCTACCAGAGCAATGTTTCTCCTCATGGAAAATTTAAGACATGAACAAAGCGGAGGGAACAGTATCATAGGACCCCACGTTCCTATCTCCCAGCTTCAACAATTATCAAATTGTGGCCAACCTGCTATGACATCTTTATGAGGATTATCATAATCATTTGCATTTCATGGGCAATGAACTGCTTTTTAATTGCCTTTCCAGTTTTTGTGGCAACTGTAAGTATAAATATTAGGCTTTTACCTAAAGAGAGAGAATTTATTCATGTCACTGGAAAATAGTATTCAAAATGTTCATGGCCCTAGAATAGCTCAACTACAGATGTTATCAAGCAATTTCCCAAGAAATTCTTAGTCAAGGGAACCAACATCCTTCTGTTAGGATCTATCCATTATATCAAATCACTTAAAAGCTGGTAAAGTACCACTGCTTCTCATATTGTGGTCTATGAACCTTTGGGTATGAGCAAATGTATTCTCGGGGATCTACAAGTTCTTAAGATTAAGAAACATTCTTCCAATATCAACCCGGTAATCATCCTTCTGACTGTTCACTCTTGTACTCATGCTGAATTCTTTTACCAGTACTTATCTTTTAAAATGTCAATGCGTTATCCGAAGGCATTTTTATAAATTAAGATTTCATTTTCTTATGTCAATGTTTCTCAAATAGATCCATAAATCCGTTCTAGAGTTCCTAGGAGTTCTGAAAGATGAGACATACCACTCCAAGGGAAAAATATAGGAAAGTCTGAGAGTTTTAGCAAATAAGTTGCCATTGGAAAAATACGTAAGTCCTGAGGGTTACACGAATTGTTCCCTCAGTGAATAGAATGTGGACATTTTGGTGGAATAGAAAGCTTTCTGAAGAACATAAAGTTGAACAGTTAGTAGTGGAAAATAACATTATAAAGGTATACTGGAACTGGATTATTTAAGTTAAAACATAATATCTTACTGTAAGGTTAAGGAATCTGCACTTTTCTATTTTCTGTCAATGTGATACTGTTTTATGTGAGGTTGGGAATTTTGCTTTCTGTAAATATGGGTTCTGTAAACTTGGGAAGCTCAGTTGGAGAATATTTTGGAAGTCATTTGCTACTCTGCCTGTCTCCAAATCTAGGTAGGATTCTATACTGGATTTTAATATTATATAAGTAAAACAATATTCTCTGTATGTTCATTCCATTAATAAGCATTGAAATTGAAAACAATGAAGGTTTTATTTTAATATATTATATTTTAATATTATACCTATGTTATGTGGAAAAATAATCTGCTAGGGGGAGGACTCCCCTCTGCTGAAATACTGGTTACTTAGTGGAGGAGTCTAAGCAGGCTTTGGGATGAAAAACTTCCTAGTGCTTTCATTTCTCACTGCAGAGCTCTGAAAGCCAGACCATAGCTTAAACTATTGTATTAAATTAATGCATGCTACTACTAATAATACAATAACAGTAGCAAAAAAAGGTAATAATACCATGTGCCAGTCCTTGTACTAAGAATCTTATTTACATTTTTATTTCATCCTCACAAGAACCCAAGACAGTAGGGTGCTAGGACCTTCCTTCCTTGTTTGCTTGGGGTGCTGTTGATATCAGGTAGTGTACTTTGGTGGAAGTCCCTAGACCTCTTCTGTTTATATTTCATATGTACAGTTTCTCCATCTTGTAGTGGATTGTGTCGACAGAAAAAAATGCACAACCTTAAAGCTGAGAATTATGTTTCATTTGGCGGAATTTCTGAGGACCCAAGCCCGAAAACAGACAGCCTTTTAAATAACTCTCAGGGTCTGCTCCAAAGAGGTAAGGGAGGACCCAAGGTGCAGAGGAGTTTTGCAACAAAAACCAGATAGTTGAACATCAGAATAGTGCTGTTGATGAAAGAAAACCAGACATCTCAAGTTAATGAATTTAGTGCTTTTCTAGGTATGGGAAGAGACAAGAGTCTGAGCTCATTGAATACTTTCTTTTGATATGCACCTTACCTATCTAGGGCCTGTATCCTGTTCTTTCCCATCCTGAGTCCCCTCGGGGCCGTACCACTGGGAGTGGCTGCAGTGGCTGAGAGCTTGGCAGCAGGCAGTCCCTTTGTCTCCATTCTGAGTTCCCTCAGGGCTCACCTTCATGCCAGTGGTAGTGGCTGATGGCTTGATGGCCTCCACATCCTTTGTTTGCTGATATGGCAGGCAGTTGCTATTGCTATAACACTTACTCTCATATCCCAGGATGAGTATTTCATCAGCATCTAATATTTGCATGCAATTAACAAAACCTCTTTTATGTGTACTATCTCACTTGATCCTAGCAGGAACACTAAGAAATAGGAAAGGAAAATATTATAGAGTATTATACTCATTTGGGATGAAAAAATGGAGGCTCAGATACTTCTTACTTGCTCAAGGTACAAAACGTCTTCAAATCACCTTCAGCAGAGGTGCTACTGTTATATTCAATCTTGACTCCTCTTGAACTGTTGAAAGTATATTCATCTTCATCTTTTTTCTTTTTTCTGCTTAAGAGGGAGACAAACTAATCTTTATCTATTATATTTTTCACCTAACATGATGTCAGGCATACAACAGGCACTTAATAAATGCCTCTTGACTTGGAATGTTAGTTTTATATTTAAATGGAGGAAATAAAATAAAAATTAAGAAAATAAAATAAATTTTAGATAGGTCTTGCCATTTGTATGTGGCTGTTCAT
Organism: Camelus bactrianus; assembly: GCF_048773025.1. Taxonomy (NCBI): domain Eukaryota; kingdom Metazoa; phylum Chordata; class Mammalia; order Artiodactyla; family Camelidae; genus Camelus; species Camelus bactrianus. The sequence continues at coordinate 83,644,972 of NC_133575.1, forward strand.
TAAGTTATCTTAGTCTTTTGAACTTTCCTAGGAACTTCCTGCTACAGAAGGGCTCCAAATGTTTTACCAGCCATTTATCACATACTGTCTAAAATTAGACTATTATACATCCATTCTTTTGGCCACTGATACTCCTAGATGTTATCCTTCAGTACATGTATCACTAGAAAGTACAAGTCGTTTACATATTAGTGCGAAATATTTTTTTTAATCTTTGCTGAGGGTTTGGCCAGGGTGGTTTTGAAAGAGGCAAAGATCATTTTGGAGCATGGATTACTCCTAGGGAGAATTTTGAAGGAGTGTACTAATAAATTATTTATTATCTACTATCACAACAATGACTAGCACTTGTTAAGAATAACTATGTGCCAGACTCTGTGCTTTCATTACTGTTATTATCCCTTTTTACAAGTGAGATACCTCAGACTCCGACAAGTCAGCTAACTTACCTAGGGTCACAAGGCAAGCAAGTGACAGAACTGGGATTTAAATCAAGGCCTGACTAAACCCAAATCTCCAGTTCTTACCCATTGCCCTGCACTGCCTAACCAGTGGGAGTAAGGAAAGGAAGGGAAGAAACATGAAAAAGACTGTATAAATGGTTGCTAGGAAGATACCCAAGCCAAACATTTACTTACGTCACAGTGGAGACTACAAAACTGTGAGATCAAGTCCTGTGAACAGGTGTTTTGGCCCAGATTCCCTCTAGGGACTCACTTCCCTTTCATTCAGCATTACTGGCTACTTTGCCTTTACTCAGTGCTTATTTGCTTACTCTCTTTGTTCTTCATTGTTGTTTCTCAAGTGGAGCCTGATCAATATAGTCATATTTTTATATAAATCTTATCTCCAATGTGCAGCTCAAAATGTGTTACTTCTGAATTCTGGTCATGCAAGGCTACTAGGAACAATGAATAATATGCAACGAGAGTTGCTTTATGGAAAGGTTAATCATTCTTCCAGAGTGAACTTTAAACAACTCGTTCTAACAGGCTGGGATGATAAATAATAATAATGACATTACCTTTACACTTGTGTTTAGGGTTTTCATATGTTATCTGAGTTGAGCTATTCACCAGTAACTATGAGATAGGTAGGAATTATTATACCCGTTTTGTAGATGTAAGGGATTCAAGCTAACTGATTTTAAGTGGTCACCTGGCCCATAAGTAGAAAAGTCATTTACAGAGTCACAACCTGAATTCTGTGCTCTTCCAACAGTCCCACATTATTTGCATTTCTTTTCATCCTGTGGCTTGATAATATCCCATCTTGTGAAGAGATCTAATTAACTGCAAGCCTCTTCTGTGAACCAAATAAATGGTATAGACATTAAGTCCTAGAGTAGTCAGTTGGGGTGGTTAAGAGGAGACCCATTTGGGAAGAGAATAATCAGGAAAGTTTCCTTCTAGGAAGTGAAACTTGAGTTGCAGGATGGTTTGTCAATTTCCCTCCTTTTTGAGAAATCCTGTAGATGGGAAGAGGATATGTTTGCCTGATTCTAAATTGATTGGGGTATAGATATGTGCTAAGGGAGAATGGTGAATTTGGGGGAGGCAGTGTTTATAGACCTTTCAAAAGTATGTTAACATGAAATGAAGCAGTTGGAAGAAGAGAAATCCAACTCACCTGCCAAGATCCATTTAAATTGCACCACTTCTACAAAGCTTGCTATGACCATTCTGGCCTCCATTCATCTCCCTTTTCTCTGAAATTCTCTAATAATTACAGTCTAGACTTAAAGGTTACAAACTGGTGACCCATAGTCCAAATCTGGCTCAAAGATGTGTTTTGTTTTCACCAATGCAGCTGTCCACTAGAGGTAGGATTTTATTGGCTTTCTTGGAGAGGAGGGCAGAACTTTGAGCCCACAGGCTTGCCACAAACCCCCACCAAGGCCCTCTAGGTGCTCTGGTGTAGTGAAATACAACTATGCTGGGAGAGTCAGGTTTCAACAGTTCATAGCTAAGGATATGTGTGGTTCATTGAGCTAGATGACCCTCTTCTTCCTCAGCAATGATGTAGAATACACTTAGGAATGGTCTCAGCTTTAGTGTCTCCCCAGTTGAAGAGAAAAGAGAAAATGGCACCAAGCTTTCTGAGAGATTAGATCACTGCCCTATTATATTTCTTTCTGCCTCAGAGCATTTTCCACTGAAGTTGATTAAAGTCTTGTAGTTAACAGGCAGATTGAATATAATCTTTTCCTCTTCAACCTATTAGTCACTGACTACTGAGCATAACTCTGAGAGATTTGATTAGAGAGTTCCATTAAAAACCGTCATACACTGCATTTTCCATGTCTTCATGAATTTCCCTTTGCTCTATTCGGTGGCCATGGACTTAACTTTCAGCCCATGCATTTTATAGCAAATGAGATGAGGAGAGAATGAAACCTTTAATTAGTGTCTCTTGAGGATGTGATGGCTCTGAACAGTTTTGCATAGATGAGAACCACCAGATATTATCCACATTGTCCCCTGAAAACCAGTAGTAATAGCTGTTTAACTCCTACATTGCCTTCAGTCTTTGTGAACCTCCAGAGTGCCATGGACCTAGGCTGGGAAACTGGTTCTAACTGGACTGTCTAGACGCCAGGCAAAGCCAATGCATCCTATTTCCAGCAAAGCAGTAGTTACTGCCTGAATGCCACTAGAAGCATGGCAAGTTAAGTTATCTCATCTCTACGGGGTCCTGCAGAGCATGCTGACTCAGCTCAGAAGGACTGGACTTACCCTAGCCCTCAATGTTATGGTTAACTTTGTAAACCAGGCAATCCATTGACTCAATTCCATCAAATAGACTATTTCCTTTCTTTTAAACTGTGTCAAGATTAAATCTATCATCTTACACCTGAACTTTAACATTAGTATTTTCATTTGGAGATTCACATTTTTACAAACTAATTTTGTGTAGGACTGTGGTGCTGACTCTAACATGATGACCCCCAAATAAAGTCTTTTTACATCATATTACTTTAACTGATGTAGCTATCTTCCTGTGTGCCATTGAGACTATTAAACATTCAGGATATGTAACCTACTCTTCCCTATTCCACAATAATTGCACCAACCTTCAGCTTTCCCCAAATAAGAGGAAATGGGTCAAATGATACAGACTGTCCAGCAGTGACTAACAAGAACTTTCAAAAGAAAGTCACCTCCCTAGCTTTGATAATTTGGCATGCATACACCAAATCAATTTCATGGTACTCCAAGCTGTGCTTTCTGATTGTGCCATACTTTTGTTGAATTAGCTGAACATGAAATTCAGTGTGTTGTTTCCTAGATCAGGGAAATGCCTTTGTTTAGCTAACAGGTGTATACCCACTAGAGTCATTATACACCGGCTGTCAAAATCCCAGAACCTTTTCTAAATCAACTGGGCTCCCTTTTCATTCAGTGGGATTGGTGCCTGAAGTGGTTGGGTGCCAGAAGATCACAGGAGAGGCAAAGGCATTTTATTGTTTTTATCAAATTAGTAGGGTGCCGACTGAAAAAAAATGGCACAACCTGAAAGTTGAGAATTACGTTTTATTTGGAGGAATTTATGAGGGCTCAAACCCTGGAGGCAGCCTCTCAGATCGCTGAGGGATTATTTCGAAGAGGTAAGGGAGGATATATAAAGGTTTTTGCAACAAAGACCAGATAGTCGGAACATCAAAAGATTACTATTAATTAAAGAAAACTGGGGGGAGGGTATAGCTCAGTGGTAGAGCCTGTGCTTAGTTTGCATGGGGTCCTGGGTTCAATCCCCAGTGCCTCCATTAAAATAAATAAATAAACCTAATAGCTCCCCCCCCCCAAAAAAAACTGATGTTTCATGTTAATGAATTTAGGGCTTTTCTATATACGGGAAGATGCAAGAGTCTGGGCTCATTGAAATCATTCCTTTGATATGCACCTGAGCTATCTAGGGCCAGTATCTTGCTCTTTTCCATCCTGAGTCCCCCCCCCACGGTGCACATTAGGGGTGGCTGCAGTAACTGAGCACTTGGCAGCAAGCAGCCCCTTTGTCTCCATCCTGAGTTCCCTCACAGCTTACCTTCAGGGCAGAGGTAGTGGCCAACAGCTTGATGGCCTCAGCAGCCTTTGTTTGTTAATATGACAGGCAACATTTTTCACTCACAGGGGAAGGGGTGAGGTGGTGTGATCCCTCCACAGATCTTTTCCAAACAGAAAACGATGCCTCAAATAGTACCCTTGATAATGATGCGCCCTTGCGGCTCACCTCTGCTTCCTCATCCTTCCTGAATTTATGGCAGTCCTGGATTAAGTAGAATGCTCCTTCACACAATTGAATATAACAAAGCAGTGAGAAGCTACCTCTGTTTTCAGATTTCTTGTGAGAGCGATATAGAAACTCTAGCCAGTGTGCTATACTACATCTGATATTTCTGAATGAATATAAATCTTTGTCCTGAGTTGTGCCAGATCCTCTAACTAATATAATTAGAGTGAGTAGTAATAAACCAGTATTTACATACAATACTTGTTTGGGGAAAGCTAGATAAGCCTACAAATCTACTGACACCATCTCTCACTCCTTTTACTGGGCAGGCATTCTGGATGGGTCCCAAAACACATTTCCTGCTTTTCTATTAAAACAAACACTAATGTTATTCCTGTGAGTGAGTCTTTTCTTTTTCCCTAATAAGGCTTATCTCATGCTCCTCTTCATTAAGATCCAGGTGTGCTTTTGTGAAAATGCCTATTTTAGCATGTGAAGTGCAGCCCGCCTGGGGGCACAACAGGGACCTCTATGGCCTCCCTTACATGGTTTCCGTAAATCTCTCTTCTTCCCTCTGATCCCACCCCTATGTTCAACATTGAACTTCCCCTCCAAACAGCAGTAGAAGGGGAAAAAATGAAACTAAAGAGATGCACTTGAAATGCCTGCAGGTTTTAAAATAAAACTTAATGTTCTAAAGGATCAACGTTGGCATGCACAGGTGCCCTGGATTTACAGGTCTCAGACACTTACAGTTCTAAGGCAATTGAAGTACATCTCTCTCTGTTTATTCTGTTGTTAGATTAGAATATCCCAGATAAATTAAATTCATAGATGACCTAATACTCTTATCTAACCTGTTTGTTTCAAAGTGGGTAGGAGTAGTGGAAACTCACTGGGTACCAACTGGAAGATTCGGCCTTAGGCAATTCACTTCAGTTCTTCCTGAGTTGCTTCATTTGCAAAATGATAACATTATCTGCTCTGCACACCTCACAAGGTCGTAGCCAAGTTCCCACACAATAGTGGATGTGTACACAAGGCTCCACAGAACTTTAAAGTCATATTATTTCAGACACCTCCCTTTCCTATCACAGAGGAGACAAAATTGCCTACCACTTCCCCTCAACTGGCGGCTAGAAGAAATTAAAATGTAAACTTAAAATCATCTATCTTTTCTGTAGTTTTGTTATATTTTTATATATAATATATTATATATTTTAAGATACTCTCCACTTGCTAAGTGAAAGGTACCTTCTCAGAAAGACTTTATGATCTTGGTATGTAGCTGTAATTTGCTGGCAACATCTTTAAGAGGAGATATTTGCCAGTACCTGCCTTGGCCCACCTCTGGGCTTATCTTTCTTGTGCATTAATCACCATATTGAAGTGCAGTTTATTTACTTTTTAATCTACCTCTACTGTGCCCAAATTCGTCATCTTTGCAAATGTTGACTGTTTTACCCTTTGACAGCTTTCTGCTTTTTTAGCATGCGTTGATGTCTAGACAGATAATAGTTATTAGAAGTTTGGGGAATGATTGTCTGAGGTCGCCTGATGTAGTTTGTTTAGGAGAAAACATTCTTTGTCTAAGCTTTAAAAAAACCACGCAACTCATTTGTCATTCCTACAAAATGGACATTGAGTTCTTTGTGCAAATGTCACCAAGAAAATGGAAATGCGGGGCAGTAAAGTAACATGGTTGATTGGAGTTTTGTTAGGGATAGTGCAAAGCCAGCCTTGTTCACCCTAAAATTGTGATCATCAGTCGAAGGGAGATTTATTGATTAATTATATTAACTATGTATGCATTCAGAACCTTCAGAAAACATACTGATCAATTCTCAGAAACGCTGACAGCCACTGAGAAACTCGTTACTTCTTTTCAATTTCTCACATTCCCCAAGGATCTTTCTCCTAGATGATAGGAGGATCCTGGAGAAGACTTCAGGGGACAAACCTAGAATGAACTACTTGAGATACACAGAAGGGGTGGTCATGCTTAGCTCAGGGAAAACATTGTTGGGGGCCATCCCATTAGCCATTCAATGGAAAAATGAAGACCATCCTCTACCCTTGATCATTTAGTGTCATTCCTGATCTTGAGGGTCATAGTTTTCAGCAAGAGATTTGGTATCCAACCCATTTTTTGCCTGATGCTTTGCCATCCTTTCCTACTACTTTTGAGGGGCTACAATTAAGGAGAGGAGCATAATTGAGTTTTTACATAGCTGACTGCGGACTGCAGGGTTTGTCGTAGTGGTTAAAGTACAGGTGGTAGTGTTAGATAGAACCAAGTTCCTTTCCAGCTCTTTCACTTTCTAGAGGTAGGTCCTTGCAGAAGTGATTTCACCCCTTTGAGTTTGTTCAAGGCTGATTTTTTGCACTGGTAAAATAGGAATAATAATAGTACCCATCTATCAGGAATGTTTTGAGGAATAAATGAGATAGTGCATTGAAATAACTTAGCATAATAATCACTTGATTGCTGGTGGTAGTTGTTCCCAATGTCATAGTTTCATTATAATTATTATTATAATAAATAATAACTTCCTGTCTTTGTGGTCATTATGGAAGATCTCTGGGAGGCTCTGTGGGCCACAGCTTAAGGAAAAGAGTTTGCTAGTTTCCTCTCCTTACACAGGCCAAGTTCCTTCTACCTAAGGTAATTATGCCTTCTGTGAATATAGACTGCTTTTTAAAAGTTAGGCATTACCCTATTATCCAGCAATCCCACTCCTGGCCATATATCAAAGGGAACTCTAATTTGAAAAGATACATTCACCTCAGTGTTCATAGCAGAATTATTTACAATAGCCAAGACATGGAAACAACACAGATGTCCATTGACAGATGACTAGATAATAAAGCTGTGGTATATTTATACAATGGAATATTAGTCAGCCATAAAAAAGGAATAAAATAATGCCTTTTGCAGCAACATAGGTGGACCTGGAGATTGTCATACTAAGTGACATAAGCCCGAAAGAGAAAGAAAAATACCATATGATATCACTTATAGGTGGAATCTTAAAAAGGGAGGGGAGGGGGACACAAATGAACTTATTTACAAACAGAGACAGATTCACAGACATAGAAAACAAACTTGTGGTTACCAGAGTGGAGGAAAAGGGGTGGGGAGAGATAAATTAGGAGCTCAGGATTTGTAGATACTAACTACTATATATAAAATAAACAACAAGGTCCTACTGTGTAGCACAGAGAACTATATTCAATCCCTTGTAATGGCCTATAATGAAAAAGAATATGAAAAGGAATATATCTGTATATAAATATAACTGAATCACTATGCTGTACACGATTAACTAACACAACATTGTAAATCAACTATATGTCAATTAAAAAAAAAAGGTAAGCATTGCAAACACAAGGTTCCCAACTGTGAAGACCAAAGATCCTGACCATTTTAGTTAGGCTGCATCTCTTAATTCCCAAAGACCAGTCCTTAAATGGTCTAAACCAGTGGTTTTCAAAAGTTTTTGAACAGCAACTTACCCCTTTTTCCCCTCATGTGAAATCATACAAAGAACTATAATATATAAAACATATAAAAGTAGCATTTTATTAGTTTGAAATTGTTCATAAGTTCTATATATGATACTTATGTATATGTTCAGTGCAAAAAATGAAACTAGTTGCTAAGAATGACAGTTGTAGTCTTTTGTCAGTATAATCCAATTTGTTTTTGCTTTTTGTTTTCTACATGGCTAAAAAAAATTAAAATCACATAGATGTAGTTATCAAAAATGGTTGCAGAGTTTTTTATCTTAATAACTGATCCAGAAGCTTAAAAGAATATTAATAGAAAAAAAAAACTTGCATGGACTTGTATAAGCTACTTAACTTCCCTGAGCCTTGGTTTCCATATTTGTATAATAGTACCTAGCTCAAAAGGTTATAAGGAAACAAGATACTATACATAGTCTTTATAGAATGTTGCAGGCTTTTCAGAATGCCCGGCTCATAGTAAGCAATCAGTAGATACTACCTGGCACTCTTTACCATGATCACCACCACTAGCAGCATCTGATTAAACTCCTTAAATCATACAGCAATCGAATTATTTAGTTTATCCCTTAGCCCCTTGCATCTTCCCTGTTTGATGGGAAATACTTTTCCAAATATGTTTTACAACTTGTAAAATGCTTACTTTAAATGTCCATCTCTGTCAAAAACCAAATCTAGGTTCTATAGTATACAGTTTGGAAACCACTGGTCTATATGTCATATTAGGTTTCTGAAAGTCCTCGCCTGGCAGATTATGAGCTCTTTGAGAGCAGAGGCTGTATTTTATTTATTTGTGTATTCCTTCTAGTGCCTGGGACAGCAGATGTTCAAAAGCTATTTCTTGGATTATATTCAAGTTCACTTCTCTGGATTTGAAAGAAACTTCCCATCACCCCTAATCCCATTCCCACATGAAATTAAATTTTCTTCTTGGGTTTCCTCTCCATTTTTTCTAACATTGCTGTAATTTTTCTATTGTCTCCTGAAATGAGGGTCCCAACCTTTTTGTAGGTAACGAGCTCCTCGGTTTCTCAGCTAGAACCTTCAGATTTTGATGGCCTTAATATCTCTAAAGAAGAAAAGCAAATTGCTACTGTTGAATAGACACTAAGATGTCACTGGCCCCCCTTCTCAAACCACAGTTTGGAGCCCTCCTGAGAGTTTGCATTAGCATTAATCTCTCATAGGAGAGGCAAAAAACATTTGATTTTAGGCTTTACAGTTTCTGGTTATAAAAATTACTTTTTAGCAGCTATCTAAAAGTCATTAGCAGTCATAGCATAGTCAAAGCCATTTGATTACATATAATTCACTCCCAGAGTTGAGGTTTCTGGTAGTAAAATCACAGATGCCATAAAGCCCTGATAGTTGTATATTAATACAACCTGTACTTAAAATCCAGTCGGCAAATCTAGATTGCCATTTCTTAAAGAGTTAGAGGACTGTTGACTTCGTGCCTGCCTTCCTTCCTTCCTTCCACAAACATTCTGTAACCACCATCATTACCACCACCACCATCAATCCTTGCTCTCAAGGAGTTAAATGTCTTCAGGAGAGAGAGACACACAAAGAGATTTCCATTGCATTTATTGCACAACATTCTACTTGAAATATGCAAAAAATACTATGAAAGCAAAGAGGAAGGATGCACCTAAAGCAGCCTCCATATGACATACTATAAGATAGAAAGGAGTTTTCCAAGGAAAGGGGTGAAGATGAAAAGAAAGACTAAAGCAGAAGTTGCTGAACTGAGCATAAAACCAAGGCAAGAACCAGCATGGTGTGTTTGGAAAACTCCAAGAAGTTCAGTGTTAGAAAAGCACCATGTGCCAGAAAAACAAAGCTGGGATAGGCAGGCGCCAGCTCAAAAAGGATCTTGAATAATGTAAGAAGCCTGAAATGTATCATCTAAGTGACAGTGATCTACTAGAAGATTTTAGCATAAGGATGGATACTGGAAGTCTGATAGAATGATTGTATGACAATTTTCCTAAATTTTCCAGTGAAAAAGAGGTGATAGGGGCAGGAATTAAGGCAAGAATTGTAGAAGTGGAGTGGAAAAGGCAGATTCACAAGAGATATTTAGGAAATAAAATTGGCAGAATTTTTTGATTTGGCACACGTGGGGTCAGAAAAAGGTGAATTACTCAGGAAAACTCCCACCTTAGGTGTCTAGCTTAGTGATGGCATTGATTGGTATGGATAACACATAAAGAGGGAGATATTTAGGAGGAATTAGGCTTGGCATGAATTTGGAATATTTTAAGTTTGAGATGCCCAATGTCCCTTGGTCCATGCAAGTGGAGATAACTATGAGATAGTTGAAAATACTACTTCTTGGTAGAGGTTTGAGCTAGATATAGCAATAGGAATGATGGATATGTTGATGGCAGTTGAAGCTATGAGAGTAGATGAGCTTCCTCAAGGAAAATATGTATAATAAAAAGAACAGAGATCTGAGAATAGAACCGTGGTACAACACCAATATTTAACAAATATTTCTTGAGTATCTATGCTAAATATATGCGGGGCCCTGACCTCAAGCATTTTACAACCTAGTTAAAGATAATACTGAATTTCAAACTGTTCCTCTAAGTGCCAGGGTTCTGGGGAGCTACCAGTAAGGCTCTTGTATGGGGCAGAGAAGAGGCTGGGCAGCCCCTTCACTCATGCTATAACATGCTTCACTAGCAGCATGCTTAACCAGAACACCATTTCTACTGTGTGTGTGTGCTGTGTATGTGTATTTCTTTTTCATTGTAAGTGATTTGGGTGGGGGGTAGGTGAGGACCCTACTGTTAAAAAAGAGAATTTGGCAATCACTTCTCTAAAGGACTGATTTAATTATAATCAAAAATCAGAATCGCACATTCCAAAATATGTGGGATGAATGTAATGACTCAAACTTTATTTTTGGCGAAAGGGAAGGAATGAGATCAATGTTTTTTTTTTTAAATTGGTCATGACCTATGGCCAGTGTTCAGGTGTATTTCATTCACTTCAACATCATTAAATCATCACATATTGCTAAATATGAGCTAATACATGGGAAAATGGAATATGTATTTGTTAGGAGATGCCTGCCAGATGAGGTTATTGGGTATTGGGACAGAGCCAAATAATGTAGATTCTGAAATATGCTCCTGAGTTTGGATATGATCAAATGAACAATTAGAAGCCATTATTCTTCAGTGGGTTTCTGCCATTCAGCCTTTTTGCGCATCGCACATGATATGTGAGGTGAATTGACAATTACTATTACTCAGTGAGGAAATTTTTACAAACTAAAACTTCCACTAGGTTGTTGGTCAGTGTTACTTCTGAAAACGTGAGAAAAGGATGATCTGTACATGGGGGTGATGGCTTCTGTCTCTCCATCCCACTCCAGTAATTAAGCAACAGAACTTATATCAGGTTTATGACTATTCAGCAAAGGAAATAAATCCCTGGAAATCAAGCATGTAAAGATAATCAGTGTTACAGTTCTCTGATAGGAATGGATTAATAAAGTTTGCACGTTTAAAAAGTTAAAAATGAAGTAGCTGCTGCAGGTCATTATTTTTATTAAGATAAGGTATAACTGATCCATAAAAATAAAATAATTGTGCTTATTTCTTGAATTACTGTCATGAATGCTTCCAGGTGTTCCCCTCCATTTGTGGAAAACCTGTATTCTAGTCAATTTGCTGTGAAATGAAATTCCATAGATTAAACATTGCAGCAGGAGTGGAAGGAGAATTTAAATGGGGCCACGGGGAGTAAAGGGAGGGGAAGATCTATTCCCAGCAGTTGGGAAGGAAGAAAACTTTTACTTGCTTGGATTTGATAAACTTAGAACAAATAATTTTTATATGGCTATCTCTCTACCAAGTCAAATATCCAGGTAAGGCAGACTACATCTGCTGCTGATTTGTCAATTCTTTAAGTTTAATAATTCACACTAGGTTAAGGAAAGACAAGTTATACACTTTAGAAAATTATTAGTGGTACAAAATGTAGTAGTTTGTAGTAGTCTATCTGAGCCCCAAAGTCAGGTCATTTAATATAGTGGTTGGGCATAAAAATTTACATTGCCTAGACAGTTTTGCTTCCAGCCATGTGATGTAATAGACATATTGGGAGTACTCACTAACTGAAAAACAATAAGATCGTTGATAAAATACAGTTTTTATGCATTTCTGGGGTTACAGAGAGTAGAAGGGGGATTCCAGAAGCCACCTCACCTCCTCAAATTAAAAGAATAAACTGTGCACTAAAACAAAAGCTAGGAGTAAGAGCAATAAGAAAGCCAGACATATGGGAATTGCTCTGAGGGAGAATACCTATAGTATAGTAGTTCTGCTGTCAGTTCACTAAGACTTGGAATGTCAGCAAGGTTGGGGTCAAAGGAAAGGAGGCTCTGAACCTGAGACTCATTAAATCAGGACACATGAAGGGACCATGGTGGTCCCAAGTTAATAGTGCCCTTCCTCCCCAAGAGAAGCAGACAAGAATACTCTTTGAAAAAATCCTCAATTTCAGCCTGTAGTTTTACAACAGATTATAGACAAAGCAGATGTGAATTTACAATGATCAAAGATCACCAAGCACCTGAAAAAATAAGACACCCTAAGCAAAAGTTAATACAAACAATAATGAGCAGATTTGTATTCCTAAGGACTTCAGATATTCAGAATACCTATGTATGAAATGTTTTTTTTTTTTTAATTAAGGATATACCACAAAGATGAGCAAGCAACAGGAGACTTTTAGGAGCTATTAGGAAATTTTGAAAAATAATTAAGTGCAACTTTATTAGAAATGAATAATGTATCTATTGAAATAAGAAATGCAATGAATGGTTAAAATAGTAGGTCAAGCCACAGATGAGGAGAGAATTGGGAAACTAGAAGAAAAACATAGAAGAATTATCTACAATAGAGACATAAATACAAGGCACTAGAATATATTTTAAAAACAAAGAGAAATGGAGTACAGAATGTGAGCACTTAAGTTATATCTAGTTAGAGCCCCAGAAGGAGAGAATAGATGAAATTGAGGAGAAACACTATTTGTAGACGTAATCACTGAGAATTTTCCACAACTGATGAAAGACATGAATTCCCAGATTCAGGAAGCACAACATATACCAAACAGGATGAGAGAAATAGAGACAGAGGTAGAAGTAGAAGATAGATATGGGAAGAGAGAGAGAGAATCCTAATCTAGGCACATGTAATGAAAGTTCAGGACATCATTAACAAAAAGATCTTAAAAGCAGGAAAATCACTTACAAAAGGAATTAAAACTGATAGCAGATCACTTCCTACTCACAATGGAATGCAAAATTTAATAGTAATGCAAGAAGAAATTCACAAATCTACCATCTTGGAGATTTCAAAACACCTCCCTCAATTATTGACAGTTAAAGCAGAGAAAAAATTAACAAAGCTGTAGAGTATTTGCACAGCCTAATTAACAAGCTTGATATCATGACTGTATATACAATGATGCACCCAACAAATAGAGAATGCGCATTCTTCTCAAGCATACATGGGACATATGTAAAAATTAACCATGTCTTCTGCCCTAAAGCAAATTACAACAGAATTCAAAGAAATCAGTATCTATGCAACATGTTCTCTAACCACATTAAAATTAAGTTAAAGTCAATAACAGAAAAAAAATCTAAATCCTCATACATTTAGACATTAAAAATACACACTGAAGAAAGAAATCATAATGTAAATTAAACAGAACTGAGTCATCATGAAAATCCTATATATCAAAACTGAGACATTGTGAAAGGTACATGAGGAAGAAAATATATATAGTGTTCAATGCTTACAATAAAAGGGAAAGACTGAAAATCACTTGTATAGGTATTTACCTTAAAAGAAATTAGAAAAAAAATAGAATAAATCTAAAAGATTGCTTAAAATAAAAATATGAGCAGAAATTAATGAAATAGAAAACAAACATGAACAAACGTGGTAGAAAGCATCATTAAAATCAAAAGTTAGACTTTGACAAAAGTAAACCGAAAAACCTCTGGCAAGAAAAGTAAAGTCACAAATAATCAATGTGAGTAATTTTTTTTAAAGAGGTAGTATAAGTATAGATGTAACAGATATTAAATATATAATGAGGCTGTTATGTACAACTTTATGCCAATAAATTTTGATAGTGGACAATTTTCTAGAAGGATAATTATTAAATTAATTCTGTAGTTAAAGTTTTACCAAAACTTTATAAAACAGATTATTTAAATCTTTATACAAATTATTCCAGAGAATAGAAAAAGTGAGAGTATACCCTCCACACACAACTCATTCTTTGAAATAAAGATAATTATTAGGAAAAAACGGATAACATGGCACCAAAGGAAAATTACTGGATCGTTTCTTTCATGAATATAGATGTTAAAAGCCTGAGCAAATATAGAAATAAATCCATCAGGATAGAAAAAAGAAAAATCTATCATGACGTGTAGGGTTAATTCCAAGAACGCAACTTTAGGACATATACAGACATATTTTGTTTTATTGTGTTTTGCTTTATTGAGTTTTTTTTTCAAATTAAAAGTTTGTGGCAACCCTGCGTCAACGAGTGTATCAGCACCATTTTTCCAACAGCATTTGCTCACTTCATGTCTGTGTGTCACATTGTGGTAATTGTCACAATATTTCAAACATTTTCATTTTTATTATATTTGTTATGATGATCTGTGATCAGTGATCTCTGATGTTACTATTATAATTGTTTTGGCAGCTTTTAGCAATAAACTTTTCAAATTGAGGTATGTACAAATACAGGGAATGTAGCCAATATTTTATAATAACTAACAATATTAATGGAGTATAACTTTTAAAAATTGTGAATCACTATGTTGTATACTTGAAACTTGCATAATATTGTATATCAATTATACTTCAATAAAAAATCAAGTAAAATAAAGGGAAAAAATCAAGGTATGTACATTGTTTTGTTAGACATAATGCTAGTGAGCACTGAATAGACTAAAGTCTAGTGCAAACATAACTTTGATATACACTGAGAAACCAAAATATTCATGTGACTCGCTTTATTGTGATATTCACTTTATTGTATTGCTCTGAAACAAAACCTGCAATATCTCCAATATCCCTGTATAAATGTAATTTACCATATTAACAGATTCAAGGAAAAGAAAAACTTATGCTTCTCTCAGTAGAGAGATTTTCACACGATAGTACATGGATAACTCCCTAACAGTTGATTTGATCTCCACAGAGGTGGAAACATTTTTAAAGCACTAAGCAATAAATATTATTTCTCAGATTTCAGTATGGTTACTTCCTGTTAATATGCAAATATTGTGAATTTTATTTTATTTAAAAATAAAACTTATAATTTCCTGATTACAAAATAATATTGTAGAAAGAAAAAAAATTCAGAAAAGCACAAAGAAAAGTAAGATTACCCATAATTTCACAATCCCTAACATTTTGGTGCATATCCTTCTAATAGTTTTGTGCATGTGTGTGCATTTGTGCAATTTACAAGAATGTGGTCATACTGTGCATACTACTCTGTTAACTTCCTATTTTCATTTATCAATATCATAAATATTTTTGTATGACATTCCTAACAACTTTATACATTAGCATGTAATGGCTCTATTGAATCATATCAAATAGCTGTACCATAATTTATTGTTACTCCCCTATTGTTAAACAGTTTAGGTTGTCTTCAATATAAGTTCTTATAAATAATGCTGTGATTAACATTCTTATAGCTGAGGCTTTACACTTATCTATAATTTTCCTTAAGAGACATAACTGCATGTGAAATTGCTGAGTTAAACAATATGTACCTTTTCTGAAGACTCAAGAAATTACCAACTTCAGACACATCTGCAAGTACATGGATTAAGATATAGTGAAGCCATATCTCAGATCAATTTTTGGAGACAATTGACTAAGAATTTTGAAAAAGTGAAATCAGTGTTGCACACAATGCACCAGAATATATGCCAGGTATAGTAAAGTTTTAAATGTAAGAGAGAAAATCTGCAAAAATTCTAGAAGAGACTATATAGAAAAATATTCTCGTAAGTGTAAAGTGGGGAATAACTACTGTTACAAAAATCTGAAAGCACAAGGATAAATATTGATACGTTAGTCCTCATTCTAAACTTTTTGTGTCAAAAATATATCATGATAGAATTGGTGGACAAATGTCACTTTTGAGAAAACATTTATAACACATGCTTAAGAGTCGCTTGATTCATTATTATATAAAGAGCTGAAGGCTATCTATGGTTTATGTGTATACCTGTACGTGTGTGTATAAATGTACACACACACACATAATAACTTGGCTCTTTTTCAAGAAAGGGAAATCAAAGCTTTCTCTATTGGCCTTTTTCAGGGAGCTGGAAAACAGATTTTCTGAGACTATTTGGAAATTATAAGAGGGTTCTTTAGTCTGAGGCTCAGGTGACATGAGACACAGCAGTTTCCCCCTGCTGTACTTGAGCCCAGATAGAAGGCAGTTCCTTTCCTCATGGCTCTGAGATGCAGCTCTAGTCTTGAGCTAAGGGAAAATATAAGTGGATTATGAAAATCTGGGAGTGACTATTAAAATGCTGATTATTCAGTTAATCTATTCCAAGTTGAAATGTGTAATGAGACAGTACCACCTGTGTGTGATTTGTACAACTAAAGTCTTTATACATTAAAATAAAGAAATCTTATATTCTAAGACACTCTGAAGGAGAGAGGAAAGAAGGGGAGGGGAGAGAGAGAGCAGAATTAAACTCTGAACCTAGAATTTCTGTTTCCTAGAGGTAGTAAGGGCAAAATATTAGTCCAGCAGTAAATGTGGCAGAGAAATCATTTCTTCTAGAATTGTCTTAGACACATTTTCCTAGCAAATACTAGTCTTTACTAACCTTCACCTCAGAATAAAGGAGGCTTAGTGTTGATTTTCAGAAAAGAAATGTTTTATTGGCAGCTATGTAGTCTGGGTAGAATGTCTTATAGAAATCATAAAGCATGCCTTGACTGGTAGTCATGATGACAAAGATAAAATAGCTTTCAGGCACTGAAAGGAACACAGTAAACTCCCTGAAATTAGCCATCTCCATTATCTTCCTCAATGTGAAACTAACTTACCCTAACTTACAACTCAGTGTGACTTTCACGATAGACAAGTAGGAAAACAGAGTGGGCTGGGAGTTTTGGAAGTTTCTTCATTATCTGTTTATATACAAGGATGGACTTTTCTGTGGTTCTTTTCCATTATCAAACTTTCAAAATGGTTAATGATGAAAGATGTTAGGGTGAATCATTGGGCTATTCAGCAGTTATTAAAATCTGCTGCCTTCCCTGGGTGTCTCATCTTCTATCCAGCCCTAGCATTTTGTGTGTTGAAAAGAACATTGCCTGAAGGGGAAACACTTGGACAAACAGTACTCTTGGAAACAATCCAACTAAAAACTTTGAGGCATGTTCCTGACCCAAATAGGGACATATCCTATTGTCTTTTTGCCCCAGTTTTGCTTGATTTATAATATCTAAAGAGTTACAGTTTTGAATAAATTGCAGTTTAATTTATACCAACCTAGAATGTAAATATAACTTGGCAATTCACAAATTTAACAGATAGAGTATTTATGGCACAAATAGAGAGGCAACAAACAAAGAATCTTAGAGACTATTTACAACCATCAACCAGGGCAGAATCTAGCATAGTACATTGAACGTAGTAGGCATTTAGTAAATATTTGATAAACTGAACTGAATGATTTCATAAAACAGCATTCTTTCTTACTGCCTCACTAAAAAATCTTCAGTGGCTTCCTATCAATATGAAATTAAAGTTCAAAATCCTCTTCCCATTCTGTACCAAGCAGTAGTTCATCCTATCTGTCATGCCTCCTTCACCATGGCCAACAGATACAAGGCTCCCCCCAAGCCCTTGACTGCTTATACTACAAGAGAAATGCCCTCACTTCAACTTAACCAAACACTCACACCCTTCCATTTACAGTATGCATTCCACTTCCTCTACTTACTCTGCCCTGACACTCTAGTTCCAAAGTACTTAGTCCCGCTTTTCTCTTTTGTCTTTCCCTTTAGTTTGGCTCTTATCAAGTATACTTATTGGTGTCTTCAGATTTCAGATTTGTCAGTCTTTTTAACTCAACCAGATTTTTAACTCCTCGAAGAGAGGGGCTCATGTCGCCTATGTTTTTGTATACCCCACCTCTTTTTTCTGGGTTCTTAACCTAAGGAGTGTATCCCTTAAGAATCTGTGGGTAGAGCTATATTTCAAGGTAATAGATTTCTTCGTAATCCTATATGGCTTATTTATTTTTGAAATGTTCCATTGAAGTAGAACATGCATCCAGATAAGCACACAAATCATAAGTATACAACTCAATGAATTTTTACAAGGTGAACATAACTATAATTAACACCTAGAATAGGAAATAGGCATATGACATCTACTCCAGAAGGGCCTGCTATGCCCCCTTCCAATCAGAACCCCCAATGGTAACTGTTCTGACTCTGACATCATAGATTAGTTTTATCTGTTCTTAAACTTTTTAATTTTTTTATTGAAGTGAGTTGCTTTATAATGTTAGTTGCAGGTATAAAGCAAGGTGATTCAGTTATATATATACATACATATATATATTTCTTTCATATTTTTTCCATTATGTGTTATTACAAGAAATTGAGTATAGTTCTCTGTGCTATACAGGAGGTCCTTATTTATCTGTTTTATATATGTAATGTCTAAACTTTAAATAGTATGAATCACTGTTACATGTTTTAGTTTATACATTTAAAAACATTTTTCTGAGAAAGGGTCCAAAGCCTTCACCAAAGTGCCAAAAGAGCCCGTAGCAACACACACACACACAGAGATACACACAAAGATGCTGAAACCCTGGACAACATCTTTGGCCTTTCCAGCTCTAGGATTTCAAAGAGTCTGATTCTACACATAAAATGAGGGAAAATTTGCAAAACTAATTGCAAGAGTAAAGTGACTCAGAATCTGATAATGCCTAAAATAGATGGGCAGTGCCAAAGGTTTGCAGAGATTGATTCATCTTTAGTTCTTGCTACCAGGGCAGGGTGGGGAGAGTACTTTTTGACTGAGCGAAATGAGCTTTATTTAACTATTTTATCATATATTGCTCATGGCTTTGTGTTTTTCTTTTTCCAAATAATTTTAAAGAGAATCACCTGCTTTGTGGACTAAACTCTCACATCGTCTAGCACAGGGTCTTGCATGTAAAAGGAGCTCAGTAAATGTCTGGTCATTCATTTTGTGCTTCAGTTGGCCATCTTGAAACAAAATGTCAGCTAATTAATTCTTTGAAAAAGGTACATCTTGTCTAATTGGCAGTTTTTAAGCAAACTTAAGTGGAATTTGGTTGGTTGGTGTCCGTTGTAGGGAGCTATGTTTGCACTTTACAGCCCTCCACGTATAGGCAGACACTGAACTACCTAATTATGTTCTTTCTGCCTAGCATCTCGTTGTCCTGATATCTTCTGTTCATTTAATGTCATTTTTTGAGTGCTTTCTATGCATACAGCACTGCATTCAAGGGCTGTGGCAGATGAAACCGAAATATAATATGCTGGTCCCAATCATTTCAGTAATTTAATAAGTAGTTTGAGAAACAAGATCTAATAATAAAAAAGAGTTTAAAAAGATGTAAGACTGACTATATTTAAGCAACAATAATAATAGTAAACAATAAAATTGTTGAATGTTGGAGGGGAGGATGTAACTCAGTGGTAGAGCATGTGCTTAGCATGTATGAGGTCTTGGGTTCAAGACCTCAAAGGCATTCTTTCTTTATTTACTTATTTAACTTTATTTATTTTAAAAAATAGCTGAATAAATAAGTAAATAAATAAATCTAATTACCCCCTCAAAAATCAAACAGATAAAAAAAAAACCCAGAACAAAAAGGAATTAGAAAAAAAGAATTATTGAATGTAACCTCCCTTTGAGAAGGTTGAAGAAGACTTCAAAACCAGATCGTCACCATTATGGTTGATTCAGAATTTCTATATAGCAGAGACTTAGGGGGTGGTGATCAGATTAGAAGATGGGCTGAAGGATTTTTCTTGAAGCTGCATTTACATTAGCAAACACATTATTCCTATGTGGGTTATATGTTTATTTATGTTAGATCTTAAAGAAGAGTTGGGGTCTGGCTTAGTGAAGAAGAGAGTGCCTTCTTGGTTGAGGGCGATTCAGAATCTACTGTGTGTATAACTGCCTTTGTGGAGGATATGATGTGTAAGACAAGGTTCTGATTCTCAAGAAAGTTGCAGCCTATGTGGAGACACATGATTTACATGCATAGAAATAAAAGAGATACAAATACAAATTTCATTACAAATAGACATAATTTAAAAACAAGTGTCAAGTTGAGGCCATAGTGATCAAAAGAGAAAGTGCTCAGCATTTGCCTTGGTGGCCAGAGAAGGCTTTCCTGGGTCAGGTGAAATGTGACCTAGGCCTGGAAAGAGACATGGGAATTGGATAGGCAGAATGAAGAGGGAGCCCAAGGACAATTATTTATTTTGTATTTTTGGAGGGGTGAGTAATTAGGTTTATTTATTTACTTATTTTAGTGGAGGTACTGGGGATTGAACCCAGGACTTCATGCATGCTAAGCATGAGCTCTACCACTGAGCTATACCCTCCCCTGAACCCAGGGAAAATTACATTGATTTGCTTTTCCTGACTTCCTGGTCAACACTGAACTCTCTTCCTGTGACTCACCTTCTCAACTGCATCATTTTCTAAATCTTAAGTGAATAGTATACCTTGAATGGTTTTTGAATTATAAGCCTATTTCCCCAACCAGCCTGTGGAATGATTATTTAGCATGGGGAGGTAGTGCTGGATCATACCTTTCTGTCCTGAAATAGTTAACAGAGTGTCTATAGGTAGCTCACTGTCAGGAGTTCAGGCACTGGGCCACAGACTTTAGATAAGAGAATGCCTTTGTGCTGGAGTGCACTTCATGAGTGAGAGCGCCTCAGTCCCGACACATTTGATGAATTCACTCAATTGGGGAAAACCCAAGCCAGTGCACAGACATTAAGATGAGTAAAGAAAACGCTCCGTTTACCTTCTTCATTCCGAGGTTGTGAATTCATTCTTGTGAGGCCTTGAGAAGGGAGAGTGGAAAGAGGAGGAGGAGTGGCGGTGGGGGATACAGAGTTTCTGACCTGAATTCCACAACAGAGGAATGTGTGAACAGCGAGAGGCGCAGGTACAGGCTAGTGCTCTCACATACCTGGGGAGAGCAGTTTTGATCCAACTCCCGTCACTCCATAGACAGTTGGCAGTTTGCTCTGGAGAATTCATATTAAAATTAATATTTTATTCTCCCACTCCCCCCCACCCCAGAGTCTGGGGAATGAGAGAGGGGTACCATGAAAAAGGAGGAGAGACAAATAACATTTTAAAACATGCACACATCAGGATATCCAGAATGACAGCGTGAATGGTTTCATGGAGGTTAAAGCTGTCCTGGATCAGGTGTGTTTAAAGGAGGACTATAAGGAAGAAGAATTATGTTTGTTCTGATTCCTCATAAAACTGCAAGATGGTTAACTGGGAGGAAAAAAAATGAGGTCAGCCTCTCTTATTATAGAATCCTTCGGAAAAGTTAGTTAAATGTATTTTGGACTGCCTGGGTGAGAGACTCTTGGGACAGAAGTTTGGTTCAGAAAATGTGAAACATACACTGGCACAAGCATAGTGCATTTGTTCAAGTTGCCATGCAAACTGTGAGGGCAAATATCAGAAATAATTCAGGGCACTGAAAAAGAGGAAGGAAATGTGGAGAGTGCTTAATCAGACTGACAGGATAAACCAAAGTCAAATCATGTCTGTTTTATCAGATTTAATGCACCCTACATATTGGGTTAAGGGAACAGGAGATACCTCCAGTTATAGTGTCCATTCACTGATTTTTCTCTCTCTAGTACTTTTCCTTTGAGATGGATGAATACTCTCAGGGGGCTTCTGCTCCTTAACTAAAGAATGATCTTATTTGAAAACAAGTATATGCATGTTCATGTATGCCTGAAGCATTATGCTATACACCAGAAACTGACACAACATTGTAAACTGATTATACTTCAATTAAATATATATATATATCCAAAAAAAAAGAGGCAAGAATGATCCTTTTACTTTAAGGGCACATTTCATAGGATCTGCTGTCATGGACAGGAGTCTCCCTCAACCCTCAAACTGATACATTCTTCCCATTTGAAACTGTGAGTCAGAATCTGATGTTCCAGAGGCAGTATGTGGAAGGCCATGCAGTAATACATGTTTGGCCTTTGATGAAGATCTATTTACGAACATTGCGGGAAAGGGTATGTTTGTCCTTATTTTTTTGTTTTATTTTTCTGTAATGCATTCAGAGACAAAGGAAGCAATGTCAAATTGGTTGAGGTTGGGATGGGATGGTGATGATATTAATATAAAAATAAGCTTCATTCAATAATATACTTTCCTAAAGAAAGTGTTAAATGGCAACATAGAACCCCAGAACCTCTATTCATATACGGATCATTTTAGTGTCAATTCTTTATTGAGTCATAATACACATTTGATAAAGTATGCAAACCTTAACTGTTCAGTTCAACATATAAAACAACATCCTAGATGAAGATATAGGACATTTCCAGAATTGCACCAGACTCCTTCCTATATAACTTCTACCACTGTGGATTAGTTTTGACTGTTCTTGAACTTCATAAAAATGAAATCATACAGTGTGCATTCTTTTATGTCTAGCCTTTTTGTCTCATCAGGTCTGTGAGATTCATTCATGTTGTTGCAAGTAGCATTTACTATTACTTTTAATGTAAATCAGTCATTGAACAATTTAGTAATTCTACAAGTAGATCATAAATGCCTTTCACATGCCAGACATTGTGCTAAGTGGTAGGAATCCATAGCCCAGTTACATGTGGCCTCTGCCTTCAGGGAACTCACGCTTTAGAAGGTTAAGATGGACAGGTTAAAAATAATAATATAGCCATACCCACTTTATTGTGACTGATGTTTATAAGAGTTACCATTCTCATCTTTTACTTTCAACCTGTCTTTACAGTTATGGTGACATAACATTTACTTATTTAAAGTATACAATTTAATAATATTTTGTATATTCACAGATATGTGCAATCATCACACCACAGTCAATTTTAGAACATTTTCACCATCTCAAAAAGAAACCCTGCACCCATAAGCAATCACCCCTCTATAACCTTATCTACCCAAATCCTAAACAACCACGAATTTACTTTCTGTCTCAAGAAATTTGCCTATTCTGGGCATTTCATATAAATACAGTCATATAGTATATGGTGTTTTGTAACTGGCTTCTTTCATTTAGCATAATATTTTCAAGGTTCATTAATTTGTAGTGTGTAGCAGTACTTCATTCTTTTTTATGGCTGAATAATATTCCATTGTATGGATATACCACATTTGTTTATCCATTCATCAGTTTAAAGACATTTGGATTTTTCCCACATTTTGAGTATTAGTAATAATGTTGCTAGGAACATTCATGTACAAGTTTTTGTGTAGACATGTTTTAATTTCTCTTGAGTATATATCTAGGAGTAGAAATGATGGGTCAAATGGTAACTCTATGTAAACTTTTTAAGGAACTACCAGACTGTTTTCCAAAGTGGCTGCACCATTTTACATTCCCACCAAAAGTGTATGAAGGTTCCAATTTCTCACATCCCTGTCAGCACTTGTTATTATCTTTTTGATTATAGGCATCGTAGCAGGTGTGACATAGTATGATTGTGGTTTGACTTCCTTTTCCTTAATAGCTAATGATGTTGAGCATCTTTTCATGTGCTTATTGACCATTTGTATATTTGTGTTGGAGAAATGTCTATTCAGATCATTTGTCCATTTTTAGTTGGGTTGTCTTTTTATTACTTAATTGTAATAGTTCTTTACATATTCTAGATATAAATTCTTTATCAAATGTGTGAATGTCTCTCATTCTCTTGTTGTCTTTTCAGTTTCTTGTTAATGTCCTTTGAGGCACAAAAGTTTTTAATTTTGATTAAGTCCACTCTATTTTTCTCCCTTTGTTGCTCATTCTTTTGGAGTTGTTTATAAGAATCCATTGCCAAATCCAAAGGTTTACCCCTGTTTTCTTCTAAGAGTTTTGTACTTTTAGCTCTCATATTTAGAACTTTGACATATTTTGAGTTAATTTTTGTATATGATGTGAGGTAAGAATACAACTTGATTCTTTTGCATGTGGATATCCAGTTGTCCCAGCATCATTTGTTAAAAAAAACTTCCTTCTTCTTGACTGATATTGGCACTCCTGTCAAAAATATAACTGAAAAAATAAAACTGAAAAATTGTGCTCTACACTGGAAATTGACACAGCATTGTAAAATGAATAAAAAGTGTTAAAAATATCAATTGATCAAGATGTGTAGGCTTACTTCTCAATAAAGTCTCACTTCTATTCTGTTGATCTATGCGTCTATCCTTACATCAGTATTACATTGTCTTAATTATTGGTGCTTTGTAGTAAGTTTGGAAATCAGGAAGTGTGGATCCTCCACTTTGATCTTATTTTTCAAAATTGTTTTGGCTATTCTGGGATTCTTGCAATTCCTTAATTTAGAATCAGCTTGTCAATTTTTACAAAGAAACCAGCTAGGATTCTGGTGGGAATTGCACTGAATCTGTAGCTCTATTTTGAGAGTATTGTCATTTAAAATACTGTTTTCTGATGAGTAAACATGGATGTTTTCCCAATTATTTAGATTCTCTTTAATTTCTTTCAGAAATGTTTTATAAATTTCAGAGTATATATTTTATACTTGTTTTATTAATTCTTGCATATTTTATTGTTTTTATGCTACTGTATATGGAATTGCTTTCTTAATTTTATTTTCAAATTGTTTGTTGCCAATGTATAGAAATACAGTTAGTGTGACCTGATATTACATTAGTCATAAGGAGAAAGAAAAAGGAGGAAAATCAAGACTAAAAAGTCCCTATCCTATTTTTTGCCTGTTACTGTGCAAAGCAAGAAAGAATAAGTAAGCATATCACTTTTTGTTAATAACAATGCCAATTGCATAGATGACATATATATGTTAGACTGTATAATAATGTTGTTGTTAGTAACTTATTGTTGTTGTTAATGATACCCTTGTTACCAATAACTTAAGTGAATATCATAATGGTTAACAGTTACTAAGTGCTACGTAAGTGCCAGGAACTGTTGTAATGATTTCCTTTACATACGTTACTTCATTTAATCCCCATTACAGCCTGTAAGTTAGATACTGTTATTCTCATTTTGCAGTTATGGAAGCTAGGGTACAGCGAGGTTAAGTAACTGCCCAAAGTCACACAAGCTGGTAAATTGGCAACCAAATCTAGTCTGAAGTTGTAGCTATCTTTTATTTGTTCTGCACTTTTAAAAATTAATTTGTTCTCAACATGTAAAGAGAAGGACAATTCACAGTTTGAAAAGATGTAGATTTTTCAGCTTCTTTTAAAATACATGCTAAAATCTAGCTACACTTGGCCTGCTTTCCCACATGGCAATGTTCTGCTGAATTTAATGAGCGTCTGCTTTATACAGAGCATAGACTCTCATAGACCTCAGTGCTTAACCAGCCTGCTTAACTCTTTTTCTTTTTTTAATTTTTTTTATTTTTTGGGGGGGAGGTAATTAGGTTTACTTGTTTATTTATTTTTAGAGGAGGTACTGGGGATTGAACCCAGGACCTTGTGTATGCTAAGCATACACTCTACCACTTGAGCTATAGCCTCCCCCTCCAGCCTGCTTAACTCTTACGTTATCTGACTGTCCTTGTAGGAATATAGATCATATATTTAAGGTATAAGACAGTTCTCAGGGAATTTTGGAGGAAGACAAACAGATAAAATAATAATAAATAATACAACTTATAATGTGATTTAATAATACACTTATGATTGAAAGCACAGCACTTTAAAGGTATAATTTTGAACTGGGCATTTTTTATAGTAGATGGCTTATATTGAAGAGTAGATGAAAATAGAAACATAGGTGAGGGTGATATACTTTATAGAAAATAATACTCTAATAATAGTAGTGCTATGTTCTAGGCATTGTAATAAATGCTTTATATGAGTATATCTCCTTGAATCCTTTCAACAACCCTATGAAGTAGATGAATATTACCCTCTTCTTACAGATGAGGAAACTGATGCCCGTATCAGTTCAGTGATTTGTTTAAGGACACACAGCTACTCAGTGACTCAAGAACCCTGAGCTCCTGATTTCTGGTTCAGTGTCCTTTATAAGGTCGTTTCAGAAAGAGCTGAAAATCTGGGAAGTTTCCACATTCTCTAAGGACAGTTTGTAAACTGAGGAAGTAACAGTGTTGCAGAGAAATCGCAAGTAGGATTTGCTTCAGGTGTTCCAGAGTTGCCTCTAAATTTCTTTCAGGGAGCTGTTGAATAAAAGATTAGACAGGTCAGTAGTGGTAAAAGAGAGCCCAAAGTTAATCAATACCACAGATTATTCTGGATTGAAATTGATGTTATTGCCTGTAGGAAAACTCCTAAGTCCAAAGTGTATCCAATCCTTTGTCCATTATAAAGCTCAGTAAATAACCTGTGGGTCAATGGAGACCTCACTATTCACTCTGCCCAGTTCGTGATCTATGTCTCCAGCCCTGAAGAAATCCACTTTCTAAAAAGTGATTCAGTTCAACTTTTTTTCTTAAATGGCAATTCAGTTATTTATGAACTAGTTTACTGAGATAATCCCCTTAAGCTGTAGAGAGCAGTTTATATGGGGAAGAATATCAACAACATTCTTGATTCACAGAAGTAAAAAACAGCCTCTTAAATTTAATCTATGATAATTAAATATATTAAGATCTCCACTAGCTTGTGTTCTTAAAATAGTGTATCGATAGCATTACCTGGTCAACTGAGTGTTAAGCACAAACTCCCCTGCTGAAAAATCTCAATAATACATAAACCCAGGAGATTCCATGTTGAATTCTTAGTGTGTTGGGTTAGTTAGTGGATGGACTCTTGGGGTCATTATCAAAAATCAGTGGCAGAGAGATTTGTAAGACAGACCACCAGGTTCAGCCTTCTAAAGAGCGCTGAAGAATTCTGGTCGTTGGTAATAATGAAGCGAAGTGACACAAAGGGTGTCATAGGGCAGAGCAAATAGAAGACTCGTCATTACCAAATCCTTGGGGGATGTTCTTCTTTCCATACCATCCAGCCCTGAAAGCTTTTTAAAAATATTACTTTTTAAAATGTGATATGGAGATAAATCTAGTATTTGTTTTTACCTGTAAGTGCCATAATACGACTAATGTGTCTCTATCAGCTCTGAAGGGCACTACACGTAATAAATTAATAATAACATAGTAAGAATTTGTGAATTTCTTCATATAAAGCAGACTCCAGGTTATTCCTTGCATCAGTCAGAATCTCAGCAGAAAGCATAAGGCATACTCAAAAGACTAATAAGAGAATTTAATGAAGTCACTATTCACAAAAGTATAGGCCTCCTCCCTGGGCACAAAACAGAGGAGGGAAAAGCTGGAGAGTCGATCTGGAGAAGCAAGCAGAAAGAATATCTAGCACATCCCTTAACCATATGTTAGGCCAACTGCAGTAATAAACAAGCCCAAAATTTTAAGGGCTTAACATAATAAAGGTCCAGTATAGATCCATAGAGGACATAGGAGCCTCTCTTCCATGCAGTAATCCAGGGACCCAGGTTCCTTCCATCAAGTTTGTACCATGGCCTATGGCAGAGGTCAGCCAACTTTTCTGTGAAGGGCCAAGTAGTAAATACTTTAGGCTCATGGGCCATACAGTCTCTGTCACAACTACCCATCTCTGCTGTTGTAGCACAAAAGTAGCCATAGATAATATTTAAATGAACATGTGTGGCTGTATTTAAAAATAATTTACAAAAAATAGGTGGCACCTGGATTTAACTCCTTGGCCATAGTTTGCTAACCCTGACCTAAGGCATCACAGTCTTCCTTAGAATCCTCTGCATCTGAGAGCAAATAAGAGGAGAGAAAGTATGTGGAGGTTTCGTAAGTTGCTTATTACTTTCAACTTTGCTCTAAACTGTTATTTCTCAAAGGGCATTCCATATATGCAGCACATATACTGCAGATTTTCTTAGGGAAAAAATGGGTCTGAGACCATATAAGTTGGGAAATATGTTTAGTAGATTCTCCCTCTGCATTGACATTTACAATGGATATTAATATGTCAAAGGCTCTGAAAAGTCCTTCAATGTATAATTTTTTAAAAAAGACCTCTTGTGAATGCTGCTTTGTTATAAAGTCACTGTCACCTGCTTTCTGAGTGGGAGATGAAGGAAGTAGTCTTATAGGTAATGTTGGGGATATTATTTGTGACCCCAAATGTGTGAAAACTTTTTAAACATTAATTGTAAAGCCAATAAATACATGCACATAGTTAAAAATTAAAGATTCCTTCTAATCCTTACCTAGCACCTACACCAGTTACCTGCTTACTTCAACTTCCATATGTTGTGTTTGTATGCCTATTGCTTTGCTCTGCCTCTCGCCTCTGGCATGCTGTCCTTCATGCCACCTTCACCTTCGGCTTCAATTGTATGATTCCAAAGACGTGTCTGTTTCATCCTTCACTGTGGTATTGCCAGTGCCGACAATATTGCTTGACACATAGTGTGTGTTCAATAAATGTTATATTAATGAAATCCTGTACTGCCTGGTAGACTAGATTCTAGTATTCTCTCTTTCTTTCTCTGTCTCTGTCTGTCTTTCTCTCTCTCTCTCTCTCCCTCCCTCCCTCCCTCCATCCAATAGTCTATTACACTTCCAGGCACCATCTGGTTAGGACAGGCCATTTGGGATCACAAACCCAACCTCCCTATTGTTTAGAGCAGTGATTCACAAACCTGGATGATTATAAAAATCATCCAGGGAGCTTACAGAAAACTGTGGATTTCCAAGTTTCTAGAATCAGAATTGCTAAGAATGGGATCAGGGAATCCAGAACTTTGAAACACTCAATTGTTATACTTCAAATACATAGTTTTTAAAATTATTCTTATTTTTTATTGAAGTGTAATCAGTTTACAATGTTAGTGTCAGTTGTACAAAAAATGATTCAGTTTTACCTATATATATTTATTTTCAGTTTCTTTTCCATTACAGCTCATTCCAAGAAATTGAATATAGTTCCCTGTGTTATATAGTAGGTCCTTGCTGCTTCTGCACTTTACATATAGTAATATAAATACATAAATATTTTATTAAAGGTTTTTGGGTACCAACAGGGAACAAAATCAATTAAGTCCTTATTTTGTGGAGTTTGTATTCTAGTGGGGAAATCACCACGTAAAATAGTTAACAAATAAATATATAATATGTCTGGTAGCATTAAGTCCTATGAGAAAAAAATAAAACAGAGCAGTGAGACACATAATGCCAGGAATGCATATATATTTTAAGTAGGGTGGTCAAGGAAGGGTGATGTTTTTTCTCTGATTTCCACCACCTCCCCATTCCCACCAATTCATTCTCCACCCATCTTTGCTTTGCTCTCTACCTGTGATAACCAGTCTCCCAGATGACCCCTAGTGATCTTCAGCTCCTGCGAATTCATATCCTTGTGTATTCATCTCCCACATTGACTCGGAATCCATCCGTATGACCAACAGAATATAACAGAGGTGATAGTGTGTGTGATTTTCAAGGCTAGGTTATAAAAAGACATGGAAGTTTCCATTTTGGCCTCTTTTCCCACTGTATGGGAAGCCAGGTGCCATGTCAGGAGGACCCTCAAGTAGCTCCATGGAGAGGCCCACTGGGGGAAGAGCTGAGATCTCATGTCAACAACCAGCATCATCTGGTCAATCATATAAGTGAGCCACCTGGACAGAGCATCTTTCAGCCCTCAGTAAGCCTCCAAATGACTGCAGCCCCAGCTGACATCTTGACTGCAGTCTAATGTGAGACCCAGGGCCTGGACCACCAAGATGAGCTGCTCCCAAATTCCTGACTCACAAAAACTATAAGACAAAATAAACATTTATTGTTTGAAAAGAAACTTGTCACTTTGCTGCTTCTTTAGATGTAGAAACCCCAGGGTTTGAGCCTTCTTCTCAACGTTTTCTCTTCATAAGCCTTGACAGCAAATGAAAATTCCAATGCATAACACAGAAAATTTTTAACAGTGGCTAGTTCCGAGGAAGGAGGTTGGAATGTATCTGTGGGAGGAGTAGGAATATATATGTGTGTGTGTGTGTGTGTGTGTGTGTGTGTGTGTGTGTGTGTGTGTGTGTATACACACACACACACACACATACACACGCACAGATACATCCCAGATCATGACTCCAACCCTACAAATAGGGTACTAAATTAAGGGAACTAGGAAACTCAGGCAGCATGAACAATTCAGGAAGGGATGGAGGAATCCAGTGTCTTATTTTTTTTAAATTTCCATTGAAGCATAGTTGATTTATAATGTTAGTTTCAGGTGTACAGCAAAGTGATTCAGTTATACATATATTTTTTCTTTTCCATTGTATGTTATTACAAGAAATTGAATATAGTTTCCTGTGCTATACAGTAGGTCCTTGTTGTTTATATATCCTATATGTAGTAATGTGTGTCTGTTAATCCCCAACCCCTGATTTATCCATCCACACCCTTCCAGTGTCTATTATTTTTTTAAGCGAAGTGTAGTCAAGTTACAATGTATCAATTTCTGGTGTACAGCATAATACCCAATCATGTACACACACACACACACACACACACACACACACACACACACACATATTCGTTTTCATATTCCAGGGTCTATTATTAACAAGCATACGAGGTGGTGACTAGGTCCCTTTTAGACCCTCATAGCACCCCGGGCATAATTCTAGCCCTGGAAAAATACTATGATATTTTAAGATTACACGTCTGAAACCTATGCTGAGCTATCTCCAAGGCCTAATGAGAAGACCTGGCACATAACAGATGCTCATTAAAGCTTGCTGAAGTGAGCTGAGTGGAAGAGCCATCAAATTATGAGGACTGGGATACAGAATTAGGGCCAGACTGGCAATGACAGTGATGCCCTGTTGCCTATAGACTAGAGAGTTGAGTTTGGGCACTTTAAATGCTCCTCTCTCAACTGTTATTTAGATGAATCCGAGGGGTTGGGGCACGGCTGAAGTTGTAGGCAGTAAGCAAATGGCCCCAAAAGGGAGGGTGGCAAAGGCTGGAAACCAGGTAGAGGCCTGGCTGGTCAATTAAGATACCCGAAGAAAAGATAGTGTTGGAATAGGTAAGAGACCTACTCTATACCAGAATATGAAGAAGGGTGTTAAAAGCAAGAATTTTCCAAGACTCTCAGATATCATGTTGTTTCTAAACTCTCACGATTTCTGATTATAAAAATTCCCTTCCCCAGGCAGCTCAGAGAAAAATCTTTGGGGATAATACTATTTTCTTTCATCTTCCTGTCAGATTAGTCCAGATTCTTGTGGTCAGCGATTTGTAGCCCTTGAAACATTGAGGAGAAGCATACCAGGCATCACAGATGAGTGGTGTTCCCCAAAGAGGTAGTGTTACACCTGCCCACACTGACCAGTATTTTTCATTACATACCAAATTTGAAAAAAAAAACACAAAAACCCTCCCTAATTCCTGAGACAAGCACATCAAAATGATTGAAAAATCTACAGTCCAAATCATTCACATCTTAATCCCTGGAGATGCTCTTCCCCCTCAACCTAGTTGAGTGAAGAAGGCACTTCCCTGGAGACAGCAATTAGATTAAAAAGCTAGGAGCCTTCCCCTTGATTACTTAAAATGATACTAAGTCCTTGAGCTAAAGTAGATGGATGGTAATGGTTTCCAAGGGACAGACAACTGAGAAAACACAACTTCATTGCACTTTCTTTCCAGTTTACTTACTTAATGCTGTGAAAATACTTTTTGTAAATTTTATTAGAGAGGCTGGAAGCCTTTTTAAAATGGATCAGAGCGTTCTCCCCTGATTTCAAATAGCTGAATGAAATTCTGCCAAGTGCTGATAATAACAATACTTCTGTGTCACGGATGGTCAGTCCTTACTCCCACCCTTACAAGCATGAAGTTCTAATCAGTATAATGAATGAAGTAGTTATTAACATTGTGAAAAAACACCCGAAATTGCTGCTCTTCTGTGAATTATACTGGTAGATTCAGGCTCTTTTTCTCTGGTCAGATGGCTCATCCAAGGACTTTGTGATTAAAAAGGCAGGAGGTTATTAACCAAATGGATAAATGAGAGGGCTGCTTACTAAAGAACTCACTCCCCACTGGGAACCTTCTCTCTGTATTGAAAATAGGATTTGATTTATACCCCCTTTTACAATGTATACCCTTTTTACAACCTTCGAAGACTACAATGTCAGGCACACCTGTATTTTAGGGACAATCCTATTAGTGATTTATGAACAGTAAACAAATGTGTAGATCATCCATTCCAGGTACGTATACCTCAGACAAACTTTTCCCCTGCCCCTCCTCAAGTCACTTAGCCTAGCTGTCTCCGTTTCCCACTTGTTCAAGTGGGATAATAATACTTTCCTCCCTCAAAAAGGTGTTTTTGAGAACTAAGCAGTTAGGGAGCTGCTTCGAAGATGAACTGCTGTTTTCACGATCCCTTGGCTACAGCAGTTAAACATAATGTAAATATGTCATGTTTGGTTTTCATGTAACCATACTCTCTTGAAAACAAAATTTGCTTAAAATCTTTTCCCACTTCTCTGCCTTGGGTCTGTGTGGGACTTGGGGTTAATTAGCATCCACAGGCTCTTATCTAGCCTTTTCAAAGGGCTAATTAACTAGTGTATACTTTGTCAAATTCTAATGAGAACTGATAAGGAGCCTTTTTACCCGGTTTTATTTTCTCTTGGGGGAGGATATATTATTTTAGCAAACATTTGTTTTGTTTTGTTTTTTTCCCAAGGAGACAATATTTGTGGATTTAACCAATGTCTACTAAGCACCTTTAAGGCCTATGGGGGATACAGAAGAATACAAAACAAAAATTTTCAGAGGAGGTAGTGGATCTGAGAAGGTTAAGCTGGTTATAAAAAAAAAAACAAAACTGTAAGCCAGAAACATTATGCATATGTGCGAAGGGACTCTCCAGTAAAAGAGCACTGAAGTGGGCATAAGGTGACAGGCTTGACTGATGTAGAGGCCTTGCTCTAGATAATAATGAACAAGATGAAGTGTGGAGGATGGACTTGGGGGGAGATATAATGGGCTTAATCAGAGAAGGAGAGCTTAATCAACAAAGAGGGTAGGGAAACTGGGAGAAGGAGGCTGTAGGCAAAAAAAAAGTGCTGGGCTGTGATTCCGGAGACCTGGGTTTAGTCCTGATGCAGACTTTGCCATCCTTGCCCTTTGGTTGGTAACTTCTCCTCTTAGAACTTTAGGTCACCCCTCCACATTGCAGAGGTTGGGACTACATAAGGGACTTCCAACCAGGGCATTCTAGGATTTGAAAGTTTCCTCGGAGGAGGGAGTTTTAAAGGTTAAATTCACTCAGGTTCTCAAGTTCTCATTAGGTCTTATGGCTTAAGAGAGAAAGTATACAGAGGAGAGGAATGAACCTTATGAAGGCCTTTCCATTAAAGCCTGGGACCAGAGTAAGGAAAAACCAATTATGGAGAAAAAAATACATGAAAGAAAACCCTGTATCAAATCCATTAAATTTGCAGTGGGGAGGTTGGTATCATGCAGTGGAAAGAATACAAGCTTTGGGGTTGAATAGACCTGACCAAGGTTTGAATCCCAATTTATCCACTCGGTTGTGATTTCAGGCAAGTTCCATAACCCCTGAGTCAAAACCCTCCCCTACTGAATTGTAATAATAATACTATACACGTAATAGGCTTGTTTTGAAAACTAAATGAGTTCATCTGAGCAAAGCATGTTGTACCAACCCGGTTTGCCATAAACACTCAATAAATGGTAGCCATTTAGAGGTCCCAATTCCTGGGGCCCTGGTTTGTCTTGACTGCTTTTGCTAGACAAGTTAGTTTATACAAAAGGGCCTCTTTAGCACCTCCTTAGAGACTGAGCTTTTATCATCTTTAAATTGAGGGCCTCCGTGTCAGCTTACATAACAGCCCCCTCCCCCCACACTACTAGACTTCCCCACCTCCCTTCCTAGAAAACAGGTTTTGAAGCATCTCTGCTATTTTCAATTTGTCAGTATCTGGATGTGCCTGGTCCCAGTCAATTTAGACGTAGGGACTTGGACCGTGTCCTTGTCCTTCAAATACCTGTGGGTATATTTGATTTTAATTCCTGTCAATATAGAGAGCTTTCACAGGATACTAAGGAAGCCATTTCCCATTGCCAGGCAGCCCCGACCACCCTTTCTCTCAGTTGCAGGGGCTTACTGGGGGCCTCTGCTAGGGTAGAGACTTTGGCTCTGTTACTCAGATATGTTAGGCAGAGATCTGTTTGGCGATTAGTTTGATGAGATAGGAGTGCCACACAAAAGGGGGCTTGTGCATTTATTGTAGTTACTGAGATTAAGGGAGCCAGGTACTGCTGTGGGAAGCTGCCTCATTGAAAAGAGAGGCCATTCTTTGATGTAGAGAGGCCCAGCCTTACCCAATGAGAAAAATGACTATTAGTTTCCTTGATTTTGCTTGAAAAGTGCTTTAGCCAACTGCTTAGCTTGTCTTATGTAATGCTTCTTTGAGGTGGGGGGTGGTTAAGTCTGTGCAGAGGAAGCAAAGTGGAGATTTCATTTTTCATTTGTTTCCCATGATCTCAGCGGCAGCCCAACTGACTCCCCTCTTCCCCGCCCCCCTGCTTTTGTTCTTTCTCTTTTTTTCCATCTTTTACACTTAGTCACACACTCTTCTTCCCCGCCCCCCCGTGCTGGTCTTTTTTCCAGCTAGTGCCTCTGTCATGCTCTACGTTGATCTAACCCATACCTCATGTAGCACTCACCCATTTTATTTGTTTTGACACATGCAGCCCCTCTCACTGTACATACGCCTTGCATCCAAGCTCTTTTTCTCTATTTACTTAGTTTCTTGTGTTATTAGAAGAGGAATTACATAGATACACCAAAAGAGTAAAGGGTTGCCTTTGGAAGCTGTATTGCGCTTAATATCAGAATAGGCATGTGTCTGATTTTGCAACAGCCACCAAAAGAAATTCAGAAGATAATACTGTGAGGAAGACCTAAAAGTGTGAAAACCTGAGAAATACTTCACTTTCCCTTCTCCCTTCTTGGTACGTCCA
This sequence comes from Camelus bactrianus, assembly GCF_048773025.1. Lineage (NCBI taxonomy): Eukaryota > Metazoa > Chordata > Mammalia > Artiodactyla > Camelidae > Camelus > Camelus bactrianus. Next base: position 83,680,098 of record NC_133575.1, read on the forward strand.
CTGCTCTGTAGTGAAGCTGGCCAGTGGCAGCCCTCGAGCTGATTCTAAAGACAAGCTGCTCCCATCCTCCACGTCCTGCTCCTCTTCTTTTCCCTGTCTTCCGTCTCATCATGCATGGAACGCACTTGGCACTGGGCCTGCATTAATAAATGATAGCTTTACCAACCCTGGTATCCTTATCCGCTTTCCCTACTGTATGTTTCTTCATAACACCAGTCACCATCTGCCATACTATATATTTTAGTTAGTTTCTTTGTTGTGTACTTTTCACCCACCTGACCCCCGCCCTGCCCTCCTCCACATACACAGTGTAGGCTTCTCACAGGCAGAAGTTTGGGATGTTCAGTGCTGTACCACTAGCCTGGCACTTGGTCGTTGCACAGTAAATATTTGTTGAATAAATGAAGGAGCTCTTGTCTGTCTGCTCTCCTCTGCGATTATGTGGACACTCTGCGGAAGATCTCAGTGAGGCCACTTCTCCCAAATGAGGAACTGCACTTGACATCTCACTGTCGGTAACAACTGGACCTACGTGAAGGTGAGGCATCTCCTGCCTCGACACCAAGGAGACAACAATGACCAAGACAGTGCAAAGCTTTCAAGTCAGCTGAAAGTGCATTGGTCTCGAGGGCAGGTTTTTGTTATCTAGATGTCAAGCTCAATGGATAAAATGAGACATTTTCCTAGAGAAGATAATCTTTTCCCAGAAGATGCAGAACTAGGGGCAGACTTGGAGGCAGGCTGGCTGAAACAATGGTCCAGAAACCTAAGAAGGCCATCAGCTAAACAAGGTTAAAAGAGAGGGCAGAGAGAGCTGAACTCTTGCTTCAAATCTGAGTGATTTCAGCTGCTCCTGTGGAAGGAGGGAGTGTTTTTCTTGCATAAAATCTCCAACCCTGCATCTGGCCTTATTGTCTGTCTTGCTGTGCTTTGGCTCAGAGATGCTGCTCTGAGTGGAAAACTTTCTCTTTGAATGGCTTTACTCGAAAACTTCCAATTTGCTCCAGCCATTTAGTTGTTGAAATTTCACAGGAAATCAGAATATCTCAAGGTTGAAAGTTTGAAATGATTTTTAGTGCAATGATTTTCAAACTGTACTTTGTGAATTTAAGTTAGTCACAATCACTTTCTTTGGCAATTAAAACATTGGTGATTGTCAAGTGTTGGCAAGAGTGTGGGAAAATGGTAGACCTTGCTGGTGGGAGTGAAAACTGATGTAGCCTTTTTTGTTGGGTAATTTGGCAACACATGTCAAAAATTGAAATTCACATGCTCTTTGACCCATCAGTTCCACTTCTTGGAGACTATCATCTCCCAAGTATACACTATTGCATCAATTCTAAAACACACATTTATGTTATAGGTGTGCATTTTATACACATTTTAATATTTGTGCAATTGGGATGCGCCTTGATTCAGTGAAATATGGTACTTCCACACATTCACAAGAAGTTACTGTATGGATTTTCATTGCAGTGACACTTTTAACAGTAAGATTGAGAAAAGCACAAATGTCCATAGATAGGAATACTGGTTAACTAAGTTGCATTCATCCCAAATAATATCCTATGCAGCTACTTTACAAATGAGGTGGATCTATATGTGAGTATTTGAAAAAAAATTCTGAGGTATTTAATTAAGGAGAAAAGTTAAATATTGTTTAGAAAAATCACTGTTAAAGAATCCTGTTTTAATAAGATCCTGTAAGGGAGGAGGGTATAACTCAGTGGTAGAGCATGTGCTTAGCATGCACAAGGTCCTTAGTTCAAACCCCAGTACCTCCGTTAAAAAATAAATAAATAGACCTAATGACCTCCCCCCTCCAAAACAACAGAAATAAATAAGATTATATATATATTCTGACATATATGTACAAGCAACTGTTATCCAAGATTTCTTCTAGGGTGAGGATTGGCTCGTGGAAGACTTTTACTTTTCTTTTTTTTTCTTAATTGAAGTAGAAACCAAACCAGAAGAATGAATTCCAACACTTACTGTTCATTCCTCTCTATTGTTGATCTTCTCACTATTTCCCTGCAAGTTGGAGCTGTTCTTGGATGCAATTTCTCTCACTTCCTTTTTTTAACTTTTCATTTTGTACCTTTTTTGTACAGTTTGAATTTTCCTGATATGCTCATGTATTGCTGTATTTTCTTAAAAACCAAAAGAGGTTTCTAAGAAATGAATTAGGGTTCTTTTTCCCCCTTTAAACTTTTCTGTATTAAAAACACACAATAGATGTTATTTTAAAAAGGAAATCAATAAGACTGCCCCTGCCTCAGTAGAGTTCTTAGTATGATAAACCAGAGAACAAATGCTTTACTAGGTCCAATAATAGAGACTTGAACAGAGTGCTGGGCTAGCAGGGAAACATGGAGGGGAAACTGATTCATTGACTGAAGAGGTATCAGTAAAGTGTCACAGAAGGGACATTTGAGCCAAGGCTTGGTGGAGCAGAGGACACGTGGTGAGAAGCACAGTGGTGTGGAAGGCGTTTCTTGTCCTAGGAGTGTTGAGAGGTTCCATGTGGTCGGATACCATGTCTGTGGGTGAGGAGAGTTGTGAGTAATGAGAACAGATAATTATGTACTATGTGCTGGACACACTGGGCTAGGTGCTCCCAGTTTTCCACCTCCAATCCTTAGAAGGGTATTCAGGAATACATGGCCTTGGGAACATCAGTAGTGGTAAAGATAGCCCGGGTTTCAACATGAACCAAACTGGGTTCCAATCCAAGCAATTTAGTCTGCCTGACCCTTCCTTAAAGAGTTGTGATGAGGTTTAGGGAAGCAGTATACAATGTGCTTGCCAGATAGTCAGAACCTATACAAGTTAGCTGTGATTAATATTCTCATTCTTATCATTCCTCCCCTCCCAGATCTACCTTCCTGCTGCATATGCAGTAGGAACTCAGTGAATCCCTGCTGCTGAATGATTTGTGAGGGAGTTAGGGAAGGTATATAGTAGGACATGATATGACAGAGCCATCACCTCCTATTCTCCCATCCAGCCCTTAATACCATACAAGTCAGAATATTTTGCCTAAGAGAACCTAGTACATACCCTCTCTGAATATGTGAGAAGGCAAAACTTTAGGTACCTAAATAAGATAGTGGTTATACCTAAATAAGTATAATCAGTGAATCTGATCACTCCCAAGGCTTTTAGACTACATGGATGATAGAACAAAAAGTAAAAATGAAAAATCGCCAATGCGAATCAAATTTAAGGTAAAAGTCTGTGAGCTTCGATAAACAAGGTGGTGTAGTACCGACACCGGGACTGAAGCAGACGGACCCTCAAACATGGCTGCTGTGTCATGAGACTTGAAGTTGGTCATTGAAAGTACCCACTCTGTCATTTATTAGTGGTGTGACCTTGAACAAGCCATTTCCCTATGGAGAAATAGTCCCTCTCTGTTCTCACCTATAAAATAGGAGGGTTGAGTTAGGATTGGATTAGAGTTAGTTTAGGTCAGCAATCTGCAGCCAAAAGTAGTCTGCCACCTGTTTTTTGTAAATAAAGTTTTGTTGGAACACAGCTTTGCCTATTTGTGTAGTATTATCTCTGGTCAGTTTTGCACGGCAACGGCAGAGTTGAGCAGTTGTGACAGAGACCATATGGCATACAAAGCTGAATGCATTTACTATTTGGCCCCTTGCAGAAAAAGTTTGCTGGCTGCTAATTGATGTGTAAGATCTCTTCCACCACTGACATCCTGTAATATCCATACTTAATGCATGAGGCCATTTGCAATCACTAGGTTTACTGTGGAAACCTTTCATGAAATTTGAAAATGTTCCAGAGGTCCCAACCATAAATTTATTATTAATGCAACAAAAGTTTTTGAAGCATTTGCTGTTTGATCCAGACTCTGCTTGTTCTGAAGATGCAATGCAGAACAAATCCAGATATGCTCCTGGCACTCAGAGAGCTTACCATCTACTAGAAAAGACAGTTTTTAACAGAACGTCATCACATCTTTCACTTTTGAAAGCAAAGCCAATTGAATATTTCATAGTAGGTTGATGACTGACCGGGTTTACATGTGAACTTATGAACATTTTTGTTCGTTAATGTATTAGTCTGCTCATTCATTCATTCATTGTATATTTATAGAGTTTTTACTGTGTGCCAGGTGCTGGGCTGGGCTAGATTCCTAAATCTACTCATGAAAAAGATGCACAAAGTTTCTGTCCTTGTAAACCTTACAGTCTATTTGGGAAGGTATATATTAATCAAGAAAACCACAAATAAATATATAGTTTTCAACTGTCATAAGTACTTGAAAAGGACCAGAGTCACATGGCAGCATTTAACAAAGGAACATGCGCTAGACTGGAGAGATCAGAATGATTTCTGAGGAAGCATTTTGGCTAAAATTTAAAGGTTGAGTAAAACTGATCATCTAGATAGTACTAGTGAAAACTGTTGCTTTTCTTGGTTGATGGAAATGGAGTTCGGGGGCACTGAAATCTGTATTTTTCAAACTGCAGGTTGAAGAAAACTCATTCTTTTTTTCTTATTTTTATTGAAATGTTGTCAGTTCACAATGTTAATTTCAGGTGTACAGCAAAGCGTATATATGTATATATTCAGTTTCTTTTCCATACGGCTCACTACAAGAAATTGAATCTAGTTCCCTGTGCTATACAGTCAGTCCTTGTTGTTTGTTTTATATACAATAGTGTGAATCTGTTAATCCCAAACTCCTAATCTGTCCTCACCCCACCTTTACCAGCTAGTAACCGCAGTTTGTTTTCAATATCCATAAATCTATTTCTGGAAACCCATTCTTATTTTTTTAATCAATTGTATGGATCCTGACCAACCTTTGTTTCCTAATACAATAGAGTCGAATGGACAAGACAGGAATAGAATCAAATGAAAATTTCCACTTGCGTGATTGGAAAGAATTGTTTTGAGCAACTATGTAAAATGCATTTCTTAACTGAGTCAGTCCCAAAAGTGGGAGTCACTGATCCAATCTGCCTTGGCTCTATATAGTCACAGTTTATCAGGAAACATCTCTGTTCTTTAGTTGCTTGCCTTTAGAGACAAAGGAATGTGTTCTTCAAGTTTAAGTTTCTTTTGCATGTTTTTTTCAAAGAAAGCATGACGGTGAGTGAAAGAGCACTAGCCATCATTTCCTGAGTGCTTACTTTGGTACCAGAAATTACACAATATGCCTTGTTTAAATTATACCCTTTAATCTTTATGCTTTGTGTAACTTACACCATTTAATCCTCACTGCTATCCTACAAGACAGGTATAATTCATTATCGCTTTTTCAGATAACCATGTTTGAGGCTCAGAGAGGTTAAGGGACCAGCCCATGGTCACACAGCCAATAAATTTTTCTTGCCTAAATAGTAACAAAATAAACATGAATAAACTCAATTTGGTACTGTCTGAACATTCAAGAGATATATTAGAAGTGAGTCATATTTGAAATACCCCTTGAGAACCTCCTAGGTTTCTATTACCTGTTTGATGATACAAATTTTGTAGACCTTTCAAGTGAGTTCATCTCTCTTCTCCTTTCTATAAAAAGTGTTTCTTAATTCCTGAGCTGCTTAGATGGAATTTTGACTCACTTAATTCCAACATGGCAAAACTCATTCTTTGCAACTGGAAACACAGCATCAGAAAGTATGACCCTGATGTCACGCTATGAGTCCCCTAGCCCTGCAAGTCTCCAAAAAAAGTCACTAAGGAAGGAAAATTTGGGAACAATAGGCAATAACAAAGTGATCAATTCTCCAGGCTGGGAGATACAAACAAAAGATGCATGGCAAGTGGAAGTACAATAGAAGGCCCTGGGGGGAGACTCTGATGCTATCATTAAGAGACTCAAACTGGTTCCATTTAATTTTCTCAAACAAAATAGATTAGCAGGTGCCTCCTATGTTCTTACTCAAATAATTTCATTCTTCTTTAACATACAATGAGAATGGAGGCGGCAGGGAGAAATCCTTCAATGACTAAATAGAAGGAAATTAATAGCCTTTTGGGTCAGAGAATTATAATTCTAAAGACAGATTTTCCTTAGTCAGATAATGAGCTGCAGTTAAAGAGAAGATTGGAATAATGTGAAGATAATTCCACAAGTGCCCCTTTTCAGGACCCTCTGTCTTAAAGTGGCAATCTGAAGCATGATATGATGAAAAATTTCTTTGGAGTGGGAGACATAAAAACTTGGTTGGGGCACTGTCTAATCCAAGCTTGGCTAAACTTCAGAAAGTAACTTCACTTCTGTGAGCCTCAGTTTCCTCCTCCTGTAAAATAGCAGTGAAAACAAAATCCCTGACCTAATTCCTAGTGTTGTGAGGAGTAGATGACACTCATGTTTAGGAAATGGGTTTTATCAAATTTCTATAACAATGTAAGGTGTGAAGATGATACATCAGGTTCTTGCTTAAGAATTTACAATGGAAAGTCCAGAATCCTCAGAAGAGGCTTTGATGCAGCTAATAATGTGGCCCTACCTCACCTCTCTAGCCTTCTCACTCATTGTGCCCTTTATAAGACCTCGCTGCCCCATTTACATGGTTCCATTTGCTCTCCTGCGAATAAAATGTTGTCTTTCCTGCCTCTGATGTTTGACTTAGGTTGGTCTTCCTGCCTTTTGCCTCTCCCCTTTTCTTTTACTTGACTGAAATATCTAGGAAATGCACCTCACTTAAGAAGTGCCTCCTCCAAGTAGGCTGTCTACATCTACTACTCCCTACTACTACTCCCCAACACTGGCAGGATCAGTATCGCTAATCCTGAAGCCTGCTAGAAATGCAGATTTCCAGGCACTTCCCAGACCCACTGAATCAGCTTCTGCGTTGTAACCAACTCCCCACGGCACATGACAGTTTAAGAAATGCTGTCCTACACGGCTCCAATCCTCATTCCCTTCTCCCTTCTCTGCATTTCTAGAGCACTTGGGGACATCTGGCTCATTATTGAATTGCTCCCCCGTTAAACAAGTCTTCTCAACTTTTAGACTGTAAGCACTTGGGGGACAGCTATTTATTTAATGATTTTGTATTTAGGAATCATTTTTTTTAACCTGCTTTCAATTCCACAGAGGTCTCCTATGTATAAGCCACTGTGGGTACAAAAATGAGTAAGATGTAGTACCTACCCAGAAGGAGTTCAAGGTCAAGTGAAAGGAGGGATTCCTCCCTTCCTCCTGTCTTCCTTCCCTCCCTCCTTCCCTCCCTCCCTTCCTTCCTTCCTTCCTTCCTTCCTTCCTTCCTTCTTTCTATCTCTCAACATTTTGCAAACATTAGTCTGTTGCAGACACTAGACTAGTTGTGAGAATGTGAGGATAGTTAACACAAAGTCTCTGCTTTTGAGTCTAGTGGAACTACAGATGACCATAAGCAAGTATCTTTACTAAATGTTTGTTAATGCTGTGACAGTGTTGCCTTAGGAGTGCAGATGAGTGATTCACTGATTTGGGAAATGAGAAGGTAAGAAAGGCTATAGAAAGAAATTAGGGTTATATTTGAAAGGTGACTTTGAACCCCCAGGTAGACAGAGGTTTCCCACACAGAGGGAACAGCATGAGCTTGTGTGTACGTGCACACACACACAGACACACACAGTACATGGTGTGTTTAGGGAATGGCAATGTGTCTAATGTGGGATATGTGTGTGTGTGCTGGGGTAGGGGAAGAAGAGTCTGGATGGCTGGAGGTAAGGCTAAATTAGACTGGAAATCACAGTACAAAAGATTCTGTATAACATGTATAAAACTAGGAAACTTAAGTGGTTTTTTTTTTCCTTTCATTATACAATGGGGAGTGCTCAGTGATTGTCAGATATTATTATCTCATAGCAAGTGCTCAGTAAAACTCCCTTGAATTGATTATAGAAAGAGAAAGAAGAGTCTCTTCAAGGGTCGAGGCAAAATGACCCTTAATTTGCTCTGGATTCTGCCATCTTGATTAGGAATGTCAAGACGCTACTGTGATTGGGGAGGAAAACGTGCCTGACTGAAGACAGCTCCCTATCAGAATGGTCAAGTCAAAGCACAACATGAAGGCTCAGAACAAATTGGTCTGAATAAAATGTGGGTTATCATGTCATTGAAACCCAGACAGACTTTCTGATGTGAGGGACGAAACCTTGAAGGCCCCCTTTGCAGGTAACAGACACACAGGTGTCTGGAAAGTGAAGGTATGAGGATGTGGGGTTGCTATTGAGATAAGCTCACCACTGTGAAGATAAAGACTTGGAATTTGAGGTCTGAACACACAGTTTCCAAGCCTGGCTTTTCTACATACTAGTTATGGGGTATGAGGAAAGTTATGCCTGTGTTTGGGGGCTGAAAATAAGGCCCTGTTACTTTTTTTATTTTTATCACCTGTTTCCCTACTTAGACAGAATCTTTCTGTATGAAACCATCATGGCAGCTGGGGTGTTACACTCCCAAGAAAGCGCCTGCTAGATTCCTTGTTTTATGGACTCAACTTTTTCTTTATTCTTATTTTTTATTGAAGTGTAGTTGGTTAACAATGTTAGTTTCAGGTGTACAACAAAACGATTCAGTTATACATATACGTACATATTTATTTTCAGTATCTTTTTCATTACGGCTCATTATAAGAAATTAAATACAGTTCCCTGTGCTATGCAGTAGGTCCTTGTTGTTTAACTATTCTATATATAGCAATGTGTGTATATGTTAATCCCAAACTCCTAATCTACCCCTTTCCACTTTTCACCCCCTGGTAACCACAGTTTATTTTCTATGTCCATGACGTTGACTCAACTTTTGAGGAACCTCTGAAAAGGTTCTGATCGTCCCAGATGCAAAGATTTATGAGAGATTGTAGGATGTCAGTTGATTCATGGAATCACAGACTCGAAGGCTCAAGGGGAATGGGGAAATATTGCTTACCCCACCGAAATCCTGCTACAATATGCCTACCAAATCGTAATCCCAATTCATCTTTATGCTCTTCCAATAGACCCATGTCACCTCCAACTATAGTTCACTCCCTCCTCTACTAGTACAATTCTCTCCAACTGCCTTGAGTTTGAGGAGGTTCATCCTTGTTTGGAGTTTCTGTAATATCACATTGCATAAATGGAAGTAGACATATGATCTCTAGACCAAGAGACTTGATTGTCCTGAATTCTTCTGCACTGGTTAGATCACATCTCAGAGTTTAAGGATACTTCTGGGCCATGAATTTTAACACATATGTAAGGCAACTGGCTTGTGTTCAGGAGAGTATGGCTTGGGAAGTGAAGGCATGGGTGAAGGAAGTGGGGATGTGGAGACTGGAGAAGAGGGTACTTTTTAAAAAAAATTTATTGAAATATAGTTGATTTACAATGTGTTAGTTTCTGGTGTACTTCATTGTGATTCAATTATATATGTGTGTATATATTCTTTTTCATCTTCTTTATTATTACAGGTTATTATAATATATTGAAAATAGTTCCCTCTGCTATACAGTAGGACCTTGTTGTGTATCTATTTTATATATAGTTGTTAGTTAGTATCTGCAAATCTCAAAATCCTAATTTATCCCTCCTCCTTCCCCCACCCCGTAACCATAAATTTATTTTCTATGTCTGTGAGTCTGTTTCTGTTTTGTAAATAAGTTCATTTGTATCATTTTTTTTAAGATTCCACATATAAGTGATATCATATGAGATTGTCTTTCTCTGCCTGACTTACATCACTTAGTATGATAATCTCTACATCCATCCATGTTGCTGCAAATGGCATTATTTCAGCCTTTTTATATATACCACAACTTCTTTATTCAGTCGTCTGTTGATGGACATTTAGGTTGCTTCCATGCCTTGGCTATTGGAGAAGAGACTTCTGAGACAGGTTGGCTGTCTTTAAATATTTGAAGGGCCATGCCATCATGGGGAAAATGGATTAACTGTGTTCCATACTGCCACAAGGACTAGAGCTCAGATCAATACGTTGAAGCTACAGGAAGTAAATTTTAGCTCAACCTAGAGGAACACAAATAGTCTGAGCCCTCTGAAGGTACAATAGGCCACCTTGAGAGGGAAGGAGTTCCCAGTAACTACAGTTATTCCAGCATAGGCTGAATGTTTTTCAGAAGTAAAGAGGATATTGTAGATCACATTTCAGCACTGGATTGGGAAGCCAGCCCTTTTGGCCTCCTTTGTGGGCCTTGAGATGCTCTCAAGGAAGCATGACACTCCAAGGAATCACTGGAAAACCACTGGACTAAGTGACCTTTACAGTCTAGTTTATCCCCATGATCAGATCAATATATCTGTAGATTTTACCCATTTGTTCAAGTTCTATGCTCTTATAACCTGCTTCTCTTTTTAAATTTTTTTCTCAAAAGTGTAAGTGGGGAGCTCTGTGCTATCTAGTAGATTGTATTTCTCAGGTTTCCAAAGGGGACCTTGAGCCAAATGACTTGTGACCATTCCATGCAGGCAGGCAAAAGAGTTATTAGAATTATGTAGTACATTCTCTCTCTGTCTCTCTCTCTCTCTCTCTCACACACACACACACACACATACAACTAATTTGATGAAATTGAGATCCAGAGATGCCAAATGACTTGCCCAAGATCATACAGTTACTTATGTTAGATCCGGGAATAGAACCAGAACAACATATACTTCATTATTAATGGTGTGGCTTGAATTCGTAAGGAGACTGTAAGCCCTTCTCCTCTAATACCCTCTCACTAAATAGTTATTGAATGAATTTATTTAGAAGTGTGTGTTAGTAAGGTAAATCTGTGGTTGCAAGCTATAAAACAATATCCCATGGTATTTGTGACTTTTTAAAATCGAAATCAGTGGCATTTCACTAGCCTCTGAAGCTGCTGTGATCTTAATGAATGAGACTTAAGATGACTACGGGCATGCCTGTTGCTCCCAGGCTCTCTCCTGTTAAAAGAGGCTGGGATGTTCTTTATGCATGCTGTCGAGGTTTTATGACTTGGAAGTTCCATCCAGGTTCCTTTAAAATCCCTTGGCTAAAATCGAATGCTGTCCCGGGAATGACTTAGTGCACTGGGCCTGGGAGAGAGGGTTTCCTCTCTTGGATGGCTGAGTAGCTCCTTTAATCTATTTACCGCAAGTGTTCATTGCTCTGGGGCTCTGGGATTCTTCAGGATGAAAGCCCTCTATAAATATTTGTTATTGTTATGATAACCAGTATGGCTTCCTGAGTGAGATAAATTTGTCTTCTGGCTTCTGCTTCTCATAGCTGCCTTCCCTATCCTTTTATTTCTCTCTCCAGATAATTTTTGTGTTTGAGAAACAATCTATTTGTGCAGTTAATTAAACTGAGTGCAGCATGATAGGCGTTAGCAACATCTCAGGTTGTGACTGCAAAGGGATAAAGGCACTGAAGCTGGGGGTTCATACCATAAATATATTATTTTAATCAACCAGAGGGAAAAATATCCTTGAAAACAGAATTAAAAGTGATAGCAGAAAAATAATTAAATATTGAATGGAAAGGTCATGGGGACTGATTTCTACAAAATTAAAAATGGTAAATCAACGTTTGTAATATCCTGTAGACTGTTGTCACGATAACTCTGGCTTTCTAGTTTCCTATAGGATGTCAGATTGTTCACTGGGAACACAAGACCTCCCTGATCTGGCCCCAGACTGGTTTTCCAGACTCATCCATTCCTTCTCTCCCAGTGAATCACTCTCATCCCTCCTTGTTTATAAAGTCCCCCTCCTGCTTAAGTCACAACCCAGTGGTCCTTCAAGAGTTCAGGTGACAAGTCCATTATGAAACTTCCCTGACTATGTTTACCCCTAAAACATCGATCTTTCTGTTTCATCTTCTGAAATCCTATATGCTTGTCTGCATTCTCATTTGGCACACCATACTTTAGAGCAGTAAATGCTACTTATCTTCTCATGTGAGTCATTCTTGTCTCCTAAATATTAGCAGTTCATAAACTCCTGAGAGACAGAGCCTCGTGCTACCTTACATGCTGTATCATTGTGTTCCAACAGCACCATGTGCAGAGTAAACACTAGATTAAGAGGCTGATAACTTCACATTGAGGAGAGTCATAGTTGACCAGAATGGAAAAATGAGACTCACAGTTGGCATGAATGTAAGGATGTGGGGAGCCCGAGCAGTTGAAATGAAAGAAAACTGGCTAGATCTCTGGAGTTTGGGATTATTTCACAGTTGGGTAAGGGTATTTGTTGGTAGCCACCACACAGACCGAAACATCTGGTTGCCTCCAAATATGACTGGCACAGCTGTTGGTGTGCTTACAAATACTTCGCTCTTGACGTTAATGACTTTTGTCCAGCTGTGTCCAGTCTTCTAGCAACTGTTCTGACTACAGCACTTCTGGATCACATCTGTTGACTCTGCACGAGAAAGATATGTACATGGGGCTTCTTTTTTTAGTTCCTTAACTACAAATACGTTATGCAGGTAGTATTTTCCCTGAAAAAGCAAATGATGACAACCTCTGTCATTTAACTTTCCTGACCATGTGAGCCTTCAAAATAAATAATGGACATTTACTCACTCATACCTACCCCTCACAGTCTTGCATTCCATATTGATATACTGCTCCCACCACAAGCCAAGAACTTGTATTGAGTTCTGAACCCAGAACAGGCACCTAGTAGGCACTTAATAAATTTTTCCAGGTTTGGCTGATTTAATTAAAGATCTGCTAAATAGAGTCTAAAGGCTAAATCATCTGTGCTTAATTTTAAAAAGAAATAATTCAGGATAGATATGATCATGAATCTCCTGGTACAAGGTAGAGTATTACGTGGATAGTGTAGACAGTTGTCCTCCGTTAGTTTGGAAGACAGGATAATGGGGGAAAAACCTGCCATTTCAGCTTTCCTGAGTTAGATAAGAAGGCAATATTAGTAGAGAGGTTTAAAACAAGGACTTTGGTGTCAGACAGATCTGGATGAGAATTCTGGATTTGGTCACTTACTAGCTGTGTGGCCTTGGGTAATTTGCTTCATTCCCTTGCCATCAATTTTCTCAGTTCTCAAATGAGGATAATGGCATTGCTTACTGCATGAGGTTGGTTTGAGAATCAAAGGAAATGATGCAGGACACTTGGGCATTTTTCAGGAGGCAAGGAGGGAGCCAGTAGAGAATGAGAGGCTGATGATACAGAGAAGGGAGGGAATCACTGATTAGCCAGACTTGGGGATAGTATCTAAAGAATACTGTGGATAGATCTGCTTCCAGAATGGTTTGGGGTTCTGTTCTGCCCTGAACCATGTTCAAACTGTATATCTCTAGCGTGGATCCCAAACCCTAGCATTCTGAAGCTCTTTTCAGCTTAGACTCTCTCTCCATGCCTGGTCTAGAAACGCCACTCTCCAGAAAGGCTCTGGACTCCTAACTTTCCATTTCAGCTCTTTTATTCTACCCATGTCTTACCTTATGCTTTGTTGCCAGCTCATTGAATTCAAAAGGAAAAGATTGCAAGAAAGCCTTCTCCTCTATTTTGTATGCAGCCTCCCAAGTCAGAATATTGATTGAGTTCTATGATAACCAATAGGAGAAGATGAGACAATTTCTTAAGAATAATTATTCATTGAACTTAGATCTGCTCAGATGTTACAGGTAAAACAAAGTGGAACCATACTGTCCTCAAAAGAATTCTTAGTGTTTTCTTAGCTACTTTACTTGTCAATGATCATGCTTCCACTCAGCAAATGCCTACTCTGTACCATGTGCTGTGCCTGGCACTAGAAATACAGAAATGCATCATATAGTCTCCCAGCCCTTGAAAAATGCATAATCCAGTAAGGAAGACAGACAAGAAAACTGATAGTTCTAAGGCAAAGATCGAAGTGCTCTGCATAGGGCGCTGTGGGAGTCAAGGGCACTTGGAATTGTGTGGGAGGTATCAGGCAAGACTTTTTGGACAACCCAAGTGCTAGTGATATTATTTATCTAGGAATAACCTTGAACATGCTTTCAGTCATTTGCAGTCTTTGGTACTTTAACAATTATTTGTAACCAACTATTTGGATATAGCCTACTATTGATTTTAACAGGTCGATGTGTTGACAGTTTAAAAGTCTATAAAATACCTTCTTATAAAATACCTTCTTAACTAGGGACTTTCCCAGTCCCTAGATAACCCAATTCTGGGCCATTGTGTACTTAACTGCCAGAGTTACTCTTCTAAAAGCTCCCAAAGAAGGGTTGGTGAGTTGGAATTATCCAGGAGAAGGGGGAGAGGGAAAAGAGGTGGCATTGCAGAAAGAAATAGCAGTGTATGCATAAAAGGAATGGGATGAAAGAGGGGATCTTTTAGTGAAAAAGGAGGTTGGTGAAGGGCCAAGAGAACGGGGGAGAAGCAGCTGTAGAGGGCCATAGTATGCCAGAGTAAGGAGCAGGACTTCATCCTGCCAGGTAATGAGAAGCCACAGAAGCAGTTTTCTGTAAGACTGACCATCCCCATGCTGTCGCTGTTCTGTCTCAGTGCTTGTCAGGTAGGGAAACAGAGGCAAGGGGTGCAAGTGGAATTTTACCCAATCCCAGGATGATATTTTAGGCCCAAAGCTGGGATGGAGTGAAATCATTTTATCAGGTCTTCCTGAGAAGTCACCTAGCTCTGGGCTAGGGATTGTGAAATAGGAGGTTCAGGAGGCCTACCTTATCAGTTGCAGATTTGGGGATCTTGTAGAATCTAGTTCCCAGTGTGTGGAATGATAAAACGCTACCAGACATCTTCCAGCTCTAACATTCCTTTTGTCTTGTTGCAGTCCTGGGTACTTTCAAGCTCTCTGCCCATCATTGGAAGCATTCACTGAATGAATTATCTAGACCTGTCTGTTTGTATAGATCTATGTAGTTGAGAAGATAATCCTAAAAACCATGATACAACCAAAAAGAAATAAAGGACAGTCTAGTATGAGGTGGTGTGGACAAAAGTATTTTGATTTCAAAACCCTTCTTTTTTTTTTCTCCTTAAAAGGAATTGGAAAGACTTTCTTACACTTTGTGGTTATATTATGAGGACAATGAGTTCATGTTTGCAGGCATTTTTAGGTTTTTTTTTTTTTTCAGTCGAAAGGCACTACTTCTTCTCTTATTATTTCAGTAGATAACTATTACAAATGAAAAATTTCAGGGAAATGAAGAATGTTGGTTACAGCCCTGAACCGACTGTCTATATTGATGACATGTGGCTAGTGTCTTCATGCATATCTCGTCTAATCAGACTGCTTTTCTTGGAGAGCTCTTTAGGTAGGTGATGGAAACTTGGATTTATGGTGGTTGTTTATGAAGAGGGTTAATATTCCTACACTCTGGTTATTTCCTGCCTTTTTTTCCTGATACTTCTGAATGTTTTAGAAAAGTTTAACTCTGGGTGCTGAGGCACAACTCCACAGATCAAAAGCCCATGTTGCAAATCTGATTCAGTATAAAGTGAGTTATTTCACTGTTCAAACCTACCTGCTTCCTAGGAACCCAGCTACTTAGGTTAGCCCCATAACTTCCTAGCTTGCTTTGTATGACTTTTCAGTGTGTGTTATGCAAAGTTCAGCTCTTAAAGACTGATTCTGATACTGCTTGAACACGTGCCCCCATCCCCAGTATGGTTTAGATAAGGACTTTGGAGCAAGACTGCCTATGTTTCAACCCTAGTCATGTCACTTAATAGCAATTGACTTTACACTGGTCTTGCAGCCTCTCTTTTTTTTATAACATTTTTTATTGATTTATAATCATTTTATAATGTTGTGTCAAATTCCAGTGTTCAGCACAATTTTTCAGTTATACATAAACATATGTATATTCATTGTCACATTTTTTTCTCTGTGAGCTATGATAAGATCTTATGTATATTTCCCTATGCTATACAGTATAATCTTGTTTATCTATTCTACATTTTGAAATCCCAGTCTATCCCTTTCCACCCTCCGCCCCCTTGGCAACCACAAGTTTGTATTCTATGTCTATGAGTCTGTTTCTGTTTTGTATTTATGGTTTTTTTTGTTTTTTTTTTTAGATTCCACATATGAGTGATCTCATATGGCATTTTTCTTTCTCTTCCTGGCTTACTTCACTTAGAATGACATTCTCCAGGGACATCCATGTTGCTGTAAATGGCGTTATGTTGTCAGTTTTTATGGCTGAATAGTATTCCATTGTATAAATATACCACCTCTTCTTTATCCAGTCATCCGTTGATGGACATTTAGGCTGTTTCCATGTCTTAGCTATTGTAAATAGTGCTGCTATGAACATTAGGGTGCAGGTGTCATCCTGGAGTAGGGTTCCTTCTGGATACAAGCCCAGAAGCGGGATTCCTGGGTCATATGGTAAGTCTATTCCTAGTCTTTTGAGGAATCTCCATACTGTTTTCCACAGTGGCTGCGCCAAACTGCATTCCCACCAGCAGTGTAGGAGGGTTCCCCTTTCTCCACAGCCTCTCCAGCATTTGTCATTTGTGGACTTTTGAATGATGGCCATTCTGACTGGTGTGAGGTGATACCTCATTGTAGTTTTGATTTGCATTCCTCTGATAATTAGTGATATTGAGCATTTTTTCATGTGCCTGTTGATCATTTGTATTTCTTCCTTGGAGAATTGCTTGTTTAGGTCTTCTGCCCATTTTTGGATTGGGTTGTTTGTTTTTTTCTTATTAAGTTGCAATTTCCTCCTCTGAAAACTGAGGTTATTAATCGTATCTACCTTAGGAGGTTCTAGTCACAATTAAGTGGTTTCAATAGGTAAAGCATTTGACATTGCCTATCATGTAGTTCATATTATTATTTGCCTCTGAAAATCTGTATTTGCTATCTCCTGTCTCCATAACTTTCTTCCCTAAGAGATATTCATGGCTGACTCTTTACTATCATGCAGACGTCCACTCAAATGTTGTCCCTTCCACACACACCTTCCCTGTCCCTCTAATCTAAAATAGGCCCCTCCCTGCCATGCTCTGTCACATTACGCTGTGATTTCCTTCATTGTCTGTATCCACTCTGAAATGATCTGGTTTCTTTATTTTCACAGCATCTGAGTACTCTCACCAGAACACAAGCTTCATTAGGCCAGGGTCCTTGCTTGCTCTGTTCACCACTGTATCTGTATAGTAGTGCATAGCACGTGGAAGTATTCAATTAATATGTGTTGGACAAATAAACAGTTATTCTATCTTCTGAACCCAAATCCAGGCAACCTTTTCTGTCAATGAACCTCTATATGCTTCAAGGTGTAAGAAGCAATTGGATGATATGCTTTGGATCCTAAAACACTGAAATTTCTTGTACAGTTTTGATGGTTTAGGTAGAGACAGGACAGAGAATGTTATTAGCACTGGCTTGGGAAATCCAAGCATATGATCTCTGCAATGCTACTGTCTCCTACAACGATCGTGGCAAAATAGGTACCTGATAATGTTGGTCACCGCCTCCTCTGTTCTCATTGGTCTCTCTGGATAGATCTTGACATCACAATAGATATCTCCTTGCCATTTTTATTATAGTTTCTCTAGAGCATTTAGTACATGATTTGCACACGGCAGGTGCTCAATAATTATCCACTATATGAATAAACTTGATCTTTTTTTTTTAATGTCACAACTTTATAAGTCAATGAGGCGTGGAAAGAAAAGAGGCCACTTGCATTGGAATTTCAAGAGTTAGGGCTTATACTTGTGGGTTGGGGAAGTGGATACACTAACAACAGCCAACCTCTTTAATGGTGCTTGTCTAACCCAGGCCCTGGAGACTTCTCAAAGAGACCATTGTTTGGTGATTTCAAGGTGGGCTCCCTCTCAGACTTTCAGGTTGCCATAGAGATGGCATGTCTTTCTTCCTAAAGGACATTTGCTTGTAATCCCAGAACTCTGTTCAGCAAATTAGCACAGGTGATTTAGGAGTGGGGGGGTGACTCTGGCAGCTTCGAGGTCTTGCTACACTATAAAGGCCTGGTTTGTTAAATGAAGTGAGGAAAGAGAATCTGAAGACCATCCTAAAAAAGGCTATTGTTGGAAAGCCTTTCTTTTCCTCTCTGATGAATGAGGACATGTTAATATGAGGAAAGAAGGAAGGGTTCCAGGTCACAAGGTTCAAAATTCAGGGCTGTAATGTGCCTGTAATAGTCATTGTCACAGAAAATAACTTTGGTGGGCGGGAGGGGAATGTGTGTTCAGAAGTTGTTATAGTCAATGTCATATAATAAAGCACTTATATTGTAGAACTGAACTGAGCAGCACAGAATTGTTTCATAGCGTTTATTGGTTTCAGTTTATCTGAATATATGCTTCTTGAGGGAAGAGACCATATTATTAACATTCCTTTTGCATCCTGTAGAACACCTTCACCTGTCTCATCTGCAAGGTTGCTCTCTTTGCCACTCCCTTGTATTAATCTTTCTAAATCACTTCTCTGATAGCATCTCTTTCTAGCCAAACCTTGAGTGGTGCTTCCCTGCTAGTTAAATAAAGTCAAACTTTTGTGAGTGACACGAAAATCCTTTCAAGGTCTAGCTTTCTAGCTTACTTTCCCACCACTTCCATAATATACTCTAATCTCAGACATCCTGGAGGACTTACCTTGCACTTCCTGGAGATGCCCTGTGCTTTTGTGGTTGAATCTTTCCCACCACCCCTTCCCCCACCGAATGTTTGCTTATGCTGTTCCTTCCCTCTGGAATGGCTCTCCCTCACCCTATAATCTCTAGCTAATGAAATTCTTCCCATCCTTTAAAGCCCATTGAAATGCCCCCTCAGTGGGAAGTGATCTTTTGGTGTTGCGAATTCCTTTAGCCTTTTCTCCTAATCTTCTTTTCATCCTCCTGAGGCTTAACACAAAGCCTCCATACAGGTATTCACATCTTTGTAGAATCATAAATGAACTCTAGGTTGACTCACATATACCCCAGGGTCATAGCGACAGAGGTGACGGCCATCTAGCAAGGCTGGCCAAGAGGTATTTTGTATACTGAAGCCTATTTTCTCATTGTCTTCAGTGATAAAAAGAGGAGATGAATTTGGGAATTGTTTGGGAAGTGATAATCAGGCAAAGAGAAGGAGGTCTACCTGACTACAACTGAGGAGGAATCTCAGGATCGTCACCACACAGAGGAGTACAACACAGGCCTTCGAGGGAAGAGCATTGGGACCTAGAAACACTGAAGACTGTGGCCTTGTCTAGTCTTTCTTATTTCTTGCTACCACTACTCTGTGGAGCTCAGCCGCCCTGTGAAAGAACTCAGTAGCTTCACCATCAGCTCTTCAACCGGTGGCCTATGACCCTGATGCCAAGGAAACTATATAATGGGATTCCCCAGGGAAGGAATTGATAAGAGGAAAGAAAACCATACATATTCTTTTCTTTAAGATAACCTCACAAGGAACCCAAGTTCTAGCAAATCTCATAAAATGATGGAGAAAAATTGCCTGTTCCCTTGTTTAGAAGCAGTATGGCATAGCGTAATGCCAATGAGAGATGGTAGTGAGCAGTTACTTCTCGGGGACCTTGGCACGGTGGCACAAAGCATGTACCATAAAGTTTGAGTCTCATGCTTTGTCTTAAAATCCAGATTTGCTTTGTCATTTCATGCATAATGTAATTGTGTTTGTTTTAATATTTTAAATGATGCTTTAAGTTAAAGTTGATGCTTCAAAGATGTGTACCAGGTTTATGCCATGGCTTTCAAGGACTCCCTGGCACACCACTGAATATTCCAGGAGTATTCGCCATACTGACTGAATTAGTGAGGATTAAATGAGATAATATATAGAAAGCATGTAGCCCAGTGCCAGATAGATAGTTAGTGCTCTATGCATGGGACTTGTTTGTGGTTAATTCCTCACAGAATACGGTTTGGGGGACCATTAAGAGATTAATATCTTCCTCAAAGGTTTGTCAGGAGGATTCTGTGATGTGTGAATACAAAGCCCATTGGCTCCTTTGCTTCCTGGCAAAGTAAAAGTCCACTTTTGAGGGGGCCCTTTGCTATTCACACCTTCCAGAGTGAAATGTTGGGTTGCATTCATCATAACACCTTTTTAGAATTCGTTTCTTACGGGTCAAGTGTGCCCCTCCATTTCTAGTTAGATATAGAGGAAAGAAAATGGAGGCAACAGCCAGGTAAGAAGCAAGCACGCATGTGTGAGCGCACAGATGCACACACGCACGCACACACACGTGTAAGCGCACATGCATGTGTGCACACACATGTGCACACACACTTCTTGACAGCCTCATAAATGCTCCTCCTGATTCCTGTGTTCACCTACCTCCAAAGCAAGGGCTGCAGGCCAAAGCGTCCTTACCAAGATTCCTATGTACCAAAAACCTTCCCACATTGATCAAAGGAGAAGAGGTTTTGCAATGTGATGTAATGTGAGGTTTTATAATGTTTTGTAATGTGATGACAATTATCCAGGCAATTTGCAAAGGATATTTTACCTGCCAGTGTGCTCTCTGGCAGAAATGATCTCTGATTACAAGCCCTGTGCAGTGAATATATAGATCACTCTCTTGCCTCTGTGTATGTGTGTTTAATTTACATTTCTTGCTACCTGAAGAAATATAGCTGCAATGGTTTCCCTTTGCACATAACATCACTATTTATCCCAGTTGGAAATAACTTGATTTTGTTGTTCTTGATTTTTTTCTCCCTTTTTTTTTTTTTTGCCCCTCTACAAGCAGAGCTTCCATTTCCATCTTGAAACATCCGACGTTAAGATCAAGGTACAGTCCTGTGGGGGTGTCACCATCTGGGATCTGTCACAGGGCAGTGCTTTAGCAATAGATCACAACCATGGCTTTTATTTGCTCAGTTGTGGCTGTGAAATTCTTCCAAGCCACCCTTCCAACACACACACACACACACACACACACACAAACACACATACGGAGTCATCTACTTTTTAAAAACACTGCTTATTTTTGTGTTTAAACCTTAAACTTAAAAATTAAATCATACCATTACAAAGTAATTTATTTTTAAATCAAAACAATGCAGATAAATATAAGGAAGAAAAGACCTCCCCCACCACAACAGCCACTGTTAACATTGATAACAGTAGCTATTATATCTTTCCAGAGCACAAATTCATTTAATTTCACCTTAGTAATGAATAGTGAACTGTTAATAGGGCACAGTTCTTCTGGGAATGACAGTAATGTGATTTGAAATGAAGCAAAATCAGGGTGCTAGGATGTGCACCTGAGAGCTTATTGGGGCCCCTGAGGCTAACCATGGCTACAGCAGAGTTCCTTGCGGCGGAAACATAGAATTAAGTGCAGAAGAGAAGCCATTTCAAAGGGATTGACTGTCCTTTCCGAGGCTCTGTAATGTAAGCAAAACTTTCTCTGCTCATTGCGGGCTAAAACCTGCTAGCTCTTGAGAAGGAAAAGGTTAGTTTTTTTTAAACAGTTTTTTATTTGTTTGTTTGTTTGTTGGAAGGGCGAGGTAATTAGGTTTATTCATTTATTTGCTTTTTTTTTTTTAATGGAGGCACTGGGGATTGAACCCAGGACCTCCTGCATGCTAAGCACGCGCTCTACCACTGAGCTATACACTCACCCCAGAAAGGATTAGTTTTGACAGTCACCTGTCTGTGCTCTCCACCTCCTCACTGTCCCCAAACTAGAAACAAAGCCAATACTAAGTACCAAGGTCCTTTGAACATCATTTATTTTTCAGAAACCACTCTTTCAAACAAATCAATTATAGGTGCTTTTTGGGAGAGTGGAATGTGTGGCAAAAAGCCATGAAGCTCAGTGTTCTGTAAGATTTAGATGTTACGTATAGACCGATGAATGATTTAAATGTTTCTGGAAGTTGTAGCACTTTAAATAGTTACTTACATTGTCACCACCCATGAGCATGTCAGGGCAATATATTTATATATAACGATGTCATTAGACACTTGAATTCATTTTTTCATTCTTTCCACCTATACCTACAGCCCAGGTTCACAAACTGTAGTATGCCTCAGAAACATCTGGGATATGGGAGGATGTGGGAGAAGGGGGTTTGCTCCTAAGTTTCTGACTTAGTAGGTTTGCATTTTTCACAAGTTCCTAGGTGACGCTGATGCTTCTGGTTTGAGGACCAGATTTTGAAAGCTAGTACCCTACAAGAATGTGTAGGAATGGTCCTATTCCAAAATATTTAGGGAGAAGGTGAAATGCTAAATTATCCAGAATATTATTCTTGATTTAGGTGATTCTTTAATAGAAAATTATTGGAGTTAGCTGCTACCACCACCACTCCATACATATTGCAGATTTTACTTTCTTAGCTCTATAGCAGCATTTTCATTCCAGAGTTTCTTTTCATCCACCCCTGTACCTTCTAATCAACAGAATTGCTTTGATATTTGTGTTTCTGAAAAAATATAGTCTTCCAATAACTTCAGATGATATGTGGGCTAGTCTCTTTTGGAGAGAGGATTTCTGGCTCTGCCAATTATTAGCTGTAGATCCTTGAAGAAGTTACCTAACATCTCTGCACTTCAGTGTTTACATCTGTAGAAAGGAAACACACCCCCCCCCCACCCTCGCCAAAGAAAAACACAGGAAAACACCTGGCTCACCCAGAGTGTGTGAGCATTAGACGAGATAAAGTGTATATAAAAGGCCAGGCATATGGGACAATAATTATTAATTATTATTATCCATGTTTATATTGCAAGTGACACTCTACTACTATTTCCAGTGCTGATTAATCTGTAACAGATTATAAATATCTATTGAAGTCTAGGGAACAGCTTATAGATATCTTAGCAAATCAAGTTTTCCCTATAGTTCTAAGGCATTTTGGTGTCAGAGACAAGTGAGAACAGGTTTAATAATAATAGTTAGCATTTATTGGTGCCTGCCACCATGACCGCTGGGAATGGGCTGATCTAGTACTAACGACAGCCCTATAATGGAAGTATTATTATTATCATTTTATTCAGATGAGGAAATGGAGGCTCGGAGAGGGTAGGGTAACTTGCCTGAGGTCACACAGATGATAGTAAATGCAGAACCAAGATTTCAGCCAAGGGCTGCTTTCTCTCCAAAGTCTGAACCTCAAACCACTGACTCTTCAGCTCACAGGGCATAAGCTGTCTCTGTCTGGAAGGGACCTTAGACATTATAGTCTAGTCCTCCCATTGTAGAGATGAAAGAATTGAGGCCCAGGAAGGGAAGCGAGACATTTCAGCTCACTAATGGCCAAGCCAAGAGCTAAACTTGGGTTGAATCCAACCTCTGCAGTTTTCACAGCAACGTAGTTTTGCTTTGATACCAGTAAAAGTTTTCACTCCCCAGTTCAAGCATTGGACAAACAATGGCTCTGAATCAGGAGGGGAGGTTAGATATTCATGTTTAACAACCAGCTCTCTATGGGAGGAGGAGAAAGCCCTGTTTTGTAGCATTTGCCAATTTCCACCACATAAATACTCCCACCACGGCTGATTTCAAGCTATTGATATGATATCACTAAATGCAGAGTTGGGAAGAGATACATACAGTCTGGAGTCTTGAGCTGATGTGAACCGACTCCTGTATACCACTGCCGCCATCTTTGTAGAGAATGACAAAACAAACCTTGAATCTTGTTCCGAGGTAAGATTCCAATAGTCAAGAAAAAAAAAAAAAAAAGAATGTTTCTTATATTCCAGGATTCTAAAATTGAGTAGAATTGCTATTCTGGCCAACTTTTCTTTTAGAGTTTAGGACTGGCTCTGTTACTGATATTGAGCCCCTGCCAAGGGCCTCTTGTGACTTATTTATAGAATCTTTTCTTCCCCCAAAGGGTACAGGAATATATTGTGTCATGCTCTATCTTTAGAAATGCAAACCCCTTTTCTCAAATGATATCTTTGAAATTGAGGATAAATTTAGGTACTCATAAGTTGTTTGTTTTTATTTTCAAAAAAAAATCTACAACAGCCAGAGACCCTTTTAAAACTTATAAAATAACCTAAAGAACACATGTTTATTTTAGGAAATTTAGAAAACACAAGCAAACAAAAGAAAATGGGTTCAAAACTCATCTGTTATTCCAAGATCCAGAGATAAACAAGGCTAATATTTTAGTGTGCATACTTGTAATATTTTTTTCCTCATATGCAGATAGATTTGTTTTTTTAAATGGCTCTAACGTAAAAGAAATCCATTTACAAAATGAAAAGATATCACAGATTATTATTCTCTCGGTCCGGGTCCTGCCACTCTATTTGTATTCACGGAAGTGGTATGTTAGCTATATTTATGCTGATGTTCTACATGCATCTGAAGATAATGTTACTAATGGGGATTGTTATCTGTGAGTACAGATGGGGCGAAAAAGACCAGGGTGACCGTCTCAGCCCTTTCCAGTCTGCGGACCACTGTATACACAAAGAGTGTTTTTGAGTTACAATTGCAGCTGTGCCGATATGGTGGTTGATTGGGACTCTGCCTCTGAGACCTGAGGTCATCCTGGAGCTCGGAAAACAACCCCCTCCTGCACTGCCTTATTGCTGTAGCCAGCCCGGCCTGCCTGCTGCTTGTTTCCTGCTGCCTGCAGCTCAGCCCCATTGTTTGAAGTGGGGCTTCGGAGCCCCTTTAATGGGTTTTCTTCTGCCCTCCCTGCTTGGGATTGCCTCACTGCAGCTCACCATACAACAGTCTGATCTGGTGTCCTGGGGCCATCCATCCTTCACACATGTCCAGCCCAGTGGGGCGCTGTTAGAAATGGAATTTGTTCATTCCCTCCCCTCAGTCTTGATTTTAATGAAACAATACCCTCAAAAAATTTACTGGTCATAATAACAATGCTAGATCACTGACTTCGGGAAATTAATGTTTCTTTCTGAAATAGATGCTCATTATTAAGTTTGGCAAGAGGAGCCAATAGGAGTTGCCAGAGTTGCCAGAAGGTAAGGTAAAGTAGCTGACCTCTCTGGAATCTTGGCTTTTGGCTCTCGGTCTCAAATGTGGGTTTTCTTGACCGGTCCCCTTCTACCATGTTTCCTGGTTTTGATTCCCCACCTGAAGGCCACAGTTGAAAGATGGATAACCACAAAATGTTTGGGGAAATGTGACTCTCAATTAGGAGTGGCTTAAAATTGTGGTAAAATGCTTATATAGAAATGGGTGATATTTGGTAGATTCACGCTGACATTTTTATTCTAATGTGCATCCTTATTGGTGAGGGTAGACTGTCAGGCTTCCTCCAGAGAGAAGAAGCCATTTTACCTGGGGAAGCAATATGACCAAAGAGAACCCAGGCCTCTGGACAGTTTGTGAAAGACAAAGTAATTCTGTAGTTTCCAAGGAGAGAAGAATACTAGCTGTGTGACCTTAGGAAAATCACTTCACCTGTCTGTGCTTCAGTTTCCTCCTCAGTAAAAGGCAATAACTGATAGATCCCTCATAGGGATGTCACGAAGCTTAAATGAGACAGAGCACATGAAGTGCCTTACATACAGAGCCTGCCACAAAGTACATGCCCATTAAATGTTGGCTGTTTTCTCCAAGGGGAAGCCATGCTCCTCATGGCCCTAGCTGTAAGCTAGCAATCCCAAGGCAGTGAGCCAGCTGACCCTCCAGTTAAATGTCAGTGCCATGGAAGGAGGGGAGGGAGGGCTCCCCGTTTTTCCCTATTGTGTTGCTTTGAATCCTTCTGAATCACATTTAGACCTGTAGCTCACAGCCTTGGCTGCCATTGGAATTACCTGAGGAGCTTAAAAAAATAGATGTCTGAGCCCCACCTCCAGAGATGCAGATTTCATTGTCTGTGGTGGCACCTGTGCAATGAAATTTTTCAAAGCATCCTAAGTGATTCTAATGTGCATCAAGAGTTGAACCAGAGGGAGGGTAATGGCTCAGTGGTAGACCGCATGCTTAGTATGCAGGAGGTCTTGGGTTCAATCCACAATCCCTCCATTAAAATAAATAAATACCTAATTACTTACCCCCTGAATAAATACATAAAAATAAATAAATTTTAAAAAGAGTCGAGAACCACTTGATTTTAGGCAGATGCTGCTCATCTGTGATAAAGATGATGAAAATCAGCATCCTGCTATTGACAGCAGCAGAGTGCCGCTGCAGCCAGTACTGCTACGTCTCCAGCATGGATTCCTCCCAAATCTCTTGACCCAAGGCAATAATCACCAGTCCACAAAATTTGCTTTGGCCCCACCTATATTTACCAGATGTCACCCCCAGCCATACTGTACCCTCTTCATTTACTGTGTTCAGTTTGCATAAGGGAGAATAAAAAAGCTCACACCTGGCTTTGTAATTAAGTGGCATAAGTGTATGACGGTAGTCAAAGAGTTAATCTCATTAATGCTGATCTGTGCTTGGGCTCTTAGCCATTGCTCAGCTTTTATAAATGTAGGCTTCAACATGTATCTGCCTTGTCCACAATTCCAGATGGTGCTATAACTCATGCCCTTCTGTCGGTTCCAGAAGATGACTACATGTGTTTTATTTAGATAAACTGTAATTATGCCGACTTTCAA
This sequence comes from Camelus bactrianus, assembly GCF_048773025.1. Lineage (NCBI taxonomy): Eukaryota > Metazoa > Chordata > Mammalia > Artiodactyla > Camelidae > Camelus > Camelus bactrianus. The sequence continues at coordinate 83,706,554 of NC_133575.1, forward strand.
CTCTTTGGGTAATTTTGGCCCATTTGTGGATGATAAGTGGTAAAATCCACTCTTCATTATTACATACTAAAAATCATCTGAAAATAGATTTGTCTGGTTAATGAAGTCTTAGGGAATGGAGGAGATGAGGAAGGGAACACAGTACCTGAGGTTTTAGTTCAGTATGAATTAAAAATAAGTAGGACAACTTTTGTTTGCTTGAAGGGCTCAAAGCCAGGAAGAAAAACTTACCTTGAGAGGGCAGCCCTTAGGGACATGTCTCCACCCTATACGTCTATGATGTATCCTAGCTTGGTGTAGACACTTAATCCAGGGTGGGGCCTATTAGTAATCCAGGCACAATCATCCCCTAACCCACCCCCCATGGTTAGTATTCATCTGGGTAACAGGCTCAGTTTGCAGTTAATTTCTACGTAAAATGGGAATATAAATCATCACTCAAATACTTGCATTTATGCCTGGATTCTTTCCTGTAAAAGTCCGTCACTCTTTATGGAGGAAAATGGATACAGTTTTTACAGAGGAACATGATTTATGAAGCGACTGTCTGAACCCCAAAAAACCCAGTTGCAAAGAAATTTGCTAGTTCAAAATCGTATGATCTTGAATAAGAAAGAAATGAGGGTTGATCATGCAGTATTAATTTAAAGCATTCTTTCTCATAAACATTTACTGGAAATGAATTTCTGATAATGTGATTTTTAATGTATGATTTAAATTGCTGAGGAAAAGGTGAAAGTATCTTTGTGAAATGTTAAAAAAAATGCCTTCTGGGAGGGACTTAGTGCTAAGCCTCAGCAAAATTCAAGTTTTATCTTAAGCACAAATCTTTTATATTCCAAAATCTTCCCCTAAACTCTGATATTCTGCCAAGTAGGATGAAGAAAGCAGAAGGGGAGGATAGTTGGTTTTGTTTTGTTTGTAAAGCTGTTCCTCTTTCTTGTTTATTCTTGGTGGCCAGGAGAGAGGTCCTGGGCTGCTTTGTTCTTTAGCTGGGATCACTGCTTTACCAAATGAAGGGTTTTGAAATCTTTAGTCTGCTGCCGTGAAGTGAAAAGCAGAGGCAACTTTTGCCTCTAAGTACATTCTAAGTGGAAACTAATGTTTTGGATGTTTCAAGGGGCTGACTTTAGACACAGGGTCCTGTCCTGGAACTTTCAATAAGATCTGAGCTTTCAAGAAGTATTACTTTTTGGAATGGAGTTGATTTTATTCTCAGCGTTTGATTAAATGGATACAGTATTTACCAGCTGCAGTTGGTAAAGTGGATCCTTACAGACAGAACATTCGTGAAAAAGAAAACAACAAAAATCAAGCTATTGTATTTTATCCCTGTCATTTGATAATAAACAGCTAAGGTTGTCTAATCAATTTCACTATTGTTGCTTGATTGGGCCACCTTTGGTGAATGGCTAGATATGTTTAAATGGCAGGGTACTTAACTCTCCTGAGTCCTCTCTCCAAGTCCTTTTTTGGCTTTTTGCCTTTGCGGCCAAAAATAACTGGTAAATGATGTTCACTCTCATCCTAATTTGGAATGGAAGAATAAAACTAAAGTTTTACTGCAATCTTTTTGGTGCCTCAGTTACTTCTGGCATTCAGTCACTCTGAATTTTTATTCAGTGTCTGAATAATGAATGCTCTATTTTCTATTTCACCTAAGAGTTAATTCATCAGTGAAATCAAATTTCAAAGTTAAGGTCCCATCCAATCCCCAAATCCTGTTAGAATCTCTGCTCTCCATCCTATATACTGCTATGGCTAGGAATATTTGTCGTTAGATCATGTTTTTGTTACGGGTTTTTTTTTTCTTGAAAGAGAAAGGCTGTTCTATACACAGTAACTTTCATTCTATAATTAGACCTCCTGTCCAACCAAAAATGAACCTTAAGAACCTTAAACAATTTTTCACTGCCCTAGATTGTTATCTGTACACCCCAGATCTTGCTGCACTGCTGTTTCCTGGTTTATATGGTATGAAGGTAGGAGCTGTATTTTAGTGACTTACACATAGAAGATGTTTGTTAAATTGAATTGAGTCGACCTTGTAGTTTATGGGTATGTTGCCAACCCCCAACCGTTGTACATATATAGTAGTTGCTCAGTGACTCTGGGGGAATGGAGTTGATAGTGTATGTTTGAATTGCAAAAGGGTAGGAATTGGAGAATTACCTTGGTTAGAATGCAATTTGTAAATAAGTGTATGCATTTATCATGTATCAACTGGGCCGTATATGCTTTGCTAGAAAACCAGATTATGGCTGAAGTATTCCTCTTCCTAAATGTTAAAGTTTAATGTAATGTAAATCAAAAATGTCAAAACCTTTAAAAATTTTATCTATAAATATTTCAGTGTGTATCTCTAAAAAATGAGTCTTTAACACAACTGTAATACTATTATCACAACTGCAAAAATTAACAGCCATATATTTTAAAAATTAGATTTTCTTAACTATTACCCAAAGCTTCCAACTTCTACCTCCTGAGTACTTCTTGCTGCTCTATTAGTCCACCTTTATTTTGCTTCTTCTCTGCCCTTTTGCTTCCTCAGAAAAGAGAGCCTCATGTGGTTTTTGATGGAGTATGACCAATCCTTCTGAATCACCCATTGTGGCATCCTGGACTTGGAGACATTTTCAGTTAGACTTCTTGGGGATGGGGAATATGAGCTTTTTTATGTGTGGATACTGGCCAGGCATATAAGTTGTCTCCTTTAATCCTTACAGTAACCCTGCCAAAGTAGATTTTAACAACAAATACCTTGAGTTTTCTAAGTGCCTTTTGGACATTAGATATGAGTCTGTGTAGGTGACCTGGACAAGGCAGAAAGAATAATAAAGGAAGGTAGTGACCATTTTTTGATCCCTTGCTATGATCCAGACACTATAATAGAGGCTTTTTAACTCTCAAATAACCCTAGGAAGTAATTCTTCTAATCCCCAGTTTACAGATAAAGAAACTGAGATTCAGAGATACTAAATATTGTGCTTTTCAGACCTTTAGTTCAAAAATCTGAAGATCCTAAAGGCATGAGATATGGGTAGAGTTAGTTGTCTAGAATGAGAAAGGAACTAAATTTTCTATGCCTGCTCTGCACGATTTATCACATATTCTCACCCAAATCCTGTAGGATGTGTAGCACTTATCCTCAATTTAAAGATTAGGCTCAGCAAAGTTAAGCTACTTATCCAAGGTACACAAGTAATAAAGTTGCCTAAAGGGAAATTGAATCCTGGTCAACCCTAAAACTTGTGCTTGTCCCCTTGCACTGCGCTGCTGTTTTTCTGGTCACTACTAAATCTGAACACCCCAAGTTGTCTTTATAACTTACTTATGGCAATTAACATGCATTACTCTGTATTCTGATATGTGTATTATAGTTCGTTGTATTTTCAACCAAATGTAAACTCCATGAGGGCTGGGATCTATGTCCGTTTTGTTCACTGATAGATCACCAAGGCCAAGAACAATGCCTGAGGCACAGTAAGTATTAAATAAATAATTGTTGAGTGAATGTGTAACTTTTGCTCCCATGAGATACACACTTCCTGTGGCTCGGTGAATCGTGGTCATCTGAGACAGCAACTAGCACAGCCGGTAATAATGCTTTTAAATTGGCATGCTAAAGAGTTATCATGTATGTTAATTCTAGTGTTAACATAAATTGAAAATCCAAGGCCAAGATTTATAGGAGGTGTCGGGTTGGAAGAGAGGTGGTCATCAGAAGAGGCTGTGACACTTTAAATGAGGGAAAGAAGAAAACGGATGACTTCTAGGGAAAGACAATGAGCTTCCTTCCCTTTGGAGAAACCACTGAGGGTTAGTGACCTGAAGGTCTTAAGCTTGAGAATAAGCTAGAAGGCCTGTTTAGGAGGCTGGGGAAGCTGCAAATCACTGTGTGGTCTATGGAAGAAGAATGGGTCTCCTCTCAGCCTGAGTTCCCATAACCTCACCCTATTCAGACCCTCACTCTCATATCCAGACATCTCGGCCTATGGGTGTGGAAAGGAGATTAAATATTTCCTGCTTGCTTCCAAGACTTGGTGGGTACAGGGGGAGCTGGGGAAGAAACAAACTTCAACCCCATTTGGGGGTCTTAGGGGAAGCCAGAATCAGCTCCTTCAGGTCATTTCCGACTAAGTGAGCCCAGAATTTGCTTGCAGAGAGAGAAGTTACCACCTCCTCACAGTTTTGCAGGCCAGCGCGGGGGAGGAACATGGCAGTTGGTAGATGGTAAGGAAATGGTGGGGGGGGGGTTGCTATAAAGGATAATGCTTATGGTCCCGACACAGACTCCTCACCTAATGTCTGTGTGCACTGTGTCATCTTTTGTTAATAATGCCTCTTAATGCAACTTTTGTTGCATTAAGTGCATTAAGTGTTTGTATTTCAGACATCCCAAGGAATGCCGGGAAAGGAAGGCAAGCCTAGACCAAACAGATGATATTCCACAAAAATAATGTCAAATTGTTTGGATGCAAGACCTAGACGTTACACATTTATCATTTCCGTTGATCTTCATGCTAATCCTGTGAAACAGACCCGTCACTCTTATCCCCATTTTCTAGATGGATAAGCTGGGTAACAGCAGGGCTAATTGGCTTGCCCTGGGACATACTGCTATTAATTGATAATTCTTCTGATTATAATTCTTTTCTTCCTTTCACACTGTCAGTAAATACTGAATGACCTGTTCATAGGAATATTAATCTGGTTTTGTTATATTGGAGATAAAGGGAAAAGGAGAGTCAGAGGGCAAGGTGATATCGCAAAGCAATTGCAAAGATCAAGGCAAGAGATAAGGAGTCTGTGCCACCATTGAATAAATTGCTCCCAAGTCCAGTGGTAGTTTCTGTCCCTCTTACTGTTGGACCCCTTATCAGCTCTCAACAAAGTTGTCTGTTCTCTTCCTTCCTGTGTGGAAATTTATTCCTATTCTGCTTGAGTGGCTTAACTTCCTCCGACCTTTAAGTGATGTAGTCCTCCAGGGCTTGGCCCTTGGCCTTCTTCTCTTCCCTTTGTGTCCTAATCAATCTTAAGCATTTTCAGTACTTTAGTGATCTCATATATGTTGATGGCTTCCAAAGTTATAGCTCTAATCCAGACCTTAGCTCTGAGTTCCAGACCCACTTTGGCATTCATTCATTCAACAAGTATTCATCAGGTGCTTGCTATGAGCCTGGCATTGTTCTAGCCACTTGATTGCATCATTAAACCAAACAGACAATGGCTTTTATTTCACTTACTTTGAAGGAGGAAACAATAATACATATAATAAGTAAGTCATATAGTATGCCAGAAGGTAATAGGTGTTATAGTCAAAAGGAAATGTAGAGCAGGGTAAAGGGGATTGAAAGTGCTGGGAAGGAAGCAGCAATATTAAATAAGGTAGACAGGATAGGCTTCATTAAGAAGGTGAGATTTGAGCCAACACTTGAAGGAAATGAGAAAATTAGCCTTATGGATAGCTGGAGAAAAAGTGTCCCAAGCAGAAGGAACAGCCAGTGCAAAGTCCCTGTGGTGGAAGTCTGGCAAGGAGGCCAGTGTAGCTAGAAAGGAATGAATGGGGGAGAGAGTTTTAGATCAGCTTAGTGAGTTTAAAAAGGGAGTGGGTAGATCACATAGAGTCTTATAAGCCATTGTAAGGATTTTAGCTTTTACTCTGGGTAAAATGGGAGCCTTTAGAGAATTCGCAGCAGAGGGCAGACATTATTGACTTATGTTTTAAAAGGATGACTGGCTGTTGTAGGAGGGCAAGAACAGATGGAGGGAGACCAGTTAGTAGATTATTGCAATTGAATTGTCTACTTGATAGCTCTTCTTGGATGTCTCAAAGGGACCTCAAACTCAACAGAAGACATCCCCCTTTACCCTGCCCACAAAACCCCAACCTGGCCCTCCTCCATTGTTCTTTATCTCAGTGAATGGTCCTACCATCCATCTACTTGCTCAAGGAGAAACCAACATACCATCCTTGATTCCTTCCTCTCTCCCACACCCCATGTCCAATTCCTCACTAAATCCCACTGATTTTTATCTCATATTACATTAATCTGTGTTTCTCTCTGTCTCCACTTACTATATCAGACCACCATCATCTCTAGCTTAAATTACTGCAGCAACCTCCTAATGACCTCCCTCATCCACTGCCCTCTTCTTGGACAGGGCGGTTACAGTGATCTTTTCAAAATGCAGATATGCTCAAGTCAATGCCACTGCTTAAAACTCTTCACTCGCTTCCCATATTTCTCAGGATGGCCCACAAGGATTCTGTGAGGTCTGTTCTGCTTCTGTCTCCAGGCTCAACTCAGCCCATTCTTTTCCTTGCTTATTACATTCTTAACTACACTTTCGTTTCCTCCACTATGCCAGATGACTTCCCAGCTGAGAACCCACACATTTCTTGTGGTCCTCATCTGGAATGCTTTATCTCCCACTTGTTTCTATGGGTCACTTACTTTAGATCTCAGCTTTGAATCATGTTACTCAGGGAGGCTGACCATCCCTGAATACTCACCTAATTTAGGCTTTCCCACTAACCCTTCTCACCACACTGTTTTCTTTTAGCATTTATTACAATTGCTTAATGTATAGATTGGTAGAAACCTAACTGCATAGCTACATATGTACAAAACTACTGCTTAGTACTTTTCTATATGCTGGTCACTTAGAACAACTCTGTGAGTCATATAAGTTCCATGAGGGCAAAAGTCATGTCTGTCTTATTTTCCACTGTGTCATCAGTGTATGATACAGTGTCTAACACATATCAGGCTATCTAATTTTATTTATTTATTTTATGGAGGTACTGGGATTGAACCCAGGACCTCACACATGCTAAGCACACACTCTACCACTGAGCTATACCCCCACCCTCAAGGCTCTCTAAAATATTCATTTGAATAAATTAACAAAGTCCCTTTTCTTCCTTTTAAACCAACCCCAGACAACTCTCTAATTCCACCATTTAGAGGGCATAGTGAGTCAAAGTTTTATCCATTGGGTACTTACCTAGTCAAGCACTGTGCTCGACCCAATTGCGGGCCCACAGAATTCTGCAAAACATGCCTGCCCTTGAAAAGCTTGTGTCTAAATCTGGATGCAAGACACACCTATGCAGCAGGATTGTCCAAAAATTATCCAAAGACTGTGCCATTGCTATTCCCAGTCACTGAAAACAACGTATTTTTGGATCCAAAGGGGTGATAGCATGGGAGTGGTCTCAGGGGAAGGTTACGGCCCTATGGGTGGCACCTTAATTAGTTCTCCACATTTCTGAACTTGGCTCTAAGCTTTACCCACTTGGAAACGTTTTGTCAGCTTAGGGAGACTAGTTTTCTTAGAGCATACCCACACTAAACAAATTCACATGAAGTGGACACTTAAACTAGAATACTAATTTTTTCACTTAGCATAAGAAAAAATACTGAGGATAACCAGATGTTCCCATGAATGAGTCTTCAGCCTGTGGGAAAATCCATGTGGGAAGCTGAAAGATAGCAGGAAGGTTGCTCGGTGTATATGGCACCACAGCAAGGGGAGTTAACTGTAGAATCCCAGTGTTTGCTGGCAGCCAGCTCTAATGGGCTGATCCCATCCGTCCTCAGGATGGGGATGCATGCACTGATCTCAGTGAAATGAAAGTAGATTTCTTGAGCCAAAGGTTCTTCCTATCCTTGGCAGTGAGGCATTGCCAAGGACTTCCTTTTGAAAGTCCCCAGTTTCAATGTTTCCAACTGACCTGCCTCCCGATGGACTCTCTTTAGATATGATAATAAAATTGATTGGGTCACTGTCCGGACTGACTCTCAGCCAGGAACCTCTGCTTTCTCTTGTAAGGTGACTTTGCATCTCACTGGTCTTATCTGATGTCCTTTAATTTTATTCATCAAATTCTTAGAGTTTGGTGGGTGCATTACTGGCTCTTCTGTACTATATAATCTAGCTAGTACAGTTCTCAAATTGAAGAGCAAAATGCATTTTTGATCCAGGAGTCACTGCCATTTTTTCAGGTGGAAAAAAGATTATTCATGGGTAGGAATGATTAATTTTGTCTTGGGCAGTTATAGAAGGCTTTCCAGAAGAAGTGACATTAGAGCTGAATCTCAGATTAGAAGCTTTGAGTGTGGAGTGGAGAATATGGTAATTTCCAAGTAGAGAGAACAACTTGTATAAATGTTATTGTGTACATGTAATAACAGGTACAACAAATTTTATACAAGTTGTTCTGTGTCAGGGTGAATGAAACATAGCCAACTGGGAATTCAGGTAAGTCCAATGGTAGAGAACTTAGGTACATCCCCTGTCCCATGGCTGTCAGGCAACCTACAAACCCTGTGACATAGCAACTATTGACCGTTCTCTCTGAAACCCTGGCACACAAGCCAAGGCTTGACACTTGAACTGTCAAAATCTGTTCTGAGTATGCAAAGATAAATATGAGAGTCCTTTCCCTATAAGCTTCTGACTATTTTTCTCCTCTCATGGCCTTCATAAAGTATACCTATTTGTGTAAATATGCAAGTTTCACCTACCCTCCTGTCTATTCCCCGCTACTAGGCTATGTTACTAGAAGATAAAGAACATTTTTTAAAATTGAAGTATGGTTGATTTACAATGTTTCAGATGTATAGCAAAGTGATTCAGTTATAGTATATATAGTGTATATATATATATACACACACACACATATACATATTCTTTTTTATACATATATATTATACATATATATATTCTCTCAGATTCTTTTCCATTATAGGTTATTATAAGATATTGAGTATAGTTCCCCATGCTATACAGTAGGTCCTTGTTGTTTATCTATTTTATATATAGTAATGTGTATCTGTTAATCCCAAACTCCTAATTTATCCTGCCCTCCACTGTCCCCTTTGGTAAACATAAGTTTGTTTTCTATGTCTGTGAGTCTGTTTCTGTTTTGTAAATAAGTTCCTTTGTATCATTTTTTTTTAGATTCCACATAGAAATGGTATCATATGATATTTGTCTTTGACTTACTTCACTTAGTATGATAACCTCTAGGTCCATCCATGTTGCTGCAGATGGCATTGTTTCATTCTTCTTTATGGCTGAGTAATATTCCATTATATATATATATTTTTTATATATATATAATATAATATATATATATATATATATATATATATATATATATATATATATATATATATATATATATATGCCACATCTTTATCCAGTCCTCTGTCAATGGACATTTACGTTGCTTCCATGTCTTGGCTATTGTAAGTAGTGCTGCTATGAACATTGGGGTGCACATGTCTTTTTGAATTAGAGTTTTCATCTTTTTGGGATATATGCCCGGGAGTAGGATTGTTGGATCATATGGTAAGTCTATTTTTAGTTCTTAAAGAACCTCCATACTTTTCTCCATAGTGGCTGCACCAAATTACATTCCCACAACAGTGCAGAAGGGTTCCCTTTTCTCTATACCCTCTCCAGCATTTATCATTTGTAGATTTTTTAATGATGGCCATTCTGACTGGTGTGAGGTTATGCCTCATTGTAATTTTGATTTGCATTTTTCTGATAATTAGCAATATTGAGCATCTTTCCCTGTGCCTATTGGCCATCTGTATGTCTTCTTTGAACAAATGTCTATTTAAGTCTTCAGATGATTTTTTGATTGGATTGTTTGAAAAACATTATTTTTAATGAACTATTTTAGATGTTTATCATTCCTGTGCATGTCTTTATACTTTTACCACATTCCTCAAGAACACAGAGTATTGTTTTACGTGTTTAGAAACTTTATGTCAGTGACACAAGACACATCATTTTACAGCTTGCTGTTTTTATTCAACATTATGTCTTTAGATGCAAATATGTTATAGTTCCTTGTCTTTCATTTTAACTGTTATCTGGTATGCTATTGTATGCATATAATCATAATTTGTGTATCTTTGTATCTCTTGTTGGATATTTAAGTTACTTTTTTCCATTTTGTGGGTAACACAGACAGCCATTTTGGAAAACATTTGGCGATATCTAGTAAAAGTAAAAATGAACATGCTCTTCAACACAGGCAAGTCCATTACTTGATATATACACTAGGTCTACACTGTCCAATATGGTACCCATTAACCACATGTGGCCATTTAAATTTTAATTAATTTAAGTATCAGTTCTTCAGTTGAACTAGACATCTTTCAAGTGCTTCATAGCCACATGTGGCTAGTGGCTACTAAATTTAACAGTGCAGACATAGAGCATTTCCATCATTGCAGAACATTCTATTGAACTCTCCAGTGTTGCCTTGGAGAATGACTGTATTTGCACATTTCCAGTATACTATGAATGTAAAAAGCATTTGATATCTATGGAATGAATGAATAGGAAAATATTGCTTTACAAGGCTGTATATGGTAAGTGTTAAATGGGTACCAGGAATAATAGCAAAACCAGTTTAAAAGCAGAATTTCAGGGTCCCGTGCATGAGTTTGGAGGAGAATTGAGTAAGGTGTTTATCTAGGGCAGTCAAGTGCAACATAGCAAGAGAAGGGGTTGGAATCATTATGGTGGAGGAAATCAGATAGCTCAAAAACAGAGAAGCTGTAGCAAGAATAAGAGCCAAGACAAGACTGTGAGTGGGGAAAATGAGTCATGAGGTCAGAAGCCAAAAAAATTTAAAAGGAGACCAAGAGATGGGGTGCAAGGCAGGTCAGAGAGAGCAGTTCAGGACAGAGGCTGTGAAAAATGTGAAGATCTCTGAAGCCCGTGCAAGCCTGGCTTTGAGATCAAACTCCTGTCATTTCCTTAGCAGATTGCCATCACTCACAAGAGGGGAGGCCTGTCTACTTTCAGTGGAAACTCTGGTTAGGAGAGGGTTATCTGTAAGAATGTGGAGGAAGATTAGGATTTGGCTCCCACTACAAGTAGCTCTGAATGTTGGGAAGTGTGAGGGTGGGGCCTGGACTAGGCTGCTAAGAACTGCATTCTGAGAGCATAATTAATGGGGAAAGAGTCAGAGACAAGGGAGGGAGCAGGTGTGGTAAAAGAAGAACAGATCCAAAAGAAAAGGAGGATGGAAAGGGCAAGGGTCAGATGAAGACAGAATACAATGAGAGGGGACATGACACATGTCTTGATATTGATTTTCATTTCATTGTAGAGTTCTTTCTATAAATTAAAACACACACACACACACACACACACACACACAGAGGAATGTGGTGTGGGATTCAGAAGCCATGGGTCTGATTTAGTCAGAAAGGACAGTTCTCACCCCAGGCTTCTGCCCAGCCCTCTGAGCTGCTCTAAAGTCCACTCCTGGTTTTCCAGAAAGCGTCTTCTCAGACTCCACTAACTTCCCCATGTAGGAGGTAGTGATTAAAAAAATTCTGGTCCCAGAGACACTTCTTTGGTAAAGAACTGTGGTGCTCTTCTTACTTGCTGCAAGTAATAATCAATCCTTCCTTCTCCTGGAAAAAAAACCTGGTCCCTAATATTTTTGGTAGGAGGGGGACATGTCATAGGGGAAGTTGGCTATGAGTGGAAAATCAGAGAGCCATTTCAAAGTGCATGGGTCAGGCAGAATATCCTATGTCGCTCTCTGATATCTTGTGAAGCTTAGCTTGACAATAAAAAATCCTATCTCTCCTGCCCACCTGTCACCATTTTACATGCTACAGATAGTCCAAGATTTCAGTTGTGGTTTTCAAAACTCAATCATATGAGTACCTACCTTCAAAACAAATAAAGATATAACCTGTTCTAGGACCAGACGAAACAAAGCTCTGTTTATCTGCTTGCTTCAATATTGCAAACTCATTTCTTTTTTAATTTTTTAATTGAAGTATAGTCAGTTACAATGTGTCCATTTCTGGTGTACAGCATAATGCCCCAGTCCTGTATATGTATACACATATTTGTGCGAACTCATTTCTGACCATAGCTTTTGAGAACCACAGCCGATGGCAGAAGAGCAAGAGACAGTTCACCCAAAGGGTAAAACAAGCCAATCTGACCTTAGGAAAGTAATTGTTCAAGTGGAGATTGCTCATTATAAGAACAGCCAACTGTCCACCAACAGTGCGTTTGCAACCCCAGAAATCTTTCCCAATGGCTTTCTATCCCCTCTAGCAATATTGTCAGAGGTTTGGATTCCTGAGCAAGACCAGTCTGAAAGAGCTGTGTGTGTGCATTACTAATTCTGTACAAAGATTACAGCTCTTTAATTCCCAAGGCCATTCCTCGTTCTGACTCCCCTACTTCTTTCCACCTCATGTCACTTCACTCTGCAGCTTCAAATCCCTGTGCCCTGGCCTGAACCAATCTACTGAAACGTGGGCAACTGTCTTGGCACGCATGGGCAATCAGATGTTTGAAGAAAATTGATGAATAACCATGTGTCCAAGAGATCCATAGGGCTTAGGGAATTAAAAGGCTTGTTCTTGTGGTTAAACACTGGGAATGCCATCTCATTCCCGTCCACTGATTTCTCTATTATCAGCTGGTAAGCCACAAGCAGATCCCTTGTTCATCTGCCAGGATGCAAACTAGCCCTTCTTTCAAGTCCCACTTTTGTTCTCAGGCTTAGGAACGCTGCAGTTATTCCAAAAGGAATCTGGCTGGCACAGTTAATTGGACTTATTAGGTCATAATTACAGTATCACAGCATCAGCCTGCATTTCTCTGGATTTGATTATTGAGCCTTCTGAATGTATGTCTTTGGGTCCTGATGCCACCGTTTAGGACTCAGTGGTAGAACTGATAGACGACTAACCTGTAGACAACTCGGCTGAATGCTTCCTTGAGCCCAAAGTCTATGAATAAACTGTGTCCTTGGGAAGGAGTTTTGGGAAAGCAGTTGATCATCATAAATTCTAACATGTTGAGTGCTTGCTAGGTGTCTGGCAGTATGCTGGCATTATCTCATTTAATAGTCACAACACACAATAAGTGGAGGTACTATTATGATATCCCCATGTTTACAGACGAGGACTCTGAGGCTCAAAGGGGTGAGGTAACTTGCCCAAGATTACACAGCTCAGAAACACAGAATTGGAATTTACTCCCATGTCCATTTTGATTCACAACACATGCTCTTAACTAAAACATGGCATTGTCCCTTCTTGGAAAGTGTCAGTCTGCTCCTTGGTTCACTAGCAAGAGCTCATCAGATTTTAATTTGTTAGGAACTAAAATGCAGTTGAATAAATAGATGTTTCCTTTCTAATGAACTGATGGGTTATATTGTCCTGTTTGACATGTCAGCAATGGGTTTGAAGCAGGTTGTGGAAATTTGTTGATTACTCATCAGAAGTATTTATTGGGCATCTATTACATGCCAGCACATGTTGGGTGATTCAGAGATGTGTGAGAAATATCATGTGAAATCACTTATATGTGGTTACTAAAGGGGAAAGGCGGAGGGAGGGATAAATTAGGAGTTTGGGATTCACAGATACACACTACTATATATAAAATAGATAGACAACAAGGTCCTACTGTATAGCACAGGGGACTATATTCAATTTCTTGTAATAACCTATAATGGAAAAGAATCTGAATATATATGGATATGGATATATATATGTATAACTGAATTGCTTTGCTGTACACCTGAAACTAACATTATAAATCAGCTACACTTCAATAAAAAATTAAATTAAAAAAAGACATGTGAGAAACAGGTATTACCATCAAGAAGTGTCTTATCAGAGAATTAAGGCTAACCCACAGGAACCCCTCCTAGAATGTATGCACATAAATGCCTAAAAAATAATATGCCAATCCAGGTGACAACTCTCAGTGCTGTGGGAGACAGTGAGCTGTTAATAGAAAGCACACTGACCTAAGAAGCAAAAAGTGTTGTTTTACAAACAGTTGTGTAATATTAACTTTTAATATTAATTTTAAAATAAAATGGCCTTACGTAGGTCTCGGTTTCTTGATTAGAAGCAGATGAGAAGAAATCATCAGGGAAATCATGGATGAGCTGGACTGTTTAGGTTGGGTCACATTTGAACTGGTAGGGAGGAGGAAGGAGACTCTAGGTGCCAGGAGGAACAGGGAAGAGGCAGTGAGAGTTATGGCAGAGAGTGGAAAGTGAGCCCAGAGTGTTTATGGGCCAGTGGAGAAGAGATACTTAAATGCTTTAAGAAGCAAAACCCACAATTAGGCTTAGGGAAAACCAGGAACCAGTGGAATGATGAATTGATTGATTGATTTTTATTGTGGTAAAATACACATAACATAAAATTTACCATTTGAACCATTTTAAAGTCTACAATTCAGTGACATAAGTACATTCACAATGTTGTGCAACTGTCACCATAATCTTGTTCCAGAACTTTTTCACCATACCAAATGGAAACCTCATACCCATTAAGCAGTCACTTCCCATTCACCCCCCTCCTCAGCTCCTGGCAATGACTAATCTCTTTTTGTGTCTATAGATTGGCCTATTCTGAACATTTCATATAAAGGGAATCACACAACATGTGGCCTTTTGTCTGGCTTCTTTCACTTAGCATATTTTTAAGATTCATCCATGTTGTAGTATGTATCAGAATTTTGTCCCTTTTAACGGCTGCATAATATTCCATTGTATGGAGATATATATATATACATACATACATACACACACCACATTTTGTTTATTCACTCATCTGTTGATAGACATTTAGGATGTTTATATCTTTTGGCTATTATGAATTGCCACTGGTATATAAGTTTTTGTTTGAACACTTCTTTTCAGTTCTTTTGGGTATATGACTAAACATGGAATTACTGGGTCATCTGGTAAACCTGTTTAATTTAATGAGGAAATGCCATGCTTTTTGTGGAAATCTAGCATAGTAGTTAAAAACAAAGGCTTTGAAGTTTGAGTTGAATCCTAGCTGCGCTATTTACTCATTGTATGGTCTTGAGCAAGTGTTATAACCTCTGAGCCTCAGTTTTCTCATCTACTGAATGGGAGTATTTGGAGTATTACATGGCATTATGCATACAAAGCACTTAGCCCAGTGCTTGGCATATAGTAAGCACTGGATATATGACAGATACTAGGAGTACCCTATGTAAGTCTCATGCTAAATGTGATGTATAGTTAACATCACAGGTAAGTAAAGGTACAGCCCTCTTACTGACTTTACAACTTACCCCTGCACCCCTTTGTAGAACTCAGAAAGTGATCTTAATTTCCAGAAAAATGAGGTACCCTGGTTTCTTAACCCCTTGATTTTTAATTATTTAAATTGGGTGTATGTGTGCAGATATGCACACACACACATATACACACTTACATATACATATTAATTTTTCTAGAGAAAAATTTCTTTAAATGGCAAAAGCCTGTGTGTTTTTTATGTAATACTTTCCAAGAAGGGACAATGCCATTTACTAGTTAAGAGAATGTGTTCTGAATCAAAACAGACATGGGAGTAAATTCCAGTTCTGTACTTCTGAGCTGTGTAATCTTGGGCAAGTTACCTCGCCCCTCTGAGCCTTAGCATCCTCATCTATAAACATGGGGATATTAATAATAGTACCTCCCCTTGTTGGTTTGTTAATGTTAAGTGAGATAATGCAAGCATAGTGCTAGGCACATAGCAAGTACTCAACTTCTATTTGTTGCTACTGAGATAACCATGACTTTCCCTTCCTTGTTTTCCCACACCCCACAAGCCATTGAAGTGACCCATGGGAGTTAAAGAGCCAAGGAACTTTAGCCAGATTTAAGAATATCAAATGATATTAAAGATTCTTTCCAAATGAAATGAAATTCATGATAACAAAAGCATCTCAAGACTCTGTAATCTCAAATATATCTTTTAAGTTCACTGCTTATAATTCATATTTCTGTTGGAAGTTGTATTTTTCTAAGAGGAATTAACTTTCCACCTTTGTGGAACAGACTCATATAGTATTTGAGCTGAAAGAGGAAGGGGCAGTGAAGGTAATTAACAACCATTGTACATGGTACATTCAATTGTCTTATTTGATCTGGACAACAACCCTGTTGTGAAATAAGTATCCATGTTCCCATGTTGCAGCTGCAGAAAGGAGTTCAGAAGCAACTTGCTCAGTGCTAGTAAGTGTCAGAACCGAGATTTGAACCCAGATCTCTCTGAAGGCTTCAATTTACTATACCACACTTGCTTGAAAGAATGTCTGAGTCCTTGTTGATGAAGCAGAAACCAATGAAGATAAAGTGAGTTGCCCAGGTTCACTTAAGCCAGTTTAATGATAAAGGAGGGACTAGAGACCATTTCCAAGAATGCCAGCTCATGTTCCTTTCTTGCTTATGAATGAATGATGTAGTGGTTCATAGTTAAAAAATGATTAAAAGTTTGGAGAGAATCTGAAAATAAGTTCCATCTGTATCTTAATTCCTTCCATTTCATGTTTCATAGGCTTTACTGAAAAACTGTTTTGTCTAGTTAGAAATGAACCAGTGACCTACATTCCCTGATGCCTGTGTGCCCATTGTGTTTACTACTTGATATTCAAAAGTAGATATGCAAATGCAGGCAATTCACAGGTGATTTCAGTTCTATTTTATAAGCATGCATTAACCATTATGATGGTTAATGTTATGTCAGCTTGGCTTGGCTGCAGTGCCCAGATGTTTGGTCAAACAGCAGTCTAGATATTGCTATGAAGCTATGTTTTCCATATGGTTAACATTTAAATCAATAGGCTTTGAGTAAAGCAGACTACCTTCCATGGTTTGGGTGGGCCTCATCCAATCAGCTGAAGGCCTTAAGTTGGAAAAGACTGAGATCCCCCTAAGGAAAAAGAAATTCTACCTCCAGACTCCCTTTGGACTTGAGACTGTAATATCAACTCTTTCCTGGGTCTTCACCCTGACAGCCTACCCTGCAGATTTCAGACTTGCCAGCCTGTATTGTATGATCCAATTCCTTTAAGTACATATATGTATGTATTTATATATATATACATACATAAAATAAACACACACACACACACACACACACACACACACACACACATGCTCTTAGTTCTGTTTCTCTGGAGAATCCTAACTAATACAACCACCAGGCACAGTGCTAGGCTGTGGAAATACAGAGAAGAGATCTATGTACAGAGATTTGTACAATGTGGCAAAATATGACAAAGGTAGGACAGGGTAGGAAAATAAAACCACAAGAAAAGCATACAGGTTTATTTCCTGCTGCCTTTTACAGCTGCTAATAATAATGCTAATGACACTTAGACTTTATTTGTAAATGGATGATTTATTTCATTCTGAAAGAGCAACCTTGCCACTAAGCAAATGGATTCTGCTCCTCTCTTTAGACTATTGTTTAAATCTATTGATTGAATTTATTAATTCAGTAAACATTTACTGAATCTTGGCTTTGTCCATGGTGTGTAATGACAAAGAAGTGATGGGCTGAGAATGTTGCCAGGGATTCTCTGTAATCTTGTTCTTATCTCTGAAACTTAGGGTAGGGCTGAAGAAGTTGTTTGATGTCATTATGCAGTGAGAACCATATGGAAGCTCCTGGTCAGGAGCTTGTCTCTCCAACGACTTGATTTGGGCCAAATTAGACAGTGCATCGGTGGGCTGAGGCAGTAGCCTGTCCCCCGCCTCCCACTTCCTGGCTTTCAGGATTGCCTCCTCAGTTTTCAGGCTCTTTCAGGGCCTAACTTGCATGATGCATCACTCATCAAAAGGCTAGCGCAGGTATTTTAGGAAAGGGTTATGTCCTTAAAATGTTGAGAATTCCACTTACTCCCAAAGACACAAGCTCTTTTCTGACTTGCTACACTGGAATCATTTACAGTCTTGTAGGAGAGAAGACTAAGTGATGCCCATAAAATACTTGGAGAGTCATGCAAAGCAGCATACGAAATATTTTCAGAAGTTTGTTTCCTCCACAGTATCTGAGCCAGTACCACGTGCATAGAACTTAATTGAATGTATCTCCCCAGCTAAAGCATGAGCTCCCCAAAGGCAGAGTCTTCATCCCATTCTGCTTCGCATCCATACCGTTTTGGGCCCTACTTCCTCTGCTCAGATCTTTAATGTGAGTGTTCCTCAGGCCTTTTTCTAAGGACCGCTCTCTCTGCACAGTATCATCCATGCACGATTCTAGGTTTCAGTCCAAATCTCTCTTCTAAGTTCTAAGTCTGTATATATCTAACTACTTAGATACATGTTTCCCTGGCTATTCACAGTTACCTCAAAGTCAACATGTCCAAAACTGAACTCATTCTACGCACACACACACACACACATACACACACACACAGACAAATTGGTCCTATCCCATGCTTCCCCATTTTAGCAAGTATCACTACCATCCTCCCTGTGGCTCAAGCTAAAGGAGCCACCTTTGACTCTTCTTTCTCCTTCATCTCCCAATCCAATCATTCACTTTCATCCATCCATTCCCCAATTCAGAAACCTAAATTCCTTTTCTAAAAGGGCTTTCCTATCAAAAACTTCAAACATATACCAAATAGAACAGTACAACGAAATTCCTCCAGGTACCAAGTGCTCAGCTTCAAATTTACCAGTTCAGACCATCTTTTTTCATGTATTCCCGCTTCTCCCCACCGTCAACTATTTTGAAACAAATTCCAGAGATCATTTCATTTCATCTGTATTTTATTATGTAGCTCTTAAAAATAAGTTCTGAAAACATCCGAAATCCCAATATCACACCCAAAAACAAAGTGAACAATAATTCCATAATATAATCAAACATCCAGTCAGTGTTCATATTTCCTTGTTATTTTATAAATGGTTTTGCTTCCTTACATTACAGTATCCAAATAAAGCCCCTACATTGTGATTAGATAGTAAGTCTCTTAAGTCACCTTTTCCTGTAAGAATTTCCCAGTTTCGATTGATTGGTTGCTGTTCCCCTGTATTTACTATTCCATTATTATAAAGCATTGTTAGTTAGAGCTAGAGACTTGATCAGATTCCATTTCTTTCTTGCTTTATCTCTCTATCCCTCTTTCCCTCTCTGTCTATGTCTCCCTCCCCCATCTCTCTCTCCAGGACTGTTTCATCACATTTCATCAGGTAGTTTTTCATTTTTCCATCAGGAGTCACAGAATGTCTGCAATGTCTGCTTGTTTCTCTTTCTGTGATGTTAACAGCTTTTGATATTCATCGCCTCAATCCCTTACCTCATAGGAGATTGCAACTGTTGATTCTGTAATTCTGGCTTTTATTTTAGGGGAAGCATCCCTTCATTAATTTTTATGGTTACCCTGAGTTACAGTTCATTTAGTAAAGGCGGGATAAATGCTTGATTCCACCACTGCCACCCCTCCTTTTTTAAACCAATTTTAAAAATAATTAGTTATTACTCTAGCATCCTCCAAAGGTGACCAGTGAGAGGGTTTTTGTTTGGGGACCTAGGGGAGAGTGCCATTATGAATGAACGGAGGTTTAAATATTTTAAGCATCCCATTCATTGCAGTTATTATTATTGATTCTCAAATCATCACTTATTTGGCCACTGGAAGCCTATTCAGATTGGGACTTGTGTCCTTTTGAGTACCCTATAGTATTTTTAACAGCTTTCCTGAAGTATAGTTGACATACAGTAAACTGCATATATTTAAAATGTGCAATTTGTTAAGTTTAAACATATGTGTACAACAATAAAACCACTAACACAATCAAGAAAATGAACACTTCTATCACTCCCAAAGCTTTCCTCATCCCCCTTTGTAATCCTTCCCCTCAGACTTTTCCACCAACCCCAGTCCCTGGACAATAATAAATCTGCTTTCTGTCACTATTGATTAACTTTCATTTTTCAGAATTCTATGTAAATGGAAATATGGAATATAAATGCTTTGTTACTGGCTTTTTTTACTTAGCATAAGTATTTTTATATTCATTCATGGTGTTGCCTGTATTAATAGTCCCTTAGGAGATGCGTGATATGCAAATATTTTCTCTCAGTCTGGGGCTTGTCTTTATGTTCTTTAAAGAATAGCTTTCAAAAAGTGAAAGTCTTTACTTTGGATAAAGTACAGTTTCTCAATGTTTTTCTTCTTTTTTTGCATCAAGCTTTTGGTGTTGTGTCTAAGAAATTTTTGCCTAATCTAAGGGCATAAAGAGTTTCTCCTACTTTTCCACTGAAAATTTTAAAGTTTGACTTTTGGTCAACGAATCTTCGACAAAGGAGGCAAGAATATACAATGGAATAAAGACAGTCTCTTCAGCAAATGGTGTTGGGAAAATTGGACAGCAGCATGTAAAACAATGAAGCTAGAACACTCCCTTACACCATATACAAAAATCAACTCAAAATGGATCAAAGACTTAAACATAAGACAAGATACAATAAACCTCCTAGAGGAAAACATAGGCAAAACATTATCTGACATACATTTCAAAAATTTTCTCCTAGTAGAAATAAAAGCAAGAATAAACAAATGAGACCTAATGAAACTTACAAGCTTCTGCACAGCAAAGGAAACCATAAGTAAAACAAGAAGACAACCTACAGAATGGGAGAAAATTTTTGCAAATGAAACCGACAAAGGCTTGATCTCCAGAATATATAAGCAGCTCATACGATTCAATAAGAAAAAAATAAACAACCCAATCCAAAAATGGGCAGAAGACCTAAACAAGCAATTCTCCAAGGAAGACATACAAATGATCAAAAAGCACATGAAAAAATGCTCAATGTCACTAATTATCAGAGAAATGCAAATCAAAACTACAATGAGGTATCACCTCACACCAGTCAGAATGGCCGTCATTCAAAAATCCACAAATGACAAATGCTGGAAAGGCTGTGGAGAAAGGGGAACCCTCCTACACTGCTGGTGGGAATGCAGTTTGGTGCAGCCACTATGGAAAACAGTATGGAGATTCCTCAAAAGACTAGGAATAGACTTACCATATGACCCAGGAATCCCACTTCTGGGCTTGTATCCAGAAGGAACCCTACTTCAGGATGACCCCTGCACCCCAATGTTCCTAGCAGCACTATTTACAATAGCCAAAACATGGAAACAGCCTAAATGTCCATCAACAGGTGACTGGATAAAGAAGTGGTATATTTATACAATGGAATACTACTCAGCCATAAAAACCAACAACATAATGCCATTTGCAGCAACATGGATGCTCCTGGAGAATGTCATTCTAAGCGAAGTAAGCCGGAAAGAGAAAGAAAAATACCATATGAGATCGCTCATATGTGGAATCTAAAAAACAAACAAACAAACAAAAACAAAGCATAAATACAGGACAGAAATAGACTCATAGACAGAGAATACAGACTTATGGTTGCCAGGGGGCTGGAGGGTGGGAAGGGATAGACTAGGATTTCAAAATTGTAGAATAGATAAACAAGATTATACTGTATAGCACAGGGAAATATACACAAAATGTTATGGTAGCTCACAGAGAAAAAAATGTGACAATGAGTGTGTATATGTCCATGTATGACTGAAAGATTGTGCTACACACTGGAATTTGACACAACATTGTAAAATGATTATGAATCAATAAAAAATGTTAAAAAAAATAAAAAAAATTTTAAAGTTTGGGGCTTACATTTAGATCTACAATCCATTTTATTTTTTTTATTTTTTTTAACATTTTTTATTGATTTATAATCATTTTACAGGTTTAGCCAATATTTTGTCAGGTTTATTCCTAAGTGTTTCATATATTTGATGCTATTATAATCATGTTTTAATGTCAATTTTCAGTTGTTCACTGTTAATGTATAGAAATGCAATTGATTTTTATATATTGAACTTGTATCATTAAGCATTACTAAACTCGCTTATAGTTCTAGCAGCTTATTTTGTAGATGTCATAGTATTTTTTACATTGTCATCTGTGAATAAAGACAGTTTTACTTCTTCCTGTCAAATCCAGATGCCTTTCCCCCCATGATTTATCACACTAGCTAGAACCTCTCGCATAATGTTGAATAGAAGTATAAACGTGGACATATTTGCATTGTTCCCAATCTTAGTGGAGAAAGCAGTCAGCCTTTCCCCATTAGGTATAATGTTACCTATAGGATTTTTCATAAATGTCCTTTAGCAGATTGAAGAAGTTCCCTTCCATTTCTAGTCTGCTTTGAGTTTTTATCAGGAATGAATGTTAAGTATTGTCAAATTATTTTTCTGCATCTATTGAGATAATCATATTTTTCCCTTTTGATCTACTAATCTGATGAATTATATTGATTGGCTTTTGAATGTTAAGCCAACCTACCATTCCTAAAATAACCTGTACTTGGTCATAATGTCCTATCATTTTTATATACTGTTGGATTCAATACCCTAAATTTTTGTTAAGAATTTTTGTGTCTGTATTTCC
The DNA here is from genome assembly GCF_048773025.1 of Camelus bactrianus. Lineage (NCBI taxonomy): Eukaryota > Metazoa > Chordata > Mammalia > Artiodactyla > Camelidae > Camelus > Camelus bactrianus. The sequence continues at coordinate 83,728,881 of NC_133575.1, forward strand.
AAAAGACATTAGTCTGTGATCATAATACTTGACTCATAGGATGAGTTAGTAGGTAATCCCTCATCTTCAGTTTTCTGGCAGAGCTTGTGTGGGATTGGTATTATTTAATCCCTGAAATGTTTGGTAGATATCACCAGGGAGACTATCTGGCCTTAGAATTTTCTTTGTGGGGAGGGTTTAACTACAAATTCAATTTAAAAAATCAATATAGGACTATTCAGATTATCTATTTCTTCTTCAGTGAGCTTTGGTAGGTTATATATTGCATAGGAATTACTAAAGGTGTAGCCAAGGCCTTGCTACAGATGGGCTTTCTGAAATCACTTTTGCATGTCATTTTGCCGAGAAATAAAAAGAAAAGTAGGTGGATTTCAAAGCAATGAAACATAGAATCAGAGACAGAAGTACTGGACCACTTCTTTGCTTATGGGCTTTGGCTAAGGCCAAAAAGTTTCAACTGGAGTTTAACTTTGCTTGTGATATATAGTGCTTTTATTTCATTTAATTTTTTTAGCATGTTGCTTTTTAAAGTCTGTTCCCACCAACCAAGCAGACTACTGGACTAGTTTCTATTTTCTGCATATGAGAAGGGATTAGGGCTGTTTCTCCTAATTTTAGAAAGGCAGGCATACGTGACAAGTTGGTTTGTCTGGCTCACCCTGCAAGCAAAATTAAAATCAACTTCTGAAAGGATTTACAGCTTAAAATTGCAGCCATAAAATTAGGTAAAAGTAACATGCTGTTCTTGGCAAATGAAGACAGAGATCCTAGTCTGCTATTTACTGGGTTTTGTACTTTGGGGAGGGGTTCCCTTTCGTTTTCCTTCTAGTCATGAGGGATGGATTTGCCATGAACCATTCTATTTTCCTGCTTTAGATCCTCTTCCCCATGTCATCTCTCCTCATCTCTGAGTAAGCAAAACATCTTTACTCTCATCTATATCAATAGGCCTTAAGGAGGAGGGTATAGCTCAATTGGTAGAGCGCATGCTTACCATGCATGAGGTCCTGGGTTCAATCCCCAGTACCTCCACTGAAAAACCAAATAAATAAATAAACCTAGTTACCTCCTGCTTGCCAAAAAAATATCAGTAGGCCTTAGAGACTATCTATATCATGAGCTAAATAGCTAGCTAAAAAAATTATCTTTATGGAAACAACTTGTATTTGTTTCGCTTTCTATCTCCTTCTAATAGTTGCTACTGCTGGTAAGTCCGCATGGACTCACTGTCCATCTTAACTGGGCATTTGTTAGATTCTCTTCCAAGTGCAAAAGACAGAAATGGCAGTGTCCCTGATCATTTGGGGTCAATAACAGATGAGACCGTCTGTCAGGATATTTCCAGCAATCTGAATCCTGTGTCCTGGAATCCCAATCCTTCCTATTCCTGTCGGTTCAACTCTTAGAGAACTTATCAACTCTTCCATCCTAATTGAGGCTACCAACTAGTGACTCTAAGGGATTTTTTTTTTCAACTTGGAATGATTTTCCTAAAGACATCATATTATAAATAAGCCATAAGGCTCAGGGCCAAGCCACTAAAGCCCATGACACTGTATGCCTAAAGTCTAGTAGCAAGAATAGGCTGACAGAAAAGAAGACATGCGTCCCCACTGTGCCTTGCACAGCTGAGGAACCTGAGGCTCAGCCTAACCACTCAGAATAATCTTGTAGATTTTTATTAGCAACTGTCACAATTTCTCTGAAGCGGTCAAAAGGAGAGGCTGGTTAGAGCAGGCAATGAATACCATAATGAAACATCAATCATGCTACTGTTGGAAAAGAGGGAAGATAAAATTTTAAAAAGGACGTGTGGGGGAGGTGCCAAGATGGCGGAGTAGAGAGACTCACAGCTCTCTGTCTTCCACAAATACACCAAGAATTACATCTACAAACCTGTTGAATCACGCAGAACACCTACTGAACTATTGCAGAGTGTCTCTCCCTTCTAAATACAGGAGGATTCTCACAAAATCCAATAAACAAGTTCATACTGTATAGCACAGGAAACTATACTCAGTATCTTGTAGTAACTTATGGTGAAAAAGAATATGAAAATGAATATATGGATGTTCATGTATGACTGAAGCATTATGTTGTACAACAGAAATTGATACAACATTGTGTACTGACTATACTTCAATTAAAAATATATACATATATATATACAAAAAGAAAAAAAAAGGATGCATGAATGGATGTATTGTATATGAATTATAGCTCCATAAAATTGTTATGAAAAAGAAAAGATGTGATTAGGATTTCCAGAGAAATGGATGGGATATGAAAAGCATTCCATGAAAATGGAATAGCTGATAAAAAGACCTCTATGAGTAGAATATTGGAGGTGATAGGTTGGCCTGCAATGGTAGGTTGAGCCTGGTTTACAGGGTCCCTTAAATGTTGTGCTTGAATTTTGAAGTTTGCAGGTAAGAGGGGGTCATCAAAGGTTTTGGAAAGAAGACAGGACATAATTACATCTAAGTTTTAGAAAGGTGTCTCTTTACCTCTTCCAATAAATACTTCTTTCCTCTTTTGATTATAGTTGTCATTCAGCTTTAAGTTCCTTGAGTGCAGTCAAAGTTTTCCAAATACCTCTCTGTCTTCCACAGTGCCCAACACAGTGCCTTTGTACATAGCAGGTGTGCATTAAAGGTTATCCTCAAATCAGTGAAGTGGACTTGTTGTGAGAAAGCCTTGTTCTAGCCTTGTCCCTTTCTGGTCGTGTCCTCTCTATTGAAATAGGTGTTTGATTCATTCACTTCTCCCCATCTGATCTCCATATCCCTTGTTCAGGCCACCATCTTCTCTCACTCCAACTCTTTTAATTGGCCTCTCACCTCACTACCGCCCCCTCCTGTTCATTAGCTATACTGCCACTGGAGAATTTTTTTCTAAAGTGCCAATCTGATCATGTTACTCTTTGCTTAAAATTATTTGTTCAGTGACTTCCTGTTGCTCTGAGGATTAAACCAAACCTCCCTATCATGGCCTATGAGACTCTGCATGAGCAAGTCTTTGCCTGCCTATACAGCAAAATCTTCTGTCACTCTCCCCTTTACTTTCCTGTTTCCGTCTCTGTGGCTTTCTTTAGCTTCTCTTGTGTGCCGTGCTCTCTCTCACCACAGAGCATGTGCATCTTTTGTTCCCTCCACCTGGAAGCTTCTCTGCCTCACTCCCATCCCTTGACCTAGTTGATGCTTCCTCTTCTTCAGACTTCAGTTGAACTACAGTTTCTTAAATAAACCTCTGATCCCACCGAGGAGGCCAAGTACCCCTGTTCTATGTTCTCACATCCTTCCATTGGTCTCCTTTGTATCATAGAGCACAACTATAATTAAAAGGAGCAAGTCTATTGTATTTAGCAGGATACTCCCAGGGCGTAATCCAGTGCCTGGCACAGAGTAAGCACTCAATAAATATCTGTTGAATGAAGAAATCATCCTTATGTCTTAATGACAAACATTATAAACATTCATAGCATCCTATTTTTCTCCATCACACTTCTCACAATTATCATTTTTTAGATATTTGTGTAAGTATGTATCTTTATCTTATATGAGACTATAAGCTCCATGGTGGCAGGGACTATACTTACTTTTTAATTCAATTATATTTTACAGACAAAAAATGTGCTGATTATAAATGTATAGATTCGTGCATTTCAACAAATGTGTACACTCATAAGCATCACTCCAAACAAGATATAGAACATGTCCTTTATCCCAGATGGTACCCTTGGACCCTCAGTGAACCTCACCCTCACACCCCTGCAGAGGTAACCACTGATTTCTATCATCATGAAACCATTCTGATTTCTGTCGTCATCTATTCGCTTTGCCTATTCTAGAACTTTGTATAAATGGAACTCTTACTGAATTTGTGCTTCTGTGCCTGGCTTCTTCCACTTAACGTAATGTCTGCAAGATGCATCCAGGCAGTTACACGTATCAATACTTTGTTCAGTTTTTAAATTCCTGAATAGTATTCCATTGTACAAATATACGACAGTTTGAATATCCACTCACCTCTTGGTGGAAATTTGGGCTCTTCCCACTTTGAGGTTATCATAAGTAAAGCTGCTATGTGAGCATTCATGAAAAAGTCATATTCAATTTTTTTTAATCATCATATCCCCAGCACCTAGCCCAGTGCCTGGTACACAGCAGGCACTCAATAAATATTTGTTGAATAAATGAATGAATGCGATCCTTCCAATGTTAGTTATAACTGTTCCTTTCCTTCCTGCTTTGGAAACCATATTAGAAGGCATATAAGTAAGAGTGACTCAATTACAGAAAGAAATTTGAATGCCTTCTTAATACTTTAAAAAGTAAGTGGCAGAGTTTGTATTTTAAATATTATTACCCACAATTACTTTAGACACTCCTCACAGCTGAACCTGTCACACCAGTGTGTCACAATGTTACTTGTAGGATTTCCAGATGAAATATAGGATGCCCAGTTAAATCTGAATGTCAGATAAAGAAATAGATTTTTTAGTATAAGTATGTCCCAAATATTGCATGGAACATATTTATGCTAATCTGGGACATATTTATAAGAAAATATGCTGAGACATACTTATTGCTTTTCTGAAATTCAAATTTAACTCTGCATCCTGTATTTTTGTTCATTAAAACTGGCCAACCTAACTACATGTGAACTGTGTGACCTCTGGTCCTCAGGTGCCTTCCAGCTTTAAGGTTCAAAGATTCCTTACTTTCTTCTAGTTTCTTTCACTTCTTTTTCTCACTCTCAGAAATGCTATTCTAAGAACATTATGGACAGCATTTAGTTTGTCTATTTGTGTGGCTTAAGCATTTGCTCAGTGAATTCACTTTATTATCTAACTGAACAGTACATCCCCTCAGGCCCTGGTTCATTCTGGTTGGCTAAGACTTTTCCAAGTGAAATCCCAAATGCCTCTCCCCACCCCCTGACCCCATCAGTTGTGTTTGTATATGCATGGGAACACAGTTGGACACACGGAGGGAAATGCCTTCCTGAACTACTCAGCAATGTCTGGTGTCAGTTTCATCCTTAAAATGTAGGTGGTAAGTCTCACCTGGTAGGGAGCCAGCTCCTGCAGATCACTGTTTTCTCTTCCCAGAGCCTTTCATTCATAAACTCACAGGGAGCTGTTTTTAAAAGGCAAATGAACACCATAGAGAGCTATATTCAATATCTAGTAGTAACCTATGGTGAAAAGAATATGAAAAAGAATATATGTATGACTGAAGCATTATGCTGCACACCAGAAATTGACATAACATTGTAAATTGACTGTACTTCAGTAAATATATATATGTACCAAAAAAATAGAAAGATTTAAACCAAGTTAATAAAAAGGCAAATGAATGTTAAATATGGGATGGGACTAAGCTTAGTTTAATGTGTGTCTGCGTGTATGTGTGTGTGTGTGTGTGTGTGTGTGTGTGTGTTTAAATTTCAATGCACATGTTTTGTTTTAGAATTGCTCAAAGCCAGACTCTGTTTTATTAGCACCAAGTATGAAAACCTAGGATGATGCTAGAGGGGGCCTGGCACTAAGATTTTGAGTCAAACCTGGGTTTGAATTTGTGTCACTCCCAAGCTGTGTGACTGTGTAAGCAAACTATTAAACCTCTTTAAGCCTAAGTTTCCTCATCTGTAAAATGGTGGTGGTAACAGTGCCCTCCTCACTATTGGGACACTTCTGTGAGGTAACAAAATTGAAGTACTTAGCCAGGCACATAAGAGATGCTCAGTGAGTGGTACCCATGATTATGAATGTGGCCCCAGGACAAGTTCTGATTCAGACAAAGAGGCCTCTCTTGGTTTCTGGACTCTGAGGCAACTGACAGGAAATGGAGATTATAAAAGGGCACCTCGGCATCTCATATTCTTTTTCTTTTAAGGAGTTTAGCTTTGGGCTGAAAAGAGAAGCCCTGACTTTGAGTCTTCACTTTGTCACTTAACTAGCAAGTGATACCAACTCTGAGACTTTGGTTTATTTTTTTTTAAATCTGAAAAATTTACATATAATCATTCTTTCTTTGTTTCAAAAGTAGTTGTGAGAATTATATGGATATACAAGTTGTTTAAAAAGTGTACAAACAATACAAGCTATTGTAAAGTAAGTAAACAAATGTTGATAAAAAAGGCAAAAGGATAAAAAAGCATCTGTCAACATCATCTTTCTTTTCCTGACTTCCCAATATCAAGCTAATTCCTGGAACTAGTAGCAGTGGGTTCAGTGGAGGAAAAATTGACACAGAGAGTGAGGATAGCTGGTTTCTTATCCCTACTCTGATACTTAACTTCCTGTGTTGAGGAAGTCACTAACAGCTGAGCCTCCATTTCCTCATCTTTAAAATGCAAATCAGACATTGAGTGATCACCTATCAGGTAGACACGGTGCTAAATGCTGTAGTTATAAATAATACCAGCCAACATATATTGAGCATATATGTGCCAAGCACTTTGTTAGGGGCATAATCTCTAACCTCATTCACAGAACCCTATGAAGTCAAACATTATTATCCCTGTTTTATAGTTGAGGAAATTGAGGCTTAGAGAGTTTAAATTCATTTGCTTTATGGTGAACAAACCAACATCACTGCAGAGGAACTTACTGTCTAGGGGGATAGGTGAAGATATAAAAGAAAGCATTGTTATATTGTATATGTGTGTATGTCACTATATATAGCTATACATCTAAAACACTTATTTCAGATTTGTGGTAGAAAATCAAATGAGATTTGGTGTGAAAGGAGTTTTGAAGGAATCTGACATTATTAAAACAGAATAATCTTATGTTGTATGAAAACAGGATTGAGCAGCCATTTCAACAACCATTTACTGAGCTTATTCAAGAAGTATCTATTAAAAATATATTTAAAAAGAAGTCTCTATTATACTCCTAGTAGAGCTGTCCTTTTTTGTACTAGGTAGAGTATTAACAGGACCTAGCCTCTTTACAGCACCGTCTTTCTTCTGAGACCTGCTCATAATTCTAAAACCCACACATTTCTTCAACCTCACCAGGATCAATCATCCATTCATTCTACTACCTTTTTCACTGCCTCTTACTCACCACCTGTGCTCACTTCCTTCTTTAGGAAGCCCAGATTCCATAGCCTATCATTAAAAATCACTTCTTCTCATAAACCTTTGAGTCCCTTGCCTCTCTTTTTCTTTAGTATTCTCACTTAGCAGAACCCAACCATGGTTAAATCCAACTCTTCTAATCTACATCTGTACCCAACCAGCTTAAGGCTAAAGAGAACCTCACAGTATTGATGACTGGTCTTCCTTCAAGTCCATGGTCACTAACCTCAAGTGGACCCTTAGAACTGCATTATAGTTCTTCCATATTTCCCTAATTCTCCTTCCTGAAATTGCTCTGTCCAGATCATCACAATGCTAACTCCATTGGTATGTTCTTATCTTGTCTTACTTGACTTATCTACAATTTGGCACATTTTATCACACTTTCCTCCTTGAAATACTTTCTTCATTTGCCTTCCAGGACCTTTCTCTATGTTGCTTCTCTGCCTACCACACTGGTACTCCTTCTCTGGTACCTCCCCATTTTCCCTTAACACTGAAGTGCCTCCGTGATCAATGCTTGGATGTCTTCTTTTCCCTTTATCTACGTTCCTTTCCTTGGTGACTTCATCTAGTCTTGTAGCGTTGTATAATACCAGTGATGGCAGAGATGGTGCTCGTCATATAATCCGTGTTATCTCCTATTTTCCATACTATTAGGTTGTCCAGTGTGTGTAGTTCTTCTTAAAGGGAACATGAACACAATCATGGGCAATTAGCAACAAGTATTAACATCTAAGATGGTGGAGTTACTACACAAATCTAGCTTGGAAATCCAAGTCACCTTTGAAAGAAAGCCACTAAGGAGAGCTGCCTGTCCTTCATCGGATTGTGACACGAAAAGAAGTAAACCTTAGTTGTGTTAAACTATTGAGATTTAGGGTTTGTTACCACAACTTAGATGAGTCTATACTAAGGTATCACGTGTACATCTCCAAGCTAGCCATCTTTCTTGTAATCCAACTATCTATTCAATTTCTCCAGTTAGGTGTCTAACAGACATCTCGAAACCAGAATTCCTGATGCCCCTCCAACAGTTTTTCCCAGACATTTTTCATTATCTGAATAAATGAGTTTCATCCTTCTAGATGCTTAGTATAGCAACCTGAGTCACCCTTGACTCCTCTTTCAGTTACATCCCATATCCAGTCCATCAGCAAATCCTAGTAGCTCTACCTTCAAAACATGTCCAGAATCCTCCCACTTCTGCCAGTGTCTACAACTGCCTCTCTGGTCCAAGCCACTGTCATCCTTCTGCTGAACTACCATGTCAGCCTCCTAGGTGGCCTTCCTATGTCCATCCTTGCCCCACCACAGTTCACATGGAGCTGACGTGTCACTCCTATGTTCAGAACCATTCAGTGTTTTGTCAGAGGCAAAGTTCTTACACTCTGGCCCCTGCTACAGCTCTGGCCTTATGACTTACCGCTTTCCCCTTACCCACTCCAATACTCTGGTCTCACTGCTGCTTGGCCAAAACATCAAGCATGTTCTCTCATTGAATGCTGTTTCTCTTGCTCTTCCCTTTGCCTGGAATACTCCTTCCCCAGATTACTAGGGAGCTTGCTCCCTCATTTTCTCAAACTTTACTGTGCATCACAATCACCTGAAGGGCTTTTTAAAACACAGATTGCTGGGCCCCACCCTAAATTGTATGATTTAGTAGATCTGCAAGAGGGGCAAGAATTTGCATTTCTCACAGGTTTCCAGGGCTGATGATGCTGACCCAGGTACCATGCTCTGAGAAACACTGCTCTCTGCTCAGAGGTCACCTTTGGGCAAAGCCTTCCCTGACTTCCTTATATAAAGTAGCAACCTAACCCCAACACTTCCTATCCCTCTCCCCTGCTTTATTTTCCTCTATAACACATGTCATTGGACAAATATGGATGTGATATTTATTGTTTACTGTTTGTCTTCCCCCCAGATTATAAACACAAGAGCAGGGACTTGGTTTCATTTGTGGCTGTATGATGCAGCCTCTATCCCTCATGTCTAATACATTGCTTAGCAGATAGTAGGTGCTTAAGAAATACTAGCTGAGGAGATGGTCAAAATAAAATGCTGCACAGCCAGCCATCTGTGAACTAAACTTCTCGAGGAATTGCTCATAAACATAACTCACCTTTGCCAACCATCCAGTCACTCCAGTTAAGCTGCTCTTAGAGTCCGTCTTGCTTCCTGGGTTACCTTCTGTGTCATGGTCATCCCTGCCACCACTCATGCCAGAAAACACTGGTGATGCCTGGAAAAGCATATTGGCTTGTGGAGGGGACACTGTGATGTAACTATTTCAGGAACCCAAAGAGAGAGGGAGAATCCCAGGTGGACCTGACCTAACACTTGTGACTTAGTTGTTCGGAGAACAATTATTTCACAACCCTTTCTGGAGTATCCGCTGGTTCATGGGATGTAGAGAAGAAGAAAACAGAATCTGTTCCCAGTCTGTTGGCAGATCCAAGTAGACTGAGGCCAATAAGGAAAAGCATCATCAGCAACGAGGAGGGAATAAAAACTTCTGCCTGAAATTGCTGAGAGGGAAGAATTTGGGAGAGTATTCACCAAGAAGATGGTGTTTGAGCTAGGCTTTAAGAGTGAGTAGAAGTTTGGTTTGTGGTAAATGGGAAAAGGGGATAGGGAGGTCATTTTAGACAAAGGAACCAGCATCAGCAAAAGGATAAAGGTGTGAGATACTAGTCATATTTAAAATATTTACATAAACATCAACAAATCCAAATAGATGTCCTAACCAAGCAGAGTGGACATCTGCCATAGATAATCCAGCATGACCATGTCATTGCATACCATTTGACTATCAGCTCCAGAGAGAAGCCAGAGTGTGACAGAAATGCTGAATAGAGTGACATAGCTAATATTAATGCAGTAATAGCTGACACTGAGTGTTTACTATAAGCCAGGCACTGTGCTTTGCATGCTTTATCTTATTGAATCCTCCAATCAACACCTATATGGTAGATACTGTTGACACCTGCATTTTACAGGTGGAAAGTTGAATATCAAAGGGAATAAGTCACTTGCCTAAGGCCACCCAACTCAGAAATATTAAAGCTGGGATTTAAGCCTATACAGACTGACTCCAGAATTTACGTGCTTAACAAAGGTATACTGCCTCAGGTAATGGCTAGAAAGTAGTGGCCTCACTAACACTGTAGGAATATACAAAGAGGTAAAATAGGTTGACCTTTCCCTTACAGACATCACTGGTTGAGGAAACAAGACTCTCAGCTATGCAACTGAAGGAACGTTGTAAGGACTGTCCCTCAACAATGTGTGACACTTGCCCAGTGAGTGGGACATACATAGAGTGCAGGCTGTGTCCTTTCACTGAACTGGAGTGGTCATGGAAGAAATGGAACTTGAAATTGGTCTTGAGAGGTATTGAATAGAGTGAAGAATGTGGAATTAGGTTCAGAAGTGTTACAGTCTACTCGCTAGCAGTGTGACCTGGGCCAAAGTAATTTCCTTCAGTGTTCTCATGTGTACAGTGGGGGATTTGGATTAAACTAATGGTTCTTAACTTCAGCCTTCTACTCCCACGGGAAATTTTGGAAATTGTGGGGCTGTCTTTAGTTGTCCAAATGACTGGAGGAGGCTCTTAGGTAGGCACCAGGAATGATAGATGCTCTGTACACTATGAAGAATTGGCCTGCATCCTGCCCTACATTTAGAAGACCTCTGGACATTCATGGAGGTGAAAACCCTGTTTATAATTATCTGAGCCTAAAACATAACCACACTTTACATATTGAAATGATTTTTTTATGGTTTTATTATTATTGATTAAAACTACCCAGTAAACAGGGGGAAAGTAATAGCTCAGTGGGAGAGCACATGCTTAGCATGAACGAGGTCCTGGGTTCATTCCCTAGTACCTCCATTTTTTAAAAAAAAAAGGAAAAAAAAAACTACTCCGTAAACAAAGGAAAGATTGAATTTTATCCCCAGAACATTCACCATTTCAGAGAACCAGTGCAGTAATAGCAACTCCGTTCATGGTACTTGAGTCAGCAATACCACATCCCAGTGTCTTTCTGCTTCAGCAGGCTGTGGCATTCCTGGTGATTCTGCATCAAGCTTCTAGCCTTTGGTGAATTTCATTACTTTTTTTTTATAGAGCTATGTATGATCATTTACATATTGATACATATTGTTTTGGGGGGGAGGGATAAATGAGGAGTTTGGGATTAACAGACACAAACTGCTGTATATAAAATAGGTAAACAACAAGGACCTACTGTATAGCACAGGAAACTATATTCAATATCTTGTAATTAACTACAGTGGAAAGGAATCTGAAAAAGTGAATATGCATATATATCTTAATCACTTTGCTATACACCTGAAACTAACACAACATTGTAAATTAACTCTACTTCAATTAAAAAAATACCTATTGTTTCATTATAAGTGACTTTTTGTTTTTTCTTTGCAATACAATTATGGCATAATATATGCTTTTACAATTATTGTTTGCATCTGTATTATAACTTATTCCTATGAATTTCTTTCCACAAGAGCAAGAAAGAATAATAAATATTTATAATAAAAAATAGTGTGCTGGTCTGGTAGAGTTAAGTACCACTGTATTAGATGATCTTTCCCGGCCTTTCCAGTTCTAATTTTCTGTGGGTATAAGGAGTGGTTGGCTTTTAAGAGGAAGGGAGAGAGCATTCCAGGGTGGGAATGACACCAGTGATGTGGCCTGGTTGAGCAGGGGTTGGAGTGTCCCCAGACAAGCCAGGATAGGACAGAGACTTCCTCCGTGCTTGGTCTTGCCATGTTCCCTGGAAGCCACTCCTTTTATCCCTCCCCACTCAGTGTAATTGAAGACTCCTGGGGGAACTGCCAGGGCCAGCATTACAGGAAATTGCCTTGTGGCCAGTGGGGCTTCTCTGGTTACTTTCCTCAGTGACAGAGGACAGTGATGGTTTCCTGTCTGTTAGCTGGGTGTCTTTGCCTCCTTGTTCTGCCAAGTTCCCAAGAAACCTTAGCTTCTGCTCCTTACATTTTTGTGCAGCTCCTGTTACTGGAATTTTTTTCCCCTGTCTTATCCAGTTCCCTTGCCTCTGGCCTCCTCGCTCCATGCTAGAGATCTGGAAACTTTTGGTCCATGACAGACAAATATTATGGGACACCTAAAAGGCATATTGTTTGGAATTAGGCCATAGCTCCGAACAGATACCACTTCAACTTTGGCAATGCCTATTGAGTCCTCTCCCTTGAAGGTGATGGATTTATCATCTAGTAACATAAGAGTTTTTTCTTCTTGCTCATTATATGTGTTCATTGAAGACTGCCTGGAAAAGACAGAAATATATGGAGAAGCAAATAGAAATTATCCATCGTCACAAGAAATATGGTACTTGACATTAGACAAAGGGGACACAGCATAGGTGAGGGTTAAATTCAATGATGCTCTGTCTCCCTATTCTCTATTCCATGCCAGCCCCTGTCTTCCTCCTCACACAGCACCTCTTGATCTCACCCTTAGGAAAACTGGCCTGTCCTCTATACCCTACAACAGAGGGCAAACTGGAAAGTGTACAATAACACTTACCATGTCAAAGGCATATAAGAGAGATAAAATATCTCATATCAGGAAGGTGTTTGGAATCTAAAATAGCCATATTTTGTCATAGCTCTGCCATCACTACCTTATTACCGAGGTGTTGTGGTGATAAAGTGTTGTGGGAATGTCTAAAGAGATAAGAGACCATCTCAGAAATTTGCAGCACTCCCAGGGAATTAGGAAAAGGCTCACAGTAGAAAGAGGCAAGAATGATGAAGTGTGAGGCCGGCTCATAAATATGCCTTTCTCTTTTGAAAAAAAAAAAAACAGCCAACATTAAACAAAAAAGTTGGATGATACTAAATCCATCCTAGTGATAAAGTTCTCATTACAGATAATAGTTAGAATTTATGTTTTGCTTTTTTTCCAAGGTGGATAGGGTCAGAATGGCAGTTTCCTCATTTCTGAGTCTTTGCATTGAGGCTCTGGTAGACAGAAGACTTAGAAAACACTAAGGCATAAGAGTTAAGGTCAAGGTTTTGGAGTTAGTCAGACCTGTGTTCAAATCCCAGCTCTGTGAGCTCATCAGACACTGTTTACATGCCATTCACTGTTTTGGACACTGGGGATACAATGTTAGACGGCACAGATAAGGTCCCTGCTTACATGAAGCTTACATTCTAATGGGGCGAGACAGAATGTTTAATGTTGAAAACATCATGATATGATTGGAAGTAACTGAGGGCCACTTTAGGTTGAGTGGTCAGGAAAGGGCTCTTTGAGAATAGACAATTGAACTGAGACTTGGCTATGAGAAGAGGCCAGGGATCAAAAATATCTAGAGGAAGAGCATTCCAGGCAGAAGTAACGACTGGGGCAAAGGCCCTGAGGCAGGAACAGGCTAAAGTTTTTAAAGAATAGAACGAATACCAGAGTGACTGAAGCAGAGCCAGGCAGGGAGAGATTGAGGACATGAGGTTGGAGCGTCAGCCCATGTCAGGTCAGGTGGGGGCCTTGTAGAAATTCAGCTCGTCGTCATCATCATCCTCAGAGAACAGAGAAGAGAAAAAAAGTTAGAGAGTTTGGGGGATACTGTACAGTATCACCTGAGGAATTTGGGTTTGACTCACTGGGCACAGGGGTGTCACTGTAACGTTTGAATGGCGGGCTAAAAGTGGAGGCTGAGAACGACTCTGAGAGCAGAGTGCAGGATGACCATTTTCATCGAGCATGCCATTTCGAGCACTTGAAATTCTCCCCAGTTCTCTGCTACAGCCACTGCTTTGTCAGTGAGTGCAAACATCTAAGTCCAGTGGGAGCCAGGGAGATGTCTAGAGTCTATTTCCAGCCCCATGGAAAGAAACTCTTGTAGTTTGTGACTAGAATCTCTACCAATGAAGGAGTATCTAAGTCACAGTTCCCAAACCAGCTACCAAACTGGCTATTTAGTGTGATACGGACCTAAAAGGGTGCTAGCTTCAGATGACTTTTTATTTCATGTGACTCATGACACCATCAAGTGGGATGATTAAGCCACTTTAATTTATTTGGTTAAGAGGAGTGTGGCTACAGGTTCTGTTCCTGGGCAACATTGCTTCTTGGTTCACATGGTTGACTAATATTTTTCTTTTCTTTTCTTTTCTTTTTTAATAGGGAGAGAAGAAGGCCTATGGAAAGCCATGCGGGGGCCAAGACTGCAGTGGGGGCTGTAAATGCTTTCCTGAGAAAGGAGCCAGAGTAAGTTCCTTCTTTCATTGTTGAAAGACAGATAGTCACAGGAGCTGGTATCTGAAGTGTATGTGTGTTTTCTTTAGAATTAAACTGCTTAGAATTTACTCTCATGACCTTATGGAACCAGCAAAGTGATGAGGACCAGCTGGAAGAAGCTTTGCTAACGAATGATAGACAGAACTAGATTGGTCAAAGTTTCTGAGGGACCAGGGAAAGGTTTCCTTCGTTGACTCAATGCCAAGGTTTCCTCAAGGTTTCATCTGGAGTATTTCCAAAAGCCAATTAGGTTGTGCAGAACCAGATGATGATATGTTTGTAGATATGTGTAAATTTTCATAGCTCATTTGTATCCACTTGGTTCTTTCCTGCCTCTCAGGGAAACAAGTGGTGCAATTGTTATCTACAGACTAAGGATGTGATGCATCCAAAATCAAGGGTACAGGGTAGCTGTGAAGTCCAGAAATCTAGGTGACTACACATAAAGATTGATTTATAGATATTATATTAAAACACAGGATATGTTTTAAAACATTTAGTGATTTATTCAATGTATTGTCCTTTAATAGCCATGCCCAGTTCAAATGGTTGTGCAAACTGCAATGAACATGGCACATTGACACAGCATGTCTATCAATCCTCATATATACATATGTGATGTGTTGCCTCAGATGATTTGTAGTTTTGATTTGCCCTGAATAAACCTGCATCTTTAGTATAACTCAGCAAAAGTATTCAAGGGGGTTCACTCTGTAAAAAAAAGATAAAATCTAATCTACGTTTTCAGAATTTATGGCCACCCTGTAGAATTCAAATCTTCCGACTTCCAGCCTTGTATTTGCACTCTCATCACATTCAAACAAGCCGAAGAGCTGACATTGTCAAAGGAGGGTAGCATAAACAGGTCAACCAAACCCTCAAAACCATAGCCGAACAGGGAACAGAGTGACCGCTCCACCTCCTTCCTTCATTATCTTCCATTTGCAGTAAAGTGAAATGTCAGACTATGCCAGAATTTGAAGGAAAAGTATAAAAAGCCACCTCTTCATCAAAAGGGACCAGACCTATTATACATGAAAAGCATAGACTTAGAAAATCATAAAATATGAGAAAGGGAAAGTATCTTAGTGAGCCTCTCATCTTATCCACAGATTGTACTGGAGAAACAGACCCTGAGAAGGAAAATGTCTTCCCAGGGTCACACAGCAAATTGATGACAGATTCAGGCTATTACTTGGGTCCTTTGATTTCTCACCTATTTACTTTACTCACTGCTGCCTCGCATGGGAGTCATGTTCACTATAGCCAAGGAGGCCCACGTTCTTGCCTCTGATCTATAACCAGGAAACACTTTAGGAAAATAGAATTCTACAACAAATATATGAATATGTTCTTAAACAACAGCAAGTAACACAGACAAAGCAAAAGTCTCCCTTGATGCTCTGTCAGTCTCACTATTGCCTTTCTGGTTTTTTTCTGTGTATCATCAGATATGTACAAATATATATATATAAATAGTTTTGTTTTCTGGGCTTTTTTCAAACTATAATCAGTAATATATATTCTGTGCCTTTTTAATTTATTTGTTTGATCACATGATATGTCTTTAAAATCTTTTCCTTTACTCCATAGTTTAAGTTAGCCATTCCCTTTTGATGAACTCCTAGGTTGTTTCCAAATTTTTGCTATTTTTTTTTTAAATGGAAATGCTACAATGGAAATCCTTGAACAGGCCTCCTTGTACTCATTTCTAGCATAGATACTAAGGATCAGAATTACTAGATATAAGGGTAATAAGTTATTTTTAGTGTTCAAAACTTGCTCAATTACCCCACAGAGTATCTATTCTAATTTACACTCCCATCAGCATTGTACAAGGGTGCCCACATTTCTACATCCTTGCCAGCACTTGATATTTTTGCTAATATGGTTGAAAATCATCCCAATTCCCAGACTATATGTTAAGTTTAAGCATCTTTTCACATATTCATTGCAAGTTTGTATTTCTTCTGTGAATTTCCTGGATGTATCCTCTGCCCCACTTTTCTAAGGGGTGATTCTTACTGATTTACTTTACCCCTGCAAAGATATAGCAAATGCAAATAGCCCAAGTAGAAGCAGATGAGATTTGAAGTTTGAGGCAAAAGGACATTTCCTGATGGGTTGTTGTGGGGGGACAGGAAGTTGGTCAGACCCTGCAGCCAGGGAACTGAGAAGCAGCTCTGGACCATTAATGGGGTTGGGGAGAATTTAAAAGTAGAAATTCTTATATATTTTGAATAGAGGTCAGTCCTACACCAGGCAGACATGCCTATGATGACCTCATGGTTTCACCCCTGGCTGAGATTTTGATCTTTGAAGATAGAAGGCAGTGGATTTCCTCTGTGAGGAGCTCTCATTTGGATTCCAAACATCTGGAGCCCTAGTCTGCCTTCTCCTTTGAAAACATGAGTGGTTGAAGGGGTGTGGGACGGAGAAAAAGAGAATATCACCACACAGATTTTTTTCTTCAATTTTTAAAAGACTTGATGTCCACACAGTCAAATATGTTCCTAAAAGTTTATTTGTGAAGCCTGAAATTTCTGGGAACGTTTGTCAAGGGTATTGAACAAGACCAAGCTGTATTTCATGAGTCAAGTGCACTGATGTCCTATTTCCCAAATAGATCAGGAGGCCAGTGCACATGGGGGCCGAGCCTGTGAACACGGATGCTTGAAGCTGCCGGCGCGGCCAGGTCCATTTCAGACATCCTCCCTACCCTCCTGCGTTCCCAGGGCCAAGCAGATTGTTTAAACTGGCCCCAGCACTGTTGACCCTGCAGGGCAGCCCCTCAGTACCCCTTTTGTGCAGATGTCAGAAAGATTTGAGACTGTTTTCCTTAGCTGAGAAGAGGGCCCCATTTGGATTTCAAGCTGTTCCTCTCGAGCTCTGCGAGCTGGGAGGGGAACGGAACGTTGGGTCACCCCTGAGATACGCTGCAGCCCTTGGCAGGCCTGCCTCCCGCCTTGGGGAGACATCAAGCACATAGCTTGCTGGGCAGTGTGTATTTTTCCTTTGCCAAAAGCCTCTTGAACTGACTAAGACATTTACACAACACCTAGCACTCACTCCTACACGACTGTGATCCAGCCCTTTTTGGCTTAAGCTCTCTCAAACCGATTTCTCGAAGGTATGCCCTGCTGGTGAAAAGCCCTTGCCGAGTGTTGGTGTGCTGCCTTGTACTATCCAAAGCATCTTCTCCCAAGGTCTCTATTATCTGTATGCAACAAACAAACTGATAAGTGACTTGCCCAAGGTCACTAGCCTGTCTGTGGCTAAACCTTACTCAGCCTACTTTAGGAGAATGTCACCTTTAAAAAAATGACCCGCCTAGTAATGCTTACTAAAGGTGTCTTTTTTCCCCCTGGACACTTAAATTTGGAATTAATATTTGAGTTGTTTTTTTTTTAATGGCAAAAATTGTGTTGTTTGTTTTGTTTCTGTTTTTGGTTTTTGATGATAAAAAAAATTAGTGTTTGACTTCCAGCTTTCTTTCATGGGAGTAGGTGTGATTATCTGGAAGAACCATGCTTTTGAGTTCTTCCCTTCCCTGGTATTTTTTTTTTCCTGCCATTGGATTGATCAAATTGTTCTAGGATGACATCTCCATCCCTTCCTCTTTTTTCCCCGACTGGATTTGAAAGCTGTCTCTGCATTATGCTACACTGCGTGTGTTCGAGTTGGGAGCAGGCGGGACTGTTTGTTTTGTTCTGAGCCTGCCGTTCCTTAATAGCATTTCAGAGTTTGCCCTGTTTTAACAGTGTTCTGGTGTTTATATACAGCATGGAGAGCTCCTAATTATCCATGCCATCTAAGAATGCGTTGTCGCAGATAATCCCCGACCACAGGGAATGTTTGGATTCCCCCCTAGGTAAGGGCTGTTTGCCCCTATTTTATGGCTTGGGAAGCCCTGTCCTAGCTGGAGAGTTTATGACGCTGGCCTGCAACAGCCCAGGTTTTCTTAATTCCTTATCTCCTGCCTGCATCCTGCTGCTTCTCTGTCACAGAGTGTGTTTCCCATGAATTCCAGAGCCCAGATACATTAACCACCAGCCCTTCAATTTACTCTCCTCCTGCAAACAGCTGACATTCCCTGTGTCAGCTGACTGGTGCCATGACTACCAAGAGGCCTTTCCATTTTCTCCCGAATTAGGCAATTCCTGTGGTGTGTACATCTTTCCCGTCTCTCAGGGTACCCTCCCCCGTACCCTGGCCCTGACCCACTCCTACCACACGCACCAACGTCCTTAGCCTCTACTGCTCCAAAGCAAAAACTCATACTGTGCGTGCCCTCCTTAGGTGGCCGGGCTTCAGCTGCCTGCACTTGAGCATCTGGCCTTCTTTCCCACTTGCTGCTCAGTCCTCTGTGGGCTGGCCTTGCTGCTGACACTGGTCATCACTAACCCACCTGTTGCCAAAACAATGGATATTTTTCATTCTTATCTTCCTTGACTTCTCTGCTGCACGAGACACCTCCTTCTTTCCTGAAACTCTCTATTCCCTTGGATTTCATACTGCTGTTGTTCTCTCCTGTTGTTTTTTTTTTTTTCCTATTCTGATTGGGACTTCCCAGGGTTCTAACCTCATGCTATTTCTCTTCTCACTATAGGCCCCTCCAGGGTGGTGTCGTATATTCCAAGGATCTCAGCTCCCACCCGTACAGTGATAGATATCTGATCTCTAGTTCTAGCTCAGACCTTGCTCCTTAGCTTCAGGTCAGCATTGTCAGTTTCTTGCTGGATACCTCTGCTTGGAGTTTCACTGGCACCACCAGCATGTATTACACAGAATTCAGCCACCAACCCCCAGCAAACATGTGTCTTCCTAAGTCCCACCTGTGTCTTCCCCATCTCAACAAATGGTACCACCAAGCACTCCATTGCTCAAGCCAGAAGCCCAGAAGTCATTCTTGCCTTCTCTTTCCTTTCTCCACTATCACCTCCAATTCATCACCAAATTCCATCCATTTATCTTCCTAAATAGAGCTCAAATCCATCCACTGTCCTTCATACCTATTTCTCCAATCCGTGCCTGTATAATTTCTTGCCTGAATGACCATAATAGCCCCCAGACTGATGTCCCAATCTCCAGTCTCACTATTTCCCATCCATTTGCCCCTCGACCATCATCATCTTTCCAAAACATAAATATGACCATGAAACTGTTGCTTAAAATCCCTCCATGGTTCCCCACTGATCTGACAATAAAATCTTAACTCTAGCAGGCTTACAAAGTCCTCCATGGCCAAGCCCTTGACAACCTCTCCAACATTCTCTCGCATCACGAGGAGCCTCCCTCTTCAGAAAACAAAACAAAACAGAACCATACACATAAATGGAACTATTGAAAGTTCCCTGAACCTGCTATGTTATTTAATACATTCCAAGTTTCATACCTGCTACCCTCTTGCCGTGGACTCTCCTTCTATGAGCTCTATCCTTTCTCTGCCAACTTGCTTCTATTCACCCATCCTTTAAAACTGCACACAGACTTCACCTCCTTAGAAGCTCTCCATGATGGAAGATTATCTACTCTTCTCATCCTTCTCATGCTGAACTGCAGCGTGATTTCTCTGCTCTCCTCTATCTTATGAACTCCTCAAGGGCAGAGACCTGGTCTCAGACTCCACAGGGGCAGGAGGCACTATTGTAGATGGTTTCATCAAGGACTGACCGACCAACCAATTTGATTGAGTATGATTCCAGCCCTGCTCTCCTGGATTAGCTGTTAGGTTGCTGTGAAGCAGATGAGAGTCTCTTGTCTAGGGAGAAATCCAGTCTACAAGAAGGCAAAGAGCAGGGCAGTCATTTCCATATCTCCTTTAGATCCTATTAGCTGTAAGGGCCCCAGTTCTTTCCCACACTCTGGTTCCCATAGCTTGCTTTGGGATTCTGCTCTACCTAACTCCTCTGGGTTTTTGACCTTGACTTCTTCTTTTGCCTAACTGCTTCTTCCTCTGTGCCTCCCAATGCAAGGGACTTGGCAAAATGCTGTTGTTTTACTACCGGCAATTTGTTCCTCCTCCAAGGTGAGGACATTCATGAATAATTGTGAGTGAAAGAGAACCACACTTTCTTTTTGACATCGATTTCACCCTCCTCTCCACCAGACCTTTTGCTGAAAGCCTTTGAACCTTATGCAAAGTTGATAGTCTTGAGTTTCCCTTGTTCCTTTTCCTTGTGGGTGGAGAAGAAAAGTGTTTGCCCAGGGAAGTAGCCACTGGGTGACAGTAGGGGAGGGAGGTTTAAAAAAAAAGATCCCTGTGTATTTTAAATATAGTTACTTAGGTCAAGGATAAGTGATGATAATGTTAAAAGTTAGTGTCTGCACTGAATCAAGATGCAATCATAGCCCAGCAGATGTTTGTGGTTATCTTAATCCTTTCTTTGATCATGTTGGGACAGTATGGGGTTTATGGAATACATTATCCATACTAGTGAGGGGGCTTCTGTTAGAGAGGAGCCAAGGAGCTGGCCAAGGAGATAAATACATGCTGTGGGAGTCAAGGGCACTGCTTGAGATGTTCAGAGAGCTCAGTGCCCTGCCTAAGCTTTGCACACTGGGTGACTTTGGACTGGTGCTTTCCCCTCTCAGGGTCCCAGTTTTCCCATAAATAAAATGAGGGGTGTGGGCTGGGTGATCTCAAAGAACCCACCAGCTCTGCCGATCTAAGTCAGATACCGTGTTACTGTACCATGACAGTTCCTCGCCCCCAGAGTGTCTTATCGTGCTTTCTGGTGTTGCAGTGAGATATGGAGGGCAATGTTTGACAGTGCTCTACCCTCTGGAGTGGTGTCTTGGCAGCTGCCTCAGACGTAAATCACTTGCTGTGGCTTTTTACTGCCGATGCTGGAAGCACCTCATAGCTGAAGTTGCACTCCTGCAGAAATGCGTGGTGCTCCCCTCCTTGACCATCTGACTGGTGTGATTTGAAGAGAGTCATAGGGATGTTGCCTGACTACCCATCTCCCTTCCCCCTCTGGACATCTTCCCTGCCTGGTCTACCTGCAGTTCTAGCTTTAGAGACCCACTCTTTAGATTAAGCATGGCCCTAGCTTGGCATTGCTTGAATAAACTGCATATGCCTCTGATGAGAGGGGGCAGGCTGACCCTGCATACCTGGGGAGGGGTTGCACACACAGATCTTTAGAGACTGCTCAGTCTTCCATGTCCTGGCCCTGCTAAGCCATATGTCAGTGACACTGGATATCAAGACATGGGTGAGCATCTTGCCCACCAACGTGTGACATAGTCTCTCCTAGAGTCTGCCTTCATCTTCCCTCCCCAGTTTACTCCTCTCCTTTCCTTGTTCTTTTCTTTCCTTTCTGGCCTCTAACTTCCTTCTTTCTCCTTCCAGGCTTCCCCACCTCTGGCTCCAGGATTTCTCACTCTTGGCCCCTCATTCCCATTTCACCCACCATGGCCGCCTCACCCAGTTACTTCCGGCTGCTGTCAGTTTCCTGGGATTGCGTCCTGTGTCACCTGTCCCTGTTTGGGATCATCTATTAGCAGGCATTAAACTACAGCAGCAGGATATCAGAAAGAGTTGCTGAGATGTATTTTATAGAAGCATCACACTTATCCAGAGATTCTAAATCTCTAAGCCTGGATCAGTGATCTCCAAAATTGGTGAAGGTGTAGGGGAGGGGGAGGTTGGTACTTGGAAGTCAGTCCATTGGAAAATCAGTGTAAAAGAATTCCAGTTTCTATTTCCATTTATATTGAAAAAGTCTAGAAAGAAATTCAGATTTGGATCAAAATGATTTATGTAAAGTGCTTAAAACAGTGTGTAGTACACTAAGCACTATGTAGGTATTAGCTATTGTTATTACTATTATTAAGCCTTTCAAATATGTAATATGCATATTGTCACTGACCCCTCCATTGCATATGCTTTGTAAGGTATTCTGAGGGAAGATGGGATCCCACAGATGGAAGGGTTGACCCTGGGAACCTTACTTTTCTTTTTTTCCTGTGTGTATACCAGAGATACTGGTCTTTACTTGGGCCCAGTTAAGTGGATTTATGGATTATATTATCTAACTACATTAACCCTCACAAAACGCACAAGTGATTTAAGAAAATTCCTGCAGATAAACCATGTATTGAAGATAATACCCATAATGTAAGCACATGAAAATGGCAGTGCTCACTCTTCTCTTACTTCTAGAATGAGTTTTTCCATCAGCCTCATTATGCAGTAAAACCCACAACAATTTAATTATACCTCACAAGAAGTCAGTAAAAAAGTAATGCAAGAATACTCAAGAAGACTATATGAAATATGGATTTATACCCATTCTCAGTGATGAAAGACCGTGCCCTAAGTGTATATGATGCCTGGAAATATTAGCTAATAATATAATGAAGCCATCACAATTAACAAGACATTTTTTTAACTCGTAGTCCTGTGACCCAGGATGCATGAGCCTTTTAAATTTTATTTTTACTTTTATTTTTTTATTGAAGTATAGTCAGTTTACAATGTTATGTAAATTTCTGGTGTACAGCATAGTGATCATTTATACATATATGTATATTCCTTTTCATATTCTTTTTCATTATAGGCTATTACAAGGTATTGAATATAGGTCCCTGTGGTATACAGTAGGACCTTGTTGTTTATCTATTTTATATATAGTATCTAGTATCTGCAAATCCTAAACTCCCATTTTAGCCCTCCACTCCCCCTTTCCCCGAGGTAACCATGTTTGTTTTCTATGTCTGTGAGTCTGTCTCTGTTTAAGACATTTGACATGCTATTTATGTCATCTTTATCTCATCCTTTAACATTTTCTATTCATTGTGTGTTTCATAATATATATGTTTGTACATATATATGCAGAGTAGGACATGTATATAACTTATGTAATTATTAATAATATAGTATGTATATATACATATGAACCATGCTCTAATTTTATTTTAATTGAAAAGGGTGTGCAATCAGAAAGACTTGGAGACCACCGGCCTAGACCATACTTAACTTAGATGGGACCCATGAGCAGAGGCAAAAAAAACTTTTAATAAGAAAAAAATAACTGTCCCCAAATCTCTTGCTCTTTCCCTATAAAACAGCCATGCCACCAACGATAGAACCTCACCTTGACAACGTTATATAAAATAAAGCAATGGGGATCTCAGGAGTGGGGAGAAGTGAGACAGTGAAGAAATTTTAAAATCATAAAATCTCAAGCTTGGGAGGTTGGATCCAAGCCCCAAGTGGCATATCATAGTTTATAAAAGGCTTTCCCAGCATGCCTGTGAATGCTCTTTCCCTCTCTTTAAAAATGAAGACTTTTACAAGAAGACGTTTCAGAGAGGTTAAGAGACTTTCCCAAGGTCCCTTGCGAGTGGCATAGCTGAGATTTGAACGAAGTATTCTTTTCCCCTGCTCAGTGTTCTTTCTACCATATTAAATGGCCTCTTAATTCCGTGGCCATAATCAACTGAGCTCATCTTGGTTGTCTTATTGTGAATGGAGGAATGCTTGTGTGGAGAAAATCTGCCAAGAAGATGTAGACCAGATATAACAAATCAATCATCTTCCCCTGCCCCAGTGAGAAGTCACTCCTGACTGCAGGCATAGCATCCGTTTATATCCTTGTCTGGGTTTAAGAATGTTTTCCTAATATCCCTGTCTTTTACAAGTTAAAGAACTGAAAACCATGCATAAGGGAAGCTTGGTTTTCATCTGTGATTACAAGTTTTGTGAGGAGTCACATCAGTTTTTACAGCTCTGGTGCAGGTTTGGTCCTTTATGGAGGTCACTCATTGTACAGAAGTTCCTTGCAGTGGAATTAGAAATGTGTATAGATGAAACTACCAAGTATATGTCAGGGAAGTAATACGGTGTCTGCTCTCAGAAGGCTTGCATTAATGGAAGTCTTCCAAGAATGTTTAACAAAATTAATTGCATGGCATCTCTCTTAAGCTATAGAAGTTGATGGAGAAAAATGTGTATTGCTTTGCAGCAATTTGCCTCACTGCCCTCTTTTCAAAAGAGCTCTTATTTTAACAAATAAGGCAGATGGCCAGTTATTTTAAGACCACCTCTACTTACAGAGGTAGATGTCCTAGAATTTGTTCTGCATTTTGTTTTTCTCATTGTGTTGAATGAGGTTCAAGCCCACAAAACAAACATTTAAGAAAACACTTGGGAAGTGGGGTGCAGGCACTTTGGAGAATGCAGATCTACTGCAAGCTCCAGGCTTAGGGAGACTACACACACACACACACACACACAGAGAGAGAGAGAGAGAGAGAGAGAGAGAAAGCAGCAGCAGTAGCAGCAGCAGTGCTTAACTACACAGCAGTGCATCATCTGACTGAAAGTCTGAGTGGCCAAGCCCAAGTCCTTAAAAGAAGGTATTGGCCTGGACTGGAGTAATTAAGCAAACTCTTCTTTTTAATATTCTGACAAAAAATGTTTCTTTAAGAAGATTAATTTGGTGGGGGCTGTGTAGGGTAGATTAGAGTGAAAGACGTGATAGGTAGGTAGAATGTTCTCTATTTTTAGTTCCTTTCCTCCACATTCCTCTAACTCCTTGGAAACCACTACCTCTATGGCTTCGTCTCTTCTGATCCCAATTAAGAAAAATTCATCCCCAAACCAAGTAGAAACAGCAGCACTAAGGTGACCCTATTTTGATTACAGAGAGGAGGCTGTAAGATGGGATGCTAAAAGCTCCTGCAGTTACTGCAATGCCCAGTGAGAAAGGCCAACTCAATGGGTTCTGAAAGAGCATCTCTTTCCTACTTGACACAATTTTTTTACAGGGGTTATGAGTGAAAGGTAGGGATTGAGCAGTTGTGAAAAGGGGAAGTCATTGGTTCATATGACAGATCTTAAAGCGTGGTCAGTGGAGAAATCTACAGAGTACCTAGAATTGTGCCCTTATACTGAATTACCAGCTCTGACCTTAGCAGGCTCCTACTGTGGACTTATCTAAGCGCTTGGTCTTGCTATGACAGCTTTTACAGTTTTTACAAGGTTAGTTTTACTCCTTCATTTTTGAAAACCCAGGGGGAAAAGATGTTCATTCCTTTGGACCCCAGGAAGATTAATGCGTATGTTTCATTATCATCCATATCACAGAAGCCATGGTCTCGGTCCCTGTAGATGTCTTTGCTAGTTCAAGTAATCAGAGTGACTTGACATTCCACTGCTTTAGTTGGGTTCCCTCTTGGAGCTGACACCAGTCCTTGGTTGCTGCCCCCTTCACATGTTGCTGGGGGAATGCTAGTAAAGCTGAGAGCAAAGGAGGGACCTCTGGGGAAACATGCTGTGGGGCCTGGAATGGAATGAGGGGTAACCAGGGTTCAGGAGCCAGGTTTCCCCAGAGAGAGACAAAAAGAAAGCAAACAAAAGGAAGAGACAGGTCTAAACAGGCTTCCCAGACAGGGCCCCTTTGCTGTAAGAACAGAGCCTTAAACTTCACAAAGCTCAGGAAGGGAAGGGAGCCAGGGGTTAAACATAGCCTTTGCGATTCAGCTGAAGAATTATTAACTGAGCATACATAGAAAAGCCACATATGTTCATATAGAGCAACGTTTATTATGCTTAAAAGCCATTCAGACACGCCATGAACTCAAAAATGTACCTCAACCTGTATATCCACATAGACATTAATACTGATCCCCAGAAACCCCAAGGGTACCCACCCGTAGAAGCATAGCCTCAGAGAGGCTCAGCCGCTCGAAAACACCAGGAGTCCCCCCATGCCTAACGCGGGCCGGGGTGTGAGGCATGTGATAGAGTTTAATGACCTGATAAAATCCATCACTGGAACCTGGGCCCAAGGCTCCAGTGATCCGCACTAGAGTAAGGCAGACTTTCTTCTCTCTGAGTTTTACCTTCCAAATCAAGTCCAAACCTAGCTCTGAGAGCAGGATGGAAGCCTGTCTCCTCCCTCCCGCGTGAAATGAGGAGCCAGGCTTGCAGGCCCTCAGGGCACCGCAGTGTGGCAGAGGCCCCCTCCTGTCCCCCGGGCTCCTTTACAGCCTCGGGACTCACTGCCCCCCAGGCACCCCTGCCCCCGCCCCCCCCCCCCACAGGGCCTCCCTCAGTCCCGACCTTCCCCGATGCTTGAGGGGAGCCTGGTCTGGCCCAGGAGTCTGCACGGGCTCCTCGCAGGGTCCCCAGAGTCCCCGCTCCTCGAGGGGGGACCCGCGGCCCGGCGCCCACCTCCCCACCCCAGCCAGCCCCATGGCGCCCGGTGGCCGGGGTCTCCGAGGGCGCCTCTCAGGGTCGGGTCGCCAGGTTGCCTCCGAGGGGCCCCGAGGAGCCGGCGGCGCCGGCAGGAGAGACGGAACTTCCTCTGCCGCCAGAGGGGGTGGCGCGGGGCGGCCCTGACCCACCCCCCGCCGTGTTCAGGCGGTGGGAGAAGCAGTTGGGAAGAAGCAAACACGACACAAAAACAAACACAACCTGGGAACTTTGGACCAGCTTCCAAACTGAAAGTCCTCAAATCTCCCTCGTCCGCCCCCTCCCCCCACCATAAAAAGCAGTTACCTCGTGAGAAAAAGAAGGACGCTTAGACTCCAGGACTGCAGGGCCAGAAGACACCTCGGGGATCCTCTAGTCCAACCATTTCCTCTTACACATGGGAGTTCATAGTAGGAAAGAGACAAACTCTAAGGAATTTTTTTTAAGTCCTTTCCTTGATTATGAAGACCAGGTGCGTGTGTGGAGAGAGAGACAGAGACAGACACAGAGACAGAGAGAGAGCCCGAGAGCGAGCCATTTAGAATCCTGATACATGGAGCTTGTGAGCAAGAATGCCCTTACCCACTTCCCAGGGATCCACAGGTACACAGGATAGGATAGGTTTGCTTTGGTTTGGCCAAGAAAGGTAAGACATTTTATTTTACATACAAAAGGGGTGCAAACTGAGCCCTTCACCCCCTCCCCAAATTGGGGACGAGGTATACTTGAAGATCACATTTGTGCCATCCATGGTGTCCTAGGAAATGGGCTACTGTGAGATGATGTATCAAGACCCATTTGCATTTTCTCCAAAGAAGGCTACTTCCTCTGGAGAGTTTTTACTGAATGGTGTACAAATCTCTCTCCTGGAGGAACCATTTCAAATACACTTAATTCATGTTTAAAAGTACTACAAGGTTCATTTCACAGCTGAGCTTTGCAACTAGTGCAGGGGAAGTTTTCCATCTTGGTAGTAGAAATAAGTACAGTGGTTGAGAGCATGAGTTTTGGAGCCAGATAAGCCCAGCTTTTAAGATCTGGCTCTATCATTTACTAGGTGTGTTATCTTTTCCCAGTCGTTTCAACCAGGGGCAGTCTGCCCCCCAGGGAACATTTGACCAGGTATGGAAACATTTTTGATTCCCATAATTGGTGGGGTGCTACTGGCATCTAGTGGGTAATGGATAGGGATTCTGGTAAACATCCTACAGTGTGCAGGACAGTCCCCCACAACATGGAGTTATCTGGGCCACCATGTCAATAGTGTCAAGGTTGAGAAACCCTGTGTTCAGAAAATGGCTTAACTATTCTGAGCTTCAGTTTCTTCATCTGTGACCTGGGTTAATAATAGTACCTACCTCACAGCATTGTTATAATAAATATATAGACTAACACGTGTAAAACAATGAGCATAGTTCCTGGCACAAAGTAAGTGCTCTACTAATTATTAATTATCAATTCATCAAAACCTCCCTTAATTCCATATACTCTTATAATTACCATCACATTTCTCTGTTTCCCTTAGCATAACTCATTGAAATAGTTGTTTATACTCAAAATCTCCACTTTTCACATTCTCTCTTCAACTTACTTTTCAGACTTTCGTTGCCATCAATCCTTTCTTATAAAGGTCACCAGTGACATCCACTTTGTTAATTCCAATGATCATCTCTCAGTCCTCATCTTACTTGACCTGCTGTTAGCATTTCAAATGGCATTTCAGTCCCTCTTTCTTGAAAAACTTTCTTTGCTTGGCTTCCAGGATACCACTCGTTTGATTCTCCTCCTAACTCAATGGAGAAAGCTTCTCAGTCTCCTTTGCTCCAAGAGGAGAGGGACTTGGTCTGATTTGTTTTGTTTTGTGAAATGAATGAATGAATAATATTTATTGTAAGGATTAAATGAGTCCATGTATGTAAAGTGCTAGAAACATATCAAGCACTTAATAAATGGCCATTGTTACCACTACTACTACAACTATTACCACTGATGTTATTGCTATTATTATCATTCTCCCTACTGGGCTATGAGCCTCTGGAGCATGGATTAACATTGAGCTTGTCTTGGTCTTCTCTTATATAGAGCTTTATTCAATAGAAGAGTATATATCCAAATCTGGATATATATCCATAAAACAGCTTGCTGTAAATGAGAATAGCTGACAAGGGCATAAGCTTGGAGCAGAGCCTTAGAGGAGAAATAGGTTTAGAAGAGCCTGATTGGGGGTGGGGGTTGGTAGCTAGAGGCTCATGGGAATAGGCATCCAAAAGGGAGTCACATCCTAGCCATTTCCATTCCCCTCTTCGTAAATGATGGGACCATAAAAGGTAGGGAGTAGCAGTTCTCACCCATTAATCATCTCAATTTCTCCTCTCCCAGGTATGGGGGAGAAGCGGGACTGTGTCCAAATGTTAGCAGGAATAGAGCTTATCTGTTGGGTTTGACAGAGTAAGCAACATAAATTTACTTGACTCACAGGACTGGTTGAACCTCATTTTCAAGTCATCTTGAACTTTGAGCAACTTTGTACACTAATTAGCTCCTGGTAGCATCTTTACAAATTTGCAGGTGGCATTTATATTAGCCTGGGAATTTGGTCCCTTAGGGATAGCCACTAGAAAATGTACCTAACCCAAATTTTATTAGAAAACTTGCGAACACTCAAAACATCCATTAAGAAGAATAAACAAATGGGACGTAATGAAACTTACAAGCTTCTGCACAGCAAAGGAAACCATAAGTAAAACAAAAAGACAATCTACGGAACGGGAGAAAATTTTTGCAAGTGAAACCAACAAAGGCTTGATCTCCAGAATATATAAGCAGCTCATACGACTTAATAAGAAACAACCAAACAACCCAATCCAAAAATGGGCAGAAGACCTAAACAAGCAATTCTCCAAGGAAGACATACAAATGATCAATAGGCACATGAAAAAATGCTCAGTATCACTAATTATCAAAGAAATGCAAATCAAAACTACAATGAGGTATCACCTCACACCAGTCAGAATGGACATCATTCAAAAATCCACAAATGACAAATGCTGGAGAGGCTGTGGAGAAAAGGGAACCCTCCTACACTGCTGGTGGGAATGCAGTTTGGTGCAGCCACTGTGGAAAACAGTGTGGAGATTCCTCAAAAGACTAGGAATAGACTTACCATATGACCCAGGAATCCTGCTCCTGGGCATATATCCAGAAGGAACCCTACTTCAGGATGACACCTGCACCCCAATGTTCCTAGCAGCACTATTTACAATAGCCAAGACATGGAGACAGCCTAAATGTCCATCAACGGATGACTGGATAAAGAAGAAGTGGTATATTTATACAATGGAATACTATTCAGCCATAAAAACTGACAACATAACGCCATTTGCAGCAACATGGATGCTCCTGGAGAATGTCATTCTAAGTGAAGTCAGCCAGAAAGAGAAAGAAAAATACCATATGAGATCGCTCATATGTGGAATCTAAAAAAGAAAAAAACACAAACAAAGCATAAATACAAAACAGAAATAGACTCACAGACATAGAATACAAACTTGTGGTTGCCAAGGGGGTGGAGGGTGGGAAGGGATAGACTGGGATTTCAAAATTGTAGAATAGATAAACAAGATTATCCCGTATAGCACAGGGAAATATATACAGGATCTTATGGTAGCTCACGGAGAAAAAAATGTGACAATGAATATATATATGTTCATGTATAACTGAAAAATTGTGCTCTACACTGGAATTTGGTACAACATTGTAAAATGACTATAAACCAATAAAAAATGTTTAAAAAAATCCATTAGGTGTTGCTGATGATTCTAATAACATAATTTGGCAGCATTTTGAGTGAAAATGAGGTAATAGGCTATTTGAACCAAGTTTCTTTTTTTCCACTTAAAAATAGAAAGTCTAGTTTTTAAAATATTCCTGCCATTAACTACTGCCAATTGTGGCATTAAATAATGGCTAGCCTTTCCTTTGTCTCCTTCACCACCATAACTTGGACCCTGATGAAGAAATGCTATCAAATAAAACCCATATGTTTCCAGTCCCTGACCATCCAAAACCTACACTTCTGCTCTTTTGCATTATAGCCCATATGCAGTAACCAACCTGCTTTACAGAAGGGTTAGCCTATCTGTAAATTGCCAGATGGGACCTGCCCAAGTGCAGAGAAAAATTTTAATCTGGTTTACATAAACAACTGAAGATTTTTTTTTAATCCACAATACCCAAACCACTGACTTCTAAGGGAATTATGTTAATACAAATTTATTTTCAAATCAACATTTATTTTCTTTGAGTTTGAGCTTGCCATCAACTCAGAAATCCTCTAAAAAATTAACTGAGTTTATAAATTTTCTAAGCTTGTTTGAACAGACTTATTTTTCGAGACTTCCAGTAGGTGCTTAATAGATACACAAGTGACATAAAGGCTACCATGATTTTCCAACTGGCTGAGCTATTGGTGGCTTTCAGCAGTTCTACTGTTGTTTGTCAAAGACCCTCCAGTATTCACCTAGGCCCACAGATAGCCAAGGATCCTGAAAGAAGTGTTGATAGAGCCCAAGGGGGAAATTGTAATTCATTCTGGAGAGGTGACCCACCTGCCTGAGTCCCCTGAGCCTCCTGTAGATGCCAAATGAGCTCCTAGCCTAGTCATCCCATCTGTGACCTAAAAGTACCCAGAAACCACCCATTTATCTACTCATCCTGACTAACGTGCTCACAGACATATTTTTCCCACTGAGATATAGGCATTGCTTTCAGAGCTTTCAGAAAATGATTGTCACCCTTTTCAGCGTCATCATCATCATCGTCAAAATGAGAACATACAAGAATCAGATAATAATAGTTGTTGCCATTTATAAAGTATTTACTCTGTGCCAGGCAATGTGCTAGGTATTTTATTTATGTTGTCCCATTTAATATTTTTAATGAGATATAAATATCCTACCACAAAGTTCACCCTTTGAAAGTATGATTCAGTGGTTTTTAGTATTTTCACAAGGTTGCCCAACCATCACAACTATCTAATTCCATGACGTTTCATCACCCTGTCTCATTTAATTGTCACAGCAACTTCAGAGAGTAGGTATTTGTTTTAAATCCCATTTTACAGATGAGGAAACAAAGGTTTAGAAAGGTTAAAGTGATTTGCCAAGCATGGAGGTGGTAGGGCTCAGAGTCAAAGGCAGATCTCTCTCGACCCCAAACCCATATAACTCTTTCCATCCTATACCCCTGATGGTCCTTTATTTGTACTGTAGTCCATCATCAGTTCCATTAACAGGGACACCAAAGGGAAACATTGTAACTTTCTTGTTTCTCTCTTCCACTTCCTGCCCTCCTCTCCTTTGTCTCTCATGGAATTGATGGCTTTGGTGTCCCTAGCAACTACCTGCCTCCTGCTGACACCACCTTTATACACATACTAATATGCAGCCCACGGTTCCCCTGTCAAAATCTGCTCTCAGCTACTGCCCTCAATTTGCATTGAAGGTCTAAGACTCATAAAATTTTAATTCGTTATACCATGTTAGGCCTACTTTTGTTTAATAGTAAGCCATCCTTCAGCATAGTGATATGAACAAAACTTTTGGCATTAAGCTTAGATGTTAAGTTCTGGTCTGGTTTCCCCATGCTCAATATGTTTTTCTGGGCAGTTCACCCTCCAGGAGTCTCAGTTTCCTCAACTGTAAAATGGGAATAATAATAATAGTAGGACACACATCACAGGACTGCTGTGAGGGTTAAATTGCATATACATGCTAAATGTATAATGCAGTGCCTTAAAACAGAGTGCATGCTCAATAAATGGTGGTAGTTATTTTGGTGGCTTCAGTGAATGGGTAGAATGGGGAATTATAGAGCACCCATCAAGGTATATGGCCTAGAATCTCCCTAGGCTGTCTGCCCACAAGGCAAACTTTGATAAAAAAAGCAATTATTATGTGAGGAAATGAATGATAGTGTGCCAGGTAGTATACCAATCAAGTTAAATAGTTTCTGCAAATTCTTGCCAGTTTAATCAACTGCCAGTTTAATCAACTAAAAGCATAAAGATCATTTTTGGCATTAAATCTCTGATAGCTTTCTTTACAGCAGTCATAGCATCTCCCTCTTTAAGAAACTACAATGATTCCCTGTTGTCATCAAAAAGCAAAACTTTACTTGACTTGTAAAGTATTGAGCATAGCCAGGAGTTGCACAGTGTCGGGTTGGATCCAACCTGTCCGAGGAGATCAAGTAGTCCTGGCAGACTCATGTGGTAGGACAGAGGCCAAAAGCCCAAATATAGTTGAGAGTATAACCCACTGGCTGTTTTACAGTTAGCAGATTGGGATGAGAATCTGGGATATAGATTTCAAGCCAGGTTATCAGGTTAGGGTTTAAATCGATTCCAACATCCAATCCAAACAGAAGCAGTCAGCAGAGGTGCAAACGGCAAGATGCCCCTTTCACAATCAACGAGCAAATACCAGAGGCCTGAACTTGACTCATGATAATAGTTGCCATTTATTTATTTACCATATAACAAATACTTTGCTAATGGCTTTACCGTGCATTCATTATCTCATTTAATTCTTACAGCAATCTTATAAGGGCAAGTAGTATCATCTTCCCCATTTTAAAAGTTAAGGAAACCAAGGATCATAGCACTGGAAAGTGGTGAAGCTGGGACTAAATCCCAGATCTGTCTGGTTCCAACATACATGCCCTCAACCACTAGATTATAATAATGCCTCCCAAAACACCAGAGCACTGCTGGTAACCACAGGCCACACACTTGGAGACTTAGGCACAAGGATAAAATGATCTCAGTAATAAAGCTGACTTGCTGCTCAGCCAGAGAACTACTGAA
This sequence comes from Camelus bactrianus, assembly GCF_048773025.1. Classification (NCBI taxonomy): domain Eukaryota; kingdom Metazoa; phylum Chordata; class Mammalia; order Artiodactyla; family Camelidae; genus Camelus; species Camelus bactrianus. The sequence goes on from NC_133575.1 coordinate 83,762,343, forward strand.
GTGAGGTTCATGAATTTTTTTCTACTGTGCTGTGGCAGGACTTTGCTAAGAGTCTGAGGGGAGGCTGAGACTATCAGGGAGAGGCTAAGGGAGAGTCCGGATTGGGCTGAGGTGGGTTACTGCAAGTGATTTTTCAGGCTGTTAGTTCTCTTGCAGTTATGCACAAGTTCACTTTGTCCTATGGATGTGTCCTGGAAATTTTGTCTTGATTGCCTCATATATTCTTATTTTCAGTTGTCACAAATAGAATAATAGCTCCTCTCACTCTACCTTTAACTTTCTTATCTGCTTCCCTTGATCTATAAAGAATATGCAACAAGCTAGAGGAGATGGCTCTTTCTCCCTTAAAGAGCTCTACAGCCTTCTGCTAAATTAAATGACAACAATTTTTCTAAGAGGTGGCCCCATTTTGCAAAGATGGACTCTGGGTGCTACAGAAATAGCCTCAGCAGGAACGAGCGGAAGAGTGTGACAGTGGCAAATGGTTGGCCTCTGTTGGAAACCACCTTGGTCTTTTTGGAGGGTGGGGATATGCTGCGAGCTACCTCTGAATGTTTTCTCCCCTCTAGTGGTCAGTGGAAGGAGGAAAGAATGGTGGTGTAAGTGGTGCCCACTTTGTACTATAAATGCAATCCTGGGAATAACATCCAAAGAGGATTGCTTCCTTAAGAACAATGTTATCATTGGAGCTATGTTTCAAACCAAGGACACTGTATCAAATAAATTTAAAATATGACCAACATTTTTCCTATTAGCCAGGACACAATTATTGGACTATAATAATTCTAAATAATAAACTTAAGGCATGCACCTTAGAATGGACACAGAAACACTCTACATAATAATTATAAAAGGAGCCCCTGCTGTATCATCTTTTTCATCTAATTATAAAATGCCACTTAAAATAAACAATACAATATATATCAACTAAATGTTTTATTAACAATTTTTCACCTTCTTAGATTTTAACTTTAAAGTACTTTCCAAAGTAATCTAAGTTCTCTCCACAGAGCCATTTATAAAATGAAGTTCCACAATCACCCAGATACTGTTCAAACCATTTCCAAATGTATCTTTAAAATTAATACTGCCAATTTCCCTTCCTAATTAATCCTCTCTGCATTTTGGCAATATGTATCAATAGCCTTAAAAACGTTCACAGCCTTTGACCCAGTAATTCCACTCTTATAAATGTAATTGAAGGAAATAATCAAAGCAGTACAGAAAGATTTATGAATAAAGATATTCTTCAGAGCCCTATTTATAATAGTAAAAAAAAATTGGAAAAAAGCCTAAATGTCATACAATAGGGAAGTGGTTAGGTAAACAAATATGGTGTATCCCCTGCAGTGGAATATCATACAGTCATTAATATGATGTTTGTCTGAAGAGTGTTTAATGACTTGGAAAAATGCTTATGATATAATGTTAAGTGGTATTTATGGAAAACAGGTATTTATACAGTATGATCACAAGTTTGCAATGATAATAATTATAATATATACCCAACTTTAAAAAATACTGAAAGAAAATACACCAAAAAGTTATCAGTGGTTATCACCAAGAGGTAAAAATATGGGGAAAATGTTGGACAGGCAGAGGAAGAGGAGCCCCCAAAAAAGACTGATAAAGTATCCCTAAATAAGTTGTTAATTAGATCTGAAGGAATGAGGTGATGGCTGGGGAGCAGAGCCACGTAGGTTTTCTTGGAAAGAGGCTGGGTGTGTTCTGTGAATAAGAGATGGACTCAAGGAGGGGGACCAATCATCATCCTGGTTTATCCAGGACTAAGGGGTTTCCCAAGATGTGGGAAATGAAGTGTTAAAATTGGGACATTTCTGTGCAAACTAGGATGAACTGGTCACCTAAGACTCAAGAAAATCGAGACTGGGAAATGGATAGTGTCATGACCAAAGTTACACAGGAAACTGAGCACTGGACGGAATTCAAAAGGCTTATTAATTCTACTCCCTATTCTGCTGCCCATTAGTAAGATCCTTAATTTGAGTCTTAGTTAAGGCTATAAACACTTACCTTGCTTGTTCACCAGCTTGTTCTGCAGACTAAGTTCAATTATTCACAAATACACGGGATTATCAGTAACAATCAACATGTGCTAGGCACACACTACATTGCTTTGGGCAGGTGCAGTTCTAAGTTTAGCGGAGTACTGATAATTCGTTCAATGCTTGTCTTCTAGTAAACACTCATAAAACATTGACTCTGATTATTATATGTGATTGATTATGAGTCTGAACTTGAAAACACAGGTATGGGAATCCCCTAATAGCAACTCCATGAGATAGTACTTCTATTAATGCTCCCCTTTTACAGATGAGAAAATTGTGGCTCATATAGGTTAATTACCTTGCCTAAGTTTATACTTAGTGATAGTATAAGTGATAGGGCCGCTTGTCCCCTAGTTCAGCACTCTTTTTCCACTTCATTAAATTGCCACCCAGTGAAAAGCCTTTTGGTATAAGAACATTGACAACAGTTTTTTTTTTTTCCTGTAGACTACCTTCTTCCTCCCTACATCTTCAGTTTAGTCGGAGCCTACTCTTAGACTAAATAGAGGCCACCAGGGAACAGTCTATGGGATATTTGTTAGCAAGCCTCAGAGAACTTCAGGATTCTTTAGAAAGGCTGTATACCAATTACAAGGACTGCAGGACACTTCTCACAGGGTAAAGATGAAAGTCAGTAGTGTTCTGGTAAATGGTTAACCTCTGGGAGAAGGGGTAGAGGGACCCTGACTTGTAGCATGTGCAGATATCATGTCATAAATATTTCCACCAGGGCTGATTTCAAACTACCATTGTGACTGGCTTCTGTGAACCAGTGCTAGCCAGTACAAGCCAGTACAGGCCAGTTCCAACACACCACTAGAAGCAGAATACTAACTTTGGGTCAGTTGCTTTCCTGAATGTATATAAATTCAGTGAGAATGAAAAGATGTGCATTATTCAAGGAGTTTGGTTTTACTATGTGAAAAAGGGATGGAGAAGGGAGTACAAGGCAATGGGTTTGGCTGTTCCAGCTGGTGAGACAATTTAAGGGAAGGCCCCAAGGAACAGAGGAGCTTCCGGTTACTGCCTGCGAGTCCAGGTCTGGTCACTCATGAAACCTCCAGTGAAACCAAAGCTGACACCTGTGATTGGGATTAGAAGACTTTTTTTTTTCTTCTGCTTGTCAAGCTTTTCATTTCCCCACCAATTTTCTATTTTGAACATTTTCCATCCTGCAGAAAAGTTACAAGAATAGAACAGTGAGCATCCATATACCCTTCACCTCAATTTACCAATTCTTAATATTTTTCCACAGCTCCTTTATTGCTCTATTTTATGAACTATTTGAGGTATATCTCAGACATCTTAACCCTTCACCTGTAAATACTTGAGTTAGAGTCTCCTAAGAACAGGGACACTGTCCTATATAATTACAGTGTAGTCCTCACACTCAGGAAATACAACACTAATACAATATAGAAGTGCAAAGTCTATATTCAGATTTCCCCAACTGTCTCAATAATGTCCTCATAGCTTTTTTTTGGAGGGGGATGCAGGATGCAATAAAATATTAAGAATTGCATTTAGTTGTCAGTATCCTTGGTCTCCTTTAATCTAGAACCCGAAACCCCACTTTTTTTTCTTTTGTCTTTTATGACATCAACACTTTGTTAAGAGTCCAGGCCAGATGTTTTGCAGAATGTCTCTCAGTCTGATTCCTCTGATTATGTCTCATGAGTACCTTGAGGTTAAACATTTTTGTTTTCTACTATTGGATCCGTCTGAGTGCCTCACAACAGGAAGAATATGACATTTTTACCATTATTGATCATGGTAAACTTCATTTGGTTAGGGTGGTATCCCACATATTTCCCCATTGCAATGATACTAGTAAAGTTTTTAGTTTGTGCGAATACTCTGTTCCAGGAACTTCTTTACTCCAAAAGTATAAATTACTTTATTACTGAAAGTATTAATTACATGGTTCACTGCAGAACCATGGGTTGAAAAGGCATTTTCCCTAATTAAAAGAAAAAAAAAGAAGATGAGATTTATTAAAAAAAAAAAAAAAAGCTGGCACTAAGCTTCTTAGCCCAATTCATGAGCTATTCACATGACAAGGGATCTTATCTAAATAAGGGGTTCCTTATCTAAATTGTGAACTGCTGGTTGGTGCAGGCTTAAGTTCCAGTCTATACATATATGTATTCCTAGAACTTAGCCTAGTGCATAGGTGTTCAGGAAAAGTTTACTGAATACATTTCTCTCCAATTGTACTGTCTCCACGAACGAGAACTTAATCACACTAAGCAAAAAAAAAAAAAAAAGAGAGAGAGAGAGCAAAAAAGGACTTTATTTTGTCAACTGGCACCAGCTGGAATTGATTTGGTTGCTTAAGCACCACTCTTCTCATGGGAAATGACAGAGCTTTCAGTTTTCATCCAGGTATTTGACCTTACTCAGGCGCTATTCAAGTCTCTGGTTATTCTAAAAATCTTAGCTTCTCTATATTAAAGTCAGAAACTGCTCTAAATAAATCAAGGATCAGCCCTGTATTTGTTAGGATTAGACTTGGCTGCAAATGACAGAAAACCCAAAATAACAGTGGGTTAAACAATACAGTCATTTATCTCTCTCTGATGTAAAAGTCCCTAGTTCTAGCCAAGATGGAGTAACAGGGACTGGATTTACCCTCCTGCCTGAAACAAGTGAAAAACCAGACAAAATGAAAACAATAGCCTTCAGACATCGGACACCAGGCAACAAAGAACAGTGATCTCTGAGAGACAGGAAACAAACAAGGTGAGCCCTATGATTGCCCCAGCTTACGGCCTGGAGAGCGTTTCCAGGCAGTGAGTGATACAGGGAGGGGAACCCAGGTGGGCCAAGTGGGTGAGGATATGGAGCCGGGAGCTGGGCAAACCAGAGCAGCTAGAATTTGCAGGACAGAGTACTGGAGAAGAGAGAGCTACACAGAAAGAGAACTCTGGAGATTTGCAGAGTCCCCCTTGAATCTTCAACTGCATACTGATCAACACATGTATAGAAGGCCAGGAAAAGAACCACCCAAAAGCAGCAGAAGGACCAACCCTCAGACATCATACAGAGCTAGAAATAGTGCCTGTTCCTACCAGCCAAATGGAAAATCTCATTCACAGAGCATCAAAGTTCTTAAAAGGGTCTTGCCTCAATAGTGGTGCCAAATTAGCCCTAGACTCAAGGCTGCTCTAGACTGGCCTAATGAAGTTTTAAAAAGAGCCTTGAAAAGATCAGACTGTTTCCAAGTACTTAACTGTGTTCCAGAACAAAACCCAAAACTATTTATAGAAATACAAAATATCCAACATCCAACAAGATAAAATTTGCATCTGACATCCAATCAAAAACTTGCAGACACCCAAAAGAAGGAAAATATAATCCATAATAAGGAGAAAAATAAATCAATCAAAACTGGCCCAGAAATAACACAGATAATGGGACTGATATACAGAGATTTTTAAACAGTTATGAGTCTTTTCCATATGTTCAAGAAGCTAGAGGAAGGACTGAGCAGGTTAATGATATGGAAGACATTAAAAAGACTAAAATAGAACTTCTAGAGATGAAAAATTCAACACCTGAGACGAGATAAAAGTCCATGTAGGTAGCTGAGGGCTTGTATGGCAGCTCCATGATCCCTAAGGACCTAGGCTCCTTCCGTCTTGTTGCTCTCCCATTCTCAACATATGTTTCCAATTAATGATCCCAAAATAGCTGCTCTAGCTCCAGCCATCATAACTGTATTCCAACCAGCAGATTTGGCAATTAGGGGGAAAGAATATGCCCCTCCATTTAAAGACAGAAATCACATGACATCACTTTCCCTTACATCCATTTGGTCAGAACTTAGTCTGAGTCATACTCATCTGTAAGTGAGATCAAAACTTGTAGTCTTTATTCCGGGCAGCTGTGCGCTCAGCTGAAATGTCAATGTTTTACCACTTAGTAAAGAATGGGAGAACCAAAATAGGGGCACAACTCGCCATCACTTTTCAAGTTCAGACTCCTATCAGTGCAGGAGAGGTCCTGATCTAGTTTGAATAACATTATGATTTCTGGCTTAAAAACAATCCAAATGTGACTATACCTCAGTGTTTTTGATACTCAAAAATTAAAAATGTGATTCATTTGGTTTGAGGTTGTTTTGACTTTCAGCTCTGTACCTCTATATACTTCTGAGCTTATCTCAAACAAACTGCCAGACTTTTTCCATTTCCCTGATCAGTGACACCAAGCTAGAGGTGGAGTTTAACATTTTGTTTGACTTATACCTATGTTTATCCTGGCCAAGAAAGCAGGGTCATCCAATATTTTTATGCCCTAGTCCTAAAACAGCTCACTTTCTTTCTTTCCTAATAAAGTCACTAACACCTGTAGCTGAAACCAACTTTCACAGGGACATCCATATTGCATGCCCTGGAACCCCAGGGCCTTCCTCCTGATGGAGAAAATTTTAGCACATGATAAATACAATCTGTCATCTACAAGAGATGGTAGGTAGACCTGCAATTGATCTGTTTTTCATCAGGCAAGAAAGTATTACTGAAAAGTGGCAGTTCTTTCAAGGTGCTGTACAAGCCAAGTGTATGCCTGGCTCACCGAGTCTTCCCACAGAGCATTTTGTACTAGCTCTGCATGCTGTCTTGGGCAACTCAGACTAAAAAAATCTGCAAGAAGTCAGGCCTGGGTACTTTCCAGTTGCTAATAGCTTTGATTGTTTTAATAACCTTCTACTGAGACATTGTAGTGTAACATTTCCACTTTCCCCCCCACATAAGCTCTCTCCTCCTGTAATCACATTGCTTCTCTATTATAAGCATCGCCACCATCAATATTCTTCACACCAAATAATAGTGATTTGAAGTATAACATTAATAGGGGTTTCATATAGCAAACTAACAACCTAAAGAAATGCTTTGGTGGAAGGGGTTAAGATGGAACTTACAGTGCTTATTTGGGCTCCTGATTGTGACCTCAGGAGAAGACTCTTTCCTTGTTACTGAACCAAACTTGGGTCCACTCGCCCGTGTGCAGTAAACCCAATCTACTGGCACCAGGTTGTGGTGAAAGAAAGTACAGCATTTATTGCAGGGTACCAAGCAAGGAGAACAGGTGGCTCATGCTGAAAAGACCTGAAATCCCCAATGGCTTCCAGGGAGGGGTTTTTAAAGACAGTATAAGGGAGGGGCTGGAGAGTGCATGTTCAGCTCGTGTGCAATTCTTAGATTGGTTGGCACCAGGGAAGTTCCAAGTATCACAAATCTTCTGGTTTGAACCAGTCTGGAGTCTATGTGCTTGCGGTCAGCAGTTTTCATCTGCTAGGGGTCTGTTTCCTGTAAAAGACTTAGGAATGTGTGTCAGACCTTTATCTATATCTTTCAGGGAACTGGGAGTTCAGTGATTCTGCCATGTGACAGATTTATAGTCTAAATTGTTACCAGTTTCCCAGCCTGACAAGTATTCTTTGTTTCTATATCCTCACATTTCCTAATCATTAACTCTTCAGCCAGCCTTTTGAGACTTGGGGGAGGCCTGGGAGACTAAAGCAAAAGCCTTTTACTTCAAAGGACAGGGACACTGGGGCTTGTATGCAGTTTAAATATCCCCATTTCTTTGATACTCTTCAATCTTGAGGGGAACAGATTCGGAATAAGAAAGGGAATAAAATTTTGGATAGAGAGGTTAATCATAAACTTGGCTGAGGAACTTGGCTTTAGGAAGACTTGGTGCCAATCCCCACTCCTTTTCCAACCTTCCTTAAATTTTTGAGAGATTGGGGCAACAACCACTCTGGCTACTCTTGGGCTCTCCCACTGTAAACCTGTCCACAGAAGTCACAATGGACTAGATTCAATAAACACACTCATTGACCTGCTGTGTCCTATCTGATTGGGTTTCCCACTGGGAATCCAGTAAACCCAGAGTGTACCATCTGGGCCAACTGGGAAAGAGCAGATGGGTTTTGACTTAACAAAATGCTGTTTGCCAGGTTCAATTTTGTTTTCAGTAAGACCTTGCTGTTTGGATAAAATGAAGGATGGGGTAGAGAGTTGATGTAAAGGGAAGATAACTCATGAGATTGGGTGTGTGTTTTCACCCAGTAATAAATGGACATTATCAGGTTAAGTTGTTTTCCAGGTGAAGGTGAGAATTAAATCTTTATTCAGCATGGAAGTGTATTTGAAGCCTGGTGCTTTATGAGCTCCAAGAACTAGAACTTTGTTCCATTTATTCTAACTAACCCCTCATTGACCATGCTATCAAAAGATTGGGGTGAATGCTTGAACTGTCAGTGACTATTAACACTATAAATTGCAAACATTTGCTAGTTGAGCGTGTGTCTTTCTGACCCCTCTTTTTTATTGATTTGGAAAACATAATATTCTTTGAACTGGTTGGTTCCAGATCAGTGAAGTGTTTCGGATCCAAATAGTGAATTCCCACAAATGAGGCAAATCAAAGATGTTTGTGTGTGTGTGTGTGTGTGTGTGTGTGTGTGTGTGTCTAAAAAAAAACTTTTTGAGAGTTTCACCCAATAATGTACAAAAGGACAATTCAGCTTTAGATCTTTGTATCTTTCTTTTCAGTGGATTAAACCTAAAGCACAAGAGCTATCAGCCCTCCACTAGTCAGGCAGGGCAGTAGAGTAATATTAGCAAATCAATGAATATAACACTAAACCTATTGAATGTGTTATAGTTCTCTCTGTCTCTGTATTTTGGGCTTCTTCATCTTGCTCACATTTCTCAGGTGTGGCCCTTCTTCAGATGTTGTCTTGAACATCTTTTCATACAGCAAATTAGTATCCAACAATCTTCCTCCCCCATTACCTCTATTAAGAGGCTCTACCTTCCTCCCAAGACTTCTTTTTCTCTTGGGAGCCCAAGTCTAATGCATTCTTGTCGCTTTGTATGCCATTGTCATGGTAGATTTTAAAGTTTTTTTTTAAGTGTCCCAGTTATAAGGCACTGTGTCTTACCATTACCTGTAATCAAGGATGTCAGATCTCACAATTGGCAGGTTTAGCTACTGAAGAGAATAGAATGAGAGACTTGGAGACTCCCTCTCAGAACTTCAGAGGGCCACCTTATGGACAAACGAGGTTGTTCATCTTAAGGTACAGATATCCCAGCGCAAACAGTCTCTTTGAACCATCAGGTACATAGCAAGTATTTACTGAACACCTGTTCTGTGCACAGCATTGAGCTAGGTACCAGAGTAGAAATAAGATGGGCATGGCATGGTCCCCACCTTGGATGATGATTTTCAGCTTGAGGAAGGGAAATATTCTATAACACCTAAGAGTGAAATGTCCAGCCTATGAACCATCAAATGTTAGGGCTGGAAAGAAACTTTAGTTATCACCTAGTACAACTAAATATGCTTTCAAACTATGGACCCTCAAGTCCTAAGATTAAGAAAGTGCCTCAAAGGCTGTCTCTCTGCCCTTCTGGCCTCCATCCCTCTCAACCAATGGCTCTGCTTTGAACTTCTAGAAGATATTTGTGTAACAAAAGCTCCATAGCTTTCAAAAATTTATAAGCCATAAATCTAGTCCAGCCCTCTGGTGTTACCAGTGAGGAAACAGAACCCCAGAAAGGGGAGGGAATTTGGTTGAGGCTCCATGGCCAATTAGAAGCTGCAACCCTCAGTTTTTGGATTCCTATGATCCACTTACTCATGCCACCTATCAGCCTAGCAGCAGACATTTCTAAAATATCAGAGTAGCCTGCCGTCTTCAGAAGAGCCACTTATCTCGGGAGCAGGAGGAAGTTGCTTTGGGGTATCCTGAGCCAAGTGCTTAGCCTGAGTTACTCCAGGAGGTCAGAGAAAGGAGAGATCAGTGAGAGATATTATTCAGCCTCCCATTTTTTAAATTGAAGTATAGTTGATTTACAATATTGTGTTAGTTTCTGGTGTACAACATAGTGATTCAGTCCTACATTTTTATATATATATAAAATAAAATATATATATGTAAAATATATATATATGTAAAAATATACATATATATATGTATATTCTTTTTCATATTCTTTTTCATTATAGGTTATTGTAAGATATTGAGTATAGTTCCCTGTGCTATACAGTAGGACCTTGTTGTTTATCTATTCTGCTAATCCTAACCCCCTAATTTATCCCTCCCTGCCCCCCTTTCCCCTTTGGTAACCAAAAGTTTGTTTTCTATGTCTGTGGGTCTATTTCTGTTTTGTTAGTAAGTATATTTGTATCATTATTTTAGATTCTGCTTATAAATGATATCATATGATATTTGTCTTTCTCTGTCTCACTTACTTCACTTCATATGATAATCTCTAGTTTTATCCATGTTGCTGCAAATGGTATTATTTCATTTTTATGGCTGAGCAGTATTCCATTATATATATACATGTATGTGTGTGTGTATATACACACACACACACACACACACACACACACGCATGCACAATTGGATAACTTCTTTATCCAATCCTCTGTCGATGGACATTTAGGTTGCTTCCATGTCTTGGCTTCTGTAAATAGTGCTGCTACTGGAATGTGTGTATCTTTTTGAATTAGAATTTTCTCCAGGTATATGCCCAGGAGTGGGATTTCTGGATCGTATCAGCCTCCCCTTTTGCTGCCCCTAAATAAGTCCTCATCCTTCACAAGGAGATAAGAGTACTTAGCTGGCAGAATAGTGAGGATTAATTTAGATCATGCATGCAAAGTGTCTGGCATATAATAGGTAAATTAATGGTAAATCTTTATAATATAGCTATTTCTTTGGAACATAAAGTGGTACCTCTCAGTGATGTGTCTCCCAATTATATAGGCAAAGAAAATGAGGATTTATGAATCAGAATCCAGGTCCAGGGTGGGCTAAACTGGTGTACCAGATGAACACCAATTTCATATATGATTTGGTGGAGTCAAGGCACAGCCTCCACTTCCCAGGGACCCTGGCAGGGTTTGGCAGTCCTAGTGGGCCCTACTGTGCCAAGATAGAGAGCTAAGCAGAGGGTGTGGTACTAGATTTCTTTAAAGCACAGGTCTGGAAAATACTATTCCTTGTTTTGCCTCTCATAATTGGACTAGCGTAAATGGAGAAAAAATTGTCAAAAAGGATGGTTGTTTTTTTCTTGGATAAATTCACTTCTCAAAAAAAAATCACAAATGAAATTTCCACACTTGGAATTAACATACTCATACATCACTGCAAAGAGACCTAAGTAGGAAAAACCCTCTGTTTTGGAAACATGGCCTGGGAACCATCATTGATGGCATTGCCTGGTTTCATGGAGCCTTTGCTTCCTGTTTCGTTTCTGTGACTTTGGCTGGGGAATTTTCCAAGGCAAAGGTTACCTTCTGGGCTTGAACTTCAAAGCTCCACTCATTTGAACCCCCATCCCAATATCAAGCCCACATAGTTGATTTCCTCCTGAAGGCATATGTGGTTTCTTTCAGGTTGCTGATTTCATGTATTTCAATTTCAGTGTTCCCACTCTGCTAGTTCTCCTTGCCTTATGGATTAAAATCTGTCTTCTCCCAATTGCTTTATCTTTTCTGAACAGTGGTCCTGACTTATTAAAGGTTGAACAGTTTACCCCAGATTTCTTGACTAGAAAGTAGCAAGAGTCAGGAGTATGAGTCAGAGTCAGTAGTATACTAGGCAGTATGACTTTACAGTTTAGGAACTTAACCCCTATGCTCTATTGGTCCAGGATTCCCAAATCAAGAGGAAGTGCCTCATGGCTGGTTGCATCAAGAGCGAGTATGCAGAGAAAAGAGCAATGGGGCTTGAGGGATAGATAAGATTTTAGCAGAAATGAAGCAGTGAAATAACATGAGTGTACCATACAGGTAGAAAAGCACAGAGTAAAAAGTGGGTCAGGATAGATAGTTTGGTGAGGATATGGGGGTATTTGAAAGGGGCATTGGAAGCTGATTCCTTGAACAGAGTTGAGACTATGTTATGGAGAACCTGTTTTAACAGGATGAATTTATGCTTAGTTCAGTAAAGCAACTGAAGGTTCTTCTCTTCTTCCCATTTTCCTTCCTTCCCTCCCAAGTAATATATGTGCTAACAATTCGTATCTTAAAAAAAAAGAATACCACATGAAAGGCCCTCAATAGAGATTATTCATGTTAACATTTCTCTCCCTCTCCATATATAGAGATATATATTTCCAGACTTTTCTCCCATGCAAATATAAACACATAAATAATTCCATATTGTGGAAGGCCAAATTCTAAGATGCCTGCTCCCTGCCTACAGGCCCTGTATAATCCTCTCTTCTCAAATGCGGGCAGACCTGTGAATATGATGTGCTGTTGCTCCCTTGATTAAATCATGCTATATGGCAAAGATGGTGAGATAGCCATGCCTATAATTACACTACGTTGTATAAGAATTTCCCACTGGCTCTTTGTGTTCTGAGAGGACCGTGTGGCTAGGACTTGAGAGCAGCCTCTGGGAGCTGAGAGTGACCCCCAGCAGTCAGCCAACAAGAAATCAGGGACCTTGGTCCCCAAACCACTAGGAACTGAATTCTGCCAATAAGCAGTGAGCTGGGGTCACAGCCTTGGCTGACGTTGTGATTTCAACCTGGTGAGTATATTAACTATATTTTCTTCTTTTCTGTTTTCTTGATGCTCTGGCATCTGGGGCCTGCTGTCTGGGGAGAAACTGACCCTCTCAGGGCTACCCAGTTCTTAAAGATCACAAATGACTTACCCAGAAGGGTGCCTTTTATATGCAAAGCAACCATTCCAGAGATGGTATCTGAACCACTCCCTCTATTTGGCTCTGGAAGGCAATATTCCTCTGCCCTAATTGTCCCATGGCCAAGTACCAGATGACTAGTGAGAGCTCCTATACCCCAGAGCCCGCTGAAGTTATTCAAACTAGCCAGTCTTACACCTGTCACCCTGCCTTGCCTTGCCTTTCCCATGGAAGCTCCAATAAAGGCTCTTGACCATGCTCTGCCCTCACTCCTTCTGCCTCCTGGCCAACCCTGGTACTTCCCATGTGGCCCTGTGTGGCATGCTGCGCCCCTCCTTTCGGAATCTGTAGTAAATCACCTTTTCAGTGGCAGTCATCCCCTGATCTGTTGTCCCCAGTACTTGATTGATAATCAAACCTACATTTTAAAGTAGTCAGAGATCCTTAGCCTCAATTAAACCATGCTCAGACTCCTTGCTCATGGAAACTGTGACTTAATAAATTTTAAGCTGCTAAGTTTAAACTGCTAAGTTTGTGGAAATGTGTTCCGCAACAATAGAAAATTAATACACATGTAAAATTGATATTTAAACATACTATATTCTTCTCTAACTTATATTTTTTCATTTAATATAGCATATATAAGTTTATGTATATATAAATAAATAGATAGAAATAAATAAAGATAGATGTACCATCAAGAGATCTTGAGTAAGGGAGTTAACCACTTGAGAATCCAAACAGCAGTAAAATGTGGCACGGTTAAGAAAATCAAGAGGTGGAGGAAACTGGCAAGAGATTATACTGGTTATCTGGATTGGTCTTTCTCAACCTTGGAATCACCTAGAACAGTTTTTAAAATACTGATACCTGGGACTTACCAACCCCAGAGATTTTGATTTAATGGTCTAAGATTCAACCTGGGTATTCAGTGTTTTAACAGCTCTCCAGGTGATTCTAATACACAGCCAAGGTTGAGACCCAGTGGCAGAAACGTAGAGTGTGCCATCTTGAATTCAAATGGTCCTATGGAAATAGAAAAGGAGGGATGGGTGAAAAAGGTATTGCTGAAGAAATCACCAATAACCCAGTAGTAAGAAGACGGGGAATCCTCCTGCTCATCTTGCTTTTGTTGTTGTTTGGTTTCTTAGTTGGTTTTCATTAGATTTCCACTCATCTCATTAGTATTATTCAGAGAATTTTCATGGGGAGATAGAAACTTGAGGCTACTGATGTATCCATGGAGTGGTAGGAATGTTGACGAGGTCTCAAGGAGCATTCCAGCCAAAGGAAATGTTATGAGTAATTTCAAAGGAAGGAATTCGTGTTCCAGGTATGAGCCTGAAGTTGGTGGTTGACACCATGAGTGAAGTTAGAGTCACACAGAGGCTTTGATGCCATAAGAAACCAGGAGTTGTTCTCATCCCTTGAAAAGAAAGGGAATGTGAACTGACCTTTCAAAATGATAGCTGGGGAAGATGACCTGAGTGCAACATGAAGAAAAGTTACAGAAAACCTAAAAGCCAGGAAGCTTACAGGCTGTTACAGTAAGCCAAGCATGGGGAAAGGAGCCTATTGCAGGGCAGAGCGTGGGGGAGGGGAGGGGAGCAGGACAAAGCAAGAGATGCACCTGAAGAAAAGACAAATGTGAAGGACCTCCTGGATGTGCGTTGCAAGCTCTGGATTTGGAAAGATGGTAATAAGGAATTTGATCAAAAAGAATCTATTTTGGCATTGTCGTTAAAGGAAGGGTAAACTGGTTAATTAGATTTCAAGTGTTCTTGGGTATCCCTGAAGGCAGCTAGCTAATAAAGAAATTCCTCCACCGTAGGCTTTCCCTTGCTCAGAGTGAAGAGATGCAGGGTAGATTTCACAAGGGAAACGTGGTAGAAATATAGTGGTTTAACATCGTTCACTGGTTCTCATTCCTTAGAAAGGGGAAAACTCCCTTTGGACAGTTGCATAAAGTGAGAAGCAGCAATCCCAGCTGCCAATAAAGAGAGCGCACATTTTTTTTCCCTTTAGAGACCCCCAAGGTGGAACTTTCTGGGGCTGTATCTGGTTGTGATTCGTATCTTTGGCTGTGGTTCAAGCCCTGGCGTGCAACAAGTAAACTGGTCACTTGTAGCTGGAGCAGCAGATGGTCGGTCTTCCTTTTCCTTAAATGGCTGAGTCGGCCCTGAGTCCTTAGGAGTGTAAATAATTTACTCTCTATTCCACTGAGCCCAGTTAATATTACTTCTCAAAATACCCCTGCCTGTGCTCTTATATTTACTTATACTTTTCTTGCCAAGGTCTTGTAAATATCCCTTCTGATATTTATTTTATTGGTAGAAATACTGGCCTGCCCCAAACTCTGAAGTAAATTGTGAAGGATAGGAGCATCTTTAGTCAGCCCAATGGGATTTTTAAGTAGAACTGTCCCCCTCCCTGGGGGGAGTTCTGTACCAGAAACAACCATATGAGATCCTGCTATCCATCAAGGGTTTATTGGTTAATGAGGCCTGTGGCTGGTGTGGTTTTCCTGTGTTTAGCTTTTGGAACTCTCGGAGACAGTTGCTTGGAATAGAGAGCTGACAGAATTATTGCCCGGCAAGCCTGCCGGCCACAGCCCACCAGACTCCACCAACATCGATGACTTTTATGGCTGATTCAGTGAACAGAGAAGGATTTGAAGAGGCGCAGTGAAGAGCTGTTGGCATCCTGTTCTGCTATCTGAAGGAGTCTGCAAGGCTTCTCATCAAGCCGTCCGTTTTCTATCTTTTTTTACTCCAGGCTTTGTTATTCTTCCTCAAGTGCCTGAATGGGGACTCACAGGCAACCATGGCTTCAGGATGAGGTCACTAGAGTGGAACTTGGAACTTAGCCACTTCCTCACTTGTTCCTCAGTTAACTTGTGGCAAAGGGGAACCTTTCAATTAAAACCTGCAGTAACAGAACATGACCAAATTCAACTTTGCCCAGCATTCCAGCCCTTCAAACTATAACTCTTAAAACAGTCCATTTCATTTGCATAATAAATCTTGGATATTTTGTAAAAGTACTCTCATAGATCACATCTGAGATCCTATCACCTCTACAAGTTATCATATAGAATAACTGTCACTATGTAACGAGCCACACCAAAATTCAGCGGCTTAAAAGAGTTCTTATTTCTCACCAGGCTTTAGATTTGTTAGGCACTGGCCAGTCTAAGTTGGGCTCGGTCATGAGTCTGGGGCAAGGTTGAGGTTACCTGGTCTAGGCTGGGCGTGGCTGTGCTTCGTGTGTTCCTCATCCTCCTCCTCGATCCATGGGCTAACCTGAGTGTGTTATTTTCATGGTAAGGCAGAGATGCAAGAGTGAACAGAAACAATAACGCCTCTTAAGGCCTGGGCTCATGCACTGTGACTTCCACATCATTCAATTTTCCAAAGCAAGTTACATGCTCAAACCCAGAGTCAACAGATGGGAGATGGCTGGGGCAAAGAACTGGGGTCAATAATGCAATTTTCCAAGCAGGTAGCTAGGGCAGATATGACTGTTCTCATTTTACAGATAAGAAACCTGAGACCCAGAGAGCTGAAATGATTTGCCCAAGGTCACATGGAAAATCTGGGCAGTGCCCGAATGCAAACCCAATTCTTAAGATTTCTAATCCTCTCTGCTTTTTGCCAACACAGAATTCCACAATCCCATAACATATACAGCTAGGTAAAGGTCCATGGCTCTTTTCTCCTCATGGCCTGGTCCTTTTCTATTCTCCCGTACGTTCCTGGGATTTGCCTCCTTCACAGTTGTCACTGTCTACTCTTCCATTTGGACCTGCTTGGGGGTGGAAGATGGATGAAGTTCCTCCTACTTAAATACACAGACACAGATTCTCCTGTCTCTGAAACAGACATACCAATCTCCCCATTTCTAATAAAAAAAATAAATCTTCAAAAAACCCCTAAACATCACATGGTAGTTGAACTAGGGTGACCTCAAACTCCAACATACTATGGTGCTTTCAAGAATGGGAACATTCTAGTTATCTGAAATCTGTCAGCATACTTCCGCTGTCTCTGTCTGAGCTTCACTTAGATGTTAATAGATCCAGGCTAGTTTTCTCTTAGCTCTTACCTGAGTGCCTTTGTAGAGAATTCTTTTAATGGCCCTCAAATCATGAATCTGCCCCATCCTGCCCAGTCTGGTCTGGGTGAAATTTTAGTCTAAGCTGCTCATACGTAGCCTAAAGAGATTTGAGCCAGTATCTCTGATATAGCCTGCAAGATTTTTTTCAGGTGTGAGTTTCCATGACAACCCCGTGTCTCTGGCTTTTGATCTACTTGCACTGCTAAGTCTGACTCTGGCATCCTAAAGGTATAAGGTACATCTGAGCTTAAATTCTCTTCCTTGGGGTTTCTGGCCAGCACGCACTGACAGTGTGTTTGCCTCACACAAACCTTCTAGACAGAGGTCTCCACGACCCCAGTGTCTGAAAGCCCCTCCCTTTTCCTTGGCACGGTTCTTGCCTGATCTTTCTTTTTCTGCGGCATAACTTCCAGCAGCTGGTTGATATGGCTGTCAGGCTATGCCATTCAGTGAGGCTCTGCCTAATCTCTTTTGATTCTAAGGGCTAATGTGCCTTAGACATAGCCTTAGCCAAGGAAGCTGGGCTCTGGTCTCTTTCTCCATACTTCCATGGAAGAGTGGAAGACAGATGACTTGCAGTGATTTCTGGAGGCAGAAGGTAAGTGAGTGGCCTCTGTAGTAGTGGAACCAAGAGGGAATGATGGTTGTCCTTGAACCTTCAGAGTTGATAGCTAAATCCCGAGGGAAAGTAAATAAGGACAAGTTTGTAATAAAAGGAAATGGTGCTGCTGGGAAAAAATTGCTGATAAAGAACCTCAATAAATTCAAATAGTGTCTACTTTGGGTCCTTGATTATCTTGCAGGCTCATTTCTAGGGACAGAGAGCTGTACAGCTACCATGTCAGAGAGGATAAGGAAACAAAGAAGTCTGACTAGGAGCATTGCCTTAGATACTTTGTCTCTGGCTTTCATATGGTCCACCACTGGAATATGAAGAGGAAGCAAGGAGGTAGCTGGCAGTGTGGCCCCCTGTGCTATGATTCCTGATTTGCTTATAGAATAAATAGTTGGTGACATGGTTCAATAGTAGTAAGTATGGGCTCTAGAGCTAGACCGCTTGGGCTTGAATGTCTTTTGATATGTGACATTTAGCAAGTTTCTCAACTCTAAGTTTTAGTTATCTCATCTATAAAATGAGTGTAATGCATCCTACCTCATGGTTGTCGTGAGGATTAAATAAAATAATGTTTATAAAGTTCTTGGCACAATGCTGGGCACATGATAAGCACTAAATATTAACCATTGTTAATATTAGCTGATGCACATTTTGAGTGGGGGGAGCTTTCAAAAAGGAGGAATTGAGTATAAGAGTACATTGAGGCTACATGATATCTACTGATTATTCCTTTTTTCATTGAAGTGTAGATGATTTACAATGTTGTGTTAGTTTCTGGTGTGCAGCATAGTGACTTGGTTATACATATATATATTATTTTTCATACTCTTTTTCATTATAGGTTATTACAAGTTAGTGAATATAATTCCATATGCTACACAGTAAGACTTTGTTGTTTGTCTGTTCTGTATTTAATTGTGCCTTCTCTAGTAAACTCTTAAACATAAAAAAAGTAAAAAGCTCCCATCACTGACATGGTGGATTAAGGAAGTCCCCTTCCTATGGAAATATATACAGGCCAATGCTCAGGGCACAAAGAATGCTCATGAGTAGTAAGTTACCCCTCAATCGAACCTTACACTTCTGCTCCCATGTGTCAAGTGGATACTTATCAAGAATTAATTGTTTTGTTGCCAAACCCATTAATGCCAGTTGTACTTGCTAATATAATTAGATAGCTTAATGTAAATATATGAAATATGAGTGTAAAAGGGGAGCCACTGTTCCCATGTAAACCAACTTCAATTCTTTGGAAAGACTTGATAAAGAAAAGTTACTTTTAAAAACTGCTTTATTGTTAGGAAAACAAAAACTGAAACTAGAAATCAAATGGGATACATTAGGGATGTAACTTATGCAAGAAAAGAGTCTGAAATCTCAGCCCAAGGACCCATGCCAGAAAAAGGGCCTTGGTCTTACATCACATCACCAGATTGGTGAATGAATGAAACGTTTGTGTATTTTAGGTTGAAATAAAATGCTTAAGGACTATATATATCATTTTATATGATTTTCCATTTGAACCAATCAGTTACTTTTTATGCAAGAGAGTGTTATACAAGAGAACTTCTACTGTATGGTCAATGTATTGTGTTAAGTAACTTATATGCTCTGGGCTTGGAAGAAGGCCCAGTAGAGTACATTTACCAGCTTTGTGGATGGGAGCTTGTAGTAGGAAGAATAATGCCTCTCCCTCCAATGATGTTTACATCCTAATCCCCAGAACATGTGAACATGCTATGTTATATGACAAGGGGGGATGAAGGTTTCAGACGGTACTAATGTTGCTATTCAGTTGACCTTGAGATGGGAAGATTACCTGGGATTACCCAATGTAATCACAAAGGTCTTTACAACTGGAAAAGGGAGGCTAAAGAGAGTTTCGGAGTGATGTGAAGTGAGAAAGACTTGGCCATTATTGCTGGCTTTAAAGATAGAAGGAAGGGGCCATGAGCCAGGGAATGTGGGCAGCATCTAGAAACTAGAAAGGCAAAGGAATGGTTTATCCCCTAGAGAAAGGAATGCTGTTTTGCCAACACTTTGATTTTAGCATATTGACACTCATTTCAGACTGGTGAGCTACAGAAGAGTAAGATAATAAACTTGTATTGTTAAGCTACCAGGATTATGGTAATTTCTTACAGCAGTAATAAATGAATGCAGACATTGAGCCAAGTTGATGACAAACAACAAATCCTGTCCCCTAACCATCATCACCACCACCTCCCTGTCCCACTACTATGCTTATAGGAAACCTAGGGCCTTCATACTTTCAGGTACTCTAAACACAGGATTTACACTTAATATCTCAGTCTGGCCTTAGCTGTACCATATTTACTAAGTTGCTACCATTTGCCAGTTAGTGTGCTAAATGCTGAGGCCTCACTGATGAACAGCATAGATACAGGTTCTGTCTTCCTGGAACTCTCGGGCTATTTTCATTAGTCCTTCCAATTTCAAGACCTATACTTTATAGGAAGGTGGTTCTCAACATCTTCCTGTTTCTTGGCCAAGGAATAACTAGTTTTTTGCTCCTTTGTAAAACAGTATTTAAGCCATTACAAGCTCCATTCCTCCCCTAACTCCTTTTCTCAGATTACTTTTGATTTGTGACTCCCATATCGCCTCTTTTACCCACTCACCCATCCCACAAAGTGATTTTTCCAGTATTCTATCATTATATACTTCCAAGATAAAAATACCAGCCACAAAAAAGATATTTCCACCAAGGAAAGAGAAGGATGGCACCCCTCCACCCCACATGACCATGTTCATTGTAAGCTTTCTACTCCACTCAGGTGTTTTCCTCCATCCAAAATGAAGCACCTCATGAACCCCAAGTGTCTCCCATTTATCTGGTCCAGCTCTTGTCTGCCTTCAACAATCCCCTCCCCAGCCATAGTGGCTTACCTTTGCCTCTATAGTATGTACAGTTCTGAGTCACACCTCTGTGCCCCTTATTATTTGTCATTTTGTCCTCTATTACTCTAGTACATGTGGCATCTGTGTTCTGTTACTTTCCTGATTAGAAGTGCCTTCAATGGTTTCCCACTGCCCTCAGAATGAAGTCCAAACTCTTCATCTGTTGGTCTTCATGAGCTGGTGGCCCCATCTTCCTCTTTACATTCTAGTGCCATTCTCCACCCTCCCCCTATCTTACTCTGTTCAGATTGCTATAGCAAAAATACCACAGACTGGATGGCTTAGAAGCAACAGAATTGTATTACTCAGAGTTCTGAAACCCAGGATGTCCGAGATCAAAGCACTGTGAAATTTGGTGTCTGGTGAGAGCTCACTTCGAAGTTCATTGATGGCCATCTTTTCACTGTATCCTCACATGGTGGCAGGGATGAGGTTACTCTCTGGGGTCTCTTTTATAAGGGCACTAATCCCATTCATGAAGGCTCCACCCTCATGAGCTAATCACCTGCCAAAGGCCCCACCTCCAAATACCATCACATTGAGGGAGTGAGTTTCACCATATTAATTTGATGGGGACACAGACATTCAGTCTGTAGTGTTGTCCTCGGTAGCCATTCTGATATTTTCAAATATCAGTTGTTTCTGATATTTTCCATGTTCTCTTCAACCTCTGGGCCTTCAACATGCTGCGTCTTCCCGAATGCTTATCATCACCTATTTCTTTTCCCACTTATGCCCCCCCCACCCTCCTCACCTGGTTTACTCATCCTCCAGTTAACAACTCAAATATCTCTATTAAAATTCACCCCTGTGATAGGCCTCCCTTGACAGCACCGTCCCTTAGACACATAATCCTTTAGCGCCATGCATTTCTTTGTAGCACTTTTTAACTTACAATTACTTGGATTTTTTTCTCCCTCTAGATGTAAGCTCTGTGTCTGTTGAAAAAGAGAGTGAGTGGGTGAATGAAATAATGAATGAATGATCTTTTAGTCTCACCTTTCGAAAGTGCTTACTCTCTGTCTCCTCCAAATGGAATGTAAGCTTAGTGAAGGCAGGAACCTTGTCTAACTTAAATCGACTACTGCTGTGTCACCAGTGCCTGGCTTATAGTATACACAAAAAATACTTGTTAAAAACAATGTTGGCATCTTTGTGATCATCTCAATAGATGCAGAAAAAGCTTTTGATAAAATTCAACACCCATTTTTGATAAAAACTCTCACCAAAGTGTGTATAGAAGGAATCTATCTCAACATAATAAAAGCTGTATATGAAAAACCTACAGCCAGCATAGCACTCAATGGTGAAAAACTCAAAAGCTTCCCACTAAAATCTGGGACAAGACAAGGCTGCCCACTATCATCACTCCTATTCAACATGGTCTTGGAAGTCCTAGCCACAGCAATCAGGCAAGAGAGAGAAATAAAAGGGATCCAAATTGGAAAAGAAGAGGTAAAAATGTCACTATATGCAGATGACATGATACTATATATAGAAAACCCTAAAAGGTCCGCACAAAAACTACTAGAAATAATTGAAGAATTCAGCAAGGTAGCAGGTTACAAGATTAACGTGCAAAAATCAGTTGCATTTCTTTACACTAATGATGAATCAACAGAAAAAGAAAGTAAAGAAACAATCCCCTTTAAAATAGCACCCAAAGTAATAAAATACATAGGAGTAAATCTAACCAAGGACTGAAAGACTTATACATGGAAAAGTATAAAACACCGATTAAGGAAATTAAAGAAGACTTTAAAAAATGGAAAGATATCCCATGCTCTTGGATTGGAAGAATCAATGTTGTTAAAATGGTCACACTGCCCAAGGCAGTCTACAGATTTAATGCAATCCCTATCAAATTACCCAGGACATATTTCTCAGAACTAGAAAAAATCATAATAAAATTTATATGGAACCACAAAAGACCTAGAATTGCCAAAGCATTACTGAAGAAAAAGAAACAGGCTGGAGGAATAACTTTCCCAGACTTCAGACAATACTACAGAGCTACAGTAATCAAGGTAGCATGGTATTGGTACAGAAACAGGCATATGGACCAATGGAACAGAATGGAGAGCCCAGAAATGAACCCACAAACTTTTGGTCAACTCATCTTCAACAAAGGAGGCAAGAATATACAATGGAATAAAGACAGTCTCTTCAGCAAATGGTGTTGGGAAAACTGGACAGCAGCATGTAAATCAAGCTAGAACACTCCCTTATACCATACACAAAAATAAACTCAAAATGGATCAAAGACTTAAACATAAGTCAAGATACAATAAACCTCCTAGAAGAAAATATAGGCAAAACATTATCTCACATACATTTCAAAAATGTTCTCCTAGAACAGTCTACCCAAGCAATAGAAATAAAGGCAAGAATAAACAAATGGGACCTAATGAAACTTACAAGCTTCTGCACAGCAAAGGAAACCATAAGTAAAACAAAACAACAACCTACAAAGCCTTGATCTCCAGAATATATAAGCAGCTCATACAACTTAATAAGAAAAAAACAAACAACCCAATCCAAAAATGGTCAGAAGACCTAAACAAGCAATTCTCCAAGGAAGACATACAAATGATCAATAGGCACATGAAAAAATGCTCAATATCAGTAATTATGGGAGAAATACAAATCAAAACCTACGATGAAGTATCACCTCACACCAGTCAGAATGGCCATCATTCAAAAGTCCACAAATGACAAATGCTGGAGAGGCTGTGGAGAAAAGGGAACCCTCCTACACTGCTGGTGGGAATGCAGTTTGGTGCAGCCACTGTGGAAAACAGTGTGGAGATTCCTCAAAAGACTAGGAATAGACTTACCATATGACCCAGGAATCCTGCTCCTGGGCATATATCCAGAAGGAACCCTACTTCAGGATGACACCTGCACCCCAATGTTCATAGCAGCACTATTTACAATAGCCAAGACATGGAAACAGCCTAACTGTCCATCAACGAATGACTGGATAAAGAAGAAGTGGTATATTTATACAATGGAATACTATTCAGCCATAAAAACCGACAACATAACGCCATTTGCAGCAACATGGATGCTCCTGGAGAATGTCATTCTAAGTGAAGTAAGCCAGAAAGAGAAAGAAAAATACCATATGAGATCACTCATATGTGGAATCTAAAAAAAAAACATAAATACAAAACAGAAACAGACTCACAGACTCACAGACATAGAATACAAACTTGTGGTTGCCAGGGGGATGGGGGGGAGGGACTGGGATTTCAAAATTGTAGAATAGATAAACAAGATTGTACTGTGTAGCACAGGGAAATATATACAGGATCTTGTGGTGGCTCACAGAGAAAGAGAATGTGACAATGAATATATGTATGTTCATGTATAACTGAAAAATTGTGCTCTACACTGGAATTTGACACAACATTGTAAAATGACTATAAGTCAATCAAAAATGTTAAAAAAATGTTGGCATCATTGTGGAGTTCAGTCAAAATGTCCCTTTGTTAAATCTTTGGCTGCTTATACATAAAGAGGGAGGCAATGATGGCAGAGAAAGTTCCCTGTGTTTCAGGATTCCACCTGAACCTGGAATCCTGAAATTCACTCCATTTCCTTTCCTGTCATCTAAATGATGTTGGTTAATTCCACTTAGAAAGTTTACAATGTTGTTTGCCTCAATTACTTATACATAATTTTCCCCATCTGATTAATTGTATTTTTTGTAAGACAAACAAGCCAGATATAATTGACCCAATTTTATAGATCAGTGACTCTTAAATATGAAGCAAAATCACCCAGAGTGTTTGTTAAAATTGCTTATTGCCAAACCCAAGCCCAATTCTGATTCTTTAGATCCAGCAAGTAGCCAAGGAATATGTATTTTTAAAGCTCCCTCCAGGTCATTCTGATGCCAGTTGTCCAGGAACCATCCTTTGAGAATGGCTAATATAGATTTTGAATTGGGTGTATAAGCAGTGTAGTCATCTGAATACAAATAATAATATTAGCTACCATGCATTGATAGTTACTTTTGGCCAGGCACTGATCTGTTCAAAGAGGCCTTGTAGAAAGCTGTCATTATCTAATTTAATCTTTTCCACTAGCCTATGAAGAAGGTATTATTGTAATCCCTTGTCTTGTAGGTGAGAGAGCTGAGGCTGAGAGAGGTAGAATAATTTGCCTAGAGTCACACAGATAATAAGTCGTAGAGCCACTCAGCATATTCTGACTCCAAAGCCTCTCCTCTTTCCCTTAATTCCAGGCTCCTGGCCTCCGACGGAGCTTTCCTCATTTGCAGACTTCTGGAACCTTGACACGCTCCGTGTGCACTTACCTCCCCAGTCATAATCAGAAATATAATCTGTTGCCTTTAAAGGTGCTTTATTTGCATGGTACCAAGGGAAAAAGCTCTGTCTTCCTTCAGTTCTTTGTTCTGCATTTGTTGAAACAACAGGCCCCAGGGAAAGAGGCCCTTTTTCAGAAGGGAAAAAGAGATATGTTCTTTCTGCCTTCCTCACATACCACGTTAATTATCAGCTACAGAAACAACTGCCGAAACTTCTGGCCCGCTTGGCCCTTCTTCTCCTCCAAAGCAGGAAGCAACACAGCAAGAGAAGAGTTTCCCTCTGAAGCTCAAGGGCTCTCCCACACGCCATAGCCTGGGACCGAGGTTCGGCGTGCTGGGTGTGAGTCCTGTGATAAGATGAACATCCATTGGTGGAATGTTTATGGAAAGTAGATTAGGATGTACAAACAAGAGCTCTAATTCAGATTTGAGGTAAATCCTGAGTGAACTCCCTTTATGCTTGGCCTTTCCTGTACACTTGATATCAGGAGGTCATACAGAGTCCCTCCATGGACCCAATATGAATAGCAAAATTACTCCACATAAGGCTTTCTACATGTAGCAGAAGCTGGGGTTGAGAGGGCTTCACTGGGTAGTCAAGGTAGCTAGATGATGGATTTCTCTGTTGTACCCACTGCTGGCTTCCACCTTCTACTGCTTGAAAAGAGTGTCCTGGCCAACAACAATCTGGACACTTAAGCACCATACTAGAAGCAAAAGCCAGGAAGGGCTCTCCATGGGTTATTAGATTTCCACCAGGCAAGATTGAAGGTAAAGATGGCAAACAGTAGTTTCATGCCCACTCCATGCATGGGAGTGGATGCCTAGAACAATATAATGAGAAGACTTATGAGGACCCATCTGGGCACTGGTGCCAAAATCGATTAGTGATGTCTACCACGGACATGAAAATACAGAGGGCCAGTAGATGAGCCACTGTTTTGGTTTTTTTTTTTTTTTTTTTTTTTTTTTTTTTGACCCCTCTTGCTCAGAGCTAGTAGTTCCTTAACCTGATTGCACACAAATTACGGGAAACTTTTTAACAAATACTGGTACCTGGAGTCCACTCCAGACAAATTAAAGTAGATTCTCTGGAGGTGAGAGTCAGGCATCCGAGCATCCAGTGTTGAGAGCTACTGCTCTTTACCATCACAGATATACAGGAGACTTAACTCAATAGTTCTCAAATGCACTGCCACTGACAAGGACCTGCCAGGCTGGCTGCATAAGAATTGTCTAAGTAGCTTGTAAAATTGCAGATTCCTGGAACCAACTCCTAAAATTTCAAATTTAGAAGTCTGGGGTTAGATCCCAAGAATTTGTATTTTTAAAAATTGCCCAGGAGGAAGCTAATGTGCAGCCAGGTTTGGGAACCACTGTCCTAAGCTCTTCTTAATGCTTCAGATGAATGACAGTTCTGAGCAGAATCTTGTGCTCTGGGACAGTAGCTTTCAAACCCTGACTATGCATCAGCATTTCCTGGGAAACTTCTTAAGTTAAGAACACCGGTGCCTGGGTCTAACTCCAGATCAGTTAAATCAGACTCTCTAGGGTAGAACCTAGATGATTCTAATGTGCAGCTAAAACTAAGAATCACTGCTCTAAGAAGGGGAATCCAGGAATCTCATCTGACAACCTCATCAGGTCAATTTCATTTCTCTTTTGCTATAAAGTTCATCCCTGACGTAGCCTAGTGCTTTGGCTTGATGTTAGGTGGTAAAACCACTTCTGTTTCCCGAACCTTGTTTACCCACTGGAATCTATCATTTATTATGATTACGGTGGTCTTATGGGTCTTCCTGTACTAAGTAAATATTGGCTGCAGTCACTCATTTTTTAAAACAAATAGCTACTGAGTCTATCAGAGTGTTTATAAAACATAGATTCCAGTATCTTCTGCCTTTGTAAAGAAAGGTTTTTTATGATGGTTTCTTTAAATTTTGATTTAGCTAATTAAATGAAAAATAGGGCAATAGATGCTTTTAAGGGACAGAGTCTTTGTAAAGAGAAAGTTGTGTTTAAAGCTAGAGGCCTTCAAGGCCCCTCATTGTGAATTAGTAGGAGCAAAAAGACAACTTAATTACCAATCAATGATTGGCTCTTGTAGGGGAGGAAAAAGTTTTCCTTGGATAAGTCTGGAAATGAAAATGACAGGGACACAGTAGCAGGGGAAAATCATACAAATTTATTTAATATAAGTTTTCCATGATACGAAAACCTTCATAAGGAACTGGACACGTAGAAATAGTTATACTTGTATATTTTTATACTAAGTTTGATGAAGAGTGAGCAGTTGTGTAGAAATATGATAGGTTAAGAAGTATAAGTGTAGTAAACTGGGGAAAACTCAGCGAGGCCTGTTTGTTTACATTCTTCTTGGCATCCCTTTGTCTTCAGAGACAAGGATGCTCCTTTCCTCTGGGTATGGGGAGGGCATCTCTCACATGAGGGTTTTATGTCCTCTTTCAGAGGAGAAGGATGGGGAGAAGGTCAGAGTGACCTTCCTGCTCCTGCTGTTTTCTCAAACTCCTTCAACTTAAAATATTGAATATATCAAGGGGCCATATTTGGGGGTAGCATGCTGGTCCTTTTTCCTTTTAGAAGTTTTGCCTTTATGTTTAGCTGCTTCACCTTAGTTGCATAAGACATCTAGACAACTACAGACAGAGTCAACCTTGCAGGGATGGTCACACCAGACACGGTGAGATTTGCAGAGTATAGCAGGACTCCCCTTCTTCCTCCAAATGCATTTTTAAAAACTGCATCAATTTCATCACTTATGCTTGAATTTCCATCATTAGTGATTAATGTATTTGACTTAAACATTCCCTCATCAGATCCTCGTTTTTAAATATAAACAACACTAACACATTAAGTCCCCAATACCTCAGATACTCTCAAGAAAGAAAAGCCATGACTATCTTGGTGGAGAAATGATACCATAGAAGAGAAGGTTAAAAGGTCCTCACAAAGAGAGCCCGAGGCTTAGAGGACTAACTCCTCTTGTTCATGCAAGTTGGTTTTTCCCTGCACTTCCCATTGCAGGACTTCCTTGCAGAGGTAACCTGTTTAAAAATCAGTGAACTAACTGCTATATATAAAATAGATAAACAGCAAGGTCCTACTGTATAGCACAAGGAACTATATTCAATACCTTGTAATAACCTATAATGAAAAAGAATGTGAAAAGAAATATATATCTATGTATGTGTAACTGAATCACTATGATGTACACCAGAAATTAACACAGCACTGTAAACCTACTATACCTCAATTTAAAAAAAAAAAAGTGAATCCTTTGAGAAATAGTGTGCTGGGACCTAGCCATCTCTGTAGTCCTGGCGCCTGGTTTGGAGTAGTTGAGGGAACAGCAGCCAATGAAAATGTGCCATCATAGAACTGCCATGGGAGGTTTTGGATCCAGCCTTGGACCCATCCAAATGAGTCCCAACAACCAAACTTTTGGAGGACAGCCTAATCATCATTGTAAACAAGACCACTTCCTTTCCCCTTGCCCATGGAAAACAGTACCCAAGAAACCCCTCACTGATGCAATATCCCCATCCCCATGCTCTGAGAATAGACCATTGTGTTTCTGCCAAGAGCTGGCTTTCCAGTGAATAATCTGTTCCTATACATTTACACTCAGTGTGGAGTATCCTAGGACATGTTTATACTCAAGAAAGGTTAGTATTAACATTGTGTCAGGGAATTAATCCGTTTTAATTGCAAATGTTAAGAACAAACCCCCTTCTTTGGGGTCCAGATGTATGACTTGGTTAAATATTTATAGATCAGTTGGAATGTTTACCCTTAATTCTGGAGCTAGGTATTTACTTGCATAATTGCATACTCTTCCCCCACCTCCAACCCCATTCAGTGTTCTCCTGATGTTTCCTCTCTGTAAGGAGCAGCAGGGAGATGATGGAAACATCTGGCTACTGGAATAGAGCTACTGATATTGGTGGGAGCGGACCCTGAGCTAGTAGAGTAACCTGGAAAACACTATAGGTATATTACCAGGATCGTGGAAGAAGCAGGGGCTTCAGAATCAGGAAACATGGATTCTAGTCCCCAATGTGCTACCAACTAGCTGTGTGACCTTCTCTGGGCCTTGGTTTCCTCCTCTACAAAATAAAGGGGATGGATTTGAATTTTTAAAATTTCTTCTGGCTCTGAATCTTCATGGAAACTTTCTGTAAGCCATTTTGAAACCCCTACCCACTTGAGGTCTATTACTCACCCTTTCTGGAGCAGCACCGTCCAATAGAACTTTCTGCAGTGATGGAAGTGTAGTGTCCAGTAAAGTAGCCTCTAGCCCCATATAGCTATTGGGCATTTGAAATGTGGCTAATGTGGCTGAGGAACTGAATTTTAAATCTTCCTTTATTAATTTAATTGTAATAGCCACATGTGGTTAGTTGCTACCATATAAGGCAGCACAATGCTAGATGATTAGCAATGGTATTGGCTAGCTACTTACATAAGGCCATTATGTGTGCTAATGATGGTTTGTAATTTGGGGAAGATTAAAGAAGCAGTTGGTGAACGCTGCTCAGTAGGAATGCTCTTTCTTTGCAGAAGGTGGCATACAGTCAAATATTCTTAGATGTGTTGAGGTTTTCAAAAGGTACAACTCCTGAGTTCTTATTAGTTCCACTAAGAAGTGGCAAGCCATTGAACTGATTTCCTCTTTTTTTCTGTGTTAAACGTTAATATGATTTTGGCCACACTATGTTAAGCTGGGGAAACAATCCACTTTCATCATTTCACGTGAAACATTTTTCATACCAAAAAAGAGCTTGTTTACTTAATTTACAAAGTGTTTCTTTGCTGTTTAATTGTTTATTGATCTATATTTCATAGCGTTGAGTGCAGAGAGTTATTAATCTGTCTGAATTAAAAACAGTGGCAAGTCTTTATCATACGACTCATTGAGTGGAAAATCAGCTGTGGCTGTTCCTGGACTTGCCTTTCTTGCTTCCAAATTTATAATATTTGCCTGATATAGTAAATAACACAATATTTACTAAATATATTAACTAAAGAAATTTTATAACTAAATAATAATAAGCATTGATTAGTCAAGACCTCTATCATAATTCTTATAGAGCATATAGCATTCATTATAAGTCTTGGGAATATTTGAAAAAATACTAGACTCCAGTTCTATGAACTGGTTAGAATGGAGGCGTCTAACAAATATGATCCAAATGCCCAAGTGTTATTATCTATGTCTGGGATAGTAAATCTATGGCATGAAAGCTGTCATTTCCCACCCATTGCTTGATCTTTGGCATTCTTTCCTGCTGAGCTTGGACCTAGCCTCAGAGTTCTTCTCAGCACAGTGGTCTAGGCAGCCAGTATCAAATAATTAAGGCAATTAACTGACAACGTTTAAGATGAAACTTACTTTCCCTCTCTAACTTTTGCCAGGTGGACATGATCAATTTGTAAGAAATCAAAACACAGTAAAATACACACAGCTCCAGAGCTGAAAGGATCCGTAAATAGCATTCAGTCCAGGCCCCTTATTTTATGGGTGAGAAGACGGAGGCTGAAAGAAGGGAGGGGAGTTAAATAAGGTTACAGAGTCAGCTGGTGGCAAAAACGGGACTTGATCCCAGCCTCCTGACTCAGCCAGACTCAGCAAGACACCGCCTCCAGCCCACCATGTGGTAATTGTACTTTGGACGTTTGGTGCAGGATTATCATCGCTCTTGAGTTCACTGGAAATAATGTCTCCTTTTCTGGACAAGTGAGACTGGATAGGCCTGGCTGTTAAACTGGACCAATCTACTGGTTTGTGCGATGGCCACATCCGAACAGATCCTTTGGCGTATTTTCCAATGAGTCGGACTTACGTGTTTTCCAGACCTCTGTGTCCAGTGCCACCTGAATGGAAGGAAGAAATAGCAGCCTATTAATTAAAATGACCAATCCTAGCTTAGCAGGACCCGCTGGAATATTTAGTTCTGATGAACACATACAATCTTTACCATTGTCTTTAGCAAGTTCCTGGATGTTTGCCTTTGTTAACGTGTTGCTCTCCACCTAATAACTTGCTCTTCTTACAGCCTGTGCCCTCAGTAAGGGTTGTTCCTGTGCCAAAATTGTTTATTAAGTTTAATAACGTTGATAGCATTGTTGGGCAATATCTAAGAGTTGAGCTCTCCCACTTTAGAGAGGAGACAAGCCTCCTATTCTAATCAGAGGTAGCAGGAACCTGAGATTCTTGGTTACCCATCCTTTAGATTGTCTTTATGGTCTAAATGATTCTTTATGCTGGCAGTGTAAAATGATCTGCAAAGTAAGAATCACATTTATTAATTATTAAGTAATATAATTACTATAAATGCACAATCAGGAGAAGGGTATAATTGTGGGTAATGGCATTATCATTTAACTGCCAGGTACATCTGTTTCTGAACAAATGTTCAATGTCTCTGTTTAGAAGATGTATTTATATCCTAAAGTTTCCCCTGCTGTTGAACATTCCCACTAAGTGGCAAGTTGTATTAGAGTAGTTTACACACCTTCTTTTTTTTTTTTTTAACACTTTGTTGTGTCTTGGAAGATCCCATTCTTGTTTTTGCAATTAGTTCCGCATAAGCCTTTAAGTAAATGACACTTCAGTGTGTCCGAAGCTTCTCAGAAATTCTGAAGGCATGGGTAAGACAGGCCTGAACTCCCCGTTTCCTTAGAAAGATCACCCTTCAGCTAGTGACTTGTCATTTCTTTACAAGATTGGCTTGGTTCCTGCCCTACCTTGGCTCTAGGAAGAAGCAGGCCAGACACCCAGGGTTCCTTGACAGAGAAGAGGGTGTGAGTGTCCTCCCCAACAAAGCAAAAGTGGAAACAGGAAAGTTGTAAAGAGTTGGATTTTTTTTCATATTATCTCAGCCTCCTTCAGTGAGACCCCATAGCCCATCCTTAATAGGCTCCATTCCAACTGTTTCAGAGATCATCTCCTCTGCGATGTTCGCTCCTAAGATGTTACTTCTCCCAGAGATATTTAGCCTCAGAGAGGCCCCTCCCAAGGAGTATATGTTGTACAAGTGTACACTCTTCAAAAAGGAGAGTCTTACTGCTAACATTAGCCCCTTCACCTTCTGACAGATCATTCTTCTTTCTCAACCTTGTTGTCACCACTAGCCTCATTTTCATCTGGAATCAGATACTTTCTAAGCTTTCAAGAGTGAAGCTATCTCATCCCACACTAAGATCCAGCCATTCTACTCAGATCATTGACTCCTTCCACAACACTAGGCTCAGTGCCCTGTGTCTGAGCTTTTCCTGTGGAATTCACATTGAGAACAAAACCAGTATAATAGTGAGCTTTATAATTGCTAATTTATAGATACCAGATATTTGTCTCTATGTTACTAAGGGAATTTGAATGAAGCAGGTCCCCTGTTGTAAAAGTTTAGGCTTAAGGCTACCAGAATCTCTCTTTCTACTCCCCTTTACCTCCTTCCATATATGTTATTCTTATCCTCAAACCCTGCAACCCTGAGATCCTTCCAGAGGCCATACCTTCACTCATACAGCAAATTATGGTAGGGGAAGAACCCTTTATTACCTTGGGACCTCTATAAAGTAGACTCTAATATGGCATTAGATATACAAGAGGTTTTTTGAGTTGGGAGTCTCAGAGGGAAAAAGGAAAGGGAGCATAAGGAAGTAGGGGCTGTCAGATCACAGTGCAGGTCCAACTCCTGGGAAAGAGAGAGGGAAAGAAAGAGGATTAGATAAGCAGAATCCCAGACTGCAACACAGTTCTGAGAATGTTTCAGCCAAGCCAATAGGGAGTTCTCAAGCCAAAGTTGCCCATCAGATAGGAGTCCTCTGTGTCACAGGAGTGGGCCCATCTGCATATTCTTGCCACGCTCGGCCACTGGCTGGAGTCAGCCTACTGGAAGCATGACCTCGGCTTAAATGTGGTGATGGATTTAGAGGGTTGGCAGCTATGGCCGTCTGTCAATGATGCTCCCCAAAGCAAGAGACCTGGTTGGCACATTTTCATGGCTGCCACCAAACCTAATAATCACTGGGCTTGTTTCATTGGAAAACCTTCGTCTCCAGCTGCTACTTTGACCTGGAGCACTGTAAGTAAACCTTATTTCACCCACGTCAATGTTGTGGATCACAGCAGTTTGTTTGAATCAGTCATCTCTTTCCTCAAATCCTGGTCAGTTCCCCTCCATCATCACTAAAATCTATTAATCAATCTTGTCATGTGAACAAAAAATTGAAGGCATCAGCTTCTTCTCCCCGGGGTCCATCTCTGTCTTTTCCAGTACTCAAGATATAGCCATCCCCGTTGTTCTTTGTGACCCCAAGCTATTCTGCTTTCTTCCTCTTCTTTCCATAATCTTTCCATAATCTGGCACCTTCCCTCCTGCAATGAGACAGGTTCAGATTTCTCCAATCTTGTATTATCCTTCCCTCTACCTCAGTTTACCATCCAAGTTACTTTCCCATCATTCAACACTTGCTGCCATTGGTTCAGGGTAGTGCCTTACAGTGTAGTACACGTTCCAATGTGAGTGTGTGTGTCAGAGTCACTGGCAGGGCTTGATAAAACACAGATTATAGGGCCCCACTCTCAGAGCTTCTGATTCAGGAGGTCTAGGGTGGGGACAATGATTTGAGTTTCTAATAAGCTCCCAAGTGATGTTAATGCTGTTGGTCCAGGAACCACACTTTGAGAAGCACTGGTCTAGCAATTAAAGAGTGTGACTTCTGGATCCAATCTGCCTGGGTTCAAATCCTGACTCTGACTCTTAAGTTGTGTAACATTAGGCAAGTTCTTAGTTCCTCAGTTTCCTCATTTGTAAAATACTGATAATAATAGTGCCTACTTCATAAGATTGTTGTGAAGATTACATGATTTAAGATAGATAGTTCTTAGTTCACTGGCACATGCCTGACATGTAATAAATTCTGTAAAGGGTTAGTTATTATTCTTTAATTGACCCAAAATGCTAGATCCAGTAGGAATAATCTAGCCTAGCCCTCACCAAATCCAAGTCAAAATTCACATAATACCTTTATTCTTGCTATATGTAGTACTTATTATTTTACTAAATGCTTTTCTTTAGGTTGGCTCATGGTTTTACCTGGCTAAATTTATTATAAAATAAAACTAGATTTATAGTGTTGTGTTAGTTTCTGGTGTATAGCATAGTGATTCAGTTACATATATATATATATGTCTTTAGTATATATATATATATATATATAGTCTTTACTATACATATATATCAACTATACTTCAATAAAAAATAAAATAAAACTAGAAATGAAAAACCAGTGTTTTCCAAATTTAAGATGGAATGTATACAAAGCTATTAGAATAAAATAGATTTATCCACATACCACCTCAAGCCACTGGTGGTTTGGGTATGCCTCTTTGAAAGGGAACTGATTTCACTCATAAGCCTTCTTTTCAAATGAGGAGACTGAGATCAAAAAAATAAAAAAGGAAGTACTCACTTATGATCATGGAAAGTTGTCGGTAGAGCTGAGACCAAGGCTTCTAACTCCCTGGCTAAGACACTGTCTTCACTACCTCTTGGAAGAAGTGCCCCACTACTTCCTCCTCTTGCCTAAGGATGACTTTAGAGAAACTCGTTCTCTAATACTGAACTTACCTAATTTCTATCAAGTCTTTGTCATTTAACCTGAGTTTATAGGTTTGTGACAGCATCTGTTATTACATCATAGGGGTTCTGGCCATGGTGGATTTTTGTCCTAAGAACTTAGAGAGGCCGAATGTGCTGGCTGCCAGATAATTAAGAGGAAGTGTGAAAAATGAATGTGGGCAAGAAAAAGAGTCAGGATATTTTTTAACATGGTGAGGTTGGCAGACCAGTGACAGGAGAGAACTGAAAAAGAGATTCAGGGTACATACAGAACTTGGCTCTTAACAAAGTTAGAGGAAAGAGAAGAGACACGCAGGGCAGAGAAAAGAAGCTCTGAAGGCTGTGCTGCTTGGTCGGCCACAGACGGGCAAGGAGGGAGTAGATTTTGCTGACGGATCTCTTTATTGAACCCTCAGGCCTTTCTCAAGCTCTTTCAACCCTCAAGGGCATCCCGGCCTTCACTTTGAGAAATGCTGCTTTACCATTTAGTATGGAGCACTAGCACAGACTCTTCTAGATAACACAGACCCTCTCCTTGGTCCAGTTCAAAGAGCAGGCCATCAGAGCAGAACTTTGCATACAGCTCTCTTCAAAAAGTAGGCCCCCTCCCTCCTGACGTGCCCTTCCTTTTTGCTTCGTCCCCGTGAGACTCAGAGTGGCTTGAGTAATCAGCAAAACCAACACTGGGCGTTCTTTGTAAGTGTGCTCTCGAGAGGGATAGAGCCTTCTTAAGCCATCCAACTTCTGGAAGGCTTCCCTGGCAGATCTAGGGAAGGGTTTGTATGAAACTTGGTCAGGATTTGCTTTTTCTCTGAGGCACCATTTTCCATTGTTGCTTTTTTATTGCTGGAAGTTAAGAAGTTCAGAATTTGCTCCGATAAGGTAAACAAAATACTTTACCCTAATGGTGGTTTATCCAAGCTTAACTTCCCCTTTCCTCACCCACTCCCATCCTTCCACCCCAGCCCCATGATCCTGGCATATACCCACCTCGGACCCTCTTCCCTTCTGCATACTCCCCCAAGATAAGCAAAGCTTAATAGAGGTAGCTACATTCAGAGTGCCCACTGTTGTTACCACATCTCTTGATACAAGATTTAGAGAAGTACGTGAGCTCTATAAAATGGACATTCGGCCTCAGATCAATGTGCATTTAACATGTACAGCTGATTGATTTCATCTTTTTTCTTCCCTAGACAGGAACTAATTATTCCCCTTGCATGTTAGCCAGCCAGTAAGTCTTGTTCCTTGGGACTTGGAGTGTGTTGAATCAAACCAAATTACAAAAGTCCCCTGATGTCAACTACAACTGTAAAAAAGAGTACTTTTGTTGAAACCCTATTTCAGCCACCTCAGGGAAGAAGATTATAGAGTGAAAATCATTTCCTTTAAATTAGGTATGCCTAAAGGTTACAGATCTCCCACCGAAATGCTCAGTAAAATCTTAATAGTCCAGAACCTTTGCTGGCTGGCATATTTGTGGTATTCCTCTTTTAAGAAGAAACACATCTGACAGGAAAATGATCTGAGAAGTCAGGTAGATGGCCCAGACAAAAAAAGGAGCCTCCAGGTGGCATCCCAGGATGCCTACTCATTTAGTCCTTGTCCTACTGTCTCAGAAAATGGGAAATGATCTACTGGAGAATCACTCAGAATCCACCAAGTCCTCAAACAGCAAAGAAAGATTTTCCATAATCTCCAAGTGACTCTATCTTATGAGACCGGAAGGTTGCCTCTGAAAATTTAGAAAGATTGGGTTTTCAATAGAGTTTTCCCCTTAGTCCTCAATGAACCATACAATTCTGTAAATTTACATAATCCATACTCCCAAAGCCCCCATTACATAAAAGATTTGCTGTAATCTCTACTAAATGCCTTAATAAATTCATGATTTCACTGAAAGAGAGGGCCCACAGGAGCCCACAAGTCCTAGAATAAGATTCCCAAGGGCTCAGGAAGGGCTTGTGAATCCAACAGTGCCTTCTCCAGCTTGGGAAAGAAATGGGGGTTCTCGTTCTGTCCCAGCCTGGCCTGGACCACACGGAACCAGATGCATTCTCTATTCTTACTTGGTTCCTGGGCTTTTACGTGCAAATCAGTCAGTGGTCTCAGTACCTATGACAGGGTCCAGGATTCTCATTTCAACAAATATTCCGTGGCCATCTGGCTAGGTTCTAGGGATATAAAGATGAATAAGGTTCCCTCAAGCGCCTCACTACCTGGTGACAGAAAGCAACCAAGAGATTAACAATCACAATACAGAGAGGTCAATGTTATTATAGAGCTATAAACACCATGCAGAGTGAGTACTTTTTGTTATTCAACAGATAGTAGAAATAGCTATAAAGATGATTATTTCCTTTGCTGATGACCACTTTGTCATTATGGGTTAAGATAAGATTTATCTGAACTAGAAAAAACATAATTAGTTCATCACTGTACATTATAGAGATAGATGTTGACCAGCGTGAAACTTCTTGCAGAAAATGTTTTGGAATGAGAATTCACGTTGGGGCCTTTATATATTATATAACTTAACACTACTTTTGTATATCTACCTCCCTTCTCTAATGCCAGCTACAAGTGGGCAGGGATTTTTGTCTGTTTTGTTCACAGCTGTATCTGCAGAGCCTAGAACTGAGTCAGTAAATGTATAATCAATATTTGTTGAATAGATGAGTAAATTAACTATAGATAATTACAAATTATGTTCTGTGTCATGAAAGAAAATTAACGTGTGTGGTTAAACATTATAACCAGGGAATCTGATGTAGATCAGGGCAACCTGAGGGGTTTCTCTGAGCAAGAGACATTTGTGCAGAGACGTGAAGAGAGCCCAGACAAGAGTGGGACCTCTCAGATGACAAACGGCTCCTATTTGGCATACAAACCCCCTGGAAATTTGATGTCTGGTTTTTAAGTGACTCACATTTGCAGGCTACTCAGTTGACCTGTTAAGGAATGGGTTTGAAGTGGCAACCTGCGGCCAGGGGGTGGAGGGTGGGTCTTGTTTAAAAGATGGTCTCAGTCTCCCAGTTCTGCCTAAATCTTTGAGTTTAAAGCCAAGGAAACAGAGTTCAGACCCAAGTTCCCCTCTGGCCTCAGTCCCCATGTGGGATTCTAGACAGACTTAGCTCCGTGCTTTCAGCCTCTTGAAACTCCTCTGTGACCTCTTTGTAGCTGGCACCAGCACTCAGGACGCTCTTCTTCCTTGGCTTGCCTGGCAAGAGACGGGTCTGCCATCTGGAGTCAGGAAAACAGCCTGCCAGCCACTGAACAGTTCAGCCCAGGCCCCGGACAATGAGAATCAGGCAATAGCCAATTCCTTGTCTGCAATTTGCTGATTATCACACCCCAGGGTGTGGGATTGTACAGCCAGGACCGCTTTGCTCTGCCTCTCATCAAGGCAGAATGAACACAGATCCTGACAGGTCAAATCTTCCCCCAGACCTCAGAGGTTGCTGTACAAAGGACCAGGCTTAATCTCTGGCCAAGTGTATAATTCATTTATCTGCACGGTCATGAATTCTGGGCTCTCGGGGCAGGAAGCGTGGGGCATTGTGACTGGTTCTACGGGCCCAGGGAGTCACTTAAGCCCTGATTGTATTGTGGAGGGAGGGATTTTGGAGACAAAGGCCTCTGTCCTCCAGAGATTGAGCAGACTGGAAGGGGAGCCTATGCACACAAAGGAATGGCGCTGTAGGGAGAGGTTGACAGCCTTGTCATCAATGCCCGTGAACTTCTCTAGATCATGTAAGTGATGACAAGGGGGCTGGAATTAATTATTTCATAGACTTTAGCCAAGAGGAATTGAGATAAGGTAAAGAGTTCATCTCAGGATGTTTGCCCACTGCACATCCGCCACTTTGTAATGGAGGGCTATTTTTTCATGCGTCCCCTTCTCAGGGAGTTGTTGGGTGGAGGGGCATCTTAATTTTTGCCTCCAGCTGTCAGAGCCCCTTTACCACCACCCAAAAGACTTGAAGTAAAAGGCAGCGCTCTATAGAGAACAGATACTTTCAAGCTAATTGGAAATTGTTTGGGAAATTTACAGTTTCCTGGCTTGGCCAGCTGGCTCTCTCTCTCGGATCCTCCGGACTTCCTGCTGAACAGAGATGGGGCTTGGATGCCATTCTACGTTCCTGGAGTTTCATTTGCACGGTTCCGCAGCCTGAGGGAGGTGGACCTATTGCAATAAATGTAGCCTCAAATTTAGAGTTATTTGGATTTTGAAGTATTTCAAGCTCCA
Organism: Camelus bactrianus; assembly: GCF_048773025.1. NCBI lineage: Eukaryota > Metazoa > Chordata > Mammalia > Artiodactyla > Camelidae > Camelus > Camelus bactrianus. Next base: position 83,800,982 of record NC_133575.1, read on the forward strand.
TGTCTTTCATGTCACAGCAACTTCCATTGAACTCTGCAATGGAGGGCATTTTACTCATGAATTGTGTGTCATATATACACTGCGGGCTTCAAAAAGGGAGGAGGCGGAGTGTCATGGAAGGCAGAAAGCACTGCAGAGGGATGCAAAGCACAGGGCTCTAATGCCTACTGTGAAGTTGGACAGGCACTTCACCTCTTTGTGTCATGAAAAATCCTGATGCCCCGTTTTTTACTTTTCTCCCTATTCATTTTTGGGGTGTGATGTGAAGGACATGATGAAATGCCAAGCCCAGATCTCCCTAACCCATCCTGTTAGTGCCTACACTGACAATCATTCATCACACCATTGAAGAAGGGTCTCTGAGTGCAGCCATTATCTGGGATGGGATCAGGCATTAAACACATTATCAGTCATTAATACTTTCCCCCTCAAATACATTTATCAAATTAGTCACAACAGAAAATTGGGACCTCTAGGAAAATGGACTGAGATTATAAAGCTCTCTGGATTGACTGGACAGGAGTTTGTTTGCTTAGGCTTTTTACTCTTCGACACCTGGTGCCTAGATCATCAGCAAGCAGGGACTAAAGATTCCCTGCTTCGTGTGAGTTCACTTACCTGCCAACCAATAGCCGTATCATTGGTAAAACCACCAGAGGACTCTATATCTCTGTGCATCCCAAGCAGTTTGTTGCTTTTTTTTCAGCAAGTCTAAACTTGTTCTCGTTCTAGCTCTGTGTTAGGACCAGTAGAGGATATGGAAAACATTTCCATAGTTTTCCTTTAATGAGCTTGCTTTCTGGTTGTTGGAGATAAGTCAATAAAATCCGCAATATCTACATTTAGGAACCACGTGCTAAGTGGCATAATTAGTGCTCCAGATAGAGCTTGGTAGTGATGTAGCAGATGGATCAGTCAGGATAGGCTTCCTGAGGGAGGTGAGACTTTTTCTTGGGCCTTGAAAAGTGCATACAACTTTAATATGAAGAGAAGAAGGAAGAGGGCCGTCTGTGCAAAGAGAAGTACATAAACCAAGGTCCAGAGGTGGGAATGAGCCTATAAATGTATGTGGATGCAGTCACATAAAAGAGATAAGGGCAGGAAAAACAGCTTCAGACCACAGAGTGAAGAGCAGAGGAATCTTGATTTTATCCTTTACAGCAGTACCTTCAAAACCTTTTTGATCATACACTCCACATTAGCATACCCCTAATATATGTGTATTTATTTATAGTGTATACTTGTACTAATGCACTATCATAAAGCATAAACAAAAATTATAAAGGATGATTTAATAAAATTTTTAAATTCTAATATTTCTTTCTCATACCCCAAAGCGTCATCCTGTGTTCCCCCTGGGGTGCCTGTGCCCCTACTCTGGATACCACTGCCTTAGAGCATCAATTAAACAATTAGGGACCACAGAGCCCTTTAAGAATCTGATGAAAGCTACATATTCTCTTCTGTCCTCCAGAAATTCACACACAGATGCTTAAGTTTCTCATACAGTTAATTTCAAGAATGGTGCAGCAGGTGGTGAACCCTCTGAAGCCCATTCTTGGACCCCAGTTTAAGAACCCCTTTCCTGGGTGGAGAAAGGCACTGAAGGCTTTTGAGTAGTATACCAGCCTGTAGACTTTAATCTTTCCATTGAATTTGGTCATCACATAATAAGATGAATTGGCTGTGGCCAGGATAGCATGGTGGAGGGCAGATGGTAGAAGCAGGGAGACAGCTATTTCAAAACCTCAGGCCTGAAGTACAAATGTAATGACAATGGAAGAGAGAGGACAGATGCAAATAACATTTCAAAGGAAGCATGGACAGGTCTCAGTGATCAATAGCAGATGGAAGGGAGGGAGGGGAATCGGTGGCAACTCTGAAGCCTCAAACTGGGGTAGTGGAGGAAAGGCAATGATTCTTGGAAATTATAAACTGATTCAGAAGACAGCCCAGCATCGCAGCAGAAATGGTCTGAGGGCAGAGAGAAATGTGGGGATGAAGCTTGGGAAAACAAGAAGACAGGAGACACAAACTGGGGAGCTGAAACAATGGGAGCTATGAGGAGAGACAGAATAGCAATAGTAAACACTGTTGCACCAGACACTGCTCTAAGCACTTTACTTAAGTCAATTCAGTTAATCCTTCCAACAACCTCCGTGAGGCAAGTGCTATCACTATCTTCATCCCATTTTATAAATGGGAAACTGAAGTAAAGCAGCTTTCCCCAAAGTCACCCAGCTAGGAAGTATCAGAGTAAGGACTCAAACCCAAGCAGCCTCCAGAATCTCTACCCCTGAGCACTATTCCATGCTGTCTCTCAAGAGTAGGCAGGGGCAGTGAGTGATGGGGAAGTTCACAAGGGAGAGGAGAAGAGGAAAGGACTAGCACCTGTTGAGCACCCCCCCCCCATGGATCAGGCATCATGCTTGTGCTTTAATAATGATGAAAACAGCAGCAGCAACATAGTTAAAGCCACCAAAAGCTTTCCAAGTACGAGACATTGTGCCAAGTGCTTATGGGGCATACTGAACATGTCATTTGAAAACCACTCAACACCCAAATGCCATTCCCAGTTGGAAAGAATCCCCCATTGTATGAGCCTTGTTGTGGGGCAGGACTCCACCTCTCACTGTGGAAGCCAAAGGAGACCAGATACTTTCTTTACGTGTTCCTTGGTAGCTGAGGTGTGGGCACAGGACCTGTGCTGGGCTAATAGGTCACTTTCCCTGCAACTGTCAATCTGGAGCAACTGAAGCTAAGATGATGAGACAGAATTTAACCACAATAGTAGTCAGTAGCTGTGACGATGGGGGTACCATGACCAGACTGTTCCTGCTACCTAAGTTCCAAAGTGTTCTCCACCCTTCCATCTATTCTGGAAAGTCTCTGTATCACAGATTGTCAAACTACAAGTCTGACCTACTACCTTTTTTTTCCAAGTAAAGTTTTATTGGCACACAGCCACACCCATGCATTTACTTGTTGTCTTTGGTGGCTTTGGGGCTACAGGGGCAGAGTTGAATAGTTGCAACACCACACAGTCCACAAAGCCTAAAATATTCACTACCGGGCCCTTTCCAGAAAGTTTGCCCTCTCCTGCTCTACCTCCTTCAGTAAGTCCCTTTTCTGCTTCATCTATGCAGACTTGATTTCTGTCACTTGCAGCCAAGAACTTAGAATTGATACAAATGGATTATCTCATCTCATCTTCACAATAACCCAGATGAGTAGGTGCTATCATTAACCTTAATTTAAAGAGAAGAAAACTAAGACACAGGGAGGTTATCTGCCCAGGATCACACAGAAAATAGGTGCTGGTAAGTGACACAGTTGAATTCCAGTCATGTTCTATCTGACTGTCATACATGAAAGAAATGAAAATGGAGATGGAGCAGTTAAGTAGTCTCAGACCTCTTTGGAGATAGCAAATGAAAGAAAATTATTTTCCCCAGTTGTTCAGAAGCACCAATGTGATCAGTACCATGGAAACAGAGAAGATAATGGAATAGAGACAGCAGCAGCTTGGGTTTGACATGTTTATCTCCCTCTTGGCTGCTTCTATGCAGTCTATTAAAATGTTGGTTTGAGCCTCTGTCGAAAGGTTACAGTGACCTCTCAATTCTTGGATCCGCTGCCAGCCTTTTGCTTACTGAGAAATCTAGAATATAGTTGAGTTGCAGCCCAGAACTATACAAGACTGTGAATTTTGAATTCCCTCTTCGGGTCACTGGGACCTATGCTGGAACCAAGTGACAGGAGCCGAAGTACCATATCATTTCCTCTGCCAAAATCTGTGCCTTTTGGGGACAGAGTGTGTTGGGCTATACCCCGCAGGCCAGTGAGCCTTGTATTTGCCCAGCCTCGAGACCAAAGAAAGAGCCCAGAGACAGCAATGGAGACATCAGTGGTTTATTGGGTAGGGAACCTTACACATCTTCCACAAAAGACCCTGGAGTGACACCTCACAGTATATAGCAGACAACAAGCAGGTCATAGCAACAAACTTCGCTCCTTGGTGGAGAAGGAGGCTACCATTTATAGGGGGCATTGACATCAGGTTGGCTTATCAGTTACCAGGGAAACCAGGAGCAGGGGCACAGCCACAGGTTAATGACTATCATGAGGGCAGATGTTTCCTTTTAATAAACTAGCAGATAGAGCCATTTGGGCCTAAGGATTAGAACAATCACTAGCTGGGGCAGAAGGCAAGCACGTTCACATGAGTAGGATGTAGGTAAAGCAGGGACTGGTTGAGCAGGGGATGTACAAGGAGCAAGAGAGCAGCCATCTTGAGTGGCCTGACCATAAAGGGTGCTAGACTTGCTCACGAATACCACCTACATATCGCAATATGTAGTCTGTGCCCTCTTTGGAGGAGGTCCACATGTAGGTGACCAAAAAAGCTAATTTCATAGGCAACCCTCTGTCCTCTCTGTGTGGCTAGAGCAGATGATCACTTTCACACTGAGCTCAGCGGTCTGGAGCTTTTGCTTTGCTAAATGCAGAAGACAATGGTCAATAAGCCCCAGCTTTTGTGGGGTGGATGGCAGAAGGTTCGGGCATATACAGCTTTTCAGTCTTACCCACTGGGTCTGGAATTCCTTCCGTGAGACTCCTGTGAATGCTTGCAATAACACGGTGTTCCCTCTGCTCAGTGCACCATTCAGTTAAGCTAATTAATGACAAGTAAACATCTCACAGCGGCGAGCCTTCTGTTGGAAGTCTGAAGGTAGGGAGGATCAAAATGCAGTTTCTTCTGTATAGCACAGGGAACTGTATTCAATGTCTTGTAGTAAGTAACCTATAATGAAAAAAGAATATGAAAATGAATATATGTATGTTTATGTATGACTGAAACTTTATGCTGTACACCAGAAATTGACACATTGTAACTGACTATACTTTAATTTTTTAAAAAAAGAAAGAAAATGCAGGCTGGTGAAGGAGGCTTCTTGGACCAAGGCATTTGGAATGTTATTGAACTGACCTGTTCTTGTATATACACACATGTGCACACACACACAGTCCCTTCTGTTAAAACAATCTTATTTTAAGCTAGTTGGGAAAGTTTGTTAAAGTTTCTGTATTGTCTTGTCATGTGTACTGATGAAGTGTTTTTCTCTGTGATTTTACCCTCAACAAACTTCTCTCTCTGACAGTTAAAGAAAACCCTACTTCTGCCAAGTAGTTTGGGAGAAACTTTGTGAGAGCCCTGTATTTTGTAGCATGTGATGGTCCCCCAGGAATGTCTTTTTATTTTATTCTGCTAATGTGGCTGAGGAACAGTTAAAATGATGTCTGAAATCAGACATCACTTCACTGTGGGTCAAAACCCAGCTCTGTGGCCATCCGAGCAGGCTCTTTTTTGGATGAATGCCTGGAGCTAAGCAGAAGAGCGAACCCAGGGAAGCCATTAGGAACTTTCATTATTATCTTTTGATTATCTGTATGGGGGAAAGAAGGGTTGGTTTGGACAGTTTTGAACCAGCCTACAGTTTGCTCATCTCAACCACTTCAGCACGCTCGTTCTCACGATCTCATCACCATGCTCTCATCATATTCACCCAGTAGTGAATCCTTTTTCAAAGCACTTTCCCATTGAAGATTCTCATTAAATCCTCCCAACAATCCAGGGCAAGTTCCATGATCGGGGCTGCCCTGTGGATCAGTCGGTGGACAGCTGTGCTATTCGGCAGGTCAAGTGCTTAGGTGTGAGTTTCCAGGTGGGCCTGGGACTTAGGTATTGTGGCATTACTGGGCAGCTTAAACAGAGCCTAAGCAAACTGTGCTCACAGTTGCGGGTTTTTATGATCAATGGCCAACAATGCACGGTAGATAACCAACAAGAGACTTTGATTCTCTCAGTCCTTTGATTTTGCTGAAAAATTCTTCCAAATTAAATATTTTCTAACCAAACTCCATGTTGATTCCAGGCACTATAACTCTGAGAAGGCTGCTTAAAAGTGAATGCTGAATAACACGTTGTGGCAACAGAGCCTTGTTTGGTATAGTCAGAGAAGAGTGTTGGATAGCTCTCCTTTCATCCTCCTGTGAAGGAAGCAAAAAACGTTGACGAATATATCTGAATTGCTCATTCTTCACAGGACTTCCCATATGCCCAGTCAGACAAGGGGATCGGATGTCTTAGTGAAGTCCACAAACAGAAAATGCAGATCATAGCATTGTCCACAGCCTTTCTCCTGAAGAGAATGAAAAGAGAAAATATGACAGCTGTCAGTCATTAAATGTCACATGAGCTGCCCCAGCTTTGGGGGAGGACACTCATGTCTTTGATGGACGGGACGAAGTTGTTTGAGCGGGAAGAGGGCTCACATCTATCCTGTAATGAAGCAGTGATGTAGGTTGATGTTTCTCCAAACGTATACAGTAGCTTTTGTGTTCTCACAGGTGCAAGGGTGAGGCAACTTTGATGTTGCATTCCCATCAACTACTATTTAAAGCAGACATTCTCAGCCTTGGAATCTCAGCAAATTAGAATCACGTGGGGAGCTTTTTCAACCCCCCCCCCCCCCCAGTGCCCAGGCCACACCCTGTCTGAGCTTGGGCTAGCATAACAGACTATACTCTGGGTGGCTTAAACAACAGAAATGTATTTTATTATAATTTGAGATGCTGGAAGCCCAAGGTCAGGGTGCCAGCATGGCCATGTTCTAGTGAGAGCTCTCTTCTTGGCTGACAGACTGCCACGTGCTCACTGTGTCTTCACGTGGTGTAGAGAGAACCCTGATGTCTCCTCTTATAAGGGCACCAATCCTTTCTGATCAGGGCTCCATCCTTATGTCCTCGTTTAACCTTAATCACCTCCTTAAGATGCTTTCTCCAATATAGTCATGGGGGTGGGTAGGGGTGTAGGCTTCAATATATGAATTTTTAGAAAATACAGTTCAGCCAATTGGATCCCCTAAACCAATTAATTAGATCAGACTCTCTGGGAATGAGACCCAGATATCAGTAGTTTTTAAAGCTCTTCGGGTGATTCCAATATGCAGCCAAGCAGAGAACTACTAATTGAGAGCTTTGCTACTCAAACTGCAGCCCACAGATTAGCAGCATCCACATCACCTGGGAGCTTGTTAGAAATGCAGCATCTTGGGTCTCACCTCTGACCTCCAGAACCGGAACCTGCATTTTAACAGGATCCCCAGGTAATCCATACGTACCATACAGCTTGAGAAGCGCTGGTTGAGAGAATCTAACATGTTTCTACTCTAGAGAATCTTCCTCCTTCCTTATGTCATCAAATAAGTGCAACAATAGTTATGTGAGCCCTTTACAAACTATAGGATTATCTCCCATACCAGGTGCTTGACTGTGCAGTCTTTAATCGCTTGATGGTACAGAGTACATGAGGCGGTGTGCTGGGGTCTGATCACTCACTCAGGTGCCATGCACATTGTCGGGTAATTGTTAACAATGTAAGTGAACAGCCTGGCTTTAGGTTCTTTTCGGAAAACAAGTGCAGTCCCCTTTTTCTTATTGGTGATGCATTGCTTTTGGATCAGTTTCACAGGATTATCTTCTCTCAAAGCCATTTGCAGCCTCGTTTTCAGGCTATGAATTTCACCCAAATGGCTTGCTTAGCTTATTATCACACAAGTTTTTGTTTATTAAGAGGGCTTACCACTAACCAAATCTAGATGTTTCCTAACAGCTCATACTTAGCAGTTTCCATGGTTTCCATATAAATACACCTCTTTGTCTGGTCTTGTTACAACCTAGTTGTTAATTGCATGGTGGTAAGTGTTTTTCTTTGGCGCCGGCTACTCTGGGCTAGAGGTTTTCTTTGTTGTTGTAAAAATTCATTTTACTAGCTTCAGTTGGGGAAGATGAAAATGTTCTAGAGATGATGGATAGTCACGATGTTTGCACAGCAGTGTGAGTGTACTTAACACCACAAAAATGAACACTTAAAATTGATTGAAATGGTAAAATTTATATCATGCATTTTACTACAACTTAAAAAATTAATGCATTTTGCCAAATGCAGTGATGTGTCCTGGTTTGGATCCTGGAACAGAAAAAGGGCATTAGAGTAAAACCTGATGAAATCTGAATGAAGTATGATGTTTTGCTAATAGTCTCATATTAATGTTAATCTCTTAGTTTTGATAAATGTATCATAGTTATGTCAAATGTTAACATTAGGGAAACCAGGTGATGGGGTGTGGAGTACATGGGAACTCTCTGCTACTCTCACCACTTCTCTATAAATCTAACATTATTCTAAAATAAAAAGTTTATTAAAAAATAAAAAGTGATTCTAGTCTGACCCAGCATTTTGGAAAGGATGTAGAAAGACCAGTAGAATAATCTCACAGAAGACAACAAAAGCTAGAAACCTTCTCTTCCCCAGAGATTCCAGTTCAAACCCCTTAGAAATGATGGCAGCTGAGATGCAACAGAGCTTTGCTTACCATATTTGACCAATGACTTGGTCAGAGGGTGCTTTTTCTTCAGGGCTCTAAACTATAAAAGGTTAATTAATTAAATATATGTATCTCAAAGTAGTTCTTTTTTAATTTTGTTTTTTATTGAAGTGTAGTTAATTTACAATGCTAGTTTCAGGTGTACAGCAAAGCAATTCAGTTATATATATTCATACATACTTTTTCAGATTCTTTTCCATTATAGGTTATTACAAGGTATTGAATATAGTATATCCCCTGTGCTATACAGTAGTTCCTTGTTGTTTATCTATTTTATATATAGTAATGTGTATCTGTGAATCCCAAACTCCTAATTTATCCTCCCTTGCCCTTTCCCCTTTGGTAATCAGTTTGTTTTCTATGTCTGTGAATCTATTTTTAGTTTGTGAATAAGATTTGTATCATTTTTTTTTAGATTCCACATGTAAGTGATATCATATGGTATTTTTCTTTCTCTTTATGGCTTACTTCACTAAGAATTATGATCTCCAGTTCCATGCATATTGCTGCAAATGGCATTATTTTATTCTTTTTATGGCTAATATTCTGTGCTATATATATACCACATCTTTATCCAGTCATCTGTCAATGGACATTTGGGTTGCTTCCATGTCTTGGCTATTGTAAATAGTGCTGCTATGAACATTGGGGTGCAGGTGTCTTTTTGAATTATAGTTTTCGCCAGATACATGCCCAGGAGTGGGATTGCTAGATCATATGGTAACTTTATTTTTAATTTTTTAAGGAACCTCCCACAGCGTAGGAGGGTTCTCTTTTCTCCACATCCTCTTCAGCATTTATTATTTGTAGACTTTTTAGTGATGGCCATTCTGACTGGTATGAGGTGATACCTCATACTTTTGATTGGCATTTCTCTAATAATTAGTGATGTTGAGCATCTTTTCATGTGCCTGTTGGCCATCTGTATGTCTTACTTGGAGAAATGTCTATTTAGGTCTTCTGCCCATTTTTTGATTGGGTTGTTTGTTTTTTTGCTATTGAGTTGTATGAGCTGTTTGTATATTTTGGAAATTAGTCCCTTGTTGGTTACATGGTTTGCAAATATTTTCTCCCAGTCTGTAGGTTGTATTTTCATTTTGTTTATGGTTCCCTTTGCTCACAGTGGATCTTAATAATACTATTTGTTGAATGTCAGTTCAGCATAGTAGTTAGGAGTGTGGAAGCCTGAATTTGAACAGTGCTTTTCCCACTTTCCAACTGCATGACTGTGGCTAGTTATTTAATCTCTTTGCCTCATTTTCCTTATATGCAAAGTGTGGATGACAATAGTACCTCCTTCATAAGACTCTTCTGAGCATTAAATAAGAGTATCCTTATGAGGTGTTAGCACAGGCCTGACATACAGTGAATGCTGGATGTTATTATTTACATGCAGACACTATACTGTGTTTTATATTCATTTATATTATATATGAACTTCCTATAATGTCTCATTTTAAAATTGAAATACAGCTGATTTACAATGTTGTGTTAGTTTCTGGTATATAGCATTGTGATTCAGTTGTACATATGTATATTTTTCCTACTTTTTTTGTTATAGGTTATTACAAGCTATTGAATATAGTTCCCTGTGCTATATAGTAGGACCTTGTTGTTTATCTCATTTTTATTTTTTACAGCTTTTAAATTATATATTATATATACTAATTACATATAGTAAATGCAGTGTGTCCAAATCATAAGTGTACAGCACAAAGAATTTTTACAAAGTTAACACACTTGTGTTGTCAACAACCAGATCAAAATATAGAGAATCATCATCACCCCAGAAGTCTCCGGTATGTCCCCTCCCAGTTATTACTCCAATTACTTATTCTAAAACGTATATAGAAGAATAAATGTCTATGAATATCTAAGTTAGTTTTGAAAAAGAATAGATAACAGACTTGCCCTTCTACAGTTTGAGACATGCTTCAAAGACAATAATAATAATAATAATAATAATTAACAGTGATAATAATAGTAATAAGAAAGTATAGGAATGGCACAGTAAAAGGCCCAAACCATAGGGATAGAACATAGAGTGCAGAAACAGATGATAATTTCAGTGCAATTTCACAGCAGCGGAAGGATGGGTTGTTTGGTATTGGAAGGAGCAGGTCACCACGTGGCAAAACGTCCCAGTGTGTCACACTGAGAGCCACAAATGGATTATAGTGTGTGGAGCTGTTGATCCCCTTGACTCTTGGGGTGCCCAAGCAGGACCGAAAGTGGCCAGAGCTCCAGTGGCCTCCACCTCTGGCCATGAGCAGCCCCATCTGTTTACTGCATTATGCCGAGTGCATGCTATCATATCCTCTCTATGCCATGACGTGGAAAAAATTAAGAAGCACTGCTCTATGGAGAAAAATACAGTTGCATCGCTACCGCCCATCACATACAAAGGAGACTTCCAGGTGGATTAAAAGCCTAGATGTGAAAAGTAAAACTATAAATGTAGAATTTCTTTATAATTTGAAATGGTGTAGGACTTCATAAATAAGACCTCAAAGTCCAACACATAAGGTAAAAAAGTCAAGCATTTTATTACATCAAACCTAAAGACTTTCAGTTCAATGAAGGACACCATAGACAAAGTTGACAGATAGATGATAGACTTGAAGATCTTTGCAATGTCTAAAACTGACAAGGCATTGATACCCAGAATGTCCAAGGAACTTAACAGGAAAAAGGCAGAAAACACAATAGACAAAAAGAGCAAAGCATAGTTACCGCTACATTGTATGAATAAACCAAAATTTGTTTATTCATTCAATTTCTGATGGAAAATTGTCTTTTCTCAAGATTTTGGCCATCATGAATAAAGCTGTTATATACACTCAAAAAAAAAAATGGGCAAAGCATATTCACAGAATGGAGAGCTCACAGAAGGGAAAACTGGATTGGCTAACAAGCATGTGAAGAGGTGAAGGATCTTGCTAATATTCAAGAGAAATGCAAATTAAAGTAACAGTGAGATACCAAGTTATATTCATCAAACTGACAAAAATTAAAAAGTCAGATAACAGTGTTTGTGAGCATGTGGGGGAAAAGGGATTCCTATGTACTGCTGGTGGAAGTGTACATTGAAATCACTTTTTGAAGAGCAATATAACAGCACTTACTGATAGGAACTATGTATATATTCCTATAACCCAGCAGCCTCACTCCTGAGTATATATCCTGGAGCACCTCCACATGGTTCTAAAATGGAACCCTTATGAGGATATATATCACGGAATCACTTGTTTATCACACAATCATTTGTGTAAGGGATTGGAGGCAAAATAAGTTGCTCATCCGTGGGCATACATTTTTGTATACATACAAAGTTAAATGAATGCCTACTGTGCATACTAATAAGGATTATAAGCAGTAAAGTAGTTGTGCAAATTCTAATATAGATCTTGGAAACATCCTCATGAAAGAAAAGAGAAATAGAATGATATTTATAGCACAGTAACATTTGCATCAATTTAAATACACACATACACACCACAAACAGGAAATAGGTGTAGGTATAGATGTAGATACCCTGGATGGACTTCAAATACGGTAGAGAAAGTTCCTGTGAAGTGACAAGAATGAGATGGAGATTTGGATGAAGAAAAATAAAAAATAAAATAAAATAAAAGGAGGGGCCTTATATGGACTAATGATGCTATTTTGCCATGAACTGAGGGATGTGATTAACCCAGCTCTCTGTAGCTGAATTCCAAACCAAAAATAAAAAAAAAAATTGAATATTATGAGAAGGGAGATCCACAAACGATAAATGCAGGAGAAGCTGTGGAGAAAAGGGAACACTCCTACACTGTTGGTGGGTATGTAGTTTGGTGCAACCATTGTGGAAAACAGTATGGAGATTCCTCAAAAGGCTAAAAATAAACTTATCATATGATCCAGCAGTCCCACTCCTGGGCATATATCCAGAGGGAACTCTAATTCAAAAAAGATGCATGCACCCCAATGTTCATAGCAGCACTTTTTACAATAGTCAAGTCATGGAAACAACCTAAATGTCCATTGACAGACGACTGGATAAAGAAGTTGTGATATATTTATATAATGGAATACTACTCAGCCATAAAAAAGGATAAAATAATGTCATTTGCTGCAACATGGATGGACCTGGAGATCATCATACTAAGTGAAATAAGCCAGAAAGAGAAAAAAAAATCATATGATATCACTCATATGTGGAATCTAAAAAAAAATGACACAAATGAACTTTTTACAAAACAGAAATAGACTCACAGATATAGAAAAATATTTATGGCTACCAGGGGAGAAAGGAGAGTGGAGGGAAACGTTGGGAGTTGGGGATTTGCAGATACTAACTACTAAATATGAAATAGATAAACAACAAGGCTATACTGTATAGTGCAGGGAACTATATTCAATATCTTATGGTAACCTATGGTGAGAAAGAACATGAAAATGAACATACGTATGTTCCTATATGACTGAAGTATTGTGCTCTACACCAGAAATTGACACAACATTGTAAACTGTCTATACTTCAATAAAATATATTTAAAAAATAAAAAATAAATTTTAAAAACAGAGGGGAGATATTAACTCCAACCAGGAAAATATGAGAAGTCTTTTTGGAAGAGGTCAGATTTCAGTTGAGCTTTGAAGGATGGACAGAACCTTGGCAGAGTTCTGGAAGAGAAGGGTATTTTTGGCAAGGAAGCCACTTGGTTGGCAGCCCAGTGGTGAGAGAGTACAGGGTGGATTTAAGTATCAGGAGGGAGACTGTTATGCTTGGAGTCTAGGACACGTAAGGATGTTTAGGAGAAAGATAAGCGTTTACAGGCAAAGCCGAGTGGTGAAGGGCTTTCAATGCCCAGTTAAGGAGTAAGGGTTTCATTTCAAAAGTAATAGGGAGTGATGTACAGTTTTGAGCAGAGGAGTAATTGATCAGACTTAGGAAGATTACTGTCTAGCCTGTTAGATAGATGGCAGCAATGTTTGACTGGATGCAGAGAGAACTCCAGAGGCTGTTGTCATTCTCCAGGGGAGAGCTAATGAGGGACTGAGATAAGCTTTGGTTATAGGTCCCTCCGGGGACCAATAATAGTGGTGTGGATGTGGACTTGGGAAATTGACAGGACCTAAGCAGTAAATTCGAATGATGGCTCATCTTTATAGAGGAGCTGGAAGAAGGTATAGGAGATGCAGGAAATCACCAAGAGACAGGCAAGAGCCTTTGGGTGGAATGGAAGGGGCCGGTAAAGGAGACTGTGAGCTGATAAAAGACTAAAGAGCCCATAGTATAGAGCAGTGAAGGCCAAGGAGAGGGTTCGAGAAGGGAAAAGTGTTAGTAGTGACACAAGCTTCCAAGAAGGCCTATGGGGTTATTTAGCAGGGGTCACTGGTTACTTTCCAGACAGGACTTGCCAGAGAGAAGAGTTGGTCAGCTCATATGGCCAGGTTTGGGGAGAGTGGCAGGAGAGGAAGTAGAGGCCATGAGTGGATATCTAGTCTACCCAGACGTTTGTTCTGGGATGGTGGTGGAGACACGGAGTGGTCAAAAAGGCAGAGGAAAGATTTGTGTTTGTTTATTAGTACCAGGCAGACCAGAGCATGTTTGGAAGAACAAAGGAGAGCCAGCAGTCGAGAAGATATAAGGGGGAGGATGGTGGTTCCCGGAGTAGGGTCTTGAGGGATGGGAGGGATCCCCTGAGCCCTGGAGCCGCCTACCTGGCCATGCTTGTTGAAAACTAGCCTTGCTGTCCCTTGATTTCCACCTTTCCCTTAGTCATGCTCCTTTGTCTTGCCTTTGGGAGAGCTTTCCTCTCCCAGAGGAACTTACTAGAGCTTTGTGCGCCCCCCCCCCCATACTTCCTTACTTTTTGTTTTCTTCTCCTGGGTTCCGGAGACTGATTGAAACTAGACTAACAAAGAAACCTCTCTTTGTCAGTTCACAAGTCGAGAGAATCAATTAGCTGCCAGTTTCTTAGGCCACAGGACCCGAAGCACTCAAAGCCTTGAAGGGGAAAGCCCTGGAAGGTCTGTTTACCACTCAGCTCCAGGGGACAATTGTTGCTACTCAGCCCTGACAGGCTTCACTGGGGGCTTCAGCTCAGCAGACCTCTCTGTTCCCTTTTTCTGAAAGATTGCCAGCACTGGATCGAGAAGCTTTTAAAATCCTCATAAAGCCAGAGAACGAAAAATGTAGTGATGGATCGAGAGGTTCAACCTCCCTAGGCCAGGCCCATGGACAGGCCAGCTCTCTTTTCAGAGCTTTTTGTCCCCTGTGGCCCTAGGGTTGGGCTCATCTTGCTTCCTTTTCCAGCCGCCACTTCCTCCCCAACTGCCCACCTGGATTCCTCTCAGAATCATTTCCTGATTGATCCCGAGCTCTGCTTTCTCTGGGAACCAGATCACTGTTTTAAGTTGTTAAAAGTGCATGCGTTGCTCCTGTCTCTCAGGAAACAATGGGGCAGAGTGAGAGAGAACAAAAATGCAAATGACACTGTGGAAGTGGGGAAGAAACCATGAGTCTTCAGTGAACTGTGAACCTGTGAGCTTCCTGCTTCTCTGCCTACACATGCCATTGACGCTGCCCTGGGAGTTGGCACCAGTATCTCGGTATCAGCGTAAACCACCTCCCTTTGAGTTGGATCCTACACCGAGCTAGGAGGTCATGTAGACGTGACGTGACATTGCTGACCGTCTGGCAGATTTTCTCCACATTTGGATCCCCAGGTTGCTCTCTTTGGCTCCAGACTGGTCTTGACAGCCTTGATTCAAAGACTAAATGGTATACATAATTTCTGTCTCTCACCAGTCCCGACTTCTTACTTTGAGCCGGGCCAAATTTTCTAGTAAATCATTTATGAGGAATTGCTGGCTCCCTTCTGGCTCACTCTCCAGCCTGGCCCCCAAATCAGCTGTGTCAACAGTGTTTTGCCATCGTCCTGTTGGGCCTATCCCTCTCCCTCAGCCCCCCACCCCCACCCCCAGGACCTCAGATGCAGGTGCCAGCGTCCAACCCTGGAAAACCCCACCACCTGCTTTGCCTGCTCCTGCTCCTGGGCTGCCAAGGATTGTTTGAGGAAGCTTCCCCAACAAAAGTATGTTCTCTAGTGTCGGCAAAGCCCTCAGCACTGCTTGGCAGCTGGTCACACTTTTCTAACAATTGACTTCCTGGTGTGTCCTCCCCAGCGTCTCCTCCCTGCCCTTTCTGGTCGTCCTCAACCTCAAAGACCTTCACTCTCGATCTGTGACTTCATTTCCTATATGGATTGAGAAAATTGAGGTCAGTTTGAAATGGACTTTCCTCCACTTCCCTCTTACTTACCAAAACTTGTCCTGGGTCTTTTTCTTTACCTCCTCTTCTCTCTAGTTTGGAGGGATAGAAGATGCTTCTCTACCTCCAAGACAAACCTAGCAACAGCCCTTGGGTACTGAATTGCGTCCCTTCTGCCTTCTTCTGCCTTACGGTGTACACATGGGTGTGCATAACTAGTCTTTCTGACTTGGACTGAGAGCTGGCTCTCCCAGGGCAAGGCCCACGTCATATTCACCTACGTGTTCCCAACATGTAGCACCGTGGCTGGAGCACAGGAGGCACTCCACACGTTTACTCAGTTGATGAGTCATGAGGGGACCAAGTAGATGGATTTGAGTTCTTTGTCCTTTGTGCAGCAACTTAATTGGTTAATAAGGACACCACTGGTCAGCAAGAAGGATGGAAGGGAAGAATTGAGAGGATTCAATAAGCACCAGATCCAGGCATTTGGGAGGAGTTACTGGACATTTTTGTGGGAATTTTTGACCCATAATTGACCTGTCTCTTTTTATAAAGGGAGTAACAGAAAGAGCAGTAGACTGGGTCTGGCTCTGCTGCTCAAAAGCTGTGTGGGTCCATGGACAAGTTCATTAACCTCTGGGCTGAATGACCTCTTTAGTACATTGAGGACGGGGTTATTATGAGCATCAAATGGTGTCACGGACATGCAAACACATTGAAATCTGAAGCACCTCTCCAATGCAAGCTTGTGGCTTCTTCCCAATGCCACCCTGAGCACTAGAGCTTCTCTGTATCTATTCCACAGCTGCCTCCGAGGCCACAGCCCATCTTTCCTGTTGTACACAGAGCTCAGTTTCATCTCAGCTCCCAACTGTCCATCATGTAAACGGAAGAGATATCAGAAAGGTGGAGCCCTTACCCTTCACGTCTCCTTTTTGGCCTGGGCCTGTCTGTGCCATGAAGGCTTCACTTGTCCCTAGGGACCACTGCATACAGTGGACATGGGGAGCTGTCAGTCATCCCATCACCTTGAATTCATCCGCTGCTGGCTGGGAGGCACTGGGCGGGCTACATCAGAGGACCAGCAAGCCCAACCACTTTAGCAGATTCCTGTGCCTATGGGCATGAGTATCGGGGTTGAGATGCCTCTCTCTTTATCTGCATGGGTGTGGAAATGAACACTCCTTTGAGTCAAAGTGAACACAGGGATGTGGGCTTGCACAAGAATAGCTCGGAGACTATGTGCCTAAGTTGTTCCTCTCCCTGCCCTGCCCTCCCCTCCCCTTTCAGAGCTCCCTGAGTTCTTTGGCAAGGGGTCCTACCAGGGAATTTCTTTGATCCTATCCCTCTTTTTCTCCTTCTGTGTAAGGAGCAGGAATTGGTTACTCCCTGTTACCTTCCACGCCCCAAACTTGATGGCTCCTAACCAGAGACTTGGGGAAGCCAACATTGATACAGAAACAATCTGCTCACACCAGCTCAGTATTGGACCAAAAGTTGAGCAGTATAACAATGATGGGTCATGTATTATATTGGAGAAAAATGCCACAAGTGTCCCTCTTCTAATGGGATAGATACACTATGGCAAAAATTGTAAAATGAATTTCTGTCAAGTCCTGTTTCACTTTGATTTTTTATTATAAAATCTTGGCTATGTTTTGCTAGGAAAAAAAAAGAAAGAAAAGGATCAGCTTCAGGTTGTAATTCAACCATGTATTTTTAAATAAACCATGTATTTTTAAACTACAGTAATAGGATAATAGGGTAGGCCAATCATTTCTGAACTATAATGGCAATCCTGTGCTAGACAGTCAATTTGCTCCTACCTTTCACAGCTTTAAATTCTGCTCCTTGTTTCCTTTCATTATTTTTCCTACTGAAACCGCCTCCTCATGACCTTTGTTCATTTAAGAGCTTACTGCCCTATGAACCCAGCAAAGAAGGGTTTTTGAAAATTGGTACTTTGATGACTACGGTTTTTTTCCCCCAGAGCAAAGCTTCATCAATGGAATGAACCCTCAGCTCCTTTTCATGTGTATTGTCTCAAGTGATGCTCAGAGCAGTTCAGGAAATAGGTAGGACAAGTAATATCCCCACTTCACTGATGAGAAAACTAAGGCCTAGAGATTAATTGGCTTTCTCAAGATCATACAGTTAGAAAGTGAGGGCAGGAAATAAAACCTTATTCTTAAGATTCTGCTTTAAACAGGTGAATTTTTCTGTTTACTAGAAGGCTGTCTTAAGAGGCCTGTGCCGCCAAATCATACACAAGTTGTCTTTCAAATTCTAAGGAGGAAAACAAAATATTTATGGTAAACGTTTCCAGCTCGTGTGTTCGCTTTAGGTTGAATTCATCCTAATAGATAGAGCTGTATTTATTTTCTCATGCAGTCTGGAAACTCAGTACACACTTTCCAGTATAGTAGGGCCCTTTGTATAGTCTGCATGTGCATTTGAAGGGCTATGGGGACGCGTCCAACCATTTGTGATGGCTACAGAGGTGTTTGGTTGTCTTGTTTTTATTTTTGTGGTCAACTATTAGTCATATTTACAGTTTCACTTGATTTGGGGCTCTTGACCTTCCCGATTATACTATTATCACAAAAGCAAAGTTTGTTCTGGTTTCTGGTGTCATTTTATGAACATGTTAATAGAGAAAAAAGAGACCTGAAAATTCGTCATCAACTTATTTGCCTCTATCTGGCAGACATCTCTGCTTCATCCCATTTTAACAATTATTGGTGTTCCCCAAGGACCAGGGAAAATAGAACATGTTTAAAGACAAAATTACCAATTTCTGCTCACCCTAGTGATAATCAAATTAGTATACTGTGCCTGTAGTCCCCCTTCCGCCCTTAATTCAATATGCTAGCATTAGGGACTCGTAGCACATCAGAATTTGTCTACAAGAACCTGGTAAACTGTCCATTGCCCACAGACTGATCACCAAGGCCACCTGAATTGTGAAACAAGAAGAAATCTTCCATCTTTTTAAGTTCTAGGGAGGGCCAGCCCTTGAAGTAAGTGCCTTTTATGACTTAAATTAATTCTGTTGAGTGAGTTTCTATTAAATCATACCTGTTCCAGTGAAAAAAGATTGGGCAAATTGAGATAAATTGTTCCAGTATCAATGAAAATAAAACTGTTTTCTGCCCAGAGTAGCTCTCACTGCCCCTCTTCAAGTGGGTTTGTGTTTCTACTTTCAGAGCCTAATTCAATGCAGAGAGGCAGCAGAAGATTTGGTATTGGCGAAACTGGCTTCCCCAGTTACTTACTGTGTGAGCTCAAGCAAGTTCCTTACCCTCTCTGTATTTCAGTTTCCTCATCTGTAAGATGCAGCTAATACCCACCTCATAGGGCTGTTAGAGGATTAAAGGAGAGGGATTAAAGATGACGGCACTTAGTACATGCTGGGTAAAAAGAAGAGAAATATGAGTAAGCAGGGAGAAGGAAAGGACGCAGAGCGTGGCCTAGCAAAGAGTTAACTTTAGCCCTCTTGGAGGTGTCTTTCCAAAAATTTCAACATGCTGACAACAGCCAATGGGATGGGTGTGTGTGTCTTTGCAAACAGAACGTGTAGATGCATGTCTTCATGCCTGGGCTGGCTGCTTCAAACCCTGATTATAGCCTAAGAACTAGAAAACAAATGTGTTTTCGTTTGGGTGTTGAGGGTGGAGCCTCTGATACTACTTCTCAGCTGTGGCAGACACTCAGAATTTGCGGGGGTTCATTCTTTGCTAGACACCAAACACTTTTTTTTTAATTTTTTATCGTTTGGAAGATGAGAAGGGTCACTGCCCACGTAGGCCAATTGTAGACGATAGTAAAATAACATCATCAAGCTGAACCAGGGCTTTCCAGGCCACCAAATGGATCTGTATATCCGTATGATATGAGTCTTTATCTGCCATACTTTAGACCTATTCTTCACCTCTCGGTGCTCTTTCTCTCTCGTTTACTGCTGCAGACAGTGCTAGCCCATTAGTGCTGTCCCTAGGAGAGTGGCTGTAGTTCCCATTTGTTGCAACAGAAGGAGCACGGAGTTGATTGGGAGCCCCTGATACAGACTCTGCCACTGACCAGCTGTGTGAAATTAGCAAGCTCCGTTGGCTAACTGCTCTGCGGCTTACTGCCCTCCGCCTACCTCACAGGTGTATTGTGATGCTCCAAAAGAGTGGCGAAAGGAAAAGTGTTCTGAAGTTTCTCAGCTTCCTTCTTACCACATATTTCATGGCTGGGAGAGAGACCCCCAGCTACTTAGGCCAGAATCTGTTAAGTTCTTGCATCCCCTCTGCCCCAACTCCATAACTGAGATGGGAATTCCAGTTGAAAAGTAAGGACAAACTGTGGAATTCAACCTGGTCCTAGGCTGGCAGGCAGGGATTTCTGCTCCTCTTTTCTCAAAGGCCACCGGGGAGTTTTCAGGATAGCAGCAAAGTCTTCATTTTGCCCCTACTGAGACTTGGAAGTGGCCTTCTTAAAGATTCCCAAGGGCACTTTTAATTCTGTTTTCAGTCATTCCACAGTTAGGCTTCTTCCACACAATTAGGTTTTGAGTGTCTACTGCACTCCAGACACTGCATCTCTCAGAGATACCAAGGTAAACAAAATCACTTGAGCTCCCTGCCCTCTCGGACCTTCCAGTCTAGTGGCAGAAATAGGTGTGGAACATCTCCCAAATTGTTCCCTAGGTATCTGAACCCCCACCTCTCAAAGGTGAACTCTTCACCTTCCCCCCAAGATCCTTCCTCCCTTAGGCATCCTAATGTCAGTGAAGAGCTCCACTTAGTCACCCAATCAAGAAACCTTGGGAGTCATCCTTTGCACCTCACTCTGTCTTACCCACCAATTCCAATCTAGCATCAAGTCCTATTGTTTTTAGCCTCTGAAATATCTCTGAAATCTATCTCATCCCTGTCTTCACTGCCATGAATTTAGTCCGAGTCGCCATTATTTCTCTCCCAGCAATCACAACCTCCTCGGTAGGTTCCCTGTCTCTGGTCTTGCTGCCCCATCCGCTCCCTTCCACTTGCGATGTGTCCAGAGGTGAAGCTGTATGAACTCGAGTAAGTCCCTTTCCCTTTCTGAGTTTTAGCTTCTCCATCCTAAATTGGATAATTTCCTAAGTCTTGTACGGCTCCCTTTTCTATGGTTCTGGGATCAGCTGATTCTTGATTGTACTCTAGTGCAGCTATCCAGACTTCCAAAGAAGATATTGCTATATCTGGGCCACTGGCTTCTGGGTGTGTATATCCGTTCATTCATTTCTTCATTCAGCAAACATTTACTGCACACCCACTGTGTACGAGTCACTGTACTTAGCACGAGTGATTCAATTGTGAGTAAGACACAGGCCCTGTCATCAAGGAGCTCAATCTCTCAGGGTACAACTGGGCAACTTAGCCCATTCTATATAGTTGGGGTAATCATGGAAGTTTCCCTGGAATAGCTGATATCTTGGTTGTAGCCTGAAGGATAAATATGAGCTAGCCAGGAGAACAAAGGCAGGTATAAAGGCCCTAAGGCAGGATGCTGGGAGAGAATAAAGCTAGATTGGAGGATGGCAGACCAATTGGGAGGCTGTGGCAACACTCCATGGACAAGGGACAAGGAAGTCTTGAATTAAGACCACAGAGGTAGAGAGAAGTGGACAGGTTTGAGTTTTATTTTGGAGGTGGAATTAACTGTCCTTGCTGGTGAATTGAATGTGGAAAATGAGGGAAAGAGAGAGGTCATGGAGGTTACTTGGATTTCTGGATTTATCAGCTTTGTGGCTGGACTGCCATTTATTGAGTCAGTTCCATTAACTCTGGAGGAAGGGGCTGGTTTGGGGGATGAGATTGGGGAAACCATGAGGAGTTCAGCTTTGATCATGTTGAGTCTGAGTTGGAATATCCTAGTGGAGAAGTTTGGTAAGCCATTGGCTATAAGGATCTGGCACATGGAGAAAAGAAATCCAGTCTGGAGTTTCAGACTGGGGAGTCATTAGCATGTAGATGAGATTTCTTTAAGGAGAATAAGTGGACACTGAAGAGCTGAGTACCCAAGAGAACCAGGACATCAGTGCTAAGAGGGGAAATCCTCTCACAGCTACGGAGTGCCCATTCAGGCCTGGACACACAACTCTGCCCCAAAGAGAGTTGCTCAATGATATCTGTGCACCTCCCAATTAAACTGAACAGAGGGAGTATTAAGTACCCAATTGTAACTTCTCCATTTTACCATAAAGATACCTAAAGAAAGGGAACTGATAAGGGCATGCCATCTACCAGATGTTTTACATTCACTAACTCACTGAGAAGCTCCCAATAATCCTCCACTAGAGCTATCATTGGTTGGAGCTCTAGAGACTCAGAGTGGTTAAGTCACTTGCCCAGGGTCACACAGCTATTAAATGGCAGTAAAATCTGACTCCAGATCTGTCTGACTCCAGAGCCTGCACCATGAGACCACCTAACAGCATGGCACCACCTCTCGCAGTATAGCTTGAGCCTTCAGAAAGCCTGTGGACCCTCCATTTCCCTTCTGTGCTTCATAAACATCATTTGCATCCCCTAGCTTAACACTTTGCTCTCCATTAAAATACAAATCCCCCGGGGAGAAGTAAAGCACTAAGTTGTGTCAGTCATTTATGCCTCAGTGGGAATGAGTTTCAGATTCTCCCTTAGGAACAAATTTTAATTTTATAGGAGAAGGACACTGGAACCTTGAGGGACGGAGAAAAAGACAGAAATGGGCCTGGTGAGGAAAAGTCATCCCCCTCTTAGTTTCACGGTTCTACCGGGTCTGAGGCATGTGCTCTTAAGATTCTTCGATGCTATTTCTGCATATGTGTACTATATATGCAGACCCATTTCTGGGTCGGCTACGCCCAGGTATCTGGGGCTGGGGCATGGGTGTGGTCTGATCTAAAGTGACCTGAAACTGCATGCTGACTCCAACCCACCGTGGTCAGCAGGAGGCAGCCAGCCCCTGGGCTGCAGTTGTGAAACTAGTTTCTGGCCTTAGGCACAAGCCCCACTTGTCCTCTTGAGAATTAGACCCTGATGTGCATATTTAAAATCCTGAGCAGATGGAGGCAGGAGAGCTTGTTGGAAAGACTTGGAGAAGTCCCTTCTGCCCTGTCTGGGTCTATTTGCCAAAATAAATGACATGTATCGGGGCAGGGCATTGGTCCAAGCCCATTGAAATTCTGCTAGCAGTCCAAACAGTGATGGTGTTTCAGATTGGTTCTATGAAATGATCAGTTAGGAAGAGAGAAATGATGGGTGAGCATCTGGCTATGGCAGCCTACTGATGGGGACAGTCCCAGGGGCGGGACGGGGGTGGGGGGCAGCCTCAAGGACCCCCCCCTCCCCAGGACATCTGCCACTGGCAAACAGGGAAAGAGCCACACGCTGGCA
Source organism: Camelus bactrianus (assembly GCF_048773025.1). NCBI lineage: Eukaryota > Metazoa > Chordata > Mammalia > Artiodactyla > Camelidae > Camelus > Camelus bactrianus. The sequence continues at coordinate 83,824,099 of NC_133575.1, forward strand.
GCAGGTGGTCCAGTTTAAGTCCCATGCCATTCCTCACTAGCTACGTGACCTAAACAAGTCCTTTCCCTTCTCTCAGCCTCCTTTTTCCCCCCATGTATAAAACAGAGCCTGGATGGAATGGTCTCTAAGGGCCTGTCCTGCTCGAACATTCTGTGACTTCTCTGACACTGGTTTGATTTCTTTTTCTCTGTAGTGGAAGAGGCCCACCCACCCACCTGCTTATCTGTAGCCGCTATGTTCTCACACTGACCTCTGCCGGCCATTCTGAAAACTGCCACCGATAGCCTCTAGGGATGAAAACAAGCAAACAAACCAAAACCAAAAAAAAAATAAAATAAAATAAAGCCGTTCATCATTTATTTTAGTATTAAGCTTCAGCAGTACACTGGGCATGTGACAGAAACCCTATTCATTGGAGACAAGGGGAAAAGATCATAGAGCTATATGCACAGAGTAAGCAGAGACGGCTGACAAAGCAGCTCATGAAAGAAATGTCTCTCCATTTCTTTTCTTTGCCATCTTCATTTCTTCATGGTGCTCTGTGCCACTGTGTGAAAGAAAGGACCTCAGTGGTTGGGAAGGTTCCTGGTCTCGTATCCTGCCACTACTGGCTCCAGAAGGGGCTGGCACCATGCTGAAGAGGCAGTTCTGGGCCAGCAGGGCCTCAGAGGCCTCAACATATCCCACAGGCCCTGCCTCTGGCCCTTAAGCCTGAGAGGTTTCTAGCTGGGACCAGCCCAGAAGTACACCTTCCTCCAAGAGGGTACCGTTTCAAATGCCCCTTTGAAAAGAGAATTTGAATTCAAACTCAAAGGATCCATGAGTTCTTTCGGAGGCTCACTTTAAGTTCTCTGGCCGGGACAGCAGAGTGAATGGAGTCGGAGATGTGACTGTGGCAAATGCAGCATGCCTTCCCAGCCAAGAGAAAGGGAGTGGGCTGTGGAACCCGCCCTTTCTGGATGGAATCAGACTTCCTGTGAAGTCCAGCCCTAGAACTGCCTCACCCCTGCTTCTCTTTGCTGGTTCTTGCTGAGCATGCACTCACAAAGGCAAGAGACCAGGGCTGGAGTGTGCCCAGGCCATGCACTGCTCAGGCTCTAGTGACGTGAGCAAAATGGGAACGGGGCCACCCCACAGTCTGCCCTCTCGATAGCTGTTCACTGGTTTCTCATGCTCTCCACCTCCCTTCCCTTGGTGCGCAAAAGCTTTGGGCAGGGCTCAGATTTGGGTCAAGCATTCAGTGCCCTGACTTCATCTCCACTGCTAGTAATAACATGGTCTCAGCCAGCCTGTCCTGCCCCACCTCCATCCTCCCACCAACCAGTTCGCTCCTCCCCCAACAGCTGGTTCTTATCCGTCTCCCTTGTTCCAGCCTCAGGCTGGCTGCCCTGGCCTCATGCTGACACACACATGTTCTCCCAAACACTCGTTGATGAGTTTCAGCCCTGAAACACCGTCTCCCTCTCATCCCTTCTCCGTCCCCAAATCTCTAAGGGTTCCCCATTTCCTGCCACACCAAGTCTTCAACTTTCTTGTCTTGCCTTCCAGGCCTACTTCGGTTGGGGCTCATTTAGCCTTTCCAGTGTGGCCGTGGCCCACGCCACCCCACCGCCCCCTTCAGCCATGGACAGAATATAAGCGTCCCGCAAAGCATCCATGGCCGGCCCCGCCTTTGTGTTCCTGCAGCGCTTGCACTTCGTTCCAGACTTTAACTATTTGCTATGGTTTTGTGTACGTTAGTCTCAAAAGCTAGGCCCACATTTTCAACTTCTTTGTTAATCTTCAATAGCACCCCAGCACTATTTTTTTAAGTATTGTTCTTTTAGTTTCATATATGTGTGTGTGTATATACATGCATATGTATCTATGTGTATATAGACAGTTAGATAGTAAAAACTTATAAGCGTAGTAAGTAACAGAATCATTGTAAACAAAATTCCCACGATAGGAGGTAAGAGCATAAAAGGTGGCAGTTCCCCTCCCACCCCATCGTTCCCCGAAATAAGCCTGTGAAACAGTCTGCAACCTAACGCCCTCTGTTGGTTCTATGTTGGGTGTCAAGAAAGGTTGAGTGGTGGGTGGTACCCCCCAAAGAATTGCACCTCATTGGGAGGAGCATCTTTTACTTCTTTGCAAGAGTCCTAGGTTAGGTCCCCGTGGGCCTGATTGACACTGGAAATTTTACTCTAAAGGCCCCACATAGCTGATGGCCACTTGTCTCTCCAGTACGTGATTCTAACCACTGCAGAAAGCATCTGTCCTCTCTTCAGCCCTTTTAAAAGTCAGCCTCGAGGGTGAATATTAAAGGGCACATTTAATGGACTTTACTCAGAGGTTTTCATAGATCCATAGGAAATTGCACAGTCAAGAAAGGGGCTGAGAGGCGGAGACGGGAAAGTGTTTATGAAAATAGGCTCTCTACCTGGTACAGTGTTGTGTTCTCTGAGAGTTAATGCACATTACTAATGCTTTTCATTTTTCTGCCAAGAAAATTCAGTCCCTACTGGGATTTGTTCTAAATGATAGACCAGCCCGCCTGTGTTGCAAACACTGGAGTTAATTCTCTGTCTCCACCGGCTTGAAAATGTCAGCCTGAACTCTCAGACTTAATTGTTACAGACACTTAATAACCCGGACATTCAAAATCCTCAGGCTGCTCCCTCCTGCTTTCATAATTGATACTTAATGGCTATTCTCAGGCTTTTTAGATTTTACACATTATACAGATGGCGGGGGGTACAGGGAAGAAAAGAGACATCGGGAGGAAACAAACAGTGTGTGTATGTGTGTGCATGGGCGTGTGCGTGTGCGTGTGTTCCCTGTGTGTCTGTCTCCAGTTGCAGCACTGGGGTTCTGGGAACAAAGATGAGTGGACAGGTTGGTCAGCCCATGGCTTTCCGGGTGATCCTCTCTCTGGCCCCTGAGGCCGTGTTCTTCAGACACAGCCCTTTCTGGACTTCACTCCAAGCATGTGGTTGGCCACTTGGACATGAGTTAGAAAACGTCACGATGCTCTCCAGAGTTCTATTCCTTTGCTCTTTTGACAATCTGATGGATGGCCTGGCATGAACTAGGAAGAGGACAATATTATCCAGCCTAAGTAACTAATCTCCTAAGAAGTACAAAGTTGAAGAATCTTGGTGCATGTGAATCTTATTAAATGTGCTTATAAAATATGTTCTATCCAAATAAGCTTAGCAGCCCCTAAAATAGCCTTTTCTGATCCATGTCTGGAACTTTGGCATGCTTCACAGGTCTCTAAGCCAAAATTATTTAGTGAAGTGATGACAGTGTTCTTTGTGCGTGGGAAAATGGAAAGTGTTGATGGTCAGTCCTCTATTGACTAAATATACTCCTTCTGTCCATCTTAGGGGCGACCGGGACCAATTGGAATTCAAGGTCCAACAGGTCCTCAAGGATTTCCTGGCCCTAGTGGTTTATCAGGGCTGAAAGGAGAGAGGGGCTCCCCAGGCCCTCTGGGACCATATGGACCAAAAGGAGATAAGGTAAGAGCACCAAAGCTTTATTTTCCTTTGACTCATGGGCCACAAGGATGAAGGTGAAAGGTTCTAAATCTCAGTTCTGTTAATTTATGGAGAGGATGTTAATCCTGAATACCTTGGTGCCAGGCTACATACTTTAAGAAGAGACAGCCTGGGTGATATGCTGCTAGTGGATCAGCCCATTTCTGGAGAAACTCCCATGGCCAAAAAATCAGCAAGTTCATTTATTAGCTATATGTCAGACAGGTGGGCTCACTGTAGTGGGAAGTCGTGTGGATTTGAACCGCGCGTAAGTCAGAAATCCAATCAGCTGGGAATTAGGATCCAAGCGAGGAGAATGAGACACAAAGGGTCAGAAGGCTTGGAAACCATCTGTGCCACAAACATAGGGAAAGAGATGCAAAAAAAGAGATAGATTGTGTCATGGTGGCTGGCTGAGTTGAGCAGTTCAGTTTATGTTCCCTGGCAATTTTAATCCCCTCCCATTCACCCCATTGATGAGGGAGGGATTCCTACCCTAGGGTTCTGGGTATGGCCAAGGACATGACAGCTAATGCTGGACAGAGGAGATCGACAATACGTATGTTAGTCACATATATTCAGCACAGGGGGGGAGGACACTGCACACCATGCAGGGCCACACGGGGCTTACACTCCTGAACAAAATGCACCAAGAAGGAACTGTGGGAGGTGGACTTTATAATGTCGAGAGGATGAGGGTCCCTTGGTTCCTGAAGGAGGATATGATTGGCTTGTTTGAATGATTCAGTGGGCCAGCAGGGAACTGATACCCGATACTCAGGAATAAGCGGGAACTGCACTTGGTCTATTTGATCAGGAGGGTTGTTTGCCTGGGAGACCTTATCTATAGCAGCAGAGTGGAGAAGGGAACTTTGGGTTAGGCCATTTGAGGCCCTCCCAGTTTTCCCAGATGTCACGGCAACACTTAATATTGAGCCTTGATTTTAGGTCTTACACTACACTGCTTAAGACAAGAACTGTCTGAGACCTTAGGTGGAGGCAAGTGATCACTTGGAACTGGAATAGGGAGCAAGGACACAGTGTGGAGAGGGAGACACAAAACACTTAACCACTTAGATCATGAATCCCATGAACAAACCCACTGAATCTAATGGAGATCAATTGAATCGTCTCTTATATTCCTCTCCCTACTCCTTTTTTTTAGGGTCCTATGGGAGTTCCTGGCTTTCTTGGCATCAATGGGATTCCGGTGAGTGTATCCACAGAGATATTTTTTTAATTGAAATATAGTTGATTTACAGTGTTGTGTTAGTTTCTGGTGTACAGCACAGTGATACGGTTTTATATATATATATATACTTTTTCATATTCTTTTTCATTATAGGTTATTATAAACTACTGAATATAGTTCCCTGTGCTATATAGTAGGACCTTGCTGTTTTCCATTTTTGTATATAGTAATTTGTATCTGCTAATACCAAACTCCTAATTTATCCCCCACCTTCCCCCTTTGGTAACCATAAGTTTGTTTTCTACACAGAGGCATTTTTAATAACACCTCTAGGTTCTGTCTCATAGCTCAAGCACTTTGGCCTTAACAACACCCTATCTCATACACACATGCTCAGGGTCAAGTTTTGAGATATGCATGGTAAGATATGAAGGGCACTGGTCACCCACAGTTTCCTTGGGATTCAGTTACAGGCAGCACTAAATCATATGGTTGGGGGATGCAGGGACATGTCCAGGCATAAGAAACCATCAATATCTTAGCCAAAATAAGTTAGGTCTTATGAGTTGAGGGGAGCTTTAATTGGGGATGAGGGACTGGTTCTGAAGTGTGAAGACAGTGGCACATTAGAGCACATACATCCTCATTATAAGAAAATTAAGAAGGTGCATGAAATTGGGAAAATGCATAGTGATATCTTGATACATTCCATTTCAATAATTTGTTCTCTTCAGCCTTATCTCATTTCAGAGTGAATTTCCTTTCAGTGTTTTAAAGACCTTTTTAAAATACAATTTTTAAAGGTTGCTTTCCATTTACAGGCATTACAAAATATTGGCACATTGTAAACTGACTGTATGTCAATAAAAAATAAAATCTTACATTGCATCTCTAAAAAACAAAAAAAAGTTAACTCAAGTAAAAAATATATCGACTGTATTCCCATGTGGTACAATACATCTTTCAGCCTATGTTACACCCAATCGTTTGTACCTCCTACTCCCCAGCGCCAGTGTTGCCCCTCGCCCCACTGGTAACCACTAGTTTGTTCTCTATATCTGTGAGTCTGCTGCTTTTTTGTTTTATTCATGAGTTTGTTGTATCTTTTAGATTCCACATATAAGTGATATCATACAGTATTTATCTTCGTCTGATTTATTTCACTTAGTGTAATGCCCTCCAGGTCCATCCATGTTGCTGCAAATGGCAAAATTTTGTTCTTTTTTATGGCTGAGTAGTATTCCATTGTATTTGTATACTACATCTTCTTTATCCATTCATCTGTTGATGGACACTTAGGTTGATTCCATACCTTGGCAATTGTAAATAATGCTGCTATGAACATTGGGGTGCATGTGACTTTTCAAATTAGTGTCTTCTCTGGATGTATGCCCAGGAGTGGAATTACTGGGTCATATGGTAGTTCTATTTTTAGTTTTTTGAGGAACTTCCATACTGCTTTCCACAGTAGCTGCACGAATTTCCATTCCCACCAACAGTGTACAAGGATTCCTTTTCCTCCACATCCTTGCCAACATTTGTTTTTTGTGTTCTTTTCGATGCTAGTCATTCTGACAGGTGTGAGATAGTATCTCATTGTGGTTTTGATTCTCATTTCCATGATGATTAACAACCCTGAGCATCTTTTCAAGTGCTTATTGGCCATCTGCATGTCCTCTGTGGAAAAATATCTATTCAGTTCTCCTGCCCATTTTTTAATTGAGTTGTTTGTTTTTTGAAGTTGAGTTGTATGAGTTGTTTATATATGTTGGATATTAACCCCGTATCAGTCATATCATATGAAAATATCTTCTCCCACTCAGTAGGTTGTGTTTTCATTTTGTCAATTGTTTTTACCAAGTGACTACTCCAAAGATCACTTGGAGACAGCCTCTTCCCTTTATCCTGAGGACCTGGCTTTGCTGGAGGTCAATGGGGAGTTTGAAGTTTGCAGACGTCTCCTTTTCCCATTCCTGCCAGCCCAGTCCCTTAGTTTCTCCATTTTCATCCAATATCCCTACTCATCCCACTACTGGAGATCGCATGATAACATTTCTCCAGCCTTTAAAACACAATATTTGGAACTTGCTGCTATCACTTTTTAGTTATATCCTTCAGCACTTCTCTCTGTATTTCATCTTTAGCCTGGGCTGTGTCTATCGCAGTGGTTTTCAACCTTGTTTAAGAGAAGAACCAAATCTTGTGTGGAAGCCCGGCACATAGAACAGGACAAAGTGGAGGGCCTCCATTTGAAGAAGGTCCTAGAACATGCTTTTATCCTTCCAACAATCTCTAAGGGATTCTTTTGAATCATATCAAAGCAGTTTGGTAAACCTTTGATTTAACAGTTTCTGGTGTTACACAACATAACCAGCTAGTATCAGATAAGAGGGTTCAGATTTCTTTGTGCCAACCTATAGGTATTTCTTGAGTACCTGCTATATGCTAGCATTCTACCATGGGGATACAAAAACAGCATATGGCTTTGCCCTCGAAGATCTTACCATCTGGTTCACTTTACCCCCAGATCTAGTATACATTTGTAGATTTGAGAATAGAAGGCTTACCTATCTTGTATTCATTACCTGTATCAACAAACAGACCATCAGATTTCTGCATTTTATTCAACTGCAGGGTCTGCAACATGCCCAGAAATGGGCCAGTGGGGAAATCATTGGATGGGATTGACCACCCTTTTATGCTGTCCCCTGGCATTTTCTTATGGCTGTGTTCCTATGACCACTTCATCCAGTATCCACTCAGAGTGTGTATCTTGTGGGAGCCAATGGGTGAGGGAAACTAGCAAACTGGAGTCCACCTCTTCCTCTTAGACCCCGGTGCTAAATTCAGCATATAGTGGGAGCTCTAAAAATATCTGAGGGACTGACTCCAAATTCTAGTGCTTTTAAAAGCAGACATTGTCAGACTGGCAGGACTCCCTCAGACAGAGAAAAACACAGACACCCTCAGCCCAGTCAGACTAATTATTTTGCTCAACTCTCAGCAGCACTTATTAAGCAATTTGGCTAAAAGCAGCAGCTTTCACCAACCCATCTTACTAAACTGATCACTGCACAAATCTGGTTCTGCACTTAATATTATTGGCTGATCGCTAACATATGTGTCACTGGTTCTGGTCCCAGAACTCCATTTTTGCTGTCATGTAGACAGTTTCAACAGGAATGAGCAAGATCAACCAAGTCTGTGCACTAAGGGGCGTGACCACCAGTTGAGAGTGAAGAAACAGCCATTCATCAAGATAGTCCACATTAAAGCAACATAGACTAGGGGTGGGAGGGCTGTGGCTTTTAGTGATATCACAGCTGGGAGCTGGGCTGTTGGCACCCACAAGACATGTAGGCCTACCACATGTTTGCAGTTCAAATAAGTCGGGAGCAGAAGTTTTCAATCTGTCCTTTGCAATTTATGTTTAGCTTTTCCCATGGCGTCCATCTCAGACATTTCCCCACCTAGAGATTTGGAAATGAACACACCAGATTTGTATCTTCAAAGTGGACAATGTACCACTCACCAAATGGAAACTTTTCCTTTGAGATCTGGTTTCTGAGAAACACTGCTTTTATAAATACAGCAGATCCACCTCTTCTGTGTGTTCAGGCCCCTGTGGTTCTATAGAACCATGATTTCCCCCCCTCAAAGAGCTACATTCTCTTGGAGAGCTGGTCCACACATAGGTAAAGTCACTATCTATACCAAGAAAAGGTGGAACCAAGGTCCCAGGACTAAGGAAGAGCCCTAATACTGAGCCAGCCTATTGTCTTATCTTAACTCATCTCTTACCCAGCTGAGAGATAGCCCCCAGCCAATTTGGCTGGAACTTTTTTAAATGGTGATGAGGATCCCAGGAAGAAATAGACACTACACCTTAAGGGATTGACTGAATAGAGTTAATTTTATGGTATATTTAAAAGACTAAGGGAAACAACAATGGATGGTAAAGCAACCAACACAGAGATGTTACCACCCCAAGTCTCAGAGGGAAAAGAAGAACTGGCAGTACTGGAACCCTGCAAGACCTGGAGCCATGGAACAGCAGTTGCCCAAGGGAAGCTAAGAGTGTAGAGAAATGTGGCCATTGCCAGAAATATAGCCAGGAAGAGAGGGCATGGGAGAAATCAACCACCTGTGCCCTTTGTCCTCCTATTTCGGGTCTCCCACTTGTGTCTCCCAGTGACTAAAGACAAGAAGACAGAGGGAAAGGAAGCCTGGGCAGTACCAGCCATAAATGTCAGCCTCCCAAGGCACAGATCTGGGGCAGGTAGAGTGTAGATCTTCAGGCCAAGCAGGAATAGCCATTTGGTAAGAAAATGTTGATGACTCTAATAAGATGTGTCAGTTTCCCCGGTACAACTAAAACTCATCACTAGAGTCTGGAGAGGCACAGATTGCAGCAAGTCTACGGCAAAGCTAAGTTGATTGACCATTCCTCTGGACTTAGCATTACATGTGTCCAGCAGTGTAGACTCACTTTTGTATGCACAGACCATCTATCTCCTACAACTATAATAACAATGAAAAAGAAACAGAATTCTATGGAGCATTTTCTCAATAAGCATTTGATCAAAGGTGGTTTTCTTCTAATAATTTGAAAAGTTGGTTTTGGAGTTTTGGCTTTAAAAGGTATATATGGGAGAGTAGGAATCTACCTTTTATTGACCCTTCTAGATTTTTGGTCTTTCAAGTCATCTTTTTGCTCCATACCCAACATACAACCTGCTTTTGATAGATTGAAAAAGACATATTACCTACAAAAAGGTAGAGTCTATGCAGCAAGGACTCCTAACTTTGAAAAATGATTGAATTCAGATACCAACTGTATGTGAATGATTAGTAATTCTCCAGCAAAACAACTGCCTCAGTAGTGAGTATGGAAAGGAGGACAAGATACAGTTCCCTAACTGCAGCAACAGCCTGACATGAGATAATGAGAAGATAAAATTGAAAGTGTGGTTCTTCCTTGACTTACTTATTTTTGACCAAGCAGCTTTCAGGAGAGTGGTGTTCTGGAAAGTCCTTCTGCTCTGTTGACCAAAATCTAGCATCATTTCCAGTACAGAGCTTCCAATACAGAAAGCCAGGCCAGGCTGCCCAGCTTCCAGTCTGCTCTCAGGGATCCCAAGGATTGGCCTGATTCCCTCTTGGTAGCAGTTGAGCTGCCAGACAGCTCAGCCTTATATTAGGACATCTTTGTACCTAAGGAAGGTAAAGTTGCAGTGTCCCATGTAGCCCATCTCTTCTCCTTTGATCCCTTTGCTTTCAACTTGGATCCTATTAAAGCATTGATCCTTTGGGAAGGCCTAGCACTGAGCTGTCATCAGACACATACACCTGCGTATAATGAACAGCAATGGGCACAGACATGATGGGGCTAAAGGAGTTTGGTAGCGTCCTTGGCTTCTCTCACTGTGGAGCTTGTTGGAGTCACTGAGAGTTCTCTGGCTGACTTGATCCCTTCTTCTCTCTTTGAACAGGGTCATCCTGGACAGCCAGGACCCAGAGGCCCACCTGGCCTGGATGGCTGTAATGGAACTCAAGGTGCCGTTGGATTTCCAGGCCCTGATGGCTATCCTGGGCTTCTCGGACCACCCGTACGCTGCCAGATCTTTGTACCTTATTGCAAACGGCTTTACTTGCCTCCAAGTGTGCCCTTTCTTCTGCTTCTCTGGAGATCTCATTAAGTATCTGAGGGCAGTGGGGGTGGGCAACCACTGCAGCCCCTGGTCCAGTGCAGGAGTCCTGTGCTGGTGGCTAAAGAAGAATACCAATTGCAGGGGAGTATACACATGCTACACTACTTAGGGTTTTTTTTTTTTTAAGTTTAAGGTTTTTTTTTTAGAGTTGACAAGATTATTAAAAGACTGTGGTAAATTTTAGAGCAAAGTACACATTTGGGCTATTTGACATTTCCCCACATTAGGTGATACTGGGAAATGCAGTACTTGGAAAGCTCACATGAGATTATGGAAGTGCTAATATTGACTCAAACGACTTGGCAAGCTTGGTCTCTACTAGTGATTCTTCACCAGCAGCGATTTTGTCCCCTCTTACCAGGGGACATTTGACGGTTATTATTGGTCATCATAACTGGGGGTGTACTACTGGTACAGGACAGCTCCCTCTCACCGCAACATCAAAGAGTCATCTGTCCCAAAGTGTCACTAGTGAGAAAGAGTTGAGAAATCCTACTCTACACGGACATAGTCTCCCCTACATCATAACCTTTGGTTCTGGGATCAATAAGGCATTTATTGGTTTTGGGGCCATCACTTTTATTTCATACCATTCATCCAGATGGGGCTCATATATTTGGATCTGAACACTTTATTAGATACCATGCCTTTACAAGTCTGCTTTTACAAGTAACTGGAAAGAGAAATACAACACATTCCAAGCCCATTCTCGACCTCATTTGAAATATCTAAGCTAATAAGGATACTAATGTGATATATTTAGCTAGAAATCACACTACCTATCAGACAGATTCCATAGCTACGTGAATTAATTAGCGTTTCACGGGAAGAGCAGCGTCATTGCCTTCAGTGACCAAGTTGTGGGTGTGAGAAGGTGAGACACTCAGCCAAAGCACACACCCCAAATTGGAATAAAGGACCTTAATAAAGGACCAAACCAGTATGCAGCAGGGAGTTGGAGAGAAAGATGTATTATCAACATAGTATGAGCTGTTTGAGTAGCAAAGGCCTCCAAGCACTGCCATGGCAACAGGGGAGGAGAACTCACATCTGTGTTAAAACAATGGAAATCCAACAAAGTGAGGAGTCACTGCCCCCAAGAGGGAGAAAAGAAATCTTGAGGTAAGAAACAGCCCCTGACAGCCAGAGAACCAGGGTAAAACCTAATCCTGTCCCTAAACCTCCCCTGAAGCCTAAGTAGGAACTTGGGTGTGTATTTTACTAGGTTGAACCTTACTAACCCTGGTGAATACTGAACGGATATTCTTTGAAGCTTCTTTGATGAAAGTGGTGGCCACAGGAATAAGGGGAACTAGAAAGTGTTTAGGAAAGAAACTGGTTTGTGCTTCTGGGACCACATTGTACTTTTAGTATACTAATGGACCTTCAACTCCAGGAATCCATCATTCAGTCACCGCTTCAGTCCTCAAAGCATAGCCCTACCCACAGCACTAACGTTAACTTCCCCTTCGGTGTAGGGACATTGATTTTCCCCAGGAGGACAACATCTGGCAGATATTAGCTGACATCTGCCACTGAAACATAAAAAAGTCTGACTGATAGACGAGTTGACTGTACTTTGAACTGTTTTCCAGGTTAACAGTGAGACACACCAGCCTCTTAGACAGTTGTTGAAGCCAAAGCTGTAAAGTCGAAGCACAGGATGGAGATGGCTATCTCTTAGACCAGAGGGTCTGCAAACTGGCCCACGTGACCCTGTCCTGTGGCTTGTTTGCACATTTTCAAAAGACTATGAAGAAAAACAGAAGAATATGGGACAGAGCCCAGATAGGACCCACAAAGCCTTTATTGTTTACCATCTAGCTCTTTATAGAAAAAGTCCCTAACCTCTGCCCTAGACAAAGTCCCTGTCAGTGACTTACACCTGTGAAATATGGAGCAGCTGAGCTAGGCTTATGATTGACATGTGGATTATATAAGGATGTTCAGATTGGTACTCTGAATAAATGGGGATGTTCACATTGGTACTCAGAATGAGAGTCTCCTACTTTCTAATTCCTTCACAGACTTCTGACTTGGGGGCCAGGACAGCAGGCATACAGCTTTGAGACCCAGCACCTGTTCAGGGGGTGGACTTTGCCTTTCCCCCTTAGCACAGCTAACTCTACCCAAGAATAAGCCACATAGTTTCAGGCTCTTGCTTTTCCATCCTCTCTCTGATCAGATCATACCATTAACAGTACTTTGTGTGTGTGTGTGTGCATGCTTGCACACGTGCCTTTCTTCACAAGTTTTTCTTATTTTATTCAGGGGCTTCCTGGACAAAAAGGCTCTAAAGGTGAACCTGTCCTTGCCCAAGGTAGTTTCAAAGGAATGAAGGTAAGAGCCTCTAAGGCAGACAGCTGAGTAGGCTAAAAGCTGAGTTCCCTGGGATTGAGCCCCACATCCAATGAAAATATTTCCAGAACTAGCATCTGTGTCTCTATTTAAGGAGCACAGCAAGCTGGATTTAAATAGGATCCGGAGCTTTTTGTGGTGGAAACATTGACAGAAATGTTTGCAACCATACTGTCAAAGAGATTTTCTTTGTAGGATCTACACCAAAAATAGGAGACACATCAGCAAACAAACAGTTTGCGTGGGTATCATTTTCCTTGACAAGCCAAGACATTTCCTGGAGGCAGATACCTTTTGTCTACTCCAGAATCCTTGATGTCTGCATACCTTGGTTCAAAGCCATGTATGTCTCTGCCCATCTTGGCGTGGTCACCAGCCCAGGATCCTGGTGCTGCCCTTTTCTGTACCTACACACCAGCCTGTCACCCTAGCTGGGCCCCTGGCTGTCTGCAAAAATTGTCCATCAACTCTGCAGCTGGCTGGAAACTTTCATCTCTTCCTAGAATTGACAAGAACCTTCTGTATTCTTGTGGCTGTACTCTTGGTGTTTGCTGGCTGGTATCCTGTCTCGGCTTGTCAAGGAAACTCTGGTGCCAAATGATTGACCCTAATCCCTTGCAGAGTGGGAAGGGAGCCCATCTTCTCCCTGGGAGCAGATGGGAATCCATGTGTCCAGCATCTGAGGGGAAGATGCATCTAAGCTCACTCAGCTGAGGATGAAGACTTTCTGTCTTCTATCCACACACAGAGCCAGAAACATTGGAAATCACTTTGGAAGGCAGTGATGGGGTGGGCATTGGGTAGTGGGTAGCTGAGAACTGAAGAAGGTACAGATTTTGGTTTCTTGACTATAGAAGCCATAGCAGAAGATGGAATGTTCGACTTGGGAATGACCTCATGGTGGTTAGATTCATGTTGCTCATCTTACAGATAGAAAACCCGAGGTAGACTGAGGCTATATGACTTGCTCAGGCACAAGCCCATTTACCAAAGAGCTAAAACCCAGGCAGTGCTCTTCCCATGTGGCAGAGCACTGATTTTTGAATGTAAGCCAAGTGAGGTAAGACTAGCAGGTGTCACAATATGGCCATTGTTGTAGCAAACATTGATTAAATGGTTTTGCCAAAAATCAGAGAGACCCTGGACCCAGTGGAACACAGCAATTTCCACAAGATGGTTATATTACAGATTCATACGGTGGCTGAAGATGCTGCAAAGTAATTAAAACGTAATCAGAGACTATATGCTCTGTTGATTCTCCCTTGAAGTGTCTGATTTGCATTGTATACATATGGGCACAGATTCTCTAGGGATGAAGGCACATGGGAAGGTAGCTTTGCTTTCCTCCAAAAAGAGCAGAGAAATCACCAGCCCGCAGAAGCAGTTTCTAATTGATAAGTTCCTAACAAAGGTGAAAATTAATTAATCCAAGTAAAAGATAAAATCTTGTTCAACCAAGTCTATCATGTTTTTGTTCTAGAGTCTAGATTTTTCTTAGGAGAAAAAAAAAGGTAAATGGTTGAATATGTCCAATTCATGCATTATTTAAAACATAAGACCTTGACAGAGGAGGCCCACCCTTCAGCAACGTGTTTTTATGCCCGTGAATCTTAGGTCAGTTATCTGTGAAATACCATAAGCTTAATGTATTCATCTCTTCAGTGTCCTGCCTTTATCTATTTCTCAGGGGGATCCTGGGCTGCCGGGCCTGGATGGAATTACTGTAAGTTGTTACTTACGTGTTGAGCTCTCACTGTTTGTTTAGTCAACATTACCGATGATCCCTTTTCATTCCTCTCTATGGTGTTTGAGGGGCTTTGTAGACCTGCTCAAGGACAATCCAGACAGTTGACATAGAACAGCTCACACTATTGACATTTTCCAAATGAGAAAGTATTGAGAGGATGGACTGTCCGCCCCCGGTGGCACAGTACGCAGGCTTTCAGACCTCTTAGCCGGGGACCTACGTACTCCCTGGGATGTATTAAGAAAGAATTTTGCCTTTCGTTCAGCAAGCACTTATTTACTAAAGGTTTTCTGTGTGTTCAGAGTGCTGTGGGTAAAACAAAAGAAGTAAAACGCTCTTCTTTAAAAGGTATTCCATATAGAAATGCCTTTTAGGGATTCAGTAATAGTGAGTCTATGAAAGACCATGAGTTGTATTAATAAGAGCTTTCTTTTTCCTTGAGTTTCCACCTTGTCGTCACTTTCCTTCAACGTGGCTCAAGAGAAGTGCCTTCTTTCTTCCTCTTTTCCTGTATCAGGCTTCCTTCCTTTCTGCTCTCATTCCAGAACAGAAAATGAGGTCCATCAGCTAAGTGCTACGAATAATTCCAGAGACAGTGCAGATATGGTCTCTGCACACACAGACAGCTGCTTTCCCGCCACCGTCTGCCCTGCGATGTGAAACATTAGTAGGAATGTGGCATAAGGATTCCACAATAGCTTTGAGAAAGAGATGCTATCTACCTAAGGATACATCATGAGAGACTTTCTAAGATAGAGGAGGTAGCCTCTGAGAAGTGTAGGTGATGTTTGGGCTGGCTGGCAATTGAAGGAAGCTTCCTCAATGGAGAGCAGTCCATTGAGAAAATGTGGACAATAAACAAAATGTATGCAAGCACATGTAAACAAAGATACGGGTCCTCAAGGCAGGGCATACAGATCTCCTAGAGCTAATTCATGTTGGCTTAGATAGTGTGTTAACTAAATTTGCAGAATAACAGCCAGTGTGTTTGCTGCATAACTTCTCTTGGAGATTCATTTCCTTATCCACAAAGGTACACTGTTTGTATACATATATGGGCAGAATAAATAAACCGCTGAGATTTGTGGAGGGAGGGTTTGTGGCTGAATAAGAGATTTGTGATCAGTAAGGAGACCGCCGGTTATTAGTTATTGTCAGAGCAATGTTCTACTATCATATATTCCTGGGGAACCTTTGAGCCCCTACTCTCTTTTCCTCCTGAGT
This sequence comes from Camelus bactrianus, assembly GCF_048773025.1. Taxonomy (NCBI): domain Eukaryota; kingdom Metazoa; phylum Chordata; class Mammalia; order Artiodactyla; family Camelidae; genus Camelus; species Camelus bactrianus. The sequence goes on from NC_133575.1 coordinate 83,839,855, forward strand.
CTCAACTGCACTCAGCCTCTCCATCCCTTACCTGAGCATGTATCACCTTATTACCGCTCCCCAGTTGTAACTGAGCCATGCATTTCCCCCTACCATCTTTGTCTTCAGGTGTCGTTGTCTTGCTTTGAATATTGTCATCATTCAGGTCAAAATATTTTCTAGTTTCCCTTCTGATTTTTTTCTTTGACCCATGGAGATTTATGGTGTTTAATTTCCAAACATTTGGCAACTCTCCAGATCTCTATGTTATCGATTTCTAGCTTGATTTTATTACCGTGAGAGTGCGCACTCTGTAGGATTTCAGTGCTTTTAAATTGGTTGAGGTTTGCTTTATGGCCCAACATATGGAACTATCTTGGTGAACGTCCCATATGCACTTGAAGAGAAGATGTAATCAGCTGGTTTGGGGTATACTGATCTCAAAAATATCCATTTGGTTAAGGTAGTTGATAATGTGGTTTGGATCTTCTTTGTCCTCACTGATTTTTTGGTCTAGTTGTTCTATGCATTACTAAGGGAGGAAAGGTAGACTCTCCAACGAGAATTGTGGATTTATCTATTTCTCCTTACACTTCCATCAATCTTTGCGTCATGTATTTTGAAGCCCTGCTATTAGGTCTATACCCATCTAAGACTGTTATGTCGTCTTGATGAATTGACCTATTTTATCGTTACAAAATGTCTCCTCTTTATCTCTAGCAATATTCTTTGTCTTGAAGTCAACTTTATCTGATATTAATGTAACTGTTTTTTACATAACTCTAATATGAACATTTTCAAATATAAAGCAAAGTTGAACGAATTTTTCAGTAAACACTTGTACCATGAGTATTTGACTATACTTGCTTTATCACACTTCCATCCATCTAGCCATCCATCAATCCATCTTATCTTTGATGCATTTCAAAGTTAATTGCAGACAATAGTACTCCAATCCTTAAATGTTAGTGCCTGCCTATCATTAGCTAAACTTCAAAATTTGTTTATAGTTTCTTTTTATATGAAATGGACATATAATGAAAAATACAAATCTTAAATGGGCATTTGCTGAGTTTTGACAAATGCACACTCCTGTATAACTCTACTCCCTCTTAACGTGTAGAACATTTCTGTCGCCTCAGAAAGTTCCCTCCTGCTCCTTCTCAGTCAATCCCTGCCCTCACCCCACATGAAAAGCAATCACTGTTCTGATTTTTTCCATTGTAGAGAAGTTTTTCCTATCCTAGAACTTGCTGTAATGGGAATAATATAATATGTAGCCTCTAGGGTCTGGCTTCTTTCACTTACAACAGTGCTTTTGAGATTCATCCTCATTGTTTCATATACCAATAGTGTGTTACTTTTTATTGTTGAGTATTTATTTCACTCTGTGGATGTATCAGTTTTTTTATCAATCCTTACATCAATGGACACCTGGGACATTTCCAATTTTTTACTATTAGGAATAAAGTTGCTATGAACATTCTTGTGCAATTCTTGTGGATATATTTTTCCTGAGAAACTGTCTTACTTTTTTGACCATGGTAAAAACTTGCCTTTCTAGGGCCCACAGGGAGCACCCGGATCTCCAGGGGCTGTAGGACCCATGGGACCACCAGGATTGCAAGTAAGACCAACCTAAATCTACCATGTGATCACAGTATTAACAGGAATGCCGCGGATTAAATGTAAGCCTGTGTCAATTAGGCCCTCCTAGTGGAGAAAGGCAACTTCCATTTTTGGAGGTTAAAGTGAAGCCTGCTCTTGGAAGGAGCTATTTGTTGTCTTCATTTATGAGTCTTTCTGACCATCCACTCTGTATCTCCAGAGCCTCCTAGTTCATTCAGCTCAACCTGAAGTATGGCCCAAGGATGGCTAATCTATTGTCACCTTCTACTCCCCTCACCCACAACAGACATTGCTAATCAGTCATACCATCACCACCATCACACACCGTGAGCACAGAAGCAGCTTCAAAATCCTTCTCAACACTTCACCTTGGAGAGCTCTGCCTACTTACCTACCTATGTATCTTTCTGATACCAAACCTATTTACCATCACTGGTATAGGAAGACCATAGCTAGGCATCTTGTGGTTCTGGGAAAGCCCTGGTCCCAGATAGTTCTCTCTCCAGTGTGTGAAATCCCACTGCTGATTACTTTGGTTTGGTTTCAACAAAAGTCATCATTTAAAAATTTATAGCTTATTGGTGAGAATAATGACACATGAAGTCTTCACTACCTTAGCATGAATGTGGTCATCAGGTCAGTCTGGGAGAAGTCAAAGGAAATAAAAAAGGAACCCTGAGAGAAGGACTTAGAATCTGTTACACCAAAGCCAGGCCACACCAAGGGGGTGCGGGACTCAGCCCCAGTGACTCTCAACAGGCCTAGGTTATTTGGGGCTGAAATTAACAAGTGCTAACTCTTTCTTTTCATTTTTAATCTAGGGTCCTCCAGGGCCCCCTGGTTTCCCTGGTCCTGAGGTAAGTATAGTTCGTTGTGGGGCATCTGGCCTCCTACCACTAGTACTCTAGTTTCCCCAGAGGTACTGTGGTTTGGTTAAACATACTTTCTGGTTAAAAAAAAAAAAAGACTTCATTCCAATTTCAGTTCCTGGAACTTGTTTAGTAATTGATTTTGGTTTTTTTCCCCTCCCTGCACCCCTGTGCCCCAGGGGAATATGGGGTTAGGTTTCCAAGGAGAGAAAGGAGTCAAGGTAAATAGATTTTGAAACATACAATCTGCATTCTACATGCTCCAAGAAATGTCTCTAGCTGAACACACGTGCCTGCTTGTGTAAGGGGATTTGGATCTTTGCCTTGGGAAATGAGCGTTTCTCACCTGCCATGTATCCTGTGGTGGGACCCTTGAGGGCTGCATGTGCACATGCCACACGTAGGCTACTGTGGTCTTTTTCCATCAAAATAGTGTAGTCTTCCTGCTTCCTACCTTTGAAGTGCACGTGCCTTACAAACATACTATCTTGAAATATATTCCCTCTTCCTTCTACTTGTGTGTTTCCCTGGTGTTTTGTATTATATCATGTCACCTCTTTCCTTGTCTCTGCTTCTCTTCTCCCCATCCTTCCTCCTCCGCCCGCTTCTCCTCCTTTCTCTATCTCCTCTGTCCCTCCTCTTTAACCTCTCACCATTCCCTTTTGTTTCCCTTCCCTCATTCTCCTATTTCCCTCTGTACTACCTGGATAGTGATTTAAGAGCCTCAAGGGAGACTGGGAGCTTGCCCTCCCCATGCTTCATGGCTGCCTCTTATAGATTGCGGTGCCCTCAAGGAGCAAATCCAGTCTCCAATGTTCCAACCCAGACTTCACTGCCTCTGCTTGTGCTCTTGGCCAAGATTGGACCAATTAGAGTCTGTTCACTGTTGCCGAGAGGGAGCCATTCACCTTGCTCGAACCCCTTTTTTGCTCTCTTCTAAATACCCTTTCATGCATGACCATGGCAACCATGAACCTGCAGTTTCCTTTCATCTGTCTTGCTTCCTCCCTCTGTGGTGCTGGTACAAAATGCATTTGGTCAGACTTATCATTCTTTTCACCCTTTGGGACTGATAGTTTCATGTCCTCATTGACGCAAGGGTGAGGGTGAAGAGACTAAAGTCACGGACAGTTTTATTTGTGTATTACATCCAGAGGATAAGCCTACCCTCTGGAGAAGTAGTCTGCATAATGTCTGCTTTGCCTAACGTTTCCTTTCATCTTACAGGGGGATGTTGGCCTGCCTGGCCCTGCAGGACCCCCACCATCTACTGGGGAACTGGAATTTATGGGATTTCCCAAAGGGAAGAAAGGATCCAAGGTAGTGAACATTTAAGAACAAGAAAAGTTAATAAGCCTTTTCCTATCAATACCAGAGTTCAACTCTAATAACCAGACTATACTGGTAGGATAGAGAGTTTGGGGTAATGGATTTTTGTTTGGAAGTGAGGGTAAAGCTTCTTTGTCTTGTCCCTTGTAAAAAGCTTTATAAAAAGTCAGTTTTTTGGTGTATGAATATGAGTGTGCTTGGGTTTCTGAGTACTCGTTTAAGTCTATTTTCTGTGTTTCAGTTTTGCAGATTCAATTATCAAGATGCTGAATAACTTAAACGTTAAATAGTTGGGTTTTTTCCTCCTAACTACCAACTCTCTTAGTACCTATGGTGTCCCCAAAGCACTGTGAAAGAACAATAGGATAGAAATGGTTGCTTTTGAATTATCATTTTAACAAAATTATTTACTCTCAAAACTTGACCCTGCAAATAAGGTACGCTGTCACCAAGTGGCAGTAGATACCCTGATTCACCTGAGCTGAACTACCAAGGCTGAAGCTACAGACCTGTTTAACCAAGATATTTTATCATCTGCATTTTGATGTGAGTGAGAGTATACATAGTTGTATTTGAATGGCTGTATGCTATTAAGATGTGCAGATATCTTCCATGAACCTGAATTCCCAACCTTCCTGGGGTTCCCTTAAGTTTTGTGATCCTGTGCCCCTGGTCAAGAGACCCAGGGAGGGGAAGGTGTCTAGTCCCATTTCTTTAGTTTTGTCTTTCTGGAAGCAACAGCACCAGGCCCTCTCCAGGTCTACAGGAAGTAATCATTGATTGGGGAACAATTTTGGAGCATATGAAAGATTGCCTGCCTCCCTAATCATCCCCAAACCTCAGAGAGCCCTTCCATGGTACCTAGAGGTAATTTACCATATCATGGAGAGACAGATTAGAATGTTATGTGGCCCTATCTAAACAGTAATTGTTACTCTTTTCCCAAAACCATTAATGTCTTTGTAGCCAGTTATTTGCTAGAGGAAATCATACTGAACAACTTCTTCCACTAGAAAGAAAATGGATGATCTTCTTTTCTGTCTCCCAATTCACCTGGGCATTTGAGATTCTGTTTTAGATAGTTTTTGCTCCCTGCCATGGACATTGGTTCTTTCCACACTACAAAGGGCTCCCTGAACTAAGACATCCTGGTATAGTTACTAGCTAGGAAGCATGGGCAATCTGCACCAGCATCTGCTGTCCCAATTGTGATATACTATGGTTCCCCACAGCCCAGCCCAAGTAAGTCAAGGGAGCCGTGTCTATGTTCACTGCTTCCTGCTGCTACTCACTAAGCTTTGGTTGATTTTCTAGGGTGAACCAGGGCTTCCAGGTTTCCCAGGAATAAACGGTCCTCCAGGTCTCCCGGTAAGTCTCCCTATTTGGTCAACATGTATTCAAGGATCTGATGGGACAAAAGCTATACCAACACAAAGCTAACAGGGAGACCTCTTCCTGTGGTTATTGTTGAGAATTTCACCAGCTCCATTACTAGAAAGCATTTAAGAAAATGTTCTGGTTTCTCAAACTGATGAGGATATTAGATTGCTGATGAGACTATATATCTTTGAGGTTATTATCTCAAGCTCTGGAGTTAAAACAGACCTAGGCTTGCCTTCTGATTTCACCAGTTTCTAGCTATGTGACCTTGGACACGTCTCTTAACTTTTCTGAGCCTCAGTCTCTTAACCTAGAAAAAAGGGATGATAATAGGGTGGTTATGAGGATTAAATGAGATGAGATGCATGAAAAGGACTTAGTACGTGCCTGGTACTTATCAATTGTTCAGTGAATTGTAGTGTTTATGACCCTACCTTCACTTTCCTATATGCCCTTGTATCTTAGATTCTTTCACCCAACAAACACCTTTTGAGGGTCCCTAGGTGCCAGGCCTTCTGCTGGACTCTGAGGCTGTGGCAGTAAATAACAGTCCCTGTCCTTGAGGAAAGTACATTCCAATGGGGGAGTGAGGGAGGAGCGAGAATAAACAAGTCAATAAATGAATCAAGAACAAGTCCATAGAGTGGTCAGTGATACATAGAAAATTTTTAAAAAAGGGTATAAGTGATGGAGTGTGGATGGGGAATGGGATGGGCTACCTTGAACAGAGTGATGACGAAGGGCCTCTCTGAGGATGTGTGTTTGAGGAAGCAAGTCACATGAAGATCAGAAAGAGTGTTTCTGGCCAAGGGAATCACAAGTGCCAAGACCCTGAGGCTGGAACAAGCTCAGGGCTTTAGAGGAACAGGAAGAAGGTGAATGGTGGAAAAGAGTGAGCAAGGCTGACCACCCGGCAGAGAGGCCAGAGCCAGATCATGGAGCCCTTTGTAAGTCAAATGTGGCTTTATGTTAAATGTAATAGGAGGCCATTGGAAGGCCCAGGCTTGTATTTTTAAGAAGATCACTCTGGCAGTAGGTGGAGGAGGGTAGTGGAGATTGGGGGAGGGGAGGCAGCAAGCAGAGGCTACTGCAAGAATCCGGGTGAGAAATGGGAGTGGCTCTGGTGATAGCAATGGAAATGGAGAGATGTGCACAGATTCAAAATATAAAATGGTAAAACTTTTTGTTATGGAACATTTCAAACATATACAAAGTGGCGAGAGTGGCATAATGATGCCAGTGGGTACCCATCACCTAGCCTCCATAATGACCAACTCATGGCTACTCTGAAGCCAAGAACAGATGTATTATGAATACCTCAGGATTTCTAAGAGATACAGACTCTTTTAAAAATGTGGTGCTGATTTCATCATCACTAATTGTCAATAATGACTTAATATTAGTTAACACATCAGAATTCAGATTTATGATTGTCTCATAAATATAATTTTTAATAAGTGTCTTGTTTTGAATCAGAATCCAAACGAGGTCCACCCATTTCATTTGGTTGATAGACCTCTTAAACCACAAGATGTGTTGTGAAGGAGCTGAGGAGATTTCCATGGACTGGGTTTAGGGGTCAGGAGGGAAATGGCTAAATCAGAAATGACGAGGCCTGCCAGTGCTTGCTGGTTAAGTAGGGATAGATGACTGCGGTTGTTCCCTGCACTTCTTTGAAACACTTTGCGTCTCTCTGGATGGCCAGGAAACAGAGCTAACAGAAGCAGTGGCTCAGATTGCTTCCATGATGTTCCCTATGACTCCATGGAAACACAGGGGCGCAGAGAATCATCTGTTCAATGGTCTTGAATTTTTTTTCCGTTTTTTTCTTTTCAATGGCCATTTTTTTTAACATTTTTTTATTGAGTTATAGTAATTTTACAATTTTGTGTCAAATTCCAGTGTAGAGTACAATTTTTCAGTTGTACATGAGCATATATATATATGTATATATTCATTGTCACATTTTTTTTTCGCTGTGAGCTACCACAAGATCTTGTATATATTTCCCTGTGCTATACAGTATAATCTTGTTTATCTATTCCACATTTTGAAATCCCAGTCTGTCCCTTCCCACCCCCCACCCCCTTGGCAACCACAAGTTTGTATTCTATGTCTATGAGTGTTTCTGTATTGTATTTCTTTTTTTTTTCTTTAGATTCCACATATGAGTGATCTCATATGGTATTTTTCTTTCTCTTTCTGGCTTACTTCACTTAGAATGACATTCTCCAGGAACATCCATGTTGTTGCTGCAAATGGCGTTATGTTGTCGGTTTTTATGCAATGGCCTTGATTTTAATCAGCTCAGTGTCTAATGAATCAGAAAGGAAAAGAATCCTGATGATGGAGACAGGACACTGGGACTTCAAACCAGTCCCAGCTCTGGGACTTCGCCAAGTCTCTGAACCTCTCTGTATATCTGGAACATGGCACTGGTCATATCTACCATTTTGAGGCCCAACTTGCAATGTATATCAAGTTTCTTTATGAAGTAGAAGCTGTGCTGTCCAATATGATAACCACTAGCTAGCCACATATGGCTACCGAGCCATTGAAAGGTGGCTGTTCTGAAATGAGATGTGCTGTATTAAAATACATACCAGCTTTTAAAAATGAGATGTGAGAAAAATAATCAAAAATAGCTCGTTAACAATTTTTACTTCAGTGTTGAAACGACAATATTTGATATATTTGGTTAAACAGAACGTCAGTAACTGAATCTCACCTATTTATTTTACTTTTTGAATGAGGCTATTAGAAAATGTAAAATAACATAGTAGCTCACATTATATTTCTATCGGACAGCCCAGATACAGAGTACTTTGCAAGTGGGTTGGGGAATAAGGTCGGCACCTTTCTTTGTGAGCATTTCACGTAGATTCTCATCATCTCAGTCATCCCTGTGACATCAGCAAGGTGGGCGGGGCTTCTATGCCTGCAGTGATGAGGAAACCATGACCCAGATGGGTGGAAGAGGCTTGCCCAGAGTCACACAGCAAGTTGTTAGCAGAGCTGAGACTGAAATTCAGTTTTCTTGAATGCTAGCTAATTCCAGGCTTTTTCCTCGTACCATACTGCCCCCTACAGTGTAGTTAGTTCTTGTCCCGGCCCTGGTAGATTGTAAGATCTCCTCTGTCCTTTGCAGTTTTACTGGCTCCTGCTCCCTGCCTCCCTCCCTTGCTCCCATTTCCTTCCCCGTTGTACCTCAGAGGATTGCCCCTCCTGCAGTTTCAACCCGTTCCCTTCTGCCCTGTAAAAGACAGACTCACTGACAGCAATGCACAGTGATAAATTGCAGTCCCATTTCAAGCTCAGCATTTCAAGTGTTTCACAGTGCAGGCTGAAAAATAGAAACCTCAGTTGACAGTAAAGATATCCAAGCTGGAAAATACCTTCCTTTATATATGACAGAGTATTTTCAGAGAGTGGGAATCAAGAAACCAGTGTTCTCATCCCACTTTGGCATGGATTCCATGGGCAGCCCTGGCCAAATCGTGTAACTCCTTTACTCCTAACATCTCTATCTGCTTAATGGGCACATTCATAGATACCTTCTGTGCCTTCTGCCAGAAAAATTGTAAGGAGAGAGGTGGCAACCTGTTTTGAGATACTCTGTGCTTTTCAGCAGAAACACATTTCTTAAATCCAAATCCTTCATATCGGCTTTTTATTATGCACACTCACTGAGGAAACAAGGCAGTGCCCAGGGTGGAAATCTCTAGGGAATCCAAAATGTTCCCTTCGACCATTTGTTTTCTTTCCATCCTAGCCCAGATCTTTGCAGGAGCTGCTGACAACTTGCCTGAGTTAGGCCTCGCCTTTGTTGACTTGCCCCCTCCACAGTGACCAAGCAGCCCTCCTTTTCTGGCTCTGCCCCACCTTCACACATGGTCCCAGTGGCACACTCACACGTAGGCCACACGTACTCCCATGGAGACTGTCACAGGGAGTCATGTACCTCTGTGCCCGCCAAGGCGCCAGCACACATAGGGTAAGGCGACATGGCAGATGAGGAGAGAGAGAAGAGAAGAAAATGGCGAATCCTAAGGTCCCTATTGAGTGGATCTGAGGCAACTCCTGGGCAGGCGGGAGTTCTTCAGCTGAGCACCAGACTTTCCAGGCACTTCAGGTAGGTCCTGCAGAGGAGGAGGAGCCCCATCTTGACAGGGGCCCCTGGCACCCTGAGGGCCGAGAGCAGCGGTGTGACGCGGTCAGAGTCCACAAGGAGACTGACTTTCCTAACCTCTCAAGTCACCCTCGCAGTGCCAAGCAGAACCCATTCCTGCAGTTTAGCTTCCAAAATAGGACCACAAAATATGATCATTCCCCGCCCCTCCCCCATGGCCTCTGCCCCCTTTCAGGCTTCAGCCTCCCTCCTGCCTTCCTGCCCTTGTTGTGCAGGTGGGGCTTGCCCCTCTCCAGCGCCCTCACTGGGGCCCCAGGGAGCCTGCTTCGGGCCAGGGAGGAGCTGGAGCCAAGGGTGACGGCACTGGCAGCCTGCCTCTCAGGCCAGCAGGCCCCTGAGGACCCGGGGCCCAGGTCTCTTTGACTCCGCAGTGGGGCCTGACACGCCCTGGTTGCAGCCTAGGGTTTGCAGCCTGCCTTTTTCTCGCACCACCCTCCTCACTCGGCCTCAGTGACAACATCACCCCCGGACCCTGACCCTTGGCCACCTGACTGAGGAGTTTTTGCAGAGCCACTAATATCCTGGAACTAAAAATACCAGGAGACCAGGGCCATAGAGAAGCAGGCCTATAAACAGCTAAGCTAGCACCCTCATGAGGCCCTGGGGGAGAAAGGGTGTGGGAGCAGTGGGTGCAGGTCAGCTCATGACAAGGACTGACTGTGACAGGGCCGGGGACCGGGACATCTTGCTAGAAAAGCTTGTTCAGCAGGGCCTCGTGCGGGGCCTTCCTGCGCCGGGAGACAGGCAGAGCCTACAGCCCAATATCTTGGCAAGTCATTTATGTTTTATTGGCTTTAACCCACACACACAAGTTACTTTTTAAAATTCTTTTCCTTTCTAAACTTTGGGTGTATTTCTTTCTTTTTGTTCACCTTGTAGCTCAAGCTCTCAGACCCTCTTTCTGAGAAAGCGAGAGTCCAGAAGCTCTGTCTGCTTTCTGGAGAAGGAGGACAAGGCCCCCTTGTCTTTCCAACTGTGGACAACATAGGTGGCGGTTGTGAAATTGTTCCTGAACATTCTTTCCTTCATCCTTTGCAATAGTTTTTTTCTCTGGGTCATTATTCTGTTTAATTCAACAAGTATGTATTAGACTACCTTGTATGTGTTCAGCCTGCAGTAACACGCCTTGGAGGAGACAGAAGTGAGTGTGATACGCACCTTCTGCTTACAAACTTTCATCCATAACCCATCCTTGTGCTTGAAGAGTTTGGGGCAGCAGGGGCTTCGATGCGCAGACCAGGGAAGGCTGCATGGAGTGTTTAACTTCAGACACCAACAGACACCGGGATAGCATGCCATGGTTTCCAACTTGAGCTGTAGGACTTCAAGATTTCAAATAAGTTGGCATTCGGTTTAACCCACAAGCCTTTCAAATAGAAATCCTATTCAGCATGAGGTCTGAGCTGTTTGACTCCTAAATGGAGACATAGAAAAGACAACAGGCAAGTAGGAACCAAAGCCTGCTTTGAATTGGACCCTTCACAGATATACACTGCCCCCGCCCCTAATGAAAAAACAACAAAACAACCCACATTAGAAAAAAAAAAAAAAAAAAAAAAACCTTGGGCCTAGAAAGCTAAGGGCTATTCAGTTAACTTTCAGTACCCGTGGAAATGCTCTGAGGATGTAAGAGGAAGAAAAAACTACAAATGCGATTGGAGGAGGGCTTTCCCAGCCAGCTGAGCCAGGTCACATCAAGAGGACAACAGGAGATGTGCTCTAACATTTAGTGTCTTTCCCAAGCTTACGTTTGAGAAAACTTCACTGCCTCCTTTACTCTCACAATAGGCCTAAATGCTATTTGCCAAAATCTATGCTCCTGGAAAGTCCAGTTTTAAACAAAATAACAAGACGACCCCAATTAAGTTTATTATGAAAGACTTGATCCACTTTGGTAATGAACCCTTCTGTATCTAAGGGGCCCAGAATGTGCTTGCCCTGGACCTGGAAGGGAGGAAGCTCTCCCCTTCACTCAGTTTTTTGGATTTCCGCTTGTCCCTAGAGAATTCCTGAGTCATGGCTGTGGCTGCAAGCCTTGACCTCCTGTGAGCAGGGCAAGAGGGTTTGGCGACCACCTCACAGTCCCTTTCGGAGTGCTCCTAGGGTTCACAGTGTTCTAGGCCACACCGAGACAGAGGTACTCCTTCCCACTGAAGAGGGTGTTGCAGTCATCATGTCGCCAAAGGGTAAAAGCCCTTCTAGTATCAACCCCCAAGTTTTAACACAATTCTCCATTTGCGGTTCAAAGAATCAAGCTCTTAAATTGTGGGAGGCAGCCTGTTCCCGTGGAAAGGGCCCTGGAATGGAAATCTGAAGCTCTGACTCTCTCACTGACTCTCTAATCCATACGAGATGCGTGGCCCTCCTGAGTGTTAGTCTCCCCATGTGTAAAAGTCAGTGAGGTTAGCTATGTCATCATTTCCGTGCCGGTAGTTCAGATTTCTATAAATTCTCATAGTAGTATTTTGGGGAGACTTGACTCCTAGAAACAAAAAGAAACCTTGATTGAATGGTTCAGATTGTATCCAAGTCCTCTGTGCTTCTCAGGTGGTGACAAGACACTCAGCATGTTAAGCCTCCCCAGTAGGATAGTGGAGCTGGTTGCAAATTACCGCCTTGCTTTGGATGGAGCCAGGAGACCTACGAGGAAATGGATGTCGTAACTTGTGGTTCCTTTTTTTTCCTTTAGGGATTTGGAATTGCTGGAGAAAAAGGAGAAAAGGGAATCCCTGGCTTGCCAGGACCTAGGGTATGAACCTGGAAGGCTGTTTGCCTGCGTCTGTCAGGTCACCTGGTCCATCTTTCCTGTTTGCTTCATTATGTTATGTAACTTGATGGCCACCTAAGCTTCTCTTGTTTCTCTTTCTCAGTGCTTGGGCAGGCCCCTGAGACCTCCTCCTCTCTGCTTTGCCCTATTCCCTTGACTTAGTGGCTCCCTTGAATAAGGACTGATATACCCCCCACACCAGGTGGCTCCTCTGCCTATTTACTCTCCTTGTTCTCATGTATAATTACCTTCTGGACTAAAGAATGATGTGAGTGTTGTCTTACTTTCATTCCATTCTATCCTGAGGGAATGTGGTCAGGTGGGCAGTAGGGTAGGGGAAGTTTGCAGGAATGGAAGAAAGAGACCCAATTGCAACTTTTATAGGACAGAAACAAGCCCAGGAAGTTCTAGAACATAGTGAGCAATGTTTGGCATCAACAGTTTTTAATAATAATCTCACTTCAAGTGAAGAAATAACTGTTAGCCTCTCTGAGTCCTAGCCTCAGGCCCTTAGGTCTTAGGCGGTAAGCAATTGGCCAATCTTATTCTTAAAGAAGCAACATTTCAGAGAACTGTGTCTTTAGCTGGGTCTTGAAATTTGTTAAGACTCTTTTGAGGATTCAGCAATGTTCCATTACCCTGCCACTTCTTTCTCTACCTTCCTCTGCTCCCTTGTCTTGAAAACACATAATCACCAACAAAGAATGCATTGGGGGTGAGAGACAAGAGGCCCTCCCACAATCTATTTAAAAATCTCATGACTTGGAACTAATGCAGACTAAGTATAATACCACCCAGCCCTTCTACCAAATTCCACCTAGTACTTAAAATGTTTCCATTTATTTGGCTCTTTAAAAATTCCCTGTGTGGCTATTCAGCCTGATGGATTAGTGCTTAGAAAGAAATCGTTAAGCCAAGTCTAGGAACATTCTCTTACCTGATTTTGGGAAATGCTAAATCCTGAACTCAGTTGGATAGCTTTGTTATATGAGTCCAGTGGCTTTTTCTAGTGTGGGCTATTAATCTTTCTAAGGTGCCTCTATTCTCTTTACAGGGTCCCATGGGTTTAGAAGGAGTCCAAGGCCCTCCAGGGAGTCAGGTATTTTGGTTAATATCATTAAAGCCTCAGTGTATAAAAATCCTAATCAAAAAGTCCCCTTGCTTTACTCAACATGACCATCTATCCAAAGGGAAACATCACTTATAATGCAAATTGTCCACCCCCCTTTGGTTGATCGAATCTCAGCCACTCATTTCCTTTGTTTCTACCCACGAAGGTGAGTATCCAGTGTTGAATTCAGCGCCGTGCTCTGACGCACTCATACGTCTTTCACATGTTACCAGGGCCTGGGAAGGCCAGCCTGCTTGTATTCATCTCTAGCCTTGTGGCCCTTGTCCTAAAATGCAAGTTGGCTACCTAGCTCCATATTGGCTTCTGGGAACATTTTACAGCTTCCAGAGTCAGGTATAATCCATACGTACCCTGGAATGCTGGCCAAAATCCCCGCGCCGTTTGCCCTGGCCTTATGCTGTTAGACATTCAATTTAGTTGTAACTGTGTTTCCGTCACAGGGCAAGAAGGGGTCGTCAGGTTTTCCCGGGCTTAATGGATTCCCAGGAATTAAGGTAATGTTGGGAAGTGAAAATCCAGGACTGGGGAGATGGAAGGGTGAAGAATTACTGTGTAGTAGTAATAGTAGTAGTAGTAGTAGAAGAATAAGTAGTAGTAATAATAATAATAAATGCTGTTTAGTCCATTCAGGCTGCTTTAACAAAATGTCACAGACTGGGTGTCTTATAAACAACAGAAATGTATTTCTCAGTTTTGGAGGCCGGAAGTCTGAGATCAAGGTGCCAGTATGTTGGGTTCTGTTGAAACCTCAGGCTTGCAAACTGCCTACCTCTTGTTATGTCCTCACATGGCAGAACGGACAAGCTAGCTCTCCTGGGCCTCTTTTATAAGGGCACCAGTCCTAATGGTGGGAGCGCTACCCTCATGACCTAATCACCTCCCAGAGGCCTCATCTCCTAATACCATCGCCTTGGGCATTAGGTTTTCAAGATGAATTTTCAGCGGACACAAACATTCAGATCATATCAAATGCCTACATAATGAGATGGAGTATTTCTTAATATTTGGACATTTTAGCTGCCCCCCTTTTTACACAAAAGGTGGACAACCTACCGTGAACACACAAAGCTGTTGTGCCTCCTTAGATCCTACTCGATCAGTGGTAGACTAAAAGGCAGGGGCGGTGGTTGAGGAGCAAATCCATCCCTACAAGGGGAAATATTTTATTACCGACATTGTGTAGAATTGCCAACTTTGGGGTTTTGTTACTGTTTTTAAATTCTCTCAGACAATGTATCCCCTTATTGCCTGCACCTGGGGCAGACGGCACCTTCCACTCCAGCCTGGATATGCCACTGCACCTGATTCTGGTACCTGAGGCCCTCTTTTGAGAGAACTAAGACTCTTCTGACTTCCTCTGCCTGACATCATCCACTGACAAGGGCTGTGACAGTAGCAGAGTCCCAAGCTTACTGAAAGTGGGAAAAAAAGTTGAAACTCGGCCCCCTCCTTAGCACTTCCCAGGCCCAGAAGTGCTTGTCCTGGAGTAAGATTGCAAAATAAAACTGGGATCCCTTGTCCTTGACAGGTTTGCAATTGAGTGTCAGGCCTCTGGCCTGCCTTGTGTCACCACAACCTTAAATTTACTGGACTTTGAAATTAAGCTTTTGGGGGAAGGGAGTATAGCTCAGTGGTAGAACACGTGCTTAGCATGCACGAGGTCCTGGGTTCAATCCCCAGTGCCTCCATTAAAAATATGTTCCTCATTAAAACACTATTGTGAGAAAAAAAAAGAAATTAACCTGTGGACTATTTGCCCCTGAAGCTCAGCAGTTACAGAAAGGAGGAAACTTACATTTTCCTGGGGAATGGTTTTGAGGGATCATAAATCTTAGGTGATAAGGTCACAGAAATATTTGTGTTTAACATATTTAATCTTTGCAGGGTGAAAAGGGTGGCATTGGCCTGCCAGGCCCAGATGTTTTCATCGATACAGATGGTGCTGTGATCTCAGGTGCAACTTTTCATTGATTTGAATAGGGAAAAAAAGACAGGAGGTTGAATTCTATATCCCCCATAATTGTTAAAAGGACTTTGTCAGGCACTGAATGGCTGCTAAACCTGATACCCACAAGGGCCACTCGTGGGTCCTGAACTTGGGGAATGAAGCTAATGCCAATGTCTTGGGTAAAGAAGCCAAGCCCCACACTCCATGTTTGTGTTGAGTCTACCAAGACTAGGATTTGGGTCAGCGTGGGTCTGGATTTGCTAAAAATGGTTCATTCTCCTAGTGATGCCAAGGGAAGGATTTATACCCTCCCAGCTAGGCTAACTTCAGCCTGATACTATGGGCCATGTGATCCCATGTATGCTTGAGTTTGACAGTTTCATAGGAAGTAGAAAAGTATCTTTGGCTAGGAGAGCAGGTGGTCGTCAGCCTTCAACAGAATGACACACTGAAAGTTTGTCTTCACCTCTCCTTGTTCTAGTGACTGTGTGTGCCCAACTCTTCCCTTTGCCTTCTTCAGAGATCCAAATGCTCAGTGTCTCCAGCTACTTCTCACTTGACCAAAGGCTTCTAATATAGCACCCCTTCCACTGGGGTCTCCTAACCTACCTCTCTCCTCACATCCTCTCAGGCCTGTGCCCTGTCTGGTAAACTCACTGAAGCTGAGGTGTTAATGGCTGACAGTGGCTTCCTGTGTTCCACACTCAAGAATCCTGTGTATAACATGAAAAGTAGACTTCAGCACCATAACCCAAATGGTAGACATTGGAGGCATTACAGCAGATCGGTAGTGGTAAAAGAACCTTCCTCATGCTTACCAGATCTCACCACGGAAGGCAAGCCCTGGCCTGACCAGTTCTGAACACTAGTAGAGACTTAGCTCAAATAGGCCCATTATCATATGAGAGCATTAGCATCGGGGGACCTATGAAGGGCAAGAAAGGCACTTCTAACCTGAGACCATCTCCTAGCAACTCTTTTTAGGCATTTTGTGGCATTTGTGGGCCTCCCTTCGGTCTGCTTACTGCTTTTTTTTTTTCCCCTTGCAATGCCAGGTTATCCTGGAGACCCTGGTGTACCAGGCCGCCCAGGCCTTAAAGGAGATAAAGGTATCCAGGGCCTGCCTGGCCCTTCCGGTGTCCCTGGATTACCAGCTATACCAGGTAAAACAAATGAACCCACCCCCTGCACAGATCAGTCCTCTTTATATTTAGGGTGTTGCTGTTTCCCAGACTCCAGCATGCCCTTTCTCTATTTACTCTTAGAGGGAGACACCTGTGTGTTTTCTGCCAATGATGCTTGGGGCCATTCATTGCCTAGGTTAAGCACACTCTGGTGCTTAGCATCCCCTTCTGAACCTCTGGCCTGGTCCATACCTAGCCAAAGTCAAAAGAAAGGTAGACTATAGTCAGTAAGCTCCCCACAGCCAGCCCAAGGCTAATGTAGATGAGGACAGGGCATGAGTGAGCAGCTTTCCTCTGACCTCAATAATGTACCGTACCTAGATAGGCAGTCCCAGATCATCACTGAGGTTTGCAGCAACCAGAGGAAGGCTGGGTTGGACAGCCAGAGCCCTGTCACTCTTTTGTGGATGTGCCATCCCAGCTGATGCTTGCCACAAGGCACTAACAAAAGCCCAGAGGAAAGTCTGTACCCAGACCTTCACTCTGTGCTTAACCCAGGCACTGAATGGCCCCAGCATCCTATGAGTGACACCCTTGAAACCATCATTGGAGGAACACACCTAGATGTCCCCCTGTAGGAGTAAACAGAGAAAGGGTATGCCAGAGTCTGGGAAACAATGATGTCCCAAATATAAAGCCTCTGACATTACCTTTCAAGACACCAGTATCTAAATTCCTCAGAGATGGGTCTCTGTAAGGACACCAGTGCTTTTAAAACAGCCCCTTGGAGGAGGTACAGTTGATCCCAACACCAAGGGGGAAATCATAGAGAAGTAGGAGGCTAGAGACCCACATTTCCCTCTCAGGTTTGCCATGGAGAAGTCCTGTGCCCTGGACCATGTTTCTGTACATCTTTGAGCCTCCATTTCTCAAGAGATTAGGCTAGATGATTCCTAAAGACCCTTCTAACTCAAATGCAGGAGGAGGGCAAATGCTTTCCCAAATTCTCCCTTGGAGTTAGTTTCTATCATATGCCATTGATTGGAAGACCCCTGGAGAAGATGGCGATGTGCTGAGCATTTTTGTGTGGGCTTATCCTTCCAGGTGTCCCCGGTGCTCTAGGCCCCCAGGGAGTTCCAGGCCTGAAGGGGGACCAAGGAAACCCTGGCCGCACCACAACTGGGGCATCTGGCCTCCCTGGCAGAGATGGTTTGCCAGGCCCACCAGGCCCACCCGGCCCACCCGGTAAGTTGTTCATTTCTCTCTTTGGTCTTGAGAAACAGGTGTGATCCAGACTCCAGAACAGTCCTGATTTATGATGGAGGGAGCATTTCACAGGTTAGGGACCACAGAGATCAGAGTGTTCATCAAGGAATAGGCAAGCTATGGCCATAATGCTGCCCAGACACAACCCAGTGCCTTCCGACCTCTGTAGTCATTTCGTTTCCCCCTTCACTGTTCTCAGCCCCTAAGCCTGTGGTCTTGTAGCTCCCAAAGAAATAGCACTGGCTCTTACAAGCTTTTCCTGGTCTTCAGGGCTCTGGCAGGGTAGGCTGAGAGCCAGAGAAATGGGAAACCAAGCCTGGATCCTCAAGGTGGCTGCTAAAAGCCTCCACAGGGCTTATTCTCCTTAAATCTTCTACCTGAGTTTGGGATTCTAGATTCTAAGAAAAAGGCTAGAAATGTGCCCCGTATGTTTCTTTGTAACCTAAATCCCCTGACCACTGCAGCTGGTTCCCAGTTCCTCTTTTGTCCTAAGAGGACTTGCTGGGATCAACATGGGGACTGCTGAGTTACTGAAGCTGCCTTGGTCATTCCTGTATTCCCAGTGTCTAGTCCAGGGCCTGGAACATATTAGACTTTCTGGAATTAGTAGTAGAGTGAATCAAGCCACCAGAGAGTAGACTTGCTACAGACTTCAGGTCCCTGTGTTGGATTTGGGGGGTGGGGGGTGGGAAGGGGGTGTCTCTGTTCTAGTGGTTGAGCTTTGGGGACCCTTGGTGACTGAGTTGATGTGCTGAGTCAAATGAGCCCAGGCTCATGGAAGTTGCCATTCTTTTCCATTTCTTTTTTCTGCAGGTCCAGCATTTGAGACTAGAACCCTACAGAGCACAGAGCCAGGGTTGCCTGGTCTCCGAGGAGAACGAGGTCCAAAGGGAAACCCAGGCCTGAAAGGAATAAAAGGTGATTTGGGCCCCTTAGGTTTCTTTGTTCCCCAGACTCCTTGGAGAGGACCCCCTGGGAATGAGCCAACCAAAAGCCTTGGAAACCTGAACAGAAGCCATCTTGGATCTTGACTGGGGATTGGATTAGAGGATTGTTATAAGTGATGTATTTGGGGCTCTAAGACTGAGACTGGCAATTGAGGTCACACAGGACAGAGTGGCTCCCAGGCTATTCTTCCTGCCCCCTCCGCCTGCAGAAGCTGTTCTGCACACTCCATGACCCCTCTCAGTTTGTAAGGCCAAGGCTGGAAGTCGCTTATCATTATCTTGAGCCTGAAGGAAAGGGCTCTGAACAGGTCAAGACGTGGAACTCTGAAAAGAGCCAGTTGGCTCCAGGAAAGCAACTCCAGTCCCCACTGACGTTGCAGGACTGACTGATGACCCCAGCCTTCGGCTGCACTGCTCTCGCCATCTTCTTGCCGTCATTCCTCTGTTTCATGCTCTAAGGAGAAGATGCTAAAGTGCAAATAAATCAATTCATTCTAGTTCCAGCCCAGGGCCGGGTGGAGGAAGAGGTGAAAGTGTCAGCTGCAGAGAGGTTTGGAGGTGACGCAGTGGTTTCAGGTTCCTGAAGTCTCTCCCCTTCTCTGAAGGAATGAACAGCTCTCCTCACCCTCAAACAAAGAGGATTTAACTTCCCCCTCTCCTTTCTTAATGTCCTATCGTAAAATGTCACTACCTAAGCAGAGGAGCTAGTTCAGAAGTTTCTGAAAGCTCCATCTCTGCTATTCAGGTCCAGGGAAGACTGGGGGGAAAGGGATATTAAATGGTGAGTCTAGACCTAAGATGTCAATGTTGGCCCTTCACTGACTCACTACAGAGCTAGTGTGCTTCTTAATACCATTCTCAGACTTAAAACAGGGCCAGCTCCAATGCGTCTCCTCCTCTGTTCCCATGGGGCCAGAAGGTTCTAAGTCTGAAATAGTGATAGTGATTTTCAGGTGATTCACTGGACATGAGAATCACCTAGGGGAGATGATGACAAATTAGATCCTTGGGTCTGGCATCCTGAGAGTCTGATTGATTAGACCTGGGGTGAGACCCAGCAAGCTGCCTTATAAACAGGCATCCCAGGTGAGTCATGCAGGAGGTCCACTGATCACACTTGAGAAATGATTATTTGGAGAACAGATTGTTCTTCCAGAGTTCCGGGGGTTATCAATTTTCTAAATTAAGAAAAGGCCCTTCAGGATCTTAGGAGAACTCAGAGTCACCTGTGTTGGCCCAAAGTCTCATTTTCTAGACTGTAAACATGGAAGGTATAGGTGGCTGGGCTGTCTTGCTAGTGACTCCTTGATATCTCTTCAGAGATGCTTTGCTGAAATCCCTATCTTCGGTTTATTTGACATTTGTCTCTGTGTACAAAAGACAAAGGAAAGACATTTTGATGAACAGAACCTTTGAGTGCATTGGATTCCAGAGTCTCAGCTGGTTAATGTAGGTCAGTGGTTCTCAACTCCAGCTGCACATTAGATTCGCTGATGGCTGGGCCCCACCCAACACTAATGAAATCCAAATCACCAGCACAGATGTACTTTGATGGAGAGTAAATCTAGTTCATTTGAGCCTGTCCTTTGCAGGCTTCCTGATTCCCTCCATGGAGTTGTTCAAGTCACAAATTACCACTGGCAGGTCTTCCTTCTTCTTGGAAAGATGGCCCGCTTTGTTTAATGTTGTCTTTTTTTTCCTCCAGGGGACTCAGGTTTTTGTGCTTGTGATGGTGGTGTCCCTAACAGTGGACCACCCGGGGAGCCAGGCCTGCCTGGACCACCAGGTCTCCTGGGTCTTCCAGGCCTAAAAGGAGCCAGAGGAGATCCAGGCTCTGGGGGTGCACAGGGCCCATCAGGAGATCCAGTAAGTCTTACCAAACTTTGACCCTGGAGGAGGAAATGGGAGCTTTCAAACGCCCCTTACTCCTCACCCATCACTTTCCTAAAACACATAAAAGAACGATGGGGATAAAACCAAGCTGCCAGGTTTCGATCTGTAATATGAAGAAGCCTATTGAGATGATCTCTAAAGTTCCTTTCTGCTCTAACCTACCTACGTTCCTGCCCTTCCTCCCTTTCTTAATCCCTCCTTTCCATACACAAAACCATTTACACTTGCCTAGCACTGTGCTGGGCCCTGAAGATAAAATTGGAATTAAGGGGAGGGTATAGCTCAGTGGTAGAGTGCATGCTTAGCATGCATGAGGTCCTGGGTTAAATCCCCAGTACCTCTGTTTAAATAAGCAAACAAACAAACTTGATTACCACCCCCCCAAAAAAATCTGAATGAAGACAAGATTACCATCCTCAAAGATTTTAAAATTTAGAAAGAGTAAGAAAATAAATGAGTAATTATAATCCAAGATGATGACATAATCCAGTGTCCAAAACTGCCAAAATATACCCAAGGATTTTTCTAGGTCAGACCTATGCGAAGTACCAGAATCCTATGAATTCTGCATCTCCTGATCACTCTTTTTTGTCTTTTTGTCAGGGTTTATTTGGGCCTCAAGGTCCGGCCGGCCCCAAAGGAAAGAAAGGGGAACCAACTCTCAGTACAGGATCAGGGATGCCAGGAGATCGGGGTGATCCTGGCTTCCAGGGGCTCCCTGGGGAGACAGGAGCCCCAGGCAAGGATGGAATACCAGGTTTACTGGGTCTGCCAGGCCTTCCGGTAAGTTGATTGTTCCTGGGTGATTAGCTCTAGAAATCCTCACACCTGACTGGGGCGGGGGCAGGGGGGTTCTGATGGCTACTAGACTGTGAGACAGGGCAGAACAGAGAGTCCAGAACATCTCTTCCCACCACTGCCACTAACACTTTTTGCTCTGTGCTTTTCCTTTCTGTGAAATGGGAACTTTTTTCTCAGAATGGGTCATTGGCTCACTTGATAAATGCTGGTGACAATTGACCATATCACTTAAAATGCTTCAGCTTCTCAGGCTATTCCCCTGGCAAGTAATCTAGCTGCTCTCTGTGACCCCAAGGGTAGTTATCCTGCTCCTGTTTATGGCCCCCCTACCCTAACCAATCTAGAACATTCTGTATTATCAGATCACCTGGTGTTGACAAGCTTCATTTCCATTAACTAAACTCAGAGAAATTGATTGATAAATTAGAGTGACAGGGAATTTTAACCAAAAAAAAAAGCATTGGTCATACTGGTTAGTTATTTCTGTCCTATGGTCAGAGAATTTTCCAGATAAGTCTCTAAGTCAGGCTTTCATTCTTTCTTAATGTGTTATCCAGGGTGATGGTGGACAGGGCTTCCCAGGTGAAAAGGGGTTACCAGGACCTCCTGGTGAAAAAGGCCGTAGTGGTCCAATTGGCCCCCCAGGAATTGGGCTACCAGGATCTCCTGGACCTCGTGGGCTTCCTGGAGATCAAGGAGTAGATGGATTACCAGGGCAACAAGGCCCCCCTGGGCTTCCAGGTGAGTCAGGGAATCAGATGTCTTTGGGCTTGGAAAACTGACTCCTGAGTGTAGATATGGCCCAGATGCTTGAAATGTGTCATAAGAAGACTGGTTGTAATCCCAACTTTCAATCCTCATGAGGGTTTTCATGTGGAAAAAGGATCATAATTGCATTGTGGTACAGTTACACACAGAACACTATAGATTTCCGCTGTACTTAGTGAAAAACTTCCTAACAGAGCAACCTGAGAAGGGTAACAGAGCTGCCTTGGGAGGTTATGAGCTCATAATTCCTGGAAAATTTCAAGCAGAAGCTGGATGACCATTTATTACGAGTGCTATCAAGGTAACGAGTGGAGACTGGACAAGATATCCTTTAAGGGGGATGGTAATATCATCAGCAGAGAAGAATCTTTCCTTAATTCATGAGATCTCAGACTGGGAAGAGACCCTAGTTATATGTAGTCCAATCTCCATTTCATACCTTAAATCCCTCCCATTTATTTAACTTCTTTTTCAACTTGAATTTCAGGAATTACAATGAGTGACAGTCCTGCTTATAGATCGTTAAGGTGCTATGCTAATAACTTGCCTTCTTCCATACAGCTCACATAGTTCTTGATCCCAACTTCTATGTTTCCACAACTTCTATGTTCCCATTAGTGGTACCACACTGCTTATAGTTGGCTGAAGTTTGGAAACTTGAAATTTATTTCAAGTTCTTCATTTGCAGTACTTCTTGCAATCTTTCCTTCCTCTTCTTGGCATTAAGTTCTCATTATCTCATGCCTAGCTTATCAAATACCTGTATGCTTGATGGAATACATGGATAGATGAATGGACGGGTGAATGAATGACAACAACTTCCTAAGTAGTTTATCATCTCCTACCTCCAGAGTTTCCCTGCTTAATCCCACTATGAACACTGCTGCCAACTTAATATCTGTAAAGGGGTGATACCATCATGTTACTCCCCAAGTTCAAAGCCACAAATGGTCTCTACTGAATAAAGAATAATGTTCAAACTCCTGAGGCAGTTTGGAGAATTCAAAAGTCCCCAAACATGGACACAACCAACCTTTCTGGCCTGACCTTATCTTATACTCTTCGTGTAAAAACAAAACAAAACAAAGCACTAAGACAATGGTGTTTTTCATTGTCCCCAAACACATTATGTTCATTTCCAACTCCAAGATTTTGCACATGTTGCCTTTTCTGGAATACTCTTCCTCTTGTCTCTGTGTAGTCACATCCTAGCCAGCTTTCAGGGTTCAATACAAGCCCTAATTCTTCCACTAAGCTTTCTCTTGACCCCTACAGTTTATTGGACAGTTAGATTATGTATTCCCTTCCATTAGTACTTTTACTTTGTCCAGCTGCATTGTAAGCCTTGGATCATACTAAGGAAGGTGAATAATCCTTTTTAGCATTTCTCAACCTGCCTAGTATAGTGCAATATTCCATGGGAGACTAATATACACTTATAGAGGAAAGGGCCTTCCCAGTAACCAAGGGGCTTTTCCTTAGACCTGTTTCTCCTCTTTCTACGTCACCTGTAAGGATTACAAAAAAGAAGACAGATGTCAGGTCTTGTAAAAATGTATTTCTGTTAAAATATACTTTTATGAATTAGTATAATAAGGATTATGGTACAAGTTAAAAATTGATGATTCAGGATTCTCAAAGCCAAGTCAGTATTTCAGTTCATGAATTCTTATTAAGGCTGTAAGGAATTTTATCAAATGAAATCATTTTGCCTTTTGGAGGCCCTGGTGTCAGCTATAGCTTTGCTTCTACCTCTGTTCCAAGAGATGATATTCACTCATGGTCATTCCACTGCCCCTTGGCCAACTGGGTCTTCATTCTAGCTCAACCCATTTTGCAGGCCACTAGGTTTTAAGCTGAGTTCTATTACCATGGTACCTATAAACTTACACACACTCAAATCTGGATGTTGTCAGTATTCCAACTGCTTGAAAACAGGCGGAGTCAACAGAAGGAAGCCCATGGGACCATTTCTGTCCCAGACTTCACTACCCCTGGACACAGAAAGTTCTCAGGAATACAGAGATATAGAAAGCAGTAGCCTGGGAGATGTCTTATGCAGAAAATGTTCTTGTTGCAGTGCCAAGACTTTCTAAAAAAATTACTTCAGTTAAGAGCATTAGCTTTCTTTCTCTCTCTACAGCAACCAGATATAACTCCTCGAACTAGCTTGCTTTCCACACAATTTTTAAAACACTCAACCTGTGGGTCCTGGGCATTTGCATTGTGGCCATTACTGCTGCCATGAAAAATGAAGATGCTGTCCTTAAATGTACTCACTCCAACCAGTGGTGGCTCAGGCGAGGACAGCTGCATTGCCAGGAGAGGGAATGGAGTCATCTGAAGCCTTTCAACCTAATCATGTGAATTATTACAAACCCTGGGCAAGCAGACAACTGGCTGTTTCCAAAGAGGCTCTGGTCCAGATGCTCATAGTAATCCATCACCCTGGTTATTACTGCCGCAGCTCCTGGGTCCTTGATTCCGTGTGGGTGCCAGCTACAGACAAGACTTCCCTTGGGCCTCAAGGAACTTCCATCCTGGTTTAATTTTCTTCTTTACTTGATTGGTCTAGGTGACTGCTGCTGCAGGGAGAAGGTTGGCACAGGAGACTTAGACACAGAGGGAGGTGAGAGCTAGCCAGGTCTAGAGGTGCTCAATCACCCATGGTGGCAAATCCCACCTTCCTGTTTGTTCACTTTATCTTAGACATTCACAATGGCCTGAGCACCACACTGGAGCCTCGGGTTGGGGAGGGATGAGCCACAGGCTGGGGTGCAAAGGCTAATGCTGACACTGCTTCAGAGGCTCTTTAGCACACCCCTCCCTGGAGGGAGGGCAGAAGGAAGCGGGCACGCAGTCTCTGCAAGGGGCCGAGCTTGTTCACCATGCATGCTGATGGCTCAGCTGATCTCTACCTTGAGTGTCTTCATTTATGAACTTAACTGAGGCCATAACTTGCCTTGGGAGGGACCTGCAAGGATCCGCACAGGTCTGATATTTATTCATTGGACCCAGGAGACACCAAGAGGTTAGAATCTTGATAACCAGAAGTGCTTTTTTATTCTGAAGATGAATTTTGACATTAATGGCAAAAGTTCTGAATAATCAGGTCATTTATTGCACTTATAAAACAGAACATGGGTAGAGCTGATTTCTACACTTTGGGGGAGACGGCTCTGAATTCAGGGATGTAAAGTGAAAGACAGGGACTTAAGCACAAGAGCCAGATAGCAGTATGACTTGAAGTCCTTACCTTCTAACCATTTTGACTCTCTGCCTGCAATACACAAGCGTGGTGTGTTGCACAGGACTGGTCTGAGGCAAAAGAGAAGTGTGTCTTTGATTTCCTCTGGTTTATACTCATCTTCCCTTTTCTCATTATTTTTCCTGCCCTGGATCCTTTGCAGATGCCTGTCCTTGGCCCCATGCCCCTAAAGGTTTTATTTTTCTCTGGCTATCAGAGGTGACAAGAATCTATGAAACTGGTACGATAACTTGAGGATGGATGTCTTTGTGTTTGGACCTGGCCCAGAGATATTTTTCCTGTACCCAGTTTGCTTTTTAAGACATAAAGCAATGAAACGACAATGTTCAACACACTGGAGCCAGTCTGGGCAGGAGAGTCATCTGCAGGGTCCCTCAATGATACCATCTAGGGAGGCAGTGCTTCAGCCTGGTCAAAGCCGAGCACAGGATTGGCAGCCCTCTCCCAGTGAAGCATCGCATCATGAGATGCTTGCTCATAGAGCATATTTCTTTAGTAGAGAACTAGCTCCCCAAAATAGCTCCATCCTCTCAATATCTGGCAGGATGGAAATAGGTGTGGCCATCTATGGAGGAAGATCAGGCTGTGGCCATCTCTCCACCTTTGAAAATATAACTATAAAACCTGGGGTTTAGAAGGCAGAAAGTTGCTGCCTGGGCTACAAAGTAGTGTCACTAACCTGACTGAAGTAGAATCCAGAGGATGGCCTTGCTGGAGCTTTTCTGAATACTCCTCCTTAAATAAGATAATTTTAAAAAATTGTATCCTTTGAGCACATACCAGGGATTTGAAAACCTCATATTTCTTTTATTTGAGGAACTTAATATTTGAGGACCCTGTTCCTTGACTATTCTTTTCTTCGAGTCTGTGTCAGTTAAGTCTTTGGCATGTGTTTCTTTACCTACCATCCAGTTTTGTTTAAAACACACACAAAACGCTAGTAAGTCTCAAGAAGAATCTTACTCGATTACTAGTAATGTGTTTTTATTTATTGAGGATAGGTTTGTGCTAAGGACTGTGTTAGGTTTAAAAATTAGAGGATTAATTCTTCTTTGTTGTGTTGCTTTCATTATTGAAAATAAACATAACTTTGTATTTGGAGAAAAAATAGCTGTTAGCACTATTCCATATGTAGTCCTCACAAGCACCATATGAGATAAGTAGCTCCCATTTGACACTTGAGGCTCAGAGAGGTTGAGTATATTACTCATACAACTGGTTAGTAGCAGAACTAAGATACAAGCTCAGGTCCGTCTGGCTTCAGAGCCCAACCTCTTAACCAAAACATTATACTGTTCAATTCCCAGTTTTGGTTTCGGAATAGAACAGGTGGGCTAAAAATGCCATCAAGCCTTTATATTGAAAAACAAAAGTGGGAATGGGGGAGGAGTGCCAGTCCATTGAGTAACTCATCTGAATCATATGTTGTATACATATCTTTAAGAGATGTAGTTTGCAATTTAAGTAGGGGCAAAAGCTACAGCACTTTATTAGAACTGTTGACTCTGTGGCTTAAAGCAGAGCTTGGCTGATTGTTTTAATGAATAGGCAAGACTAATTTTAATTACCATATCAATTGTTTGTAAATGGCACTTGAAGGAACTGACTAACAATTTGTTCACCAGTATTTTATTAAACCTTCCCTCTGTGATCATATAGACTCTTTTAATTTGCACTATGAATGAGCAAGGAAGAATTTGCTAGAGGAAGGGCTATGTAGGCCAATTTCAATGTCTTGAATACTGAAATTGACCACCCCTTCTCCCTAGTAGCAGTGTTGACAGTTTCAAATGAGGAGCTGAGGGAAGGGTCACTGTCTGTCATGGCCAAGAGAGTGGCTGTCAGTGTTTGCCTGGTCCAGACTTATGGGTACACCTGACCAAGGACAATCAATAAGGTTTCAGTAGATCCCAAATGACGTGTGTCAAAAGAACCTGGTGGTTTGGGAAAAGCTTCATTCCAAGAAGAGAGCAGTCATGTGAATTTGAGGGATCTTGACTTCAAACACTTCAGTCTAGTCTTGTGGGCATAACGGACCCTTGGGACTAACCCCAAGCACTCATCCTAGGGAGGGGCTCCATCTGAGGGCAGGGCGAATAGGCAATTGCCGTTGGCTGCTGTTCCTGCACCATTGGAAACTGCTAGAAGGTGTCATCCTGGCACTTGGACACTAGGAGCATTCTGATCTGTAAGAAATTGCACTAGGAATAACTCCCAAGAGATTCTCTTTTTTTAAATTGAAGTATAGTCAGCTTACAATGTTGTGTCAATTTCTGGTCCAAGAGCTTCTGATGCCAGGATTTTTCTGCATGGGCTGCCAGCTTCTGGGTAGGAAGACTAACGTAGCTGTTCCATTCGATGGAACGGGAGTCAAGGAGCATGCTAGAGGAAAATCGTCCCTGACTCAGTGGGTTCACCAGATGTTTACATGTTACCACTTTCAGGTGTCACCTTGCCTTGTATTATTCCTGGGTCATATGGTCCACCAGGATTCCCAGGAGCTCCCGGATTCCCAGGTATGGAAGGAGGGCAGAGAAAGCCCCGTGCACACTTGTAAGGGCAGTGCGCCAAAGGAAGCCAGTCATAACCCAGTAGTATATGGGGGTCCACATTCGTCCTGAGAGGGCAGCCTTGAGGGCTGAGGAAATAGAACGGCTGCTGGAGAGGGTTGTGTGGGGAGGTAAGAATAAGAGAGGCCATCCAAGAGACTAGGATTCTTGACTGAACATCACAAATCACATCTAGCCACAATGACCTTCCTTTCCCCTTGCTGCTAACATTTGGGTTTTCAGGCCCCAAAGGGGCCCATGGCTTCCCTGGGACTCCAGGCCCGCCTGGACTGCGTGGAAATAAAGGAGAGCCCGGAAGTCCAGGATTGGTTCACCTCCCTGAACTGCCAGGTAAGAAAAGAAGCTTCTTCTCCTGCTTCTTCTGTGTGAGTGTGTGTTTGGATAGTGGTAGCCATCCACCGGCTATAGGAAGTAAGGACTGCGCTCTGCTATAAGTGGGATGGTTTTGATTTCATACCTGGGCAAGACAGAGCTTAGAGCTATAGAATGACAGCATCTCAGAGCAATAAGGGTCACTTGAGATCAGCTAAGCCAACCCCTTCACTTTCAGAGGAGGAAACTGAGGCTCAGATGAAAAGTGACTTGCCTGAGGTCACAAAGCCGCTAGTGACAGAGCTAGGACTCAGCCCCGTGAACTGACTGCCAGTTCTACAGCAGTTTCCTGGATCAACTCCTTACAGGTCAGAGAAAGAGATTCAGATGAGTGAGAGTGAAGCTGTCATATTTCAGACCCTTTGCTTACACCCTGATGTTCCAACCTGAGCTTCATTGTTCCACACTGCATGAGTGGTTCTCAGACTGTGTTCCCTCAGCCAGCAACATCAGCAGCACCTGGGAACCTGTTAGTAATGCAGACCCCTGGCCCCTTGGCAGAGCTGCTGATCAGTAGCTCTGGGGGTGGGCCCAGCAAAGTGGGTTTGACCAAGCACCCCTGCCCCAGGTGACTCTGACCCATGCTCAGTTTGAGAACCATCCCTGCTCTGAGGCACAGGGCTCATCTTGGACCATGTGCCCTCAGGTTTGTTGGTGCCCCAGTTCCCTCTACCAACCAGGAAGAGAGAGGCATGATGGCAGATGTTAGACGACTCCAAAAGAGACTGGGCCTTTGACAGGCAGTCCTGGGTGTGACCTGTGCTCTTTGGTCACTGTAGAATCCCCAGGAGGGATTGCTGAGCTCTGCCC
The DNA here is from genome assembly GCF_048773025.1 of Camelus bactrianus. Classification (NCBI taxonomy): domain Eukaryota; kingdom Metazoa; phylum Chordata; class Mammalia; order Artiodactyla; family Camelidae; genus Camelus; species Camelus bactrianus. Next base: position 83,868,896 of record NC_133575.1, read on the forward strand.
CAGGCCTGGCCTCACTGAGCTAGATCGTCCTCCAAGTCACAGGGGGGGCAAGTTTCCCCAGAATAAGGGACTCCTGGTCTTTAAGGGAAGTGACACACATTATTAATATGCTAGCTTTTGCAGTAGGGAAAAAAAATCTGTGTCAGAGTTCTCTCCCCAGACCTGTCAGCTTCTAAACCTCCATGGCCTTTTATTTTTGTCTCTTTACATTTAGGATTTCCGGGACCTCGTGGGGAGAAGGGCTTGCCTGGGTTTCCCGGGCTCCCTGGAAAAGATGGCTTGCCTGGAAAAGTTGGCAGTCCAGGCTTACCAGGTTCCAAGGGAGCTCCTGGTGACATCATTGGCGCTGAAAGTGGTGTTCCAGGGGAGCAAGGCCTCCAGGGACTGCCAGGGGACAGAGGATTTCCAGGAGACTCTGGCCTTCCGGGACCCAAGGGTGACTCTCTTTGCCCCATTTATCTGACCATGTACAGAAAGCCTTTCAGTAACACTTATACTTGCATGAATACCTGCAAGGATCTGGGGTGATGGATAAAGTAGGGGCTTAAAATGAAAAGCCATTTTGTTCTGTCCCTCCCTTTTCAGAACTTTTTCTTAAATCACCTTAGTCCATTCTCCTGTCTTAGCAATTCCAGATATAGCCATAACCAATAGATTTCTTGTAAAGCCTCTGATTTATTGCTGGGAATAGCAGTAAGGCCAGGGCTAACAAGACAGTGGTACCCAGGATGCAGCCTGGCCCACGATCTTCTACTGGAAGCTGGTTTGTTGACCAGTCCCTGCTGTGGATCCAGGCTGTGATCATCTGCTCCTTTCTTTCCTTAGGTTTGTTTGGGAAGTCAGGCTTGCTCGGCCCCAAAGGTGAGCGGGGCAGCCCTGGAACACCAGGCCGCGTGGGACAGCCAGGCCCCCCAGGATCTGGTCGTCTATTCGGCATCAAGGGCAAACCCGGGCTCCCAGGAGCACCAGGCTTTCCAGGCACTTCAGGTAGGTCCTGCAGAGGAGGAGGAGCCCCATCTTGACAGGGGCCCCTGGCACCCTGAGGGCCGAGAGCAGCGGTGTGACGCGGTCAGAGTCCACAAGGAGACTGACTTTCCTAACCTCTCAAGTCACCCTCGCAGTGCCAAGCAGAACCCATTCCTGCAGTTTAGCTTCCAAAATAGGACCACAAAATATGATCATTCCCCGCCCCTCCCCCATGGCCTCTGCCCCCTTTCAGGCTTCAGCCTCCCTCCTGCCTTCCTGCCCTTGTTGTGCAGGTGGGGCTTGCCCCTCTCCAGCGCCCTCACTGGGGCCCCGGGGAGCCTGCTTCGGGCCAGGGAGGAGCTGGAGCCAAGGGTGACGTCACTGGCAGCCTGCCTCTCAGGCCAGCAGGCCCCTGAGGACCCGGGGCCCAGGTCTCTTTGACTCCGCAGTGGGGCCTGACACGCCCTGGTTGCAGCCTAGGGTTTGCAGCCTGCCTTTTTCTCGCACCACCCTCCTCACTCAGCCTCAGTGACAACATCACCCCCTGACCCTGACCCCTGGCCTCCCGACTGAGGTTGAGTTTTTGCAAAGCCATTAATTTCTCTTCTATCCCCTTTGCCCTCCTGTGTTTCTGGGGTCTTCACATAGGCTGTCCAGGTGGGAAAACGGCACACCAGCTCACTGACTGACACCCCCACTATCTTTGCCTCTAGGGAAATTATCTTACTATACCTGGCAAGGCCAGGGGTCCCTGAACTCATGCTGTGGGGTTGGCCCCCATTGAATTTCCTTCCCTTGTTGTAGAATCCCCTTCACAGCCTCCCATTAGAATCCTGGGGCTTGCGGCTACTTGATGCTTTTCAATGCATAGAAAGCCAAGTCAGCCATTCATTTAGGTCCTTAGGGGCCCGAATACCTCTGTCGTCACTGATTTAATCCTTTGGTTTTTTAATTTCCTTGCTTTGTACCTGAACATTCCACTTTGGCAGCAGCTCAGGAGGTTAATCCCATTGACCAACTTAAAGCAGGGCGAAAGAAGTCTCCGAATACCTAGGAGACCAAATGGGCCTTGGGGATTTCTACAGTGCTTGGCACTAGGGGGTCTTTCAACCTTAATGCCAAGGAACTGGATGACTTAACTGCTTGCATGAGGGATTAAAAGGGCAGCCCTGTATCTGTGGCTCCCTGGGAGGCTGAAACAATGGTTCAGCTTTAACCTCTACTTCACCAATCGGCTCAGGAAACAGCCATTGTAGAGTGATTCAAACTGAAAATACCAGGAAACTTGAGTCCACTTGCCACCCTGGCTTCCCAGAGCTCCATTCAGAGGCAGGAGTGGGAACCACATTCATAACGGGGAAGAGTTATGATCAGAAGGGGTTTACTCGCCTTCCCCACCAACTATGGTTCCGTGTTGGAAGAAGTAACCATTGGCATGGTGCTCTGAGTGGTAGGTGCTAATGCTTCAGCCGCTAAGAACTCTGCCTGTTAGCAGTCTGCACAGGCCATTGTTAAAGGGCCGTTTACAAACCCCAACAAGCCAACCAACCATAAGCCATGGAAATGGGCAGTGGTCCAGATCTGGACAGAGCCTTACTTGACAGCTGTCCTGTGTTCTCTCTTGTGCTGATTCAGGACGTCCTGGAAAGAAAGGTCCAAGAGGCGAGATAGGTCCCCCTGGATCAGCAGGAAAGAGAGGCCTGCCTGGGTTGAAAGGCCTTCCAGGATCTCCAGGGCTGATTGGCTTCCTGGGGAGCTCGGGCTTGCCAGGGGGCACTGGGTTGCCAGGTCTGCCAGGTCCGAAGGGTAAGTGAAGCCATCAGGAAGGCACCAGTAGGTGCCCAAGAGGAGCTGCCATGCTGCCCAGCTGGCCCTCTCCTCTCTCTCTGCCTAGGAAATGGGAATGGGGAGGGAGATGGGCAGGGTTTTTTGTGGCAATAGAGTTGGACAAGGCCAGTGCTAAAGGAGGACCCCCACCCAAGGTGAGTCGCCCTCACTGCTAGCTGGGTGGAACACTGGGCTGAACAGCATGGGCAGGAAAGCCCACGACAAAAATAGCCACGCTGGGATCATTCATTTGCACGACCCCTAGTATAGAGCCTGACAGTTCTCATTTCCCAAGATCGTCCTGCTAGACACCAGAGGTTGGGCAGGAGGGGGTCCCAGGTCACACAACAGGTTAGCAACAGTGCCAGGCTGGAGCTCATCTCCCTGCCTCCTGGCCCTAGGCTTTCTTCTTTTTTTTTCCTGTGCCACACATGAGCTCTGACTTGGCCCATCATAAAAGGGGCACATGTCTCTTCTTTACTTTCTGGTGCTTAGTGCCATGTCCCTGTTTAGGAAAGTAGCGTAATGGGTACTGACTAAGAACTTGGGCTTTGGAGTTAGAGAAACATGGGTTTGAATCCCTTCTCTGCCACTTCCTAGCTGTGTGACTTTGGCTGAGTTAATGAACCTCTCTGAGCTTCTATTTCCTGGTATGTCAAACAGGGATAATGATAGAAGTTCTTGTTTCTCAACAGGGGAGAAGGGGTCCATTGGACTGATAGGTTTTCCAGGGATTCCAGGTCTCCCTGGTATTCCTGGTGCAAGCGGGTTAAAGGGAATTCCTGGGTCAGCTGGCCGAGTGGGACCATCTGGATGGGCTGGTAGCCCTGGTGAAAAAGGTGAGCTGGGGAACTGAATTCTAGAATTGCCACTCATGCTTCTCAAGGTACATTTTGTTTATCAGGTTTGTCATTCATGTGGCTTGTACCAACCCTGCGCTAGATCAGAAGATTTGGGGTTTCTGAATGAAGTCCTTTTAAACCAAAAGAACTCGTGACTTCTGAGTTACCACCACATGTTAGAGGCCTTGACACACATACCCAGATGCTCAGTGAAGGAGGGTTTTGAGTAGGGTCTAAAGCTGCTGGTGGACCTCAGGCTTGTTGAAGGAGAGGATATTTACATAAATGCAAAGTTAGGCAAATGGGCAGGGAAGAAGCTGGAAGAGCCCAGAAAGGGGGCCTGGGGCAGCTTGGGAAGAGCTGATATGAAAGGTCAGCCCATGCCTGACCCTGTGTCTAAGCTCCCTCTCACACGGGTCTCATGACCTCCATCCCTGCAGGAGACAGAGGCGACCGAGGGCCAGTCGGGATACCCAGTCCAAGACCTCCGATGCTGAACCTCCTCTTCAAGGGAGACAAAGGTTCTCAGGGCTCAGTCGGATCCATCGGATTTCCTGGGCCCAGAGGTGCGGGGGCTTGGAATGGGCAGGAGAAACACCCAAGACAGGTTTTACAACCAAACTTGACTTCCTTCCCGAGAAGAGGCCCCACAGTACAAGACCCTCCCCCCCAGAGCAGCCATGTGGGTGGCAGTTGGGGGTCTACAGAGGCTGCCTTCCCTGGGCCTGAGGGGTGCCTGGACTGTGAGATGGCCAGTTTTAATTGCCATGGTGGGACTGGGTTTTTGAACCACAGGTGGCTGTACCGCTGGAAAAGCCCGGCAGATAGTGGGGCAGGGGCAATGAGCGGCTTTCCAGAAGGCACCACCTCTCACCCCCACCTCCACCCCCTAAACTAACGGTCCCCAAGCTTGTACCTTGCCTGCCTGTGACCAGGGCTCCTGCACCTTGGGAAGCAGCTTTTCTCTCGCCCAGAATCTTCCCAAGCTGTTTGCTTCTTTCCCAGGTGACAAAGGAGAGGCTGGCCGCCCCGGGCCACCAGGCTTGCCTGGAGCTCCTGGCTTTCCCAGCATCATCAAGGGACTTAGTGGGAGACCAGGCTTCCCTGGCTCCGCAGGACTACGAGGCTTACCCGGCCTGAAGGGGTCCCCCGGAATCACAGGTTTCCCAGGAATACCAGGAGAGAGTGTAAGTGTACCCAGACCCTTTGTTTCCACACCAAGGGATGGCCTCCAGAACAGACAGAACTTTCTCATCCCAGCCCGCTCCCCTGGCTCCCTCCGGACCTAGCCTCTCCTGGAGTCTGACAGGTCTTCCCACCCTCTCCTGAACAGCCCCTCCTCTGGGCTTTTGTTTATGCTGTCTCCCCAACAGAGCATCCTCCTCACAATAGCCGAATACCTACCTGCCCGCCCCTCCAGGAGTCCTTGAGCTCCGACGCGTTTGGTACCCTACACTTCCCACTGCTTTCACTGATCCTAGTTGCATCCGTGTGGGTCTGATTGCCTAGATGAGATTGTTAAGACTGGAGAACAAGAACTTCCTTGCATGCTTTTTTGTCTGCATCCCACTGCCAGCATCCCATGTTGAGTTTGGCATGTCATCAGAATTCAGTATAGACTTCATGATGTTTTGATTTCAGAAAGGTCTTTGTTGCCTCCACAAGAGGCAACAACTGGCAAAGAACCAGAGCCAGTTTCTCTGGATTCTTAAAAGGCAGATTGGTAGAGGAGGCTTAGCAGTGAGACAGACTTGGGTTTGAATCTCCGCTCCATCACTCATTAGCTGTGGTTTTGTGTATACTACTCAACTCGCTGGAGCCTTGCTTCTCTCATTATTAAAAATGGGAATAATATTCAAACCTTCTTCTAACAGTAGCGAGGATTAAGTGAGATAATATGTGTAAAGCACTTAGCATTATATCTGGCACGTGGTAGGCTCTGAATGAATAGGAGCAATCATAGTAGTAGTATTGAGGGGACTAAATGAACTAGATCACAGGACATCTGTGCTCCCTGCAGGCAAAGTTCCTGTCCTTTCAAAGTGTCAGTCTATCTGGTGGAAAATAAACACACACACACACACACACACACACACACACACACACACACACACCTGAAGCAACTGCAAAAGAAAGAATTCTCAGCCTACTACTCACACACTAGGAGGGATGGAATCAAAGCGGGAAGGCATTCTGGGAGTGGATCTCAGCATGAGCAGTGGCTCAGAATCAGTAGATATAGGGGTGATGCACAGAAAACATCAAGCGAAAGCAGGGAGGTGTCCTGGGGAGTGGTTCAGTGAGTACAGTGACCCAGCTCAGAACTCAGACTCCCACCCAATGCACTAGGGAGCATATGTCTTTACTGGGTACATCTCAAACAAATCCAAACCATACCAGATGCCGTGGGAAGAAAAGTACCGATGACAGCAGACACGCTCGCCTTCTGGATTCAGATAGTTCGTTGAACATTAGCCAGTGAAGGCAGTTTTTCTTGTGAAAACCATGGTAGCATTAGCCCCAATCCAGATTCCAGTACCTGCACACATACAGCCTGCTACCTGGCGGCAGAAAGAGTGGGTGTTCCTCACGGAACCTGTGGCAGAGGGCTAGCCCCTTGTGGTGAGGCCACACTTTTTCTTGTGCATAATGGTTCCAGAGCTTTGGCATGGGCGGTGATGGCCAACTGTATGCCGAGCAGATCACATGCCTGGCTGTCTGTTACATTCTGTATTTTCTAAGAGACTTGCTAGAACATCCACACCTTGATTTACCAAGAGTCCAATTTGGATAGGCATTGGGAAGGTATAAATGACAAAACAGGATTCATCTGCAGATCAAATCCCACCCCTCTAAGCCCTAAATATGCATTGCCGCCCCTTGCTCATCATTTTCCCCTCTGCAGGATGTCCCCCTGCCAGTCCACCCCTGCCACAGAGTATGCGACAGACATCTCTCAAGCAGTGGCTTGGAGAAGGGAGGGAGAAGGTGGGGTGGGAAGCCCTCAGCACTGGGCAGAAATACCGATTCCCGCATTGTTTTGAAGGGTTCACAGGGTCTCAGTGGAGCTCCCGGGCTCCCAGGAGCATCTGGTCTCCCGGGTTTAAAAGGTAAGGAGCATTTTTCCCTTTAATGAGTTTTTCCAGAGTGTGGTGGATTTCCAGCAGGCCCAGGGCTCTCCTTGGGGGAGATTTTGTGTTTAAAGAAAGTGAGTTGATTTACATTTCTCCTTTTGGATGAACCAGCTTGGCTGGCTGTCTTTGTTCCTCAAAGATTTGTGACCACAGTAGTTTGACCCACCTGCCTTCCAGACCCAGTCGCAGAGGAGAAGCTTGGCTCTAGACAGTCTCTCTTTCTGATGATATATTTTAGGGCTCCTCTATCTTCTCTGCCCACACTGAGCCTAGTGATGTGTTTCCCAATGGACCTATGCTACGTATAGTAGCATTTCATGCCAGTAGCCTGGTAGCATCCCAGCACTTCATAGGTGCATAAAAGCATAACCTTTTACGAGTTTCTCTGGCTATATTGAATCTGAAAAGATTTTTTTTTCTTCAAAAGATCTCTTTGCTGCAAATTGAGCTATACCTTCTCCTGACCACTTGAACAATATCTTGTTATCCCCAGGAGATCAAGGCCAGACACTTGGAATTTCTGGTAGCCCAGGACCCAAGGGACAACCTGGGGAGTCTGGTTTCAAAGGTAAAACTGCTGTACTTTTGTCTCAGGTGTCTCACAGACTCCTCAAAATGGAGGATTGGAAAGAATTTTGGAGGCCAGCCCCAAGTTCTGCAACTTCTATCCAGTGCAGAAAAATTCCTACATATATCCACTCACAGACAGCCAACACTTTTTTCAAGTAAAACAGCCTCCTTTTCCTTCAAGACTCATAGACCTATGGGATAAGTCTAAGACCTTTAAGATAATGGCAGCCACCCCCGTAGTTTATAAAGTTACCTAAACTCCTCCAACAGTTCCACCCATTGCTCTTGCTTCTGGGAACACTCAGAACAGTTGATTTACTTTTCAATTGGGCAGCACCTTTCAGGTGTGAAGACAGCTGCCACAATGCCTTTCAGAGTTTCTTCACTGGATCCAGCTCCCATGGCAGCTCAAAGTGGTGTCACCTGTCACCTTCCTGCTCCCAGACTCCCCCTCTCCCGTGGAGGAACACACTGCCTGAAATGCGGCCTGATCACTCAGCATTTTTCTTGATTTTGTAGGTGCAAAAGGAAAAGACGGACCAGCTGGTGATGTGGGTTTCCCAGGAAACAAAGGTGAAGCTGGGAAAGTTGGTATTTCTGGAGACGTTGGCCTTCCTGGCTCCCCAGGTACCATGACACCTGACAACTTTATTCAGAAAAGGTTGGGATGAGTTTCAAGCCATGACCTGTTCTAAACTTCTGCCTTGTTTCCACTTGTAGGACTCCCTGGGATCACAGGCATGAGAGGAAATTCAGGGCTTCCGGGTTCTCCGGGCCACCCAGGGGCAACCGGGCCCCTGGGACCGCCTGGCCTAGTAGGAACCAAAGGTATTGTATTTGGGTGTATTTGGGAGCAGACAGATCCATGGAGAGCAGAGTTAGCAAGGAAGATCGTTGCCCTGGCATATGTAGCCTTTCCCTGACTTGGAGATCAGGCAGCAAGTCTGTTGGAGCTGGCAACTCAGGGCCTTGGCATTGCCACTCTGAGTTCTTCTTGAAGATACTACCTACCACCCTGCTCTGAAAGCTATATTGGTCTCTGATAAGAGCCAGGAAGACTCAGGGTGGAGGGTGGAGGTTACCAGTAGTCCAGTCTCCCTTACGGCATTAAATAATGCCTCAAGAAAGACCATGACCTTTACAATGCCCTTCGAGGCAGGACCTTTTGCTGATCCTTCATGATTCAGCATTGCTGGAGCCATTTCGGATAACTTTCCCCTCAGGTTTCCCGGGACTTCCTGGTTTACATGGGCTGAATGGGCTTCCAGGAACCAAGGGGACCCATGGAACTCCAGGTAAGCAAGATCCTCAAAGGCAAGGAGGAAAGCAGCAGCTCTTCCAGAAGCCTGGCAGGGGCTGGCCTTGAGTTCTTGACCATGATGTAACCCATATCCTTAGACTCCCAGATCTCCTCACCAGCCTCAAATCTGGGGTCCCTTGATGTGGGGAGGAAGGAGGATGGGGTTCGTCCTTCTACCTAAATGAGCTTTCCTTCCTGTCCTATCAGTCCTCTGCCTCTGGTGTCTGTCAGGCAGGCCCCTAGCAAGTGAGCTAGGCCTGAGGGCCTCACCCACACTCAGTTCTGTCCACACATCTCTCTGTGTCTCCTCCTAGGACCTAGTATAACCGGTGTGCCTGGGCCAGCTGGCCTTCCTGGCCTCAAAGGGGAAAAAGGTTCTCCAGGAATTGGCATTGGAGCCCCAGGAAAGCCAGGCGTGAGAGGACAAAAAGGTAGCCAAGGTAAGTGAGCCCAAGTCGGGCTTGGCTGGAGCCAGGGTTGGGGTTCATCAGGGCCATGTGGCTCACAGGGATGATCTGTGTGTGTCTTCATGTCTCTGGGGATCTCAGAGCCCAGTAGCACTGACTACTGACAAAGAGAGGGCAGACCATACCTAGGGCTTTGCTGAGGAGGGGCATTAGGGGGCAGTTCAGTGAGTCCCCTCTAGCCTCCAAATTCCCTCCCGCTCTCCCTTGTTAACCTCAGGGCCTCTTTTTCTCACTTTGCCAGAGCCTGGGTTTAATGGTCCTGAGGGACTGGACTTGTCCACTTAGAGGTTTACCAGAAGTTGCTCAGTGCCCAGTGCAGATGGCACTCCTAGGGTCCTGGGAAGACAGTGTGGCTGCTGGAAGAAGCCCAAGACTAAGAGGATAAATGTATCCCAAGGACAGGCACACAGCAAGCACTCAATTAGGATTTGCTGTGTTTACTAGCAATCAGGTTTCGCTTTAATCTCGGCCCCTGACTCATCACGTTGTGTGAAGTCCGTTTCTGAGCCCCCCTTGCCCCACCTCTCAAATAGTGAGAATGAATTCTCATTCTCTAACTCTCCTTAGGAATGCTCTGGAGATGCACAGACATCCCACACCATGTAGAACAGGAAATGAATTTAGTGTAGCATCACGGCTGAGAGTATGGGCTCTGAAGTCTGACTGCTGGAATCAAATTCCAGCTCTCCTTCTCACGAGCTACACGATCTTCAACGAGGAAGGCGCTTGCCCCTTCATCCTAAAGGAACCCTTAGTTTTCTTTTTCTGTAAAATATGACAAAGACAATCTACCCCATAGGTTTGGTGAGGAATCAGAGAGGAGTGAGGCATGTATAGGAAAGTACTTAGCACAGTGCAAGGCACATAGTAGTGGGTCAAGAAACACTGGCCGTTCTGTCATCGCATGTTCCCTGGGGGAAATCACGTTTGCAAAATATTCTGTTCCTCATAGTCCTGGGGCCTGACGTGTGGCCTGTGAGGAGCACCACATCATTTTATATGTGCATCTGCATGTTTGTGTAATGCACGTAGGTTTCCCAGGAACTATATTCATACATTAATTCATTTCCAGCTGCATTTTATATTAGGGCAGCTGCTGTCTCTGTGTTTACTCTTTCCTTTGTCTGGACCAACCTGTGCTTTTCTGAAAGCCAGCAGCTTCTCTGGAGTGAGGGTTCCACCCAGGTCTGAGCCTGTAGGGAGATTGTGTGGCTTCTCTTGCAGGAGACAGAGAAGCAGGGACCCGGGTGGAAGCATAGACAGGTTGCCTTTTCTGTTTTTAAACCTTGACTATGAATTCCTGGTCATGAACTTATTCATTGCCTCTGGCTATCTGAGGTAATAAAATCACAATTACAAATGCAGTAAACAGCACCTGTCAAGATGGATGCGGTTCAGGCACATAATGTTGAAGGGGTAAAAATGAAGTCACAGAGGAATACATTGGGTATGATTTCAGCAAATATATTGTTTGGGGATACAAATACACACAGTCAAAGTGGGATGAACAGTGAACGATGAAGACAAAATTCAGGAGTGGTTGCCTCTGGGAAGGAAGGAAGGTGGCAGAATCTGAAGGGCGTGCAAAGAAATTCAATGGTCACGCTACCTTTTTTCTTAAATTGGGTGGTTGGAACACAGATATTCATTGTATCTGGATTATTTTTTACATGTGATTTATAAATATTCTTCTATTCTCAATATCTAATTAAAATAATATGTTTTAAAAGAATACAGCAAATACCATACCCCACCACAGGACTCTACTCTTTGATTTGATCATAAAAATCAATATAAAATGAAGAGCTACCCCTAAGAAAACTTCCCAGAGCAACCCCTGTCCCTATAATACCTTTATCTAAATAACTTTAAAATATGCCACTCATTTTCATATCTGCACTAAATATTTAGAGGTTGTATTTGTATATTTCGGGGTTTTCTTTTAAGGCTCTGACACTGGAATTAGTAGGGAAAATATGCCGTCTTGCATTTTCATGTGATCATTTAAAGTGTCTTATTCTTAATCAAAGAAATACTTGAGCTTTTTTTTTTTCGCTACCTGAGGTCAGTAGTATCTTTATTTCAGGTTTAATGATATATTGGTATAATTAAAAAATTAAGAAACATATAAAAAGAGGAGGCTCCAAAAATTGCCATGGGAACGGACTTTTTATAATCTGTGTGCTGCCCACACTTACTCTACTATATGTGGTGTCTTTTTTTATTGGTTTTGCAATAATTTCAGGAGATATATATATATATATATATATATATATATATATACACATATACACAGACATATATATGGAGCTATATTTTCAGGAAAAAATACAATATGCCTTTCTTTTCAGATTATTACCTTTGTGAAAAAGAAAAAATACTTCAAAGATTCATAAAGATAAAACTGACAGTGCTAAAAGTAGCACCATGTGGCTTTGCAACTAGTTTTTCTTTTTGTTTTTACTTTGTTTCTTTTCCAGACATAATAATTGGAGCCTTTTCTTGGATTTTATTTTTTCCTCCTCTATATCGCCTCCTTTATATCTATATTCAATTAATGAGCTGTTAAAAACACCTAAATTAACCAATCTACCATCTTTCTTTACAAGTTTTCATGGAGTTACTATTTATTAGTGTAATATGAGAAATTCGACATGGATACTTTAAGCTTTTCTTTTCAGAAAAATAGAATTCAGCATGCATATTTTGGGATTTTCTTGGCACAAATAATCTCAACCACCAGAACAGTTTAACAACCAATTTGAATCTATTCTCCTTCATTTGAATATCATCTAGAATATAGCAAAGTAATAAATACATTTCTTCCATGTTACAAGAATAAACTGGATTTCTACCTTTGTATATATGGCTCTGATGTGTTTTCCGATCAAGATTACCATCTATGTATTTGACGTGTGCATATTAAATAAATCTGTCACCAGGTGAAATTTTTGGTTTTGAACATAGTAGAAATCATTCCTCAAACAGAAACCACGTAAAGAGGTGTGAAAATCTGAGCAAATGAATATTCTGTATGTACTCTACTAGGTGGCTGTTCTCTTTGGCCAAAAAGAGGGAAGGGGTTTAAACAATTAAGCAAGCATTCAGCTAATATCATGAATTATCTCTGAGTGTTTTCCAGCTTGCCTGGAAGACCCAGAAGTCAGCCGTAGGAGCCACCGGGAGGCACGGCGCCCTTGCCACCTCCATTCTGCTCCAGCCAGTGTCTGTTCTGACTGGTCAGGGCCTGTGCCCCATCTCCGTGTCAGCAGCAGCAGACATAACCGGATAACTTAATGAAACGCTGTGCGACAGGGACAATAGCTTTAACACTTTAGGAAACTTCAATTCCAGGTGCTGTAGTTCTACTTTCTTTTCTTCCTGACTTGGGGGAAATCTGTCTAAAATATTTCCATTACCAGTGAGGCTGGGGAGCTAGAACTTTCCGAAGCTCTCTCTAGATTAAAGGCAGCACTTGCTGCCAGCAGGGAGTCTCTGAGCCCCTGTCAGCCCTGCTGGCCCGCTGGCTGGGAAGGGAAGAAAAAGGGAGAAAGAAGAGCCCTCTGCTGGCCTTGGCTGGTCTGGCTCCCACCTTAGGGCTTCCATTTTCTCTGTGTGAACCTGCATTTTCTCTGAGAGCACCTGGCCCTCTCTTGGGCACACAAAACCACTGCAGCCCCCTTTATCTATTCTTTGCAGGTTTCCCAGGGCTCCAGGGCCCCGCTGGTCCCCCCGGGGCCCCAGGCCTCTCCTTGCCCTCAGTCATAGCAGGACAGCCTGGAGATCCTGGGCGACCAGGCCTAGATGGAGAACGAGGTAAAGACAGGATGCCCCAGGAGGGCTGGCCATCACCTTTTGTCTGGAGTTTGGGGAGGTCCTGTCTACAGTCCTGCCACATCCCCATTGCTGGACACGCATGGGCCATGTGGCCTCACAACCCTCCCCCGGCAGAGATGCAGGAGGCTAGGGTGGGCTGCATTTGCTAAAAAGGTTTGGGAAGGTCTGGGCACTGGGGCCCCACAGAAGGCGAGGGAACATTAACTGCCCTGGGAATGGGCTTTGGCTTCTGAGCAGTCCCGAGGCCTTCATCAGTGGCTGCTTCCTCTCCCCTCTGCCCTCATCCCTCTTCTGATCTTATCCCCAGGCCGCCCAGGGCCCCCGGGCCCCCCAGGGCCCCCAGGTCCATCCTCGGATCAAGGTGACCCCGGAGACCTTGGCCTCCCTGGAATTCCTGGCCCTCAAGGCCCCAAAGGAGACCAAGGAATTCCAGGTTTCTCCGGCCTCCCTGGAGAGCTAGGACTGAAAGGTATGACTATGTGGCTGGCTACTGGGCCCCTTCCCACTGCACAGTCAGAGATGGCCGCTCCCTGCAGCCCTGTGAAGAGAAGCCTGCTGATAATGCTCTTCCCGCCCTCACCTCTGCCTCCTTTCAACCACTGCTGCCACCAGCACCACCGTGCCAGGCCCTGACTTGCTTTCCTTTGGACTTTGCCAGGCATGAGAGGTGAGCCTGGCTTCATGGGGATTCCAGGCAAGGTTGGGCCACCTGGAGACCCAGGATTTCCAGGGATGAAGGGGAAGGCAGGGCCAAGAGGTGAGTTGAGAGCATGTGCCGGGCTGATCCTGAGCTTGAGGGAGGGGGCTGGGGGTAACGTTCCTTCCAGAGTCACTGCTTACCCTGCCAAGAAAGCCTGGATGCCTGAAGCATCTGGATCCAGGTCCTCCAGGGAGGGAGTGTGTCCCCCTTGGCCATACCTCTGCCTCCATCAGCTCCCAGGACTGAAGGCCATTGCTGCTTTGCCACCGTGGCTCCTGCCACTGATAGCTCCTCCCTGAGTTCTTTCTGCAGGAGTGGGCCCTGGGCTTGCACTCAGCTCACCACTCACCCATTTGCTCAATCCGGAAATGAAAAACCATCCTTTCCATCCTTTATCACCACTCCCCTCACTCGCACACATCCAGTCTGTCAGAAAGCCGTGAGGGGTATGTCTTCTCAACGGGCCTCACTTCCACTCCCATCTCATCACCTCCACCTCCACCTCCACTGCCCAGGTGCAGACCACCAGCATTTCTCACGTGAATCATTCCAGTGACCTGCGAACTGCTCTCCCTGCTTCCATTATGCACCTCCCCCCACAATCATTTCTCCACACAATGGTTAGAGAGCTCTTATAAAAACAGATGGCATCCACTAGCTTCCCATGGCATAGGAATAAACAACCTATGGCCATGAAGCCCTATGTGATGCCTCCCAATTCATCCTCATCACCAGCCCTTCCCCTCTGCTGCTGCTCACTGTGCTTTAGTCACACTGGCCTCTTTCAGTTATCCAAAAACACCACACCCTGGCTGGCCCCAGGACCTTTGCACAAGCTAGTTCTACTTCCTGGAATAATAATCCCCCACCTCCAGCTCCTCCTCATGCTTTAACAGGCTCAGCTTAACTGTCACTGCTTGTAAGAGGCCACTGATCACTCTCTTTAAAGCAAGTCCTCCACCCCGCTGCGCCCTCTGCTCTGTCACTGCACTGTCCATTTCCTTCAGAGTACATTTTACAATGTGCACTAAGATTAATGATTTTTGTCAGGTTATGCATTTTTTCACCTTTATCACCATCTCATAAAGGTCTTACCCCTCCATCCCCTGATTTACCAGGGCCTGGCACATAGTAGGCACTCAAGAAATACTTTTTCAATGAATTAATAAGCAAATTGGCTTGTTGGGCTTCTGTTAGCCAGCTGGCTGGGTTTGGGGTCCTAGGCTGTGATGCAGACTGAACCTCCAGGGACCCACCGTGGCCACCTTCACTGCCTCTGCCTGACATTTCCATTTCTCCCACCTGCCCACAGGCTTTTCCGGCTCCCCAGGTGCTCCTGGACAAACACCAATTGCAGAAGCCATCCAGGTTCCTCCTGGACCCATGGGCCTACCAGGCATCGATGGCATCCCTGGGCTCCCAGGGGATCCTGGGGTTCAGGGTCCTGTAGGCCTACAAGGTGAGGAGGGTGATAGAGAGAAGGGACTCTTCAGGAAGCTGAGACAGCCTCAGCTGACAGGCTGAAGCAACTGGCTGGGAACCCCAGCTCCACGGCGGCACCTTCGTCCAGCGTTTCCTCAGCTCCTTCCCAAAGCTCCAAGCTTGCTGCCAGGAAGGAGGGCCAGCAGTTGTATTTGGCTTCAGGGAATGTGTGGGCAGAGCCCACTGGCTAATCCAGACAGCTTGTCCCTCACTAACGTGCTGCTGCGGGAAGGAGGGAGTGTGATGGGGGATGAAGAGCAATGGAGAAAGCCCTGGGCTGGGGGACAGGAAACCCAGCTTCTCATCCCAGTTTTGCCCCAACCAGAGTAAGTTAGCTGTCTCGCTGGGCCTCGGTGTCCTCATTTCAGGCATGGGATGCCAGCAGTTGCCCTGTATCCTTCCCAGTGTTGCTGGGAGGATGAGAGGAAGGGAGAGGGAATGGGACGTGAAGGGGCTCGAAAGGCTAAGTTCAGAGTCGGGTCCCCGGGCTGAGCTGCCAGGACATGAACTAAGGACCAGCCCAAGAGGCTCAGCCCTGAGCTGAGCAGGTACTCTAAGGTGATGGCCAGTGTGCCCTCTCCTGGTGAGTCCTGGGCATGACACACGAGTCCCCTTTCTCTAGGGAGGGCTCCTCCAGACCCTCCACATTGAGTACCTCACTGTGGACTTTCTCTCCTTGCAGGCTCCAAAGGTTTACCTGGTATCCCTGGTAAAGATGGCCCCAGTGGACTCCCTGGCCCACCTGGGGCTCTTGGTGATCCTGGTCTCCCTGGACTGCAAGGCCCTCCAGGATTTGAAGGTCTGGCAATGGCAACATTGAGGGCACAAGGGCTTCCATGAGGGTTTGAGGCTCGGGGGGTGAATCAGAATCGCAAATCTTAGAATTAGGAAACTTGGTGGTAAAGTTCTACTCTACCAGGAGGCTGGAAAACTGGGCTCTAATCCATTCACTCCGCACTCCATTCTGAGCCTGTAAAGGGTTAGAGTCCTATATTCTGGAAGGCCAGGGACTGTACCAAATAGTGTTCTGGGTTCTCTTCCAACTCTTAAGAATTATGACTCTCCACTATAGTGTGCCCCCACTGCCCTGCACCTCCCCTCTTCGACCCAAGGATTCTGACATGGATGGAAGGGGGATGGTTCAAAGGATAAGAAATTTTGAGATAAGATACGGTGATTCTGCTACTTACCTCCGGTTTTCTATGTCATGGCAGATCAGTTGTCCTGAGGCCTGGTGCGGGAGACGAGGGTGTGGTTTTGCCCTGCTAATCCCAACTCTGCATTCGCTGCCTCTGATTTGGCAGGCCCTTGGTTATCTCCTATGAGAGCCTGCAGCACTGGCCCAAGAAGTATCCCCCTCATCCCCTCGTAGAGAACCCAAGGCCAGGTAGCTGTGGGAGGGAAGCCGGACCGTGTGCTTTTCAAAACAGGACGCTGTAGCTGCATACATCTGAGTTGGCGTTCTAGCTCCATCACGGATGAGATGTGGGACCTCTGAGCCTCAGTTTCGTTATCCACAAATTGGGGTGATGAGGTTGCCGTCAGGATCGAGGGAGCTAACGCTTATACATGAGGCACTGAGCTCAACACCTGGCACAAGTGAGTAGCTGCTGTTATTGGCTGCACCTGGCTCACCCATTTTCCACTCTCTCCCTCTCAGGAGCTCCAGGGAAGCAGGGCCCCTTCGGGAGGGCTGGAATGCCTGGGCAGAGTGTGAGAGTGGGCTACACCTTGGTGAAGCACAGCCAGTCGGAACAGGTGCCTCTGTGTCCCACCGGGATGAGCCAGCTATGGGTGGGTTACAGCCTGCTGTTCGTGGAGGGGCAGGAGAAAGCCCACAACCAGGATCTGGGTAGGTACCCGCTCAGGCAGCCAGCCAGCCCTGGCCATCTGTCCCCACAAGGACCATGAGCAACACTCCTCGCTCCTCCCAGCCCTTGGAGGGCCCACTGTTGGGTAGAGGGTTATGAGCACCAGTGCTGGATTCAAACCCTGGGTCTGCCACTTACTAGCTGCGTACTCTGGCCACCTTATTCAACCAAAGCTTCCACTTCCTCAATGGAACAAGGCTAATTCTAGTACTTGTCTCATAGGGTGGAGTAAGGATTTCCAATGCAAAATGTTTAGAACAACATTTGGCACATATTAAGTATCTATTAAACATCAGCAATTAGTAGTAATAATATGACACACGGGCAACAATTACCCAAGAATTAATTGAATTACCTACAGGTGTGTTGACTCTGATCCGCAGACTCACTCTATTAAACGCTGGTTTTACAAAGCAGATTAATTAGGGAGTCATCATTCAGTTTCTAAAAAGATTCTTTTCATTGGCCACTTCCCTGATTCATTGAAAATAGGATTTGATCAACAGACTTCAATGTGTGGACAGCGGTCCAGGATTGGAAGGAGAGGCATCCTTGCTCTGGGACAAGCAATTGGACATGAACCCAAACCTCCACCTAGTCTAGTCCTGGTGGCACCGGGGACAATCCCAGTCCCGCCCCTCAGCCAGACCTTACCTGTCCCTGCCCACCTTCTCTCCTTCCAGGGTTTGCCGGCTCCTGCCTGCCTCGCTTCAGTACCATGCCCTTCATCTACTGCAACATCAACGAAGTGTGCCACTACGCCCGGCGCAACGATAAATCCTACTGGCTCTCCACCACCGCCCCCATCCCCATGATGCCCGTCGGCCAGACGCAGATTCCCCAGTACATCAGCCGCTGCTGTGTGTGTGAGGCGCCCTCGCAAGCCATCGCTGTGCACAGTCAGGACATCACCATCCCGCAGTGCCCCCTGGGCTGGCGCAGCCTCTGGATCGGGTACTCCTTCCTCATGGTAAGGCCCTGCACCGCCCCCACCCCCAGTGTAAAAGCCAAGGGCAGGACGCACTGGGAGGGAAATCCTGAAATCAAATCACGTGCTGAGGGAGCCCTGTGAAGCAAGGGGGCCAGGACATTAGGCCACATACAAGGCCCGTTTGTACTCGGCGGGTGACAAACACTAAATGTCACCCTAAAGGGTGTGGTACAGAATGAAAGTAAAAGTTCTAGGGAAGGTAACTTCAGAGTAAGAGCTATGTCTGCATCTGCAGTGGGCGGGGCCCAGGGTCTAAGCACTTTGTGGCATGTCGCCTGCACGCTCCCTTCTCTGGGGCACACCGCCAAGGGCTTGGTGCACACAGAGGGCTCTGAGAAGAACTGCATTCTGAAACCTGTTGGATTTTCCTTAATTCAGCCTGTCTCAGATTATTTGTCAGTGGAAATGTGCAGGGGGCACCCAACACACCTCGGAACTTGGTGGGACAACAGCAGTTTGGAAAATGCTGGCTGAGATGCAGCCGCATCCCCTGAGCAGTGGGTTAGGAGGGCACTGGGGAACTTGAAGAGGGCACTCCCGGCCCTGAGGCTGCGACAAGGGAGGATGAGCGCCCCTCCTCCTCCTCTCCTCACCCCCTACCCTGTCCTAAAACACAGCTTTTGGTCTGCTGGCTAGACGAGGGGGCTGAGCCAAGGGACCAGAGCTGGGGCGGCCCTGGGGGTGCAGCTCACAGCACCCCCTGTCTGTTTCAGCACACGGCTGCTGGCGCCGAGGGTGGCGGCCAGTCCCTGGTCTCCCCTGGCTCCTGCCTAGAGGATTTCCGGGCCACACCTTTCATCGAGTGCAGTGGTGTCCGGGGCACCTGCCACTACTTTGCCAACAAGTACAGCTTCTGGCTGACAACAGTGGAGGAGAGGCAGCAGTTTGGGGAGGAGCCTGTATCTGAGACGCTAAAAGCCGGGCAGCTCCACACCCGGGTCAGCCGCTGCCAGGTGTGTATGAAAAGCGTGTAGGGTGGCATCTGCCACTCTGCCCCTTGCCCTCCCCTCCCCTACACAACGGGTCACCTCACAAACCTGAACGGTCTGAAGAAGAAAGGCCTAAGCTCTTCTGCCCGTCTGTCAAGTTGTGCATTGGAGTCTCACTTGGGCTGGACTGCTGGACCCTGGTCACCCCAACCCTCAGACCCCATGGGTGAGCCCACCCTGCTCAGATCTGCTGTCCCATCTATTTCAGTCAACCCGGTGCTACTGTTTGGTTCGGTTACTTGCATGACTATTCATGGCTACCTCAGAAAGACCTAATGGGCCGCCACTTTCTTAGGAAGCTAGCTTTCCTCACTGCCTTGATCAGAAAGCTCTTTATGATAGCTAATAAGTCATTTCTTGATGTCCAAGGTCACTGCATATCATTTGGCTTAAACTAGAAGCCAGTGTTTCCACATGAAAATAAATTTCTCTGGCTAAACATTCATGGATGGCTCAAGCCTGCACAGGGCAAGCTCTCACTCTTCACGGAGACTCACTGTGTCTAGGCAGGCAGCAGAGCTGGAACGAGGTGCCAGTCAGTAGCCTGGGGTGAGCTCTGCCTCCTTCGAGAGTGAGCATGACTGGGCCCCATATTGCTTAGGGAGGCTGGAAGGCTCATGAACCTCATATGGCCGTAGACAGATCACTTTCTCCTTGCCGGCTCCCTCCCCAGCCAGAGGCAGCCAACTTGGCCTGGTTCAGAGCAGAGCAGAGGATGCACCAAAGGTGGCCCGAGACCCAGAAAGGGACATGAGATCCGCAGCTCTTTCTCCCGGGCCAGGGATAGAGAGGAGGATGGGTAAGGAGGTGGGAATTTTGCTTTTGACTCCAGGAATGAAAAGGTAAATCCCTTGTCCCAATTTCTCAGAAGCCCCTGTTTATTCCAAATGCCATCCAGATGTGGCAAATCAAAGGTGCAGTGTTGCTTCCTTTGCATTTTGAGGCTATGAGAGACTTTCCATTAAAATGTCCATCCAATTGCCCTTTCATAGGTAGCCTGTTAAATCATTTTAATACATTTTTATGTGTTTAAAACCTCATAAAAATCTAGCACACGCCTCTCTTTAGCAGTTAGCAGGCCTAGAGCAAGCCTGAGTTAACTATAAAGTATACTGTATTCTGTTTCGGGGGATTTATTTTAACCATTTCCATTACTTATCAGTTTCCCAGAACACTTAGCTCTGTTGACCTGAGGCAGTTCCTTTCAGGTGATTCTGTTTCCTTAAATATTATGTAAACTGTGCCAAAACAGACAAAGCGTAATCAGTATAATCTGAACTATTGTTACCTTCACTTCCTGAGTAACAAGCATGGTGTCAGCTTTGTACATCACAAATAAAAGGAATTCAACATGAACATTTGACTCATTTGACATTGTTTGATGAAAACTTTCCTAAAGTCCATCTCACTGAAGTCCCCTTCTCACTGAAGTCCATCTTCATGAGTCCCCCCTCAGAGCCCTGGAGGTTCCTGTTACTGCAAGTCGAGCTTTATAACAAAACACTGAGGCGTGGAAAAATACAATTAAAGTCAAGGGTTGAAAATGCCTTGCACCAGGCAACAAATCCACAACCTGTTTCAAGATAAGCCTACAACTGTTTTTAGCCCCATCACATGCTAGAGTTCAAGAAAGGACTTCCCATACTTCTGGGGCCTCAGGGTCATTTACAGATAAATCAGAAGCAGAGAAATTTTATAGTCATCAAAATCAAACCTACAGGAAATTAAAGATGATTTAAAGAAATGGAAAGATATCCCATGCTTTCGGATTGGAATAATTAATATTGTTAAAATGGCCATACTGCCCAAGGCAATCTACAGATTTAATGCAATCCCTATCAAATTACCTAGGACATTTTCCACAGAACTAGAACAATCCTAAAAGTTACATGGAATCACAAAAGACCCAGAATTGCCAAAGCAATACTGAAGGAAAAGAAAGAAGCTGGAGGCATAACTCTCTCAGACTTCGGATAAAACTACAAAGCTGCAGTAATCAAAATGATGCGAAAACAGACATATGGATCAGTGGAACAGAATAGAGAGCCCAGAAATAAACCCACACACCTACGGTCAATTAATCTTTGACAAAGGAGGCAAGAATATACAATGGAGAAAAAACAGTCTCTTCGGCAAGTGGTGTTGGGAAAACTGGACAGCACCATGTAAAGCAATGAAGCTAGAACACTCCCTCACACCATACACAAAAATAAACTCAAAATGGCTTGAAGATTTAAACATAAGACAGGACACCATAAATCCAGAAGAGAACATAGGCAAAACATTCTCTGACGTTAATCTTAGCAATGTTTTCGTAGGTTTCCTAGGCAATAGAAATAAAAGCAAAAATTAAAAAATTGGACCTAATTAAATGGATAAGCTTTTGCATAGCAAAGGAAACCATAAATAAAACAAAAAGACAACCTACAGACTCGGAGAAAATATTTGCAAAGGGCACAACTGACAAGGGCTTAATTTCCAGAAAATATAAACAGCACATACAACTCAATAACAAAAAAAAACCCAATCAAAAAATGGGCAGAAGACCTAAATAGACATTTCTCCAAAGAAGACATAGAGATAGCCAAGAGGCACATGAAAAGATGCTCAATATTGCCAATTAACAGAGAAATGCAAATCAAAACTACAGTGAGGTATCATCTCACACCAGTCAGAATGGCCATCATTCAAAAGTCCACAAATGATAAATGCTGGAAAGGGTGTGGAGAAAAGGGAACCCTCCTACACTGTTGATAGGAATGTAATTTGGTGCAACCATTATGGAAAACAGTATGGAGATTCCATAAAAAAATAAAAATAGCTACCATATGATCTAGCAATCCCACTCCTGGGCATATATCTGGAGAAAACTCTAGTTCAAAAAAATACATGCACCCCAATGTTCATAGCAGCACTATGTACAATAGTCAAGACATGGAAACAACCTAAATGTCCATCGACAGAAGACTGGATAAAGAAGTTGTGGTATGTATATACAATGGACTGCTACTCAGCCATAAAAAGAAGGAAATAATGCCATTTGCAGCAACATGGGGAGGACCTAGAAATTATCATACTAAGTGGAGTAAGTCAGACAGAGAAAGACAAATATCATATGATGTCACTTATATGTGGAATCTAAAAAAATGATACAAATGAGCTTATTTACAAAACAGAAACTGACTCACAGACATAGAAAACAAATTTACGGTTATCAAAAGGGAAAGTGGGGGGAGGGATAAATTGGGAGTTCGAGATTTGCAGATACTAACTACTATATATAAAATAGATAAACAACAAGGTCCTACTGTATAGCACAGGGAACTATATTCAATACCTTGTAATAACTTATAATGAAAAAGAATATATATATATATATATATAAATATATATATATATATTTATATATATATATAAAACTGAATCACTATACTGTATACCAGAAACTAACACAATATTGTAAGTCAACTATATACTTCAATAAAAAATCTAAGATATAGGTGTATGTATTTGTGTATGTATAAAATATATCCTCTGGAAGGATGAATAAATTGTTAACATTGGGAGTGTTCAGGGAAAAGGACTGACCTGTGGGAGGGAGGGAGATTTCCCTGAATACCTTTCAAATTCTGAACCACTGGAATATATTACCTACTGGAAAAAAAAGAAAAAATGGAATCTAAGGAAACAAGTGTTCACATATACCCACATACACAAAAGAAAAAAAAACCCACCTTGGTTTGGTGCTAGCTTTCAAACCACGCTTGCTGGCCTTCCTGGGGACTTGGTTGAGGATGGAGGTGAAATGCACATGGGTTAAGAAATCAAGGAGAGGAAAACTGGAAGATACTGCTGGGCCTTGAGGGCGAGAGTGGTTAGCAAAGCCTATTTGATGAATATGTGCTTTAAAATTTAGTATGTGGCTAGTCCTGAAATGGTTTGGAATTGTACCTGATGCACAAATTAAATGTCACCACATAAATAATTCTTCCCAATTATGACTGTCAACCAAAATGGAGTCTCACTTAAACAACTTTTTAATTTCCCAAACAAAAATCCGCAATTTAAGTCAGTGGCTGATAAACTATAGCCTATGGGCCAAAGCCAGCCCCCCATCTGTTTTTGTAAATAAAGTTTTATTGGATTACAGCCAGGCTCATTTGCGTGCACTCTGTCTGTGGCTGTTCTGAGGCTTCACCAGCAGAGATGAGTAGCTGTGACAGCAGGTACATGGCCTGCAGAGCCTAAAACGTTTCCTGCTGACCCCTGATTTAAGTGATCATGATTTGATTTAAGGACAGGGTGACATTTGACAAAACTATCAGTAAGAATGGGGACAGTGACCCATCAAATAGTAAGGTTCCCTCAAACAGGAGGGAGATCACTAAGTGCACATCTGATGTAATTTCTTTGACAGGCTTTGATATTAATTATAATTATTTAAATACATATTCAAATAACTTAAGAACTTTTCCTCCCTGATGCAGTGATTATCACTTTATTATTAGAGCAAGACAACAGATTGCTTCTTAGTATTTAGCCCAAAGAGGTCACACCTGAAAGGGTGAAGAAGCACAGGGTCACCACCTCTGGTCTGCAGGTGCTGGAAGCAAGGTGGGAGTTGCTGTCTGTCTCCCAGACATCCACTCCTCATTTCAGTAGCGGAAGACTCGCCATGGCCATGTAAGAAGCTGGGAAGCAAGAGACGACTCCTAATCTTTCTCCTCCTAGATTCCATGATTGTTCTAGGTCTTTCTGGAGAAAGGGGTATTACTGTTCATTTATTTGGCTTTTTCTGAGAAACGGTGATTGGCTCAGTCATGATTGCTGTAGAGTTTGTATGCTGTTGGCATATACCAGGCACTTGCTGACTAGAAAAGTTGTATGTGATGAGTTCATGTTCATCTGGTGCCAGATGGAAGACAGATCTCCAAGCTGAGTTCCCACTATCCTATATGCTCAGGATCTCGAAATCTTCCTCCAGGTCAAACTCCTCTAGTTGTTCAGTAGAGTCAATGAATTCTATCAGAATACAGAAATGAGAAAGAAGAAAAGCTGGACACTTCGGTTCAAGCAATCAGTACATTACTTGCTAGTTAAGACCATGCATTTTTTAATTGCTTTGCTACAGAAAAGCTTGTGTAGAGGAGGCTAACAGGTAGGACCACTGCCAAGTATTAGCAATTCTCTATGAAGAATCAAAATAACCGGATTTGTTACATAGTCCTATTCACAGTGATGAAGATGAGGCTCTGGAAGACCTTTGAGGGACCTTTTGAATTATCCATTGCTTCTGATTTGCTCTCTGAATCAGGCCATGAAAAAAAAATTCGAGTCACTTTGATTTTGCACGGCACTTTTGCACAGACCTCATTTTCTTCTATTATCATTCTTTGAAATTGGTCAAATCAGTTTATCAGAAGATTGAAATAATCAGAAGCACCACTCCTTGATCAGTCCATCTGAGTAGAAATTTTACATTCCCCGGACAACACGACCCTCAATTGCTTGTCTCATAAAGCAACTGCTGTCCTTGGGTTTGCTGCCCAGAGAGCCCCTGAACAACAGCTTACCTGCCCCCGTGGTTGTCACTTCTGGCTTGGCTGGAGGAACAAAGGGAGGCCAGTGTGATGGATGTTTCTGAACTAATTCAAACATCCTTAAGTTTTCCTTTAGAATTTCCTGAGGAGACAGAAACAGTTGTTAAGCACTGCAGAGTCACAACACTTCTGTCCAACTGGCACCTCAAACCCTGAGAGAGTGGCCTGGTTGTTGAAAGGTGAAAGCACTGGCCTAGCAAATACACCCATCCTCTACCTGACCCATCTGAAGACCCAGGCCTCTTCAATTCTCCATACTGCTGGCCACAAAGGAAGGACACTGGAGAGAATATCTGATGGAAGGCCAGTACTTGCTGCCCACGCTCCATTATGAGGTTCAGGTCATATGGCAGTTGCACGGGACCAACTCAATTTAGGGGTGAGATGTTCCTGAAGTGTTGGCTCCTAAGAAATCCTGGGTAATCAAATCTGCCCCAAAAGAGTATTGGTTATGTACTGGCATGGTTTCAGTTTTAGTCCAACACTTATATGGCGTATGTCCTAATTTAAACGGCATCGTCTTATCAGAAAAGTTTCATTCTAACTTGAAATGAGATCTAAATCCAACTTTGCTGCATTCTGAAATGTACGTATTGCCTTTAGAATATAATTCTCCGTTATCTCTCAGCTAATTATTCACTGGGTTTCAGATTCAGATGGGGACTTCAGTGTTAACTATGTGTTCACTTGTGAAGAAAAATCTTACCGCCTTACAAGAGGCTCTGGGCTCCCATCTCTACAGCCTCTTTGCTTTGCAGATAGGAGAACATCATGTCTCCTGCCACCCCATCCAGGGCTCTGTACGCTACTCCCTATGATCGCCCTTCCTTCTTTCACTAAGCATTTATCAGTGTCTTCCACATATTTGGCATGTGTTAGAAGTAAAGGATGAGGGAGGCACATACAAAGATTGTGAGCCAACAAAACGATAAACACCCTTTGACATAAAATGCTAAAAAGAAAGAATACCTTGCTTTTGTATTTACACAGATTTCTGCAAATTGTGTTTCCTTTAAGGTGGAGTATGCCTATATTTTATATAAATAAGACAGTTAATAGAAAGGCAAGCCCCTTAAAACCATAATGGAATCCATTAAACTGCCAATGGACCACTAAACAAATAGAAAAGTAGTTTCGTTTCTTGAACCAGCTCTGTGTTATAAACAGAATAAGGAAGAATTTAGGCTGAGTTACATAAACTTGGCATTTTTAGGTTAAAATGGTGCAATATTAGTTGAATATTTCATTGATTCATAGGCTTAATGAGAAGAAACATTTAGTAGCTAAGAATATTGCTCACTGGACATACTAAGCAAATTACAAACCAGACATTGTTTTGGTTCCTGCAAAGTTAGGTGCAGTTCCCCACGTCTTATTTTCTTTCTCTTGCAATAAAGTAGTGTCAGGCTAGGTTTATGTTACTATGAAAAGTTGTCTTGGAAAAGAATTATACTGAATAATGTCTGTTTTTTAAGACTAAGAAAAACATACATCTTTACCTTCTGAACAAGGCTACACCAGCTATCAAAGTCTTTTTCTTCTTTGCAGAAAAATCCCTTGGGGGAAAGCAAAAGAACACAACTTAGAACAGGTCAGGGGCACCAAGGCAGGCCCTCTGTATTGCAAGATGGAGCCAGCCGTTGGCCCAGAGTTGTGATGTAGTATGTGGGCCGCTCCCTGTGGATGTGTCCTCCCAGCAATAAGGAGGAAATACGCGTGTCTCACTTGGACATACACGTATTTGCCTATTCATATTGATACTCTCTCTCTCTCTGCTTCTCTCTCTTATTTTGCCCCCTTCCCTTTTACCCCATCCCTTTGAAATACAGTAATTTGAAGACCAGTCTCTAAAGCATGGGGTTAATTCCATTACATTCAGTGCACAAATATACCTATCTATAAAGAATAGCCCATTAAAATCAGCAAACAAACGCCAAATGGTAATTTTAGCTAGAGACATTACTTAATAAGGTAGCTTTGACCTTCCAGAAATTATCTATTAAGATAAAGAACTGTCAGCCTCCTTCTCTAGCCTCAGAACCATCCTACAGTAGTGAAAGAACTGTCTAAAACAAGAGGAGGACTCTGTCAGCTCTCTGTCACTGGTCCTCTGACAATTGGGCTAAAGTGGAAGAGAGGATGCAGACAGGCCTTGGAACCACTGGCTACTCCACAGGCAGCTGCCCCCTCCATGTGTGGATAGCAGTCAAATTTCCAGGGGGGGAAACCCTGCAGCTTTCTGGACTGTGCGCACAGAGGAATGGACACTGTCCACCCAGGAGGTCTTGCCCCCTTATCCCTCCCTACCTATGTCCCATCTTATTCCCTGTGCCTGGGTGGCAATCATTAGAGGGCAAGAATGAAAAGGGGGAAAGATGGTAATACTAATGATAACTAACATTTCTTGAATGCTTGCAACATGCCAGGCACTGTGCTCAGAGTGTTACACATAGCGTTCCTCACACAACCCCACAAGGAAGGAAAGATTATTTTGCCCACTGTAGGGATAGGAAGGCCAAGGCTCAGAAAAGTTAAGGGACTCCCTATAAGTCCACAGCCGGTAGGTGGCAGGGCCTAGATCCCAACCTGAGCAGTTCGGCTTCATGGTCTGTTCTTTCCCCGCTAAACTACACTACATGACCTCTCACGGTGGGTGGGGAGTGAACATTCTTCTGCCACACTATCTAGCAACCTGGATAACTTCCAGGGAATCAAACTGTGATAAGGCAGCATTGTATCTCTTGGCCCACCCAACCTTCAGATACCCACCAATGCTACAGAAGGATCCAAGTTCAGGATGTTCATTCGCTGCGGGGATTGCAGACAATGGAAAGTCTGATCATCAACCGTTCCATTCTCTTCGGTGTCAACAAAGGTCTGGGTTGTGTGAGGGTCCAGAAAAATGAGCTCATTACCTGTTTTGAATGAGACAAGCTTAACTTTCGAAGAACCACCGGCCCTGGTCCCACTGCTCTCCTTGGGAGGAGGTGCTCTGGTTTTCCTAACCCCTCCCTTGGTGACAATGAGAATGAGATGACAGAAAGCCTGAAGTAGGGTAAACATGCTTGAAGGAAGCCACCTACACCCAAAGCCCATCATTCAATGAGAAGACTTGCCCTAGCATTTACATCTCTGCAAAGTCCACATCCAAAAATGGAAAGGGACAGGTTTGGGGAAAGGTAGGAATGAGCGACCACAGATGACATGGCGGGCTCTGTGAGCAGCAGTAGCCAAGGGGTGGTAGGTAGAATCACCAGGCCATGAGTCCAGGTGCCATTAGGGAGCTTCCTGACTCTTTCAACATTGGAAAACATCTTGCTCAAGACCACTGGTTCTTAGAGCTATGGTCTAAGAGCACATCTGGGAAGGAAAAAGGCTTTGGCTTCCAAAAGAAATGGGAATGCTGACTCTGCTATGGATGAGATACCAGGGAGCTGAATTCTTGGCTTGACTAGCTAGCAAGTTAGTCATCGTTAGCAAGTCAGTAATTCCTGTCAGAAAGCACTGCCTTGGTCACATTAGTATCAGTACAGACACGCCTCACCGGGAAAACTCACTTTGAGATGACTGATCATTACAAATGAGAGAAAAATCGTGCTCCATTAAATTGAAAAAGCCTAGCCTAGTAATGCCCTGGGAGGGGTCTGGGATAGTAAAATCTCTACTTTTATCTGATATTCAGAGGGCGGAGAGTCCCTCTGATGCTCATCAGCTGCATGCTGAGTTGGCCAAGTACCTGAGCTGGGTACCCCAACCTCAATGGCCAGGCCCAAAAACCATCTGGGCTCCTGTGTTCTAGACTGGGTTAGGCAAGCAAAGAGAGATCGCTTGAGGCAGAAGGATGGGGTAGGGAGGAACACCTCAAAGACCCTCCCTGGAATGGCATCCAGGATCATGTTGGGCACATCTAACTGCTCCTGTTGGCAAAGAGTGTCTCTGGTGTCTGATGCAAACATAGGGCACGTTTATCACAGATGAAGGACAGACCACTTCCCTCACTCTGTCTTAATTTTCTTATTTTTAAACTGGGGTCACTAGGCCTGTCCCAGTTACCTCACAGGGTATGACCAGAATGAGAAGATTTCACCTCTGTGAAATGCTTAAAACACAACACAAACACAAGGTGGTCATAGAAGTAGCTTGCTGAGACTCAGGAGTATTTCCCTTCATATATAATATGGAAATCAGTGCCTCCAAATGACTTGCTTTATGAAAGTCAAGGTACATATTCCCCCAGACCAAGGTGGGTAAGATCAGTTAATATCAAAAAAAGCCTCAAGGTACAAGGAAGAGTAACAACTACGATGTTTAGAAGGAAGCCTACCTAAGAGCACAGAAAGGGAAGAGGAGAAAGAAGTTGTGCACAAGAAAATGTAAATCCAAAGTAGGGTCAGAGGCCAGTGTTTTTTTTTGGTTTGCTTGGGTTTCTTAAACCTTTTTTTTAAAAATGGAGGTACTGGGGATGGAATCCAAGACCTCATGCATACTAAGCATCCGCTCTACCACTAAGCTATACCCTCCCCACCTCTGCCAGTGTTTGAGTTAAGGTACTGGGAATAATCACAGCATCCTCTCTGACTCTGGCCCTTTCCCGTGTGTGTGTATGTGTGTGTGTGTGTGTGTCTGTGTGTGTGTGTGTGTATGTGTGTGCGCGCGCACGCGTACAGTGGAGCTTTGTGGTCTGCCCTATTTCTCAGAGTGCTTAAAAGAGATACAGTAGATTAAAAAAAAAAAGTCCTAGAAACGATATGGGGGCTAAATCAACGTCTCTAATAAGACCTAAAGAGAAGGGGCAGGCACGTCAACAACCTGCAGACACCGGGCTCATGCGACGGACCTCCAGGTGGCGACCCCCACCAAAACGCAGAGGACAAACATCTCTTCTCTAAGTGGAAAAAAGTCTCCCAGCCAGTTTCTCAGCCTGGCCTGGTGTGTAGTCTTGCACACCAGGAGCTTCTCCCAGCTCCCCACTTGGGCAAGAGGGCACTCGAGATGCAATGTGGTGTGGTGGGCAGGGATGGCCAAATTGGGATCAAACCCTGGCTTTGCTACTGTCGAGCTTGATGACTTTGAGGAAACAGCGCCTCTAAATCTTTCACTAGGTGTCAATGGAAATAATGATCTCTACCCCACAGGGGTGTTTGCTAACTCTATCTATCTCTCTACAGCTATCCATCTCTAACTATCGATATTAATTTGTATCTCTCGACACATGTATACAGGTTTTAATATACAATATATAATATAATAAACAATATATTACAGTGATAATATAAGTATATGTATTTCTATACATGGAGAGAGACGGAGAGAGAAAGAGAGGGAGAGATTGAGAGAGAATGCTCTGCAGAGTCCCTGGTGTAGAAAATGGCAATTCTCATCTCTTCCCTCCTTTTAGGCATACTACCAATCTGGACCCCCCAGACCTGGTACAGCAAGGGTGTGAGTCAGAAAAGGGGTGTTGGGAGGACTTTGGAGCCTTAAGTGAAGGTTAAACAAAGGATTTATGAAAGTGAGTGGGCAAATGGCCCCTATGGAAACCTCTGTCTTGGGAGCTGAGGATTGCCCACAATTCTTTCATAAGTAGTCCGACTCCACAAAAGTCTCCCCGACCCAGTGGCCCCTGGAAACAGGAGGGCTATGCCAGCTTGGTGAATTCTCCCTGGGAAACTTGGGATAAAGGGAGGCCAAGGTGCCCAGAAATTCACTGAGATCCCTACAAAACTATTTTCCAATCTGTTTCCACCTTGTCCTCAAGCACAAGCAATAGAAAATAGAGTTCAGCAACATTTTCTTTGACAGGAACCCAAAAGCTTAGAAACAGAGAACATCTAAATATTAGGTTTTGTACTTAGAAAAATAAAAGCCTCCAGTTTCCTTATTTTCCATCAAGCTGTAGTTCTCAGGCTCGACCAGTAGATGGCAGCACTTGAGACAAGGCAACTGCGGAGAAACCTCACCTTAAA
This sequence comes from Camelus bactrianus, assembly GCF_048773025.1. Lineage (NCBI taxonomy): Eukaryota > Metazoa > Chordata > Mammalia > Artiodactyla > Camelidae > Camelus > Camelus bactrianus. The sequence continues at coordinate 83,899,438 of NC_133575.1, forward strand.
GAGGAAGAGCAAGCAGAGGAAAGAGGCATTGCGGTAAGGCTGGCTCTTTGTTGAGGGCTTGACTGTGAGGTGACAAAGCGTGTGAGTCAGGTGTCAGCCCTATTTTCCGTAAAAAGAACCTGAGACTGAAAGAGTTGTCACTCGTCCTGCTGTCACACAGCTAGCCAGTGGGAGACTGGCCACATCCAGGGCCAGGTCTGTTTCCACCTGCCTCCCTGAATCTCTGAGGGGGAGATGGGTGGGAGAGGAGCCAAGCTCATCTCACCCTGTCCTCTGCACATCCCTCAGGCCATTCCCTATGCCTGCTTTGGGCTCTCCCTTGCACTCTAAGCTCACAACTTCCTGGAAGCCCACTCCTGCCAGAGGGGTCCCGTATCACACTTCCCCAACCGCCTCACTTCCTCGCCCGTGCTCTTCAGTCCTAACCAGGTGTCAAGGTCTCTGGTACTCAAAGCGTGGCGAGTGCCAGCACCACTGGCACTACCTTGTTAGAAATGCAGGCCCCCGGGCCCCACCCCAGACCTGCCGAACCTGCATTTTAATAGGCTCTCAAGGTGATCCGTGCGCACATGAAAGTTTTGAGAAGCACCAGGCTACCTCATCTTGTGTGCCAAGGGCCTTAAAGGTCTCTGGTCACAGCTAGGTTTCCAGAGGCATCTACCGAAGGAGAGAATGCTGGCTGCTCATCAGGATCCGCATTAGGAGGTCAGCAGCTTTAAGGCTGAGCCTCCATTATAAGAAAAGGGATACCTCTGTCTTCACCTCCTCTAATTCCCACCCAGTCAGAGCTCTGAACAATGAACTAGCAGGCCGAGCTGCATGGACCTGGGAAGCCAGAGGACAGCTCCTAGCCTGAATGCTCAAGCCCAGATGAGATGGGGATCGGCAAGGCCAGGGGAGCCAAGCCCCGCTGCCCTGGGTCCCACAGGAATGAGAGACAGATCCTGAAGCAATACTAGGACATTGGGGTGTCCAGCGGGAAAGCAGCCGTGGAACCATCTTATCAAGAGGCAAGGAAGTGGAAGCATCAAAGGGGGATCTGCTCTCTATTACGTCCATGTAAGTGTCACTTTTCAGGCTGAAGACAGGATGAGCTACCCAGAGGCCACAACATCTCCAGGCTAGAATTGCCTGGTCTCCCGTGCAAACCTGCCCACCCTCCCCTAGCCCGCGATGACTTACTTATGATTCCTCTTTTCTTACCTAAGAATCCTATGAAATAATAGGCGTTATTTGGTTTTCCTCCTAATGCCCCTAAAGACTGTGGCATCTTAAAACACTCCTGGAGGGAAAGAGAATGCAGGATGCTCAACTCACTTGCGGACTGCTGCTCACGGATCTCCATGCTCACATGGTGGTGGGATGGGCAGGCGGCAAGGGGCTCGGGGCAACGTGCGACTTACTTTGAAGGCGTCAACATAGACAGGATTGATTTGGTTTATGCCCAGGCGAAGGGGCACGATGAGCAGCAGGGGTTTCCAGGCTGGGCGGCAGGCAGAGGGGCCCCTACGCTGGGTCGAAGCATTCAGAGAGTCGGGGGCGCTCTCAGCAGCTGTGTCAGCACTCAAGGGAAGGGTGCAGCACATCTTTTCTAGAAACAGAAGACAAGAGAGCTGGGCAAATAAGGGGGATCCAGCCCTCAGAGATGCCCAGGGCAAGACTAAGGGAGACCTCACATGACAGCCCCTGTCTGGAGGGCCCTCCCCTCTGCCACCAGGGCCCTGCGGCCCCACCTCCCGCAGGAGGCCCAGGCCACTCCTCCAGCCCTTCCTTCTCTTCCTGCTGGCAGCTGAACACTCACTTACCTCTCCTCAGATATCATGGGCTCACTGAGAGAATCTCATTTCTCAACTAGACTGCAAGGGCCTTGCAAACAGGGATTGGGTCTGCTGGTCTCTCTAACCCCGTGGCGGGGAGCACAGCGAGGGCTGCCACAGAAGACCTGTCGGTGATTTAACTCATTATCTGCACCCGGGGAGTCCTGGAAGGAAAGTGTCTGGGACCTCCCTGAGGGGCGGCAAAGATCCTCTAAGTGTGTTCCCCTTTCAGAAAGCTGAAAGGGAAGAGAGAAAAGGGAGCAGGGAGTGATGAACCAGAGCCCTGTACTCCCGAAGCTCCTCTGTCCTGCTAGAGGGGCAGGCCAGAGTGTGAGTGAGTGAGTGAGTGAGTGTGTGTGTGTGTGTATCTCTCCCTCTCTCTCTCCTTCTCTCTCCCCCAACCACACACACACTTTCTGAATGCTGAGGAAGAACGTCATCACCCACCACCCAACAAGGTCAACAGGCCGGGGACTCACTGATGTCCTCAATGACCACGGTGTTATCCATTGAAACATAAACAGCCAAGGAATTCCACTCATCAAATAAAGCAAGTTTTCTGCAAAGCAACATACAATGAAGTCACAATTGGAGAAGATGGAAATCTCGGCAGGAAGCAGTACAACCTACGTGTGCCCAGTGTTCCTGAAGTTACCAAACGCTGAGCCACAGAGAAGTTGGGATTTGGGTCAGGTCTGGCTCCCTTGACCGAGCTCTGGAACATTCCATGTCCAGTGACCTTGAAAATGGAATGCCAGAATCACTGTTTCTGAACCTCAAAAAGAAGGTCCTGCTTTACAAAATGGAAAAGTCTGCCTCGTAAAACGATGTTACTCCTATTGGGTGAAAGAGAGAAGTTACCAGTGCATCTGCTCACAAGAGATTTGGTTTTCTTTTCTTAAATAACAGACATTCTGATTTTTCAAAAAAAAAAAAGAAAACTGTTATTAAAATATCTATATTTGTTTAGGAATATAGATAATACAAAGAATAAGCCCCAGAGAAATCCAGAGAGAGAGAGAGAAGTGATCTCTTCCACCCCTTCCCATGTGCCGTAAGGATGCTGTCCGAGGAGACCTGGGCCGAAATGGCCTTAGTGCCTGGCCTTGCTGGTCAATAGCGGAAGAAAGAGAGCGTGCTGAATTGCATGACTTCAGAGGAAATTAGAACGAAAATCCCTTTAAAAGGGAGATAATCTGAGGTCTGAGTAAAGTATCTTGCTTATTTCTCCCTTATCATCTTCTCCTCTTGCCAATCTGAAGAAGACATGTTTAACCTAGCTTGGGTAAAACCCAGTCTCAATGGCCAAAAAAGCAAAACCAGACCAAACAAAAACCACGTTCTCTCCCAAACCGAAGTGGCTCCCAGGAAGGGGTTAATTACCATTATATATTTTTTTTAATTTTTCTTTTTTTTGAGCATTTTTTCTACAATTTCACATTTTTAAAATTTATTTTGGGGGGGGAGGAGGGAATAAAGTTTTTATTTATTTATTTTTAATGGAGGGACTGGGGATTGAACCCAGGACCTTGTGTGCATGCTGAGCACGCGCTCTACCACTGAGCTATACCCTCCCCCAACCATTATATTTTAATTTCACTCATTTTAATGTATTATCTTTCCCCAAAACAATAATGATGACATCTTCATCATATACTGTTGTTAATGATAATCATGATCATGATGAATAAGAACCCACTTAAATTCTTTTAAAAATGTATGTTTCCATTTGCTTATTATTGGGAACCTCAAAATTTAGAAGGAAGAAGCAAATTCTGAGGGATGTCATTTATAAATCAACCATATCAAGCTGGGTTTGGGGATCAGCACAGACATTCTAATCTTCTACACTTTCTACCCTGGGCTCCTAAAGTGGTTCCCGAAATCCTGCCAGATCCTCACTCAGCAGATCAACAATGCCGCCAAAGGGCACTACAGACTAAGGCAAGAACGTGGTCTCAGAAAGGCTGCACTGTTGGCAAAGAGTAATGCCAAGCTATAGGTTCCCTCCGGTTCCCAGGAAATCCAGACTACTTCCCTCACAAGCACATTACCAAAGCATTCTAGTTCACCGAAGGTTGGCTAATGATGGAAACAGTGCCCCATCTGTATTTTGCCTGGAGCAGGTCCTGCCATCACACTCCAGAGAGCCCGGGAACTGAAGTAGCTACACCAAAGAAGGCCAGGTGGTTTCAATCGTCTGATGCCTAAATCCAACCCGATTCTGCCTGCCATTTTCATTCATTCATCAAGTATTTATTGAATACTGCCATGTGCCAGGCAGTGTGATGTGCTAGTGTTTCAGGACAGAACCAGACAAATACAATATCTTCCCTCATGGAGTTTTTGTTTGGTGACAGGTTGTCAGGCAGGAGAGTGACAATGGATGAGGTGGCCTGCAGGTGTCGGTGCTGCTGCCATTCACCCCATTCATTTCCACAATGTTGGCCCTGGCCTCTCCGCTTCACCTATTGCTGTGGGAGGGGACTTCTGGGACTTACCAGGACAAGTGCAAAAGTACCACGCTGGGGTACCTTGAATCTGCTAAGAGATGACAAACTGATTCCAAGGCTCTCTTGGGGCTTGTCTCCTCCAATAGGTGGTGAGTTCCTTGAGGCAATGACTAAGTCTAGTTTATTTCTGTATACCCAGTACTTAGCACAGTAGCATCACCCAGGAAATGTTGACTGAATCAATGAAGAATTTTTTTTTGTAATACTACACAGGGTGGGAGTCTGTGTCTTGCCTAGGTTGGCTCAGGCCTCCCCCCTTAGCATAAACCTTTTGGCTTCAAAGTGGCCCTCAGGCTGATGGCTCCCTGGCATGTCAGCACCAGCCTACAGCAGGGGATATGGAGTGAGTCCTGAGGGGCCTCCACATAGACGGGTACCAATGACTCCAGCTTCGATATACCAAGACAGTTGTCCACATGTATTACACATTTTAAAGAACCATCTGAGCAAAATGGTCCAGATGTTTGGTAGCTTAGTGGGAGGGGTGGCTTAGTGGGATGGCAAGAAGAGTTAGGTTGATGGGACACTGAGTTGGTGGAGGGAGGCATAGGAGACAGTAGAATAAGGCACATGCCAGACTCTTTTACTTACTTTAACACCTGTGCAACTGTATTTGGTCCAAACCATTCGCCAATTGATTTCCCTTCTCCTACGCCCATTTGTGCTGTTTTTGTGTGGAAAAAATAAACATGTTAGCAAAAGGTCTTCCAACAAACCACAAACTCCTAATTTTTTGCATAAATAATTAAGTAGATGGACGACTTAGTGGAGCCACATATAAAGCAGAGGATGAGAAGAGCAAGTACAGGCCATGTAAGCTGAATTTCACATACAGTGTTTCTTTCCTCTTAATTGGACTACAGAACAGAGACAGCCTTTAAACTACTGATGTAATCTTACCCATTTGATGGATGGAGTAGCAACAGTCTTTTCTATCTAAGAAGCACTGTAGGATTCGTTGGTATTCTTTGGGTTGCTCTTTCTGTTTCTCCCAGTTCCAGTCTTTTCAGGGAAAAAGAGTTAAAATCATTTTTTATAGTAAGAGAGTTTATTATTTCTCTGCACTCTTACTGTGACTATGAAGTTAGAAGGAAAACAAAGGAGTTACATCTAGAAGATGAGAACAATCAGGTTAGAACATTCCTAAGAATCTTGAATATTTGATGACAAAGACATCTGGGAACTGATTTTTTTCAAAGACTCAGTGGGTATAAAGTAAAAGCAAAACAAGAAGTTGACCAAGGAATTGGCTTAGCCCACGAGCTGGAGTTGGATAAGTATGACCTGAAAACAGTGTCGCAAGGCCTTTATGGTCAGCTACCCAGTGAACAGGAGGTCACCACAAAACCTCGGTATATCACCCAGACACCACAGTGTCTCATTTCCACACAGACAGCAATGGCTTTGGTCCGTATATTTCGACAGCAGTGCCAAAGGAGTCTCACTGGGGGAAGTGCTATTCTGACACACAGCCCTTCCCAGGGGAAGATGCACCATTCGCAACTAAGGAAGCTTTAAGGGAAAAAAAAAAAATCCATGCTGCCATTTTTACACAACCTTTTAAAAAGGTCACACTGAGCTTTAGAAAAACAAATACCTTTGCTATCAGATCTTCAAGATTTCCTTATGACGAAAACTAAAATATCTGTAGGGATCCCATCTGCGCCTTAGACACAGTCCCTCAAATCCTACAGAGGCTACTTACTGCTCACTGAGGACAACTGCAGAAACCCATCATCGCCGTGGGCAGGACGCCCTACTCCCATTCCCTCAGCTCAAGGAACTCTGTCTAACAGGACAGATTTCTGAGCCTTAGTTTGCTTCCAAGACATAAATTTCTCTCTTGAGATTTTAGAGAGCATTTGGATTCACAACTGAAATCTACTTGAAGCCAAAGGCTATTATCCCCAGAGTTTTCAGTACTCCTTGCTTCCAGTAATTTCTGAAACCAAAGTTTTCAACTTCGTATCCAGCAGTCTTCAGAGGGTGAACACCATCCAACTGTTTTTCATCACCTACCAAACTGTCCAAGTCGGGGGGAAATCCTGGTTAGCTGGCTGCTAAATATTTACTGATGACAGTGATAAGTGAACACCCCACCTCAACTGTAAAATAACCAAATAGGAAGCCCTCCAAAGTACTTCTTTATAAAATTGCATCTTCTAATTCATCTTAGCTCTAAGATCTACTTTCAAATTCTTCCTGCTACTTTTTGCTTTTATATTAAAACAATTGAGACTGCTGACTGTGGGCTGCTTCTCCCCAGTTTGCTTTCCACAAAACTCACTTCCAGAAGAATCATCTTGAAGTGTTTCATAAGTGGGAAAGTTAAACACTAAGAACGGACCTGCTCCAAGAAGTATGCGTACAGCAGAAAAATCACTAGACAAGGAGTCAGAAGACCTGCCTTCTATTCCCAAATCAAAACTTTCTTGCTGTTTGACTCAGTTCCTAAGCCTCAGTTTCCTCATCTATAAAACAGATATTATGCCACTACCCAGGGGACGCAGGCACAGGATATCCTTAACCCTGAAATGAAGGCATTAAGCCCTGAAACCTCTGCAGACCCTTCCCCAATCCTCTCTGGTAACTGCAGGAGGATGGGTGAAGTGGTGCAGTGGGGAAAAGGGAGTGATGTTTCTGTACCTCTGAATCTCAAGGAACAACAACTGATGAGTTCAGCAGCCCAATCTCATCCAAGGTATCCTTTCAATCCCTCATCCCCAAGTCAAACCAGACTTTCACCAAATGCCTGAACTGGCATCCAACCAAGGTCAGCCTACAGACGCCGATAGGGAAGCACGCAGAGGTCTTGAGAAAGCAAGACTCAAGAGCTCCAACAATGATTACCGGAAGGTTCTTAATGAAGCAGCCTCCTGAGGAAGCTAATTTAAGAATTCCTTCATCATCAAATGGCCATCGTCAGTGAACCCAAACCAAAATAGCGCCAGCTCCTGCATTAGGCACTTCCTTTAAGGTCACTGACATCCTTCATCAGGCAGATATTTTAAATGAGGTCAAAAAACAGACTTACCACCACACCCTCCTTCCTGCTCCCTTTGTTATCTGATCTGTTTAAGGACTCACTCGAACAATAGCGAAGATGGAAATTCTAAATGATACACCTGCCTCAACGTTCAATTCTGTCCCAGGAAAATAACTCTCTGGCTTGGTGAGTCACAAGGAAATGCTGGCTTCCTTCTCGTGAGAGGCTTTGTTGACTTGTCAGCCCCCGACTTGAGCTGGCAGAGAGCACTTCAGGACCTGCAGTTTTGTTCCCTCAACACCAAGGCTAAACCACCAGCAATAGGTGCAGCTACAGAGGTCTCTGAGGCAGTTTTGAGAACAAATTTAACTCACCCCTTCCCAAGTGTCTGCAGATAAGGGCTTGAGCCAGCATCATTTGTCCACAGCGTAGCATACACCCCCAGCCAGCATCTGATGAAGGGCCCGTTCCCCCTGTTGGCAAAATGGATGGGAATGAATATGAATTCCTTACATTGTCCTCTCCTGAAACATTAGCATATTTGGGAACTGTACAAGACAGACAGGCACACATACTCTGAATAGAGAGGCAAGAGAGAGAGCCAGATAGCAAACAGGGTTTGTTAGAGGGCGGAACTTGCAAAGATAATGCTGAGTTAACCAAAACAGGTTCTACGGCCAAAGACAAAACAAACAAATGAACAAAACCTGCCCCTTATGTTTTCTGCTTAGAGACGTCCAGGTATGCATGCAGTTTTGGTAGATGACTACCATGTATGACTATCAACACTGAGTCCGTGCCATGTCATCATCTGCCTGACCAAACCTGGCTTTTCACAACTCACTTCTCAGGGAGGGCACTCTTACCTCAGATAAGGAATAAATGCTACCAAAGGTAATCATCAAAATGGTCAAAGAAATCTGGAAGGCTCTTGACTAAATATACATTTATGAAGGTCTAAACAGCAAAAAGGACAATGTAAAATAAAGGAAAGAGCCCTAGACTAGTCATCAGAAGACCAGTTTCTAGTTACCTAATATTTAAGTCTCATCTATAGATGGGATAATAGCACATACTCTGCTTAATATCAGTGGGTATTGTAAGAATTAAATGAGAGAGTATCTGTGAAAGTGTTCTACAACCTACTCAGGAAGAGGTAAATACTTGATGTTATGAGTATGGTCATAATTAAAAGTAGTATTAATAAATGAGAAATATACTACATCTTTAAGAGGCACAAAATCAGTTAGTAAGACAACAGGTTCCATGTAAAGAACACTTGATGTAATTTCTTCTGTATAGCACAGGGAACTATATTCAGTATCTTATAATAACCTTTAAAGAAAAAGAATATGAAAATGAATATATGCATGCATACGTATGACTGGGACATTGTGCTGTACAACAGAAATTGACACAATGCAACTAACTATACTTCAATTTTAAAAATTCAAAAAAGAAAACACTTGATGTAACAAAAATCCCACATACATGGCCAGGGTGAGCTCAATATCCTTTGTCAAGGTACCCATGAAATCAGGTAATTTGGATGGCAGAGGAGACATTCTGCGTTCACTGCTTTCCTTTCTCAGCATGGAGGTGCCGTAAGCATGATCTCACAAGACTAACTCTAAAGGGGGTCACCAACCATGTAAGGCAAGTGGACCAAGGTGGCTGCTCCTTTCTTTTTGTTGTGGGGACTGAAGGAGAGTTGCTACAGCAAGCTGGGGAGGGTTAAGCCAACTTGTGAGCTGGAGGCCAAATTAGTCTGGAAAAGAAGCAATGAAGCCCACATAAGGAAGAGACCATCTACTGCCAAAACATTGTCAGAGTTGAATCGCAAATGCTTTCAAATCTTACAAAGATCTCTTCACCCAGAGAAAGTTAACAGTTTAGAACCACTGGGTACTAAAGACTGGGTTTTTTTCTGTATTTTGTTCAGGTACTTCCTGTAGAGGGCCAAAAATAAATTTTTTTTTAAAAAGGTCTCTGTGGACTTCATTTTTCACACTTATCAAAAAGGCTGATTGCATTCCAGTTACTAGGTCCAGTGTGAACCAAAATCAGTCAGATAGGTTTCCTCTTAGGAGAATAGTTTCCACCATTTAAGTTGGATAATCCTTTCCTATCAGGCCATGAGACTAGGAACTGGTCACCCTACTTGCAAAAATTTACAAATTGTCTCTAGAGGAATCCTATCCACTTTGCTTATTGAATTGTCCTTTTTTCTGGCCAGCAGCATGTGCTCTTAACTGCCTAGAATTCATTCCAAGCAAATCTATTATAATTCAACTGTCAGTGACAAGATGTTTTTATCTCAAAGGAAAAAATAAAAGTCAAAGGAATTATTTTCTTTGCTTCAAGGTACAATCATTTTTTTAAACATTTTTATTGATTTATAATCATTTTACAATGTTGTGTCAAATTCCAGTGTTCAGCACAATTTTTCAGTTATACATGAACATATATATATTCATTGTCACATTTTTTTCTCTGTGAGCTACCATAAGATTTTGTGTATATATATAACTGTATATATATATATAATTATATATATATATTATATATATATACAGTTATTTTTAATAATCAAGTAGCTTCACAAAGCAGTGGGTTGTAATTTAATAGATATTGTTCAAATTAAAAGTTTATTTGACGTTTTCCTTGCTCTTAGAAGTAAAACAAGTAATATGTCTAAGTGCCTGAACGCTTGGCGGTGGGCTCAGAAGTATACTGGCATTACATAGGAACACCATGGAACCATACATAATGAGGCACTTTGGCAATGAAGCTTCTGGATAAAGCATAAGACTTAACTACTCCCCGAAATTAAATTCTTCACCATAGTTAGCTGTTAATTCTGAGGCTCTGTGAAGCCACTGATAACCTCAGGCAAGCTATCTATAAGGAAGAAAGCATAGTACAACAAATGATATACCTACCAATTGGTGAAAATTTCCTTCTGTATGTAAACCATAGACGAGCACTTATATCAGACAACAGCTTAGATTTTTCTGTAATTAAATGTGAAATTAATATTAAATCACCATATCCCAACTAAAGATATCTGCCTTTGATTTCTGAGCCAGCAGCAAACTCATTTGCAAATAACCAGTCAATTCCATTGTTATGAGGCTAGGGAAATTCATAGGAATCCCAGTCTCACTTTAGCCAAATAATTTCAGCATTTCCTCCCACCTATGTTTTGACCAGAGCTACTGGCTGGTACAATGATGTTGGGTAGAGCCTATCTCCTTCTCACTGAGCTCCATAGCCCTGGCAGTTACTTAACACTGGGGTCATGGCCAAAAGACAAGGACTAGGAAAAGCAAGGATCCTGGGTTAACCACTAACAAGGCGGTCAGCCCCTACCTGAATGATGATGGTTGGCTCGATCTCTCATCAGCATCCACTGTCTATTATCTAAAACTAAGGATGAGCTATATGCATGTGTGTACACACACTAATGTTTAACTAAATAGGAAATGATCCTGCTAAGCAGACTAAGTGTGTAAGAAATTTATCAATACTACCTAGTGCAACTGGCATTTGTAATTGAAATGGATATATAACATCACAAATGCTTTTGTATATTTTTTTCAAAGCACACTTTCACATAGTTTATAGCATAAATTTACTTCGATGGCCACAAATATGGCTTCCACACTTCCATCTGTACTTAGATGTGGTTCTGTCTTTCTTAGTCTTCTCTCTCCCTCTTCTCAACAACACATCCATATTTGTATTCTGTATAGAACTTATAGCCATTGCATTTTAAAAAAAGAAAAAGAAATTCAATTTTAGCCAACAGTCTGTTTTCTCTTCTACTGAGACAGAAAGGAAGGGGACAGGACACAGTCATTCAAGGAATGACACAGCAATTAACACCAAGGTGGTGGAAAATTCAGCTCCAAACAGACCTTGAGGCCCAAGATAGTGGGAGACTTGACTTCCAGTAGACCCTGAGCTTCATTACACGCTCACTGTAATATATTAACATGGTAAGTGGTACTTCCACAGGCGCCATGACAGCTCCAAGGCTAACCATAAAAGATAAAAAGTGGGCACTGGCCCAATTCCTGGTAATCCCAGTTCTTTCCCCAAAATAGTTGGAATAATCCTCCCACTTGTTAGCGTATGAAGCTACTGAGCCCATAATTACTAGCAACACCATGCCTCACAGGCTTTCGCTCCCTCCTAGATGGCCCTCACTCTGTCTATGGAGTGTGTATCTACTTCTACTTTAAACTAAGCCCCAAACCCCACACTTCATGGCCTTTCTCTTTCCCTCTGAGACAGCCTGCTCTCTGTCTATGGAATATGTAACTCTCTGAATAAATCGACTTTTATTCAACTGTGACTCACTCTTGAATTCTCAACCAAGACCTGGGACATGGCGATCCTCTCACCCCACATTTTCCTGTATCACTGCCTTTCCTTTGAACAAATCAGAAAGTTGAGCTGTCTGGATTTTCCCTCCCCTTCATGTCCCCAGTGCCCAGCAGATATGGGAAGTAGATGTAAAATGGTTAAGAGTAAGACTTCTGGAGTCATACTCTGCCTGGGGTTGAACCCTGATTCTGCTACTTACCAACTGTGTGGCCTTGTCACTTAACCTCTCTGAGCTTCAGTTTCCTCATCTGCAAAATGGGGAGAATGATAGTACCTACTTCACAGAGTTTTGAGTATCAACAAGATAATACTACATGGAAAGTGCTTCGATGGTACAGTACACAGTAAGCCTAAATTAGTAAGCTAACTGTTAGCTGTTATCATGTACCCTCCTTTCAAATGCTCACTCACTCCTTCCTCTGATAGTCTCTCTGCCTTCCAGCTTGCCCATATGCTAGAAAGGCTGGGGGAAGTTGTATAGACATTTTAACAATAATTTCACTTTTAAAGGCATTTTCCAACTTAACATTTGAATATGGGTATATTTGGCAACCTGGGGATTCCCACTGTCATGGAACGTAGAACTGGAAGACATCATCTCCAGTCCCCCTCATGTTAAGTACTGGTGAAAGGAGTTAAGATCCAGAAAGAGAAAGTGACTTATCCAAGGTAGGAGAGGAATCTGAATACAAAAGGCCTCCTAGTTGCTAGAGCTAGGCCCTCTCCACTGTTCAGGATTTTTCCAATAAAATGGATGAAGCCAGACTCAGACAGAGCTAGATGTTACCTTCCTCTCCTGCCTTTTCATCAGCTTCTCCCTGTCCCTCCCTCTATGCTAGGCCCTCCAAAGAGGATCTCTCCTCAGACATAAAGTATCAGAGCTGCCTCTCTCCAAGTTCAGGCTTTATCTAGGTGCTGGGTTGTCAGCAGTTTCACGTTAAAAGGTCTACAAGAATGTAAGGGTAAGGAAGAAAAATCCAAGCCTCCTTTTCATCTAGCTGCAGTGGCTAAAAGTTCTATACAAAATCAGATAAACTGAGACAGCGCTGCAGTCAGCAGAAGCTCTACAACTACAAGGCTTCTCAGTGTCTGATACTGTTTCTGACAGCCTTGGGCCCTTTAGAAGTCCCTTAGGTGACAATGTTTTTCATCTAGACATAAAAGGACATGAGAGGAATGAGAAGTATGTAGCCCAGTCATCAAAGACTAGGTACTGGTTAGCGATACTAGGAGTGGGTCCATGTTTTTTGAAATGCGAGACTTATAGAATTCGGGGGTTCTCCTTTAAGGAAAAGAATACAAATATCTGACTTTTTCAAATTGTACAATCACCTATGACCATGGGAACACACTCCTAAGGCCTCTCAGGGCCTTGGAAGGGACTTTGTGTGCAAACAAGGGGCCTGAGGCTTAAACACCTCTAGCTGCAAGGTAAATACACCCAGGAGTAGCATTAACACCTATCAACCCAAGGAGGAAAACAAGATAGGACCTTAACCTCGGGCACACACGTCATTTGGGTTCTCACAGACAAATGCTACCAAACCTTACCCGTTTTCAGAAGATGCTGTTTCCCCAAGATCCATACCAGCTCATCTGCATCTGGAAATTCTTCTAGGTAGTCAGTGAAAATAGTAATCTGGTTTTCATACTTGGATAAAACTGAAAGAAAAGGAAAGAAACTTCAGCAAAATTTAATACAGGGGGCTTGCTTCTGTGGTTTACTGATTATTACCTTTGTCCTGAAGTTGTAAAGGGTCACTGGCTCAAATCTAACGGAAGCAAATCCTTTTCCTTGAGGAACAAAGACACTGACAAGGCCTCAAAATCCTTTAGTAGAGGGATTTCCTCTTAACCGTCTATTTTGACCTTCCCTTTTTCATGGTCCCATTTAGCACCATCTTTTTGGTCACAGTTATGTCAACCTTTTTTTTCTCTCCAATGGGGCTTTCTTTGTAAATAGCCACTTTCTAGCTTCTCTGAGTGGGAGAGTAGCAAGGTGATACACTAATACCTGCACATCTAATCCCTGTCCATGTCGCAGGGAGTATCACGAGGGTTCCAGCAGCCAGTGGTTTAGAAGGAGCTATGACAATCTTGAAAGATTATACAACTGTGAAAACATAGTATTTTAGCTGGAAGACAAGATGTTTAACAGTCCTTTCATTTGCCATTTCATTCACTGATGAATTCTGCAAAGAAGGCTCTTGAAGCTGCTGATAAATAAAACTTGTTCTTAGCATGCACAAATGACTGTGGTTATTTATTATACTCAAGAGAAAGTAACTGAACAAAATATAACTAAATCTCATGAATTCACAGGCCACACTCTCAAAACGTATGACCATGTAGAGTGGGATGGGTTTAAAATCCACTTTTGTACCTCCTGCGGGGAAAAGATCTGACTTATGAAGGGGTCCTATCGCAGAAGTTCTCTTTAAGTAGTTTTCTGAGAGAAATAATATTGTAGGCAGTAAATAAATTTGCAAGCCAGCCCAGAAGAATCTATCTTAACCTGTAAGTGGAAAAATCAAATTGATAGTATATTTCATAGTTGATGGTATTTCGATGACAAACCATATTTCAAGTTCAAAGCTGAGATACCCAACACACACCTTCTCCTCTCAGCTCTTGGAGGCTCTGCAGGCCCATGTGGGGAGGGGATCTCAGAGAGAGTAGGGGTCATTTTGTGCAGCTACAAGTAGCTGCAGGCACTGTCCCAAAGCTGTCCCTAAGAGCACCAAGGGAAGGGTTTCCTATAAAAAATGGCATTGTGGGTGTGTTTAACTCATTTTAAAGGACAAATTGTTTTCTTCTGGCTTTGTTTTCTAAGGCAGGAGCATGCTGTTTTCATAGAAATAAATGTTCTTAAGTATAAATGAGTCTTATCTGATCACGAAAACAGGTTACTTGGTTGGAGGTTGAAGTTACGCTTTGTATAATTAATTGGTGTAAACTGAAGTTATAATTTGTTTAAAGTTATAATTTTAGAAACACAGCTACCCAGGGATACGGCCTTTCTTGAAACATATTCCAGAAGTCCAATCTTTCAGGGATTTAAGTAGCCTTTCTCCTCAAGATGTTTTAATCATTAGGGTCATTAGCCTTGGCAGTATTTCAGACCTAAAGATGTTAGAGATGAGACAGCGATTTCATTCCCCAGTGAAAACTCATCACTGCCCAATCTGCCAGAGAGCCTGTGCCATCTTAGCCTTTCTGCCACTGGCCTCGGCCCCGGGCCCATGCCCAGGAAATTCCAGGCTAAAAATGATCATCCAGGTCAGGCCACCCCCAGGAGGTGGTGGACTGAGGTGGTGTAAATCACACTGTGTACCTTCTCACCCTACTCTCTACCCCTCACAGGCAAGAGAAATCAGGTTAAAACGAATATCCAGTGTAGCCTAGAAAAGAGAAAAAAAAAACAGAATATAAGTAGCTGGAGTAGAATGTGGGAAAGGGACAACCTCTCTGGCATTCCCCTGGTAGGGATGAGGGAGGGTGGCATCGGATGAATGTACAGCATGTATGCATACAAGCATTGGGTCTTTTTTTAGTACTGGCTGAGAAAAAAAAATCTCTATCACCAGCCCTGTCTCAGTGAGTCACTGCCCAGCTATCTGGTCAAATTAGTACAGCCTCTTAAAGCCTGTGAGAACCACACTGCTTCATTTGAGATGGTCTGACCAAAATGGTAGCCAAAGAATTTTCCTCTTGCACTTCCACCCCTCTCAGGCCAGCATAAAGGCCATTACAGTCTCTGTTCTTCCTAATACTCTCTTAGAAAACAGACTCTCAGAATGCAGTGTGTTAGGCCATAGCCAGCCCAAGTTGAAAGCTACATGGATGAAACAAATGAAAGCCAGAACAGAAGATGAGATTAGCAGAAGCTAAGAGCAGTAACCTGGGGAGAGTAGATACAAGGGAGCTGGGGGAGAAAGAGGAATGGGTCTTCCACAAGAAGAACTCAGAGAGATGAAGAAGCAAACTGGGATGTAGTTGAGGTGCGGAAGCGAAATGGCATTTCCAAAAGAATCACTTATAATTAACAGCAATCCTTTAAAAAAAACTTTTTCATAAACTACTTTGGTCTTGCCTTAATATTAACAAACAAGACATCAGCCCCACATGAGTTCCTTGCCCTCTCAGCCTGTTTAAGGACATAGGGACTATACAGGTAGAGCTACAAATTCTGCAACTTGGTGGACCAAGAATTAGCTTCTTCAAGGTCTGATGGACAACAGGCTTCACTCTGTTTCATTCTACTTTAATGATCATTGCACTGAAGTCTGTACTGGGTTAGCTTCGTGGTTGACTAATAATTGAAAAAAAGATTTCCATAAGCATCCAGAACCAAAAAGTCTCCCAGTCTTGGCCAAAGGGCTCTGTGTACACATTGGGGCATGCCTTCAACACTCAGCCAGGCAGTTGATTAACTCTGCCTTAGTCTTCTCTTTCTGCTGGTACAGAGCTCAAGGTCAGCCAGAGTGAGAGCTTAGAGTCCTCTCTGGTCTTCCTGAGCCTCCCACGCAGCCTTGGGAATGCACATAGCCCCGAGCATGCATGTGGTCTTCTAGATTCCCAGGAGCATGCCAGACCTTTTCAAAGCCCCAGTGGACATATTACTCCCCAGCTTTTCCTTTTAAACTTTTTGGTCATCTATTCCTCAAACAGCTGTAAAGTTAATCTATTGCTTCTAATGGTTTTCAAACAAAGCCCTGGGGGGAAGGCTTTTTGCACCTCCAAGTCAGGGCAAATAAATACAAGTCCTGAATGTGGGGTCTTCTGGGGATGGCAGACAGATTAAATAATGACAATTCTCTAGAAATGAGGCTTTACAGGAGCTCCAACCCCATTCTATGTCCTCCAGGGGCTACCAAGCTGCCAGCTCCCTGTGATTGCAGGCTCTGGGTTCTCAAGGCTACTGCAAAGCTAGAGAGCAAAGGATAGGCAAGGTGAAAGTGAAAACGCCACAAAGCTCACTATTTTGGTCATTTTTCATGAATAAATACTCTCCAAACTGGTGTAACCCTTTGGTTAATTTCCAGAGTTCTGAAAAAGTTGATTCTGATCATTTTTGCCAGTTCTTTTCATTTCTATTATGGGTAGACTTTTCAGAGGTCCTCACTCTGCCATTTTTGCTGATGACTTACTTTAATAATTTGCTTTCCAGTAATTGACTGTATTTTTAAGGGTTATTTTGTAAAACTGCAAATAAGTGAAAAATCACTTTAAACAACAAATTTTCTGGTATGGCTTAACAAAGAATGGTACATCAAAGCTCCTAGATTCTGGGGTGTTTCAGACCCACAAACAACACACTCTCAGGTGAAATCAAAGGGTCACAGAATCTCAGAGCCAGAAAAAGCCGGAGACACCACAGCATATCTTCCTGTAGGTCACCTTATTCTAAAAGCATGTCAGGACACTGCTGGTTCCAAAACAGCCTTCTCAGCAATATATACACATTTTTACATTTTTTTTGTTGCCCTACAGTTAATGTACAATCTTATGTAAGTTTCAGGTGTACAACATAGTGATTCACAATTTTTAAAGGCTATATTCCATTCATAGTTATAAAATGTTGGCTATATTCCCTGTTTTGTACTATATATTCTTGTAGCTTATTTATTTTATACATAGTAGTTGGTACCTATTAATCCTCTACCCCTACCTTGCCCCTCCCCCATCCCTCTCCCTACTAGTAACCACTAGTTTGTTCTCTATATCTGTGAGTCTGTTTCTTTTTTGTTATATTCACACATTTAATACATACACATTTACTGTCGGGTTACAGCTTCAAAAATATAAGAAAATGTTCATGGGAGACAGATATGGTAAGGGCTGAATATACATTCATATACTCATTCCATAAACTTTTACAGAATACCTACTGTGTGCTAAGCACAGATGATAAAACATCACTGAGATGTAGCCTCCATCCTCCAAAAGCTTTTAATCTAGTAGAGAGGATAGGTCTAGGAACAACTAAAAACAATAAGTATTACAAGGAAGGAAAGTGAGTGAGAAGAGATCAAGATGGTAGAAAAAGAGGACATGGAGCCCATCTTTAGCATGAACACATCAAAAATACATCTACATATGGAACAATTATCACTAAAACTAACTGGAAACTGGCAGAAGGACTCCTGTACAACCAAGGCTGTAAGAACAATCTACACGTAATTAGATAGAAGGGGAAGAAAAGTGATCAAGTGGAGACCTATACCCCTGGGAAGGGACTCAGAGGAAAAGGGAAATCACATAGATGGACACCAGCCCTGGGGAGTGAACAGATCGAGCCACATACTGGGTGTCCCAGTCCTGGGGTTCTATGTGGAAGAGACAAGCCCCCTTGCCTGGTGGGAGGAAAGCTGGGACAAAGAGAAGGGCTGGAGCAGACTGGAATCTGCTCATGAGGAGTGCAGGCATGCTGGCTGCCCCTGAGGCAGGGTGGAGAGAGATCTGCTCTAGGGGCTGCCAGTTTCCCATGACTAGTTCCTCAGGCAACCCAGCTGGAACTAAGCAAATGCTCCCATCCCATTCACTTCATGCCACAGCACAGCACTGGTTCTGGGGCAGCCATGACCAGGAAAAAGACTTGACCATGGGATGCAGAGGCGAACCAGTCCTGGGGTGGAGCCCAAGTTGAGTGGCAGTGGACACCATTGACACTAACTCAAGCAGTGACCCCAGAAGCCACCCAGATCTCTGATGGCAGTCACCCGACCACAGCTCGCTCCCCACTCCTGATACACACAGAGAGATCACAAGGATCCTGTCTGCCCTGCAGAATGGTTCCACAACAAGGTGGGAGCAACTGAGGCTGGGGATAGTGATTAGCTGTGCGAGACCTAGGGGAGCTTCCCCTGAGGCAGGGCAGAGAGGGGTCTGCCTTAGTGGCTGCCAGTTTCCCACAACCGGCTCCCCATGCACTCCCCGGCCTGTGCCAAAAGAATGCTCTGGCCCTGCTCAAACCATGCCACAGCACTGCACTGGATCTGGGGCAGCCACAACAGGGGAAAAGTCTCAACCATGGGACACAGAGGCAACCCAGTCCCATAGCAGAGCCCAGGTGAGGCAGCAGCAGCCCTTCTTAGCTCTAACTCAAGCGGCACCTCAGAAGCTGCCCAGATCACTGATGGTGGCTGCTGCACCACAGCTTACCTCTCAGTATACAAGGAGAGGCCATATGGGCATCGCCAGTCCTGCAGAGTGGTTCCACAACAGGGCAGGGGTGGCAGAGGCTGTGAGGGACAAAGGGGATTTGTACTCGAGGTTATGTCTAAGCAGAGCCGTGGACACCTACATATCAGACCTCTGTCAGCACACCAGCCACACTTGCTTCAGTACTCCCCTCCTCCGGGGCAAAGGTCCTGGAGCAGGGAAAGGGAAAAACACACACTTAAAGGGAAGAGATCCAGCTCAAGCCCCACCCTCAGGGCTTCTGCTTCAGCAACTTGAGATCAGACCATACCTCTAACAGGGCAGTTACAGCCAATGTGTAGAGAGGAAGCACTGCCCACACCCAGCACTAGCTCTAGCCCTTACACCTCCAGCCACACCAGCTACCAAGGCAATAGCTGCCAGCACACCCTGAGGAAAGATGTGACGTCCATGTCAAACCTAGCTCTCCTATCAAAGGCATCAGACACACACACAGTCTGTATAGGGACACTCCCACAGAAGGATACACTTTCAAGATCACAATGGATAACTGTCTTAACCTAAATTCATAGAGGCAAGAAAGTTAAGCAAAAACAAAAAGGGAGACTAACTAGTCTCAATCAAAAGAACAAGAGAAAATCTCTGAAAAAATAATGAAACAGAAATAAAAAACTTATCAGATAAAGAATTCCAAACATTGGTAACAAAAATGTTAACTAAATTAGGGAAAATAATTGATCTAAACAGTGAACATTTCAACAAGGAATGAGAAAATATTAAAAAAAAAAGACCCAATCAGAAATTAATAACCCAAGAGCTGAAATAAAACACACATTAGAAGGAAAGAATAGCAGACAAAGTGATACAGAGGAATGCATAAGTGATCTAGAAGACAAAATAATAGAAACCACCCAATCAGAACAGTAGAAAGAAAAACAAATTTTAAAAAATGAAAGCAACTGAAGAGATCTCTGTGATAACAGTAAAGCATCCAAATATTTGCATCATAGGGGTTCCAGAAGAAGAGAGAGAAAAGGGGATAAAAAATGTATTTAAAGAAATTATAGCTGAAAACTTCCCAAACCTGAAGAAGGAAACAAATATCCATCTACAGATATCACAGAGGATCCCAAACAAGATGAACCCAAACAGACCCATACCAAGACGTATCATAATTAAAATGGCAAAAGATACAGATAAAGAGAGAATTTCAAAGGCAGCAAGAGAAAAACAAAGAGCCATATTCAAGAGAATCCCCATAAGGCTATTAGCTGATCTCTCTGTAGAAACTTTGCAGGCCAGAAGGAAGTGGCATGATATATTCAAAGTGCTGAACAGGAAAAACCTGCAACTTAGGATACTCTACCTAGCAAGATTATCACTTAGAATAGGAGAGATAAAAGACTTCTCAGATAAGCAAAAACTGAAGTAGTTCATCAA
This sequence comes from Camelus bactrianus, assembly GCF_048773025.1. Classification (NCBI taxonomy): domain Eukaryota; kingdom Metazoa; phylum Chordata; class Mammalia; order Artiodactyla; family Camelidae; genus Camelus; species Camelus bactrianus. The sequence continues at coordinate 83,919,750 of NC_133575.1, forward strand.
TACTCAGCTTACCCTAAAATGTTGAAGGGTCTTCTCTAAATGGAAAAGAAGTAATAATTTATTGGAAAGGGAAAATCCCACTAGGAGAGACAAGTATTATAGTAAGACCGAGGATCAACCACTTAAATAAGCTAGTATGTAGATTAAAAGACATGAAATTGTAAAAGCAACTGTAAATACAATAAACAGTAATGGGATAAGACTGAAGACGTAAAATATGACATCAAAAACATAAAATGTAGGGGAAAAAAGCAAAAAAAATTTGGGGGAGGGGAGTAAAAATTGTAGATCTTTTAGAATGTGTTTGAACTTAAAACAACTACTAGTTTAAAACAAGTAGACATAATTATAGGTCAACATATATGAACCTCATGGTAACCACAAATCCAAATCCTATAATAGACACACAAAAACTGAGAAGAAAGGAAAACAAGCATACTACTAAAGAAAAACATCAAACCACACGGGAATAAGCACAAAGAAGAAGAAATGAGAAGAACAACAAAAACCACCAGGAAACAAGTAATAAAATGGTAATAAGTACATACTTATCAATAATTACTTTAAATGTCAATGGACTATATGATACAATCAAAAGACATAGAGTGGTGAACTAGATAAAAAACAAGACTCTTCAATATGCTACCTATAAGAGACTTGCTTCAGGGATAAAGACATGGGTAGAATAAAAGTGAGGACATGGAAGATGGTGTTTCATGAGAACAGAAACATGCAAAAGAAAGCGAAGGTAGCAATCCTCATATCAGACAAAATGGATTTTAAAACAAAGGCTATATGATCCATCAATCCCACCCCTGGGCATATATCTGGAGGAAACTCTAATTCACAAAGATATAGGCACCCCAATGTTCACAGCAGTACTATTTACAGTAGCCAAGACACGGAAGCAAACTAAATGTCCATGAACAGATGATTGGATAAAGAAGTTGTGGCATACACAATGGAATACTACTCAGCCATTAAAAAGACTAAAATAATACCATTTGCAGCAACATGGATGGACTTGAAGATTGTCATACTAAGTGAAGTAAGCCAGAAAGAGAAAAATACCGTATGATATCACTTATACGTGGAATCTAAAAAATTGAGACAAACTTATTTACAAAACAGAAACAGATTCACAGACATGGAAAACAAACTTGTGGTTACCAGGGAAGGAAGGGGGTGGTGGAGAGATAAATTGGGAGTTCTGGATTTGCAGATACTAACTAGCATATATGAAAGAGATAAACAGCAAGTACCACTGTATAGCACAGGAAATTGTATTCAATGCCTTGCAATAGCCTATAATGAAAAAGAATATGAAAAGGAATACATACACACACACACACATATATATATATATATATATATAAAACTGAATCACTATGTTGTACACCAGAAATTAAGACAACATTGTAAACAGACTATGCTTCAATTAAAAAAATTTAAAAAAAAACAAAGGCTATAACAAAGGACAAAGAAGGGTATTATATAATGATAAAGGGCTCAAAACAAGATGAGGATATTACACTTGTTAACAAATATGTACCCAAAACAGGAGGACCTAAATATATAAGCAAATACTAACAGACATGAAAGGAGAAATTGGCAATAATATAATAATAGTAGGGGACTTTACCATCACATTTACATCAATGGACAGATTATCTAGACAGAAAATTAATAAGGCAACAGTGGTCTTAAATGACATAATATACCAATTGGACTTAATAGAAATCTACAAGACATTACATAGAAAAACAGGAAAAAACATGTTCTTTTCAAGCGCATATAGAATGTTCTCCAGGAGAGAGCACATGCTAGGCCTCAAAACAAGTATCAACAAATATTAAAGATGATAGAAATTATATCAAGCATTTTTTCTGACCACAGCGGGTATAAAACTAGAAATCAATTACAGGAAGGGAAATGGGAAAACCACGAACACATGGAGACTAAACAACATGCTACTAAAAAACAAATAAGCCAATGAAGAAATCAAAGAGGAAATCAGAAAATACCTTGACATAAATGAAAATGGAGAAACAACATTCCAAAATCTAAGGGATGTAGCAAAAGTAGCTTTAAGAGGGAAGTTTATAGCAATATAGTCATTCCTCAAAAAATAAGAAAAACATCAAATAAACAACCTAACATACCACCTAAAAGAATTAGGAAAAGAACAACAAAGCCCAAAGTCACCAGAAGGAAGGAAATAATAAAGATCAGAGAGGAAATAAATAAAATAGAGGTCAAAAACAATAGAAAAGATCAATGAAATCAAGAGTTAGGTTTTTGAAAAAATAAACAAAATTGACCAACCTTTAGCCAGGCTCACCAAGAATAAAAGAGAGAAGACCCAAATAAAGAGGAGAAATAATATCTGATACCAGAGAGATACAAAAAATCATAAGAGAATACTATGAAAAGTTATATGCCAACAAATTGGATAACCTAGAAGAAATGGACAAATTTCTAAAAACATACAACCTGCCAAGACTAAATCAAGAAGAAACAGACAATTTGATTGGAGTGATTACTAGTAGTGAAATTGAATTTGTAATTAAAACAAAAAAACTCCTGGCAAACAGAAGTCCAGGACTGGATAGCTTCACAGGGAAATTCTACCAAACATATAAAGAAGAACAAATACCTATCCTTCTCAAACTATTCCAAAAAACTGAAGAGGCTGGAACACTCCCAAATTCATTTTATGAGGCCACCATTGCCCTGATACCAAACCCACACAAAGATACTATAAAAAAAAAAACAAAATTACAAGCCAATATCTTTGCTAAATGTAGATGCAAATATCCTCAGCAAACTATTAGCAAACTGAATCCAACAATATATAAAAAGGATCATATGCCATGATCAAGTTGGATTTACTCCAGGGACACAAGGATGGTTCAACATTCACAAATCAATGAGATATACGACATTAATGAAATGAAGGATAAAAATAATATGATCATCTCAATAGATGCAGAAAAGGCATTTGACAAAGTTCAACATCCGTTCATGATAAAAACTCTCATCAGAGTGACTACAGAGGGAACATATCTCAGTGCAATAAAGGCCATTTATGACAAACCCACAGCTAACATCATACTCAACAGTGAAAAACTAAAAGCCTTTCCCCTAAATTCAGGAACAAGACAAGGATGCCCGCTCTCTACACTATTTAACATAGTATTGGAAGTCCTAGCCGCATCAATCAGAAAAAATAAGAAATAAAAGTCATCCAAATTGGGAGGGAGGTAAAACTGTCACTATTTGCAGATGACATGATACTTCATATAGAAAACCCTAAAGTCTCAACCCAGAAACTGTTAGAATAAATGAATTCAGCAACATTGCAGGATACAAGATTAATATACAGAAATCGTTGCTTTTCTGTACACTAATAATAAGCTAACAGAAAGAGAAAGTTTTAAAATTCCATTTAAAATCTCATCAAAAAGAATAAAATTCTTAGGAGTAAACTTACCCAAGGAGGTAAAAGACCTACACTCTGAAAACTATAAAACACTGATGAATGAAATTGAAGATGATACAAAGGAATAGAAAGATATACCGTGCTCTTGGATTGAAAGACTTAATACTGATAAAATGACCATACTACCTAAAGCAATCTACAGATTTAATGCAATTCCTATCAAAATACTCATGAGATTTATCACAGAACTAGAACAAATAATATTAAAATTCATATAGAACCACAAAAGACCCCAAATTGTCAAAGCAATCTTGAGAAAAATGAACAAAGCTGGAGGTATCATGCTCCCTCACTTCATACTATACTACAAAGCTACAGTAATCAAAACAGCATGTTACTGGCACATAAACAGACACACAGATCAATGGAATAGAATAGAGAGCTCAGAAATAAACCCACACATCTATGGTTAATTAATCTGCAACAAAGAAGGCAAGAATATACAATGGAGAAAAGACAGTCTCTTCAATAAGTGGTGCTGGGAAAACTGGACAACTACATGTAAAACAATGAGATTAAAACATTTCCTCACACTATATACAAAAATAAACTTGAAATGCATTAAAGATCTAAATGTAAGACCTGAAACCATAAAACTGGAAGAGATCATAGGCAGAACACTCTTTGACATAAATTGTAGCAATATTTTTATAGATCTGTCTCCTAAAGCAAAAGAAATAAAAGCAAAAATAAACAAATGGGATCTAATTAAACTTAAAAGCTTTCTGCACAGCAAAGTAAGTCATCCACAAAATGAAGAGATAACCTATCAAAAGGAAGAAAACATTTGCCAATGATATGACTGGCAAGGGATTAGTATCCAAAATATATAAATAGCTTACAACTCAATATCAAAAAAACAAACAACCCAATCAAAAAATGAGCAGAAGACCTGAATAGACATTTTTCTAAAGAAGACATACAGATGGCTAACAGGTACTTGAAAAGATACTCAACATCATTAATTATCAGAGAAATGTGTATCAAGACAACAAGGGGAGATATGAATTCACGCCTGTCAGAATGGCTATCATCAAAAAAACTACAAATAACAAATGTTAGAGATGATGTGGAAAAGGAACACTTGTACACTGTTCGTCAGAATGTAAATTGGTAAAACCACTATGGAAAACAGTATGGAGGTTCCTCAGAAAACTGAAAATAGAACTACCATATGATCCAGCAACTCCACTCCTGGGTTGTGGAGTGATTATATAATCACTTCTTCTTTATCCATAAATCTGGTTTTTTCCCCATTCATCTGTTGATGGGCACTTGGGTTGCTTCCATATCTTGGCTATTATAAACAGTGCTGCTATGAACATTGAGGTGTATGTGTATACATATATATTAGTTTTTGTTTTTTTGTTTTTTGGGGTAAGGTTTTTAGGTTTATATATTTACTTATTTTTAGTGGTGGTGTTGGGGATTGAACCCAGGACCTTGGGTATGCTAGGCATGCACTCTACCACTGAGCTATACTCTCCCCCCTAGAAGTGGTATGTGTGTATATATATATATATGTATGTATGTATGTATACACACAGACACACACACACACACAGACACACACACACACACACACACACACACACCCCGGAATATTACTCAACTAGCCAAAAAAAAGAATAAAATTCTTCCATTTGCAGCAACATGGATGGCCCTAGAGAATATTGTGCTTAGTGAAATAAATCAGACAGAGAAAGACAAATACTGTATGATACCACTTCTATGTGGAATCTAAAAAGTAATACAAGAAAATATGTATGTAAAACAGAAACAGACTCACAGATAGATATAGAAAACAAACTAGTGGTTACCAAAAGGGAGAAGGAAGGGGGAGGGGCAAATTAGGTGTGTGGGATTAAGAGATACAAACTACTATGTATAAAAAAGATAAGCAACAAGGATATATTGTATAGCACAGGAAATTATAGCTATTATCTTATAATAACTTTTAATGGAGTATAATCTAAAAAATACTGAATCACAAAGTTATACACCTGTGACTAATATAATATTGTAAATCAACTATACTTCAATTTAAAAAAAGAAAGGAAAGTGATGTGGAAGGCAACACATGATTAATCTGGGGATGAATGGGTCTTCTATAACCTAGAAAAGGTAGCAATATGAGCTGAGCCTTAATGGAAATACGATATAAGTGGACTGGGGGAAGAGATGAAATTCCTGGTTGGGAGAACACCAAAAGGATATGGCAAACAACTGTATGTAGGGAGGGGCTGGGAAGAGTGAGACAGAGAGTCAAAAAATAACTTGCAGTTTTCAAGTGTGGGTGCTGAAATGGTAGGAGAAAAACATGGTAGGGGTGGTTGATAATCTTGATCCAGCCAGAACATGCTGGATTTATAGATTTGAATGACAAAGGAATAAGAGGTTAAAAGAAGTGAAGAGGAAATCAACCTGCATAGGGATTGTGTAGAGGGGCATGGTAGATGGCAGGTTGATTAGCAGAGCCTAGGAAGGCAGGAGAAATCCAGAAGAACAAAACTCAGCCTAAAATGCACCTTCATCCCCATCGTCCTGGGTCCACTTTGTGCCCTTGTTTTCCCAGCCTCTGCTAGTCTGTGCACAGGCCCTGCTCCATCTTCTTTTCTCTTCCTCCTAGTGCCCTGGTTTTCTGACAATCAAGAATTTTGAAAACAGAGAACTGGACCACAATTCTTAGCATTTCAAGGGGGATTTTCATGTTCAAAATTGCAAATTTTCCTGAATTTACTCAGCAAGTCACACCTTAATGATGCTGGGTTGTCAAATAATGTGAAAGACATGAATGATTTCTCTACAGACCAGTATAAACTCTGACACCCTAAGAAAACCTTGTCATTTTTAGACTTACACTAGAGAATCTTAATCAAAGAGTTATCATTCAGCTAGAGTTTATGACTTTATTAGATTCTATTTAACTGACTGGTATTGGTGGTAGTGGAACACAGGAGGGCTGCACCTAACAAATATCAGGGTAAGTCACCAAAAAGATAACCAGTCCAGTTGGCAAGGGGACCACTGTTAAGTAATAAGACCCTTTGGTTTTTAGTTAGGAAAAGCATTTGGGCCATAGAAACTTAGCGCCACAAAATACAAAATTTCTTAGAGATTTCAGTCAATTCATTTTACTGTCAATGGTGGTAAGAACCAAATGCAATGCAAAATTGGACTCTGGTCTTCCCTTAAAGTGATACTTTTGAAAACCTTACTGCTGTTTTAAGTACATCTTGTTTGTTGTTTACACTTAGGAACAAATTATTGCCTGCTATCTGCTAACTGAAATGCATTTGGATACATCCATCAGGAAATGGGATTCCATACACAAACAGGTCAGGAACGTACTTAACACATAGACCTCTGCATCTCTAAACTGCTGCCTCTTTTTGCTTTTGATAAGGTAACTGTTCTTTTTGGAGAGATGCATTTCTCAGAATAAAAAGATGTCACTTTTGTAAAGGTTATCTTTATTGATAAATCATACAAAGAGGATAGCACATTGGATGGATGGATCGATAGACGGATGGAGAAAAATATTTGGTTGCTTTATAATTCAAGACTTGAGGCATCTATTCCACAAACTGAGGTGAGAATCACCTTGATTCTTCATCAACAGGTTTTGCTGTTCTTAAGAATCAATCTGCTTATAGAAAGTGTGGTTGTATTCCCAAAGACCATTTCACATTAGTGCCAGTGCCAAGTCATGCAGTGGGTCCAAACTAAGCCTCTATCATACTGTATCTTTGATTTTGGACAGTATCCAAGCCAAAAAGCAGCAATACTTAATACAGAGCTCATGGTTCATGTAGGAAGCAAGGCAACACGACAATATTTAGTCAAAACTAAGAGTGTGTCAAATGATTTTTCTCCAACATCGAAAAGAAAAAATTGGGGGTGGGTTATTTTTTTGGCATGGTGAAGAAAAGGAGAAATTATTCTTTATCCCTTTTGGAAATAGCTCTAGCTTAAGAATTCGAAAATGTAGGTTCTAGCCCCACCCTGTCACTAACTAGCTATGTGACCTTGGAGAACTTACTGCACTTCTTTGAGCCTCAGATTCTCCATCTATAAAACGAGAAGTGTACTTTTCAAATAGCACATCATAACTCATCAGTGGATTGTATGTATATAAACTGGGTTGCGATATAAAATGTATTTCTCATTGAATTGTTGAATCAAAAAGTTCAAAAATCAAGGGTCCAGACCTACGCTATCCAATACAGCAGCCATAGCCACATGCAGCTGTTTACATTTAAATTGATTCAAAATAAATACAGCTAAAAATTCAGTTACTCATTATGTGAGTGTGGGTGGCATTAGCCACATTTCAAGCATTTAGTAGCCACATGTGGCTAGTGGCTACCATATTGAACAAGCACAGCTGTAGAATATTTCTTTTTTTTTTTAAAGAATATTTCTATCATTACAGTTCTGTTGAACAGTCCTAATCTAACAGCCTTTCTATGGCTCTGTAGGAGGTGGAGGTAGGGTGCATTGTTAGGAAGGGTACTCCAAGCTCTTGGAAGAGAAGACAGGTTCACTTGTCTCTTTCTTAAGAGAGTCTGTATGTGAATCTCCAAATACATGAGACAAAAATTATTTATTAAGTTCTGTACTTGGTTCTGTGAGGAATACAGAGGGAACATCCTCATAAACATTCACTAAATGTTAAATGAACAAACTAAGGCATCATAAAATCATAATCTAGTTAAAGACATAAGCCTTAGGTAAATGAAAGAGCTAACCATAAAAGGCAATGTACATAAGCAAGTGTTGATAATAACTGGCAACATTCAGAAAAGGGGGAAGTCTTTGAGCATTAGAAGGTATCAGGTCCAGCAATCTCACTCCTGGGCATATATCCAGAGGAAGCTCTAATTCAAAAATATACATGTACCCCAATGTTCATAGCACTATTTACAACAGCCAAGACATGGAAACAGCCTAAATGCCCATCAACAGATGACTGGATAAAGAAGCTGTGGTATATTTATACCATGGAATACTACTCAGCCACAAAAAATAATAAAATAATGCCATTTGCAGCAACACGGATGGACCTGGAGATCGTTATACTAAGTGAAGTAATCTAGAGAAAGAAAAATACCATATGATATCACTTATATGTGGAATCTAAAAAAAAGATACAAATGAACTTATTTATAAATCAGAAACAGACTCACAGACATAGGAAACAAACTTATGGTTACCAGGTGGAACAGAGGGCAGGAAGGGATAAATTGGGAGTTCAAGATTTGCAGATACTAATTACTACATATAAAATAGATAAACAACAAGTTTCTACTGTATAGCACAGGGAACTATATTCAATATCTTATAGTAACTTATAATGAAAAAGAATATGAAGAGGAATATATGTATGTACCTATATGAAACATTATGCTGGACACCAGAAATTGACACAACATTGTAAACTAACTATACTTCAAATAAAAAAAAGAAGTCATCAGGGAAGATTTCAAGGAGGATGTAGTATTTGTACTGGTCCCTAAATTATTGCTTGGATTTGGATGAGCAGAGATAAGAGTAGAGAATACTCCAGATGAGGGGAACACCTTATGTATGTGTCCGAGATGGGAATAGGTCCTAGAGAATAGTGAGCAATGAAATTAGATAGATGGCTTGGGACTAGATCGTAGAGGGTGGAAAGTCAGGCAGTAGAGTGCAATTCTCGGTAAAGTCATTAACAGTTTTCAGAGCACTTTCACATGATCTTTTGACAGTCCCTTGAGATAGCCAGGGCAAGGATCATTACTTCCATCTTAGAGCTGACGAACTGAGTCTCAGAGGTGATACAACTTGCACAGGGTCATATAGTTAATGAACAATATGACCAGGATTCAAACTGAGTTAATCTTACTCTCCATCCAGTATTCCTCCCACAATATCTTGCTGTTATGATAAAAGCTAGATTTGAGGCACTGGAGAGAGGGATACCAATGAGAAAGTTGTTGTAATAATCCAGGCATAAAGTGCTGAAGGCCTGGCCTAAGGTGGCCAGAAACCAGATGCTCTGGTTATATAACATACTATAAAGCAAACTGACAATGCAGAATCCACTGTTTATAGGGGAGAGTAAGAGTAGACAGTCTGAGGTTAGAACACTGCAGTTATTTTTAACTGGAAGTGATCTAAACTACCCCAAGGGAATAAATGTTAACAATATCATTCATATACTGTGTCCGGATTTTTCCAGACAGCTGGAGGCAATGTTTTGGACACGGTTCCTAAGCAAACAACACTTTATATGTCTATGCATTTTTATGAGCCATTTCTGACTCGATAGTCTTTCTTTCCTCTGTCAATTTCAATTTCCATTTCTCAGAACTAATTGGTCATATGATTTCTTACCTCATCTAGATTTCCACTGAGACAGGACTAGCACGAAAAGGTCAAGGAGCTACAGACCTTGGAGGTTTTCCACACTATTTAGTAAAACTAATTATTAGCTTAGCAATTAATTACCTAATAATGATTTACTAAGAAAATGCTAAAATATGCCATTGCCAGATTAATCTTAAAGGACTTCTCCACCCATGTCACTAAGCTGCTCAGAAACTTCCATGGGCTTCCAAGATTGTTCCAACTGATAGGAATCAAATACAAACTCCTTAGCCTGGCATTTAAGGCCCTCTCCAATATGGCCACTTCCTACATTTCTAGTTGTTCCCCAGTGCTCATTACTCCTTCATGAGATCTACTCTTTTCAGCCAAAATAAACCACATGATACACTGGAGACTCTGCTCATTCATTTCCTACTTGCACTCAAGTCCTACTTCAAATACTGCCTTCTCTATGAACCCTTCTTCTTCAATTTTCCCACCATGAAATACTTGCTCCTTCTTTTGAGCTTCTCTATATTCCTTTATTTATATCTCCTTCATGGCACTGGGTACTCATACTTTAGATTATTGCTATTTGCAGGCATGCCATCTCTCTGCTATTGGAATGAACTCCCATCTCAGCCCATGTAGTGTTCATCTCTGTATCCCCTATAGCTCTGACCATAGTGCCTTGCAGTGGTCCCCTAAGGACCAGCAAGTGTTCATTGAATGAATGGGCACACTGACCAAAGTCCAAAAGCTGGTTTATATGTCCATCCAAATATCAATTTAACCATCTTTTACTGAGTGCCTATCATATGACCAGCACTGTGCTAGGCCTTGGGGATAGCAACATATTTTCAGCAATTTCAAGTCTAATGGGAAAAGAAAGAGAAGGAGAGTTCATTTTGATACAGTATGGTCAGCACCTGCACAGAGGGCTATAGGAGAACAGCAGAAGGTCGTGTAAGCCAGTCTAGGGTACATAGAAGGCTTTACGAAGGAAGGTGATGGCAGGACTTAGCTTAAAGGATAAAAGTTAAGCAAATTGGGCAGGGGAAGGACATTCCAGACAGGGGAGAAACGTACCAAAACACTAGGGCTGAGAGACTGTGGAATGGTGATGCCACATGGAGACTATCAAAGGTTGAGGTTGAGGAGGCAGGCAGGGCTAGGAGATGCTGCTGACCTTGGAAGCCTTGGTAAAAATTCTAGACTTAACCCAGGCTTCGTGGTGCCTCTGAAGGGTTTCAAATACACCCAAGAGGAAGTCTAGGTGTTCCACTGTTTGCAGGACAGAAGCAGTGCAACAAGTAATTGCCTGTAATGCAGACCCTGGTTTTTTTTTTTTTTTACATTCATTATCAAATTAAATTCTGTTAAAAAAACAAAACAAAACCAAAAAACCCTCAAAACCCTGAAGTAATCATCTTTGTCAAGGAAGGGGTTAAGGTGGGTCTCTGTCTTACAGCACGCCCAGCAGTACAGCACGTCGGGAGAAACTCTGAGTCCTTTCCAGAAACAGTACTCTTCCTTCGGAGCACTTTTCCAGTTTTCTCGTCTGTTTACAACCACCTCACCCGCTTCCCAGACCACAGGAATTTTCCCCATACCCTTTCAACATCACACTTCATTAGGAAATGTTCCTAGCAGACATATGATGTTTAAAAATTCTTTACCTTCGATGTAATGTTAAATTATACTGCCAGAGTCAAGTTTTTGGATTACATAAAATTACACGTGTACCTTCACTTTCAAAACAAAAGATGTATCCCAAGTTAATCCTAAGGCAAATTTCTGTAAAGGGAACTTGATTTTTTAATGTTATTTTATGATCATTTGAGCCACATTACTCAAGAAAAGACAATTTGACCCCATCCAAAAAAGATACAGCTTGTATTAAAATGGCTCCTCAGTCCTGGTGTGCACTCTATGTACCAGACACCAGGAAAATAAATATCTATCTACCCACAAGCATGAAAGACCCAACCCACCAACCACAGCAAAAATACTCTCTAATATCTGACAGGAAGAGAATCTTGACCTGCTGAACAAAAAACAGATCAATTTTTATCCCTAAGAGTGGCTCTTCACAAAGTGGGTTTTCTTATTCTTAGCCATCAGTTCTTTCATTAATACTGAGTTAAATTATTCTAAATTAAATTAATTTGAAGTTAAACTGTCTTATTATTGAACCTACCCTAGCAGTTACACTCTTAGGTTTATATCCAAGAAAAATGAGTATGAATGTCCGCCAAAAGATATGGTCAAAAATGTTCATAGCAGCTTTATTCACAATAACCAAAACCTATAAAATAACCCAAATGCCTATCAACAGGGGTGCTATGGACTGAATGTTTGCATCCTCCCAAAATTCTTATGTTGAAGCCCTAATCCCCAAAGTCATGGTATTTTGAAGTGGGGTCTTCAGGAGGTAATTAGGTCATGTGGGTGGAGCCTTCATGAACAGGATTAGTGTCCTTATAAAAATAAATGCCAAAGAGATGATCTCTCTCCACCATGTGAGGACACAGCAAGAAGGTGGCCATCTGCAAACCAAAAAGATGGACCTCCCTCACCAGACACCTAATCTGCTTGTGCCATGATCTTGAAGCTTACCAGCCTCCAGAACTGTGAGAAAAAAATGTTTGTTGTTTAAGCCACCCAGTCTATGGCATTTTGTTACAGCAGCCTGAATTGACTAAGACAAGGGGAATGGATAAATACATTGTGGTGAATCACACATGGGAATGGTACACAATAACAAAAAAGAACTAATAGTATACACAAAATAGTATACACATGGATGTATCTCACGTACATTACATTAAAAAAGAGGCCAGACACAAAACAGTACAGATAATACAATTCTATTTATATAAAGTTTGAAATCAGGCTAAGCCAATCTATGATAATAGCAGTCAGAATAGTTGTTACCCTTGGAAGAAGGTGTCAACTAGGAGGAGGCAAGAGGGAACCTTTCGGAGGACCAGAAATGTTCTATGTCTTGATATGGGTGAATGTTACACATATATAAACTTTCACTGAGCTGTACACTTAAGATCTGTGTACTTTACTGCCTATAGACAACAATACTTCAAGAAGGAAGAAAAAGATAAGTCCCTATAGTGGATTTATTTCTGATACAGATTGGCAATGCAAATCAAAATTATGCAACAACAAAATATTCTTTTGTTATCAGGAGTAGAGATACAGTTCTGAATTTATCCCTGTACACACACACACACATCAAATCCAAGTGCAAGTAGTTTGGGGCTTCAGATATTATTTAGATATAAGGTCAATTTATTGGACTTTTCAATTAGTAGCATTCCAAAATGCTATCTATTTTTACAGGCTTATTTTGATTTGAAGTTCACTTATCAGAGAAATATATTGAATTTGTTCCCCAAAACTTAATGAAAGAAAGCACAGTAGACTGAAGAGAACACTGGCCTATGAATTAGAAGAGCTGGGTTCCATTTCTGCTCTTCTGCTAGCCAAGTCACCTTGGGCCAGTATTCAAGCTAAGATTCCCTTTCCTTACCCATAAAATGGAGATAATACTTTCCTCCCTTCAGAGCTATAGTGAGGATCAAGTAAGAGAATGGATATGAATGTGCTTTGTAAAATTTAAAGTGTTAATATCCCCAAAGCTGTGTTTAATTAGAACTTGTGCCTGGGTGTGGCCAATAGAAAATGTACTTAAATTTCAAAGCTTCTATTTCAGTTTCACATAACTGACATTTAACCAGAGAGTCAGGATTAGCAAGTACACTCTAATTCTAAGATCTCTGAAAAGTTGAAATAATTCCATTATAATAAACACTGAAAATAGATATGTTCAGGGAAGTACAGTTCAAAACGGCCTTGTTTTACCGAATTGTGACTTTTAGATGTAGCTCAAGCAATGCAATATCCATTATATTCAGTTCACACCTCTAGAACTTTAAACCGTTTCTGCAACACCCACGCCATAGTCCCCCTCTCCATGATGAACTTCACAATAACTGCCCCTGAAGGCTGCCTCTGCTTCTACCCTCTGCCATCCACTGTGACCACTACAGCAAAATTTAAAAAAAAAAACTCTTCACCCTGAAATCCTTGTCAGAACACTGAATACTTCTTGTCAGAGAGCCCCAAATGGAAGCTCTTTTGTGTCACCTTTGGAAGTTTGTTTCTTTGATGAGAAGAGGTGATGTAGGCCAGAGTAGCCTCAAAATGCTTCCTGTCACCAACTAGTCTTTCCAGTGGGCCCAGCAGGAAACCCCTGACTGGAGAGCCACGCAGTGTGAAGAGAGTTTGACAGAAGGAAAAATTAGGGTGATTTAGTTTCAAGGACACCAGTGGTTCCTGTTCCTGGAGGTTTCGTTCTTAGTTGCACAGTTAAGCTCCCCAAAGTAGAACAAGCCTGCAGATAAACAAGCAAAACAAACTAGAGGAGGTAAATCCTGAGCCTCTCAAAATCCTTGAGAAGCATTCCCTTCAGGCATTAAGTCCTAGTTAAGAAGCCTTTGTTGAGCCTACTGAGCTAGGGGATGGGGATCAACTTTACAAAAGTAGATCAACAGCAGCATGAAGGGCCAACTGACAAGGAAAGAGATAAAAAATCATTAAAAAAAAACTCATACGGGTTCACAGACACAGACACAGACACATACACACATACACACACACAGACAAAGACCAATGGTCAGAGACCATTTAGTGCAAGGGCAGACATTAAATCACATTTCAATAGGCTTAGTATACCAATATATTATAGCATAGGGCCTCAGGTTGACAGTCAATAGAGGAGACTAGTCTTAAGGGAAATTTAATGATAATGAATATAGAGAAAGCTGGGATACAGACCCTGGCCCCATTCTATTGTACCATAAAGGAGCTAGCTACAGCTTTAATGCCTGAATAAGCAGAGCCTCTGGTATGGGCAGCAATTGTGCCAATCATCAAACAATTTGTAGGAACAATGAATGTTACCCTATCCATAGTTTTTTACTCTGAAATGACTGAAAATGCAAGGTTTAGCAAAGAATTCTTACCTGATAGTTAACTTTTATTTAGTATTTATAAATATACCAATTGGAAGCTACAAAACAGTACTGAAGAAATTAAACATGACACAAATAAATGGAAATATATCTGTGTTCATGAGTTAAAAGACTTAATATTGCTAAGATGTCCTTACAATCCAAAGTGACCTTCAGTTTCAATACTCTTTAGTTGAGAAATTGCATGCATAAGACCAGAGAAGTCACATCCCCCTAAAAAAAGGTTTCAGAAACCTCAGAATCTCTAGCCAGGTTGATTGATGAAGGTCTTTCATTGAACTAATAAGCCAGTCCATTAAGAAATGGGAGAAATGGCTATTTTCTCAAATACACAGATCCCAACACAGTTACATAACACACAAAGAAACAGGTAAACATGACCAAAGAACAAAATAAATCTCCAGAAACTGATCCTAAAGAAATGAAGACACATAAATCACCTGACAAAGAATTCAAAATAACCACCGATCTAAGAGCTCAGGAAAATGGTGTATGAATAAAATGAGAATATCAACAAAGAGACAAAATATTTTTAAGTGCACCAAGCAGAAAATTTGTAGTTGAAGAATATAATAACTCAACTGAAAAATTCACTAGAAGGGTTCAACAGCAGATTTGAGTAAGAAGAATAACCAATAACTCAAAGACAGGTCATTTGAAACTATCCAGTCAGTGAAACAAACAAAAAGAATGAATAAGAGAGAAGAAAGTCTAAGAGACTTATGGGATATGATTAAATGGACCAAGATATGCATTTTGGGACTCCTAGAAGGAGAAGAAAGAGAAAGGGGCAGAAAATTTATTTGAAGAAATAACGGCTGAAAACTTTCACAATCCAGGGAAGAAAACGGACATGCAGTTTCAGAAGCCCAGTGGACTTCAACGAGAACCCAAAGACACTGACATTAAGACATGTTATAATCAAATTGTCAAAAATTTAAAGACAGAATTTTGAAAGCAGCCAGAGAAAAGTAACTCCTCAAGACAAGGGAACTCCCATTAAGACTACCAGTGGATTTCTCAGCAGAAACATTGTAGGCCAGAAGGAAGTGGGATGAGACATTCAAAATGCTGAAGGAAAAACATGCCCAACAAGAATACTATAGCCAGGAAAATTATTCTTCAAAAATGAAGGAAAAATAGACATTTCCAGATAAAAAAGCTGAGGCAGTTCATTGCTACTAGATCTGTCCTACAAGAAATTCTAAAGAGAGCCCTTCAAGCTGAAACGAAAAGACACTAAACAGAAACATGAACACATAGGAAAGTATAAAGGTCACTTGTAAAAGTAAATATATAGACAAATACAGAACACTGAATACTGTAACAGTGATGAGTGAATCATTCAAATTCTGGTATGACAAAAGTTAAAAAATGACTATAACTATAAAAATGTTCATAGATACACAATATAAAAAGATGTAATTTGTGATATTGATAACATAAGATGTGTTGGGGGGAGAAGTAAAAAGTACAGAATATTTGTATGTAATTGAAGTTGTTGTTACAAGTTTAAATAAATGATTATATCTGTAGTATGTTTTACATGAGCCCCATGGTAACCACAAAGAAAATACCTATAGAATAGACACAAAAGAAAATGAGAAAGGAATCAAAGCATGTCACTAAAAAAAAAAAATCAATGAAAGAAAGGAAGACAGCAAGGAATGAAAAAAGAGACCAAAAAGGTACAAGACAGAAAGAAAATAATAAAATGGCAATGGTAGGTCCTTCCCTATCACTAACTACTTTAAATGAAAATGAATTAAGTTTCCCAATCAAAAGGTATAAAGTGGCTGATGGATAAAAAGACAAAATCCAGCTATATGCTGTCTACAAGAGACTCATTTTAGATTTAAGGACACATGTAAGCTGAATGTAAAAGTATGGAAAAAGATATTTCATGCAAAGTGTAACCAAAAGAGAGTAGGCATGATTATATTTATATCAAACAAAATAGACTTTAAGTTAAAAAAAATCTGTCAAAAAGACAAAGGAAAACATTATGTAATGATAAAAAGCCAATTCATTAGTAAGTTATAACAATTATAGATATAAAGCACTCAGCATCAAAGGACTCAAATATATGAAGCAAACACTGACAAGACTGAAGGGAGATAAAGACAGTAACACGATAGTAGGAGGGGATTTCAACATGTCACTCTTAATAATGGAGAGAAAATTCAGACAGAAGATCAACAAGAAAACAAAATATTTGAGCAACACTATATGAATCTAACAGACATATAGAACATTAACCCAGTAGCAGCAAAATACATGTTCTTCTCAAGTGCACACAGAACATTCTCCAGAATAGATCACGTTAGGTCACAAAACAAGTCTTAACAAATTTTAACAGACTGAGATCATACCAACTATATTTTCCAACCACAATGGAATGAAATTGGAAATTAATGGCAAGAGAAAAACTGGAAAATTCACAAATATGTGGAAATTTAAAAACACTCTTGAACAACCAATGAGTCATGAAGAAATCAAAAGGGAAACTGAAAAATATCTTGATACAAATGAAAATGAAAATGTAACATACTAAAACTTATGAAATTGCAGCAACAGCAGTACTAAGAGGAAAGTTTATAGTGATAAATGCCTACATTAAAAGAGAAGAAAGTTTTCAAATGAACAGTCTAACATTACACTTCAAGGAACTAGAAAAAGAGGAACATATTAAGTCCAAAGTTAGTAGAAGAAAGAAAATAATTAAGGTTAGAGCAGAAATAAAAAAAAAACAGAGAATGGAAAAAAAATCAATGATACTAAGAGTTGGGTTTATAAAAAGATCATCAAAATTAACAAATCAAATCTAGTTCCATTAGCTAAAAAAAGAGAATTCTCAGATAAATAAAATCAAAAATGAAAGAGGCATTATAATGAATGCCACAGAAATTAAAAGGATTATTGGAGACTACTATGAATAATCGTATACCAACAAACTGGATAACCTAGAAGAAATGGATAAATTCCTAGAAATATATAACTTATCAAAATTGAATCATGAAGAAATAGAAAATCTGAACAGAATTATAACTAGCAAAGAGATTGACTCAGTAATCAAAAAGCTTCCAACAAAGAAAAAGCCCAGGACCTGATGAATCCACAAAGACTCCACAAAAATTGTGAGAACTAATAAATGAATTCAGTATACACTCTAATGATTAAGTCTTTACAGGATACAAAATCAACATACAAAAATCAGCTATATTTCTATATGCTAACAATGAACTATCTGAAAAGGAAACTTAGAAACCAATTGTATTTAAAATAGCATCAAAAAGAATAACATATCTAGGAATAAACCAAGGAAGTGAAACTCTTGTACACTGAAAATTACAAAACATTGCTGAAAAGAATTTAAAGGTACAAATAAATGGAAAGATAATCTATGTTAATGGACTGGAAAACAATATTGTCCAAATGTCCACACTATCCAAATCAATCTACATATTCAATGTGATCCCTATCAAAATGTCAATGGCATTTTTACAGAAACAGAACAAAGCAATCCTAAAATTCATGTAGAACCACAAAGAACCCCAAATAGCCAAAATAATCTTAAGAACAAAGAACAAAGCTAGAGGCCTCACACATCCTAATTTCAAAACATATTACAAAGTTATAGTAGTCAAAACAGAATAGTATTGGCATAAAAACGAACATATGGATAATGGAATAAAACACAGTACCCAGAAATAAATTCACACACATATGATCAAATGAACTCCAACAAGGTGCCAAGAGTACATAATGGGTGAGAGGAGTCACTTCTACAAATGGCATTGGGCAAACTGCATACCCACATGCAAAAGAATGAAACTGGAAACTTATCTTATTACACCACACACAAAAATAAACTCAAAATTAAAGCCTTCAATATAAGACCTAAAACTATAAAACACCTACAAGAAAACCCAGGGAAAAAAAACCTTAAGACATTGGTCTTGGCAATGACTTCTTGGATATGACACCAAAAGCACAGGCAACGAAAAAAAAAAAAAAAACAGACAGGAGGGATTATGTCAAATAAAAAGTTTCTGCACAGCAAAGAAAACAATCAACAGAAATATTTCCTCCAACATAGGATATATTCTATGTTGGAGGAAATACTTCCAAACCATATTTGTGACAGGGGTTAATATCTAAAATATATAAGGAACTCCTACAACACAGTAGCAAAAAATAATAATAACTATATTTTTAAATTGTCAAAGGACTTAAATAGACATCTCTGCAAAGAAGACATTCACATGGCCAACAGTTATATGAAAAAAGTGCTAACCATCACTGATCATCAGAGAAATGCAAATTAAAACCACAATTAGATATCATCTCATTCCTGTTAGGATGGCTATTTAAAAAAAAAAAAGATAACAAGTGTTGGCAAGAATGTAGAGAAATGGAACCCTCCTATGCTGCTAGTGGGAATGTAAAATGATGCCACTGTTATGGAAAACAGTATAGAAGCTCTTGAAAAAATTCAAAATAGAACTACTATATAATCCAGAAATATCATTTCTGGGTATTTATCCAAAAGAACTCAAATCAGGATTTTGAAGAGATATTTGCACTCCCATGTCCACTGCAGCATTATTCACAATAGCCAAGAAGTAGAAATAACCCAAATGTCCACCAATGAATGAATGGATAAAAAATGTGGCATATGTAGTGTGTGTATGTGTATGTGTGTGTGTAAATATATATATATATATATATATATATATATATATATATATATATATATATATATATGTATGTATGTATGTATTAGTCTGCCATATAAAAAGGAAATCCTGTCATATGCTACAACATGGATGGAAACTTGAGGACATTGTGCTAAGTGAAATAGCCAGTCACAGAAGATCAAATACTGCATCATTCCACCCAAATGAGGTATCTAAAGTAGTCAAACTCATAGAAACTGAAAGTAGAATGGTGGTTGCCAGGGACTAGGGGGAGGGGGAAATGGGGAGTTGCTATTCAATGGGTATAGAGTTTCAGTCATGCAAGATGAAAACAACATTGTGCTTATAGTTAACAATACTGTAATGTGGACTTAAAATTTTAAGAGGATAGATCTCATATTATGTATTTTTTACCACAATAAAAAAAAAATGTAAGTCATGCAGCTAAACCACTGCGGAGTGGGAAATTTATAGCACTAAATGCTTACCTTAGAAAAGAGGAAAAGTCTCAAATTAAAAAAATCTAACTTTCCATCTTTAAAAAAACTAAAAAGACAAGAGTAAAATAAACACAAAGCAAGTAGAAGGAAGGAAATACACATTTAAGAACAGAAATCAATGAGATTGAAAACTAAAAATTAAGAGAACAATCAGTGAAATAAAGACCTGGTTCTTTGAAAAGATCAGTAAAACAGACAAACCTCTAGCAAGATAAATAAAAAAGACAGAAGACACAAATGATTAATATCAGAATGAGAGGGGATATCACTAGAGACTCTGCAAACACCAAAAGGGTAAAGGGAATACTACAGTCAAATCTACACACATTTTACAATTTTGATAAACTGGAGCAATTCCTTGTAAAATACACACAAACACCCAATATGAAATAGAAAATTTGAGTACCCCTATAACTATTAAGGAAATTAATCTGTACTTTTAAAATTCCAAAAAAAAAAAACCAGAAAGAAATCTCCAGGTCCAATTGGTTACACTGGAGAATTCTACCAACCACTTAAAGGAAAATTAATACCACTATTACACAGTCTCTTCCGGAAAATAGAAGAGGGAATACTTCCCAACTCTTATTATAGGGCCAATATTTCAGTGATACCAAAATCAGACAAAGAAAGTACCAAAAATTAAATAACAAGTCAATATCATTCATAAATAGAGACACAAAAATTCTTAACAAAATATTGGCAAATATAATTCAGCAATGTGTAAACAAATTTATACACTATGTACAAGTGGGTTTATTCCAGGGATGCAAGATCGGTTCAATATTTGAAAATGAATCAGAAAGATTGCAAATTAAAAAATTCACATGGTCACATGGATATCTAAAAAGCTGTTTGACTAAATGCAACGTTCATTCATGATAAAAAAAAATCCTCAGAAAACTAGGAATTAAGGGGGAATTGCCTCAACTTAAAAAGAGTATCTACCCCAAAACATTACAGCTAACATCACATTTAATGCTGAGAGACTGACTGCTTTCTCCCTATGACTGGAAACAAGGCAAAGGTTTAGCTCTTACAACGGCTATTAAACATAGTACTGGGATTCTGCACCAGAACAATAAGAGAAGAATAGGAAATGAAAGGCATACAGAGTAGAAAGAAAGAAATACCACTGTCCTTATTTGCAGATGACAAGATGGTCTTCAAAGAAAATCCCAAGAAATCAACACTAACAAAAATCCTCTAGAACTTAATCTGTAAATCCAGCAACATTGTAGAGTACAAGACTGTCATACCAAAATCAGTTGTATTACTATATACTAGCAATGAACACATGGAAACCAAAATTTAAAATACAATATTATTAACAGTCACTCAAAAAAGGAAATAGTTATAATTCTAACAAAACATATATAGGACTTGTATCTGAAAACTACACAATGCTGAAAACCACACAATGCTAACAAAAGAAATAAAAGATCTGAATAGAGAGACATACCCTGTTCATGAACTGGAAGCAACATAGTAAAGATATCAGTTCTCCCCTTAATATACAGGTCTTATACAATTTTTATAAACATCCTAGCAATTTTTTTAGATATAGCCATGCTTGTTTTAAAATGTACAGAGAAAGGGAAATAAACAATTTGAAAGAACAATAAAACAGGAGGTATCACTCTACGCAATTTTAAAACTTATTACAGAGCTATAGTAATCAAGACTGTGTGATATGGCAAAGGGACAGACACACAGGTCAATAAATCAGAACAGAGAATCTGAAATAGGCCTATACCAGTACAGCATACTCATTTTCTACTACAGTACAGAAGCAATTCAATGGAACTGAAGCCATTGGAAATCCATAGTTTAAAAATTAACCTCTACCTAAACCTCACACTGAATACAAAAATTGCCTCAAAATGGATCACTGACTTAAATGTAAAATATAACTAAAAAACTTTAGAAGAAAATCTACAAAAAATCTTTAAGACCTAAGGCTTGGTGAAGAGTTGTTAGACATAACAACAAAAGCACAATCCATAAAAAAAATCAATAATGTGGACATCATCAAAATTAAAAGCTCTTGCTCCATGAAAAATCCTATTAATAAGATGAAAAGACAAGCCACAGATTGGTAGAAAAATATTTGCAAGCTACATATGTGACAAAGAAATTGTATCTAGAATATAAAAAGAACTCTCAAAATTGAACAGGTAAAAACAAAACACCCCAAACAATGCAATTATAAAACGGACAAAGGATTTGCAACAGCATGGATAGAACTTGAGGGTATTATGCCAAGTGAAATAAGTCAGAGAAAGACAAATACTGTATGACTCCACTCATATGTGGAAAATAAAGACAAACAAAATAAATGAACAAACCAAGCAAAAACAAACAGGTAGATACAGAGAACAGAGTAGTGGTTACAAGAAGGAAAGGGGCAGAGGGAGGGCAAAATGGGTAAAGGGGGTCAACTGGATGGTGATAGATAGAAACTAGATTTTTGGTGATGAGCAATCTGTAGTGTATGTTGAAGTAGAAACAATGTATACATGAAACATATAATGTTACAAACCAATGTCACCTCAATAATTTTTTTTAATTTTAAAGAAAATGGGCAAAGAATACAGAGACCTTGCATTGAAGAATATATAGGGATGGCAAATAAACACATGAAAAGATACTGACCATCGTTAGCCATTAGAGAAATGCAAATAAAACCACAATAAAGATATCACTATGATGCACTTATCAGAATGGCTAAAATAAAACACAATGACAATGACAATATGGCAAGGATGCAAAGAAACTGGATCTCTTATACGATGACTGCCATTGGGAGTGTAAAAATGCTATATAACCACTCTGGAAAAGCTTCTTTAAAAACTAAACATACATTTACCATATGACCCAGCCATTACTCTCCTGGGCAGTTATCTCAGACAAATGAAAGTTTATGTCTACACAAAATCTTATCCTCAAATGTTTTTCACAGTTTTATTTGTAATAGCCCCAAACTGGAAACAACCAAATGTTCCTCATTCGGTGGGTGGTTAAACAAACTGTATAGTACACCCATAGCATGAAATATTTCTCAGCAATAAAAAAGAACAGACTATTGATACAGATATCAATTTGAGTGGATCTCAATGTCATTATACAAAGTGGAAAAACTGGAAAAAGTCACATTCTTTACGATTTCATTTATCTAAAATTCTCAAAATGACAAAATTATAGAGAAGGAAAACAAATTGGTATTTAGCAGGGGTTCTGGATGGTGAGGGTAAGTGGTAGGTGTGACTATGAACTGGTAGCTTTCTAGTGAAGGAATATTTCTGTATCTTGATTGCAGTTATGGTTGCACAAATCTACACAAGCTATAAAATAACACAACTGCACACACACATCACTCTGTTACTGAATGTAAGTTCGTGTGCCTGACGCATTGTGAGGGCAAACAAACCAAAACATTGGAGTCTGGAGTAGAGAAAGGTTTACTGCAGGGCCAAGCAAGGAGGACGGGGTGACTCATACCCAAGAAAACCCCCAAATCCCCAAAGCATATTTAAAGGCCAGGTAAGGGAGGGGGACTGTGAACAACTTGTGCACAATTCTCTGATTGGTTGATGCTGAGGTAACAGGGCGGTCAACAATATCAACCCCCAGGCGCCAGACGGTCTGGGGGCCAGGTGCTCATGATCATCAAATTGTTAATTTCCTCCATTTGATGGTGGTTTTTAGCATCTGAAAAACTCAGGAAATATACAGGAGATACTATGATCTGGGTACTTCAGAGAGGAGCTACAGCAGAAGATATGGGGGAGGGGTCTGTCCTGGGAAGGCCCCACAGGTTCCTGCTTGGTTACAATTTCAATGTCAATTTCCTAGTTTTAATATTGTATTATAATTATGTGAAATGTAATGATGGGGTAAACTGGATGAAGAGTAGGTGGAGCCTTTCTATACTCTTTTTGCAACCTCTTATGAATCTTCTATTATTTATAATAACACGTTAAAAAAATATACCACTTATAAAGCAAATAACTCAGAAACAAGAGTGTGGAAGCAAAAACCCCCGGATCAAGTAAGCAAAATGTTTTATTACAACAACCTATAACAATATGCCAGTTTCATGAAGAGAGAGATTTTAAGTGGGGAAGATTTGTACAGTCCAGTGACATACAATACCAAGGACATTTCTATCTGTAGGATCTAAACTTGTGCTTTAAAAAATGACAGCCACAGATTAAAATGTCTCATCTTAAACCAGGCAAAAGGCTAGTGTGAATTGCTTGCAATTAACCACATAAACAGATCACACCTGCGAATAATGAAAAACCAATCGCAAAGGGTATTCAGGCCAGCTGTTCAAACTTTATGTAGTAAGTGGTGGGAATGGAGAAGTTATAAATAATTCTTACAATTCAATAATAAAAAGACAATAAAGACAACAACTCAATTTAAAAATGGAAAAGATACATGAATAGCTAATAAGTAAACAAAGATGTTCATCATCACTAGTCATTAAGGAAATACAAATCAGAACAACAATGAGATACCATTTCACATCCATTCAAAATGGCCCCAAAATCTGAAATATTTACTATCTGGTGCTTTACAGAACCCTGTTCTACACTATAACAGGATAAATATAAACATAATCAGTCTCTTTCTTGAGTGTATTCTTATCATTACCTAGTTTTGGCATGATGCTCTTCTGGATATGCCCTATAAAGGAGAAGCCTTGCATCTCTTCTCCTATGGCACTATTTAGGATTTCCATAAATAGAAACACTATTAACTTAATATTAACTTAATCTAACAAAGCCTCGATGTCGTCGTTATTATCATGATATTAAAGAGCCAACACCATACCACAGTGTCAAGATGATCCTTATCAAGCTGTGATGTCACCAGGCCATGAACTCACCGAGATCTCTTAGATATCAAGTGGCTCCTATGGCATCACACCCTGCCTTTGGCATCACCCCGGCACATCATCTTACTGTCATATGCTATCATTACTGTGACAGAATTCTGCCCTGATGCCACTCCGCCGAGATGTCAGAATAATTAACCTCCACTTCTTTTCATTCCTTTCGCGGCAGCAGCGAGGGGGAGGGTAGCCACAAGTACCGGTTTGAGCCCAGGAGGTAGTACTCAGCTTCTACTGTTTTCCCTTCCGCTTACCACTGCAGGTCAGGGCCCCCGGGGAACAGGACTTTTAGGTTCCTATAACTCTCTTGCCATGACCCCGCACCCGTTTCGCGTCACCGACTCAATGCCCCAGCAGCGACCACCCACCCCGGTTCCACACGAAGCCGCTCCCCGTACCTGACTCCATTCTCCAGCTGTCATCCTGGGCCAATTCCACCGGCCACTTGACTACGGCGGCCGCAAGTGACCCTGGGGCTCGTAGTTCCGCGCTGCAAGAAGCAGAGTCGGAGGGAGATGCGAAGGCGCCTCCCCGTCCGGAGCTGCGCTCAAACTGCAACTCCCAGAGGCGCCCTGCGATGAGACAAGCAAAAGAGTGAGGGAGGCCGGTGATTGGTGAAGCTCTACCGGCTCTTTTGATTGGCAGTCGGAGCCGGCGACGTGAGGAGGTCGTTGGTCTGGCTTCCTGGAGATCCTGGGAAGGCGAAATGGAGGGGTGTGTGTCTAATTTAATGGTCTGCAACCTGGCCTACAGCGGGAAGCTGGAGGAGTTGAAGGAGAGGATCCTGGCCGATAAATCCCTGGCTACTAGGACTGACCAGGTAAAGCAGCGCTGGGGCCTCTCCGCAGGAGGTGGCGACGGAGCCCAACGTGGCGGCCCGGCCCAGCCCAGGGTAGGCCGGTTCCGAGAGGGCCAGATCCCCGCCCCCACCGCCCCATCCATACCCGGGGTCACCTCAGGACTCGGGATCGGGCTGCCGGAGCTAGCCCCGCAAACCGCCAATGTTTTGTTTTTGTTTTGTTTTTGGCCCAGTACTTAGCTCGCTGCATTTTGGATATTTCTAGAACGTTTAGCGCATTTCTCAGATATGCCCAGTCTTTAAAATATCTGTGAGAAGGAAAGGTTCTGGTTTTTTAAAAATGGGTTTCTTTGCTTTTATTAGTGATTTTCCCCCCGATGGAACACGTGTGAAATGTAACTGAACGCCTCTTCTGTGCCGGGCAATTTACTGGGAGCTGGGGATGCAATCGAGTGGAAGGAACAAATGTTAATAAAATAATCCCAAATTATATGTCCGATTGTGCTAAATACTCGGGAGGGAAGTTGACGTGGTGCTTTCAGAACGTATAATGGAAGGACTTGATTTAATCTCGCTTAAGAAAGCCGAATGCTGTCATAATTGAAAAGGCGTTGCAAAGGAGGGACGGTTGGGTTATATCTAGAAGGATAAGTAGGGTATCCCTGAGAGATGAACGGGTATTCTAGGCAGAGGCAGAACAGAAGTGAGTGGACCTTAGGCAGTGTTTCTTTCTGCCTTCCCGCTCAAAGGACCCTCCTGCTTTCACCCTGAGTTTCTAGAAAGATTCACGGTGCCCCCAGTAAGCCAACACATATTTGTAGACGGCCTGCTATTTGACAAGCACCGTGCTAAGCACTAGTGAGTGTCACATACTTTAAACTCCCCATTTTTTGTCTTTGGGAAGAAAACTAGAAGTCAGGAGACTTTTTGCCTAGAACTTTTCTTTATTATTCAAAATTGAAAATACCTTTGCCTAGTTTACCTTCATTTTGGTCTGGTAATATTTAATGCTTTTGATTTAATCTAACTATATTAAAGTTTAATCATATTTATAACCATTCTTCATCAAGTCAGTGGCATAAAAAAGGGAGAAGCTATTTAAGATCAAAAGACTTAAGAAGCATAGCAAACAACTGTAACTTACCGACCTCCTATGGATCCTGATTGAAACAAGACAACTGCAAAAAGACATTTGGGGGACAGTTGGGGAAATCTGAATACAGACTGGGTATTTAATGTTATAAAAGAGTTAGTGTTAATTTTTTAGATTTAGGAAATTTTTTTTAGATACTCAAATATTTAGGGATGAAAAGTCAGGATATTTAAGATTTATTTTTTAAAATCTCATCAAGGGAAAAACCAGATGAAGCAAATATGGCAAAATATTTATAAATGTAGGTGATAGGCATATGGGTTTATATTATATTCCCTCTATTTTATGAGTTTGAAATTTTTTTAATAAAGTTTAAAATACCATTTTCTTTTACATAGGGCTAAGAAATGTAACAGTCACTGCAAAAAAAAAAAAGAGTCCCTTTGAGAAACATGACTAACTCCTAGCTTATTATTTTTTTAAAGTAATATTGCTTTCTAATGCTGTGTGTTATGTTTTTAAGTGGTTAGATAGATAATTTCAACTAGTTTATGAACATTTCTTTCGCATAAGATTCATTTGTTCTTTCTAGAGCATCTGGAAAATTCAGAGCAGACATACAGGGGTTTGTGTCCCAACTTCACCATTGACTAGATTTGTGAGCTTGGACAAGTTGCTTACCCTGAGGAATATTAGTTTCCTCATCTGTAAAATGGGGATAATGTCCTCTGTATGGGATCATGAGGATTACAGGAGATGATACGTGAACACTTAGCACAGTGTCTGACATAAAAGTATATAAATAATGTAAATAGCCAAAGGTCTATTGCTGCCAAAGCACTGAAATCAGTTTTTTTGCTCTATTGCTTTCATGGCTTTATTCTGCTCAGAATTGCCTACATTCATCAGTGTATTCTCTCCATGTTACTAAAACCTTGGTCTCTCTACTAAGTAATACAATTTATTTTAAGGTTACCTACCTGAGGATCCAGTGCTCTCCATTTCTTGTTTCCAAACTGTAGGTTTGCTGGCTCCAATATTAATTTTTTTCTGCTTTCTCACCTTAGTTCTTTGATTTCTCTTCAAGAATGATCTTACTGCTTCTCTGTTTCCCGTGTAGGACAGCAGAACTGCATTGCATTGGGCATGCTCAGCCGGACATACAGAAATTGTTGAATTCTTGCTGGAACTTGGAGTGCCAGTGAATGATAAAGATGATGTGAGTACTAGGCAGAGTTGATAAATTCCCAGTTATCTTTAGACTCCAGACTGGTGTTTACTGAAGCCTGAGTATTAAGCTCACAAACAAATTTTGACCTTTATGACTAGGAAGTTACAGTGTGACCCCAGTTACCAAATACGGGACTAGTGGTTGCATTATTTCAGAATGTTCATTTTGCCGCTCATACCCTGTAATTTAAGATAAACATGCCGATAGAGGCTTATTACAATGACCCCTAAGAGTCTGCAAACCCTTTTTTTATTATGTGGGAAATTTTTTTTGGTGAATATTACCTAAATAATGAGAGCCTAGATATCTTTTTTCATTATGTAGAGATTTAGTGTAATGGTATTGGTTATATTAGGATAAGACTTGTGAAGAATTAGGATGGAAACTTTTGTAGATAGATTCCTTTTTAAGGATGCTCAATGAAGTAATATTTCTAATGGCAAAGAAAAACAATTTAATTGAGGAACAGTTGAATACAGCAGGTATATCCACATAATAAAATAATATGCAACCAATAAAGTTATAATTCCAAAGAATGACATAGAAAAATGCTTACAACATAGTAAGTGGAAATTGTGGAAAATGCAACTCTCGGAACTTGATATCCCATGATCCCAATTTTAAAACACCTTAGAATTAAACTTATGTATTATCTCCATGTTACAGGATTATGGGTGCTTTTCTTTTCCTCTGTATACATCTGGTTTCCAGATGTCCTGCAATACTTAATAAGGGAAAAAGAAACAGTATAATTTTTTAAAACCATTCGCACTCAGCTCTTTGTAAATGCCTAAATGTTAGCATTAATCCCTGTGCCTTTTCTCCATGTTTTTTGTTCTTCCCGCCTCTTTTACAGGCAGGTTGGTCTCCTCTTCATATTGCTGCTTCTGCTGGCCGGGATGAGATTGTAAAAGCCCTTCTGGGAAAAGGTGCTCAAGTGAATGCTGTCAATCAGAATGGCTGTACTCCCCTACATTATGCAGCTTCCAAAAACAGGCATGAGGTAGTATTCCATTCCTAGGATACTTCTTTTGTGTTCTGAACCAATACACAAACACAAATAGATTTCTGCATCATGTTCTCCATCTTCCCAGATTGCTGTCATGTTACTAGAAGGCGGGGCTAATCCAGATGCTAAGGACCATTATGAGGCTACAGCAATGCACCGGGCAGCAGCCAAGGGTAACTTGAAGATGATTCATATCCTTCTGTACTACAAAGCATCCACAAACATCCAAGACACTGAGGGTAACACTCCTCTGTAAGTGACAAGTAGCAGTCATTTGTATTCTACCTGACATCAGCCCTCTTGCACTAATTCTTACACATCATTTCTTTTTTTAGTCTACTTATAAATGTAATACATGTTTATGGAAAAAATTTAGAAAGTACACAAAAGTATAAAGATAAAAATTCAAAACGTCTATCATCTTGCCACGCAGAAATAACCACTGATGACATTTTTATGCATTTCCTCCCTGTCTTTTATTTGCAGATGTACATACTTTACATACACTTTTTTTTAATTGGGACCATACTGTATATGTAGTTTTATATCTTGTTCTTTTCACCTCATAGTATATTGTCAGCATTTTCCAATGTTAATAAATATTTCTAAAACGTTTTCAATGGCTATACACAATTCCATTTTATGGATGTGCCATAATTTAATAATTCCTCTATTAATATATATTTAAACTTTCCTGAGTTTTCCACTATTATAAATAAGGCTACACTGACCAACTCTATACAACAATCTTTGGCCATATTCCTAATTATTATCTTAGTATAGACTCCTAGAACTAGAATTGCTGGGTCAACAGACACACACATTTTAAGACTATTGCTATGGATTGTCAGATTGCTTCCAGAGGAGTTTCATCATTGTACCCTCCCAACACCAGTTTGAGAGTGCCTATCACCCCCTCAGCAACACTGAAAATGCCCTTTTCTTATAGGAAAAATAGTGTTACAGAGTTGTAATTTACATTTTTTATTATCAGTGGAGCTAAACATTTTTAATGCCTATGACTAATTACATTTCTTCTCTAAACTGTAATTTTTTGTGTCCCTTTCTCTGTTTCCTTTTGGGAAATTAATATATTTTTTACTGATTTTTTTTACATGCCCTTGACTTGACATAGTACAAATATTAACCTTCTGCCATGTTAGTGGAAAATATTTTTCCCAGTTTGTCTTTTCATGTTGTTTATGATTTTTTTTTTGTGAAACAACAGAAGTTTTTAATGTCTACATAGTCAAACCTGTTCATCTCCCCTCAGGGCTAGAAAGTGCTTCCTTACCCTGAAATTAGTTAAATATTCACCCATATTTTAATGTAGGGGTTTTTTTTTAAACATTGCATTGGTTTGGTTATTGTTTTTCATTTAACTCAAATCCATCTGGAATTGATTTCATGTATGACCTGAAGCTGTCCTCTAACTTGGTATTTTTTCTGTAGAACTTGGCCATTTTTCTTCCTTATTGAATGGTGACTTTTTTGAACAAGAAATTCTATCAATCTTCTTTTTAGTCCAAAATAGGATTCAGGGTTTTTTAAAAGTATTGTTTTCTTAACTTTTAGTTTTAAAAATCTTTTCTGTAGTTCTGAGTGACTCTGTTTAGAAAGACATGCATATTTTAGCTCTTTCTCCGTAACAAGAAAGGCAGGGTGGCCTGGAGGAAATTTAGGAATCAGGCAGTATAGGGTCCTGGAAGAGCCTAGGTTTTAGGAATAGCTAGATGCTATTACCCAATCCAAACTTAGCCACTTAGCAACTATATTAAATACTTACATTAAGTTACTTGAAGTTACTTGACTTTCCTGAACCTAATTTCCTTAGTTATAATACGAGGATAATAATTCCTTCTTCACTAGATTGTTGTGAGGCTTAAGTAAAATTACATGTTAAGTGTCTAATACCTTACCTGGTAAACTTTAAGTGCCTGACAGTGTTTCCCCTCACTTACTGCTCAGCCATGTCATCATTGGCAGGGACTTTAACCTCTGTCACAATTTCAACTGTAAAATGGTGATGATAATACCTTGCTAACTTATGAGGTGGCTATAAGGATCAGATGACATAAAAATTTTTAAACTGCTTTTCCAAAATTTAAACCACACAAATTGCTATTAGCAGATTATGAATTGAAGCTCTTCTAAGTTCTAGCCCAGAATTATTGCACGTGTTTGGTGTAAACTACTAATCTCCATAAAATAAGAAAGTGGTTCCTTAGGCTGGCATGTAGATCCCCTCTGTTGTAGTAGGACCAGAATTGTGATTTATGATCTGGTACTATAAGGCTATTCCACTGAATTTTAACTTATAAACATTTTTCCCCATGCAAATTGATTTTCCTTTCCTGCTTAAATAACTTTCCAATATTACACTACCTAATAGTATGCAGTTTGACTACCTATCAGGAAATCCTGTCCATTACATAGAATTGCAAATGATTAATCGGTTTTTGTGGTCCTTGATTTCAGACACTTAGCCTGTGATGAGGAGAGAGTGGAAGAAGCAAAACTGCTGGTGTCCCAAGGAGCAAGTATTTACATTGAGAATAAAGAAGAAAAGACACCTCTGCAAGTGGCCAAAGGTGGTCTGGGTTTAATACTCAAGAGAATGGTGGAAAGTTAAGCAGCTTGGATTTAGTCTTACTTTGTATCTTTTGTGGTTGTCCCCTAATGTCCTGGAAACTGATGTACTTGTGCACAAAACATCATCTATCAATGATGAAGCTTTTTCATCTTCAGAGTCCTATAAACATGTTGAATATTGTTCCTGCTGAGGTATTTGTTCTACGCTTACAACTTGCTTTCCAGGCATTGAATAACTTGTTGAGATTGTTCTACTATTGTTGTGTATTACTCTATATTGAATTTTGGTTAACTTTGAGTAAGTGATTCTGTGGCTATTGTGAGTCTTCTGCACCCTGCCGTGCACCCTTTATCCCCCTCTGAGGCAGAACAACTCTGAGGTAGTACCAGGCCAGTTGTTCTGCCAAATGTTTCTAGGTGGACTCTAGAATGTTCTTCTGTTTAGTTGAAACACATCCTAACTTGTTTATCAATCTCACTCAGAGGCCTATGCCAAATATTTCCGGTTTTTTTCAACAGTATGGTTTAATTTGTTTTTGTTATAGGAGGAATACGTATGTATTTTGAGGACCAAATTTTCAGTTGGAGAGCATGCTTTCCAAGTCTGGTATTCATAAACACTAAAATAATGAAAAAGAATAGCTTGTGTACCCATGTATCTTTTTAATGAACTATTTCCCTCCAAAATGAAATGTATTATTTTTAAAAATGAGGTTTTAAAGTACCTATATTAAGTCATCCTGAATTGAATAGAATGTCAAGCTTGTTACCATGATATGTAACAAAAATGTATTTTGACTTTTATTTCAGAAACTAAAAAAATAAAACATTGAGAGAATCTCCTAATTTTTCTTTCAAATCAGTTAGATGCCCACTTAAGGCTTTAAATCTTTTATAAAGACACTTCTTGGGTTTTGGTAGCTCTAAAGGCAATAAAATTAGTGAAGCTTGAACTGCAGCTAAAAATCTTTAAAAACAGTAATTTCCTGAATTGCTAATTAAATGTGGAGCAGAAGAAAATTAATTAATAAGTGTAAACTTGATCTCAATTTAGGGAAACATTTTAAATGATTACTAGTCATAAAATCTAATGAACTCCAAGTGACTCTTCAAATTATTTTTTTAATTTGAATTTTATGGGCACATTTGCTTGAAATAAGTAATCCAAGTGAGCCCACAAACTTCGATTAATTTTGGGTCAGAGACTTAATGACCAGTATCTAAAATGAGTTTTGTGAACACAAACTGTGTTGTTGATATGCAAACCCTTTTTTTGAGTGCCGATCTTTATTGTTACTAATCGGGGAAGCATGTTCTTATGGAACTATGTTTATTGAGTGCCAGGAATAGAATTGATGACTGGGGAAATAATTTCTTTCCAGTGTTTTTTAGTGTTATCAGAGAGCAAAATTGTGTCTAATAGGGCCTGTTAGGACTGAAGGCATTCATAAATACTGAGTTTTGTCTGAGGTAATAGGCTTTGCGAATGTAAAAGAAAACTCATCTTAGTTCTTTAATAAACAGTACAAATGGAACCAAGCTTCAGGTAACCTGTAGGCTATTGGCATTTTAAATGAAGTGGCTTAACAACATTTGAATCACTGATTTGTGTAAATTTAAGGATATTGATGGCCTCAGATATTGATCAGATTATTATCTGTTCCCTTTAGGAAACCCGAAAAAGACAAAGCTGATTCAAGGTCAGCAGGTTTTATAGTTACTTTCAAAATAAACTTAAGAAAGATGACAATTTTAATTGTAAAGCTTAACTGAGAATATAAGATGGTAAATGGAAGAGTGGAAAAAAATTTACATTCTTAAGTATCTGTTGGAGAGAATCCACAGTTTCAGTGATGTTCTATAAATTCAAGATAATTCTGCATTTTACTTCGTAACCTTTGACTTAACAATTTAACTGTATGACCCCAGTGTTTTGATTTCCCAATTTAACTGTACCAACTACACTGATTTCATTACATGGCAGTGTCTTCTGCTTTCTGTTTCCATATCCTGTTACAATATCAAGCCCCCAAATCCTTCTGTCATCAAGTTTCATATAGTGTGGGAGCTCCTTACTTTGGGGTGTATGGCTCCAGCCTCACAGTTCTATTGACTGCCTAAAATTGAATGCAGAAATTTGTGCGTTTTTCTGGGAAGAGGGTTCTGTAGCTTTCATCAGATTCTCAGTGGAATCTGTGACTTCCCGAAAGGTTAAGAATCCCTGATTGAGAGAAAAAAGAATGCTAAATCAATTATCAGTAGACATGGGTTCTACAATAGCATAGTTGTACAATACTTCATAAACTTTTATATCCATTCTCCATTGTAGCCTTTTAAGAAAGCAGAAATTATCTCCATCTTACAAATGAGCAAACACCCAGATCTAGAGCTACTGAAATCTAGCTTTCCTGGATCCAGATCTATTTTCTCTCTGCTTCTACTCAAAACAGTAGCCCAAATGGAAGGTACTGTGGCATTTTGATAATAACCCATTAGTTGTTAACACCCTGCCCACCAAACACTATGCTTTTCTTTACACTTCTGGCGTTTGGGTTTTCACGGGGTTTTTTGGTTTGGTTTTTGGTTTCCTGGAACCTTCATTATCTTCTCTGAATTCTTTTTGTTTTTAAACCAAAGCTTCAAAGACAAGTGGGATTATTGAGTCTTTATTGATTGGTTTGAACCTTTTATGAGACCCTAGTCTAACCTGTTTTACAGCACATAGACATTGTAAAACAGCATTTTATTACTAAAACTTGGATTTGTTTCATTAAAATTAGTAGTTTGGTGCAGTTGAAAGAGCATTACACTGGGAATCAGAGAACTTGGGGTCTAGTATTGACTTTGTAAAATCTCAGGCGGATTATTTTAGCTCTCTTCACTCAGGGATTCTCCTCTGGAGACTGGGTGGGGTTTCTGCAGGAATGACCCAGCTTTTTAAACTACATGTACCCCTCCCTGTCTCCCCTACCGAGAATATAATTCTCATCTCCCACTTCCACACTGTCGTTGTCAGGAGTGGGCCATTGTGTGTGTTACTACCGTCAGGTGCACTGAGATTGAAAAAATTGGAGTCCTGTTGATCTCGAAGCTTCTTTCTAGCTCTTCTTACTCAAAGTTCATCAAACCTGGGTTACAGGCCAGTGTAAGAGCTGCAAAGATTAACTTAGCATACAATAGTACAGGAAAAGCTCATTTGGTAACTCTAAAGGACATGCGAGGTCTCAATTTACATGATTTCTTAGTTGTTGGTCAAGAATTACTATGTATTAGTCCCTTTTTTATCATAGATCACGATAACTGGGAGGCCCTCCACAGTGCAGTACAAATTCCAGCCTTCCTCCCCTGCAGTCAGCATGCTGCTGTTGGTAACATGCCAGAACTTGTCATAGTTAGCAAAGCTGTGTACTCCATGAGGACAAAAGCTAGCTCTGATTCTGCTCATCATTGTATCACCAGCCACAGTACCTGGTTCATAGTAGCCATTCAGTAAATGTCCAGTGGGTGACTGAATAAACAGATGAATCTGGGGAGAATAAGGACCTACAGCCCAAAACTGTTCTGTTGACTTCAGCATATCCTAGTTGCTAAATGCATAAACAAAGAGGTGAGGAAAGTTCCTGGAAATCTTTTTGGGTTGTGATAAGTGAATGGTTAAGAAGCCAAGACTGGTTTGGGATTTACTTGGGACTATCCACTTAAATTTTAACTTGTAACAAAATGAATCAGGTAGTTCCCTATCTGAATGAGAATAAAGCTGAAAGAATTTGGTCGAAGCTTAAACCTATCAGAATATTTGGGTAATGACTTATTACTCCATTACTTTTCTGATCCACTGATGAGTAAGCAGGAAAAAAAAACTGTTTTGTTCCCTTATTGGAAATCTAACATAGGAGCCCATTTTACTGCCCAAGTAGGATTTAGTGAGCAAAATTTTATGATTCTGTATTTTATAGAGTCTCAGGATTCATCGCAAACCTAAGTATATGGTGTATTATGGATGTACTAATAGATTAAGGAGACTGGGATAAAAATTGCACTGACCCAGAGTGGGCTTATAAATAGGTGCAGTAGGTAGATGGTAACCCACATGGTTTGGTTTGAGAGAGGCGGAGAAGTCTTCTTCCAGAAATATAGCCCCTCTGGATTGTTCCAGTGCTTGAAATTTCACCATTTAGTATCTCTGGATTTAAGAATTATCTGTCTTCAAGAATTTCCTGTTAAAAGATAAACATTCCTAAGAGAGCTAGCCCATTATCAACTTGAATGACATGACTGGCCAAGAACAGGTCACAGAACGGGCTACCTTTTGTAAGACTGGCAAAGGTAGAGATAGGTCCTGAGAAAGGAACCACGCCTGAGGGATGCAGACCTGCATGGGTCACTGAGCTATCAGGTGCATGACAATCCTCGGTGTTTGGAAAATAAAATGCCAGAAGGCCAGGAAGGGTACTGAAAGGAGAGATCCGAAGATATCACTTCAGATTAACCTCACCTGCTTCCCACCCTTGCCCAACTAAGGCTTCTGCATGGGCAAAATGTATTCTATACTCTTAAATCTACACCATACCCTCCGTTCCTGGCAAATTAATTCTGTTGATTTCAACTCAGCTTCCAGGCCATCAAGATCATTTTGAGTCATATAGCATAGTAGCCACGTACCCCAGGATGCATGATTTAGTAAGTGTGCCTTGTGTGTTTTTATCTAAGTCACTAGTTCTTATTCTTAGATTCAGGGAGTCCGTAATTTATCTAAAATTGTACATGTCACTTTGTGTGTATAAGCATTTTTCTAAGGCAAGGGGTCCAGAGTTTTCAGCATATTCTCAAAGTGATCCATTATCTCAAAAAAGGTTAAAAACCACTGATCCAATGATTTATCAGCATTTTGATCAAAACAGTGCTAGTAAGAGCAGAGTTTTATAAGACTGCCAAGAGTGCCTGCCTTCCTGCTCAGCACCAATTCATCAGAAATTTGGAGGTGGTGTTGTAATAGTATGTAATAGTAATTACATACTATTAGTCTCTTTTCTTGTGATTTGCCTCTATCAGAAAGGCAGAAGGGAAAGTGAATTCCAGTCCCTTTGGCATTCTTGTAATTGAAATTTTTACACTGTTGTGTTTAGCTTTTAAGCTCTAAATATTAGGTCATTCTTAAAACCTTATCATTTTGCTTCCTGAACCCATCATACACCATATATCATAATATTATATTTCATCTGAATGGAATTATAGATGCTTCAAAAATCCCTGCAATTGGCTGAAAATTAACACATCAAAGAAAATACATAAAGTAAAAGCTTGCTGTCTCTTCTCTCCATGACTGTGGACAAGTGTAATATTAATTTCAATTTCAATGTATCCTAAAACCTTCAAAGACTCTATAGGTATGATCTATATAGAAAAGGTTTCATAGTGTCCTCCACATGAAAATCTAGATGTGATAAGTTAAGAAATTCATTTATTTATTTAAAGACTTCACTTAGAAGGAAGTCAGGCACAAAAAAAGTACTGTATAATCCTATTTATATGAAGGTCAAGAAAAAGCAAAGTTAACCTCTGAGATGAAAAACAAATCAGTGGTTGCCTGGGTCCAGGGTGATGATGGCATTACACAAAGGGGCACAGGAAATATTTAAGGATGATGGAAACGCTCTATTTAGATTGTTGTGGTGGTTTCATGGGTGTATACATCTGTCAAAACTCATCAAATTGTACACTTGAAATAGGTGCATTTATTGTATATAAAGTATATGTTAATAAAATTATTTATAAAAGATTTACCTTAGGATCATTACGATTTTTATTGAGTATTACTTATTGAACCTTAAAATAAGATTTAAAATCTGATTGATTACATAAATGAAAAAGTCTACCTATAAATTGCTTCAAAATGGGATGTAGATGAAATATGATCAATAGAAAAGTTTTTTAACAGGTGAAGAAGAGGTGATATCAGTGCATTTTAATTAATAATAAGCATTTATACAAGAATGATCTCTCTTAATGTGGATTATCCCAACAGTCAAACAGATTAATTACCTCAGATTATCTAAAACAGATCTTAAGTGTTCATTTAGAACAGTTTCCTAATCTGGCCCTTCCAAAGTAGATTGCTTCAGACAGTGTGACAACATAATAGCTCATTCAAAACTAAATTGTACATCCCCTATGATATCAACATTTTGTAGTTACTGAAGGAAAATTGTATTTGGAATTGTTTGCCTGTACATTATTTCGCATTTAAAAATTGGGTTATTTTAGAAGTTTGCCGTGTTCAGATACTGGATAGCAGGGTGGTTTCCTTGGGAAATCTAATATGATAAATGAAGCATCAATTTTAAGACCTAGTTTTAAATGCTATGTACCAATTAATATGTACCCTTTATTTTCCTCTGGAATTTCTGAGGAATTTTTTTCCCATCTATGAGATAATGCTGGTTGAATTCTTTTGTTAGTGGTCAATGGGAAAATGAATAGGGAAGCTTTGACAACAACAAATCCTAGAAATAATATTGAATCCAATTAATGCCACCTTGTCATGTATGCATGTGGAATGTCCAAGAGTAGCTAAAAATAGAGATTTTCTGAAATGAGACACAGGTGTTGTTGCACAGCACTTTCAACTGAGTTAAAAAATCACTTGCCCTTAGTTATGTTTACATGTTAATCAAACTAAGTACTCTATTCTGGTAATGCAGGAACCCTTGCCTTTATTTAGTAGTTATCTTGACCTGTTTATTTTGGATTGATGGGAGGAGCACCTTGTTAGAAGATGGTTGGTCAGAGTCAAGGGAGGGGGTAAGAGATTGGTTAGGTCAACTGAATCCCAGATGCCAGTAATGGGTTCCTACTGAGGCTGCTAGCCTATGTCTTAGTCACCCTCTTCTCCTCATCACACAAGGGCTCAACTACAATTGTGGGCTCGGGCTCGGGCTCAGGCTCGGGCTCGGGCTCGGGCTCAGGCTCAGGCTCGGGCTCAGGCTCAGGCTCCGGTTCAGGCTCAGGCTCCAGCTGCGGCTGCGGCTCCAGCTCCAGCTGGATCTCGAGCTCAGGAACCAGGACAAGCTCAGGTCCTGAGGCAGGTTCCGAGGTAGGCTTCAGGGCAGGGTCAGGCTCGGTGATCGGCTCATGATCTGGCCCCAGTGTGGCAGCAGGTTCATTCTCATGGAGGGAAGGCTGCAGAGTTGCTTCTAGTTGGATGACATCTTCACTTGGCATTGCCTCGCACTCTGCACTTTGGCTTACCTTCGTCATTGGTCTGCAGGAAGAAGGTGCAGGGAAGAACAAGTTAGGGTTTGACATTTCACTTGTAGCCACAGGCTCTGTAGCTTCAGCGACCATAGTTCCCAGTCTCTTTGGGAACTTTGTGATTTCTGATAGTCTAACTCACTGTCAGACCACGTGTCTCCATTATGGGTGCAGAAAGGACAGGTCTCAACAATATAAAGAGAGTTCAGGAGAGAGAAACCAATGTTTAAGAGGTGGGAAAACTGATGTCAGGATGAAAGGGTCTAAAGATCTAATAAGGTCTTCGGGGGCCAAATCCATGACTCTGGCACATCTCTAGCACTCACTCTGTCTAGCAAATACTTAGTACTTAGTTGGTACCCAATACATAGTTGTGGAAGCACAAAAATGGAGGGAGAACAAATGAATGTGTGTGATATACAGAGTGACCAAGAGCCTGGGCTATGGGCAGGGCTGTATTCGGACTTCCATGGGCTCCCTGTTCCATAAAAAAAAATTTCAAATTATATTTTATCAGTATTGGTAGAAGGACAAGTATGTTAATATATTAAAACATTTTCCTAGCCCTAAAAGGATTGCTGTGGCAGTTAAATAAATTGATTCACATAAAATGCTTAGAACAGAGTCTGGTGCATAGTGCTCAGGACATGAGAGCATCACCGTTCTTTTATAAAAGCAGTGAGAGTGAGCAGAAAGATACCTCTGATAGCTTATGCTAAAAGGAGTGCTTAGGAAGAGTTGACTGAAAGAGGCATGCCTGAGAAATGTCTGTATTCAAGCAAAGACAACAAAGTAAGGTCTTACTCAAGTTCTGTGGTGGTTTTAGAATTTCTCTTCCTCTCCTTCCCCTTTGCCTTTGCCTTGGTCCTTGCGAAGCACACAACCGAGATGATAATGGCAGCACCCACTAAGGCACCCACCAAGGCCCCAACAACGATCCCAACTTCTGGATCTGGAGGATATAAGCAGCTGGTTAGTAAAGTGAAACACACTGTCTGCCTCATCCACGTGTATCTGTGACCAGTGGGAATATTTGGGGCATTCGTATAATTAGAAAGCAACTTGTATAGGCTGGGAGCGTGGAAACCCCTAGAACTCTTTCAGTTGGACTTATAGCAGGACAAGGAAGATGACTGGCTCGACTATGTCGCCTTCCCATTCACGTTTACACACATTAAGAAAAAAAACATGCCAACTCGGGGGAGGTGGGGTTGCTTCAGCAATAGGGTTTGGAGAAATGAGTCTTCGGTGTGTGTTTGCATGGCCAGCGAGAGAGACACCATGGAGCTGCCATCTGGTCACCAGAGAAATGACCTCTGCTACAGGCAGGGACATTTCACCAGGCTTTCCCAGAGCATGGGTGAAGTAGGTCCCTAAATACCTTCTCTTCCACAGATTCCATGTTCACCAAGGAGCCACCTGCATTCTGGCCACTGGGAAGGGATATGCCCATTTCCATAAACGGGCATCTGGTTTATTAGATCAGTCCATGGAAAAACTTAATGAGTGTGAGACAATCCAGCTGAGCACCAGACCTTCAAGCGCTGAGGTACTGTCCCCAAGAGACCATGTCTAGGTTTCCAGGTGGGCCCATCCCCATTCACCTCCCTTCAAACAAGGATGAACATGTTACATTTTGAGATGAAAAGCTAGCTGAGCTGCCTGATCATTCTTTTAATTTTCTATGATTAAAGGAATGCATGTGTATTATTTAGAAAGTCAAACAGTTCTACTAGGCTTCTAATAAAAACCCAACAGTTCCATTCTTCACTTCTTCCCATCTCTAAGTCCTGTTTACTATAGGAAATTGCCCCTATGTTTCTATTACTCTTGTTCTAATATGTCCTGCCTTTTTCAACTTTTGTCATTTTCTATTGGCTTCCTACTCTAGAGGTTGAAGATTTAACTCTTACACCACTCCCCTAACATCCTGCTTCATTCTCCTAATATAGTTATAGCATAGTTTTAAGTTAAATCAAAGTTTGCAGTATTATGACTATGTAAATATTGTTCACAGCTGCAGAACATAGTATATTATGATTCTTTCTTGGACAACATTTAAAAAGTTTCCCCAGTGTTAATAATTGCCCCATTTGGGGGGTTATGTTTTTTTAATAAACAATAGCTTTCAATAGCTTCAAACACATCAGATAATCAGTTAGTTTCTTATGTGTTGTTGTTGACTCCTCACTTGGAGACATCCCTTCTGAAGTCCTCCACCTTCCTCCCCAACCATGGACTGGCTGCCCTCCTAAGCCTGTTACTCTACCGTCGTCCTTCAACCTCCCCTTGCCTTCATCCCAGTTTTACAGATCAAGAAACAGGCTTTACAGGATTCATCTCAAATGGTAGTTCATTGGTAAAAGCTGGCCTTGGTTCTATAAGCATAATCAATTGTTTCTTCTTTGGCATCCTATAGACCCTGTACAGACCTCTATTATAACATTTAACAAATTTGGTGTTTGTCCCTCTAAGCTAAACTATGAGTTCCTTGAGTGTAAGACATAAATACATCTTTTTAACGTCTGTATCTCCATCGCCTAGGACAATCCCTGGCATACAGCAGATAGTCAATGAATGTCTGAGGAAGGGAGGAAGGGAGGGAGGGAGGGAGGGAGGCAGGAAGTCAGGAAGGCAGAAAGGCAGGAAGTAAATCAAATGCTAGACATCACTGAAGAGAGGAGTCAAAACGTAGCAAGGCTCAAGTACAAATCCTAGGAGTCTCTACATCTGCAATATGACTGTACTTCTAAAAAAGCAAAAGGAGACTGGGGACAATCTAGAGAAAAACAAGAGAAACAATCAAGGGACTAGGGGCAAAATGGGACCACAGAAAAGGACAGACCAAAAAAGATGAGGTTTCTTCACTTTGAATAGAAAAGAGCTGAAAGCAATATGAGAATGAAGGAGCAACCTAGAGTTGGAAAATGTCTGTTTCAGGCCAAATTAAAGGAAGAAAGCTCAACTTTATAGGAGAGCAATTATCCAATGGAACTGCCCCTCCTGGATAAGGTATATATTAAAACCACAGATTCACTGTAAGTTAGAAAAAAATGAATAGATGACAGGATCCTAAGTGTAATTAAGTGATCCTTGAGAGCTGTGGCAAGATATCCCTTGTGAGAGCTTGCCCCTGATTGGCTCAATTTGACAATCTCAGGCCCTCAAATCTACACTTAGTAACTAGGCACTTTTGAACTGGAAGGCTGAGGTTTAGAGGCATCCTGACTCTGCCAGTTACAAACTGAATGACCCTGGGTAAGTCACTTACCTCCCCCTGAGCTTTAGTTTCCTTTCCAGTAAAATGAGGCTTAATATTATCTTTTGCCTCCTAGACAGGGTGATTGTAGGACTGAATGAGATAATGCTCATAGCACCCAGCCAAGCGTCTGGCATATATTTTGTGCTCCAAAATATTAGCTACTGTGACTATAGATGCAATGTCATCATTACTATTATTATTAGAGGCAGATTTTAACAAATTACTTAGGAAAGTTTGTGAGCTCCATGTTTGACACAGACTGCTATAGCTTCACCTGGATTTACCAAAAGCATCACAAAGAAAGTTTAGCCCGGTACTGTCAATAAGACTGTTGTTTTACTTTCTAGAGATCTTGTGGGGGTTAAACAAAATAATTTTTGTAGACAATTTAAAGTAGTCAGTAGCATATATTAAGTATTGTGTAAGCATTAGATATTAGGATGGTCATTTATCATATCAACCTGTAAATAAAGCACCAGAATCTCCAGAAAGGCAGGAAGGACTAACCAAGGACCCTAATTAATTTACTCAGTTGGCAGGCCCAAGATACTTGACCTAAGGAGAAACTGTTAAATTTATACAATCAACTCACGTGAAGAAGTCAGATCAATTTCACAGGAACTATTGCCAAGGATGTTGATAGCAGTGCACTGGTAATAACCTTGTTCAAAATTAGTCAGATTTCCAATAAACAAAATCCCGGTGGCTGGGT
The DNA here is from genome assembly GCF_048773025.1 of Camelus bactrianus. Classification (NCBI taxonomy): domain Eukaryota; kingdom Metazoa; phylum Chordata; class Mammalia; order Artiodactyla; family Camelidae; genus Camelus; species Camelus bactrianus. The sequence goes on from NC_133575.1 coordinate 83,962,706, forward strand.
CTGTCAAAACCAGGAAATAGAGTTTTGAAATCTGTTATGTGGGTATAGATCATGTGAATGTAGCAGACCATTCAATACCCACCCACTTCCTCACAATAGCCTCCCTTTCTTGCTATGTCCAGGGTCCAACCAGACCCCTCAAGACTATTCCAAAGGGAGCTCATCTGGGACCATGCCTATTCTCTCCAACCCGCCACCTCTGAGACAAAATGGTCCTGAGTTCTACAAGCTGGGGAGAAGACCAGAGGACAATCATCTTGTCGAAAGACTGACGTTCTTTTTATTTTCTCCTCCCAGAAAAATAGAAAATTGAGCTCTATGACAAGCAGCCAGCCACACACACATGCTGTCAGTCAACCCCACACACCAGGCCTTACCAGGGGCAGCAGAGGGCTATACTTACTGAAGCTTTCTTTCACTGGGACGATGTCGCTTCCTTCAACTTTATACCAGTAGTACACAGGGGAAGGTGTTCCAAGCACCGAGAGGCAAGAAAGAGATACAGGATGGCCAGTTTCTGGTACTCCTTGAACGCTGCAAAAGGGCTTAGAAGGTTTGACTGTAAGGCAATGACAAAGAGTAAAAAATCCTGCCTGATGAATGGCACTCTGTACCAATTTTAGCCACTTTCTCACTTTCATTTTGTAGAATATCTATGCTTTTTCTTTTTAATCTTTAAAAAGTTATTTTGACAGTTTTATAGTTGTACCACCAGGTGGGAGTAGAGCACTTCAGGTACAAAGACATTCCCATCACCAGGCCTTTAAGATTCTAATAGCGTCCCTTCCATTCGCCTCCTCCCTAGATTCATAACCATGAATTTCCACATTGTGTCTTAAAATATGCCTTTATTAAAACAGCCAAATGTAAGCAAACATTAAAAACCAGGAACACAGTTTATACTTCGGAAGTGCAGTTTTAAAGGAAAACAGAACCCTTAAATATTTTGAGATAACTGGTGACATTCTTTTTTAAAAATTGTTTTATTAATGCCATATTTTTCTTTTCCTTTGTGAGTCATTTTTTGGCATTATTCTTCTGAGGGTGACACAAAATGGTTGGAGGGTTTGATTTTGCCTGGGTCCCTCATCAGGAGGGCAAGCTTATTTTGGGGGGAGGGGTGTGGTACAGAGCACTGAAATCTTGATTCATCCTTCAAGCCACAAGCATTTACTTGAGTGTCTTCTGCATGCCCAGCACTGGACTAGGCACCAGAAATTTAAAAGTACCTCTGACACAGTTCTGGAGTGGGGCTGGGGGAGTGGTAAGAGATAAGGCTAGGGAGTGGTGGAGGCCAGAGCTTGTGGAGGGCTTCGTGTTTCATGTATTTCATACTGAGAGCAAGAGGACTACAGAAAGAATTTAAGTAAGGGAGGGACAATGATAATTCTAACGTTTTACATGGATTGCTCTGACTCCAGGGGTGCATGAGCCAAGGGAGAGGAGGAGACAGATTCAAGAGGTATTAAGAAGTCAAAAGGACTTAATGGCCAACTGGATATGTGGCCTGAGGAAGAGGTCTAGGTTTCTGATTTGGACAGCTGGGTACATGATTTTGCCCTCCCTTGAGATAAAGAATACAGGGGGAGGAGCAGGTTTTCAGGGAAGGAGTGAGGAGGAGGAAGGGGCGATGATGAGGTCAGTTTGGGATGTACTGAGTTTCAGCTGCTTATGCAAGCCCTCAATGGAGAAGTGCTGTGGGAAGCTGAGACTCTGACTCTCCTCCCTCACTCATCTTACTGCTCCCAGCTTATTCTAATGTCAGTCTGACATACAGATAAAGATCTGAATCGATACTTTTCAACTCACTTTCCTTATCTTAATTTGGATATAAACACTGCAAAGACATAGATTCTCTAACTCAAGCTAGTTAGACCTTAAATACTCTGGACTGCCTGGCTCTCCAGCTCTTACTTGGGAGGCAGCAGTTAAGAGCACATGGAATTGCTGTTGGCTACAAGCAGTAGTAACTCTTATTGCCACATTTTATACCTGTGACTGACGTTACTCTTTGAATCTCAGAATCTAACCCACTGTACACATAAGTGGGAAATAGACAAATATAGCTATAGTTCTTTGAAACATTTCACCATCCCTTCTTTTTTAAATTGAAGTATAGTTGATTTGTAATATTGTTAGTTTCGAGTGAACAGCATAGTGATTCAGTATTTTTGCAGATCATACTCCATTATAGGTTATTACAAGATAATGAATTTAATTCCCTGCGCTTTACAGTGCATCCTTATTGCTTATCTATTTTATACACAGTAGTTTGTATCTGTCAATTCCATTCCCCTAATTTATCCCTCCCTTCTTCCCTCTCCCCTTTGGTAACCACAAGCTTGTTTTCTATATCTGTGAGTCTGTTTCTGTTTTGTATATACATTCATTTGGTTTTTTTTAGAATCCACATAGAAGTGATTATGACAGTATTTGTCTTTCTCTATTGGACTTATTTCACTAAGCATAACATCCTCTAGGTCCATCCACATAGCTGTAAATGGATATATTTCATTCTTTTTTATGGCTGAATAATATTCCATTCTGTGTGTTTGTGTGTGTGTGTGTATTAATCACATCTTCTTAATCTAAATGTCTTGTTGCCCTATCCCTTCTTTTAAACAGGTGTCTTTTTTTATTGAAGTATAGCCAGTTTACAATGTTGTGTCAATTTCTAGTGTACAGCATAATGCTTCAGTCATACATATACATATATTCAGTTTCATATCCTTTTTCACTGTAGGTTACCATGAGATATTGAATATAGTTGTCTGTGCTATACAGTATAAACTTGTTACCTATTTTACAAATAGTAGTTAGTATCTGCAAATCCAAACTCCTAATTTATCCCTCTCTCCCTGCTTTCCCCCTTGGTAACCATAAGTTTGTCTTCTATGTCTGTGAGTCTGTTTCTGTTTTGTAAATAAGTTCATTTGTGTCTTTTTTTTTAGATTCCACATATAAATGATATCATATGGTATTTTTCTTTCTCTTTCTGGCTTACTTCACTTAGAATGACAATCTTCCAGTCCATCCATGTTGCAGCAAATGGCATTATTTTATCATTTTTTTGTGGCTGAGTAGTATTCCATTGTATAAATATACCACAACTTTTTTATCCAGTCATCTGTTGATCGACATTTAGGTTGCTTCTATGTCTTGGCTATTATATATAGTGCTGCTATGAACATTGGGGTGCATGTGTCTTTTTGAATTAAGGTTCCCTGCAGATATATGCCCAGGAATGGGATTGCTAGATCATAGGATGGGTCTATTTTTAGTTTTTAAAAATTTTCCATACTGTTTTCCATAATGGCTGCACCAAACTACATTCCCACCAACAGTGTAGGAGGTAAACAGGTGTCCTTTAATTAAAAGAGGTACTTTTCTATTTAGCTCTTTATTCTCTCTGCCTTATATTCCCCACTTATATTATTCTCTACTTTCTCAGATGGAAATGACTCCTTGGATTTGCCTACCCTAAATAAACTGGATTATTTAACTAGAAACCCAGTGCTACTATCACTAGGTTTAGATACTGCCTTTTAAAAAACATTTTGTAGCTTTTACAGTGGAATAGAACAATTTGAACAGAAAATTAAATGGAAGTGTTTCATCACAAAGTCAGACCCCAAGACTTGAACTAAAATGATGGACAAAAACCTAGAATGACTTGCAATCATTTCTTGAGCCCAGAATCAAACCCAAATAGGCATATTTTTTGGCTGAACACATTTTTCTCCTTTTATTTTTTATTAACTAAACACTTAGCGAATCACTTTGAACCCCATCCCAAACCCGTATATTTTCTAAAACTACTGATTCAGGATTGCATTGACATTTCATCCAGTTAAAGTCCCCAGTAGAAGTTGGATGTTTTACTGGCAAAGCCATTGATCTACCATTTAGCTTTATTGCTTTCAACAGAATTGGGGTGGGAGGAAAAGGCTCACCTCAGAAAACAAATGAAAATGCTTCAGCGTGTTCTCAAACCTCTAAATTCATCATTTTCTATTTAGGTGCCAAATTGCAGATGGAAGATGATGCTCATTCCAAATGCATACAAAATAATTATTCAAACTTCTGCTGGGTATTTTTCAGAGATTAATTTTCCAAGGCTGTCATAACTAATGGAAGTCTCTCTAATGAATGGTCATCCAAATCACCTGGGCCTTTGCTCAGTGCTGTTTCCTTCACCTAAATCGTGCCCTGCCACCTCAGCCCCTCTTCTGCTGACATGCTCTTGCACATCCTTTAACACCTGATGCAGAGGTCACTTTCTCCAGGAAGCCTTCTCCAGTTCCTCCTGAACAGCTTTTATGCCCTTTCCCCTGTGATCTCCCACCTCTCCTTTCCTCCCTCCACAGTAAGCTTTTATGTTTCGTATCTGTCTCCCCGACTAGACTTTGAACTTTTGGAGGGCTGGGAGCCTATCTTTTACATCTTTCCATCTCCACTGCCTACCACAGTAACTGGAATGTGTTCAGGGTTTGTCAAATGAATTTATGTACGAATGAGTGAATGCATGGGAATCTATGTCTACCACTGGGTAATGAAATGTCTCTGAAAAACACATTGCTAGAAAGAACAATACATAAGGAAATATCAATACCTCTCCCCACAAATGGCCTCCCTTACCCACCTGCCCCCACCATGTCCCACCCCTCAGTCAGAGAAAGTAGAACAGGCACTCATATGTAATGGAATTTGAGAACTGCAAACAGCCTCTGCAATTTTTAGAGAAAATTATCAGTCTCAAAATTTCCAAAAAGCATAAATTTGTAGAACATCTTTGTTCTTAGCCTAATTAATAAATATGGGATTTTGAGAGTTCCAAGCAAAGAAATCTACAGAGCCTTCCGTCTGTTACCTTGCCTGGATACTGGAGGCTTAAAGAAAAGTCATGACACAGTCATTGCAGGAACAACTGACCCAAAGACTCACGGGAAGAACAACTCAGAGAAGAAATGGCCCTCAACTTCTTAAGGAAGTTGATTAGGGATTCTCTAAACTTTAAGAATATTAACCACCTTGTCTAACTTTATCTCAGGGCTATTTCCAAGCTCAGAGAAAAAGAGGTTTGGCTTCTTTAGGTTGTTTCTGGTAAGAAGGAAAACCTAGAGCCAGGGGGCAACAGAAAATCATTAGAGACTAACCCCTCAAATTCTTTGAACACTGAATCTCTAGTATATCATTTGATTCTCATAACAAACCCTGTAATAAAGACAGGGCAGGAATTATAACCCCATCTCAAAATGGCCAGAGAATCGTAGCCTTCCTTGCCTGAGGCCACTGAGTAACAGAGTAAGAGCTGGAACTCTGCTGACTCCCAGCCTGATGTGCTAGCATCTATTCCAAACCATTTAGTTCCTGTGTATATGGCTAGTCTTCCAAACTGGAACATCAACTCTCCTGGGAAAGGGCTTGTGTATACTTCTCTTGTCGTCTCCTGTACCCCAAAGCCTAGCACAGGGCTCAGCAAAATAAAAACATGATGGAGGTACCCTGCTCCTAAAAATCAGCTCTTGATTACCTTTCCCTCTTTTCCAGGTGGTTAGATACAGTAGCAAACCTCACAGTAAATAGTTGGTTCCTTTCTGGCATCATGTGGCATCTGGCATCATGTCAGCAAGCTTAGACAGTTATGGACCGTTCTCCTAGGTGTGCACCTTGTTACCAACTGTGGCTTTTCCAAGCTACTCAGTTATCAGATCACTGGTTTGACCTAGTTCCTCCTTTCCTGTGATGGATATACACAGCTCAAGAGCAGCAATGACTAGATTAACTCCATTTGGGGTTACTTAGAAGTGGGAAAGCCCTTAGCTCAATGGTTAGTCGGTGAGGGTTGACAGCCCTTTCATTCCTCTCTTCAGTACTTCAGTACTTCTGAAGGCCTGCAGAAAGGACCTGGTAGGCCTAAAGACAGGAGCAAAACTCCCACTGTCCTCTCAGAGACTTGAAGGAGCCCTAGAAATCACCAAACACTGTGAACTCCCCAAAGGCAGAAACCATGCCTCCATCTCTGTTAAACCTCATGGCTCCTGGCATACAGTAGGCACTCAACAAATTCATTTGAAGAGCATATATGACTTGCCCAATGTCACATAATGAATATTTGTCTATAAATAAATTAATTAGGCACTCAACAAATTCATTTGAAGAGCATGTATGACTTGCCCAATGTCACATAATGAATATTTGTCTATAAATAAATTAATTCTCAACTATGGCTTAACATGTGGTCCTTTTCCCAAACAGCATGAACATTTTAGAAAGGGACCCTTCTGCCTTTATTCAAAAGAATGATTTAATGGTGGGAACTGTGGTTAGCTTAAGAGAGGTATAACAAGTTGACAGTTGTCTCCCCCACCTAGGACTGGCTCTAGTTGGAGCTTCCCTCTGAAAGAGCTGCTAGCGATCACTTAGTGGGACTCTGTTGTCCCATCTTTCTCATTGCATCCTTCAGAGACAGGGATCTCAGAGGTTTGGTCACCTATTGCTAGCTGTCATTTTGGCAGCCCTTTTGGTTTGGCAACTGTTTTGACATGTTTTATGAGTGATTTCTCAGTGTTACTCTATGGGTTAGGTTGGTGGTGTATCTCTATTTTCCTGATAATAAAAGGAACAGGGAAGATATTTACCCCTGGGACTTAATTGGCACCATAACTCACTGCCCTGACTCATTCAATGTCCTAAGTTGTTCCAAGAAGAGAAAAAGCAGAAAAAATCGTCCATACCTAATACGCTGACGTTGAGGATGCCCTGGTTTTTGCCGAAAAAGTCAGGGGGGTTGTTAACATCACAGACGTAGATGCCGCTATCTGCTGGCTGCATATGCGAAATAGTGATAGATGCGTTACCTGGAGCACTGGAGCCTACAATTCGACCTTTAAATTGCCCAATGGCTGCAGCTTGTCCACCTTCAGAATAGTAAATCTAGGACAGAAAAAAATGACAGAAATGAGAACTGGAGAGTGTCTGGGTCTAGGAATAAGGTACCCAAAAGTTCCCTCCGATGCTACCTTCTTTGATAAGCAGCAGCATTTCGTCCCCTGTGAGGAACAGGTCCCTGTGGCAAAGGTTTCTCAGCTCAGTGGGCCACTTTAGCTTTCTCACAGCTGTGCACAGCCATGACCTCATGTGCATTCAAAGCAGCTCTGTGATGCCATCAGGGCAGGGAGGTATGCCTGTCTTACAGACAGAAGGCAACTGGAGCTGACAGGATTCAACTCCTAAGCTTAGGCTAGGAGATCAAGCTGCTCACCTGATGAGTCTACCTGGAGGAAACTCATTATATAGGACACAAATGCCTGATGGGAAAACCAAAACCATCATCTTTTCCCCTACTTTACAAACTATTTTGATTCATGTTTACTTCACCCAGTGAGACTATCTGGAATATCTCATTTCCCTAAAAGTTAGACTATTCATTCTCCTTTTGAACACACATAATCCTTTGATAACTGAGTTCATCCTGTTTGTTAGAAGAATAACATTCCAGAGCAGAGAGGCTCCTGAGAAACCATCTGACCCCATGCCCTCATAGTGGTGGTCTAATGATGAAGCAGTGTAACCCAGTCAAGGGCCTAGGAAGTGCTCGGTCAATGGTAGCTTCTACCTTCTCCCAATGTGGCAGGAGGCAGAACTGGAATTCTTATTACTTTTAGACAAATAAGGGCACGCAGAAATTAAATGAATCACCCAAAGCCATAAAGATTTATTTACTATTTACTAGATTTAAGAAAGCTCTTGATTCTAGTCCCACCTCTATTATAGGACATGAATATTTAGATCATAATGGCAACTGAGGGAGCAGCATGGAGTGGTGGAAAGAGGCCTGGTCTAGGAGTAAGATAACCTGGGTTTTACCCACAGCTCGGCCTCTGACTATGACACGGGGGAGACAGCCTCTAGTCATGCCTCTGTGGCAACCTGCTTTGTAATACGAAAGAAAGTTATTTAATCTCTCCAACCTTTAGTTCCCACATGGGAACAAGGAGTCAGAGCAATGTTCTCTAAAGTATGATATGTATTCCTCAAGGATAGGCACATAAGTTCATTTTAGGTGGTAAAAAAAAGTGAAAACTTAAAAAATGTAATGTGTATTAGAGACATATCTAGCACATCAAATCTGTAACTCCACGAATATTAGTGTTTACAGTGAAACTAAGATATTTTTAAGATTTTTAAAAACCAAGTTAATATAGAAGACAACATTAATAATTAATAGTGCTGGTGATATACAAATATGACAAAATTCATAAATATGAAATATGAATGACTTGAGAATCACTGGACTAAGTGATCCCTGAGGTCTCTTCATAATACACATAGTCTCTTATGTACACACTTTGTTAGTTTCATGTAATTGTGTGTAATTCAAGTGATTCTTTTTTATTTATCATTCAATAAGCTGGTATTGCCCTAGTCCAGGGGCAATTAATATTTCATAAAATCTACTAGAAAAGGCTTATGGTTCATTTAATTCACTCTCCTCACTTTACAGAAGAAACTGAAGCCCAGAGAGGTTAGAGAAAAAAAGACACACAAAGTCAACAGTTGGGAGGGGTCTAGCAGTCAGTTCTTCTAATTCCTTGGCCAGTGCTCTTTACATTTAACAGGCTAATGAAAGAGGGAAGGCAATCAGCAAACCAAAAGATATTGTCTAGATAAATTCAAATGTATTCTCCTTCAGGTAGAAAGCCAAAATATTTTTTAACTAAGGCAGGAAAGGAGATTCTGATGGAAAATTCAAAGAGAATATATTTAAGGAGGAAACAACCTGTCTCTCCTCCAGTTCTCTAACATCAACTAGCTTTCTTTCCTGCCCTAAATGAGCCATTTATAACTCAATTCATCCATTCACACCTACTGAAATCACAAACTTTTGCCCCAGAGGGGTCTTGTTCCAGTTACAAACCTGAAAGCCAGCATTAACCAAAGGTATTCAAGCAGGTGGGGAAGAAGTTCAACTCGTCAAAGGTCTATGACCCTCATTTGAGTTGACACGTAAGCTTTCCATTTCACTAGCCAGTGCTGGCCTTATTTACTTTCTAATGAACTACTTGTGATCCTGTGGACTCTTACCTGGAACACAGCCTCTGGTCCATCAAGGAAGCCCTTTACAACTTAGACATCTGGCTGCTTCCCTGGGAGCAGGTCAGCCTGTTTTATGTTGAGGCTTGATGACATCACAATGAGATACATCTGTGCTGCCTATGGCCCACAGTAAGTCCCAGAGGATCTAGATGAAAGGACCTTATTTCTGCAGAGAGCAGGGGCCCAAGAGAGTGTGTTTTAGGTCAGGACTGGGACATGAAAAGAAGCCACGTGGTTAAAGTCTCACAGTTGGGCAGGAATCAATGAGCAAATAAGTCATGAGGCCCTGGACTTGTAGCTTCCCTACAAAATGGATCTTCACCAACCCTTCTACCCTAGCTCCTCACTCTGTAGCCTAATATATTTTGCCCTCTCACAAATAAAACTAAAGGTGTCAGGGACAGAAATGGAGGTAAGGAGGTGTAACAATTGGAGACCTAAAAGGGGAAGGCCTTGTCCTCAGGATGCTGTATGAGAAGCAAAGGCCCCAGGGCTAGTCGGTGGCCAGACACATAGATGGAGGGACTTTCTGTTAGGGGAAGTCCATGCTCTCACACTGTCCTTGTAAAGAAAAAAAAAATGAAATGTTTTCCTGAAACCACTTATCTAATCACACAGGAAGCACTGAAATTTGGTTCCATTTTCCACAAAAGAATAACTCTTTTAAAAATCAAAACTGAACAATGGCCAAGGCCCAGCCCATGATCCGGTGAGGCTTGTACACTTTTCAAAGAAAGTGTATTGTCAATTTAGAGATCAAAGCAATTAAGGTCCAGGAAAAGCCACCGATGTTCAACGGGCCATATCCTTTGGGGGTGGTGATGGGGGGTAGCAAGTCTGCTTTAAGAATATCCATCCAAGTGTTCCCTTAAGTGGTATTTGTGAATTTTTTGCCCACTTGCCCTTTGTGGCTGTGTTCATGGAAGACTTTCCTACATTGCCCCAAGATCCCCTCAGCCTGCCCCTTGGTGAAGTTAAGAAGCTGACATGTGGAGACATAATAGCACATTAGTTATAAGGCTCCCTTGGAGATCACTCAGCTCATGGTTTCCAAGGTTGAGGAGCCTTCAGGAACCAGCTGAACATTGGAAATATGGGAAATGGCTGGGAGGGGCTGGTGGAGAGTGGGAAGATCAGAGAGGACAGTGGGGACTGTGGTGAACTGGAGAGCCAATACAAACAAGGCTTTTGAACTGTGGAAACAAACAAAAATACTTGGCTAGCCGACCAACAAGCATCCACTGGCCAAATTGGGCCCAGAGGCTGCCAGTTTGCAACCTCTGATTCATCTTCTTCTATTATAGGAAAGGACACTGACGCCCCAACGGAGAAAGTGATCATCCCAAGGTCACACAATTTGTAGTCAGACCTAGAATCCAGACCTCTGGAGTTCCGCTGAATACATTAACATGGCACTCATAGTCCTGCCTTAGGCCAGGAAGATGATTCCCAGGCAATCTTCCCCGCTTGGGGCCAATCTACCCCCTACTCCAGCCCAACCCTTCTCCTGCCAATTGCTGCTATTCATTGGCGTGATGCTTCCCAGGCCGAGGGGGTTCACCACATGATGCCTTCAACAGTTGCCAGCTGCAGTAACAGCCTTTCTTTTCCTACTGTGCCAAGTTCCTATTCACATGAGGTCGTGCAGCTGGGAACCAGATTTGTCCAAAAAGAATTTTTTCCCCTTAGCTTTGTGACACTGCTCTCTAACTAGAAGCTGGAATATAAACAAGAAGGGTTGAAAGAATTCAGTCAGCTTTCTGTTTGAGTCTGAGCTGGAGTTTAATAAATGCCTTTAGCCTCCAGAGCTGCTTTTGTGGGTTCCTTTTGAAAGTGTGGAGGGCATGGAAGTCCACAGAAACCCACCAGTTCTCTCCCTTCCAGCTTCTTGCTTTCCTGTGCTGCTCATAAAGGCACTGGCCATGGGAGGGGAGGAGTGTTTCGTGGCAATGGTCTGAAGCCCAGAATTTTCTCTGGACTATACAGAGGGGCTGGGATTGCACATGGAAGGAATACAACACCAAAAGGAAGAATTCCCTGCCCCCAAACCACTCCCTTCCCAGCCTGCCATTTGCCTGAGATACCCACCAACTGAATCGCTTCTTTGAGGCATGAAAGTTTTCTGCTTAAATGATTTTCTTTGGGAGAAAACAAAATAAATGATCACCAGTCCCTAACACCTTAGCATTAGATTAATTTACCAGATTTACCAAGAATAGACAGCTGAGGGAACAGGACACAGAATAGATGAACTGTGATGCAACGGGGTGGTAGAAAAGGAAGAACTTGGAATATTTCTCAATAGCAGTCACAATGGAATTTTGGGCAGACAATTCTTTGTTGTGTGGGTCTCTTCTTTGTATTACAAGACATTTACTCTCTCTAGCCGCCACCCACTAAATGCCAGTAGTGAGTCCCATTTATAACAATTTAAACCAACACTCCCCTCATTTTCAAATGCCCCTGAGGAGATAAAGCACCCTCACTCCACTAACATTTGAAAAGCATTTGATATAATGCTGTCTGCAGAGGCCAGGACAAGTGGGAAGAATCTGAGCGGCCAAAGAATATAAAGACATTGGGTTCTAGAAAGAAGTTGTTCACATTATATGTGTGTTAGAGAGATGAAGACAGCAGAGTTTATTCCACTGTGGCTATTCTAGAAGAGTAAGTATTGTCTGAGAGAATCAGGCTAAGTGGGGTCAATGCCCGTTCTAGTCATGGGCAGGTGAGGTCTCTGTAGTTTTCCCAGTGACTTGCTGGATGGAAGAGGAGGCCATTCATATGATCAGAAGGGAACCAGACCATCCAAGACTTCCATGCTCCTCTGGAAAAGCAGAGAGAAGCATATGCCTGTAGGATATGGGGAAAGAGGGAAGGGGTGCCAGTTCTCTTGAAATAGAGACTTAAAGATGGTTATTATGAGGATCTTGCTGGGAAGAAAGGAGAGGAAGCAAGGTGGGAAAAGAAGAGTTAATTAAGCCTGTCTTTTTGGAGGTGGTTTTCATTGTATCCAAGCCAAGAGTTGGCCCAACTCCACCCTGTATTCCATGTACCTAAGGCACAGGCATAGCTCAGTTCTCATGCACTTGGAGAAGCATCTAGAATGTTTTAACATCAAGGAGCATGTTCTCACTGATGCAGCAGCTCAGTGCAGAGGACCTCTTTTGACTTGGACATCCCTGAAGAGTAGATACCTTAAATTACTTGCCTTGTCTATAACTGTTATTTTGAAGAATGAGGCAAATGGCAAGTAAAAAAGCTACTCAATAATTACTTATTTCTTAATAGATTTCTTTCTAAAATGCTTCTAAGAGACGTCTTGAGCTCAAGCCGCACAGTTCAGTAACCTACACCTTCTTCCTCTGTATCTCCAGGTCTCGGGAAAAAAGCTCATTGCTGATCACAAGATTCTTCAGCCCTGCATCTCCAGCTCCTCACCAGCCAAAGTTCAACCAAGAGGTGGCCTTGTAAGTTTCAGTGTCAGAGAAGGCATAAAGAAGATTTGTGTTCTTGAATTCTAACTGGCCTGGCCTGGCCTCTAGGCAGTTGAGGACATCTTGATTTGAGTACCAAGCGTAAAAACTTTTCAGAATATATTGGCAAGTCTTCCCTAAATTCAGCCCCTACTGGCAAAATGAGAACAACTTCAAGCCTACAGATAAAGAATGTATTGAAAAGACTAACTAGGAAACTAAACTGTTAAAAGGAAGAAAGATCGTGTGATTATTGCCATCCACAATTTAAGAGAGCAGCCTGCAAAGGAAAGGGATGATTTCTTACTTGACTGCAACATGTGATGTTTTGGGTCAGGGCATTCTGAGTGATGAAAACTTGGTAGAATTACTGTTGCTGCTGCTGCTGCTTCTGATGATGATAATGGTGCTTACAAGGGAGAAAACTTACAGGGCATTTTATATTTTCCGACTGTTTTCACATGCTTAATGTCAGTCAATTCCTCATGAGACATGCATAAGAATACCACTGTTCTACCATATTTTGAAGAGAGGCACCGAGTGATCCAGATACCTGTCTAAAGTAACCAGTAGTGAACAAAACTGTTGAATTTTGACTAGAGGGTGGAGTTGATAGAGTCTCCTATTGAACGATGTTTCCTGCTTAGCAAGTGTTCAGAACCTTCAGTAAAAAGAGGACTCAGCACCTCTAAAAGAGCAGTAATGGCTGAAGCAACACTGGCCCTCCTTCTTCTTCACCTCTGCCCTTGGGCCTCCCCCAGCCTACTCAACTCACTCTCCCTCTGTCTTTCTATAATCAAAACCTTTCCTTTCCTTAAAGGACCAACTCAACTATATCCAACTATTCCAAACCATACTGATTTGAACTCCTTGTTTCTCTGAACTCCTTATTTCATACATCCTTTTGAAAATCTGCTGAAAGCTAGATTTTTTCCCTAAAAGGAAATGTATTGGCATACACGCTGGCACACTCATGTGCATGCATGTGCACACATGCATGCACACATGCACACACACACACATACACAAACACATATGCTTTTGACTATACAATTTTAGTCCTTGGGCTAATTTAAAGAAGGAATTGCCCTTAAGGCCAGATTAAGAAAATCTGGGAATAGGCAGCTTGCAAGGAGAATCATCCTCCTCCTTTGAATTTCATCCACCCTCCTCCTGCAATCTCTTCCCCAGACCCTAGCCTCCCTTCCTGTCCCCTATCCTCTAGCCTCCTGCTGCCTTCAACTACCCAGATTCATTACTACTTTGCCCTTCCCCACCCAACTGGAGAGTCTCACTCCATCAGGACTCAGTCTGGCACTATGAACTAGCTCACTTGACAGGCAGAGCCCAGATATTAAGTCTGACAGAGATCTTCAGATCAACTAGGACATGCATTTGAACTAGGGTTTTCTGGAAATAATAGGGAGATTTTTGGTGGGGGTGGGGAAGCCCTTTCAGAACTACTCATTTCACCTGTGAGAAAGATCCTTCCTGTCTACTCTAGAATACAGGATATACTTAATGTTAACCTACATGGAATTGAAGATAACACGCTATAACTGAATATGAAGCAAGGACAAAGACCAAGTCACTTAGAGGATGATCTTCCCTAAATAGCTATCTTCAAACTCTGTGTCTGAGGTTCTGCCCCTGCTGTCACTGGCTTACCACTCCTTCTTCACACACTGACCCCAACAGTTTATGTCAGAACTACCGAACGGGAATAGCTTAGAGAAAAAAAGTCCTTACAGAAACTGGCTGTAACTCCTTCTTATGGAAGAATGTCCACTGGATTGAAAGCTTGTCCAGGGAGGCCACAGTGGTGGTGTAGGTGCAGACGAGAGTGACATCAGATCCAACAGTCACATTTACGAAATTGTCTGGGATGGTCACTTGCACTCCACTAACTCGACCTGAAAAGATAATCATCAAAAAGACAAAGACAATGACATCAAAAAGACTGATGACATTTTTTCATTACAAAGTACTTTCAATGACATCTTATTTGAGAAATCTAAGGTGAGAAGGAGAATGCAGAATGAACCATATAGGAAAGTCAAGCAAGTGACTGGCATGAAGTAGGGAAGTTTCTAACAAACTACAATGTGAAGATATTCAGCTCCTATGTGATGGTGAGCTAATAACACTGAACTGAGAATTTCTTCTGTGTAAGGATGACCTGACAATTTGTACAGCAACTCTGGGAAACTAACACACTCTCTATTCTTAACATGCTGAGAGTTTTTACTATGAATCGGTGTTGGATTTTGTCAAATGTTTTTTCTGTGTCAATTGATATGATCATTAATTTTTTTTAATTTAGCCTGTTATTATGAGAGATTATTACACTGAATGATTTTTGAATGTTGAACCAGTCTTGCATACCTTAACTAAATCCCACTTGGTTAGAATTATTTTTAAACATTGTGGGATTCCAATTTGCTAGTGTTTTGTTGAGGGTTTTTGAGTGTAAGTTCATGAGAGATATTGTCTGTTAAGTTTTCTATTTTTATAACTGTCTTTGGTTTTTGAATCAAGGTAATACTGGCCTCATAAAATAAGTTTGAAATGTTCCTGCCTCTTTTATTTTTTGGAAAAGTTTGTGTAAAATTGGTGTTAATTATTTTTTAAACATTTGGTAGAATTATCCAGTGAAAGTATCTAGGCCTAGAGATTTCTTTTCAGGAGGTTTTTAAATTATGAATTCAATCTCTTTAATGATTATAGGGATATTCATATTATATACTTTACATTGGGTGAGTTTTAGTAGTTTGTTGTTTTTGAGGAATTGATCCATTTCTTCTAAGTTGCCAAATAGATGAATGTAAAGTTATTCATAGTACTTCTGTATTATATTTTTAATGACTGTAGGATCTATAGTGATATTCCATATTTCATTTCTGATATTAGTGATTTGTATCTTATCTCCTTATATTTTTACTAGTATTGCTAGAGGTTTGTCGATTTTATTTATTGATTTTTTTCAAAAAACCAGATTTTTATTTCATTTAATTTTCTCCACAGTTTTCCTATTTCAATTCTATTGATTTTAGCTCTTTATTATTTTCTTCCTTCTGCTTGCTTTGGGTTTACTTTGTTCTTCTTTTTCCAGTTCCTTGAAGTAGGAACTTCAATTACAACTGAATTCAATGAGACTTCTCTTCATTTCAAATGTAAGCATTTAGTGTTATAGATTTCTTTCTCAGCACTGCTTTAGCTGCATGTTACATTAGTCTATATGTTATATTTTCATTTTCATTCAGTTCTATGTATATTTTTTAAAGTTGCTTTAAGACTGTCTCTTTGATCCATAGATTATTTAGAAGTGTGTTGTATAATTTTCAAATATTTAGAGACTTTCTTGTTGTCTTTCTGCTCTTGGTTTTTAGTTTGATTACACTGTGCTCAGAGAACAGAATTATGACTTCAATTCTTTTGAAAGTTTTTGAGGCCTGTTATATGGGCATGCCCATGGTTATCTTGGTAAGTGTTCTGTGGGACTTGGGGGAACAAGTGCGTTCTGCTACTTTGGGGTAGAATATTCTATACAAAGAGATATACTTTAAAACACTATGAATACTCTCCAAGATAGACCACATTCTGGGCCATAAAACAAACCTTAACAAACTTAAAAGAACAGAAATCATATAGTGTCACCTCTTACACTACAATGAAAATAAAGTAGAAATCAATATAACAAAAATGGTTACTGGAAGTCCCAAAACACATGGAGATTAAACAACACACTTCTAAATAACTCATGGATTAAAGAAGAAATCTCAAGAGAAATTTTAAAATATTTTAAACTAAATGAAAATGAAAACACAACTTACCAAAATTTGTGGTGTGCAGCGAAAGTGCTTAGAGGGAAATTTACAGCATTGAATGCATATATTAGAAAAGAAGAAAGCTCTAAAATCAACCATCTAAACTTATTCCTTAGGAAACTAGAAAAAGAAGAATAAATTAAATCCAAAGTAAGCAAAATAAGAGAAATAATGAAAATTAGGGCAGAAATCAATGAAACTGAAAATAGAAAATCAATAGAGAGAACCAATGAAACCAAAACTGATTATTAGAAAAGATAAAGAAAATTGGTAAGATTCTAGCCTTAAGAAAAGCATACAGGGGACACAAATTACTAATATCAGAAATGAAAGAGAGGCCATCACTGCAGATACGATGTATATAATAATAAAGGAATACTAGGAACACCCCTATGCCCAAAATTTGATAACCTAGATGAAATGGACCAATTCCTTGAAAGACACAATCTGCCAAAACTCACACAAAACATAGACAATCTGAACAGGCTCATATCTATTAAAGAAATTGAATGAATAATTAATAACCTTCCAAAACAGACATCACCAGGCTCAGATGGGTTCACTGCTGAATTCTACCAAATATTTAAGAAAGAAACTATACCAATTCTCCACAACCTCTTTCAAAAAACAGAACAAAGGGAATACTTCCTAACTCATCCTAAGATGCCAACTGAAATCAGACAAAGACATTAAGAAAACTATAGACTACTATCTCTCATGAACATAGATGTAAAAAGCCTCAGCAAATTATTAGCAAATCAAATCCAACAAGGTTTCAGGGTACAAGATTAATGTACAAAACTTTATTGCCTTCCTATATACCAGCATTGAAAAAGTGGAATTCAAAATTAAAAACACAATACCATTTACATTAGCACCCCCCAAAAATGCAATATGTAAGTGTAAGTCTAGTAAAATCTGTACAAGATCTGTATAAGGAAAACTAAAAAACTCTGATAAAACAAATCAAAGAAGAACGAAGTAAATGGAGAGATAGTCTATGTGTATGGATAGGAAGACTCAATATCATCAAGATGTCAGTTCTTTCCAACTTTATCTATAGACTCAATGTAATCCCAATCAAAATCCCAGCAAGTTATTATGTGGATATTAACAAAGTTATTTCACAGTTTATATGGAGAGGCAAGACCCAGAATAGCCAATACAACACTGAAGAAGAACAAAGTTGGAGGACTGAAACTACCCAGGTTAAAGACTTCTTATAAAGCTATAGTAATCAAGACTGCGTAATATTGGTGAAAGAAAAGACAAATAGATCAATAGAACAGAACAGAGAGCCCATAAATAGATCCACATAAATATGGCCAGCTTATCTTTGACCAAGGAGCAAAGGCAATACAATGGAGCTAAGAAAATCTTTTTAACAAATGATGCTGGAACAAAAGGGATCTCCATGTGCAAAACAAATTAATCTAGACACAGATCTTACTTCTTTCACAAAAATTATCTCAAAATGGATCAGCGATCCAAATGTAAAAACAAAACTATAAAATTCCTAGAAGATAATACAGGAGAAAATCTAGATGATCTTGGGTTTGATGAAGACTTTAGATACAACACCAAAGGCATACTCCATGAAAGAAAAAAATTGATAAGCTGAATTTCATTAAAATTAAAACTGCTCTGCGAAAGACACTATCAAGAGAATGAAAAGACAAGCCACAGACTGTGTGAAACTACTTACAGAAGACATATCTAATACAGGACTATTATCTAAAATATACAAAGAACTCTTAAAATTCAGTAACAAGAATGCAAACAAGCAGACTAAAAAATGGACCAAAGACCTTAAAATACATCTCACCAAAGATGCTATACAGATGGCAAATAAACATATGAAGAGATGCTCCACATTATATGTCATCAGGGAATTGCAAATTAAAACACTACACACACATTAGAATGGCCAAAATCCAGAACACTGAAATACTGAATGCTGATGAGGATATGGAGCAACAGAAATCCTCACTTGTTGCTGGTGGGAATGCAAAATGGTACAGCCACTTTGAGAGACAGTTCGGTGGTTTCTTACAAAACTAAACATATTCTTACCATACTATACAGCAATTATATCCCTTGATACTTAACCAAAGAATGTGAAAAATTATATCCAGAAGTCTGAACATGGATGTTTACAGCAGTTTTATTTATAATTGCCAAAGCTTGGAGGCAACCAAGATATCCTTCAGCAGGTGAATGTATTAATAAACTGTTGTACATCCAGACAACGGAATGTTATTCAGAGCTAAAAAGAAATGAGCTATCAAGCCATGAAAAGATATGGAGGAAACTTAAAAGCATATTCCTAAGTGAAAGAAGCCAATCTGAAAAAGCTACACACTGTATGATTCCAACTATATGATATTCTGAACAAGGCAGAACTATGGAGACAGTAAAAAGATCAGTGGCTGTAAGGTGTTGATGCAGAGGAAAGCATGAATAGATGGAGCACAGAGTATTTTTAGGGCAGTGAAAATACTCTGTACAATAATATAATGGTGGATACATGTGATTATATGTTTGTCAAAACCCAAAGACATTCTGTCTACTATGTTAGGAAACTCCTATTTAAATCTTTTATTTTAGCAGACAGTCCCTTTCATTTTGTTTTATTTATGTTTTTGCACACGTCTTAGCCTACTTTTGTGGGCTATATTTCTAATGCTAGTTTAATTTTCAATTTTTGCAGTGTTGTTTCAGTTTGTTTGGTTATCTGGGGTCCCCAGGGCTTCCGTTTGTCCCTGACCCTGTTGCCTGAGTGGGTGGAAGCATTTCTCCAGGTCAGGCTGCTGAGTGTCTCTCAGTGGGAGATCAGTATGGTAGGATACGCCTACTGGAACCCCCAGCTGCCCTGCTGTCTCTGTGGGGCGGGGTGGTGGAAGAGTCTCAGACCCACAGAGACAAAGAGCCTTCAGGAAGCAGGTATTTGCTGTAGCTTCATCCCTCTTGTCTGTTCCACTTTCCCACCTCAGTATCACTAGGTGAAAGTAGGAAGCCTCAGGCCCAGTGGGGAAGGAGAATGCTTCTTCTGTCTACTACTATTGGTGGGGCCCCGATGAATCTCCCTGGCCAGTGATATTGAGCTCATCTGATGTCAAAGGACTCCCATTTCAATCTGGGGGAAAAAATGAGCCTCCCTGTGAGCTGCCCTGTGTTGCTAGGTAGGATCAGGGCATGCCAGGATTGGGTCCCCTTCTTCCTTCGGGTAAAGAGATGTAAGACACCCTGCCTCTCTGTTGTTCCCAGGGTCCAAAGCCCGTTTGCTTTCTTCTTACCATCCTTCAGAGTTCTCCCTTGGTTGTCTCTTGCATTATTCCCAGGGAGGGTTTATACTTGTGCTTGGCAGGGAGAAGCAAGGAGAAACAGAACTATGCCATTTTGTCAAAACCAGAAATCTCCCTCAAGATTTAAGACTGTAAAAGGGGCCTGAGACCACAATGTTTGAGAACTGTTAGCCTTACAAAAGGATGTGCTGCCCATCTGGAGGAACACCAAAGAGCCCCCTACCCAAAAATCCAGCCTACCACTTTATTTGAAATCCTTAGTACTACACAAGCATTTTCCCAAGGGATGTTATAGGGTAACACTATAGAGGCACTGGTTCATCTGAGTAATGGGTTATTATCCACTGAAAAGTTAGAGAGTATAGAATCTCTCCAGGATGGAATGTAAGACTGTGAGGTAGGTATTTTAAAAGGTCAAGTTTAAGAGATGCTCTCTATGCTACAGGGCGCTAGAGTGAGAGCGCTAGCTGCCTGCAGGGTTGGGGCAAGAAGATACAATGATCGTGGGAAGATCAAAGGAAATAGTACAGAAAGACAAATTCCTGGCCTCCTTCCCAATTTTGCATACCCAAAGACTACTTTTAATTTTATTTTTCTAAATGACGGTGGTCAGGCAAAAGGAAATCAGGAAACTGACAAACATTTAGAGAAATTTTAGAGAAAAAGTAAACCATTGTACCAATTACCCCTGGTTTCTTGGATTCAATAGCCGTGTTCTCTGTCACAGCCAGGCCATCTGGTCCAGCTGCTTCTCTGCCAGAGTTGGCAGTTCACATGGCAACCGATGTCTTGATGAACTGAGAGAAGTGTTTCAGGGCAGACAGCGATGCAGCACCTTCTAACTATATGCAGTTTCCCCCTTCCCAAGGTTCTCCTCCCCGGGCTTTCCTGGTTCCCAAAATGCCTCCCCCCAAAACAAAACTGGCCTGCAGAAATAAGCTACTCTTTTTGACGGAAAATTCACTGGAGAAAACTAAGTGACTCTCTCCTGTCCTCAAGAACCCATCTCGTTTCTCCTGGAAGTTAGCCACATCCATCTCTGGCTATGCCCAAATGATGACTTCCAAATGTCTTTAAAGCATCCAAAATTAAAGGGACAGAATGGGGATCTGGTGGCCATTAAAGTTCCCATAAACTTTCCCCTAAAAACAGAGATTTTGAAGCTATTATTTGGCCATCATTTTTGTCCTCTAGTTTGCATACCAATATCTATTATGGGATTGGCTAATGGTGGGAACTTATGCTAAGTAAGGCCAAAATAACCCCCAAACAAACAAACAAACAAACAAAACCTTTAAAGCCTGCTCTCAACAAAAGTGCTTGAAAACAGAGTAAACACAATTCTCACACAAGGCAAGCCATGGAAGAACCCGTGATGCCTATGAACAATTATCTGTTGAGCACCTATTTTGTGTCACAAACAGTGCTAACGCTGGGGAAATAATAACAGACAAGAGGGACATAATCTCTGCCTACCATGTCAACACACCAGAAAGCCATTTATAGCACAGACCAGAATGCAGGCAAAAGAAAATCAAGAATTTGGGAACTATGATTCTGACTTAAATATTTTCAACATATTTTAATAGAAGACATACATAAATACGTAAATATGTAAAAGCTCAACAATATCATCTAGGAGTAAGGATGGTAACCTCCAAATCTACTGTAAGACAATATATTTCTAAGAATACTATACACTGTTCTGTAAAATAGGTAACAATTGGCAAGGCAATATCTCCACACCATTTTATTGCCCTGATTCGCTATACTCAGCACCATAACCAATCGTTAAATTCTGAAAAGATAGATTTCAGAAATTGTCCCTCTCTAATATAGCGACAATACACTTCAGAGCTAAGAGTTATAATATTTCCAGATGAACTTTTAAAAAACATCACATCATTCTATTAGTGCACATAACTTATACCTCTGAGATCACCCTCTAGCCTAGCACTGTCCAAGAGAACTTTCTGTGATGATGGAAATGTACTTCCTGTGCTATCCAATTCAGTAGCCATTTTCCACATATAGTTATGGAGCACCAGAAAGGTGAATTTGAATTAATTTATATTTAAATAGTCACATGTGGATAGTGAACAGTGCAAATTTAGTCTTAGAATGAAGGTGATTCTTTGTGTGTCAAGGAAAAAAAAATGTTCCCTTCCTTTGGATTCACTTAGTCAAAATTGAGAAATTATTTAACAATTGAAAAAGTCAAAAAATCTCTACATTAACAAGACTGTGAATAAACAGCAAAATAAAGATTAGTACCTGATTTAAACAAAACTCAGGATTATAATTTCACTCACTGACCTGGGTGAATCAAAAAAACAAAACAAAAAACCCATATGTGATTGAAATACGTGTGACTACTTTTAAAAATCAGTGCGTACTATTAAAGGAAAATAACCCAAGGTGTACACACTTGAGTTAATCAACACTCAAAAAAGATTTTAAATGCCTCATGTTTTGTTAATGATTGTTCATCCATCTATTTAATGCCTACAATGTGGCAGGCACTTTACTTATAGGGGGATTATTATTCTCCTAATATACCAAATAGCTGTGTTTAACCTTTTGAAGTGATTTAATTTCCAGCAACTTCATGTATAATTGCTTCATTTTTGAGTTAGGGAATAATATAACCAAATGATCACTCATTCTATGGATTTGACTGCAAAACCAAAGTTTAAATATAGAACTGCATTAAAATGCATAGCACGTACCTCCGGAAAATGGAAAAAACATTAACATATCTTTCCAACAGCTAACTAATATATATTACAAGCATCTAAAATGATATGCTTGAACTTTTTCAGAAGACATTTTTGATTATTTTCCTGAAATGGAATTTAACCTGATTTCCTAAGAAGTCATCAGAAAGGTTTTCATTAAAATAAAATCTCTCTTGCTTAGTTGTACAAAAAAAATTCATTTAAAATATGTATGTGAAAATCATTTCTGGATGTTTGGGGTTTGAGAAGGTAGTTCACTCTTTTATTTTCCCACCTTTATTGATATATGACTGACATAATGTTGTGAAGGTTTAAGCTGTACAAAGTGTTGATTTGATACTTATATATGTTGCAAAATGATTACCACTATCGCATTAACTAACACTTCCATCCAAAACATAATTACGATTTCTTTTTTGTGGTGACAACATTTAAGATCTACTCTCTTAACAATAGGGTATTGTTAATTATAGTCACATTGCTGTATATGAGATCTGCAGAACTTATTCATCTTCTAACTAGAAGTTTGTACCCTTTGACCAACATCTCCCCATCTCTCCCACTCCCACCACCCCTGGTAACCACCACAATACTCTGTTTCTATGAATTCAGTTTTTTTAGATTCCACATAGGAGTAAGATTATACAATGTTTGTCCTTCTCTGACTTATTTCCCTTAGCATAATACCCTTAAGGTTCAACCACGTCACAAATGGCAGGATTTCAGAAAGTAATTCTTTCAATAAACATTTCCTAAGTGATCACTGTGCCAAGCACTATGCTTGACACCAAAAACGTAACATTCTTCCTGAGCAGGAACCAAGTCCAGGTAGCACATCAAACTGCACATTGATGGAAACATTACCAGTTTCCTCACAGCCATATCTGCATCAACTGA
Source organism: Camelus bactrianus (assembly GCF_048773025.1). Lineage (NCBI taxonomy): Eukaryota > Metazoa > Chordata > Mammalia > Artiodactyla > Camelidae > Camelus > Camelus bactrianus. The sequence goes on from NC_133575.1 coordinate 83,986,048, forward strand.
TGGATACTACCAATGGCCAGGCATTGAAATCTTTCTTTCTCTGACTTCTATACCTATGTAAGCACAGCAAACAACAATATATTGTACCATATTTTCATTCCATCTGCTAGAATGACACTGCCATATTTTGCTTTGGGCCAGCTAGACTGTATATGTATAGACACAAAGTACACACTGTATGCCACCAAAACCAGTTATACAGTAATTTAAAAACAAAGGCTCTGAAATATTTATTGGTCACCCTGATTGGGCTTTGTTCTAAAAGTCACAATCAAGTAAGATCCTGACATCATCTAAGTAACTTTGTAAATGATAAAAAAAAATTTATACAAGGTATAAACCCAATTTTGTAAGGTAATATATATGCTAATAAAGGAAAACAATAAGAAATTCACCAGAATCTCTGGTAAGATTGCTGGTGATTTTTATTTTCTTATTTGTATGTTTCTATACTTCCAACCTCTCTATAAAGACTGCATATTACATTTTTAATCAGTAAAAAATTTATATATATATATGTGTGTGTGTGTGTGTGTGTGTATATATGTTATTTATAGTAAAAACCACTCTTGCAACTGTTCCAAAACTAGTGTCTAGTATATGCCAGAGTAAGGTCTCACATAGGGAAGTCGGTGTTGACTACAGCTGTGATTTTAGGGGGCTGGTGCAGAAGGCCCAGGGGCAACCCAACTAACCAGTGACTGGAAGCTCTTTGAAAGGAACAAAGACTTTCACTGTCTAAAGTTAAGGTTTAAAATGAATAATCCTGGGGGAAAGGGAAAACAGTAACATATGCTCCCACCAGGATGGAAACTGAAAAAGGCAGCTTTTTCCAGCTCTAAGTCCTGGTTAGGTCACTGGATAAATGCAGTATTGCCTTCTGGTGACTCTGTAGAACACATTTGTTTAAACATTTAGTAACGAACATTTAGAGAAGTATTAATAAATGCCATATAGTTTTGAAAAGTAACACTTCTTTTGATTATAAAAATAGTGCAATATTCTTCGTAGAAACCCTGGAAAATATGAAAAAGCTAGAGAATAAGATAAAAATCATACATAATCCCATCACCCAGAGGTAATCACCATGAGCAGTTTGATCTATAACCTTCTAGTAATTTATTCTAAGCATGTGGTTATATCCTGCTTTTTCACTTAATATTTTATCCTGAGCATCTTCTTACGTCATTAAATATGCTTAGTAAACCTTATTCTAACAATTGCCTAATATTACTGATGGCTTAAAAATATCATTTCTTGGGTAAATGATCTTATTGCATCTACTATGGACCTGATTTATCATAAGAACAGATTCAAATGTATCTGCTATTTGAAAAAAATAGCCAAAGGATTTTTTTTTTGAATTAGTGATCTCTCCTGGGTCTAACCAACATTAGGATTTTGACTCTAAAAGTGATTCTGTTCTGCTCAAACTCCTAAAAACGTCCATATTGTGCACAACAATAAATCACTCACATATTTTCCTAAATAGTCTTAAGCTTGGAAAAGCACAACTTCCTTAAGAAATGTTCGATAATAAAGCATGGCAGGCGCTCCCAGCCAGGCTCTGCCTGCTGTAGCAAAGCAAGTCGATCACGAGTTTGAAGGAAACACTCAAGTAAAACAGAGAAAAAAGTATCCTTGGCACAAGTTTAAGCTTCTGAGTAAATTCATCTGTTCAGCTTCCAAACTAAAAAAAGAAAGATACTGTGATTTTTCTGGAAAAAAATTCTAATTCAGAAGCTACATAAAACAATTCTATTTACAGGCTGGGCCCCCAAAATATCAGCATAGCACATATTTGCTAAGCAAAGATTTCTGAAAATTATTTTACTCAGCATACTAATCACAGTTCCTTTTAAGCACAGGAGGGGAACACTCTTAAGTAAAAATTTGCAATTTCAGTTTAAAAAGGGAAACTCCATTCCCAATGATCTTTGGTGGGTTGGAGATCCTTTTCTTACCTGCAAGGCAGTTTAGGATCAGAAAGACCTTCCAAAATGTGAACACCATTGTTTCAAGGTTCGTGAGCGCAGCCAGGGTCCTGTAGCTTTGCTGGGCTAGGCTGAGTCTCAAACTGGCTTCTTCAATCACACCGAGGTTTGCCAGGCTTATCTGCCGGCATCACCAAGCAAACAAGCCTCCTCAGGCTTACTTATTGGGTACAGAGCTTTCTCAGAGCAGATCTGTATTTCTCTGAAACGGTTTTCATGGGGCATGTTTCCTTGAAATAATTTGCTACTGTGTTAATAATAAACCCATGTATTTAAATTCTTCAAGTTCTTTGTACACAGATTCCCTAAGTTTATTGTTTAAAATCAATCTTCTTAAAAAGTTATACTTGGGGGATAAAGATATAATTAGAGAGAGCCTATGCAAATAAAAGTTGACAAGGCTAATTAATTTCAAATATTTCCATAAAAGTCTTACAGCATTGATTGACTAACCTTTTACAAATAAAGTTAGTAAATTAGTGCTCTAAGATTTTTCTCAGGAGACAGGGTTCACAGGAAGGGCACAGGGGATATGAAGCAAAAAAAGCATTCATTTCTATGTGAAAAAACTTTGGACATGTCACACTTTTTTACAGCCCTAGCAGTATAATGAATTGCATGCTTATGTCTTCCAAATTAGAAACTCTATAGTATTTATTCATTCACCTAATTTTGCAAAATCAGGTGAGTGAATAAATGCTTTAAGACTTTCATTGGATGAGTCTGAATTTTTGTAGAATCAGGTTACTGAATAGGTGCTACAGGGTTAACTTGGAAAAGGGGTTCACTAGGAGGGAATGGCAGGCTGCACAGGTGAGAAGCCTTCACATGAACATGAACTTCTAACAAAGTTACTCTCGTGCTTAAGTTACCCTGAGATACATAAGGGCCTTCTCTGGCTCTTGCCCTGAAATCTCTAAGCCCTGTTGTTTCTGTCTCTACAATGGCTCTCAGATTTGTACCTTCTCCAATCAGCTGCTCCCATCCTGGTCCAGGTACTCAGCTCCTTACCCTTGGCCTACTGTAGCAGCTTCCTAAATGATTTCCTTGACTTCTTCCTCCTTCAGCCTGTGTACCAGTCACATGCCAATGGGCCAACCCTGATCAAGCACCTTCAGTGACACCATTATGGACTCTTTCATCAAATCTAAAGTCCTTAACCTGGATTCCCAGCCTTCTAAGATTTGGCCCTCACCTCATCTGACCTTTAGTCATGTTAAATCAGCCACTTGAAAAATGCTGTCAAAAATTATTGCTTCAGAGTGTTCAGTCACATGAAATATATACAAGTTGCACTGATAAGTTTTATGAACTTTAATTTACAAGAAAGGTTTGACACCATCCCACCTCAGCCAAGCCAATTTCCTACAGCTCCTCAGCAAGCCATTTTGCTCCCATCAGGCGTAACTCCTTCTCAAAGCCTTCCCTGCTCATGCTCATGGCTGATGCCAAACATTGGCTTCAGGTGAATTCCATCACTACTCAGAATTTTCTCTTCCCACCTCTTGCTATCTAAGCATATTCTTATCACATATCAGTCATGCTATCCTTTATGAAAAATGTGAAGAATCCACACACCACCCCTCTCTGGGCTCCCTCTTGGACAAACGTGTATTGTACTTAGAACCAATACCCTACAGTTGGCACCTGATCACTCTTCAGTAGTCTCCTATTTATTAACGGGGTCTCCCCTAAATCCACTGGCTGTGAGCCCCTCCAGGCCAGGGACCAGGTCTTATGCAGGCAGTTCCCAACCTAAGAAAGGGTGTGTCCCAAAATGTATTGGTAAGCCCATTGTTTGGGCCCAAGAATACATATTCCTGCCAAAGCAGTGCTATAAAATGGAAGTCCCATTCCAAGATCAATGCAGTGAATAGTCTAGCATTGGGTTGAATTCTGGCTACTGGGCCATATACGGCAGGGGAGGAGAAGGAGCAGCAGGTGGAAGAGAAAGAACATCCTTTTCCCTTCCCAAGACACAGGTTGAGCACAAGGCAACATTTTTTCCCCAAATAACTACTGCATTTCTTTGTCACCCACCTTCCCTTCTGTCCTCCACCCTCATGGTCTACTGGCCCCTTGTGTACCTAGGCTTCCCTAAGGGAGGGTCTTATTCTTCCAAAATCCGGTGCTCCAAAATTACTGTTTTCTTTCCAATCTTATTCCTCTCATAAACACACTCCCTCCTCTGTATAAGCAGATATCAGCTCCATGTTAGGAGGGAAAAAAATCAATTGCCATGAACATTCCCCAACTTGTTTACACTATTAAAAATAGAATGCTTGTTTTCCCCCAAATTAATCTCTGATCAGGAATACTGGGCAATGAAAAAAGAGAAATGGCCTGAGGGAGGAGGTTCTACAGAGGAAGACAACTTGTAGGGCAGCCTCCTGTAAGTCCACAGCTCTTCTCAGCCTTGGTTCTGCCTTTACCTGGGTCTGCCAAGCAGCCAAAAGACCCATGGTTTTCATAATGGCTCCTCCAGAAGTAATACTGGCTTTTCCAGTGGTAGGGAGCTGGGATGGGGAAAGAAATTTCTAGATTTGGTGTTTGTAAGCCAAGGGCTTCCTGTCCTTCCTTCCATGCCCCCATAGGTGACTGTAGTATGGTGACCATATAATGAATCATCAAAATTAAAACAATTTGAGAGTGAAGGGGGTGCTATTAGCAATTACAAGGGACAGATAGTATAAACCATGACATAGTCCCAGGCAAACCTGAATGTCTGATCACCTGCCCACAGGGGAGTGCTAAGCACAAAGCAGGTGCTAAGTAAAAGCCTGCTAAATAATTCAATATGTCGAAGGTGGTTGGCCCAGAGATGGGGAATAGAGTATGGTTTAAGGCTATTGCCAAAACCCGTCTGAACCAGAACCTCTCTTACAAACACAAAACACTCAAGAAGGTTTAAGTAAAATGCCTATACTGCTGCTATGTGGGAACTAACAGGTAGAACTCTGTTAAAATAAACTCTAAAAGACAATCTAAATTCGCTGCTTCAGGCTGAATTTTGATGTCATTGACTATTGCTCAGAAGAAGTGAGTCATCAACTAGCACATGAAATATTATTAAGTATCTAGCACATTTTTACAGAGCTTTACAATTTTTAAACTGCTTTTCCATTTTTATCTTCATGACTGACAATAAAACAGATAGGGCAGGTATTATCTACATTCTCTATACAAGAAAACAGAAGCTCAGAAACGTTGTGTCTTTCCCAAGGTCACATAGCACGCATTCGATGCCGTCCCTCCCATCACACTGCACAGTGGCACAGTGTGAATATATCGTAACAAACACGCTACTGCCTCCAGGGTTCTTCTTTGAGAACTTTCAGAAATTTGCAGTGCGTGACTTTTCCCTCATTTTTTTAAACTTAAAAATTACAAAAGTAATACATTTTGATTATGAAGGGATTTCAAAGAACAAAGAAGTATACAGAGGATAAAAAGAAAGTCTCCATTCTCTCACCCACATGTGCAATTGCATGCTATGTTTACGAGCTGGGAGTTTCGCATTTTTCTTAGACTGTTTATGAATTTACACACATGTACACAAAGTGGGTTTTTTTTAAAGTACAGCTAATTATACATATTGTTCTATAAGTTGCTTTTTTCCCCCAAGAAAGCATTTTGGTCATCTTTTTATGTCACCATGTACAACTACATCTATAGCTCTACCGTACCTATCTTAAGGCTACATGGTAATTCATAGTTTGAATGTACCACAACTTATTTTACCATTCTCCTACTGGTGAATTTTTAGGTCATTTCCAGTTTTTCACTATTATAAACAATGGTGAAATGAACATTCTTTTGCTTATATTTCTGCTCACTTGTGTGATTATTTTTGTAGATTGGGTATCTAGAAATGGAACTGCTGGATCAAAGGATATGAACATTTTAATTTTTGGCAGATTATGAAAAATTGTTCACCAGAAGCCCTTTACAAATCTACACCTCCGTTAAGTGTGTGGGTGCCTGTTTCTCTACAGCCTTGTCACCAGTGAAAATTATCGGTTTTTTAATTTTATTAGTATTGTGTGAAAACTGGTATTGCATTGTTGTTTTAATTTGTATTTCTCTAATGAGGTTGAGCCTCTTCACAGATTTACTGACCTAATTGGTGTTCTTTTCCCTGTAAATTGCCTGTTTTATGACTTAGACCATTTTTCCACTGAGCTAATTTTCATACTGTGGAAGTATTCTTTAAAATTATGAACCTTACTCTGAGTTTGGTATTTACATTATAAATGTTCTCTTCTAGTTCATCACTTTTCTAAAAAATTCTGTCTTTCCTAAAAATACATATTTCCTTCTAATACTTTTATAATTTTGTCCCACCTTTCAGTTATAGCAATTCTCTCCTTCCAGTTGCTCAGGCCAAAGGTGCCTGTGTCATCCCTCATTCCTCTCCTTCCTTCATGTACCACATCTAATTCATCAGCAAATTCTTTTGGGTCCATGTTCAAAATACATCCAGGCCCTGAGCACTTCCCCACCTTGTTAAAACCCTAGTCTGAGCACTAGCATCAATTGCCTGACTCACTGCCAGAGCCTCCTAACTGGTCTCCCTGCTTCCTCCTTGTCCCCTTACAGTCTACTATCACAGCAACTGGAGTGATCCTTTCATATGTAAGTCAGATCACGTCTCACTTTTGCTCAAGATCCTCCAATGGTTCCCAATTTGTCTCAAAGTAAAAGCCAAAGTCTTTAACTTAGATGACGCAAAAATTATCTGCACCACCCATTCCAGCACCTCTCCAACCTTATCTGCTACCATTCTTCCCTCTCTCTCTGCTCCAGCCACCCACCTGCTCTTCTTGTTGACTCTCCAAAGCAGCCAGGCAGGCTCCCACTCTTTAGAGCACGTGCACTGGCACTGGCCTTTGTCTGTGACACTCGAACCCCAGATACCAATAGGGCCAACGCTCTTATCTTCTTTAAGTCTTTGCTCAAATGTCAGTTTCCAACGGCTCACTTACTCAATTTAAAACTGCAGCTTTCCCCATTGCAGCCCTCCCAATCCCCACTAGCTTTTCCTTTTTTCATAGCACTCATTACCGTCCACCATACTATACAGCTTACTTACTGTTTTCTTCTTCACTCAGCTAGAAAGTAAATTTCAAGAGGGCAGGGATTTCCACCTTTTATTCCAAGGGCCTAGAACAGTACCTTAGACATAACAGGTACTCAATACTTTTTTTAAATTTGTTCGATACGAGTTTATTTCTGCTTGTCAGAACATACATTCACATACATATAAATGCCCATGCTCACAATATCAGTTCTGATTCAGGCTGTTTTTGTATCATCCTTCTTTTTTTCCCCTCTCCTTTTTTTTTTTAACATTTTTATTGATTTTTAATCATTTTACAATGTTGTGTCAAATTCCAGTGTACGGCACAATTTTTCAGTTATACATGAACATATATATATTCATTGTCACATTTTTTTCTCTGTGAGCTACCATAAGATCTTGCATATATTTCCCTGTGCTATACAGTATAATCTTGTTTATCTATTCTACATTTTGAAATCCCAGTCTATCCCTTCCCAATCCCTGCCCCCTTGGCAACCACAAGTTTGTATTCTATGTCTATGAGTCTGTTTCTGTTTTGTATTTATCTTTTGTTTTGTTTGTTTGTTTGTTGATGCTCCTGGAGAATGTCATTCTAAGTGAAGTAAGCCAGAAAGAGAAAGAAAAATACCATATGAGATCACTCATATGTGGAATCTAAAATCTAAAATACATTTTTGTTAAATCAATGAATTTGTGAATCTGGATTTAACCCATTTGAAATTCTGTTTTTGTTTTTGTTCTTTGGCAAGGGAGGTAATTAAGTTTTTTTTATTTATTTATTTAATGGAGGCACTGGGGGTTGAACCCAGGACCTCGTGCATGCTAAGCATGCACTCTACCACTGAACTATACCCTCCCGTGTCCATTTGAAATTCATTTTTCTGTACTGTGTGAGATGGGGTGGAATGTTTTTTTAATGCCCTAATGTCTTAACTAGGAGTAAATCCTTACCCTTTAAGGGAATTTTCTCTTTGGAAATAGCTAGATCATTTGAGGTTAATTCTAATAAATAAGGTAGGTGATCAAGTTCAGTAATGCTATTTTGTGGTCAAGAAAATAATTATAAGGTAATTAGCCTACTGTCTTTGTGTGTCTTGGGAGCTGGCTTAGAAGTCAATCTTGGGTTTCCAGAAGACAAACCAAGGCCATTCTTATAGCATCATTATGAGAGAGAGAGACAGACAGAGACAGAGAAACCTGAAAGCAAAGCTTTTCATACATATTTTTTTGACAGTTGAAGTAGTCATCATGGGAAAATTAGAATTTATTGGACTTCTTTATACATATTTTATGGTTCTGTATGATTTTTAAAATTTTGAATTACATATAGAAGGGCACACTCCAGTCAGTGCTTAGAGTCTAAAGATTTTAATTCATTCCTCTTGGAATGGTTCCAAAGAAGTTGTTTCAAAAATTCCTCACAGCACCACCGAAGCTTCCCTGCTTTTCCCAACGGCCTGCCAGGCATCTCTGCTTACATGCCCCACTGGTGCTTTAAACTTCACCTCACACATGTCATCCTCTGTTTCCAAGCCTGTGCCACTTCCCAGTCACTGTAGCTGGTGCCCCCATTACAACTCTTCACTGGGGTGTTCTTTGACTTCTGTTTTTATTCACCCTGCCATTCCACTAGTATCAAATCCTATTCAGAACGTCTCTTTAGTCCATCTTCTTTCCATCTCCTGCCATACTCCAGTTCAGCCCTGATTATCGGTAATTTAGATGATTACAGTAGCCTCCTAGCCCATCCCCTGGCCTCAAATCTTCCTCTCAAGTCCATCCTTTATAACCCTGCCAGGTAAATTTTCCTAAAGTCCAGTATAATCATGTCATTCTCATAATCAAAAACCTTCCATGACTTCCCGTCACCTTTTTGCCGAGACGTAAATGTTTTTATCAGACATTTAATAGGTACCAAACCTATGTTTCCTGTCTATTTTCTGCTACTTGTAACACCAAAGAATGTCAGAGCTGGTAGAAGTCCTACACATAGTCTCCAAACAAAACTAAATACTCTCCGTTCCCTGAACATATATGCCTCACTTCTCGATCCCTGTGCCTTTACATGGCTATTCCCTCCTCCTAGATCACCCATCCCATCAAGTCGAATTGTCAAAAATTTACTCATCCTCTGAGCCTCATCACAAATGCTAACTTCTCCACAGATTGTCTCCTGATTCCCATATGATGTGATCTCACCTTTGCAGCAGTAGTTAATACCATTTGCTCAGCACTTAAGAGGATAGTACAGCTATTCATATATGGGTCCCCTTCGTGCTTCTAAGAATGCAAGCTCCTAAGGAGAATAAGGACCAAGTTTAGGTGATTTCACACACACACACACAAAACCTGTTATGGGCCAGGCATTATGCTAGGTTCTTTACGTGTATTATATCACAATCTTCTTCAAAGCCTTAAGATATAGGAAATATTACTATCCCCATTTTATAGAGAAAGAAACAGAAGGACAGGAAAATTACGCAATTTGCACAAATCTCATATATATCAACAGGCAGACTCAGGACTCATATCCTCATCCCTCTCAACTGGCCTCAAATACTCCTGTTATGTAGCCCATATCCTAGTTCACATGAACAGTTAGGCAGTTTTCTGCTTTCTTCACTAGGCAGTACCTATTGGCTTCTGCTCCCTCTCCCTGTCCTTTATTGCACACATCTAGTGAGCAGCCATGTTTATCCTGCTTTACCAGGACCTTGTTTATCAGGTCCTTATGAAATGGCTGCCTGTCATCCTCTTCACAAGTAAAGCTGTTGCTGGTCAAAACCTCAGTACCTGGTAACCATCTTATTGCTGAAGATGAGGCTCAGAGAGAATGTTTCTCAAGATCACATAAACACCAGAGTCAGGACCTCAGCCCAAGTCAGCCGGCTCTGGAACACGTGCTCTTAACTTATGGTAGACTATGACTTAAATGACCTGGCCTAGTGATGTTATGAATTCACTTTTTCAAGTTCATGGTATATCAAAGTGACTATCTGAAAGGTAGCACTCATTTGGATGTGAACAAAGGTAGAATAACATCAGCATCAACAACAACAAACTTCCTTACTCCAAGTTAACACTGAGTTGCCTTGAAAACAATTAAAAGAAGTAGCACATAATTCTACAATTCTCCGAACCAGGAGGCTGAGAGTCCCAGACTAGGGATTCCAGAAAGGGAAACTCTCAAGTGAATTCTATGATAGTGCTACACAGTGAAAGAGTCCTCCTTCTCACTCCCATCCCTGTGTATAAGGGCTGGCATTTCTCTCAGCAATCAACGTGGTGTGAACTCACAACCCCTAAATATGCTCTCTGGGCACCTTGCTGGAACTCCTCCAGAGGCCTCCTGAGAATGGCCAGCAGTAGCCCTCAGTGAAGCTGTGAGACAAGGGCACTTCAGGAAGATGTTCAGGTAGGGCTACGGAGTTTCTGTCCTGTTGAATTTGGGAAATCTTTGTTTCCTCTCGCAGAGGGAAGAATCATGCAGAAAGTTCTCCTTTGGCAAGTCGTGTTTTAACAAGGAGTATGAGTCAGCTCGTGTCGAGTAGCGTGGGACTGCTTACCTAGCGATAGTAAGGAGGCTGGAAAGAGTTAGTACCAGGAACTCTATGTTAACCGATAGTGTGACTCAACCTGCTGTGTACATTAATGTGTTTGGGGAAGCCTACTCCTAGGCAATTTGTGTTGACGCACTGTACAAATACATGTCATAGGCTCCACTTAAAAAAAATACATGTATGCGCAGGCGCAAGCACACACATGTGCGTGCACACATGCACACACCTATTCAACCCAAAGAGGTCCCAGATCCTTCCATTACTTCCAATTGGAAGAAGTCAAGTTTGACTTGAACTCAGAAAATCATATTCTAATTGTACAATTGCAGGGCCCTGGTTTGGTGTCTGTTTGTTTGTTTAGCCAGTCCTATTTAATACTTCCTAAAACTGCCATACCTGAGTGAAGTTAACCCTAAAACTCAGAGATCCTTTTGGAACCAAGAGATTGAAGAATTTCACAGCTGCCTAAGGTACCATTAATGGTACCTGTGACTTAGTAATAAGAGTTGCCAAATGCTGAAGGCTTACTAGATGACAGGCTCTGGGTTTAGTATTTAATATGCATTAAGTCTCACACTAATCCTATGAAGGAGGTATTAGTCATGCTCCTTGTTTTACAAATGAGGGAAATAAAGTTCAGAGAGGTAAAACGAGTTTTCTTTGGTCACACGGTTTGTAAGTGGCAAATCCAGGCCTCGGGCCCAAGTGTGACAACTCCAAAGCCCACTGCCCTGCCAATTATGTGATGTGACTTCCCAGCATTGAACAAGGAACAGTAGAATACATAGTTAACACAGCCCCTGCTTGCATGGCTCACAGTCTCACTGGGAAGACAAGGCAAATATATACCAAACAGGACTTATGCTAAGAAGTATGCGATCCTGAAAGGCCACATTATGCAACACAGAAAACAAATAAATACAAGTACAAAAAGGGGAATATGGACTATTGCAAGGGATGGCTGTGATCCTCAAAATCTTCATTGCAGAATGAATTCTGTGGGATCCACCTGGCAGGAGACAGGGATTCTGGGAGGATTTGAGTAGGATACTTTTTCCTATCCCTCCCCATCCTTTCCCCTTTGGTAACCATAAATTTGTTTTCTGTGTCTGTGAGTCTATTTCTGTTTTGTGAGTAAGTTAATTTGTATAATTTTTTGATTCCACATATAAGTGACATCATATGATGTTTGTCTTTCTCTGTCTGACTTACTTCACTTAATATGATAATCTCTAGGTCCATCCATGTTGCTGCAAATAGTATTATTTCATTCTTTTTATGGCTGAGTAATATTCCTTATATATATATATGGAATACCACAACTTTATCCAATCATCTGTCGATGGACATTTAGGTTGTTTGAGTAAGATTTTTGAAGGTAAAGAACTAGAATGAACGATGAAAAGAGAGAGGTACTGTTTCAGAAAAATGACAATAAGGCAGAGGCCAGGCTGCTTTACAGAAGGGCTGGAAAGAAATCAGTGTTAGGAATATCTAAAAAAATAGTTAAGATGGGGGTCAGGCATGAAGAAGCTTACAAAGAAGAGAGACTAAGCTGGAGAAAATGGCAAAAGTGTCAAATTCTATCGGATTTGGTTTACAGTAGGGGAAGCAAACGAAAAGCCTGTTTCTGTACTTGCTTGTCTGCTTGGCTTTTATCTGACATGATGTTTTGCTCTTGCTGTTTATAGTTTGCTAGGTTTAATGAAGCAGCATAGCACAGTGACAAAGAGCGCAGTCTCTAGAGTCAGGCAGCTTGGCTTTAAACATAGGCTCTGCCATTTACCAGCTGAGGGATGGTGAGCAAGTTACTTCATTTCTTTGTGCCTCATTTTCCTCACCCATAAAATAAGATAAAAGAAGACCTACCTCATGAGATGATTATTGTTGTAAGAATTATTATTTGCAAAGTGCTAAGAATAGTGCCTGAATATAGTAAGTGCTATAGATGTGCTTGTATAAATACAAATGTAACTCCTTATCAACACTGAAATATGTGGGAAATTTCTAAAGTCACTGTGTAAAGATCATTCTCTTAAAAACAACTGGTAGATGGGGCCACCCAGGCAGACTACAGTGTGGCAATCATTGAGGAGAGCTGAGGAGTGGCTGCTGCCTTCACATAGGGCTTGTAACCTGGCAGGGCTCACAGTCCCCATCACCCTCAACTGCTTACACCTGGCCCACTTCATGTGCTCTTGTGACTCCTGGTTTAAAGTGAAAGGGACATCCTTGTTCCTAATATGCCCCTTTACTTACAAAGAGAGCTTACAAAGGAAGCAATTTGAGCCAGGAACCCAGGATGCTCTAACCCTGAGAGTCCAGGGGAAGTATCTGTCCTCCTCCCCTAGCTAGGTTCCTTCTTTGGTTCAAGGTTTTGGGCCACTAGGCTAAACAAGCACTCCCATCCCCAAAGCTTCCTCCACTAACTCAAGTCTTCCTGCCCACTTCAGCACTTCTGATGGGAAGGAGGACTTAGGGTTCCCACAATCCTTTGCAGCAGCAACTCTGGGGGAAGCACAGAGCTGAGATAAGCAAAACAGGGATGTGTAGACTTCCCCTGATTTATCAGGCCTTGACAAAGTGTGTCCTCCTCCTACATTCCTATAGTTTATTAAACTGTGCCTCAAGGTCTGAAAGTTCTATGGCTCAGGACGAATTTACACAGCAGCTAGCCCCAAACGAAGCTGTGACGTCAATCAAGTTTTTCTTCAGTTACCATCCATTAGAACATTACCAGGCAGTGAGCTTCTGGTGGTCCCTGGCTCTTCGTGTTCTGGAGCTGCTCAGGGCCATTTAGTAGAGAGCTTGGCCTGAGCCTCCCCCAGAGGTTTTCTGAGTCTCAAAGCCAGTGTGTCTCTCCCTCAGAGGAGCTGTTCTTTCTTTCTGCCCTCCAGGGGCATGACTGAGTCCCACATAGGTGGGGTGGGTATGCAGACCAGCTGGCATCACCCCTGGATATGGTCCCCACCTTTGCTCGTGAGGAATGATTAGTGTTGGGAGTATCAGGGCATGCAGGAGGGGAGAAGCTGCGGGAGGAGACACTGGGAAAGGAGACCTTGGGGCTTTAGTCAAACGCTACTGTGGCCACGGCTTTTGAATAAGCAGCACAGCTATGCTTACACCTGGGTGTAGCTACTCGAAGAGGGCCACAGAGGGCCCACTTCCAGGGTTAGAAATCAGGCGGCCCATCACACAGGGTTAAGACACAGACGTGATGTGACAGCTCCAGAACATTGAGTCCAAATTCTTCATTTCATGGAGCACCAATATTGCCCTGCGTCTCACAACTCATTGCAGGGGTCAAGCAGGGACTAGAATCAGGTCTCCTGACTCTTCTGGTACGACTTCCCAGGAGAGGAAAAGGTGTAGAAATGGGAAACTCAAGACTTGGTCTAATCACCCACGTATCTGATGAATAACAGTTCTGGAGCCCTTTCCAACTGGGTGGAGGTGGGCAGCCTGGTCCCAGCCCCAACCAGCAGGAAATAACTTTTGCCAATCTCCACCACTCTATGACCCTCCCAAGGTAAACAGTGCCTGGTTTCAGGTGGGACCTGCATCTGAGGGCCCTGCAGTAAAGAAGACTCTGGGTAGAGAGGCACTAAGAGAAGCATGTATCTGTGGGGAAAGCTGTTCTGATCTATGCATACCTCCCTGGCACTGTCACTATACATCCCAGCAAGGCTGAAATTCCTTACCCCATTTTTCAGCTAAGGCTTTGTGTTCAACAAGTGGTTGGGAAGGGTGATGATAACATGCTCTAGCCCCCCACTGCCTCTCCGACCTCATCTCCCACCACTCTCCCGCCTTGCTCACTCCTCTGTGGCCACTCTGTCCTCCTTGGTAGTCCTCAAACAAGCCAATAATGGTTCCACTCCAGGGCCTTTGCACTTACTGTTCTCCTCCAGCTATCTGTATGGTTTGTTCCCACTCTTCCCACAAATCTTTGTTCAGATGTCACCTTCCCAGTGGTCCCTTCCCCAACTACCCTATCTAAAAGTGTACCTGTCACCCTCTAAAGGCTTACTCTGCTTTTTATTTTCTCCTCATAGCACTTACCACTATCTTACACTATATTACATATTTTGTTTAGTGTATTTCCACACTAAAATATGAGACAGATATGTGAAAATAGAGACTTCGGCACATTCATTCCTGAATCTCCATCACCTGACACATAACAGGTGCTCAATAAATATTAGCTGGATAAATGGATGAGTGGATAGAGAGGAGACTTCCATATTCTTCTTGGTGCATGGTTACATATCACAAGTGACACTGTAAACACATATTCATTCCATTTATTCATTTACCAAACAAATATTCATTGAATGCCCTCATGTCCCAGCCATAGTATACTCAGACTAGTGGAAAAGAAAGACGAGTAGACAGGGAATGATGATACAGTGCAGTAAGTAATACCCAGGGTTTTTGGAAGCACAGAGAAGGAGCTGGTGAAGGCTTGCTTCTTAAGGAAGATGGATCTTGAAGAGTAGGGGATATTAGTCAGGAGAAGAAAACTGAGGTGGGGCTGTGGAGAAGGGCATTTCAACATGTGTGTGAACACAGAGGCTCATCTGGGGAACAACTTTACCGTGTTGGGCCACAGAGCGGCAGAGAAGGAGAGACGTAGGGAGAATGAAGGCTGGGGACAAAGCAGAGGTGCTGGCTGGAGGGCCTTGCTTGCCGTAGTATGTACGGAATTAAGCCTTTAAGTCAGAGGAGACAAACTTGTCAACCACAGAGAACGCCAGCTTACAGATGTATATAGTTTGACCTACAAAGTTATTCTTCTAAATTAAGTGGCCAAGATTTTTTAATTAATATATTCACATAAAAATCCAGAATTTTAGCTTTTCTTGAAGTATCAGAATATCACGCCCATCTAGCCCACATGGCTATAACTGCTAGCATCTGAGCAGGTGTCCCCATTAAACAGGGCTTTTGCTCTCCAATTTGTTTCCATTCAGCCTGCTTCATTGATTATGTTATGGCTAATCCCCAACCCCTAGTATGGCCAGGAAGTGGCAAGGCTTGGGGTTTGAGTCTTCAAAACCCACACTCTTACCCAATACATGATTAATGCCTGGCACAAAGAAGGCCCTCCATAATACTTCATTTGGAGGATCAACAAACTCATACCATTGTCTCCTACTGGAAAGACTTTCCCACTGTCTCTGCCTAGGCAGATCCTGCCCCATCTCTCAAGGCCCAGCTCAGATACAGCCTCCTGCATGAAGCCTTCCCTGATTTCATGCTCCCCACCCAACAGATGTGACCTCTCCTATGGCTATGGAGTGGAGGATATGAAGGCAACAAAACTAGGGTACAAGGGAGTACTGGGATGGTTAGAGCTGTGCTGCAGATGGAAGGAAAAATCTGAGGCTCGAACTTGAGAATCTGTGTACCTGAGTGGAGAATGCATAAATGGTGAAAGCTGAGAGACAGCTGTAAATGAAGTAAAACAGACCCCAGTTTTTCCTTGCTTGGAATGTCTCCTTTCTTTTTATTCCTCTTCTTGTTTTCTTTCTTTTCTAGCTCTCTGTCCCCTGTACCTTAACTGGCAACTGGCAGAGAGTTAACAAGCAACCCACAGGCTTGCAAAGACAGCTTTCTGAAGAACTGTTCTGAACAGCCAAAATAAGATTGCAGCAACAATACTGAGAGGGTCACCATAAACACAACAATCCCCAATCATTCCAACTGCAAGTTGTGCAGCACTAACAGATAAAGAAAACTGCACCCTGGGACAAGACCACAGTCCTATATCCCTCTCTCCTCCTCATCCTATAAAAACCCCAATGCCAATTTGGCTCGGGGAGTTACCTGATGTCAAGGTGCTCCCTGATACGTATCAACTGAATAGTCTGTAACCTCTATTTGAGTCACTTTAACTATCTTTAACAGTCTGATGCTTTGAGACAGACTGGGTCTGGATAAGCCCTCGAGCCTTCTGAGATTCAGATATGGACAAAGCAAGCTGAGGAACCTCTTCCTCCCTTCATGGAGGCCCCTGCTGGTCAAATGGTAAATCCCGTTCCTTCTCACGTGCTCCAGCTCTTTTTTGTTGCTGCAAGTTGCACGCTTTGATTCTTTGAAAGGGTTAATCCATTGTCTGACTGAAGTCACTGCCTCTATTTTCTTTTTGCCTTTTGAGGTTCTCTGGCCCTTCAGGTTCCCTGGGAGCAGGGAATGAGATGATGATCCTAAGGTCAAATAAGGCCTTTCTTCTTCTATGATGATCTCTTTTATTATGGGCTGAGTGGAGTGACTTCAAGGAAGACAATTTTGAACTGCAGTGGTCAGTTTGGGACTCTTGGGACCCATCAAGACTCATGTCTTAGAATAAAAAGGAAATAAGATGGCTACCTAACAGTGGGCAACTTTCTTTAATTGGCAAGGAGAAGCTGAGAAAAGAAACAGTTCAGAAAGATTCCAATCTATTGAGTCCTCTGTTAAAACAATCCCAGCCTTCTCTTCCCAAAGATCTTCTCCCTTCTAACTCTGTGTCTGCCCCTTACAACCCAATTCCCTCCTAGTCTTCCTCCCCTCCTGTGCTCTGTCCTCTGCTCTGCCCTCTTCCCCTCCTTTTTCCCTTTCTTAGCTTTCTCTCACCTTTAGATTCCTACCTTCAGAATTCTCAAGATATGTGAAAGTCATAGAGATAGGAGAAAGTCTTTCAAGGCAATCCCTGAAGGTTTTCCCTCTTCCATTGACTGAGGAATAATCCATATATGTGAATAATTTTAGGGAACAATTAGAAACCACTTTTAAAGAATATTCAGGGTTGGGCATGAATGCTAACACCCCAAAAGCCATCTGTACATTCTCCGTTAATGGCCTTAAGCCTGAAATATCAGATGCTATTCAGAAGCATAAAATAGGCTGGCAAACCACACCCATTCACGAGTTACAGTTTGAGTTCAGCACTTTTTCTTTCAGCATTTTGCAGAGCATGATAAACAACGAGAAAACCACACACCACAAATTTATGTCATTATGACTTAGCTTGAAGGAAATAAAAGGCCCTCCACAAACACAGCATAGACAGACAAGAATACTTGCAGATACTGCAGAGAGAATGACACTGGATCTGCTACTGTCCCGCTTTGGCCAGGAAACAAGACATTCAACTTGGATTGCCAGAGTTAGCAAATAAAAATACAGCAGATTTTGAATTTCAGATAAACAATGAATAATATCTTAGCGTAAGTATGTGTCATGAAATACCTGGGGACAGACACTAAAAAATGATTCATTTCTTATTTGACATTCAAATTTAACTGAACTTCCTACATTTTACCCTGGCAACCCTATATAGGTTGCTTAATCAGAAACAAAGTCCTCCCCTCCAAGGAAGGCATCCTAGAGTATCCCCAATTGCCTTCGGATCAGCAAGGAGAAATAACTCTATTCATAAATGGTCATCCAATCTCATTTTTAGTAGACACTGGAGCCACACTCTTTACCATTAATTCCTTCCAGTTTTTCACCATCCTCCCTCAGGATAATAAAAAATCTCCATGGTGGGATTTACCAATTGAACACATTCTTTCCCTCTTGTTTAGCCCTCTGCCTGTCTCTTTGGGACCCTCAGCTTTTCAACATACCTTTCTCTTCAGTCCTTCCACCTTCTCTAACCTATTCAGAAGGGACATTTTGGCTCAATGGAGAGCTACTACTAGGTGTACACCCAAAGGACAGACATTTTCTTCATCTCTTAGACTATGATAACCCAGCACGCCATCTTATGGTGACTTTCCTCAACGACCTGAGTAGTACCTGAAGAATACTCCTGAGTCCTCCATTCACTTTCTGCCTAAAATTACCTCAGTTTTCTGATTTAATTTCTTCAGTACCCAATATCCTCTCGGTCCCCTCAGCTACAGACATGGGAAAAATAAAGGATATAGAACCCTTACAAGCCAATATTGACCCCACAATGCCTCTGCCTAAATTGGGCCACTATCCCCTAAAACCCAAAGCACTAGAGGAGTATGACCCATTGTGACATATTTCATACTTAAAGGCTTAATCAGTCCCTGTACTAGTGCCTCCAATACTCTTATCTATCCAGTAAAAACAGCCTACTGGACATAGGTACCACTTTGTACAAAGAGTAAGGGCTATTAACCATATGGTATTCCACATTTCCCTATGGTTCTCAAGCCAATCACTATCCTGGTTTCTATACCTCAAAATTCAATATACTTCACAGGAGTAATCTGTTTAGCCTTCTTTAGTGTTCCCTTGCATTCTGATTTCCAATACCTTTTCACTTTAACATGGAAAAAACAACATTACACCTTGACTGTGATGCCACAAGACCTCACTGAAGCCCCTCCACACTTATCTCAGGTTCTCAATTATAATCTCCAAGAACTGCAATTTCTCTGTTCCTCTTCCTTGATCCAATATGCTCTTATAGTCACCTGATCTAACTTCTTCTAAAGAGGGCTCTCTTTATCTCTTAGAAACTTTGGCTATAAAAGGACATATAGTCTGTAAGGATAAATTACAATTTTGTTGTACTCAGATTCACTACCTAAGCCATGATATATCCTAGGGAGGCAAATTCCTCTGAGCAGATAGAAGTACAGCCATTCAAAATTGCCCTCACTTTATTACCGAAAGGCAACTTAGTGGATTTAGAGAATATTGCAGTTAGTAGATTCCCAACTTTTCTGAATTAGCTGCCACCTTCTGTGACATGACTGAAGATGGCATCCTTGAACCTTTGCCTTCAGAGGTCACTATAGAGTTAACCTTTGACGAACTCAAGACAACTACCCACAACCCTACCATTTGGAGTCACCCCAAACTTTACTAAGTCTTTTTTTCTGCTTATTTTTTATGATTTAAAAATTTTTTGATTTACAATGTTTTATTAGTTTCTGGTATACAGCATAGTGCTTCAGCTTTATATATATATATATATATATATATATATATATATATATATATATATCTTTCCATATTATTTTCATTATAGGTATTGAATACAGTTCTCTGTGCTATACAGTAGGACCTTGTTGTTCATCATTCTGTACATAGAATTTTTTTCTGTTTAAACACGAAAGGGATGGTTGAGTTCTTAGAGTTCTAGCTCAGAAACAAAATGGAAATCAGAGACTCATTGGGCATTACAACTTTTCTCTCTACCCAGTAGCTAAATGTATCCCTCTTGTCTAAGAGCAACAGCTGCAGCTGCATTTAATCTTGGGATCACCTGTCCATCTAATGGTACCTCATGCAGTTCAAACTCTTCTCACCAAAAGCACCCAACACTTTTCTGCTTTCAGACTCACTTTCTGTGAACTGCTGCTTCTATCCTAGACTCATATTACCTTCTATAGGAATCATACTCTTTTTAAAAATTGAGATATAATTCATATACCATAAAATTTATCCTTTTACAGTGCAAAATTCAATAGTTTTTGGTATATTCACAAAGTTGTTCAGCCATGACCATTATCTAATTTCCCAGAGATTCTCATGATCCTAAAAAGCAAAGCTACCCCCATTAACAGTCACCTCCCAGTCTCCCTTCCCCCCAGCCATAGCCAACCATTAATCACTTTCTGTCTGTATGGATTTGCATATTCTGGACTTTTCATGTCAATAGTATCATACAATATGTGGCCTCTTGTGACTGGCTTCTTTCACTTAGCATGTTTTAAGGGTCACCATGTTGTAGCATGCGTCAGTACCTCATAACTTTTTCTTGCTAAGTAATATCCCACTGCGTGCATATACCACATTCAGGTTGTTTCCACTTTTTGACTATTATGAATAATGTTACAATGAACATTCATGCAGAAGTTTTTTGTGTGGACATACATTTGAATTCTCCTGGGTATGTACCTAGGAGTGGAATTGTTGGATCATATGGTAAAACTCTATGTTTAACCTTTTGAGGAACTATCAAACTATTCTACAGTGACTGCACCATTTTACATTCCTGCCAGCAATGTATAGTGTTTCCATTTTCCACATCCCCATGACACTTGTTATTGTCTGTCTTTTTGTTTATAGCTATCCTTGTGAGTGTGAAGTAGTATCTCAATCTGGTTTTGATTTGCATTTCCCTAGTAAATAATGCCGTTGCATGTCTCTTCATGTGTTTATTGGCCATTTGTGTATCTTTTTTGTCATAATCTTAATCCAGCTATCTTATTCCCTCTTCCAGAGAAGTGAGAATCTCTTGATTGCTTAACTTTAACCTAAGAACTTCACCTCTTATCCCTGAAATATCTCCACAAAACCCAGAATTCTTTGCAGATAAGTCATATCGTGAGACTGAATAAGTATATTTTCAAGTTAGGTGTTCTGCCACTAAATACAATTATTTTCCTGAAGTCAACTTAACATAATGAGCCGAACTTATAGGACTGACTCTAGCCTACCAGCCACAAAGGAATGAAAGGGCTAACATATACACAGAAAGTAGATACGCCTTTGGTGTGGTTTGTTATGTTAACATGCTAAACAACAGAGCTTCCTAACAGCTGCTGCTACTTTCAATAAGTAGTGTGAGCACATTCAAGCTTTACTAGATACTTGCTCCTCTCCAAGGAAGTGACTGTAATTAAAGTCCATGCTCATACTAAGGAACAAATCCATAAGGCAAAAGAAAATGCCTTGGCTGACCAGTATGCTAAACAGAGTGCTCTCAACCAAGTCCAATTGGCTCAGCAAATTAAAGGTGATCTTGTTAGTCCAGATTACTTCTATGAAACCTTGAGCAAACTTCAGTTTAAGTATTAGACTCTGAAAAAAAAGGATCCTGTGAGAAGTCTGGATGTTCCCTTCATCAAATGGGATATGGAGACACCAAGACCATCTCTTGGTGTCTCCAGTCTCTCTGAAATGAAGGTTGATGAAAAATTTGCAGGCTATGACTTATTACAGTAAACAAACTCAAAAACTTCTCTGGGGAAACACTATTGAGAAAATTGTAATCAGATAGTAGCTGAAGTCTCCACAGCATGTTCCATCTGCCAGATCCATAATCCTGGAAAAACTCTTTTAAGGTGGGACATGAAGAGAAACCATAGCCTTGGGGACCATTTGAACATTTACAAATGAACTTTGTACAATTCTATACATCACAAGAACTTGAATATGTACTTATTATTGTCTGCCTTCATTCTGAATAGCTAGAAGTTTTTCCTGGTCCTAGGTTATTGTAGATTAGAATGTCAACTGTGATCCCTAGGGCAACCACTAAGAAAATAACTTGAATTTATATATTAAAAGAAATGACTAGGGAATTAAAATGGCACAGTAGAAAATATCTATTGAACACAAAAGAATTCAGTAATGAAGGAACTGAGGGACAAAATGTGATATAAGGCATACAGAAAACAAATAGCAAAATAGCAGAAGGAAGTTCTTCCTTTTCAGTAATTACATGACATGCAAATGGATCAAACTTTCAATTAAAAGGCAGAGAATGACAGAGTGGAAAGGAAAAAAAAAACCATGATTCATGTATATGTTGTCTGTAAGAGACCCATTTATAAACAAAACCACAAATAGGTTGAAAATAAAAGGATGGAAAAATATATTCCATGCAAACAATAACCAAAAGGGATCTGGAGTAGCTACCCTAATGTTAAAAAAAATAGACTTTAATACAAAAATTGTTACAAGAGATGAAGAAGGACAATATGTAATAATAAAAAGGTCAAACACTCAAAACTACGTAACAATTATAAACATAAGTTCCCCTAACAATAGAGCCCCAAAATGCATGAAGCAAAAATTGACAGAATTGAAGTGGAAAAACTGACAAGCTGGTCCTAAAATTTGTATGGAAATGCAAGGGACCTGGAATAGCAAAAACAATCTTGAAAAAGAAGAGCAAAGCTGTGGTCTAACACTTCTCAATTTCAAAATTTACTACAAACCTAGAGTAATTAAAACAGTGGGGTATTATCATAAGGACAGACATATAGATTAATGGAATAGAATTGAGAGTCCATAAATAAATTTATACATCTATGGTCAATTGATTTTTGACAAAGGTGCCAAGGACATGCAATGGAGAAAGAATAGTTTTTTCAAAAACTGGTGTTGGGACAAATGGATATCCACATGTAAAATAATAATAATAATTTGGAACCCTACCTCACATAAAATGCAAAAATTTACTCAAAGTGAATCAAAGATCTAATGTAATAACTAACACTTTATAGAGTTAGAAGGTAAGTAATAAATATTTGTACCTTGGATTAGGCAGTGGTTTCTTAAACATGATACCAAAAGGACAAGCAACCGATTAAACAATAAATTGGATTTCATCAAAATTAAAACTTTTGTATGTCAAAGGACACTACCAAGAAAGTGAAAAGACAAACCACGGGATTAGAGAAAATATGTGCAAAAGTTATAACTGACAATGGTCTAGTATATAGGATATATTAGAATACTTACAACTCTACAATGAAAAGACAAAGAACCCAACAGAAAAATGGGTAAAAGACTTGAATAGATATTTCTCCAAAGAAAATATACAAATGTATAAACACATGAAAAGATCATTAGTTATTTGGAAAATGCAAATCAAACTACAATGAGATACACTAGGATGGCTATAATTAAATAAATGGAAAATAGCAATGTATCAGTGAAGATTTAGAGAAATTGAAAATCTCATGCATTGCTGTTGTGAATAGAAGATGGTGCTGCTACTGTGGGAAAAGTTTGGCAGTTCTTCAAAAAGTCAGACATAGAGTTACCATATGACCCAGCAATTCCACACCTAGGTATATACTTAAGAGAAGTTAAAATCTACATTCAAACAAAAACTTGTACATAAATGTTCATAGCAGCATTATTCATAAAAATTAGTCATTATTCAAAAATTAGATACAATCCAATCGTCCATCAACTGATGAATGGACGCACAAACATGATATATTCACACAATGGAATATTATGCAGCCATAAAAAGGAACGTAGTGCAGATACATACTAGAACATAGATGACCCTTGAAACATTATGCTAAGTGAAACAAGTCAGACACAAAAGGCCATATACTGCATGATTTCATTTATATGAAATGTCCAGAGTAGGCAAGTCAATAGAGACAGAAAGTGAATTATTGATTGCCAGAGGGAGAATGGGGAGCAACTATTTAATGGGTACAGGATTTATCTTTGGGGTAATGAAAACGGTCTAAGATTAGATAATGGTGATAGCTGTATAACACTGTGAATATACTAAAAATCACTAAACTGTACACCTTAATATGGTTAACAGTGAAATTTATCTCAAAAACTTAATTTTTACACAGAGAAAAAAAATGGAGCATGTACAAGAGTCCTTACATTAGACAACCTATGAAGACACAAGAAAATAAGTTTTCTTTTAAAAGGTTTGGGAGAAAATTAAGTCTTCTCAATTATATACACCTGACTTCAAAAAAGGGACAGAAAATCTTTCCAAAGTGTACTGAACACATCCTACTGACCAAATGTGGTAAGTTATTTTACCCTTTCTCTTTTCCATTATCAAGGTCAGGTAGAATGGAGACCACGCATTGGCCACTGATCCTTCCACCTGTCTTCTTTCAGGATTCCAGCAGGTGTCTGGTCTGGCAAAGCCTTTGTTCAGTTGCCAGGGCCAGGTAGTATCTCAACCAACTGGAAAACAGTGGTCACACCAGATCCCCAGACCTGTGTGGGTCCATGGTCTGAAGCTGAGGTGACACCCATGCTGATCCCCCTTCTTAGGCCCTCAAGGCTCCTCATAGCCTACGGATATTTTTACCCCTGATTTTGTACCTCCCTATTTATAAGGGTATAAAAAGGGTGACCAGAGGTCACATCTTGCCCTAGGCAGTTCCGGGACTTACCTTCCTGTGGGGAAAATCTTGATACACGGTCCCTCTTGTCTCGGTGTAAAGATTAGTAGAGATGCTTTCACAGTCTGGTCTCGGACCGTAAACTATAAGGTCACCAAACCTTCTTGCACGAATACTGATGCGTTCAAGGAGGAAACCCTCACAAACACACGCAGCTCCTGGAACTACCTGACCACGGGAACACCACGGCAACACCACGGTGTAAGAGACAACATGGCAGCCACAGCCCACCGCACATGCGCACAGAGGCGCAGGATGTGGGGGCGGGCGGGGGCGGGGGCGGTGGCGGGCAGGAGCAAAGTCTGCAAACAGGGCCTGAGGGGATTTTCCTGACAAGAGGTTGGGGGGAAGGACTCGGAGTTTTGCACCTGAGTTTAGCTGAACTTGCTACAAATTCCAAAGTCATCAAAATGGGCCTCTGATGCATCTGAATGGAATTCCAGCTGCCTACGAAGCCTATTTCGGGAGTAGGGATTGGACAGAAAGTGGGCTGCGAGTTCGACAACCGCATTTGAACAGTGAGGGCGGGCTGGTAGCTGCTTCTGGGGCCCGAGGAGAACAGGAGGCTAACTGTAGGCAGTGAAGCAAGTGTGGTGGATGAGGGAACAAACAGGTATTGGGAACCCAGGTCCCCCTTCTTCACCTTGCTCTAAAGCATGGTGCATGGTAAATGCCAGTATACATCATCCGAATAAATGAGTTCACACCATGACCTCTTTACTGCCAAAGTTTCTACCTCCACAGTGATGAAATCCTGCCCCATCCCTCAAGGCCCAGCCCAAAGGCAGCCTTCCCTAATTTTGTGACCCATCTGAACTCCAGCAGATGCGGCCTCTCCTGTGGCTATGGAGTGGATGGGAGGGGATAGGGAGAGGCATTAATGCTGGGAGTGTAGAGGAGTGTTGGGTCCCTGGGGATTGGACAGAGCTGGACTGGAGGGAAAATCCTGAGTTTTGCAGATGCTGATTTTTGGCTCTTTAGTTTGTCTATTGGAGTTAAGGCTGCTATAGGGGATTTTACTTGGTTAAACCCATGACATAATATCCCATACTGAATCCTACTCTGGAGAAGTGCCTGGAGGCTTTTACTTTTAACCAGTAACTCTGTTGATTGTTATAGTCAGGCACATTCCCAAAACTGCTCTCATCTAACCCTCTCAATGTACAGATTAGGAAACTGAAGCCCAGAAAATGAAACTCATTCACCCAAAGTCACACAGCCCATTAGTAACAGAACCAGGATAAACCTTAATCAATTATATCTCTTACAATAGCTTCATATTGAATTCCCCAAGGATGGTGCCATGTCACAAACATACTAAGTCATTTGGCAAATATTTGTATGAATGAATTTATAAGATAAGTTAGCACTTGCCACCTGCCAGGATTCCAGGGAGTGGGATGCTAAATGGATAAATTTTGAAAGATGGAAAAAAATGAAAAATTGGTCATGAGACAGTAGGAAGTTAAGAGAATAAAACAGAGTCCAGACAGAACGTACCATGTATATAGTCCTTCAAAATCCTCAAGCCTTGGATGTGAGAATAGAAATTATGTTCAGAAGATATTCTGGGGGGAAGTTATATCAATTGACTGTTCCTTTCACGAACTATTTCTCCATAGCCTGAAAGGCTGTTTGATAGCATTTTACTTTCTCCACATCAGCAATAGGCTGTTTCATTTTCATTTTATTCAGTCTTCTGAGACCTTGACACTGCTCTATCAACTGTTTATATAATATTCTAAATCTTTTATTGCCATTTCAATAATCTTCACAGCATCTTCCTCAGGAAGAGATTCTATCTCAAGAAACCACTTTCTGGGGGCGGAGGTGGGGGAGGCAGGGTATAGCTCAGTGGTAGAGCACATGCTTAGCATGCATGAGGTCCTGGGTTCAATCCCAAGTACCACCACCTAAAAATCAATCAATCAATCTAATTACCTCCCCCCACCCCCTTAAAAAAACGAACAAGAAACCACTTCTTTGCTCATCCATAAGAAGCAATTCCTCATCTGTTCAAATTTTATCATGAGATTGCAGTAATTCAGTCACATCTTCAGGCTCTGCTTCTAATTCTGATTCTCTTGCTATTTCCACCACATCTGCAGCGAACTCCTCAAAGTCGTTCATGAGGGTTGGAATCAACATCCTCCAAATTCCTGTTAGTGTTGATATTTTGACCTCTTCCCATGAATCACAAATATTCTTAATGGCATCTAGAATGGTAAATCCTTCCTAGAAGGTTTTCCATTTTCTTTGCCCAGATCCATCAGAGGAATCACTGCCTATGGCAGTTATAGCCTTACAAAGTGTTTTTCTTTAATAAAACTCAAAAGTTGAAATGACTCCTTGATTCATGCACTGCAGAATGGATGTTATGTTAGCAGGCACGAAAACAACATGAATCTCATTGTATATCTCCATCACAGCTCTTGGGTGACCAGGTGTATTGTCAATGAGCAGTAATATTTTTAAAGTAACCTTTTTTTCTGAGCAGTAGGTCTTAACAGTGAGCTTAAAATACCCAGTAAACCACATTGTAAACAGATGTACTGTCATCCAGGCTTTGTTGTTCCATTTTTAGAGCACAGGCAGAGTTGATTTAACATAATCGTTAAGGGCTTTAGGATTTTTGGAATCCTAAAATGAGCATTGGCTTCAACTTAAAGTCACCAGTTGCACTAGCCCCTAACAGAGTCAGCCTGTCCTTTGAAGCTTTGAAGCCAGGCATTGACTTTTACTTGTTAGCTATGAAAGTCCTAGATGGCATCTTCTTCCAATATAAGGCAGTTTTGTCTACATTGAAAATCTGTTGTTTAGTGTAACCACCTTCACTAATTACCTTAGCTAGATCTTCTGGATAACGTGCTGCAATTTCTACATCAGCACTTGCTCCTTCACCTTGTACTTTGATGTTATGGAGATGGCTTCTTTCCTTAATCCTCATGAACCAACCTCTGCTGGCTTCATACTTTTCTTCTGCAGCCTCCTCACCTCTCTCAGCCTTTGTAGAACTGAAGAGAGTTAGGGTCTTGCTCTGGGTTACGCTTTGGCTTAAGAGAATGTTGTGGCTGGTTTGATCTTCTATCCAGACCATAAAAACTTTCTCCACATCAGCAATAGGCTGTTTCATTTTCTTATCATTCTTGCATTTACTGAAATAGCACTTTAATTTCCTTCAAGAACATTTCCTTTGCATTCACAACTTGGCTAACTGTGGCTGTTTGTTGTAAGAGGCATAGTTTTCGGCCTACCTCAGCATTTGACATGCCTGCCTCACTAAGCTTAATCATTTCTGGTTTTTGATTTAAAGTGAGAGATGTGGGACTCTTCTTGTCACTTGAACACTTAAAGGCCATTGTAAGGTTATTAATTGGCCTAATTTCAGTATTGTTGTGTCTCAGGGAATAGAGAGGCTCAAGGAGAGGAAGAAAGATGGGGAAATGGTTGGTTGGTGGAGCAGTCAGAACACACACATTTATTGGTTAAGTTTACCCTCTTACATCAGTGCAGTTCATGGTGCCCCAACATAATTACAGTAGTAGTGTCAAAGCTCACTGATCACAGATCACCAAAACAAATGTAATAATATTGAAAATATATGAAATATTGTGAGAATTACCAAATGGGACACAGAGACATGAAGTGAGCAAATGCTGTTAGAAAAATAGCACCAATAGACCTGCTCAACACAGGGTTGCCACAAACCTTTAATTTATAAAAAGTGGAGTATCTGAAGCATAAGAAAATGAGATATGCCTGTATGAGAATGTGAGATGTGAATGCAGCAAGGTTGCTCTCCCAAAGGTGGTGGCAGAGCTGGTCTCTTGGAAGAAGGCTGTGTTGTACTGAGTATGAATTCCATAATATTTAGCTTTTGAATTTTTTTGGGGGGAGCAAGAGAGTAACTTTTTGTAAACATGCAGTGTATATTAAACTTTGTACAAAAGTTAACATTATGTGTAATAAATGTTTTTATCGTGGTAAATTATACATGACACACAATGTACCATTTTATCTGTTTGAAAGTGCACAGTTCAGTGGTGCTGAGTACAATTTTGATGAATACATGGTTTGAAACAAAAAACGGGTGGTGGTGACCAATGATGGGACCCTGGTGACCTTCAGTGTTCTCAGGCGTGCAAATGCAATGACCATATAGTGTCAAGGTGCTTCAGACCAGGTGCTGGATGAGGCACACATGATCTTGAAGCAGCTGGTGGCTCTGGTGTGTAGGCTCTGAGGTGGGTGCAGAAACCTTTAGTTCCTCACAAAGAAGGCATAAGTGAATATTCAGTCCAGTTCTCTCCTGCCTCGGAAGGGCCCAGTAACACACTACTCTGAGCCATAAAAGATGATGAAACCTCTACTAGCCTTGTTTCCTCATCTGTAAAATGCAGTAATCGTCCCAGAGTTGTCATGAGGATTAAATAAATGTAGAATATATCCCCTCTGTTCCACTGTCATCGCATTAAGGGCAAGGACTGTGCCTACTCATCTTTGTATTCCCCATAGGCCCAGCACGTGTTTAGAAGTACATGTACACTTGTTGAATGAAACAATTCTTCCTTTATGTCTACCTCCTTCTTTCTCCAACCCAGAGTCAATATGAAGAGAGATGGTTGTACACATTTTGGGGGGTCAGACAGGTTTGAACTTTGGCTCTGCCACTTACCTGTGCAACCTTTGTCAAATTACTTGACAATTCTGCATCTCATACAGAACACGAAGAAAAGATGTATCTACTTCATAGAATTAAATGAGATAATATAGTAAAGCACAATGCCTGTCATGACTGAGTGTTTGAACAGTAATAATTCCTACTGCTGCTGCTACTACTACTACTACTATTATTATTACTATCTGTTTCTTTGGGAAAAGGAGGCATGCTCCCCCACCACTCTCATGGGGATGAAGGAGTGGCTTGGTGAGAGGGAGTATGATACATTCACACTAGGGACTGGAACTTTTTCAAGAAATATTTCCTAGAGTTGGAAAATCAAGAAAGAGATAAGTGAGCAAGAGAAACTGAATCAACCATAAATAAAACTGGGAAGTGGGTAATATTTGTTTGTGGTGACCCCCTTCCACGCCCAGGTGATTATGTCTCTCTCCAGTTTAAGTTTTTACTGGTGTGGACAGACCAGGCTTCCATGTTGTCTGTCAGTGTTCCAGATCCTTCCCCTCTTCTCTTCTTACTACCAAAGCTCACTTGCTCTGTATGTTCTAGACTCTTGGAAACCAATCAGGAACTAATTTACTAACCTGAGGTGAGATGTTAACAGGCTGCTAATAGTTTCTTGTTTCCTCCCTGCACAGTGCTTTTGAGCACCTTAACTCATGAGGGATACTGACTTGTAAAAATTACAGGTCTGGGTGGTGAGGAAGAGGAGGAATGGGGAGGAAGGAGGAAGGTCTTTGGGCAAAGAAAATTTTCCCATGGTGCACAGGCAACTGCCTACTTAGCCCTTGAGTGGAGTGAATCTTGAACAGAAAAGGAAAACAAAGCGGAATGGGCAGGTCTTTCCCAATAAACTCCTTTGATACCTTCAAAGTGCTAACAACCAGAAGAAACACCTCAAAGCTGAAGCCACCTCCTTTAGCATTCACACTCATTATCACTCATTGGCCCTTTTTTTGTATACAAAAACCTATTTTATTTTTTTAATTAAAATTTTTTTTATTTAAGTGTAGCTGACTTCCATTGTTAGTTTCAGGTGTACAGTAAAGTGATTCAGTTATACCTATACATACATATATATTTTCTTTTCATATTCTTTTCCACTACATGTTATTATAAGAAATTATAGTTCCCCGTGCTATACAGTAGGTCCTTGTTTTTTTTTTTAATCTATTTTATATATAGTAATAACACTATCTTTTTTGATCCTTTCTCTTTTGAGGTGTCCTTGTCCCCTGCTTGCCTGAGATCCAGAGTCTGTTGCCACCTGCATTTGCTACCAGCTGGTAGACCAGACTCCAGCTTTCCACCATCTTTGGGCCTCAATTCCCATTACAGGACTGCTTCTCTCCACTCATCTACCACCAATGGACATTTCTGAGCACCTACCATGTATAAGGTCCTATCTTTCCTCCTGGCTAATACAGATTGCATAATCTGTGGAGATTTATGCACACATCTGCCACTAGTTATCTCACAGAAAGAGATGTATTTGGTCTATTTTCCCAAGAAAGGAGAGAACTTTCAATTGATTTACCCACCTGGTTCCTTTTTTTAAAAAAATGTACAAACTCTAGAATAATCAACTATCTTGTCTTGCCCAAGACTGAGGAGTTTCCTGAGATGTGTGGAATCAAGACAGTCCTGGACAAACTGGGATGGTTAGTTACCATCAAACATTTATTGACTGCCCACTGTTTATCTGGCATAATTTTAGGTACTGATGGGTTGCCTTCCAGGCCAGCCTTAAATGAATGCTGGGAAAAGTGATGCTTAAGACAGAAATGTGCTGGTAAACATTTAACTCTCTGGAGGAGGATAATGGGGAGGAGGGAGACCCCTAATCTGTAGCATTTGCTGATTTCTGTGTTGTAAACAGTCCTACTGTGACCAATTTCAAGCTACCAAAGAGACACAGAGTGGAACACCATTATTTATTAACGTTTCCACTGTACAAATATAACAGATGCAAAGAACTTCAAGAGCAAAGATAGTAAAATGTGGTAAAAATAATTAGGAAGTTATGAGTTTAGAATATTTATTACCTTTAATAAAACTTATTTAATTCCAAGTTTGTATCATGTGATTTTTAAATAATGGGTTTGCTTAGCAACTGATTTGCCAAATTCTTGAAAATGCAACCATCAACTTTCACTAGTCAGTATAAGCAAGTTCCAGCGCATCACTAAAGAACCCTGGAAAGAACCTGTTTCATCATGCACATGTCTCTTTCCCACCCATATGCCACAAAGGACTGAAAACCATTTGCAACTTATTTCTTTGATCTGATCCCTGCCTTTAGTATACTAAGAAGAGCAAGACCAAGAATAAGGACACTTAAATTCTAATCCCAGTCTTACCATGAATTGACTGTGTGACCTTGACCTCTGTAGATCCCAGGTTCCCTATCTGTAAAGGGGTTAAATAACTGGTGTTCTTAAATGATTTTTTTCAGGCACACATGTGTGTACTTGTGTGGGTATATGTGTTTACAACCCTTTTGAGGTATAATTCACATACAATATGCTAGATATATTTTAAAAGTACAATTTGATGAGTTTTGACCGATAATCACCACAAACAAGATAAAGAGCATATCCACCACACCCAAATGTTTTCTTGTGTATCTTGTCTCCTGGGTTTGACATCCCCCTTTCTCCTCTGCCTCTCTTCCCAGCTTTTTAAAAATTAACGTTAACATGATGTATCTTTTCCCAATCTTTTATGTTTGTGTTTTTATACTTAAAGTGGGTTTCCTATAGGCAGTATATTGGTTGAGTCTTTAAAAAAAACTTTTTCCATTTTACCAGTCTAGTTATGAGACCATTAACTTTAATAAGACTACTGATACTGCCTAAAGCTACCATCTTGCTATTTTTTATTTCTCCCAACTCTGCCTGTTATCCAATGCCTGGGAACTGTTGTTTCCCATATTTTGCCCATTTTTTGAGTTGTTAATGTGAAAGGGTAAATCCACTCACTGTAACTTCATCATTGTGGAAGCAGAAGTCCTCCATGTTTTGTTTTTCATACTGATTTGTTATTTATATTACAGACATTAGCCTTGTCTTTATATGTGTGCCAAGTATGTTCCTCCAGTTTATCAGTAGTCTTTTAATTTTATTTATGGTATTTTTTTTCATAAAGAGATTTTTAATTTTGATGTTGTCAAATTCTTCTTTTCCTTTGGGTTTTTATGTCACGTTTATAAATGCCTGCCCTATGTTTACTTCTAAATTGTCATGTTTTAAAAGAAGAAAAATAACTCCTCAATATGATTGAGTTTTATTTTTAACATCAAGTTTATTAATTATAAAATACATGCACATGGTAAAAACATCAAGTAGAACAGAGGTCTATAGATGAAAATGAAAAGTTCCCTTCCTATTCTCCCAATGCCCCTGCTTGCCAACTTCCTCTTGCCAGAGGTAACTCCTGTTAGCAATTTCTTGTATATATCCTTCCTTGCACACTCTGGACACATACATACACATGCATATTTTGTACACAAACAGGACACACACACACACACACACACACACACACACAGAGGGTTCCACAATTTTTCATTTAATATTTCACCTTTGAGTTCTTAACGTGACTGAGTTTTATCATATGTTCACCAGACTGACAGAGGGACCACGGCAGTCAGAGAACATGGTAAGGGAAGTGCGCAGGAATAGGCATATTCATCTCTGTAAAGCCAAAACTTAGCACAAAATCTGGCACAAAATAAACCCTCAATAAATAAGTATTAAACAACTAAAGGGAAAGAAGAACTTGAGAAAACTGGAAACAAACTGCTACCTTGGCCATTCTCTCAAGCCAGACCTGGTCTCTTAACCAAGAGTTACCATCTCCCAGGGCAGCAGGGAACAATACCTGATGATGGGTGAGGACATGGAATATCTGGACCTCTCCCCTGCAATAACTTCCCACTCTGTGTCCCTTTCCCCACTAAATTCACTGCCTGCAGCACACACATTTAGTTCAAATGCACACTTCACACTGACTACACAGCAAGAAAATCTGTAGTCTCAAAGACTACACAGCTGCATTATATTACTGGTACACACTCATACCACTAATCAGCTACCACTAATTGGTACCTAGTATGGGGTAGGCACCATATTGGGAACAATAGCCCTGCAAGGTTAATGTCAATTTATCCTCATTTTATAGATGAGAAAACCGAGGCTCCAAGAACCCAAGTGACTTACTCAGGGTCACACAGCTAGTAAGTAGGTTCCAGAGATAACTCTACATCTTAATCAGGTCGGCCTATTTTTCTGTTGATCCCATACCGCCCCATTCGCTCTTATTTCACGGGCTCTGTGCTATTTTCCTTGCCTAGTACTCCCTTTCTCCACTTGTTTCATCTGGTATTTTGTAGAAACCAGGCAGAGACAGAAGTGTGCAGTTGTGCAGGATCTGTGCTGGGCTATGCAATATGCTGTCAGGGATGAGGAATGAGTCAGTCTTAGGAGTCCATGAACAAGAACAAACACAAGGGGGAGGTATTAAAAGTTCAGAAAGTTAGTTGAGCCTGGGAACTGGAGAGCACCCTCAGAAGCTTAGGATATGGATATTGTGGCAGCTCAAGAAACTCTAATGCAAACATTTCACTTTCTCCAGGCGCTTTTGGTGAGCTGCTCACAAATACAGCCCTTTTGCCTACAGTCTTATAGCCGCTGGCCAGTATATCTTCCCCTATCTTAATCCTACTTATTCTCAAGGACCACATCAAGTCTCACCTCCATGAAGCCTTTCCTTATTAATCCAACTCATTCCTTTCTCTTTCTTTTGCGAATTACAGTTTTACTTAAAATCAGCACCATAAGATATAACATGTGTTTGTTTGTACACCCTCTTGTACTTTAATCATTTCAAGTATCTTGTCTCTTTAAGTGGACTCATGAACATGTCTTGTTTCTATAATAGTTTCCCTGCCTGGTCTGAGTATTGGGAAACCTGGCTGGATTCTAGTCCCAACTCTCCCACGAATGAGCTGTGGGAGTTGGAGCTCGTCACAACCTCTCTGAGCCTCATCTTCTCACCTTTGAAAGTTTTTGTGAAAACACAGTAAACATTGTAACACAATATATGAATGTAAGGTATTATTGCTGAAGACATTTCAACTAAGGTGCTTTCACCTTTTACATCCTACTTAGTGGATGATTCTATGTAAGAAATAGCAATCACTGCTGCTTGTTTCATACTAGCATCCTCAGCAAAGGTTAACAGGTTTATAACAAGAATACTGAACAACTGTTAATGATGGTGCCGAACAGAGGAGGTCTATATGCAGCTGATTCAGGTGATCTCCTTGGAAACTACCAGGTGATTCCAGGCTTGCTCATTTTTAAAGCTTCTATTTTTCTGAATGTTTCTTCATGTAAATGATCCGTGTCAATGCTATGAAAAATGAAAAGAATCTTGTGTCAAGTCAAGCTAACATATGCCTCCAGTATCTTTCCTATTCTCAAGGGTAAGCTTCCCATTCACACTTGCTCCACAGCACCACTTGGTTACTTCACCCACTTGGCATTTACCTCCCCCCTCAGCCTTAGCTTCTTCCCATGGGTCTCAAAAAAGAAAATGCTTAACTTCCTCTTGGACTCTCACTGCCGTCCCTCCATGCCTTTGTACAAGGCCCTGCTGCATTAGTCCATTAGTTCCTGCTCCTCTATCTATAATCTCTCCCTCTCTACGGGCTCCTTTCCCTCAGCTGACAAATTTGCCTATCCTAAAACAAGACAAAAAAGAAAAAGAACAAATCCCCAGAGTTACGATCCCAAATTTCTTCTCCTTTTCACAAACTTCTTGAAAAAGGAGTCTCCACTCCTTCTCCTCTTCCTTATCTCCCATCTCCTGAAGTCACTTCAATCTGGTTTCCAGCCCTACCACAGCACTAAAATGCCCTTGACAAGGTCACCTATTCCTCCTAGTTGCTAAATCCAATGGACACTTTTCAGTACTCATCATTTTGGAACTCTCTGCTGCATTGGATACTGTCCAACACTTCTTCCTTGAAGCTCACTTTTAGAGCTTCAAGGACACCTTTCTCTCCTGGTTTTCTCCATGGGTTTTCCTTTCCATACCCACCTCTTAAAAGTTGGTATTGCCCAGGGCTAATTACCCAGAGATGTTCCTCAGAGGTTCTTCTCTTCTCACTCTCCCTAGAGGATCTCATCCATTGCCATGGCTTCAGCTATCACCTCCAGGGCCCACTCCTACATCCAATTGCCTACCTACTAGAAAACTTCCCACAGTGTTCCACACTGTTCTACAGGCACTTCAGACTCCACATGTCCTTGATTAACCCCTACTGACTACAAAAGAAGATACAAACTCTTTCAAATGTGTAGTGAGGTACAGTTTTTAGTTTTTAATGGAGAGAAGCTAATCTTCATCTAGCAAAGTGAAATGAGCAGCCCTGCTAGTTATGCAGTTGTAGAGTAAGTAGACATTTAATGCCATATAAGTATAATAAGACCTTTAGAATTTTTTGAGTGGCTTAGCAAAAGCTGTCTCACCTCCTGACATGTAGAACTCACTGCTGGGTAAGAGGTAGGCCAATATGCTTAGGAGACCTGGAGGTCTTCTGGGAATTAAGAGACCAGTTACTCTCAATCCCTTTTTTACTAATTTAGAATTAGGAACATGTGTCAGGGTGAGCCAGGGTATTTTACCCAAGGCGCAGTGTCTGGGAAGGGCACCAAGGCACCAAAAATAAAATTATCTTGAAGAAGGAAGATGGCTTAAGTGGGATCCCTGACACAACTCAGGGGCCTACATCTTTGCAGGCAAGGACTGGCTTCACACATGTATACCTGTGGCTGATTCAAGGAGCTGTTTTAGACCCAGCCTCCCTGACACATAGAGAACTTTAAGGAACAATGATTGCATATTCGGGTGTGGACTAAGATGTCAATAACTTCAGAGTCCAAGTATAATGACATTGCAGGGCTGGCAGGGATCCAGACCAGCCAGGGGCATCACTGTCCAGTCACCAAGCTTCTGTGGGACTGGGTAGGATCAGTTATCAAGATCAGCCCTACGTGGCAGTGAGAAACAGCAGCAGCAGTGGTCTGATTCTCCAACTAGCTTTGAAAGCAAAACTGGTTCCATCTTTGGGATCAGTTTTGGAAAGGTAAGGAAAGGTCACCAAATGTACAACTACTCTGGTATGTGAGAAAAAGAGAGTGATGACTGAATTTGCACCCAGAATTCTGCAAACAGATCTTACTAATTACACATGGCATACAAGGCCTTGCTTACTCCCTCAATCTCATTTCTTGACACATTCTACTTTTCACTTTATGCTGCAGCAATAGCAAACTTCCTGGAGATTTTCCACCTCTATCCCCATCAAGTACCATAAAACATGCTGCTTACTGTCTATTTTTTCTCATGCTATCTCCTGAGCCTGGACAACCCTTCTATATCTTTACCTCCAATTCCCTGGCTATAGTCCTGAGATTCAACTCAGGTGGCCCTTCTTCCAAGAATTTTTCCCTGAGCCTCTTGGCCTCGGTGAGTTGTCTCCTGTCATGGCTCCATTAAGACTAATTATCCTATTGCATTCATCAGTTTACATGCCTGTGTGTATCACTAGGCCCACTGGTCCTTGAAGAGTATAGATCGTTTCTCATGTCTTATTCATTCTTGTCTCCCAGCACTTGGCACATCTGTCTAGCACACAGTAGATATTCAGCAAATGCTTGTGGATGAGTGAAGGTTTAGCATTGTCAGTCTGAGGCTGCAACTTGTTATTTTTTCCCCCTCGATCTTTTGAATGTCTAGATACCTAGTCTTTTTTGAATATATCATCATGTCTCCTTGCCTTACCCCTAGATCTCTAAATTACTAACATTCCTATATGTATTTACTAACTGCAAAGCACTGAGCTAGAAACTTTGCTTGGGAAAATACAATGAGGAATAAGATTCAGACCTCACACTCAAGCAGCTCTTAGGAAATGACCTTCTTCCTTCAGCCTTTCCAATTTCCAGACAAGATTCCCCCTTTTAGGAGGCTCTCTTGGATTTACCCCCTCTCTAGCCCACCACCACATTAAATGATCCAGTTTACTCTCACCTTACTTGAGTAAGTATATTATTTCTATTGATTTCAGTGTTGTCTGTCTTATATACACAATAATGTTCAACATTTATTTGAGGTCAGTGAATAGTATCTATTCTGTGTGTGTGTCCTTTATTTTGTATTAAGAGCTATTATCGCACACTGCTATCGACTTGAAGTTTGATAAGTTATAAGGGTTGGAAGGTTGGCCTGGAAACACAATGGAAGCACATTGGTTAAAAGACAAAGGGTGAGAGAAACCGGTAATGGTGCAAATTATAATAAGAAACAAATAATGGCATGCCATCAAAAAATAATTTCTCCATGATGTCATTTAGGACCTTTGCTGAAGCATACATATGACAGAGTGCTACCACATTACTCTATATTTAAAGAAACATTAGGATTGATCATTGAGTTTACTTCAACCTGTTGACAATACAGACTTCAGTCACCTTTTTCTGAGAAAGATACCATGGAGGTCCCTAAACCCCTGAGGCTTATTATCTTGTGAATAATTCCCTCTTCCTAGGCAATAATTACCACACTCTCAAGTCTTGGAAACTAACAGACTTCATTTTGCTAGTAGAGAACCAGCTTCTGTGTCAGCCAGGCTTATAATCAGGCATTTATGCTGTTTTCATTTACGCTTCAATCCATCAAATTGGCTTTGGAATGTGGAATTTTTGCACTCAGCCTTTATTTTCCATTATGTGTTCCAGTTCTTGATGCCAGAAATAAATGGCCATTTGTCCACTGGTTAGCTGCCAACAGAGCATAGCTATATCCTAATTAAGAGTTACTTTGTGCGTTATGCCAGCCTGCTGAGCTGGCAGGTAGACACTGACCAGAAAGGGTGAAGCCCTCCACTTTCTGTAATTGTAATTGTGTAACAGCTTCATCCCCCTAAGTGGTGAAGACTTTCAAAAAGTAAACATCAAGCCCTCTAGCAGTCATTAGAAGAGGAAAGGGGAAGGGTTTAACATTTATGGAGTACCTCCTACGTGCCAAGGGTTGTACATTCATAATTAACGTCTCGCTTCATGCAATTCCCAGGCTAACACCAGGCAGTCAGGTACTACTTGTGTTAGCTCCATTTTATAGACAAGGATACTAAAGCTCAGGGAGAAGCAAGCATGGTCGTATAGCTAGTAGTTGCTAGACCTAGTATTTTAGCCAGATCTAGCAGAATCTGGATCTGGTGCTCTTTTTCCTACACCATGTTGCTTTTCTTAGCAATGAGATCCAGCACTGCCTGTTCTCAACCTTTCTCCCTGCCCCTGCATCCAAGGAAGAGGCCTATTGGTAATCTCACAATTGATAATCAAAAAAATTTGCTATTTTACCTAGGCATGGCCTGCCCTCAGTTTTTCTTCTCTTTTCTTGCTGCGGTGGCTATGATCAAACCCAACATGCTTGTCCAGGCCCCCTCCCTTCCACTTCCCCCACCACAGTAACTTACTAGAACGTTTGTAGTTTACATATTGGATGAATCAGTGCATCACACAGCATTTGCACTCCAAAATCCCTGAGGTCATTTCCACTTAAGTCTAGCAATGTTAGGTTCTCATTTCTGCTGAGGACAGAGGCGAGGGCTCCACAGCACGCATCTGTGAGGTAACATTCTGCTAGCCTATGGGCGGTTGGGGATTCAAGAAAGAAATTCGTTTTACCCCAATAATGACTCTCCATTTTATATATAGCCTGGAACAAGAGCTCAGTGGACAGAGTCCCTGTGCACTTACCACAAGGTCTGTAGTTTACAGGAAGGGTGTTTCAGCCCTTCACATAGCACCTGCATGCCTTCATCTCCTAAGGCATTGTCACTGAGGTCAAGGTCTCTCAGGTGTTCATTTGTGTACAGTGCATTGCACAAATCCTGACAACACTCTCCAGTCAGGTGACAGGTCCACAGTCTGCCAGGAAATAAGGCAGAGAAAGTTGGCATCATTTTATCTGTACTGGGTCACTTTAGAAATTGGATTTGCCCAATTGTAGAAAAATATGGTAGAAAAATCAGTGTCATGTTAAAAAAAAAAAATCCCTTGAGCCAGAGCCAAGCAGAGATTGTAGAGAGGGGGAAGATTTATTCCCCCTAAATTATTTGGGTCTTCATTTATTGCTTCCTTGGGAATTATATCATCAGGTCAAATAATAATCACTTAATTTGGGGAGTTGCTGAAACATTAAGAAACTCTGACAGTGACTATTGCACACAATACTCACGCCAGATCCTTTAACTGACAGTCAGGCTGTTTTAATCCTTCACACAGCAATTTCAGTCCCAAATCTTCGATTTTGTTATTAATTAGAAGCAGCTTTGTCAGGCTCCGGGTAGAGCTCAGGACTTGGGCGAGGGATTTACAACAAGCTGCAGAGAGGGAACATTCGGAAAGCCTGGAGGAATAGGGACAGCAAGATGGTTGTTAACCATGGCAGCAGGGAGTTCCACTGAACCTCAAATGTCAAGGCCCATGAGAAGTACAAGGACAAGCAGACACTTACACAAGATTCTCGATTACACCATTTGCATGCTGCAGGCCTTCACAGAGATGCTGTACTCCTGTGTCCCCCAGGGCATTGGCAAACACAAACAGCTCTTTTAAAGTCTGACTCACTTGCAAGAAAGAAGAGAGCTCC
Source organism: Camelus bactrianus (assembly GCF_048773025.1). Taxonomy (NCBI): domain Eukaryota; kingdom Metazoa; phylum Chordata; class Mammalia; order Artiodactyla; family Camelidae; genus Camelus; species Camelus bactrianus. The sequence continues at coordinate 84,025,965 of NC_133575.1, forward strand.
ACACAGCTAGCACCTGTCAGGTAACATGTGCTCAAGCTACCCAGAGACAAAGAAGAAAAATCAGCCACTGCTGTCATTTAGCTTCCAGGAGTGTTCTCCCAATCTCCCCATTTAGCTAAGTCCTAGCCATTCTTCAAGTTCTAGCTGCTGGCCCACCACCTTCACAGAATCTCCTCCTGAGGTCTGCAGCCCAGAGTGACCTCCTCCCTTTCCCTGCGCTCATCTGGCATTTAAACAAGATTCTATAGTGTTAGGCATTTGATTACACATTGGACTGTGTTGCTCTCCAACTGTTTCATATCCATGTGTCCTTAAGGGCAGCTCTGTCACTTGTAGTCCTTTTGATAACTCCATTCACATCTAGCCCAGTGTTGGGTACATAGTAGGTATTCTTTCTAGAGTTAACATTTAATTAGCATCAGTCCTGTAAACAAACAGGACAGTAGTATACTAGAAAGAACATGAGATTTGGAGGCAGATTTTGGAGTCACATCCTGACTATACCACTTTTTCGCTGTGTGACCTTGGACAAGTCACTCCCCCCTATCCTGTTTCCTCATCTGTACAATGGGGAAAAGAAAGCCCACCTTAAACGATTATTGTAAGAAGTTAATTATGTAAAATAACTTCTAGCAAGCATCAAGCATAGATCCTGGCACACAGCAGGCATTTAACAAGTTCAATAGTCATGCAATTATGCCAGATAGTTCTAAAAAACTTACTCTAGTTTCTCCATTTTACAGTTGGAATGTCTGAGACCCTCACAAAGATACTTCACCCCTGTGTCCCCGAGGGGATTTTCACTCAGGTCCAGCTCAGTGAGGTTTGGATTGCAAGTGAGAACAGAGGCAAGATATTTGCAAACAGTCTCTGAGCTTTCAGGGAGAAAGCTAGCACACAACCTGGAAAGAAAGATAAACAGACACAGAATTGGCTACTTTATCATCCTACTCACCCTCTACCCACAAAACATCACGAGCAGAGAAAATAAAGGCCCACCCATACAAGACTCCCAACCTGGAATATGTCACAGCCCTCTTTCACACATGGGAGGGACTTGTACATTGCTCCCACAACACTGTATCCCTCAGTGAGAACTCAATAAATGTCGACTGCCCAAAAAAGAAAAGAATTGGGAGGAAATATCAAGACAACCCAATCTCATTTTAATTCCCTGCATGAATTAAGCACTCTCATATCTTCTTTCAAATCTGAGGGGAAAATGCTACAATCATCCTCAACAAATTTTACAGTCAAAGGAGCTTTCCTTTCCTCTTATCTGTAAGTTCATTATTAATTAATCTACCATCCTTAGAGAAACCCAGCCCATCACCATCATCCATATAATATTCCTTCCTTGGTCCAAAGACTGGTTTTTACTGATTTTGCTGTCTTCTCAATCTTTATTTCTCCATATTAAGTAGTCCAATTCTTTGAACTATTTCCCATCAACTTTTTCTTCCATCACTTTCAAGAATTTCTATATTTACTACAACCTTTGAGTCCTCAATTTTCTCTTGAGTTATCAATCTTGAAGAAGGCTCATGAGGACATGTATCTATATCTCTCCAATTTAGAAATTTTAAATAGAGATATTCTGCAAAACAATGAGTTTCAAAGTGGATTTAGAAAGTGTTAATGCTAAAGAACTTTTGCCTCAGAAAACCCCACATATATATTGTGATGGTTAATTTTATGTGTTAAGTTGGCTAGGTCATAGTACCCAGATATTTGGTCAAATATTATTCTAGATATTTCTGTGAAGGTACTTTTTAGATGAGATTAACATTTAAATCAGTAGACTCTGAGTTAAGTAAATTACCCTCCATAGTGTGGGTGGTCCTCACTCAATTGAAAGTTTAATAGAAAAAGACTGACCCCCTGGGAAGAAGAGGGGATTTTGCCAGAAGAATGCCTTTGGACTTGAACTGCAACACTGGCTCTTCCCTGTGTCTCCAGTCTGCTGGCCTACCCTGCAGATACTGAACTTGACAACTGCCATAATCTGTGTGAGCCAATTACTTAAAATAAATCTCTCTATATGTTCATATACATTTATTGGTTCTGTTTCTCTGGAGAACTCTGACTAATACAAATATGATAAATTTCTTATTAAGGCCATTATACGGACTTCGAAGTCGGACACATCTGGGTTTCTAATTGTGCCTCTGCCATGTTATTTAGTCTTATGACCTTGGGTTTCCACTTCCTCATCTGCTAAAATGAGGATAGTAATCTGAATCTCTTAGAGCTGTTGTGCAGATTAAAGGAAATCATGTTTCCAAAGCATTCAGCACAATGCTTAGCACAAAGTAATTGCTCAATAAGTGTGGGCTATCATTATTGTCATTAATGTTATTGCCACTTACAATGAAAATTCTCTTCCTATAATTTTTCTGGAACAGTTTTAGGGTCTGCCACTTTTATTCTTCCTCTCCATGACTCCTTAAGTGTGCTCTGATCATACAACATCCATGTTGAATTGCACATTTTAAAATTTTTTCTTGCAGTATGAAAACTAATAGTGACAACTTACTTGAGCTTCTGTAATTTGCAATTTGGATCTTTTAAACCATCACAGAGCAATTTCAAAGCTGAAGCTTCCAGTTTTGTTTCACTAAATTCCAGCTCAGTGAGCCACTGATTTGTGCTGAGAACAGCTGCTAGCGCCCCACAAGAAGCAGAGGAGATAAGGCATCGGTACAACCTTCAGAGAACAGAAGAATGACCTCATTATCTTATTCATACTCTCCCCTCTACACATACAAAAAGAATTGACAAAAAATGACATAAAATGACACGAACACAGACAAATTCTCCTGCTATCAGTTACCTCAATGTCTGTAAGATACAGTTTGGCTGTTTTAATCCTTCACACAGAAGCTTCATTCCTGAATCTTCTAGGGTATTTTTCACAAATTCCAAATCTGTCAGATACTGGTTGGTTTCAAATACTAAGGAGAGGTCTCTGCCACAAGAAGCCGTGAGGTGGCAGAAAATCAGTCTGTGTGGAGAAAAAGACATTTCAGAGAAGAAAAGAGAACTCTCTTTAAAGGTACCTCTTTGCTCCTTACTGATGTAATGAATTATTTCACTTCATTCAACAATTAACTTATTGAGTGTTTACTGAAAACACAGAAATAATTAAGACTCAGACCCTGCCTTCAAGGAATGCCCAGTTAATGGGGAAAAATTAGAAAATCATGGATTATAATACAGTGTGAAAAGTACTGCAAATGGTATTCACAAGGTATCATGGAGACACAGAAAGGTGGCACAATTCAGCCTAGCATGGGGTGGGGTTTAGAAGATCTAAAAATACTTACAAGAGGAGCAAATACTTGAGTGCTGTTGTGAAAGGGTAATAAAAATTGAACAGGAGTTAGGTGGATGAGGAGAATGAGACTGGGGACAGCAGGAGGGGCTGAGGTACAATTCACTCATGGAGCAACCTGTGCAAAAGCCAGGAGGTAAGAGAGGGGATGCTTCATTTGAAAAACTACCAATTATTTGCTACGGCTTATTTTAAAATACTGGAGGGTATATATCAAACTATTAACCATGGTTATCTTCCAGGTTGGAGGGAAGGGTTGGACTACAGGGAGACATTTACTTTCCAGGTATTTTAAAATTGTTTACAATGATCAGAAGTTATCAGAAAAATTATTTTAAAAAGTTTGAAAAATATAATGCATGCTTATTATAGATAATTTTTACAATTGAGAAAAATGTGAAGAATAAAGTTTTTAGTATATGTGCTGCCGAATGAGCACAAGAATAAAGTTTTTTTCAGAAAGTACTGTATTCCTACCACCGAAAGATAACCACTGTTAAAATTTGGAATATAATTTTCCAGATTTCTAACGCATGGATACATACAGCATTATATGTTCCCTGTAACAGATGAAACCACAGAAAGATTTATTTTTAAAAGATGAAAACTTTTACCCAACTTCTCCAAACGCCACCTACCAGAGATATTCAGAATATTAAGAGTCTGGTGTATATCCTACCACTCCCTTCTCCAGGATTATAGAAACATATGCAAACATACACACACATACACATACACACACACACACACACACACACACACAGGATTTGTACATTTTACAAAAATTAAACCATAGAAAACATTACTATTTTACATGCACTTTGTCATTCAGTCCTCATCTTAGGCCCATGGGTTAAAAACTGAAAGTTAACTATAGCACAAGGTCATACAGTATAAGTGGCAAAGTAGTACTCAACCTGAGGGCTGTCTGGATTATTCTCTAGGCCTCAAAAAGCCATTAGAAGTTTAAAGAGACAGTCAGATCCTTCTGACGACAGGGTAGGACAAGAGACAAACCTGGTGTTAGAGGGAGGCAGTGGTCCAGGGAAGAAATTATTTGGAGGGAGGGGAAGGGCTGGACTAGGATGATGGGGGGTGTGGAGGTGGACAGATTCAAGATACATTTTGGGGGCAGGTGTGGCCAGAATTTATGACCATTTGAGGTGACGGGGGTTGAGGCTGTACTCTGCCTCCACCTTCCTCCTCCAGCGGGTAGCCGAGGCCATTTGGGGGGTGAGGTGGGGCTGTTTCCTATTCTAGAGTATTCCATGTGTAGGAGAGGAGCGCTCCCTGGGTGGGACAAACCATATGGTGGGGATGGGGTGGGACTTTTTGTATTTGATTACAAGCGCTTCGCTTTCCTGGTTCTAAGTCTTTTCTTACCACTACAGTTTCTTCCCGCCTTCAAAGATTTTCAAAAGTGTAGCGCATTCCCTTATGTAGGGGGTGGGGGGAATGTGGGGAGTCTCCCTTGTGCACCCTTCCTACCTCCAATGTTTCTGGAAGTTGGTACAGTCCCAAGGGAAAAGCCTGGAAGGGTTGGCAGGAGGCTCTCTCTCCCGTTGGAGAAAAAGAGGTCCCCTCTCTCTCTGGGCATGGTAGACAGGCGTGTTTGCCCTGCATCCCCACTGACCTCGAGGTAAGGCCTGATGGGAAGTGTCCTGGCGGGCAAGCCAGTCAGGGGTTCTTGTTCTTTACAAGAGTGTGAAAGGGGAAGGGGAGAGGAAGCAGACATGAGAAGACTGGGGAGTGGACAACTGATTCCTCTCCGCAGGGCCAGCCAAGCCCCAAAGGCCCTCAGCCAGCATGGCCTTGAAACCCGAGGACCCTAGTGGTAAGTTCCAGCATGGCAAGGTGGTGGCCTTCATCAACGAGAAGATGGCCAGGCACGCAAAAGGCCCTGAGTTCTACCTCGAGAATACATCCCTGTCCTGGGAGGAGGTGGAGGCCAAGTTCAGGGCCATCCTGGAGGACACTGATGTGTCCAGCGAGGTCAAAGAGGCCTGTGCCTGGGGCAGCCTGGCCCTGGGCATGCACTTTGCCCACAGGCAGAACCAGTTAAATGAGTGCAGGGTGCAGTGCCTGCATGACTTCGCAAGACTGCAAAAGTCAGCCGCGCAGGCCTTGGCCTCAGACCTGAAGTTGCTCACAGCGCAGCGGGAGGTGGAGCGTGAGGAGGCGGCCTCCCAGCTGCGGCTGGCCCAGGCCAGCCTGGCAGAGATGCGGAAAGAAAGGGACCCACTGAGGTGAAAGCTCCTTCACGCTGTAAGATTGCTCTTTTTGGTCCCTGCCCCGCCCCCTGGACAGGTCTCAATTCTGCCCATTTCTCTCCAGGAGTGGGTCGCAGAAGGGCCAGGCCTGGCCACTGCTACTGGGGCTGGGACAGGAGCAGGTGAGGTGGAACAGAAGGCGGAGGCCACTGCTACTAGTGCTACTGCTTCCGGCATCACAGGAGGAGGAGGAGGAAGACAGAAGGATGCGGAGAGTGCGGAGGCAGTGGAGGAACTGAGTGGAGACCTTTTGCAGCTCCTCGGAGCTGTGGACCAGAAAAATTACACCTCTGGCGGGAAGAGGGAGGGAGAACTCAGGTCAGAAATATAACAGCTATGTTATATTTCTCTGGGACCCTCAAGCCCTAGTCAACAGTCTCACCAGAACTGCTTCCTGTCCAGCTGCCTGCCTCATTCACATATTCATACTCATGCCCCTTATCCCCCTTTCCAGATACACCCACACTATCTCCACCTACATCATCCCCACCAGCAGCAATGTTCACAGCAGGAGCTCTATCTCAGACCTCTCCCCACTGGGGACCCTCTGATGAAAGCTTATGGGCTGATGTGGGGGCCCAGGGAATAAACCCTTAAGAACCCTAAAGAGACAGGAGAGACTCTGATCCCTATCCGCAGAGGAGACAACCAGTGTTTCGCAGGCCTGGAGATTGTGACTGTCCTTGGTGTAAAGCTGTGAATTTTTCACGGAGGGAAACTTGCTTCCGCTGTGGGAGGGGTATCTGGCTGCAGAGCCCTCAGTGAATTCAGAAATATGAAACAGAAAATAAATATATTCCCAGTGGGAACTCAACTTTCAGAGGGAGGGGGGAAAGGTGGGAGAGGGGGCTCGGGGGGAGGGGAAGGGTGGGAGAATGGGGCTAGGGGAGTGGGTGGGAGGTGTGGTGGGTGTAGACTGACCAAGAAAGACATGTTTTGATGACCGCCTTTGTGTTCCAGAGCACTAGCATTCGACACCCCAGAACTGCTGCAGCTTCTGTTTGTATGTGTCTCTCCCCAACCCTGGTATCTGGTGGACCTGGGCAGCCATGTATATAACACCCCACCTTTCCCCCAACTAGACAGTAGATGATTGGAGCAGGAATGGACATCTGATCCATCCTGAGCCAAACAGACTCTCACACTAGGGTCTGCACAGAGAGGCAGATTCCATAGCCAGGATGGTGTTGGGTAGTGAAGCAGTGGGTCTTTTGGAGTCTGGATCAAGGGCAGAGCCATGGACACCGAGATCTGGCCCTGGCTGTGCAGGAGCAAAACCGTGTGCTTTACAGAGGCCAAGTGTCTTAGAGGATGACAGTGTGAGCCCCAGGGAGCAGACAGGAACACAGAAGCAGAGAGGAATTGATCCTGTGACCCCAGCGACTGACTGTGTGGTGGCAGACTACTTTTCCACTTCCTGCAATTATGCTGAGTGCAAATCTACTTTACACAGACCCCGTTTTCTTTAAGCTAACTTAAGTGGGTTCTTGTTCTGGGCAACCAGATTATTCCCAAGCAGGAAATGGCACCAGAAGAGCAGTTGTAAACCACAGACCATCAAATAAAATGTTGGAACTGGCTGAAAAGGTGCATCAGGGAGTGATGGGTAGTGGGGATTCCTGCATCCCAAGAGTCTGCAGGAATGAAATAGACTGGAAGCTCGTTCATGTTCTGAGCAGTGATATGAGAAACCATCAAAGCAGGTCCGGGGTTAACCCCGGGTTTACAACACGGCAGAAATTTGCCACCCCTAAAGAATCCCTCCAGGCTGCGTACAGAGGATGTCAGCACCAGCTGGAAGCGAGGACTGTTGTGGCTTCTCAGCCCCATGAAAGAGAATCCTCCCTAGTCCCCAGTGGGCAGAACTGGGGACAATCAGATCTGAACAGGGCACTCATGCCACTGCCAAGGAGGTGAGTCGGCAACTGACAGGGCCTGGAGGGTCTGCTGGTCTAGACCACTGACCAAAGGATGGTGCCATCCTGAGAGTTTCTCTCCCCTAGCCCATCACCAGGATAATAGTCGGAGGGGAGTCTGACTACAAAACTCCTAACGAATTCAGATATGAAGAACAGAACATACTCCAATGGGAAATCAGTTTCCAGAGGGAGGGGACGCAAGGGGGAGGGGGAGGATGGTCTGCATCTCCCTCCTCTGATGACTATAAGCTGCGCTGGAGGGAGCTAAATGTATGGTTTAGCCTACAGGAGGAAGGATGGTGAGGACTCACACCTGGACCAGACTGAGACAAATGGAGGAGCTCTGGACATCAACTGGAGACTATGGACCTACATACTGAAGCCATCACAGCCCTGGGACATCTGTGCAGCAGCTGGATGTGACTTCAGGCTGTCTCTTGTTGGGGCAGATGTGGACAACCATCAGGACTGGGGGCAAGCTCCCTAGCCTGCACTTGTCAGAAATGTCCTTGGGCTTGTTTATATCCTCTTAGGGCAGGGTTTCCTAACTTTAGCACTCTTGACACTTGAGGTTGGATAATTCTTTGTTGCAGGGGGCTGTCCAGTATACTGTAGGATGTTTGGCAGAATCTCTGGCCTCTATTCACTAGATGACAGTAGCACACTCCCTCCAAAAAATTTGTGACAACCAAAAATGTCTCCACCGCGGGAGGGTAAAATCGCCCCTGGCTAGGAACCATGGAGGCAGTGAGGTACTTAGGAGTAGTATGAACAGGAGGAAGACAGTTGCAAGGGTGGGGAAAGAGTTGCAAGGGGAGTGTTCAGCAGTGCCCAGGGCCCTTAAGACAGGAGGTTAAAAGTTGGGTCTGGCGGTCACCTTGAGCCAATCTGGGCATGGGGTGAAGAGGGGTCAGAAGCCCAACTGCAAGGATTGTGGAGTGTGCAGAAGTGAGGAAGTGCAGTCAGTGCTGGGGGCTCCTCTTCGGGGACCTTTGACTGTGAGGTAGATCCTGCACAGTGTATTGGAGTCATGTCCACTATACTGTTCAATGAAAAAAATATAATGGCTAATTGAGTGTTTTGTGAAACAAAACCTCCAAAAATTCTGTAAGCATATGTGTATGCTATGTATATTATAGATTTATGTGTGCCTTATGTTACAGATTTATGTTTGAATAAGCAAAAAAGGTCTGGAAAAATATTTAGCATATAAGGTATTAACTAAGGAGGGTGGGATCAAGATCGGAGAATGGGAATCAGAAGTGTGGGTTTGGGGTGAGGTTGAGGTATGGGGCAGTAGGATGGAGGGCTTTTATATCTTTATATATTTCTGTGTTGTATAAAGCAAAATAAATGCTCACAAAAAATACAAAAAGTAAAAGTAACTGAATTTACTGGCTTGGGTGGGTTTGGAAAGGCCACTTCTTCCTCTGGGATGGGAGGGAGGAAAAAGCAGACACTGATCTGCCTGGCAAGGGGGTGGGAAACCAGGGGGGCTCGTGTCTGTGTGTTCATGATGTGGACAAACAGACAAGGCATCTGAGAGTGAGCAAGGACATAAGGTCAGGGCGGGGGCGGGGGCTTCTGAGAAATGGCACTTGGTGGAATAACTGCACAGAATGGGGGTGGGGAATGGAGGGAGAGAAAAGGAAACTAAAGTGGGAGTCTGGAAGGAAAAGGCAGGGGAGCCAGGTAGGTCCAGGATGGGAACCAGATACAAACCTTAAGTATTACAGCCTGACACCCACTAGCTACAGCAATAACAGCACATACAAAAGGGGAAGAGGCAGGAGGGGTTGGCAGGGGTCTGTGCCTGATTCCCTGTCCCTTCTAGGCTTGTAGCATATCTTTTCATTTGCTGTTCTGCTATGGAGAAGCTCAGCACTAGTTATACTTTGTTTTCAGGTCCAATCAGCTGGGAGTGCAATTTCTAGCAACCCAGTCTTTACCTGAAAATACCTAAGATTTTAAAGTAAAGTTCAACTTACTTTAGGTCTTTGATTTTACAGTATGGATTACGCAGTGCTTGGCAGAGCAAGTGCAGTGGAGACACTGGCAAATTGCGCAGTTGGAAGGGCCTAAAAGAGACAAGAAAGTGAAAATAATTTAAAATGATTGAAGATAAAAATTTAAGTAAAACACTTATTTTGGCTTCTGTTGCTATACTAGTATTAATTTACCTCTTTCAAAAACCTTAGGCGGTCTTACCCCATTTTGGAGATAAGGAAATTAAGGCACAAAAAGTTAAGTAATTTTCCCAAGGTCACAGAGGAACAAAATGAAGGTCAATACTCAAATCTATTTGGCTCCAAAGCCAAAGCCATGTTATTGTGTGCCACGCACCAAGGTAGGCACTTTACATATAGAATTTATCCTATCTGGTCCTTAATCCAATGACAGGTATTATAATCACTATTTTGCAGATGCTCAGAGAGGTCAAGTGACTTGCCCAAGCTATCTTTATAATATAACTGATTCTTGGTTGTCAGTACTAACGGAAGAATTAATGACAATAATTGAGAACTAGAAAAGTTCAATACAATTGAAAAATGTGGGAGTTAGGGGCACCGATCCCCTCCAGTCAAAAATTCATGTAAAACTTTACAGTCAGTCCTCCCTATCCCTCCATATCCGAGCTTCTGCATCCAAGAATTCAACCAACCTCAATATTGTAGTATACATTTATTGAAAAAAAAAATCCATGTATAAGTGGACCTTTACAGTTCAAACCTTTGCTGTTCAAGGACCAACTGTAGTAAATTCTCACTTAGTCAACATGCTTGGGAAAAGAGTTTTGGGGTTTACAATTTGAAGAGAGTTTAAGCTCTCTGATAAAGTCAATAGGATTGAAGTTTGGGGACTTCACCTAAGGCTGGTTTTCTGGAAAGCCAGAATGAACCAGAAGCCCCTTTTTGCTTGCATCAGTGCTTAAAAATCTCTCAATGTATGCTGTCTGTTATTTTACTTTATAATATATAGTTGAATTGAAGCTGTCATGAATTCATCAAGACATTGCAGCCAAGGTCCTTCATAATTCCAAGTTCATGTAATTTTTCCTACCCCTTTCCCTCTGGTCTTAAACACAAACTCTTGCTGCACCTCTCTTCCCTTCTTCACTTCCCACAAACACAAATACCCCATGCTCATTTCCACTTCTATGTTACTGCCCACTGAAGAAATACAACTATCTGAGAAAAGACTCAGGTTAATGCACTTTCCAAGTCGAACCTTCTGCCCACTCTCATCTCCTTGTCAAGGTCTCCTACCCCTCAGCTGGCCCAACAAGTAAAGGAGAGGCGCTGTCAATATTAAACTGAGTATTGAGAATGGACCTATGATCAGTGGCATTTTCCAAATAACAAAGGTATAAGTCTTCTTGGCTGCTTTAGCCAGTAGAGCTGTATTTGTAGTATACAGAGTCTGTATTGTATAAATGGTTTACCTAAGCCTCTTTCAACCCCAGCTCTTGACTTTCCGTGAAGGTGCAAGTCTGGCAAAAAGAACTAAGGCTTTATAGCAATATTCACAGGAGTGCAGCTCTGCCCCTTACTAACCTGGTGGTTTTTGAGGCCTCAGTGATGAAGTATATGTAGAGGAGAGTGATGACCAATTCAACATGAAGTTTACAATCTTTTCCAGAATAGTTATCAACACCAAAATAGCAGAGTCCCCAAAAATAATCTTAATGACTTATGTGCTCATAACTTTTTATAATTAGAAAGCACCTTCACAGAATGACATTGAAGACTAATAAACACACATACTCACATACACACACTTATAGTGACTAGCACAGTGCCTGGCACATAGTAAGTGCTCAAAAATGTTAGCTTTCCCTCAGTGTCTACATAGGCCAGTGTTCAATATGTGATAAATACTCAAATCCTTATTGTGTTGATTGACATAAAATATGGAAACCAGAAATAATTAATTTTATTTACTGACAATGCTATAAATGATCATGCACTTGAATACTTGAAACAAACAAGAAGGCCCATCATTGCAGTAGGCCAAAACACTGAAGAAAATACATTAATATACTCACTGATTAAGCGTTAAGGTTGGTGGCATGAATGCTGAGGCTCGATCTTCCTCCTCAAATCCAAGTAGGTGCTGACACTTCAGAGACACTGACAGGTGACTGTGACTGCTTTTTACACAGAATGACATAGCCAGAATGTCCATTTTTGTATAGGTAGGTTGAAGCAGTATAATTGACTCTAACTCAGCAATTATCCTTTTTGCATATTCTTCTTCCTGAATCTCATACAAACAGCGGAACAAGTCCATTGGCTCAGTCTGTAACCTAGAAGATTTATCCTTTATTTCTTTCTCAGTCCACTTCAGTAACTCCTCTCGAAGTCCTGGAGAGACTTTTCTTCCAAAAGTAGTTTCCACAGTCTTTCCCTTTCCTTTATGTAAGAGACCAAATAAGAACTGTATTGTTAATGATGAAAACCCTTTTCCATACTGCTGGAATATTTCTTGCCACGTTTTCCCCACTTGATCAAAAAACATCCAGCTGCTGTCATTCTTCAGGGCATAGAACACAGCGGAAAGGAACTCTTGGAAACTGAAGTGAAGGAAAGTATAGACACTGACACCACTTTCAACTTTTTTCAAAAAGTGATTAAGAAAAGTGCAGTTGGTATCATACACTCCTATCCCATGTCTTCTGAGGTCACTGACTTGAAATAGGACCTGCTGGTTCTGCAGTCCCTCTGCAGCCAAAGAACAAAGGCCCCACAGGCAACTCTGTCCCTTCCACACTGAGATGCCTGTAAGGGTTTTGAGGCACTTGGAAAAGTAGAACAGATATACATCAGTCATGGTCTTAAGTGACCTCATAAGAGTCCTGTCACCATCTCCCTGTGACTGCAGGACACGGCAGATCATCCAGGAGATGATGGGAAGAGCAGACATAATGTCAAGGCCTTCATTTTCTCGCAGACCATAAAAGACTCTCATTGCTGCATTAGCACCTGAAAACTGACTTAAGAAATATGCTTTTTTTTCAGCATCTGTAAACCATAAGATCTCTGCCTGGATAGGTTGTTTTAACAGAGAGTGGAGCTTCTTCATGGTTGTAGGCCGGGCAGTTATCAGGAGGGAGGATTCAGGGAATAGTTTTTTCCTCACGAAACTACGTAAGAGGGTCTCTACCGGCTTCTTCTCCTGGAGGTTGGCACTAAGATCCTCTTCCTGGTCACATACAGGGTACTGAAGCTCAGGAAATCCATCAAGAATGAACAAAAGCTTCTCTGGATATACAGGAATAACGTCCAGGATTGGTCCATTTATATCTTGGAAAGTTTTAGCGATCAGGTCAGCAGCACTAAGTTTAGCAATATGGCTTATTTCTCTGCAGTTTACATAGATGAGATAGTCAAATCTGCCTGGAGTAACTATTCCTGCTGCCCAGTCAAACATAAACTTATGCACCACAGCTGTTTTCCCAATCCCAGCACATCCCTGAAGCACCACAGTTTTGGGTGAGCTGGAGCCATCTTCTTCAGGATCAAATACATGTTCCATCTCAATAAAATTATCTTGTTGAGGAATTCCGCATGCTGGCTTTTCTGATATACAATGTTCTTTTACAACAAGCAATCGTGACTTTATATGCTTGCCATGGAGATAACATTTATCAACTCCTATTTTTTGGTATTTTTCCTTTAGATGTTTTCTAAATACTTCCCGGTAACCTAATAAGGTGACACCAGAGTTAGTAATCACAGAATCCTAGACAACAATACAAACAACAACGTTATAACTAATATCACCATCACCACCATCTCCACTTGGATGTCTCAAAGGCTGCTCAAACGTCATGTATCTGAGCCCTTGACTGCTACTCCGCTGCCTAACCCCCTAAAAAAAACCCTCCCCAGGCGTCTCATCTTAGTGAAATGGTGCCAGCCTCAGAAAAATGTTAGGAGTCATTATTTCTTTTTTTCCTTGAATCCTCCGCATCCAATTAGCAAGGCCTATCACTTATACCTCCAAAACAAGCCGTCAATCCATTTATTTATCACTACATCCTCAAATACCACCCAAGTACAAGGCACTACCAATTCTTTACTGGACTGCTGAAATGGCCTCTTAATCATGTACTCTTGCCATCTATGGCTTCTCTCTACACAAGGAGCCAATGTAATCTTCTAAAAGTATCAATTACATCATGTCACTGCCCTGCCCAAAACTTTTCAAGAGCTTTTCATTACACTTGATATAAAATTCAAAATCCTTACCTTATCCTACCAGGTGTGCTACAATCTGGGCCCTACCTACCTCTGCTCCCCAGCCTCTTTTTACATCTTTCTCCTTCTCAGTCCTTACACTAAAGCCACACTGGCTTACTTTTAGTTTCTCACAAATGCCATGTTCTTTCCCACTTCAAGGCCTTTCCACCAACTATTCTCTCTGCTTGGAACACCCTCTTCCTGTTCTTCTCATGGAGAGCCCCTTCTCATCCTTCAGATCTTAAACATTACTTCTAAGCACCCAATTTAAAGCAGATTCTCTCTACCACTCCCTTTCCCATGACCCCGTTTTACCTTTATAACACTTATCACAATTTATAATTGTCTTGTTTATTTTTTCATTATCTATCTTTCCCACTAAACAGTAATCTACATGAAAACAGGGACCTTATCTGTCTTCTTCATCACAGTACCCTAAGTACCTAGTGTGGTGCCTGGAACATGGTAGTCAATAAATATTTATTGAAAATGGCTATAAATGCTTGTTTTTGAATTAAAAAGAAGTCATTTATTATGCCTATTCTGTGCCAGATACTATACTAGGCCCTTTACATATATTTTTAATTTAATTCTCACAATTTTCCCGTAAAGTAGGTATTATCCACACTTTATAGTTGAGGGAACTGCAACTTATTCCAAGGGTTTTAAGTTTATAAGTGTGCAATCTGTGTTTAGGTCTTGTGCTCAGAAGACCCATGCTTGGTGTAATACTCTGCTGTTCCTATCTTGAAATTCTTAAACAAGGAATCTTGCTTTTACATTTTGCACCGTACCCCATAAATAAGTAGCCAGTCCTGCTTATAGCATTTGGTAACTTGTCCTAGATTTGGCTGCTAGTAAGTGGCAAAGACTTAATTAAGAGACTTAATTAAGACTCAGGTTTGTCTGAAGCCATGGTTTATGTGCTTAAATATTATACCACATAGCTTTTCACTTTCTGCAAATAGAAAAAATAATCCAAAGAGTCAGTTATCTAGTTCAAACTTCTGTTAAGTCAATGTCTAAACTAGTGTGAACGAAAAATACTGCAACCATATCAGTAAATAAAGAATGCTGAAGCCTTCAAGTCATCAGCGGCTGCTACCACCCACCAGTGAAGACAAGCCTGCAGCCTGGCCTCTGCAACCACTCACAGTGGTGCACCCTGAGGGGACTCAGAATAAGAAAGGACAGGATACTGGCCCTAAATAGCTAGGGGCTTGTCAAAGGAATGAATTCAATGAGCCCAAATGTTTACTTCCTCCCATACAGAGAAAAGCACTAAATTCTTTAAATTGAGATGCCTGGTTTTCTTTAGTTAACAAGTAATCTTTTAATGCTCCAACTACCCGATCTTTGTTGTAAAACTCCTGTATACCCTAGCTCCTCCCCTACCTCTTCTGAGCAGTCCCTCAGAGCAATCTGAAAGGCTGTCATCCCAGGCTAGAAGGGGTTCCAGTCCTCAGAAATGTCCGCCAAATAAAACATAACTCTCAACTTTTAAGCTGTGCATTTATTTCAGTCGACACTAAGATTTCCCAATTAAGTTTTCCATGGAACACTTTTGCAAGATATTAACAAAAGAACGGTGAAAAAGGTGTCCTGTGGTCAAATAATGTAAGGGGAATGCACATTCTACCCCTTTTTAGAGTTCTCAATGCATATTATCATGTGAAAGGCTCTTAGAGGATCTACAATTAAAAAAAAAAACAGGCTGTTTAACTTTGTTCAATTCAGTTCAATAATTTCTGGTCTTAAATGACTACAGAATCCTTTTTCAAAAGCAAAATTATTAATTCCTGGAGAATAGTAATCTGTAAAACTCAATTTGGGGAATGCTGAGCTACATAAATGTTGGCAAACTTATTCTGTAAAATTCTGTAAACAGTTTAGGCTTTTAGGTCTCTGATGCAATTACAGGCATACTTCAGAGATATTGCGGGTTCAGTTTCCGACCACTGCAATAAAGCGAATATTGCAATAAAGCAAGTCAAACAAATTTTTTGGTTTCTCCATGCGAAGTTACATTTACACTATACTGTAGTCTATTCATTGTGCAATAGCATTATGTCTAAAAAACAATGTACATACTTTAAAAAATACTTCATTGCAAAAAAAATGCTAACCATCATCTATCTGACAGAACAAGATTGTCACAAACCTTCAATTTGTTAAAAAAAAAAAAAGCAGTATCTGTGAAGCGCCATACAGTGAGGCACAATGAAACAAGGTATGCCTTTACTCAGCTCTGCCATCTTAGTATGAAAGCAGCCATAGACAACATGTAAATGAATGGACATGGCTGGTTCCAGTAAAATTTTATTTACAAAAACGGGCAGCTGGCTGAATTTGGCCTACTAGCTATAATTTGTTGACCTCAGTCTAGATCATTCCAGAAGCAGACTGGTCTATTCTGTCCAGAAAGTTTTGAACATCTGGTGCTTGACCACCACCATCAGTGGTCCTCCTAGTAAGTGAATACCTATTCTAAATGATGTAAAGTCCTCTTTGTTATGATAGTCTGGGGCTTCATGGATATTGCCAAAAAAAAAAAAAAATCAGATTGTTGCCCAGTGAATATGGGGGACGAAATGGGAGAGGACTGAGAATGAGTAGCTGGGTTCATGGGAAGCACTATTCTGAAAACTTATAAAAAACAGTAAAACAGAAAAGACATCTACCTGTAAGCTCCTTCCATGAAAATGAAGCTAGAGAACTTGAAGCAGCTGTGGGAGGAAAAAGCTAGGTTAAGAGTAGCGCAATACACATTCATACCAAAACATGAAATATACAGAAATTTAACCACACTGTTACAGCCATTCATGCTGTTCCCCAAACAGACATATAACAAAGAAAGAAACCCACCTCACATTAGATGTCCAACATAAAATAAAACCTAAGAACTTCCCTCACAGATATACTTAAAATGTAAACATTTATATTTATATGATTAATAAGGAAAACTTTAGGCATGAACTTTAAGGGGCATACATTATTTGAAGTGATTGTTTCTGACATTTTTACTTTCCTTTGAACATTAGCGTATTGCTTCTGTTGAGCCTAACTAATTAATGAGAAAGAATAAGGTACTGCTGATACTAGTTCTACAGAAATATACAATCACCTACATTCAAATGCATATACACACACTCAATCCAAACACTTATATATATAGGTATATAGATAAAAACACACAAGCGCGCACACACACACATGCACACCCCTCCACATTCATACAGGATTTTAGTACTTGCACACCTTTATAGGCAAGAGTGAGACTAGGTGTGACTAGGTGGATGGGAGGAAGCAGAGCCTGGAGAGGCAGATATTAAAATGTCACAGAAATGGGCAGCAAGAGAATGGTCTGGTGAAGATAACCAGTTTCTAGTCCCCATAGCTAAACATTCCTCGGAGTTCAGGAATCAGCCACTGGGGGAAGAATTCCAGCAATCTTCACTCTACTTTTTTGTGGTATCTCCTGTGAAAAATCTGTGGTTACAATAAAGGGAGAGACTTAAGTCTTTCATGATTATAAATGCTTTAGGGACTATGGAAAACAGTAGAAACAACAGTTGCATCTTCTTTCTGTCTTTCTTTTTCCTCACTTTGGGAAACACAAAAAATTGTAGGGAGATTATTAATGGGTAAATTCTGTATCCATGTAATATCTTAATATACACACACTTATATACATACAACACAATTTTTAAAATTCAGAAGAATCCCAAAGTCCATGAGGAGAAGAAGTAGGGGAAAGAGAATGAACAGGATTACCTAGCTTATACCCTTTCTTACCTCAGTCACTCACCTTTATGTTTAGACAATAAACTCCAGGTACAAGCAGGTCCCATATCTTTTCTTTTCTTTTGACTGTTCATCCTGGCAAATCAAGAAGACTGTAATCCAAAACAGAAATGATGACTGTAAGGCCCAGTGGAAGCCCAAAGTAAAAAAGTAACTCAAGAAAGACTAGTCACCTAAGGCATTACGAAGCTGGGGGAGAGAGAAGGCCCAAAAACCAAGTAGATAGCTGGGATGGGACTAGGAGATCACATGAAGATAGACCAAAACCAACAGTCTTCAACTTGAAGAGGAAAAAAAATAAAAAGAGGATAGAATATCTGCAGACTTTTGAAGAGTACAAATATGGAGAATGCCAAATTGAGCTCTATATTGGGTTACTAAGGGAATAGGATTTAGGGAGTATACCTCTAATGCTTGTGGTCAAGACAAGAATGACTGTGTCCCTTTTTTTTTTTTTCTTATTTTTTTATTGACATGTAGTCAATTTACTGCTGTGGGACACAAGGCTGCCAGTCGCTAAGCCAGTGACATGCAAGTTGGTAAAACAATTTACCAGAGATTAAGTATAAGAATAGAAAGGAGTTTATTAAGGTGTGCTGTCATAGGCAACAGTGAGCCACAAAGGCAAGGGGTGCCTGTATGAACACTGAGGGCTGGTTGTTGGGGTGTTTTATAAGGTCAAGTCACAAGGTACCAGATTGGCTTGTGCACAAGTCTCTGGTTGTAGGTGAGGTAAGAGGTTTAGGGTCCATGAAGGGCTGTGAGGTTTGACTCTGATAAGGCAGGCATTACCTGGAGCTATTAGTTTGTTAGGGGAAACATGCCCAGTAAAGAATGTACTTTATCTCTTGAGGGAAAAATGACTCTGTCCTTCTACAACACATTTTGGTACCATTCATAAAGGGAGAATAAGACCACAGATTAGAATACTGTGGTATAAGAATCAGTCTAGAGAGTCAGGAGATCTAGGCCCTAGACCATTTCTAAAACTATCCACCTATGGACCTTGAGTAAGATTCTTCTACTTTCTGGATCTATTTTATTATTTTCAAAATGGCAGAGGGAATGTTAGCCTAGGTTTCTTTCCAGGTTGAACACCGTAAGATCAGTGGTTCTAAGTCCCAGCTGCACATTAGAATCACCTTCACACCACCCTCTAGAATTTTTTTTGCAATATTACTTATCAATTTCTAACACACTTGGTAATTTTCTTATGTATTAGGCTTATTGTTCATTTTCAGTCTTTCCCACCTACATTTAATTATTGGCCCCAATTCTCAGACTTTGCCATGAACTTGGTGATCCACACAAAAGAAGTAGAGCTTATTTTCCCACCTTTTGTCTCTGAGCTCAGCTTTGAGACTTGCTTTGGCTAATGGAGTGTACACAGATGTGACTTGAGCAGGGATTGAAATGTGCCTGCACGGTTCTACATGCCCCCTCTTGTGATCTTCTGCCACTGGCATGAGACAAGCAATGAGAGAAACAAGCCCCAGGTAGTCCATTGGTCTAAGGATGAGAAATGCATGAAGTAGAGCCACCCCAGTTTACTCAGTCCTACAGCACGAAAAGTAGAGTCACTCCTGCCTAAATCAAGAGTTGCCCAACAGAACCCTGCTTAATCAGCTGAATCCCAGCTGGCCTCCAGATCTGTGAGAATAAGTGATTAATAAATTCTTAATTTTTCATGCCACTGAGATTTTGTGGTTGTTATATATTGTGGCAACAGTTAACTGATACATCTTGCTGGAAAGTAAATGTTTAGAAAATGTTTGGCATGGAGAAGATATCCCTTAAATATGTGTTGAATAAACTGAAGGAATGAATAAAATCTTTTTTAAAAAAATCCAATGCCTAGTCTGCATTCCTGATAAATTAAATTAGAACCTTTGATAATGAGGTTTGGCATCAATTTCTTTTCAAAGTTCCCTAGGTGATTCTAATATGCAGCCGGGGAAGAGAGCCACTGTTCTAAGATTTAGTTATTTCTGATAGAGGAGAGTGTATTGGTGAAGCACACAGGCTTTGCAATCAAACAAATGTGTTCAAGCCCTGACTCTACCACTTACTATGTGACAACCACTGAATTAACATCTCTAAGCCTCAGATTCCTCAACTATTAAGTAGGGATAACAAGAGCACTTTCCTAATAAGGTTATTAGGAAGATTAAATGAGGTATGCATTTGAAGTATTCAGTATACTACATGGTACACAGTAAGGGCTCAATAATCCTAAACTGTAGCTAATGGTGTTGTTGTACCATTTGATATGGAGTAAAAATGTCTTTAAACTTAGATAGACCTTACTTAAATTCCATTTCCACTGCTTTCTAGCAATACGACTTTGAGTAAATTACTTACTCTCTAAGACTACAGTAATCCATCTGTAAAATATGGTGATAACAATAACTACTTCATTAATTTGTTGTGAGGATTAAATAAGATGACACATAAAACACTTAGCAGAGGACCGAGTGCAATATGAATAATAAATGTGAGAAAAAATAAGTTGGCATTTATTATAACTGACAGAAAAAAGTTACACTCTATTAAAATCTCCACATAACAACTTCATTTTTATGAGATGGAATGTTCCCAGCACAGTGTTATATTCCTATACCCAGGGTTCTTCCTCCAATCACTAGGAATATCATGTCCTTTAAAAAATAGAATAAATTCTCTAGTAAAAATTACTCCAATAAGCAGTACTGCCCTCAGGTAATGGAGCTGGAGGAGTACATGGCCATTCATTTTCTTCTTAGATTATCTCTACTATGCCCATTATTTCAATCACCCTTATGACTTCCTTGTTTATCCCAGTCTAGCCCTCTCCTCTGAGATCCAGATTTATTCATCTAAAGCCTTACTCAACATCTCCACTTGGATGTTGACACCTCTCTTTTACTTATCTCCTTTGGTAATCATTGTTTGGTTTGTCTGAGGTTCTGCTACCTAAATGCCCGAAGCTTCCTTAGTTCCTGACCTCCTTGAGGCCTTGTTTTTGAGTACTTCATGTAGTTTCAAGCAACTCTAGTATCCTTCCAAAAATCCCTGTTTTTGCTCAAGGTTTTCAGAATCAATTTCTGTTGCCTGCAACTAAAGAACTCTGACACAAAAATTATACCAGAGATATTAAGAATGAACCATCAGAAAGAGAAAATTTAAAAAACAATCCCATTCACAGTCACATCAAAAAGAATAAAATACCTGGAAATAAATTTATCTAAAGAGGTAAAAGACTTGTACTCAGAAAACTATAGGGCACTGATGGAAGAAACTGAAGATGACACAAAGAGACAGAAAGATATACTGTGCTCATGGATTGGAAGAATTAATATTGTTAAAATGACCATACTACCCAAGGCAAGCTACAGATTCAATGCAATCTCTGTCAAAATATCAATGGCCTTTTTCACAGAACTAGAACAAATATTCTAAAATTTGTATAGAAACACAAAAGACCCCAAATAGCTAAAATAATCTTGAGAAAGAAGAACAAAACAAGAGGTATCATGCTCCCTGATTTCAAACTGTACTACAAACTTCCCATAATCAAGACAGTATGAGGGGGAAGGGTATAGCTCAAGTGACAGAGCACATGCTTAGCATGCATGAGGTCCTGGGTTCAATACCCAGTACCTCCTCTAAATCAATCAATCAATCTTTAAAAAAAAAAACAAAACAGTATGGTATTGGCACAAAAAAAGACACACAGATCAATGGAACAGAATAGATAGCCCAGAAATGAACCCAAACTTACATGGGCAATTAATGTATAACAAATGAGGCAAGAATATATAATGGGGGAAAGACAGCCTCTTTGATAAATGGTGTTGGGAAAACTGGACAACTATATGCAAAAAGAATCAAACTGGACTACTTTGTCACACCATATACAAAAATAAACTCAAAATGGATTGAAGACTTAAATGTAAGACCTGAAACCATAAAACTGCTAGAAGAAAACATGGGGAATACACTCTTTGACATCAATCTTAGCAATATTATTTTGGGTATGTCTCCTCAGGCAAGAAGAAGAAACAAAAGCAAGAATAAACAAATGGTACTACATCAAACTAAAAAAGCTTTTGCACAGTAAAGGAAGCTATCGACAAAAACAAAAAGCCCACTGCTGAACAGGAGAAGATACCTGCAAATGATATATCCAGTAAGGGGCTAATATCCAAAATATACAAAGAACTCAGAAAACTCAACATCAAAAAACAAACAACCCAATTAAAAAATGGGCAGAGGTGGGTGGGGGGTATAGCTCAGTGGTAGAGCACATGCTTGGCGCGCACAAGGTCCTGTGTTCAATCCCCAGTGCCTCCGTCAAGGGGTAGAAAAATAGTCAGAGTACCTGCATAGACAATTTCAAAAAAAGACATACAGATGGCCAACAGGCAAATGAAAAGAGGCTCAATATTACTAATCATCAGGAAAAAGCAGATGAAAACTTCAGTGAGATATCACCTTACACCTATCAGAATGGCTATTATCAAAAAGACAACAAGGCGAGGATGTGGAGAAACAGAACCCTGTGCACTGCTGGTAGGAATGTATATTGCTGCAACCACAATGGAAAACAGTATGGAGATTCTTCAAAAAATTAAAAATAGAATTACCGTATGATCAGCAACTCCACTTCTGGGTATTTATCTGAAGAAAACAAGACCACTAATTATAAAATACGTATGCACCCCTATGTTCTTTGCAGCAATATTTACAATAGTCAAGATATGGAAGAAACCTAAGTTCCCATTGATAGATGACTGGATAAAGAACAAGTGATATATATATATACAATGGAATATTACTCAGCCATGAAATCTTGCCATTTGCAACAACGTATGTGGAATCTAAAAAACAAAACAAACGAACAGAAACAGAGTCATAGATACACAGAACAAACAGGTGGTTGCCATATGGGAGGGGGTTGAGGGGAGGAGAGAAGTAAGTTAAAGATATTAAGAGGTGCAAACTTTCAGTTACAAAATAAATGAGTCACAGTGTGGGGAATATAGTCAATAATTATGTAATATCTTTGTATGGTGACAGATGACAACTAGACTTATTGTGGTGATCTTTTGGAAATGTATAGAAATATCGAATCACCATGTTGTATACCAGGAACTAACATAGTGTTGTAGATCAATTATACTTCAAAAGCAGACTAAGAACCAAACTCATAGAAAAAGAGATCAGATTTGTGACCACCAGAGGTGGGGGGAGGGGATTAGATGAAGGTAGTCAAAAGGTACAAAGTTCTACTCATAAGATAAATTAAGTACTATGGATATAATGTACAGCATGATAAAGATAATTAACACTGCTGTATGAAAGTTGTTAAGAGAGTAAATCCTAAAAGTTCCCATCACAGGGAAAAATTTTTTTCTATTTCTTTAATGTTGTATCTATATTAGACAATATAATCATTTCATGATGTAAGTCATATCATTACGTTGTACACTTTAAACTTATACAGTGCTGTATGTCAATTACATCTCAATAAAACAGAGGAAAAAAGAAATTAAAAAATATATGAGAGAGTAAGTTACAGTCAACAGACTTTTAGGGAATTATGGGAGTATTTTATAACAGGTTATCAGATGCAGTTAGAGTAAAATGCTGTGAGATGGCCCAAATTTCAGAATGGGAAAGTAGTAGCCATTGTACTAGGATTTCCACTAGAACAAATGGAATCTTTATGCAAAGTACTAAAAGATGCCCTCCCCAAGAAGACAAATCAAAGTAAGATGTCTCCTCCGGGCAGCTGAATTACAAAAGGGTAAAACTGTGCTTCTTCCTCTGGTCTGGGGGAACACCAAACTAGGGAAAACAAGTTTGAGAGCAGGGTATGGGCTAATTTCAGTCCCCATTCATACCCTTGGCTGTGTGTCTTTTCAGTCAATAAACTGTACAACTTTTCATGGTGACTTTACATG
This sequence comes from Camelus bactrianus, assembly GCF_048773025.1. Taxonomy (NCBI): domain Eukaryota; kingdom Metazoa; phylum Chordata; class Mammalia; order Artiodactyla; family Camelidae; genus Camelus; species Camelus bactrianus. Next base: position 84,049,479 of record NC_133575.1, read on the forward strand.
GTATGCGTGCTGCCAATAACAGAGGAGAGAAATGCTACAAATTTAAATCTCATCTCTAAGCCTAAAATAAGACTCCGTGTTTTTTTATTGAGATATAACTCACATATCATAAAATTCACCCTTTTAAAGTGTATAATTCAATGCTTTATAAGTACACTCACAAAGTTTTATAACCATTACCACTATTTAATTACAGAGCGTTTTCATCACCCCAAAAAGAGATGCTGTAACCATTAAGCAAACACCCTATTCTCCCTTCTCCCAGGACCTGGCAACCACAATTCTACTTTATGTCTCTAAGGATTTGCCTATTCTGGGCATTTCGTATAAATGGAATCATACAATATGTAGCCTTTGTGTCTGGCTTTGTTTACTCAGCATAATGTTTTCAAGGTTCATCCATGTTGTAGTGTTTATCAGTACTTCCTTCTTTTTATGACTGAATAATAATCTATTTCACATCCACTAGAACAGCTATAATTTAAAAATGGAAAATGCCAAGATGTGGAAAAATCAGATCCCTCATACACTGCCAATAGGAATATAAAATGCTGCAGCCACTATGGAAAATTTTGACATTTCCTCAATAAATTAAACATAGGATTACCATGGGATCTAGCAACTCCACTCCCAGATAATATACCCAAAAGGATTGAAAACAGGTATTTTAAAAAAATTTGTACAAGGATATTCAAAGAAACACCATACATAACAGCAAAAAGGTGAAAATAACCCCAATGTCTATCAACTGATGAACTGAATAAATAAAATGTGGTATATACTTACAGCGGAATATTATCCAGCCATAAGAAGGAACAAAGTACTGATAAGTGCTACAATATAGATGAAGCTTGAAAACATGTTATGTGAAGGAAGTATGATTCCATTTATATGAAATGAACGTAACAGGCAAATCCATAGAGACAGAAAGTAGAGTAGTGGTTGCCAGGGTTGGGGGCAAAGGGGAATTGGTAGAGACTGCTAATGGTTATGCGATCTCTGTTTGGGATGTTGGAAATATTCTGGAATTAGTGGTAATGGTTGCACAGAATTGTGAATATACTGGAAATCACTAAGTTGTACACTTTAAAAAGGTGGATTTTATGGTATGTAAATAAAATCAATCAATATTAATTTAATAAAGTCAATAAACTAAACTTGAGGTAATCATTTTACAACATATACCTATATTAAATCATTATGTTGTCCATCTAAAATTAATACAGAGTTATATGTCAATTATAGCTCTATTAAAAATAGAAAAAGAGGCACAAAAACAGATATGGATCAATAGAACAGAACAGAGAGCCCAGAAATAAACCCACATATCTACGGTCAATTAATCTTCGACAAAGGAGGCAAGAATATACAATGGAGAAAAGACAGTCTCTTACGGCTAGTAGTGTTTGGAAAGCTGGACAGCCACATGTAAATCAGTGAATTAAGAACACTCCCTCACACCATACACAAAAATAAACTCAAAATGGTTTAAAGACTTAAATATAAGACAAGACATCATAAAAACTCCTAGAAGAGAACATGGGCAAAACATTCTCTGACATAAATTGTAGCAATGTTTTCTTAGGTCAGTCTCCCAATGCAATAGAAATAAAAGCAAAAATAAACAAATGGGACCTAATCAAACTTATAAGCTTTTGCACAGCAAAGGAAACCATAACAAAATGAAAAGACAACCTATGGACTGGGAGGAAATATTTGCAAACCATGTAACCAACAAGGACATAATTTCCAAAATATACAAACAGCTCATACAACTCAATAGCAAAAAAACAAACAACCCAATCAAAAAATGGGCAGAAGACCTAAACAGACATTTCTCCAAGTAAGACATACAGATGACCAATAGGCACATGACAAGATGCTCAATATCACTAATTATCAGAGAAATGCAAATCAAAACTACTATGAAGTATCACCTCATACTGGTCAGAATGGCCATCATTAAAAAGTCTACAAACAATAGGGGGAGGATATAGCTCAGTGGTAGAGTGCATACCTAGCGTGTACGAGGTCCTGGGTTCAATCCCTAGTACCTCCATAATAAATAAATAAACTAACCAAATAGATAAACCTAATTACACCCCCTGCAAAAAGGCAATTAAAAAATTTTAAAGTCTACAAATAATAAATGCTGGAGAGGGTATGGAGAAAAGGGAACCCTCCTACATTGTTGGTGGGAATGTAATTTGGTGCAGCCACTATGGAGGACAGTATGGAGGTTCCTTAAAAAACTAAAAATAAACTTACCGTATGATCCAGCAATCCCACTCCTGGGCATATACCCAGAGAAAACTGTAATTCCAAAAGACACATGCACCCTAATGTTCATAGAAGCAGTATTTACAATAGCCAAAACATGGAAACAACCTAAATGTCCATTGACAGATGACTGGATAAAGAAGATGTGGTATATACATACAATAAAGTATTACTCAGCCATAAAAAATGACATAATGCCATTTGCAGCAACATGGATTATATATTAAGAGAAGTAAGTAGAGATTATCATGTTAACTGAAGTCAGATAAGGATAAATATCATATGATATCACTTATATGTGGCGCCTAAAAAAAGATACAAATTTTATTTACAAACCAGAAATAGACTCCCAGACATAGAAAACAGACTATGGTTACCAACTGGGAAAGGTGGGGAGGGATAAATTAGGAGTGTGGAATTAACAGATACACACTACCATACATAAAATAGATAAACAACAAGGACCTACTGTATAGCACAGGGAACTATATTCAATTTCTTATAATAAGCTATAATGGAAAAGAATCTGAAAATATATGTATATATGTATGTATAGGTATAACTGAATTGCTTTGCTGTATACCTGAAAGCAACACTGTAAGTCAATTACACTTCAATAAAAAATAAAGTTAAAAGAAAACCAAAATTGGCCTAAGAAATAGAAAACTTAAACAGACCAATTAATTGTAGAAGAATGTGAAATTACAATAACCTACCTCAAAAATCACTAGCCCCAAAAAGTTTTGTGGGAGACTTTGATCAAACCATCTAGGAACAGATTAATCAAACTTTATATAAAATTTTCCATAGCAAAGTAGAAGAAAAGAAATGACAACATACAGCCATAAGGCTAGTATAATCTTGATACCAAAACTGACAAGTAAAGGGAAAGAAATGCTAGGTCTATCTCACTTATGAACCTAGATATAAAAATGCATAACCTTAATACCAAAATCAGTCAAGCACAGGAAAACGATAGGTCATTATTTTTCACAGGGATGTTGACAGTATTTTTGGTGGGACAATTCTTCATTTAGCGTCCCTGATCTCTATTCACTAAATGCCAGGACTCCCCACACACACCCAGTAAACTGTGGCAACCAAAATCACCTCCAGACATTTTCAAATGTTTACTGGAGTGGCTCAGCCCTAGGCTGAGGATCAATGCTATAGGCAATTTCATTTATGAACACAGATACAAAACTGCTAAACAAAAGATTAGTCCCTCAAATCCTGCAGTACATTAAAAATACACATTATACCCTGATAGGTTAATCCTAGGAATGCAGGGTAGCTTTAACATTTACAGATCTGTCAATGTGGAACAGGGAACCAATTCCTTACTTGGCAGGGAGAGTTAAGCATTTATCCTGTCTTTTCTATAGGAACTGTATTTTAGGCTTACCAAATAGCCCTAGTAACTAAGGGATAGTTCTTAACAGAGGTATGCTAGCTAATAAACTTAGAAAGAATATGAAAATTAGAAAAATCATAATTTTGAAGTCCTTAATGAAATAATTGGTTCACATAACAGTTATCAACTGAACAGTAAAGCCATTAGATGAAAGCGTGGTGGGAGAACTTTACAATGACAGGATCAGATTATCACCACTTCAATCCACTTTAGTATCACTAAGAGTGAGACAAGCAAACATTATGTAAAAAGAAAGCACATGGTATCAACCATGAAATAGTCTTAAATAATATGAATCTGAATCTAATCAAGCATTTAGATCTATCTTTCAGTCAACAGGAAATACAAGCAATACAGAAACAAGTGAAATAGCACCTCAAGGAAGTAATCAGCTAAATCCAGAATGTGGGAGAGTCTACAGAACAAATGCCAGATTTCTTCAACAGGCCAATGGCATGAAAATAAGAGAGGAGGTGTTTTTCTGTTTTAGTTTTTTAAAAGAAACTTAAAGGAAACATAAGACATATAACTTAATACAATGAGTTGACCTTGGCTGTTGAGTCCTGATCGGAACAAATTCCAATGGTAAAAACATATTTTAGACAGTTGGAAAAATCTGAAGATATGCTGGGTATTAGTGTGATAATGGAACTATGATTGTATGAGAAAATGTCCTTTTGCTATATTTTTTGTGATGTATACTGAAATATTTAGGAGTGAAATTATATATGATATTCATGATTAGTGTAAAATATCCCATGGCAAAATGTTGATGGCTATTAAAGCTCAGTTATAGGTACATGGGGGTTTATAGTACTCTCTACTGTCATTTATGTTTGGAAATTACCATAATATAAAGGTTTTAAAAAGCTATCAATGCAATTCAATGCATTAACCCTTTAAAGGGGAAAAAACTATATGTCCAACTTACAGGTGAAAAAGCAATTGATAAAAGTTTATGCCCATTCTTGCTTTTTAAAAGTCTTAAAAAAGTAGGAATTAAAGAAAACTTATTTGACTTAATAAAGGGCAACTGTCAGTAACTCACACTAAGGAGCATAGTTAAAATTTTAGAAGCACTCCCATTAAAGAGAGGAATAAGATAAGGATATCTGATATCATTGCTACTATTCAATCCTATGCTGACAGTACTAGCCAATGCATTCAGATAAGAAAAATACACATGGTATACAGACTGAAGCCAAAGAGAAAAAACTATCCATATTTGCACATAATCTGTTTGCTAACCTAGAAAATCTAACAGACTCAATGAACAAACTATTAGGAAAAAAAAGGAATTCAGTAAAGTTCTTGGACACAATTTCAAACAAAAAACAATAGTTATCTTACATACCTTTAGCTATAAAATGAAAGCAAAAATCCTATTATAGTAGCAATAAAAGTTATAAAGCATCTAGAAATAGCCCAAACAAGATACGTTCAAGACATTTTTAGGATGGCAAAAAATGATGAAACATTATTAAAGGACTTAAAAATTTGAATAAATGGAGAGCCATACCACATTTATTCATATAAAGGAAGACTCATAAATGTAAAGATGTCAATCATCCCGTTAACTCTGTAAATTCAAAGCAATGCCAACAAAAAGACCAATAAGATTCTATATGGGTATGATAATATGATTCTAAAATCCATATAAAAAGTAAACATGCAAGAATAACACAAAATTGAAAAAAGATGGCTTTCCATTACAGATATCAAACATAAAACTATAGAAATTTAAAGTGTGGTATAAATGCAGGTATAAATAAATGGATCAGTAAAACCAAATAAAGAATCCTGAAACAAACCTAAATATGCGTAAGAATCTAGTACTAAAGGTAGCAATTTAGAAGTGAGTAGATAAACGAAAGAGGGAGATACATGGCATATACATGGCAAAACATTTTGTATTAGCAAAAACTTAGAAATAACCATGTCAATGGGGAAAATGGCTACACAAATTATAGCCTATCTATTTGGTAGAATACTACGTGCAACAGTGAAAAAGAACAAGTTAGACTCACATGTGCTAACATGAAAAGTTCTTGAAGTTAAGTTAAACAATGGGTAGGGAGGGGGAGAATCAGGGTGGAAATCAGTGATGACCAAAGGGGGTTTTAATCCTCTAAAAGAAAAATGTATTCATGTGTCATACATATAATAAACTCAATAAATAAGAAATTTAAAAGCTGCATAATATGAATGAGTCAAGCTAAGTAAAAACTTATATATATAGAAATATTTATTCATGTGAATGCATGGAAAGGGAACTCTAAGGATACTCACCAAACTGCTGACAGTTTTTTTGTTTTATTTTTTGGGGGGAGTTTGACGGTGGGAGTGGCAAATATGGAAGGAGCAGAAAAGGCAAGTTTCAAGATTTATTCTCTGTATACCTGTGTATTATTTCAATCTTTTACCGTGAAAACATACTTATATATTATTGCGTGATTAAAAAATAAAGACATGAAAAAAGTCAAAGACACTGTTAAGTGGAAAAAGCTAGTTGCTATAATATATATATATAAAATTCTTTTGTATACATAGGTAATAACGTATATACCTATTGTATTATATATGTGTACATATATAATGCATACAGACAAAAATACAAATTGGATTTTCACAATTTATATACTTGTCACTTATTCTGTTATAATGAGCATATAGTTATGCATTACTTAAGAAACACTATGGTAATTATTTTGCAATATATACATATATCAAATCATTATGTTGTACACCTTGAACTATATAATGTTATATATCAATTATATCTCAATAAAACTGGGAAGGGAAGAAACATATAAACACAGATAAATCTAATCATGTCATTCACCCAATCAAAGCCCTTCAGTAGGAGTAGTCCCACTGCTCTTAGGATGCGGCCCAAAATAACTAAGGGGGCCTGCCATTCAGCCTCAGCTCACAATACTCTCCCCCTTGCTTAATATGCTTTAGTTGTAGGAGACACCTTTCAGTTCTTCAAGTCCCTTATACATGTTCTAGCTTCAAGTCTCTGCACATGCTGTTTGTTTCCTCTACCTGGAACACTTCCTCCATTCATCCTTCCTCCACCTCCTTCTACCCCAGTTGATCCTTCAGTTCTCATCACTTCTTCAGAGGAGCCTTCCGTGACATTCCACACAGGGTCAGGTCCTCCTGGTATAAATACTTACAGAACCCTTATTTTTCCTTTACAGCTCTTATCTCAATTTGCAGTTTTCTATTTATAGGTGGGATTTTTAATGTCTGTTCTCTCTCCTACTAGGCTGTAAGCTCCACGAGAGCAGGACTTTTGTCTGTCTTGTTATATCCTGACATTTAGTAAGAGCTCAGTAAATATTTGTGAAGTAAATGACTGCTCTCTGTTAATCAGGGTGGACCTTAGCTTGGCACTAGCTCCATTTTCCTCTCCATTCCAACCCATGCCATCAGATAAGCAACCTCAATGACTATGGATGACTCACTCAACACTGCTGCCTCACTGTCCCTTGATCTCCTCTACTTCTACAACCTCTGACCACATACCATTTCACATGCCATTTCTAGCTATTAGTGTCCTAGATCACCCGATAAACATAGAGCTGCTCCACTTTAGAACTCCTGAACTCCACTAACCCAATCTCTGTCTACACCCTCCTACCCCTCTTACTTGTTTCTCAGAATACCCACTCCTCATTCTCATCAAGATCTCCTATCCTTTGACATCTCCTATTCTTCAGTTCATTATCACCTCACTGCTCAACTACCTATCCAGTCTAAATGCCACAGTACACCACTTCAAACACTCTTGTCAGCAGCCTCACTGCTCTAATCCATTTTAATCTGCCATTTATGGAGCTACTATGGGCCACTCTACATATATTATTTCTGTAACTTCTCATAACACCTATATTAGGTAGGGACTGCTATTATCCCCTTTTACAGATCAGGAAAAGGATTCTTAAAGAGGTGAAGTAACTTGTTCAAGATCACACAACTAGAAAGCGATGGGATCTGAATGAGGTCTGTCCAACAGAGATCTGTCTGACACCAAGGTCTGTGCTCTGAACCAGTAGGTTCCTTTGCCTCTCAGAGGGAACAGTAACTCTGACTGCAACATAGAGAATGAAAGCGAAGGAAGCAGGCAAGTGTAAAGGCTTGAAGACTGAGGCAGCAATCCAGGTGAGAGTTGATGATGGGCTAATCCTTATCCATCAGAACACTGGAAATAATTCAAACTATAAGTCCCACTTACTTTCAGGAGTGTGACTTTACAGGATGGACCTGGTGGACTTTGGCTGAGGACGGCACAGCTAGGTGTGCCTAGAAGAGACCAAAAAGAAATCAGCAGTTTAATACATTCTTTCAGAATACAATTTTTACTTAATGTGCATGTACATATATACTTCCAGGTAAGCTGTCATTTATTAAATGCTTCCATGCGCTGGGAATTTATTATAGTCTTATTTACACTTCTAACTGTGCTGTGAGCTACTCTCCCATTTTATAAATGAGGAAAGTGGGGCTCACGAAGATCAGGGAAATGGCTTCACATCACACAGTTAGTTAATGGTAAAGATGGGATCAGAACCCAAATCCACCTACCCAGCGCAACCTTAAGAGTCACACTCTCCACACTCTACCCAAGCTGTTGAGACCTTTGGGCGCAGTAGGGACGGGGCAGGTTGGAGGGGTAGGGTTAGGATCCAACCAGGAAGCGCTGCTGAGCCCTGCGCTCCGACCTTAGCGAGAGCGGGGAGCTGACCAGCACTGCCGAGGCCGGTGCCCAAAGCCGGGCTGACCAGCCGCTGGCTCGGGGGACCTGGTCGCGAGGTCCGGCATCGGGGCTGGATGGGGAAGGCCACGGGGACGCCCGTGCGGCCGTACCCTGGGGAGGACCCCGTTCTATTCGCCCACTCTAAGGGCGCCACGTCCCAGAGGAACGGCCAAGACGGCCTCGAAGCCACCAAGCCCAGGATGGGCCCACAGAGAGCGGAGGCAACAGCTCGGTCACCTGTTCTGTTCCCCCCTCGCGGAATCACAAGACCCGGTGGCAAATGCCAAAGTCACACATTTGGGTTTCCCCCTCACTTTCTGCCAGGATCTGGGGTCTACCGATGGCCGTCCGTGGGCCGAGGAACCCTCTCCATTGACACGCAAACCATCTGCCTTTTTTTTTTTTTTTTGAGGAGATAGTCAGTAGTTTTCCTCAGATTTTCAAACGGGTCAGGTCCACCCTCCCCCCACCGCAAAAAATTTAAAAGTTAAGAATGCTGACTGGAAGCTGTCAGCCGGAGCTTCTCTAACATCTTTACCTCAGTCCTGCACGCTCGCAGTGTCAGTCCCCACCCCCGGCGTCACTCAGCATTCCTTTCCGTTGTCCCCTCCCCCCTCACGCAAGCCTACACGCACGCACCCCCCACGCACGGCCCCCCACGCACGCGCCGCACGCACGCGCTACTATTCTCGGCACATATCCCCATAAATCGCTGCACGCACACGTGACCCCCCGCGACCCTTCGCGCACACGCGCATTCCACCAGTCCTGTGCCCCCCCGCAACGTACGCACCTCAGGACCCCCTCCACACGCGCATCTTCGCTAGCCTCTCCCGTCACTCCTCTCTCCTTTCCAGGACGAGCTTCCGGGCCTGGCGGCCGGGCCCTCCCTGCCCCTAGCTTCGAGGGCAGCGAGGTCTCTCCCCAGCTTGCTGAGCTCACCCCGCCCGAGCCTGCGGCAGGCCCGTCAGACTGGGCGGCCGCTTCCCTCCTCACATCCCAGGAGACACCGGGCGGGGTGTGGCACCACCCACGCTCGGCCACCAGGGCCTTCAGATGACTGGGAGGCCAGCCGCTCAGCTGGAGGGAACTCCCTCGATTTCCTGTCCCTCCGGCTGGAGTGGGCGGGGGTGGGGGTGCGGCGGGAGGCTTTCTTCGTCCTCGCTGGGAAAAGCGCTCACCTGGTTCCCAAAGCCAGTTTACCCTTCCTCTCCTTCCTACCAGAGGGAAGGGATTTGGAGGGAGAGCCAAGGTCTTTGGGGCGGAGAAGGGGAAATGACTCAGAGAGGAGGCGGCTCAGAGGGAGGGGCCGGCCTGAAAAGGGGGGCGCATTAGAGAGCGGGAGGGAAAAGGGAGGAGAAAAGAGGATGGGAAAACCGCGGCGGGAGCGGTTTTGAGGGTGTCTAGCGCAGTCCTAGGAATCCTGTCTGATCAACCACGAATCCAGGAGCCGCTAGGCTGTCTTTTCTTCGGTGCTGAGCCTTAACGCCAAAGATAGCCAGGGCCAAGATCCTTGCTAGCAGCTACTGGGCATCACGGAATCTGCTGGTCTGGGCGAGGGCACAGGGATTAACTCTTCATGTTCTTCGGAGCCAATAATAGGCTTTACCGCATAGTGTTGCTGGGTGAATTGTATTAGTTAGTATATCTTAAATGCTTAGAATAGTGTCAGGGACACTGTAAGCCATCAATCAGTGATAGCTCTTATTATTACAAAGATGTTCATTTGTTGGTGGTCTGTCTCCCGTGTAGATTTTGAGAACATGAGAACAGAGATTACCTATTTTATTCATCACTGAACTCTAGCACTTGACACAAAGAGGCTATCAATAAATTACTTGTTGAATGAATGAGTGAGTGAATGATAACTTGGACTAATGGCTATGCCAAGACCCTCTCTTCTGACACGTAAGGGAAACATTTGTGGAAGTTTGAGGAAGAAGGGCTATGATTGGGAAAGGTGGCACCTAGGGCCCTTGCTGGTTGCTATATCAAATGACTGCCTCTGCCCTGGGAAAATGGAATGTCTTTGGCAGTTTCCTATGTGGACACATGGAAGACTGTAAGACAACTGACCTGAAATTTGAAAATGAAACGCGGCTAGCTAGAGCAGTATTTGCATCTTGTAGAGTTAGTATAGAAGGATGGGGGAGAGGGCTGAAGTGGAAAGCTCAAAAATAATGGTGGTAGATGTAAGTGGGGGAGATTGGCAGGGGAGCTCTGAGTGAACCAAAGTGTGTATGGAGGAGTATAGTCATCCCATAAGGAAATCTGATGGAAGTCCTAAAATGACAGGAATGTTATCCTCTTCTCTGCTCCAGTCATAGGGTTCCTGATGACCTGTCCTCATGTTCCGACATTCTTGGTGTAGGTATGCGAAGTAGGCTCTTACCACTTTATTCACTAAATTTGCATTCATGGAAATTAATACTGTTAGAGCTAGAAATTACTCATACATTACAATTCATGGTTGAAAAACTAAGGTCCAGAGATAGATAGCAAAGGACTTGGGCTTTAGGATTCTCTGGCCTTGGTACTGAATCTTACAGGGCCTGAATTTGTTATGCATCCCATTATTCCTTTAATCCCTGCCTCTCCCCATCCCAAACCCCAAAGAGACTGAGAAGAATGAAAGGACATAAATAGAAGGTCAGCAGAAAGGAGGAAGAAAGGAAATTCCTCAACAGACTCCTCATTTTATTTCCTTTTGGTTCCTCCCAGAGAAGGTACCTGGGCCTTCAGCTCGCTGCTGTAGAACAGCTTCACCATGGTACCCTGGAAGCTTTGCACTATCTACATAAGCCCTGCAGGCAAAGGCTTGAACCACAGCTAGTGAGTGTTGGCAAAACACCTGTGATCCTCCCAGACCGCAGGAAGATGGGAGGCCTATAAGAATCTGCTTTAAGGCCATCTCCCTCTCACCTCCTTGTCTCCCAGAGCTGTCCCCTGGGAGAATGTCCAGAGACAGTTTTTCATCACCTCCCACCTGCTGGGATCTGATGAGGTAAGAGTCTTCCTGACTCATCCCCCTCAGCATAAAGCTACAGACTATAAAGCCATTTAGCTGCAGTCTAGAATTGGCTTCCTAGCAACTAGATATCCCACAACTACCATTGTAGTCTTCTGGACCCTTTTATTTCAGTGTCATCCTTTTTGGTGTTTGGGACAGGGACCGCTGGGAGCAGGAACTTTTGGCTACTTTTTCTTTCACTGTGTAAATAATAAACTGTTTGAATCTAAAAGTAATTCTTTGTATCTTTACCTGCTAAATCAGGCCTTGGACTTGCCTGGCCTTATGTACTTGACAGCTGCTTGCTATGAATGTCCCATTTCTGGTATATCACAGCACCTTCCCTTATCACTGAGGGAGTTGAGCTGGACAAAAAGATATATAGATCATAATGGCTTTTTCCTGCCACTGTACATCAGAGAAAATCAGCCCAAATTCCACTTTTCTGGGACTTGCAATCTGGTGGGAGGAGTAGCAGATCTTCTTTGCATTCTGTGTACAAGGTTAGCCTGACAGGAAGTAGAGGGGTCATCTATATTCTGTTGTTTGAAAGATTCTCTTGGCCCAATATATGTCCCATACAGTATTGCCAGGGCATTACTGGCTGACCCTTCCAAACCTGAAAGTCTGAAGTTTGCCCCCCACCCCAGTCACCCCCAGGTTAGACAACAAAAGCATTGCCTCTAGAAAGTCTTTGTTAACATTTTCTTGTTTTCTGAGAAGGAAGAGGTAGAATGAGAAGTTGGTAGGGATATGATTTTTGCCCACACACCTCCACTAGCACAATACTGATGGCTAATATGTTAATTCTTCTAATTTCCCTTTGAAGGAGACTGGCCATAAAGAACAATAGCCTATTACCAAGAGGCAATTGTAGGAATGCTGAACCAGAAATAGTGCCCTGAAGGGAATTATATGAGTGGTGATGTGGAGTTCACCTAAGACAAAGCTCACAATGTACAAGGTGGCCCACTTGTTCTGCTTATCATATTCTAATTCTATTCAACCAGCACTTACTAAGTATCTCCGATGTACAAGTCTGATGAGAACTTCATCTCTCACCCCTGTGCGTCCAATAAAGTCTTCCCTTTTTGGCTGCCTCTAGTAACTCTAGTTTACAGATCAAAAACTATTTGGGAAGAATTACTAAATTGGGTACCTTGCCAGATTGTAAATGCTAGGAATACTTTTTTCATTTTAATATGCCCCCAAAGAAATGAGTAGAGTCCTTAGAATATAAATAAACGCCTCTTTGATGACCGGGCCAGACCAGTCACAACTGTAATCTGCATATTATGCCCAACAATTAGTTGTAGAAGACCACCTTGATCCTCTACCCCTAGAAATTCACAATAGGGGAGTCAGTCTCATTAGCTATCATGCTATATTCCAATATCCATGTAACAACCTACTTGGCCTCCATTACTCCTAACCTTTATAACAGACCACCTCACCCTCACCTACAGGCTCAGCTTCATTGAGACTCTAGGACCAAGCCTTTTCCTAAGTAGGGAAATATAAAGAATTGCATGTCTGCTCTGGCCTAGCATATTAAGATGGAGCCAGCCTTTCTAAACATCACATTCCCAAAATTGTGTAAAATCTTAGCTGTGGATAATAGCCCCATATTCAGCTTTTGCTCAGGCTGTTCTCCAGTTGGACCACTAACCCCAATAGTCCAAATTTTTGTTTCTTTTATATTTTATTTCTCTTGCCTTTGGGCTTTAGATCCTACAGGCCCTGGGTCTGACAGCCTGTTTCAAGTCTCTTCTCTAGCTACCATCCTTGACTGGCCCACTTCACTTCACATTGCATGCCCTCTTTAGTAATTCTGATTACAGTACACCCAAGCCCAGATCTGGTGGGGGGGATCTCTTAACCCTCCCAGGCTCCTCTGATAGGCCGGACGTTTAACAGCAAGTCAGCGCATGTCTTCTGGCCCTACCCTAACCTTAACTAGGTTCCAGCGCTGGGATTTTCTCTGTTCTTCCCTAATTCCCACCATCTGGCCTAATCACTGAAACTGAATGTGCTGTGTTTCCTTGGGCCTTGTACCTTCGTTTCTTTAGTCCTCCTGACTGTATCGTGCTCCTGAAATCAGAATCTTCATGATTGGATCTCGCTTTCCAGATGCTCCAGATCCTCTTGGCTCAAATCTCTACCTATTATATGATAATTATATGAGAATTTTCCCCAGGTCATTTAGACAGTTCTAGTAACTTGAGACCTTCTTGCTTTTAATCTTCCCCCAATTTAAACGCCAGTGAGAGACAGTCAAGAACTCATGAATACATATATATTTATTTAATTCATAATATAGCATTTTGGATGGGCTGGGATATTTTAGAGGGATGAGGCTGTGTAATCCGCAGATGCTCAGACTTCTGTCACTAGGAGAGACACTATTGGTCCGGCGCTCCCAGTACAAACAAGCCTGGGATAGAATATTTGATAAAAAATAGTCCAACAATCATCTAATAAATATTCTAGCCAATGACAACAACATACAGCATATGTCTGAAGCTGGCAGACCAGACTGTAAAAGGCAGTTTCACCTGACCTGATGGCAGTCAACCTGGCCAACCTGTAATACACAACCAAGTACAGCCCAATGGTTCTGAGGCTGCAGTTGGCTTCAGGAATTGAAATAATTGTGGGAGTGGTTCTCATCTGTCAGCCTCGCATTCTCCATTCTGTAGAAGAAAGGGTATCAAATGTTTGAGCTTATCAAAAAGTCCATCCGTGGATTGCTCCATCCAGGTAGTCATATATAAATATGTAAACCATGGAAGCTTAGAAAATTCACCTAGTGTATTTTAGCTGAAAAGAACATATAAGTGATTTTTGCTGCAATTTGAAATTCACTGCATCCAAAGATACACAATGGAATTACATGATAAAAACACATACAGATGCAGTTACTCTTACTTACAAGTAGCCAGAACTCCAATGTGGCATTAAAATTTCTTTCATTGTCTCAAAACAGGTTTAACTTTATTTTTGTGCTTTCTTCAATAAGACAATATAAAAAGTGGAAATAAGCATAAATTGCAGAGAGAAAGAATAATTTGCTAGCAGAAAGGATTGTAGGAGAATAGGCTGAGGAAAGCAACAACAATGAAAACTTATGGAGTCATCTTCCTTGAAGATGTTAAATACAGGTCCTATTCCCTTTGCCCAACTGGGTTTAACTAGAGGTAGTCAATGAATTCTCTGAAGGTACTTGGCGTTGCCAGTATTCTGTGAAAGTCTTAACTTTACTGAAGTAAGCATCTGGGGCTCACCACACCCCCACTGAGTACTTTGCCACCACGTTGTTTCTTGGAAAGCACTTTTCATTATTTGGCTCAGAAACTTCATTGCTTACCCCAAACCCAGTTTAATTTCCTACTTTATGCAGTAGGCTTAGCTCTGAGTGATTTTTAGCTTTAACCAAAACTTAAATCCACATTCAAAGAACAAAGTTTGAAAAGACTGAAGTTATTGAACAGAATTGTGCCACATGCTCAGACAATTCCCCAAGTTAACTTCTAAAGAGCTTTTGAGGAGGACAACACTGATTTATATGTATGAGTCCTGGGACATTTGCAAAATAGTATCAATACAGCTCAAATGGAGAAGTAACCAAGCTTTTCTGCTCAGGGAAACAACAAACACCAATATGGATATCAGAGTATAACAGGGAAACTTTGATTATTCATTTGTTCATTCATACATTCATGCAATAAACACTAGCCAGGCAACTACTCTGTTCCACATACTATGACAGGTGTTAAAAATAGAACAGCAAAACCAAAAAACACCGCCCCTGCCCTCAAGGTATTCACAGTCTAGTGGCAAAGATGATTCTTACATATTAAACTTCCGTGTGCATAAGAATTACCTGGGAAGCTGGTTAAAAATGTAAAATTCCACCTATATGCCCAGACATTCTAATTGAGTAGATCAGGGGTGGGGTCTAGGAATCAGTTGTTTTAACAAACACCAAAAACGCTTTTAACTGGTGGTCTGAGGACCACACTTTAAAAAACACTGCTATGCAATGTGATTATTGCTGAGAGGGGAGCATGCTCAGGGTGCCATGGGAGCTCCAAAGAGGAGAACATCACCCAGTCTAGGGGTTCAGGAGATAATCTAGTTGAGAGGGGGAAGGCAGACCAGGCTGGAGTCAAAAGTAGGGTGGGGAAATTGAAGCTTTGTCTCAGGGTACTAAAATCTAAAAGGCACAAAAAATGAATGGCAGGGGAGACCCAAGGACAAGGTAGAGAAAACTGGACTGGGGTGGAGGTGGAGTGTTTTGCACTTGTAGCATTTTCACACTATTCCCTTAAGTTTAAGAACGATTCCTACTGTTTACTCTGGGCATCACTATTGTTAACAACGTCTCTATTCCAGGCCCAGAGAACAACTTCTGTAAACAGTTAAGCTTGCTTAGAGTCATCAGTGTGAGGGAGAAGGTGGCAGAAGATGAAGCTAGGAAAGCAAATAGGAACTTAAAAAGCCAAACCTTAAGTAATTGGGACTTTCTACTGAATGCTATGGGAACTAGTGAAAAGCTTTATGAAGGGGGAAAATTCTTGTTTTAAGAATTTAAAGATAGGCCCTAGAGGAGAGACTTAGAAATGAAAGATACACATTTTAAAGCACTGCTACACTGTTTTGGGGCTGGGGCTAAGCGGAGGAGATTCATGTTTGTTGCATATTTAACTAAACGCCATACTTAATAGTTAAGGATGCCATACTAATGCCATACTTAACTAAACGCCAGGTGCTGTGCTAAGCAATTTACATGTGCTATCTTTTTAAATCTTTGCAGCAGCTTTGTGAGGTAGGTACAGAAGAGGAAACAGCGGCTCAGAGAAGTGAAGTACTTCTGGGTCATACTGTTAGTAAATGGCAGAGGAAATAGATTATTTAAGTCTGAAGGCTAGGATGAGCTTTCCATCACAGCGAGCTATCTCCCAGCACTGCTGAATCTTACCAAGGTTGCTCATTTCCTGATTAGCATCAAATACATATACTTTTTAAAACCAAAAAGCTGACTTTGCCACTGGATATGTAAGTTTGAGTCTGCCATCTGATTCTGCATCAGTCTTGCTTTCCATGTTAGGTGTACAAACAATATAAAACTGTTATTTGGGGGATCTATATACTTTGTCTCTCCTACAGACTAGTAAGCCACTTGACAGCAGGGACTGTGTATGAGCAATGTCAGCTGCAGCGTGGTACCTGGCATCTAGTAGTTTGTTGAATGAATTAATGAATGAACGTCCACCAAGGTGGTGGAAGGGAAGAAGGGAGAAGTTTTGGCATTGTTTCAAGGCTCCAGTCTGGGGGCTTGTTACAGCTACCACATTGTACAACAATAATATTTTCACAACTCCCAAGAAGTAGACTCCTTGAAGCAGATAAAGCTCCTGGAAAGGAGAAAGCTCTGGTTCTGACATTCCCAATCCCTGCAATGGAACTGACAAAAGCACAGACCATAAAGCTTGATTCCCTTCAATGACAGTGATAAGGACTGGGTTGAAGTCTGCACCTGCATTTGCCATGAAGGGTTGGCTAAACAAATGAATAATGTAAACAAGATTGCGAGAGGAATGGTTATTTAACCTGTTTAAGAAAACAAACTATTCTCAGGCATTCTGAAGCACTTCAGAAGTGTTTTATCTGAAAATATAAATACATTTATATGCAAATAGTTTTTGCATCTACAACACTCCATTCTTGCTGATTAAGTAAATAAAGCAGGTTCCTAAAGACCCTCAATTATGCAACTCTTTTTTTTCCCTCCTAATTCTGGTAGCTGTATGTACTTGAGAATAATAAAACTGTATTTCTTTGAAATACTCTGTGACAGAATTTTTTAACAATTCAGGCAAACCTCCTCCATTAGGTAGCATCAATGAAACTGTGCTACATATAACACGTCTACCTGGATTAATTTTCTATCCAGCAATAAATAGCATCGCTTGTGCAATCTTATCTCCCAGTCTCTCCTAATCCAACCTACAGTTCTTCCCACCATCTTTGTCATTATTGCATGTGCATGTGTGTGCGTGACAGGAGGGACAAAGGGAGGGATTAATGGAGGAAGGGGAGAAATGTTGACTAATCTTGATGTTCCCTTTAGGGGACAAAAAAATGGATGGTATAATTTATTTTCCCTTCTAGTATATTTCTCACTCAAATGAGGAAATTAAAAAGTTTATTATGTATATATAATTATAAAATGAATATATAATATATATTATTTATTCATTTTATATATATATTATATATACACATACATGTTTTCTTTATAATAAATCCTTGATTGTAGGTTTTTATAAAAAGCTACATATAACATGGGATCATTTGACACTTCAAAATTCTACTTGGCCAAATTGGCCAGCACTAGAAAGGGTGACATATCCCTGCTTTCCAGCTGGCTAGCCCCTTGTTCAGAGCATCTTTCTACATTATTTACCTGGAATTACCCTAATTCCTTCCAATATCATTTTACTCCTGAATCACTGGGAATTTTTCATTCTCCCAGAACAAGAGGGGCATTCTCCAAATTCCTTCTCCAATGGCTTGAACCCAGACTACTCAGATAATTTGTTCTGAGAAACTCAATATATTAATTCAGATACAAGCTTTAATGCACAAAAATTAAATCTATAATATCTAGTTATTTTGGATGCTTCAAATGAACTTTATTTTGTATCTTGTATATTGGACACTAACTGAGGTTTAGGAGGGGAAGAACTGCTGAACTAGAGAGCCAATGAATTCTATGCTCTCTTGAAACTTAATGGCAAGCTTTCATCCCAGAAACATAAGGGGATTCTTGAGGCCTGCAGTTGCATTCCTGCCGCTCAGGGTAATCAATAAAATCTGGGGCAGGCAAGCCAGACAGGATCATTAGGGATTTGTTCCAGATTGTGAATGTTGGACAAACGGGAAGAATGAAGGTCACGTCAAAAGTATGAAGATGGAGAGAGTTAGCTGGGTCATAGAAAGACAGCATGTTGTTGTCATAATCCAGAAGGACACCCAGACGCTTCAACTGTGGGGGCACATCCACCAGCATTTCCTTGTTGTTATGTCTCACTACGAAGTTACTATTGCATCGAGAGAAGACCCACGAGGAGGCGTTCTTGCCAATCCATTCATTCTTGGGAGCTGATTTGTAGGCAATGCCAATTGCATACCTGTGATACAGTGCAAAGGAGAGAGAAGTAAGTATTTATTATGACCTGAGTTGTGCTCAACCTCATATAGGATATCTAAGAAGCAGAATACTTATTTCTTCCTTAAACAGTTTATATTTCGATCTAGCGCTAGAGCTTTAAAAAAAAAAGTTAGCAATTAGAATGCTGTAATTCTCAACTCCTAGCTCAGTATATTTTCCATGATTTTATTTTTAAAAAGCTGGCAAATTTTCCTAGGATTGGTTTCCATCACATGCCTTTTGGCCTTGACTTTCTGGTATTCTGTTTGTGCTATAGAACTGAATCTCCCAGGAACCTAACAACAGGGGAGAGAAGAGAAAAGAAAAATGGGACCTACTCACCATGTTGAGGAACCCATGACCACCTCCCAGTAGTGGCAGCCACTGTCAATGAATATATTTCCTGCTGCCCCATAGCACCCTGTGCCACTAAACCTCTCTGGGGTATGGCTCTTCTTCAGAGAGCTTTCATCCTTTTCCATCTGCAGTCCATCATTGGAGATTTTCAACTTCTTGTGAGTCATTTTGGGATCCAGTTTAAAGGGTTGGCCTGAAAAAAGTAGAAAAAAGAAAATGCATGGGGAAGTATTTAAAGATTGTATCTTTGTCCTCCAGGACCATCACTACCAGAGGAGCCTCAATATGATGATCATTCTTGAGTCAGTGGTGTTTGGATTACATTAAGGAAGCAGGCCAGGGGCCACTGTTTTCAATAAAATTAAAATAAGCCGCCCCTCTTCATAAAGTATCAAATTAAAAGAGGGCTCTCAGGGTCTCAGGTTCTCAAATAAATTTTGTACTTTGTTTTATTTCAGTGGGTGGTTTGGGATTTGAGCAGATTTCAGAGGAAGGAGTATGTGATGTGAGACAAAGTGAGGGAATAGATGAGATAATTGCTGCTTGGTGGCAGAACAAAAAAAAAGACTGAGAACAACTGAACAACAGGACAATTTTTTGCCCTCTCACTACTGTGAGGTAAATAACATATAACTAGGTAACTTTGTTAGAGTGACTGCTGCATCATTGATAATTAGGGAAAATATCTGTTGTGTAGGATCATTCACAACAAGAACTCCTTATAGTCATATGACAAAACCAGTTAGTTACTAGGAGCCAATGGCTGGGGATGGCAAGAGTTGTATTATACAAAACATGTCTGGTACGTACCATTGGTGAATATAACAGCCACTTCCTACTTTTTCTTTCTTACCCACTTTCACTGTAGAGGCCAGGAAAGCTAAATCCTCACACTTCTAGCCTCCCTTGCTGCTGGGGTAGCTAAGAAGATGGAAGCTAAGTCAGATAGGGTTGGGGAAACTTCTGGGAAAGTGCCAGCTTTCTCGATAAAAGGGATAGCCATCATGTGTGCCAACACTTTCCCTTCTTTCTGTTGTGAAAGGAAATATAACATAAAGAGGTTGCAGTGGCCAGGTCATGACCACGTGTCAATAAACCAAAACCAGTGGGAGAAGGAGCCTGGGTCTTTTACGACATCACAGAGCTGCTGCACCAGCCCCGAACCACCTACCTTCAAACTTCTTACTATGTGTGAGATAGAGAAAAGTCCTATTGTTTAAGCTGCTAACAAACACTATTTGTTAAGCTAAATTAGCTGTATTTTTCTGTCACTTTCAGTCAAAAGCATTCCTAACAGGTATGGCTTCTCTGTGGTAGCATTTTACCATATTATCACAAATAGTTCTTTTTTACTCAATTGTCCCTCATGCGTGGAGGTGGAGTGCAGAGAAAAACTCTTCACTAACAGCCTCCCAAGCCACCAGCTATTTTATGTACATCTCCGTGTCCACATATCTCCCAGGGGCACAAACCAACCCCTGGCCCAAAGCACAAACTCCAACAGTAAAGCTCTTGTACGCAGTGCCTCTGTCTCTCGCACTGCCGTGGGTGCCAGTGTCAGGCTCAGTGTACTCGCTGGCAGGGAGGGAAAACTGATCTATCATTTTGGAATCACCACAACGTACTATTTGTTTTAAGTCGAGTAGGTTCACTGTTCCGGCTGCCTGCTTGGTTTATGGCTTTAACAATGAAGATGTAGCGTGTCCCACTCTGAAGTCCATGAACTGTGTAATGGTTCTGTTTAATGTTGGGCACAATCATCCAGCTATCCACGGAATTATACAGGCCTGCAACGTGGGGAAAGACAAGGATGTTAAGGTAATAGAGACAGGATAAGAAGCACACTGAAAATTCATCATAAGCTGCCCCCAAAAGTGAATTTCATTTTGTTTTCTTTTGAGTCCTGGAAGACACAGTGAGATGAACCTCCTCTACTTCTCTTCTCCCACGGAGCTAAGCTTATGCCAGGCTCCTCATTTCTGGTAATTGAATGTAACCACTAGTGAAAGTTAGGTTACTTCAGTTTGCTGCCAAATAACACAGTAAAAACTTCTATACAAAATCACAGAATCATCTCTTTTATGAAGTGTTTAGATATTTACCTCAAAGGTCCGATCCTCTGAGATTTGAGTTTGATCTCTTATGATGGATGGAGCAGTTCTGTGCAAAGCACAGTAACATGGAATCTCAGAGGCAAAAGGACATGTAGACACTGTATTTCCCTCATGTTACAAATAGGAAACTAAGATGAGGGGAAGAAAAGTGACTTGCCCAAGGCCACAGATAGATGGTGATGGTACTGAGAGTAGAATCCTGGTCTCTTCAATCTTAGTCCAGTGTTCTCTCCACTACCTCACAATTCATGGAGTGAACATAATGTTCCTTTGTTTCCACAAGGTAGCAAAGCTTTCAGGGCTTATGATTCAACTCTCTCACCCCATCCTCCAGTTTACTTCCAAAACTAGCTGGGCTCCAAAGTACCACAGGGAAGCCAAGGAGGTGACATAATAAAGTGAAATGTCATCTCCTCACTTGACACTACCCCTTCTTGGTTCTGATTCCAATATTCGTTTGAGGTTGGGTGGTTGAGGAACATGTTACCATCTGGAACCTTCTTCCCTCCCAAGCAGGGAAAGGGATCAGAGATCTAGGTTTCTGATTTTGAAACTCTTTAGACCATAAACATTGATTTAAACAGAGAAAAACATACATAATTAAAAACATGTATTTGACTTAACTTTTAGTAAAAGAGGGATCGACATTCTAGTCTGTGAATTATCTAGACTTCTCTCTTCTGTTATCTGCTTTTCAGTCAGTTAACTGCTCTTTAACCATAATTCTACCAGAGGGTGGAAAAGAAAAGACAGGAAAAATGAGTGGTGAATTTAGTCACTTCTATGCAGCTGTAGCAAAGGGTTTATTGAGGTTGAAAACTGAAAATAATAATAAGTGTTTTGAAAGAGATATGATCAGGAGGGTTTTAGACCTAATTTGGAGGGGGTGGAGGTAGAAAAAGTCTAAATTAAAACCAGAAAAAAGAAGCACAATGGAGTGCAAATAGATATGCTACAGAAGGAAGAATTGATGGAGATGTTCAGTGATTCTCATGAAAACACAGAAAAGGATAAGGGTCAGAAACAATGTTTGAGGGCTGTCTATGTACCAATACACACAGTATGAATCATAAACTGTACATTAAATTTTAATACAAAGGAGGAAATATATGATCTTCCAGATATACTTCTAACAATATAAAACAAACTTCACAGTGGAGTACTTTGCAGCCATAAAAAAGAATGAGGAAGATCTCTATAAACTGATATGGA
Source organism: Camelus bactrianus (assembly GCF_048773025.1). Taxonomy (NCBI): domain Eukaryota; kingdom Metazoa; phylum Chordata; class Mammalia; order Artiodactyla; family Camelidae; genus Camelus; species Camelus bactrianus. The sequence continues at coordinate 84,071,847 of NC_133575.1, forward strand.
GTTATTTCCAAGATATGCTATTAATTTTAAAAAGCAAATTGCAAAAGAGCATATATAGTATGCTACCTTTTTTTGCAAGAAAGAAAGGCAAATAAGAAAACATACATATATTTTCTTAGATTTACAAAACAGCAATAACGACAGGAAGAAAAATCAGACAATAATGAAGTTGCTACTTACAAGGGATGGGGATGGGGGAAGAGAATTAAAAGAATACAGGAGAGAATGACACTTCTCTGAGTCTACCTTTTGTGTATAGTTTTCCCTTTTGGAAACATATTGTTGTTTTACAAACTCAAAAAATTTAAATGAAGTCAATATGAATGGGAAGAGTAGGGTCTAAAACTGAAGGCAAACAGAAACAAATGAAGCCATGTTAAATATGTGTGTATGTATATTATGTGTATATATGCATATGTACATGCGTGTATGTGTATGTTTCTAGTACCCAGGTCTTGGTCTTTAATAACATTCTCCCACTAAAAGGAACCAGGGTTCCTTAGAAAAATGGCTGATTTCAAGGCTAAGGCAGGATACAGTGAAAATGAGCCTAGAACATTTTGTTATGCTGGAAAGGAAGTGCTCAAAAGAATGATGGGAGACTATAAGGACCCTTGAGTCAGCTTAAAAGGCTCCCACTGGCTAGATGTGGGCAATCTGAGCAGCAAAATAAGTAAGGGTGGTAAAGAATTATAAACCATTGAAAAAAGAGAATTCATGAGTCCACACTGATAAGTAGAAAAATAAACGAAAAGTGAGATATTTGCTTACAGTAGAATGCAGAATATCAACTTGTCAATGTGGGAGGGAATACTCAGTTGGAAAATTATCATTTTGCCATCATCAGCGTAAAGATTGGATCAGGTGAGAATTATTGATTGATGCTAAAACAAGGGTGGGAGTGGAATGGGTTTGATGAGGAAGCAGGGTATTTTCATCATCTTAAAGTATCACTGCACAGATTGCTTATTAGTTGCAAAAGGAAAAACAGTAACTATGCAGAGAAGAAATTAGGCAACACCCTTGATCAGGTGATCAAAATCAGCATCACCAACGAAGGGCAAGTAGACATTGTGTGTCTCCAGACGTGATGTTCTAAAGAGAACACATCTCTTATGTAGTATGCCAACCAGGAATGCATTATCTGAATATAATCACTAGGAAACATCAGAGAAACCCAAAATAAGGAAAAGCATAATAAGTAAATAAAAGAGCACTTTAAAAAATATCAATGTCATTAAAGACAAAGGCTGAGAAAATGTTCCAGATTAGAGGAGGCTAGAAATATAACAATTAAATCCAATACCTGATCCTAGACTATATAGGACAATATTGGATCTTTTAATGTTATAAAGTATATTACTGGATCAGCTGTCAAGATTGGAATATGAATGGTGGATTAGTTAAAAATACTGCATCAATGTCAAATCTCTTAAAGTTGATAACTGTACTGTGGATACATAAGACAATTTCCTTATTCTTAGGAAACACACACTGAAGAATTTAGAGGTGAAAGACCATGATGTATGCAATTAACTCTCAAATGGTTCAGGAAAAAAAACAGAAACAGAGAATGTTGGCAAATGATAAAGGAAATGAGGCAAAATATTAACAATGGGTGAATCTGGGTAAAGAGTATATGGGCATTCTTTATGCTAGTCTTGCAAACTTTCTGTAATTTTGAAATCATTTCTAAATTTAAAAAAGGTAAATACATGATCCTCTGGGTATCACTGAGACTTGGTGAGATGGCATTTATGACTGAATTATGGTAATGGAAGTGTACACCTTGTTCAAAAGGGAAAGACCACAATATGGAAGCCTATGAACCTGAGTGTAAATGCACAGCAGAGAGCATTTGCATGAGGATGAAAAGAAGGGAAAATAGAAGTTATATCTTTGTGGCAGTATTTTACAGACTGCCTGGCCAGACAGGTTATAGTCAGCACTTTCATAATGCAAAATGTAAAACTGAAACAGGGGAAAGATATGCAGCAATGGGGAAGACCGTCATCCAAACATCTGTTGGAATTCTCATTTAGCTAACAGCATCATCTGCAACATTATTGGCTTGTGATCATTTCAAACCTTACATAAGGTGAGGAGAACGTTTAAAATGAAGGAGGAAGTCTAAAAGGGGTGGGGGTGTGGAATTACTTCTCCAGACAAAATTCTTATCAACAAGGAAGAAATTTCTGGTTAAAGAAAATGTGGGGCTTGACTATTTTAAGATTCTTCATATAGGTGGTATCATGTAGGATTTGTCCTTCTGTGTCTGGCTTATTTCACTTAGCATAATACCCTCCAGGTTCATCCATCTTATTGCACACAGCAGATTTCCTTCTTTTTAAAGGCTTAATAACATTCCATTTTATGTATATACCACATTTTCTTTATCCATTCATCTGTTGATTGACAACTCTTGGTATGTCAATTATACCTCAATAAAGTGGTTTTTAAAAAAGGATAATGTGGGAAAACCCCAAGGGAAAGTAGCTCTCAGAACCAGGGTTCTGTCTAACTGTGGCAGGTCAAACCCACATGAAGGACTGGTATCTTTATGAATATTTATTCCTAGCAAAATAGATTCAACTTATCTGGGCATTGCCATCCAAAATTTTGCTTCAGGGCCCTGCCCTTGTCCCTGTTCTATTTCACTTTTGGATTAATGATCAGAGGAGGAAGACATAGAAGGGAGGCTGGGAAGGAAAGTAAACATACTCAAAGGCAGAAACTAGATACAAAAGGATTTTGGCAGGGTGGAATGAGGAGTCAGAACTAACCAGATAAAATGTCATAGGAATAAATTCACGGTGATGTAATTCCGTTTAGGCACTCAATCCCATAGGAATAGGATTTGGAATACCGGGGAATTTCAGCTGACCAGATACTCAGTGAAGACCGTAGTCAATGTGGCTGCTGGAAAGGGTATACGGCAGGGGGACATCAGCTAACACAAAAGAGCAATAATTCAGCTAACCTCTGCAGTGGTCAGACCACTTTCGAAGTACTTTTTTAAAACTTTTTTGACAACACATTTTATAAAGCACTTTGACAAACAGGAGTGTGTCCATAAAAAGGATACCAGGATGGTTAAAGGGTCTGAAACCATGTCACATGAGGAGCAATTCAAAGAACTGAAGATGTTTAGCCTGGAAAAGAGAAAATTTAGAAGGGACATGAAAGCTACCTAAAATTATCTGAAGAACTGTCATGTGAAAGATAGATTAGGTTTGTTAGTGAGGCACAAAGGGGCAGGACTAGGACTAATCGGTAGCTATGGTTTAATTCAAGGAGCATTAAGCTTGAAGTCTGACAGACTTGGGTTCAATTCTTGACGCCATCAGTTTGTAGCTTTGTGACCTTGGACAACTCATTTAACTTGAGCCTCAGTTTCTACATCTATAAAATAGAATTAATATCATCTATTTCATAAGGCTAAGTAAGAAGTCATGAGGACCAAATGAGATAAGTATATGGAAGCATTTGTAAATAAAAAAGCCTAATACATATGTAAATTATTTTGTTATTATTATTCACTAGGAGGAAGAATTGGGCCTTTTATAAGGAAGCACTGACAATTATTTATAGCTGCACACCAACTGAATGGGCTATTTTGTTAGAATTCAGCTACCCATCACTGGAAATATTCGAGACGAGATAGGACAATCACCCACAGGGTATCTGGTAGATGAGAAGATTTGACTAGATGACCTCTTAGGTCCCTTCCAATTCTAAGATGCTATGATTCTATTGCTATTAAGAATTATCCTTTAAGCTTTCTTTTCAGAAGCCCACATATCCTTGAAAATAGAGGTGATAGCCTTTTGATCTTTGTCACTTCTTGGACTTGTCAACTCCCAGCAGACCACTGCTGTCCCCACATCAGGAAAGAGAAGCCCAGTTACTGACTTTAAGACTTTCCAGGGCAGGGGACGCAAGTGCAAACAAGTATAGTGAGGAGGCCTTAGCGTTTGTGACCTCATGACCTGAAGAAACACCCAGGAACACAGCTACCAGGGCCAAGTGGCTTAGGTTGGAGCTGTACGAGGCAAGTGTTTTTTAGAGTTTGACCTCAAATGTTCTCTCACCTCCCCACTCTACCATGTGGCCCAGAACTGTCACAAAACAAGAAAAGGACGTCTCTCAGGAGGGTTTGGTCAGAAAAACTTCTCTCATGGGGGTCTGTGAAGTCAGACACAGAAGCACAAACACAAGGTAAAAAGAAAATACTAATTTGCAGCTACACAGATGCAAACTTAGGGTGTGAACCAGTTCCAGTCTCGGATCCAGCTTTAATTCTGCTTTCATTTCCACTTCCCCCCAGCACATTGAGGGGAACTTGCAGCTCAAGTTAAGGTCCTATTCTGCCTTGTCTCGCTCCAGTTCATCAGAAAGTGAAACCGTAACATGTGAGCTAAATGACTGCTTTATAAACATCTTTCATTTGGTGGCCCAAAGCTATGTTTTTATATTTGGTGTAACTCTTAGAGGAAAGGGAGAAGAGGTAAAGGGAAGAGTGACAGAGGCAGGAGGCTTGTCACTTATTCACTGATACAAACAGGTTTGGTGAAAGAAGTGGTAGTCTTTGAACAGAATGTATTTTACCATGATAATGAAGTGGAAGGAGAGTCAAGGAGAGGGATGTTCACACACATAGAATCAGAAATGGTGGTGGCTTGGCTACCCAGGGACGAATTCTGAGCTGTGATCTGACTGGGGAGAATGGAGTGATATGGATTAACTGAGGAAAGGCTAAAGATTACATAAACCAATGGGAGTGGCCCCAGTGACTGCCCAGCAAGGAAATACACAACTTGCTTGTCACCCATCAGTAAGGTCTTTGCAATGCCCTAGGAGTGCTTGCACTGTCTACAAAACACTATACTAAACAACCTAACATGTCTTACAAACACTTGCCTCGTGGCGCCCCGGCCAATCTTGAGCAGCTTACTGCTTCCTTACATTTCCTTATCTCTGGCCACAGGCCCCAACTACACCATGACTTACTGATGAAGTTAGCCTGGCCAGTGAATATGGTGTACTGAAGCTCATAGGAGCTGATGCTGAACTCATCATCCGAGATCCAGTGGACTGTAATGGTGTCATGGGAGGCAGTACAGAGTTCCTCTCGGATAGATGGTGGGTTTGGGGCTGTAAGGAAAGGTGGAAAAGAAGGTAAGGAGAGCACACTCTCTGTTCTGGAACTGTACAGTCATTACTGCTGCTGCCCAACCCGACATCTCGTGGAAAGGAGGTTTTCTTAATAAGAAGCTTTAGATTGCACGTACCATACAACCTGCAGCAAAGTGCTGAGACCTCAAGTTCCCCAAAACCACTTTTGCTTCAATGATAAAGATATTTTAGGCAAAGATCTGTTATTGAGATGATTGCCCATTGTCTACTCTGCCGGCACAAACACATATGTACTTATTAGAGCAAAGTGGTCACTTGGTTTTCTTATGTGACCTTCAACCTATTTCTTTTAATTTCAAAAAAGTTTTATTATGTATTTTGGCAGTATTAATATGGGTTAATTGTGCAAAGTAAAATGAGTTCCCTCATCTGTAAAATGAGGATGGTAATTACCTCACAGATTCATTGTATGGATCATGATACAAAATTAATATAGATTGTTTGGCATAAAGTAGATGTTCAATAAATGACAGCTATTTTAATATAGCAACAAAGATAACTACAAATACAAAGTTATTGTGTGTGTATATTTTTCTCATGAAATGATCATTCAACAATTCTGAAGGTAGCCAGCATTTTTGACAGTCTAGTTGTATCCCTCATTTTCTACAATTGTCTGCAAGTCAGATATTTCTTATATTTTTCTTCCTAATCTGCTAATTCCTAAATTTCCTTAAAATCATTTGAGTGGTACCTATACCCATGTGAGACATTCTCTAATATTCTTTAATTACCACCCAAGTTCTACCCCTATTGACAAGTGACAATATATTAATGATAGGCTCATAAGGAGAAATCCATTGGCAACTCTAGCTTTTTACCTTTGAGTATGGATGGTACACCCATTCTGCCCCTGGGACTTTTTGACAAATCATCTCTCTTTAGTTCATTACATGAACTAAAACATATTCTATCTAAAAAGACATATGTATTGTTTTAAAGGTTATAAAAGCATCTTCATTATAAATGTTGTCCTTTTCAGATTATTTTAAAGTGAAAGCACCCCCCCCCAAAAAAAGAGGATTAAAATAGGAAGGAAAGCACAGCATTTTCACACCTGTTAAATAATCTAACCCCTCCAGCAATTTCTTTTCTCTGGAAAAATCTAAAGCAAAGTTTTCAAAGGCATCATTAAAATTGATGTCTGGAATCAGAACTTGAGAAGATGCAGTTGCCATAGCGACCCTGGAAGAGAGAAAAGTACATCAATATACATCAAAATAGGTTTGCAACCTTTATCTAGTGTTTGATTTCTGGCTTAACAAGGTGAAAATAAATGACTGGTAGGGCTTGATTCACTAAATGAAAAAATATCATATCTTTGCTTTTCCAATGGAAACCATTTAAATTTTAATCATCAGAAACCAATCAAGGGTTATACCATATTTATTCACATATGGTCACCCCTCAAACATACTCCCCCATCCTGTCTTAATTTGGAGAAGTAAATACAGGATTTTTTCCCCTCTGCATCATTTTCCATCTGGCAGGCAGCATAAAAACTAGACCTCTGAAGGCTTGGTAAGGGTGGCTTAGGAGAATTTTTTCTCCCCCTCTATTTTTTATGCTAATCAACAAGTCAGCATGCTGGGGCTTGGTTAAAACCTCCCCCTACATAGTACACTTTGTTTGATCTTTTATAAGGTTTACATTTAACTTTATCATTCTCTAATTATATAATAATATGCTAGCTTTATCTCCCCAACTAATTCTAAGTGTCTCAAGAGCAGGTTTCATATTTTGTAACTCTTATAATCTTCCATGGTCCCTAACACAGTGTTGGACATATAGCAAATAATTGTTGAATGAATCATTGAATGACTAACAACAACAACACAACTGCTAACCTTTATTGAGCATTTAGTATAAGACACCATGCATGTACTTTACATACATTACCTAAGTTACTCCTTACCCTAACCCTGCGTAGTCTATGTTATTTCCATTTTGTAAATGAGACATAGAAAGGTTAAGTAACTTGCTCAAGGTCACACAACCAGTAAGGGTGAGGAAAAAAAAGAAATATTAACTGAACCCATGTTCATTGGATTCTAAACTCTATACCCTTAACCATTTAGACAGTTCTTCTTTTTAAAAATAAAATATATTTTTACATATTACAGCAATTCTTAACCATTGTTCCAAATCAGAATTATCTCTGAGCTTTGATCAAAACATACATGTTTAGGCCCTGTGCCAGACCTGAATCAGAACCAATGAAGATCCTTGAGCATGCAAATAACAGAATGGAAAGAAACATTAATTCGGAAACAATATGCACTTAGGGTGGAGGAAAGAGGCATTGAATGTAGGAAGACCAGAGAGGAAACTTTTATGGTGAACTAGTTGTGGGGATGAGAGTTAAACAAATACATATCCTTATGCACATATACCCTGCTACACATCTACTGACAATAGCTTTTGGCTGTTTCTGAAGATAGAGGTATTTCAGAATAAATTTCAGGCGAGGATAAATAAATGAAAGACTAATACAACGAGAGCCACTGAAGCATTTTAGGCAGAGGAGTGATGTGCTCAAATTTGTTTCAAGAACAATACTCCAGCTGCAGTTGATACACTGGAGGGGGTCAAAACTGGAGGCAGGGAAGGTTTTAAGGTGTCTGGGAATGAGCAGAAAGTAATGTGGTGAAAAGGGTGTAAAGAAATAAAACAGAAAGTTAATTCATAAAACATGAAAACAAACAGCTGACAAATGTATTTAAAAGTCCAATTAAATGAGAAATCAAAGAAATGTAAATTAAAATGAGATCGCATTTAAGATTATAATGACATCGTGGGAGATTTTTATGCCTATATTAAGTAATGCCTACATGTTTTTCTTAGGACTGAAATTGATTCAACTTTTGGAGGCCAAATTTAGCATTAAATATCAAAATAGCTTAAAGTGTAAATATTCTTTGACAGCACAGTTCTATTTCATAAATTTTTTTTCATCTGTGATTTTGTTTTTAATTATTGAGCCTTATTATCACATAATTGACAAAATTTGTGCTAATGGTATATCTTCTCTACTTTAATCCTTCTAATGAATTGGCAAAAGCACCCCTACCAATCACACATATACAGTAGTTCTACAGTTGTATGTGTTTTTGAATAGATGTTTAAAAGGCAATCCTGAATTATAACTTGGTCTGCCTTAGTAAAGAATTCATAAGCAAAGATTGCTACTGTATCGTGTCATGCTGAACTTTAAGAACATCTGATCTTATAGATTATCTATAAAATGTGAGAAGTGTTAAATATTCTGTATTTGGCATTATACATAAACCGCACTAAAATATCTTTCATTAAGTAGAAGGCAACATTTTAGATACAGAGAATTTTAATTAAATTGGCCTAATTAAGACCAAAAAGAGAAAGTATACATGGCCAGCATATCTCAGTCCTTGCCTTAACAGGCTAATGAACTTGAAGCACAGGTAAGTCTTGCTCTGTTCTGTGAGACAGTGAAGGGGGTTCCTCAGTATTTAAATATATGAATATAACCAGTTATATAAATCTAAATATGAACCCAATCTCCTATAGGTCTTGAGATGACATTTACCTCCTCTGTGAAAAGCTGAACATTATTACGCAAGTCCAATCATCTCTTTAGAAGAGGAAAACAGTGATGGCACTTGTTGAACTGGAATTACTAGAATAATTTAAATCATTCTTTCCTCATGTGCTACACAGAAGTTCCTACTTGCAAACTGGATGTTCTGCTCTCTAAGTACTTCACAATTTTTTTTCACTAAGGAAATAACTATGATATATGCAAAGATACAACTACAAGGGCACTCAACACACTGTGTGCAACACATCTAACAATGGCGACTGAGCTAAGTAATGTCTTATACATTAAAAGATGAAACATTGCAAGGCCACTGGAAATCAGGCTATACAAAAATATCCAATGACAGGGGAAAGTTTGTGATACATCATTAAACTTCAAACATAGGGTAAAATGCAGTATACACAGCATGATCTTTGTGATATATATTATATTTATTTATTTTTATTTATTTATTTATTTATTATTGTTTTACACACACACACACACACACACACACACACACACACACACACACACACACACATATATGGTATTCCCAAATGTTAACAGTGGCTGGAAAGTTAAGGATGAGATAAAAATGACATTGAGGTATGTGTGTGTGTGTGTGCGTGTGTGTGTGTCTGTGTGTGTGTGTGTCTGTGTGTGTCTGTCTTTCTATGTTTAAGCAAAACACATTAGCTATCTCTCAAGGCTTTGATCTCTGTTAGGGATAATACAATAATTGTCATTGTCATTTGTAAGGAGGGGAGGAATAACTCTCCCAGGTAAAATTTCATTTTAACTGAAGTCTTGGTTCTTAATACAATACAATGAATAATGGTGGGGAAGAATTTCAGATCCTATGAGAGGTCAGTGAGAAAGATATTTAGGTTGGGTAGGAGATTCTCAAGCCATACCACATAGTTAGCCATCTATTCCACCTACTCCATAGGCTATTCCTAAGCCCATGAAAAGAAGATTTAGATATAGAGTTGGGAATCATCAACAGCTAGATGATAACTGAAGCCCTAGGAGCTATAAGTTTGCAACAGGGAGAATATGTAGTAAGAAAAGACAATAGCTTAAGACAGGATCACAAAGAACAATAGCATTATAGAAATAGGTCAAGGAAGAGTTGCTCACAAAGGCAAATGAAACCAGACAGGTAGGAAGAAAATCAGGAGTGTTCTCAAGCTAAGGGCAGAGAATTTTCAAGTAAAAATGGTCAATAGGGACAAATGTTACTAAGAGACCAAGTAAAATGAAACAATAAGATAAAACAAAGGTGTTCATTTGGTGATCCAGGAAAGAACACTTTCAATAGTATGGTAGCGGCAGAAGACATTTCAGAGAGTTGAAGAGTGAGTGGGCATGATTACATACAGTAGTTTAAATATATGTTTTATCTCTGCTCTCATGAAATCCCACTGAAATGACAAAGAAAAAAAATCAGAAATCCATAAAGACAAAGAGAACGGAAAAGAGATGTGCGCAAGTAAGAGATTGTCAACAAGTGTTTGGAAACTAGAAAGGGATGGATGAGTGGTAACCAACAACAGAGCAGAGAAAGCTGGATCAGGAAGCCAAAAACATCAAGCTGATTTAGAACGACAGTTAGTTGAATGTTTGCATGAGGAAGAGCTAGACTGCCAGATTCACTCAACCAGAGACTACCCCTCTCTCATCCTGATGCCATACTAAAAGCAGTCTTAAAATCCTTTTCTTGCTTGGCTTCCAAAATAGTTGCAGTCAGACTTATACCCTGAGTCCCCCTCTAGAAGCAGGAGATTGGTGGATTCCTTCCAGGGGTAACTGACCCAAGAGGAAACACCTATGGAACTGACACTTAGGGTACACTCAATAAAAATCTGTATTTTGCTTTATAATCCTATAGCAAATTTCACCAAGAAACAAACTGTTCCCACCCCCTCAGATCTTCCAGTCACCTTTTGGTGCTTAAAATCAAACAGGCAGCAAAAATCTTCCCAAACATCTAGGGAAAGAAAGAAACTAAAACAAACTAACAGAGAAAAGGAACTTGGAGGAAACCAAGACAATGTAAGACAACTTTTTCAATGATCGTCAATATCATCAGGACGATAAACAAATAGTTTGTATACAGAAAGCAAGGACAGAATGCTAAAAAGAAGCGAAGATCAAGAAAGAGCTCTTATAAATAAATACATGAATGCTTAATTTAAAATTTTAATAGAAGGATTGGATGAAAAATTAAGGAAACATCTTAGAACAAGAAGACAAAGTCATGGAAAATAGGAGATAAAAGATTTTTTTAAGTTAGAAGGAAAAATTAGGATGCCCAAATGTTGACTAATTAGAGTCCCAGAAAGAGAGGAGAGAAGAGAGGAGGAAATCATTAGCAAATAACAAAAGACAATTTCCCAGAACTGAAAGTCAGTAGTCTTCAGATTGGAAAGACTCATTTAGTGATAAAAGACCCACACCAAGGCATATCTTGGTGAAATTTCAGAAAAAGTGAATTAAAGATAAGAATTTCAAAGCTTCAGATTTTAAAATATAGGTCACATTCAAAAGATCAGGAATCAAAATAGCAGTGGACTTCTCAATACAACACTAGAACTTAGGCGACAATAGAGCTGTGCTTTCAAAATTACAGGGAAAATTTATTTCCAACCTATCAAATTAGAAAATAGATTTTAAATATTATTTAAACAAAAAATTATCAAAAATTTATTTCCCTTGTGCTTTTTCTTAGGAAGCTATGGGAACATTTTTTTTTCAACAAAATTAAGGGAAAAAATGGTACATGAAGGGGAAATCATGTGGTACCCAATGGAATCCTTAATTAAGAACACAGAGCTGAGAATCTAAGAAGACTAAGTTAGTTGGAATTCGGAGGGCAGAGTACTAGAAAGGAGGAGAAAGCTGCACAGAAAATTCTGGAGACTTTCAGAAGGTTCTCTAATATTCAACAAAATACTGATCAACACACACATGTGAAGAAACTGCCCAATTCCAGAGAAAGAGTCACCCAAAAAGATTAGAGGGAAAAACCCCTAATGCTCCCACAGGGCCAGGAATAATGTCTGTTCCCACCAGCCAGACCAGAAAGTCTCATGATTCATGGGGCACCCAGTAGAGTACTCAGAAGGGTCTTGCCTCAGTAGTGGGGAAGAATTTCCCCTGGACTAAACATTGCTCTGATACCACCTAACAAATCTAAAAAGCAAGACCTGAAAGGAACAAGCTATTTTTAAGTAATTTAATTGTGTCCTGGAACAAAGTTTAGGGATATTTATAGAAACACAAAAATATACAGCACCCAATAAGATAAAATTCACAATGTTCGGCATCCAATAAAAGACGTGCAAAAAAAAAAAAAAAAAAAAAGAAAAGAAAAGAAAAAAGAAATAACCAGACATGCAAAGAAGCAAGAAAATAAAACCCATTATGAGGAGAAAAAGGCAACTGGTTGAAACTGATACAGAACTGACAAAGATTAGAATTAGACATTAAAGCAATTATTATGACTGTATTCCATATGTTCAAAAATTAGAGGAAAGGCTAAATATGTTAAGTAGATATATGAAAGGTATAAAAAGACTCAAATTGAACTTCTAGAGGTGAAAACTATAATATCTGAGATGAAAAATACATTAGACAGGTTAATTAGGCATTACAGAATAAAAAGGTTAGTAAGCTTGAAGACATTATCATTAGAAACTATCAAAATGAAACATAGCGAAAAAAAGATGAACAGGGTATCAGTGAGCTGAGGACAACTTCAAGCAGCCTAATACACATATAACTGGAATCCCTGTAAGAGCAAAAGGAGGCAGCATAAAAATATTTGAATAAATAATGGATAAAATTTTACCAAATTCACAGAACTCAATTGTTAATATTTAAAATGGAAAAAAAACAATATAAGGATGTCATTTAGAAACATAAAGGTTATGTCAATAGAAACACCTAATAGAACTGAAATTGCTTGGCTTTGTTGTAAAAGTGTAGACTATGGCACTAGACTCCCTAGATTTGAATCCTCCCTCTGCCCCTAAACTAGTTGGTTAGTCTTAGGGGAGTCACATAGCCTCTCTGAGTCTCAGTCTCTCACTTGCAAAATGGGAATAATAATAGTGTCTATCACATAAGGTTTTTCTGAGAGTTAAATGAGTTAATACTTATAAAGGCTTAGAATAATGCCCAGCACAAAGTAAATGTTCAGTATTCTTATTGGAGAGCAGAAACTGGAGATGAGAGGAGATTGCTATTTCTTACAGTTTTACTATTAGCAAAATTTGACTATTTAACTAGGTACATGTATTACCTTAATATAAATAATTTTAAAGGTTTAAGAAGAGTAAATTAGAGGTGGGGAAGTGAAAAGTCTTTCAAGAAGTTTGCCGTGAAGTGAAGGAGAAAGATATGGCAGTAGCTGGAGTGAATGTGAGGTAGAAGAAGGCTGTGGGTATTATTTTTCAGACAGGAGAGACATGAATGACTTTAAAAGTGGATGTGAGATCAACTAGAATGGGGTCAAAACAGAAGCTATGGAACAAAGAAGGTATGTGGCCAAAGCACAAATGAAGGGCCATCTCTTCCATTTAACCAGAAGGAAGATGGAAGTAACGGATGTGGATGTCTGTATGCCCAGCAGTTTGGTATGGGAAATTGAGGAATTTACCATTTTATATCTACTACTCTCTCTGTAAAATAGGAGGTAAAGTCATTGGCTGAGCATGAGCAGGAAGGTGGCAGGGCTGGAATTTTGAGTTGACTACAGAAAATCTGAAATAGCCTTTATGGAGACAAGGAAAAAAAGAAAGCTGACCAAAGCAATAACAAAAAAATTTCAGATCTGTACTGAGGGCCCAGCTGAGATTAGAAGCCATACATTTATGGTGCAGTAGTACCAATATCTTTGGTTATGTGATTTCCTCCAGCAAGTTTCTGTAACTCAAATACAGGCATGGAAAATGTGGGAAATGTTGGGCTGATTCAGGGTTGGGATGTTATCAGGTTGGTGTGATATAAAGACAGTGGGGAAAAGGAACTGGGGATATTGAAGAGAAAGTAGCTGAACCGAGAAATGACAGATCCTAAACAGGCTAAAGGAAGAAGTAAAGAGAGTAGGTAGCTGGTAGGTAGGTGTCAGGACTTAGAGGTCTCCATGGTTGAAGAATAGATGTATTGGTAGAAAAACTGACAACTGTAAGTATAGACATTGTAGTTAGAAATTGTGATGTTTTATGATTAAAGTGTAATTTTGAGTGATGGTGAGGTTCAGTATGTGGGCCATGGAAGTGGGTGGATGAAGTGGAGCAGAGGTGAAGGTTACTGGAGGAGGGGATGGTAAGGAACCAGAAGACAAGATGGCTAGTGTATTAGATGCGTCAACCATGTGGATGTGGCTAACGTTGCACAGAATGATGGTAGAAGCAATAGAAAGGACTACTGTGAACCTGGAGCCAAAAAGTCTTCAGTGAATGAAAGGGAACTATAAAGAAGTCAAAGCTGGCCTAATGAGCCCCTGTAGCTCCTTAAACCTTGATGACTATACTGAACAATGTTTCACTTTAGATCTTGGATTCTTAGTAAATGATGTATAGACAGGCTTGAAAGGATCCACAAGTCCTCTGAAATTGTATGCAAAATTCTATGTGTATATATCTAACACGCATTTTTCCTCCTCAGGAAGCGGATTCACAATTTTCATCACATTTTCAAAGGGGTGGCTGATTAAGTAAAAGCCTAAGAATTATTGCTGTAAAGGATTTATGTGAGGAATAGTTCAATGAAAACAACAGAAATTGCATGTAGGTTTAGGAAGGGAGTGCAGCTATCTATGTGGTTGAAAGTTTCTCTGCCCCTCCACCAACACCAACAGAAGGCTCCAGGCCTGAGTGGGCAGTGGAGAGCTCTGGCATGGCTAGGGCACATGGTCGGCTGTGCATGAGGACCAGAAGGCCACAGAGACAGAGAGAAGGGTGCCGGACACCCACAGGACAATCTACCACATTGAGGCTTAGTGACTAGCCAGCTAGGAAAAGCATCAAGTGGCAGCTGCCCTGTACATGCCTGAACAGAATTAAGTGATTTTAAGTTGGCCCCTTTTCGTAAGAGTAGGCATGCCCAAAGAACATAAGGATCTCACCTCTCGGCAATATTTTTTGCGGACTGGAGAAACCGTGCCTGGTCATTTTCTTTCAGGATGTGCTCGGCTTGGTTGATGAGGACTGTTGACCGTTCAAGACACTGGCGACAATTTGCAACCTGCTGTGCTAACTTTCTCAGTTTCATAACCTTAGAGGAATTAGCAAAAGAAAAATAAGAACATATCCAGTGTTTAATTAAAAACGATAAAACAACATGAAGGAGATCTGCTGCAGTGACTAAAAATAAGACCTATTAATATGCCATGGTCCCTGTCCTAATCACTCGCCTTCTCACCCAACCCCCCGTGCCTGTTTTGCCAACCCCTTCTTCCACCTACAGCACACGTACTTACCCTGCAACACACTCAGTCATATACTCTGGGTTACCTACCTCTTCTTTTTATTGATAACATTTTTTTTATTATAAAAGCCATGCATGGTCATTATAGAAAATTTAGAAAATAAAAAGTATAAAAAAGAAACCCTACCACCCAGAAACCACCATTGTTGACATCTTATTGTCAGTATACTGTCACATACACGTTTAATAAAAGTCTCCCTTTTCTTTGTATCTATATTTCTATGTATATATTTCTCTAAGCATCTTTGTGCATACCTGTGTGTTCATAGATCTGTATTCCTGGAAACTTCAATTCCTGTGTTAGTTGGAACCACCCAGCATGGCACAAAGTAATGGTTATCACTCCAGGCTCTCATAATTTCTCAGACTGTACACATAGCATGAGCTCATAGTCACTACACTGACCAGCAGACCACCAAGCATAAAACCACATAGATGCATGAAGGCTCACACCTGACCTTCTTGACCATGATTCTGCAGTTCCCATGCTCAAAGCCTGGAAATCTCCTCTCCTTCATCTTTTATATCTAATCAGTTGATGAGTCCCATCATTTCCTTGCGAGTGATGGCTATTATGTCCTTCCCTTCCATTTGTGCTGCCACATCCCTGGTTTAGGCTTTCATCAACTTATACAAAGATTCATTCCATAAGCCTCATAACTTGCTTCCCTGACTTCAGTATCATCCCATTTGGATCTACCCTGCACATATCTGCCATATCTATCAGTCTTCTCCCATCCTAAGAAACCAGAATGGTTTCCTAATGCCTTTCGGATTAAGCCCAAAGCCCTTATAATGGCATTCCTGGTCCTTTCATAATTCTGGCCCACACTTCTACCATTATTTTTTTCTTTTTATATTGACTTATAACATTAATACAGTAAAGCACCCAAATCTGAAGTGTACAACTCAATGAGTTTTTGCATATACATACCCCCACAAAACTACCAACCAGGTGAAGATACAGAACATTTCCAACACCCCAAAACTGCCATCATTTTCATTTGAGTCATAGTACTAGGCCAAGCATTGCTTCTTCTTTGCCTCCCTCCCTAAAACCTCATTTCTTCTTGCTTTCATGATCCACATTCAAACTGGAATCATTGGGATGAAACTTTGACATTTGTAAAGTCAGCTCTGTCTTGGCCTCACTGAAGTGCTGTGCTTTACCTTTGTCTCTTTGATTTTGACAGCAATCATTTGCTTCCTCTGCTGGATGATCTCTATCAATTCATCACATTCTTCCATAAGTTTTGCCTCATGCATAGCAGTATTCACCTGCCAAGAAAGTCCAGAGTATTACACAGTGATTTCTGCCTTTGTCCGCTGCTGGCTCTCAAAGGTTTGGACTGACAGCTAAGCATGCATAACTTCTTCCATACCTCCCACATAAGATCCACTCCTAGAAGAAGGGTAGAGATGATGATATTAATGATGCAAGGGCATTGAAGCACCACAGATAGGAAGCTCTCCGGCCTCTGGTAGATCATGATGGTTAATGGAAGGCTGGGCAGAAGGACAGATGAGATGGGGGCATGTTATTCCCACTGTGCGATTCCCTTTACTCCAGCACCCTGTCCTCTTGCTATTCTTTCGGAGAAAGGGTAAGGAGATTTAAGGATATCAGGGACAGGGGATTCCTCTCCACAGGCACAAGGATATTAAGGTGACATTACAATAATGTATTTCTATTATCCTAACAAAAATGTTTTCAGTTTTCCTTGTTCCCTTCTAATTTTAAAATATATGAATGACAGCTATTATCTTCACATTAAATATATAATTGTGTAAATATATTGTCACATAGTTGTCATCATGTCTTAGTAGATATTTCTTACCTTGGGCTATCCAGTATCTGAATGCCTTTTCTATTTGGGGATACTGGCTACCTGAAAATATCTTTACTGCAAAGTCAGGGTCAGGGTGGGGGTTGTGAAAAAAGGCCACCATTCTTCGTTGTCTTTCCATGTGCTGATTTGTCCTTCTACCTATCTTTACCACTGTTGACACTAGACGATGCGATGCCCCTAGACAGGCTAAAATGAGAGCAGAGGATATTTGGGCTGCCTAAGTGTAAAGGGAAAGGAAGGGGAAATTAACTTACATCTTCTAAGCACTTACTGTGCCAAGTACTTTATAGATGAATGATTTCATGTAATTATCATAACCACTTTATAATATAGGAGTTACTTTTATTTCCATTTCACAGATGGGGAAATGGAGGCTAAGAGAATTTCAGTGACTTGCTCAAGATTGCCTAGCTGGGAAGTGGTTAAAAACCACAATTCAAACCAAGATGTGTCAAGTGAAACCCCTGGTTTGGCTGGGTGGGCGGACAAGGTTCAGTTCCGTTTCAGTAGCACACAGTAGTATGATCATTCCAAGAATCTATTCAAGGGCCACTTAAGCAGAGATCTAAAAAGCTGAGGAACAGACAATGAGTTACCTGAGAGCATCAAATCTCAAGCAGTCAGATGTGCTTCACTAGTGAGGTAGGGCTGCACTTCCAACTGCTAGCCTTTTTCAGAGGGCTCCTTTACATACTCCAAGCCCAGCAAAATACCTCTTTCTGGACCCTGCTGCCTCCTCTCTAATCCTCTAAGGTCCCTGCTGGCCAATTTTCTGTTTCTTACTTAACTGAAATAAAATATGCTTGATGAATTTCAACTTTATTTTGTTTCATTTCCACCTTCCAGGGCATGGGAAATGCAATGAGAGCTTCCATTTATCTGAATGAACAGTCCCACCCTGGTCATTCTAATTTTTTTCTCAGACCCCTCACCCTCTACCTAAATTGGATCTACCTTTCCAAGGCAGATAATATCATCCTCTCAGGGATCTCCTACTCATGTGAGAATAAGAGATTCACTTAATGCTCCCTGGATTCGTGTTTAGAGTATCTGCAGACTTGGACAGTTCCCATTTATAGTTTCTTTCTGAGGCTGCTGATGGTAGTACACAATGGTGTAGTGCCTTATTTCTTATAATTTAGCCCTTGGACTAACTTTGACATAACACTGACTATATTCCAGGCACTGCCCTAATCCATGTATAGACTAGCTCTCTCAACCATCAAAACAACCTTACCATTAGCCTCATTTTACAGATGAGGAAACCCGAGCACAGAGAGACTAAGTGACTTGCTTAAGGTCACACCCCTAGTAAGTGGCAGAGATGGGATTTAGATCCAGGGATTCCAATTCTAGAGTCCACACCTTTAACCATACATTCTACTGCCCACCCTGTCTAGTGTAATAAAATCCTGTCTTCAGTTTCTGACAATCATTACCTCTTTGGCACCATCCATCCTTATTTTGTCATCTCGTTCTCTTTAGTCATTTCAGACTACCTGCTGTTCCCCTAGAAGGCCATGGCATGCCTTTGCTTGAGACTCTCCTTTCACTTGTAAAGTCATTTCACTATTTGTTTACTGAACAAAGTTCTATTTGTCTCTTCAAGCCCTGCTCAAAGATTGTCACTTCTGAAACTTTTTCTCATTTGCTTGAATATAATAGGTTCCCTATTTATATTCCCATAGCACATTTATATAATTCAATTATATCATTTACTACCTTATAGGAATGTATTAGTTTATCTTCCCCGTTCAAACATGAGTTGTGGAGGCAAGGGGCTGAATCTTATTTGACTATGTCTCTGGCATGGAGACTGGCATATGGTAGGTGTTCAGTAAATATTTGTTGCATGAAATTTAATGGAGGGGGCAGTATCTCACTGCTTGCTAGACGTGTCCACTTGGTTACTCGTTACCCTAAATTCAGTATATTTAAAAACAAACCCATCATCTTCCCTCAAAATCTGGCTTCCACCTCTGATTTCCTCTGTTTTGTTCATGATACTATCATTATTGCAGTTGCTCAGGTTCAATTACTGACTTCTCCCTCACAGATTCCCAGCCGTCTCAAAGTCCTGACTTCCTTTTTGTTTCAATCTCACTAAAGTTCTTCTGGTCACACAGTGAGGCTTGGAGTCAAGGAACCCATAAGTTGAAGCACTTATCACCCTTTCCAACTGTTACTGTAAAAGCCTCATTAATTCATCCCCTGCGTCCAGAATCTTTCCTTTGCTGCCTACCCTCATAATCCATCCCACCCCCTGAAACCAAGAAAAATCAACACCATCTTCAACATCAACCATGTATTAAGTATGTCTTGTGTGCAATGCATTATGCTCAGGCCCTGCCCTCAATAAATTTGCAGTCTGGGTGGGGAAAAGCCACATACATATAAAGCAAAGTCAAGGTAGCATAAATGAAATACTAACGAGTGATGTAGACTACTATCTACGGAAATTAGAGCGAAAGATCACTTTCAGTGGGGAAGTGGAGAAAAGATGCCTGAATAAAGTGGGACTTGAACTGAGCCTGAAAGATGGGTAGGATTCAGATTTAAAAGGTGAGAAGGAAGGAAATTTTAAGCCAAGCTAACGAGATTGAACCTTATTCTTTAGACAATATGGTATTTTTGAAAATTTTTGGGTAGGAGAAAGAGGGTAAGACGGTGGAAGAATGACCATAATTAACTTTTTTAAGAAGATGAAGTGGGACTAATCTGATTGGGGGTAATGGTATGCGTGGGGACAACTTAGGAGGCTACTGTGATATGAAAAAATCCTAGGCAAGGGGGGTAACAGGAATTGAAAGGAAAGATCAAATATTAGGAGCATTCCCTTGCTTGAAAATCTTCAATTAGACAGCGAGCTCCTTGAGGAATGGTTTTAATGCCACTTTATTTCTCCTGATGTATCAGGCACAAGACCTTACACACAATAAACACTTAAGAAACATTTGCCGATTGATGTAGCAAAGTGAAAAATCAAGATAGAAATGGCAAATATTAGAAAATATACTGCAGTAAAATGCATTTTGTAGAGAAAATGTAGATTGAAGTGAGGAGCTTGGGTGGGGTCTGAAGAATTGCATCAGGCACAACAAAACAGCAAGATCCAACCAGTAGAGCAAAAAGTTGGCTGAAGAGGCAAAATCCCAAACTAAAGGTAAAGCAGTGACATTAAAATCTTTCCATGTCAAGAAGCAGCCCAAAAGAGCAGGGTCCTTAAGTGTTTTCTGAACAGGAAATACTCCAGGGGAAAAATCTGTCTTCATGATGTGAAGAAAACATCTCAAATTGCTTGCAAGGTACTTGAAAGCCCTGGTATTTTCCTTGTCTGCAGTTGTCTTTGAAAATACAGTGAGGTATTTTACTTGCTTATTAACCCTCACTGGGGTTATCTTGATAAGCATTCTTGGTGGGTTGGTTGGTTAGTTGGTCAGTGGTTTGTGGAAGACTCCAGCTTTTTGTTGAAATTTGTTCTATGGTTTAGGTTAGTGGGTTTGACGAAATGGCTTTATGTCTGGGGGAAAAAAAAACCTATCCTCCCTGAAAATACCATTAGGGTAATCTTGGCAACCTACTTGTGTAAAAGAGGGGCAGTTTCTGATGTTTAAGACTGAGTCTCGGCGCCAGCCTTCCAACGTCTGAGCACTAGGGAACACGGGCTTTCCTGTTAAGTCTCCGGTCTTTTTCTCTGCTCTGTGTTCTCTCTCTTCTTTCTTCCCAAAGGCAACAAGACTTTGACTCACACATTTCTTTCCAACTGCCCACACTACTGTATTCCCTGTAGTTCTTGCCTACCTCCCAGCCCAAAGATTAAACCCAGACTCACCTAGTTTTCCCCAATTTCTACCCTTCCTTGACACAAGCACACATGTCCCCTGTTTGAAGGATTTTACTGCTGGTCACTACAAGGAAATAAATATGTGGGGGTTCACAGAAGCCACAGGTGGCTGAGGTTTCAGAGACTGAAAAAGTTATTTGGGTAATTATTTCTATTCCATAGTGAACTGTAAATGGACTAGACCTTTTGACCCTTCCCTTTTTTTCGAGAGCTTGATAGTTTCTTGGGAGCTTTCCCACCACTCATTCTGTCTTTTATTCATGGGTTTAAAAGTCATCAGCCTTCCCTCCAAGCCACCCCCCAGGAGAAACTTCTCCACTCATACCAGCCCCCATTAGCTCAGTCACGTCCTTCAGTCCTACAGAGCACTGCACAGGGGGTTCAGAAGGAACTGAGATTTCGTGTTCAGGTGGAACAGTATGTATGAAGTGGTGGGTGAGCCCTCAACCCAGACTCAAGTGCAATTTATTTACAGGGTAATAGAACTCGTTGCTGGCATCTCCACCTCAGTGGCCTCTACTCTAAAAAGTCAATGCCAGCCTAGTTTGTTCCCTAAAAGCTTCTACCCCCAGAAGATCTTCCCCTTCCACCTAGAAGATTTTAAAATGCCAGCATGAAAAATCATTTGGGGAAGTTTTTATTTCAGCAAACATTTATGCACCATGTACAAGGCATTATGTGGTTCCTTAGTGGGACCAAGATGATGAAAAAGAATCAGCTTCTGCCTTCAAGGCACTTTCAGTGTACTGCGGAAGATGAGTGTGAATTCGGCTAGTTACAATTTAATGATAGCAGAACAAGTGATATACAAACAAAACTCTGGGAGAGCAGAGAAAAGGGAAAATAGTTTGGCCTGTGGGAAGTGACTGGAGATTAAGGAAGGCTTCATGTAGCTGAGCCGGTCTTGAAGGATGAACAAGACTTGGGCAGGCAGAAATGAAGTTTAAGGGGAGAGAATTCTAGGCAGAGAGAATAATGTGGCTAGCATAGGCAAAAACGCAGGCAGGAAAGCAGAGAAACGTATTTGGTAAAGCAGATCAGCCTGACAGATGCAAGGGAGGGAAAGAAGTCTAGAAACGGGAGTTGCAGATAAGACTATGGAGAGCTGCACTGTCATCTGGAGTCTTTGTACCCAGAGAAAATGTCAGATCTTAACACCATATTAACACCTTGATCATCATTAATGAATACTTTAGTTGAGAACAGGGTGGAGGGAAAAAGCAGACACAGTGCTCAAAGAAGTGGAAGGGCTCAACAAATCTCTCACTTGCCATTCTTGCCCAGGACCACTCAGGTGACCACTGACCCACCTCCTCAGGCTCCAAAATGTCAGAGAAAAGAGGCTGAGGGCTTCGTTTAACATGCAGGCACTTTCTGTGCCAAGGAGATGAGAAGGAAAAGTGAGAGGTAAATTGGACATCTGACGGATTATTAAGGAGTTGTTATGGACAACTCTGTCACCTTGCCAAGCTGCAAGAATTCATTACTTTCTTATAATGATGCAGTCAAGAAGACACAAGGTTCTCTCTGTCTCTACACATTTGGCTTTCTTAGATTCGTTGATCATACTTAACAAGTCTGTATTGTATACTTGAAAGTTGCTAAGAGAGTGGATCTTAAATGTTCTCACCACACACACACACACACACACAAGTAACTATGTGAGGTGATGGATGTGTTAACTGTTTTATGGTAATCTTATTGTGATATATTAATGCATCAAATCATCACACTGTATACTTTCAACTTACACAATGTTACATGTCAATTATAGCTCAATAAAGCTGGAAAAAATAAGAAAACACAATATTTATGATTCAGATGTTGCACCTACCGTGGCAGCATCTAAGCTAAGGTGTTCATCCAGGTCACACTTTAAAGGACAGCATCACACACACCACCACCACCACAGCCTTTTGTATCAGGAAGGTTCAAAAGTATAAAAGGAAGAGGAAGATGGGACAATCATCTTTTTTGTTTTCTAAAGCAAAACACTGCAACATTTCAAAGATGATTCTGCCAGTTTTACATATAAATAACTAAATGAAGCAGGGCTGTTTTTTAAATCTGTTTCATTTGATTTGGGGGGAGGGTGATCACTTAACAAACTGGGGGAATATGTAAAACTATTAATAGGATGTTGAGTCCCCTGTCCTGGAGTAACTGCAGCTTAGGAGACAAAAAAAAAATTACTGAGGCATAGTTAAGCAACCTACTGCCTCAGTGCCTAAGCTTACTTTTTTTGGCAGAGGAGCGGTGAGGGGGTGGCAGAGTAGAGGTAGGTGGGGGTGGGAGTGTTGAAGCTGGCAAAGCAGTGTGGACTGGAGGCGGCAGCCAGGCCACGTCTAGAAGGGTAAGAGTCCAAGTACATTGAGCTCAGGGGTCCATGCTGTGCGAGGCCTCCTGACAGACATGGACATCGACTGACAGAAACGTTTCCTGTCAGGCTGTGGGTGCTTACAACATGCTAGGTGCTGTTCTAGTTGCGTCATATATTTTAACTCATTTACTTCTCCCATTTGCCCGATGATGTTGGCACTACTATTATCATGGTCATTTCACAGGACAAAG
This sequence comes from Camelus bactrianus, assembly GCF_048773025.1. NCBI lineage: Eukaryota > Metazoa > Chordata > Mammalia > Artiodactyla > Camelidae > Camelus > Camelus bactrianus. The sequence goes on from NC_133575.1 coordinate 84,095,362, forward strand.
TGAGAAACACAGAGGTTATGTAATTTGCCCAAGGTCATACATAATCACTAGTAAATGGCAGAGCCAGGATTTGCACCCAGGCAGTCTGGACAGCTCTTGTCCGTGATTTAACCTGTGTGTGTGTGTGTGTGTGTGTGTGTGTGTGTGTGTGTGTGTGTGTGTGTGTGTGTGTGTGTGTGTGTGTGTGTGTGTGTGACAGAGACAGAGAGAAACAGAGACAGAGAGAATGTGCTCACAAACATACTTGTTTTCATCTCAGAGTTACCTCTCAAGATAATCACATTCCTTAGAGTTAACTATTACAAACATTTTGTGTAACTCCTTCCTGATTTTGAAAAAAAATATAGTATAAAAATGCACAAATGCAACATTTAAAACATATAATGCACACACATGTATACTGACACACACACATACTCTATGTTTATTTTACCCTGAGTTGAACTAACAAAAATTTTGGCAACAGAGGGAGAGGGCAGTTTGCTCCATAATCATGCCTTAGGAATGGGCCTGGGTCCTGTGGCAATTCTGTGTTGGTTTTAGAGTCCTTTCTCCTCAGGGATTAGACCTCCAAGCCTCGGCAGCCTTACGGTTAGTGACTTTCTCCCCCATATTCTCTTTCCGCAGAAGGTAACTGTTTAGAACATGCAAGAAGTGAGGGAGGTATAATCTAGGTTTGCACCTGGTATTCTATATATATAGCTAGAAATCCTACATGAAATGAGGCAGAAACTTCCTTTCTATCTCTTCAGAACCACAGAGTTGTTAGATCTTAAAAAGATTGAAGAAATCATCAATTCCTGGCCCCCTATTTTACAGATAGAAATATGAGGCATAGAGAGGAGAGGGCTTACCCAACATCACATTACTGATCAATGATAGGGTGAGGCTGGAGCCAGCCCTTTTGACTCCCCATTCAGTGTTCTGTCCATTCTACTGCTTATTTTGTGAAGCATAGCACTTGCTTATAATCCCCTCTGAAGATATAAAACCCTCTAGATCTCATCCTTGTGTATTCTCCCTAGAAATAAGAACATTTATATCTACACACACAAAAGAAATACTTGCATGAATATTTCTAACAGCTTTATATTAGCCCCAGACTGGAAACAACTGAAATGCTCTTCAGTGGGGGCATGGATAAACAAATTGTGGAACATCAACAATAAACATTTTTTAAGACAACTTGCAGAATGGGAGAACATTTTTGCAGATGAAACTGACAAAGGCTTGATCTCCAGAATATATAAGCAGCTCATCTGACTTAATAAGAAACAACCAAACAACCCAATCCAAAGATGGGCAAAAGACCTAAACAAGCAATTCTCCAAGGAAGACATACAAAAGATCAATAAGCACATGAAAAAATGCTCAATATCACTAATTATCAGAGAAATGCAAATCAAAACTACAATGAGGTATCATCTCACACCAGTCAGAATGGCTATCATTCAAAAATCCACAAATGACAAATGCTGGAGAGGCTGTGGAGAAAGGGGAACCCTCCTACACTGCCGGTGGGAATGCAGTTTGGTGCAGCCACTATGGAAAACAGTATGGAGATTCCTCAAAAGACTAGGAATAGACTTACCGTATGACCCAGGAATCCTGCTCCTGGGCTTACATCCAGAAGGAACCCTACTTCAAAATGACACCTGCACCCCAATGTTCACAGCAGCACTATTTACAATAGCCAAGACATGGAAGCAGTCTAAATGTCCATCAACAGATGACTGGATAAAGAAGATGTGGTATATTTATGCAATGGAATACTACTTAGCCATAAAAACCGACAACATAATGCCATTTGCAGCAACATTGATGCTCCTGGAGAATGTCATTCTAAGTGAAGCAAGCCAGAAAGAGAAAGAAAAATACCATATGAGATCGCTCATATGTGGAATCTAAAAAACAAAAACAAAGCATAAATACAAAACAGAAATAGACTCATAGACATAGAACAAACTTGTGGTTGCCAAGGAGGTGGAGGGTGGGAAGGGATAGATGGGATTTCAAAATTGTAGAATAGATAAACAAGATTATACTGTATAGCACAGGGAAATATATACAAGATCTTGTGGTAGCTCACAGAGAAAAAAATGTGACAATGAATATATATATGTTCATGTATAACTGAAAAATTGTGCCCTACACTGGAATTTGACACAACATTGTAAAATGATTATAAATCAATAAAAATGTTAAAAAAAAAACAATAAACATTTTTAAACTATTGATACACATAACAACTTGAATATCTCAGAGCCATTATGATGAGTGACACAGCAAATCATATGTTACACACTGTATGATTCCATTTATATGACAGTCTAGAAATGACAAAATTACAGTGATGAAAAACAGATCAGTGGTTGCCAGAGGGGCAGATGTGACTACAATGAGGTAGCACAAATGAATGTATACATATGATAAAATTCATGAAACTACACACACTCCCTTGCTTCCCAGAAAGTTGAGTACATGTAAAAACTGGTGAAATTTGAATGAAATCTGTAGTTTGCTTAGTAGAATATTGTATGAATGACAATTTACTAATTATGACGGTTATGTAGTTATATAAGTTGTTAACACTGAGGAAGAGTAGATAAGTGGTATGTTGGAACTCTATTTTAGCAACTTCTATATGAGCTTAAACTTATTTTAAAATTTTAAAGAAAAAAAGAAAGAAAACTCTAGAAGTTCCATAATGTTTTAGGCAGGTCTGGTGAAGCACCATTTATGCATTTTTCTGAAGTTATAACTAATACGTCCGTAGGCCTTTGCTAAAATGGCATCTCATCTCATACCTCATTTTGCACCCTAGTTAATTTTTTCCATAACACTTGTAACTCTTACTAAAAATATATGTTTATTGTGTCTCCCCCAACTAGAATGTAAGCTTCTTCAAGTTAAGGACTTTATTGTGTTCACTACTTATCCACAACACATGGAATAGTGCCAGCACAATGTGGACATTCAAAAAATATTTGTTGAATAAATGAATGAACGTGAGTATGTTGGCCCTGAAATAAAGGTATAGTGAGAAATTGTATACTAGGTTACATTTCTTCATTACATGTGACAAATTTCCCTTATATTTTCTTTCTACACAATTACTCAAAATGGCAATTTTGTTCTGTCATTTATATAGTGTTTGCTGCATTATGGAAGACTTGGAAAGATGCTGGAATAACCACCTTGGCGCTCGGAAACCACATATTCTGAAATGGTTCCTCACCCAACGCTAAAAGAAAAAGTTACCTCTCCTGGGTAATTGGCTGTGCTTTATTCACCCTTATGAGTATAAAAGATTTTACTTACAACAGCTAGCCAGCAGAGGGTACTGTTTATTCAATTATCCTTTCTCAATACGTATCATGTACCAAGCCATGTGCTGGGTATAAAAAAGTGGGTAACACAGTGCCCACTCTTAGAGTTAACAGTCTGGTTGGGAGACAAGTTGGTACATAGAAGTGCTATGTGGAAGTATGCATAGGGTGCTCCAGATACACAGGGGAAGAACACCTGAACCAGATTAGGGAGAGGGAGAGAGAGGTACAGAGCATGTGTGTTGGCCTCCTGGAGGAGATGGTATCTGAGCTGAGTCTTAAGAGACAAGCAGTAGTCAGCCAGGAGAAAAGGTGGGGGGAATGTAAGTTCTGTGAGGGCAGGTGCCATGTTCACAGTGTGTTCCCAAAACCTGCCCCAAGGCAGAAATATGCTTAATTATTCGTGGAATGAATGAACAAAGTAAGTACAAATAGTAAAAAGTGCATGCTAGAAGTAGGGAGGGTCCAGATCACGATGGGTCTTATAAACTTTTATCTTAACGGCGATGGGGAACCACTGAAGGGCTTGTGGTAGGGGAGTGACATGCGGGCTTTGCATTTTATAAAGCTCATTCCCATGGCAATGTGGAAAGTGGATTAGAGGGTGACAGACAACATGAATCAGAGAGGCCAGTTAGGAACTGCGGTTTCCAAAATGAATGTGGCATGGTCATGGCCACTGCCTTTAAGAAGCTTACAGTCCAATGAGGGAAACAAGATGGAATCAGGTAATACCAATACAGAAAAGCAGGCAGTGTAGTAGAGGTGATGCACCAGCCACTCTGCCCAAGGTCATGCAGCTAGTGGGTGGCAGTCAGTACCAGAAACTAGGCTTCCTGATTCTGAGTCTAGGGCTTTTCCCAAGCCCTCCTTTCCACTGCCTTTCACAACCACAGAATTATGTAAGGAAAGGCGAGCAGGGCAAGCCAAAGAAAGATTATGTGTTCTTTAGCCTCAGACTAGACTTGGGGGAGCATTTAGTTCCTCTTTGTACTCAGGTCTAACATAAGCATCCCTCCCCAAGACCTTTGTTCCTGGGAGAGGGCTTCAGCATCCTGATACTTCCTGTATAATGTGTAAGTGCTATGGATACAGAGCAAGGAATCTACTGGGAGAGCTAAGGAAATTCACACTCTGACAGCTAAGTTCAGGGAAGGCAAATTCTGAGAAAGAAGTCATTCTTTATGAGACAGGGACTTCAGATGACAAAAGGAAAAAAAAAACTGGTTCCACATTCAGAAAAGGAAGACAGTCACTAGAAAGAGCAAGGGCCCAAGTGGAAGAGTGAAAATAGCAGAAGTGTCTATATTGCTTCTAAGCTGCGGAGGGTGGAGGAGTTGGGGGTAGGGAAAAAACACCGAGAAGAATCAGGAAAGAGCCCAGGACAAGGACGTGAAGTATTCTGTATGAAAGCATCAAGAGACCCCCAGAAAAACATCCAACTCCATGAGTAGGTAACAAAGATGCCTTGAGAACATATATTCAGGCATCCCAGCTACCTCTTGAGCCAAGACAGAGACTAGAGCTAAGGAGTTTCTATGGGGGAAAGCCCAAGGAGGTAAAGGGGTCCTGAAGAGAGCCCTTGTCGGGCTATCGAGGTGGGAATGGAGTTGGGGATGGAGGAGGGAGAGAAAAGAGAGAGAGAGAAATGAGAGAAAGAGAGAAAGAGAGAGAGAGAGCGCGACAGAGCACATAGCACGCAAGAAAGCGTGCATGTGCAGTGGCTCTCTGGGAAGGATCCCTGGGTGTCTTAGGGTGGGGGTTTATCTTTACTGAACCAAAAACCAAACTGAAAATTGAAAATAGTTAACAGAATGGTCTTTGAAGTCAGACAACCCTAGGTTGGCCTCCTAGTTTTGTCGCTTACCAACAATCTGTCTGGTCCTGGGCAAGCAGCCTGTTTCCTCTTCTGTAAATGAGGATAATGCTAGTATCTAGCCTCATAGGGTTTTGCACATGTTTATTAAATTAAACAACAGAAATAAAGCACATAATACATTTTCTGATATATAATAGGTAGTCAAATAGTTGTGTTTTCTTTTGTTTTTACTACTACTGCTCTGATGATGATGATAATGGCTGTGACTATTGCTAAAACCACTACATCTTCTGGGGTTTTCTGCGGAACAAACAAGTGAGCACTGTTTTATCATCTGGTTTATTTTTATTCAGTTTCTGCATCTGTTTTGCCTTCTAGAACATACTGGGTCACGATTTAGTTTTCCTTGAGATTACCATGTCCCTTTTCTTATTCTTCTTCCCACACCTAAGAATCTAGACCGCATTCCCAAATGTAGTTACTTCCACACTGCTTGACAGGGCTTGCCAGACCTCTGAAGATAAGACGGCCTCTCTACCAGGAGCCAGACCATCACCTTCTCCCTCCATTCAGAGCGGAAGGCTGATGCCAGAAGGGAGATCAAGTGCTGATTTCTGACAAAACATCGATTATATTTCACATCTTTGGCTAGGAAGGAATGTGGCTGGCTCAAGCTTGTTATTCTGTTTTTCTGCTCTGGCCTCCTCCACAATTAACACAATCTCCCAGGCTCAGAGTCTAAAAAATATTAGGTTGAGTCTCGAAGAAATAGGTGTGTAAGAAAGAAAGCTAACATATTCCCTCACTTATAAAAATATAACACCATAATTACATTCTGTTTCAGTTTCCTCTGCGGTACTCCCTGAGGGAGAGGACCCCATCTGTCCTGTACTCCAAGCTCCAAGCAGAGTAGAGCGCTATACCTTGGAGGCTCATTAAAATACTTATTAATGCATTGATGAATATGCACCTTCCCACATATAATCCCTGAGAGCAGGGATTCACCAGTTAGCCTGCCTGTGGTATTGATGAGGAAAAATGAGAGGCAGTTGTCAAAAATATGAACAGACAGCGTGGCATTATGCAAGTACTTCTAGAATCAGCAATGGCCCTAGGTTACACCGGCTCATCCAGGGACACTATCCTGATGGGCACTGCTTTACGGTGAAAGGCCACACATATGTGTGTGTTCGTGTATATGTCTGTGTGTATATAATGCCTGTAAATTATAATCTCTCTCCACCTTCACTGGGACAAAGCAGGAGGTCTGTGTCCCCTACCCCTACATTTGCTCAGACAAAAGGCTGCGTTTTGGAGCTTCTTTTCCCTTACAGGTCTGCCTTTGATGTTTGTCTTAACCTGATTAACCTATATATAAATAGGGTATAAGGGGGCACAGAATGTGATTTACTTTGGGTCTTTACTTTTTGCCTAGGGCTCAGGGCTCAGTTTGTCACTTTGGGAAGTCCAGTAGCTCCTAGAGAAGATATAAAGCAAAGGAGAAGGAATCTCAACTTGCTGGGAAATTCCAAAGAGCTGATCATCTTAATAGGATGTTACTATAACCAAAGAAATCATTAATTACAGTTGTGTAGTTATTATAGCTGTGTTGTTGTTATGGTTTAGACTAGAGAGTGCTTTTAGATATATTTGATCTCTATATTTGATCTTCACAACAACTTTATGAGATTGTCAGGGCAGGCATTACTGTCTGCATTTTATGGATAAGGAAACTGAGATCCAGAGAGGTAAAGTGAGTTATCAAAATCACATAAACTAGGAAGTGATGGCGTTGCAACCCAAATTAGGTTTTCTAATTTCAAAGCCAGGGCTCGTTCAGATTCCCCATGTTTCATTCTAATCATCAAAGTAATCCTCCCCTTTGATCACTCTCTTTGTAGCTATAACTATTTTGGGGGGAGAAAAAGCACCCTCCTTTTTTTTTCTTTTTGAGAATTTTCATGTGCTAAGTTGCCATTTCTTCTTAGCATTTTTTTTTCTCTCAGGAGGTAACCAAGTAGAGTGGAGAAAGCTCTGGATTTGAAGTCAAGCAGGCCTGAGTCTGAATTTCAGCTTTAACACTTATAAGCTGAGTGACCTCAGACAAGTTCCTCAACATCTCTGAGCCCATCTTTCTGGTGAGTAAAATGGAAGCACTCTTACCTATCTCACAAGTTGCTCTAAAAATTAAATGAGAAAAGAGAGATAAAAGTCTTAGCACAGAACCTGGAACACAGTAAGAGTTAAATAAACACTGATTCACTTCCCCACTTCTCCCCTACCCCTACTTGCTATTCTAGTCTGGAAATATGCAGTACTTCTTTCCCAGAAAGCCAAAATTCACACTTTGATTTATGTCTATACTTACTCATCTTACTGTAAAAATAGTAAGATTATAAACTCATGATGGTTTATTGTTTACAACTGATATTTCTGTAATCTTTTGTTGGTTGATTGAGATAGTTTTGGAATTTAAAACATGTAAGTGTATATGTGTACACACAAATGTGTTTCCAAATCATTTAAAGGCTTAAGTTATTATTCAGAAATTACTTCCATTCTCTAAATCTGGATAAATCATTCTTCTTAATCTCATCCAGAAACTAAAGGGCTGGGTTGGCCTTATTTGAATAATGAGCTAACATATTTAGTTACTTTGTTCTAATACACTGTAGGAATTCAGGTCTATGATCTCTTAGAGTTCAAATCTCATATCTCCAGCACCAGATTCCAAATGCTTTTTCTAAGGAAGGATGCATCCACTAGCAGCCAATTTCCTGTGGGCTGCCTTTAAACAGTAATGTGGTTTAGTTCTTGCACCTGGATCTTTTCCTGTTGTCACATTCACCTCACTGAGGAGCTTCAAACAATGTGACAAAAAAAAGGAAGATAAATGGGGCATGGGAGAAAACTGGGCTAGTCCTGAGAGTGGAGATATAGGACTTTGACAGAAATGGATTCGGTAGACAAAAAATAAGCTGGGCCATAGAAGATTTTGACTGGAGAGAGGGTAGGAAAACTAAAATGTTTTCTTTACACATTTTAGCATTGTTTTAGTGACTGCAGTGAGCATACATCACTATTACCATTTCAAACATTTTTATTATGAAATTTTCTAAGCATATTTAAAACTAGACAATATGATAAAACCCCATGTGCCCCTCCCCTAGCTTCAACAGCCATCAACATTTTGCTATACTTGTTTGATTTATTTCCCCTTTTTGCTGGGGTATTTTAAAGCAAATCTAAGATATTATATTATTTCACTCCTAAATTCTTCAGTTTGCACCTCAGAAATAAAAAGATATTTTATTGCACAATCACAGTGATTAAAATAATGCCTTAATATCATTCATCTAGTGGTTGTTCCAAATTTAAATTTTAAATAAAAAATGTGCTTTTACAGTTGACTTGTTTGAATCAGATACTTTATGAAGAGGAATTTAATACTGATTTTTCAAAGGCCATGTATATTTCTAATAAATAATTGAATACTGCTGTTTCATGATGAAAAAAACCCCAGAAGACCCCATCAGTACCATGCACTCTTTCCACTCTAATTAGTGACGCTTAAAATTCTACCTTCACAGATCTCTGTACAGCAGTTTTCATTTATTCAGAAAGCATTGTGAATCTCAGTGTCCCAGAAAACAAGTTTTGAAAGTCATCACTAGGCAGAACAAAGAGAATGCGAAAGTCGGGGGATGGAGGGGTGGCAGGAATTGGGAAGAAAACTACTTAAGGACCAACATGGGGATATTTCATTGCTTACTCGAAATTGCTTCTAATTTCTCTGAACTTGTTGTGTATTGAAACTACCCAAGCCCCAAAGACTCAACAGTCTTATCTGTAACAGGAGTTAGTAAGCCTACTGGATGACATCAGTTTTGTCAAACTTAACCCTAGTTTAGTGGGAACTCCTGCTTTTAACTACTGCTTGGCACCCAAGAATTTTTCTCTTAGAGGGAAGACCAAAAAGAGGTGTAGGTGACTGAATTCAGTAGCATTCTGCAACATTACAGTAGAGGAAAACACAGGAAAGCTCCATCTGCTCCAGTATACACTTCTGGTGGGAGTGTAAATTGTCTTGGTGAACAGAGAATGTTGACAATATGTATTAATAACTTTAAAATGTGCCTTTTCTTTAAACTGTCAGTTGCACTTCTAGGAAACAAATATTTTTAAAATGAAAGGAGAAATGACAAGAAAAAAAGATACAGTCAGGGTGTGAAACAGACAGATGAAATTAGTAGGTTTCACACTAAAAATAAGCAAGGATATAGGGCATTTGGGAAAAATTACCAATAAAACAATTAATAGTTACATATAGAATTCTGTATCCTATAGAAAATATACATTCTTCTCTTCTATTCACAGAACATTGACAATCGATCATGTACTTCGCCACAAAGAACAACATAATATAGGTACATTTTTAAAAGTAGAGATTTTACAGTCTACCTTCCCTGATTATAATCCTGTAAAAGAAGAAGAGAATAACAAAAATATGAACCCCTAAATCCTTAACTACTTGGAAATTAAGAAACATGCACCTAAACAATTTTGGAATCAAAGAGGAAATCAAAACTGAAATTCTTAATTTTATGGAAAATAATGGAAAGGAACACACTTAATAAAATCTACAGGATACACTTCAAGCTCTATTCAGGAAAATGCATAAAGATGGAAAATAAATGAATTAAGTTTTCAATTTAAGAAACTGGAAAAGGACAATAAATTAAAAGTAAACAGAAGGAAGGATTTCATTTTTAAAAAGCTGAAATTAATGAAATCAAAATGAAACTATCATACAAAGGATAATTAAAATCAAAAGCGAGTTCTTTGAAAATCTTGATTAAGGAAAAGAGAGAAAGCAAAACAAAACAAAAAACACACTGGAAAAGGAGATACACTCACTGATACAGACAATGGCATGCCGGTAAACATTTAGCAATTGGCTCTCAGAAAAAGCCACTATTTGTATTGCCTGCTGATTTTCATGGTGTAAAAACTCCCACCATCATGGAATTTTAAGCTACCAATGCATAGTCACTAACTCAAAGATGGGAAGAAATGTGCACAACTGGCTATTCAACTCCAGCACACCACTAGATGGATATAAAAGTAATTATAAGGGAACACTATATGCAACCTATGGTGCAGTTGAAAAATCTATTAAATACTACCTAATTTTACCCAAGAAGAAATAACAACACCTAGAGAGATTGATAGCTTTAGGTAAGACTGGAAAGATGATTAAAGATGTGAAATTAAAAAAAAAAAAGACTCCAGGTTCAGATGGTTTCAGAACTGGGTTCCATAAACTCTTTAGAGAACAGATAATTCCCATGCTGTTTAAACTATTGAAGACCACAGAGACAGATACGAAGATCCAACTGCGTTTAATGAATCTAGTATAACCACAATACCAGAAACCTAAAAAAGATATCAGAAATCATAAGACTATAGATTTATTTAACTTCTGAATATATACGGAAAAATTTTTCATAAATCAGAAAACAAAATCGAAAAGGGTAACAAAAGAATAAAGTGCTATAATCAAACAGGGTTTACTCCAGAAATAAAAGAATGATCCAACATTAGAAAATATATCAACATACAGGATTATACTAATACATCCTAAAAAGTTTTTAAACAAAATTCAGCAGGCAATCCAAATAAAAATTCTACATAAAAGACAACTTTTAAATATAATTTAAAAAACAAATAGCAAACATGATATTCAATGGTGAAAATACTAAGGTCCTTCCCAGAATGTGAACAAGGCAAAGACATCTGGTATCACCACTATTATTCGACAGTGTTTTTAATGTTTTAGCTGAGGCAAAAGAAAATGAGAAAATTAAATAATTGGTATAAATATTGGTGAAGAAGAGATTTAAGTACTTCAGAGAAACCTAAGAAACTTAGCTTTTTCAAAGTCTAAAAATATTAATTTGGTAAGATTATTATATACAAGAAAATACATAAAATCAAGAGTTTTCTCCATATGCTACTTTAAATGGAAATAGAAAAGCAACCCACTCACAACAAGGACAAGGCCATAAAATATCTAAGGATCAGCTTAACAAGAAAGGTATTTTACCTATTTGAAGAATACAATAAAATACTAAAGAGAAGGTCCCAAAAATAAAACCTGAAAAGATGCAGAGATATACCATGATTCTCTTTGGGACAATTTAACATCATTTCTTCCCAATGTAATACAATGATAATCATAATTCATAACTGGATAAAATTATTTTAAATTTATATGGAGAACAAAACATCCAAGAATAGCAAGAAAATTATGACAAAGAAATACCAGATATTAACAAATATTAAAAGCTATCATAAAGTCACTATGATCAAAATAGTAAGGTATTGGCAAAACAACAGAAAATTATATCATTAGAACAGAGTAGAGTCTAGAATAGGTCCAAGTACATATGGAAACTCAAAATATGGCAATGGGAAAAGGATTGTTGTGTGAATAAATAGTCTTGACACACTGGCTATTTATCTGGAAGAAAACAAAACTACAAATCCTAAAATAAATTTTAAAAATAATATCCTAAAACACATTCCAGGTATTTTAAGACTTAAAATACAAAAAAGAAAATCACTGAAAATATGAAAGAACATTTAAGGAGGGGAGACTTTCCTTTACAAGCCAGAAAAACCAAAAGACATATAGGAAAAGAAAAATAAATGACAAACCAGGAAAAAAATCACAACATATGTTAACATCACTAATATCATAAAACAGTATTAGGTATCTCCAATAGTAGTGATATTAACCTTTCATCTGTCACATATATATACATCTCCATTCTTCTTCTCATCTAACCAACATTTTTTATTGAAGTATAGTTGATTTACAATATTGTGTTAGTTTCAGATACACAGTGAAGAGATTCAGTTATACATATATATGTATGTATATATATATATATGTATATGTATATATATTGTTTTTTCTGATTCTTTTCCATTATAGGTTATTGCAAGATATTAAATGTATTTCCCTGTGTTACACATCAAATCCTTGCTGTTTATTTATTTTATATATGGTAGTATGTATCTGTTAATCCCATACTCCTAATTTATCCCTCCTCTCTCACCTAACCAACGTATTAGTTCTGGAGGTTTTAAGTGCAACCTATATGCTGATCACACAAGCATAGACGGAGTCCCCTTTAAATTCGTGGTGTCCAGCTTCAAGCAGGTTCTCAACGTTTCCTACTAATCCTATATTAGTAGGATTCTCTTAACATCTCTCTCCACCTCTGCACAGTAGCTAATTCAAATCTCTACAGTCCTCAAAGCCCACCACTTCCCTACTCACTCATAGTAAAATCATAGCAAATGATTTTACTTCCTTCCTCACAAAGAAAACAGAACTCATCTTAGAGAATTCCCTCAAATTCTTATAGCAAACCAGTAAACAAACATACCTGCATCCTCAACTATCCTTCCCTCCTTCTCTAGCATTACAAAAAAAGTGTCATCTCTTCCTCTAGAAAGTTCATCCCTCTACCTGTGCTCTGTATTCCATCCTCTCCTGCCCTCTTGGGGTCCTCACTTGATCAATCTTCCTTTCTTCTTCATTCAACCTCTTCCTGTCAACTAGCTCCTTTCCATGAGAATTTATAGATACTTAAGTCTCTCCTATTGTTAAAAGAAAATCATTTACTTCTTCTGGAAATACTCTCTTCCCTTGGTTTACATGACACTAATTCTCCTAGTTTTCCTTCTGATCACTCCAACTTCTTTGCCTGGATCTTAAATGCCAGTATTTCAAGAATTCTATCACCCACAGTCTTATATGATCTCATCCATTTCTAAGGCCTCAATACCACCTATATGCCAATGCCTTGCTTATCTTTTATTTTAAATAGCTTTATTGAGATGTAATTTACATACCATAAAATTTATCTATTTTAAGTGGAGAATTCAATGATTTTTTTCAGTTTTATATATATATTTTTTCAGATTATTTTCCATTATAGGTTATTACAAAATATTGAATATTGTTCCCTGGGTAATACAGTAAATTCTTGGGGCCTATCTATTTTCTATATAGTAGTGTGTATCTGTTAATCTCAAAACCCTAATTTATCCCTCCCGCTCCTTCCTTTCCCCTTTGGTAACTATAAATTTCTATGTCTATGAGTCTGTTTCTGTTTTGTATACAGATTCATTTGTATTATTTTTTAGATTCTACATGTTAAGTGACATCATATAATATTTCTCTTTGACTTACTTCACTTAGTATGATATTCTCTAGGTCCACCTATGTTGCTGCAAATGGCAATATTTCATTCTTTTTTATGGTTGAGTAGTATTCCATTGTGTGTGTGTGTGTGTGTGTGTGTGTGTGTGCGTGTGCGTGCACCACATTTCCTTTATCTGTTCTTCTGTTGATGGACACAGGTTGATTCTATGTTTTGGCTATTGTAAATAGTGCTGCTAGAGAATTCAATAATTTTTATTAATTTATAGAATTGTGCAACCATTACCACAATCCAATTTTGCAAAATTCTCTCACCACGAAAAGATCCCAATTTGCCTCACTTATCTTTATCTCCATCCTAAATCCCTCTTCCTGAAATTTAGACCCATATAGCTAATTGCTTACTGAACATTTTAATTTGTATAACCACAAAACCAGTTTCCAAAACTGAAATTATCCTTGTCTCCCACCTTTTCTATTAAATCTGATTCCTCTCTAATACTCCCTAAATGAATGAATGGCACCACCAGTCCCTCAGAAATCTTGGGCACTGTTCTTAGCTTCTCTTTCTCATCTCCCACATCCAATTAGTCATTAAATCCCATATATTTTACTTCCTAAATATAATTCAAATCTATCCCTTTCTATCCTTTATTCTTACTTCACTAGTTCTGTCCACTAGAATCTGTTCCTTAAATTAATCTATCCACCCATTCAACAAATAGGATTAAGTGCCTACTATATGCCTGGCACTGTGCTACAATGGTCACCTAACTAGTCTTTCTGTCTCTCATCTTCTATCTTCCCAATACAAAACATGTTCTTAATCCAGCAGCCACGCAGCATAATTTTTTAAAAAACGCACTACTCCCATGCTTAAAACAGCTTCCTTCTAAATTTCAGCTGGCTTCTCTCTGACCTTGGGATGAATTACAAACTTCTTAACATAGCTCTTAGGTCCTTTGTGATCAGGTTCCTCCTTGCCTTTCTAAGTCTCATGTCTCATCAATCCCCTTGGATAAGTCACTTAGTTATCTGAGTTTCTTCATCTTTGGGGGATAATAATAATGCTTATCTCAGAGGTAGTTGAGAAGATTAAGTGAGATAATACATGTAAAGCATTTAGCATAATACCTGGCATATGTTAAATGTCAATAAATGTTAGCTATTGATGAGAGTGATGATAAGGTTAGCCAGCTTTGATTTCCCTCTCCTCTGAACTCCTACGTTTATTGTTGGTTTCACACAATTAAGCAGTCAATTATTTTATTTTGTATTGCTTACCATTGCTTCATACTGTTAGTTCTTGTTACCCTAACTAGACTATAACATCCTTGAAAGCAAGGATAGTGACTTACATACCTGCTGTAGTCCCCTGTAGTACTTAGCACAATGTTAAGCACACAGTAGAGTTTAATAAATAACTTTAGATAAAGGTTCACAAAGCAAAAAGTGACGGAAGTCTTATTGACTCTCTATAAGGGTATTTTTTTTAAAGACTATAAACAATAAATACCCAAACCCTGGGAGCGACATTTGCTTTCACCTCCTGGGCTAATGACGTGTCACTGTGTTAGCAGCTGTACAGCAGGTTAGCATTAAGTATAGGGCTTGGCAGTACTCATTGTAGGTCAGTGTTTTTTGAGGTTTTTTTTCTTCACATGGTTTGCTGCCAATATCTTGTTTTTGACAGAAATGGAGTGTGAAACCATGAAGATGTTTATTTCTACTCCCTGGCAGGCAGACAACATGCAATTTGCCTACTCATCTGTGAGATCAGATTCTTACTTCTTAAATAAAATGTTCTCTCTATGTTACCAATATCATATAAATTCCTCTTCATTCGAAAGCCAGTGGAATCCTCCTGAAATAGTTTGAATTTCTTGGCTGATGACTGGGTGGCAATCAATCCCAGAATAGCCCGGAAGGCTAGAAGATTCCAAGCTCTTCAGATGCTAGAACACGCCACAAATCTGGCAAGAATTTTATTGTGTGTGCACTATACAGTAAACTGGCATCTTGTGATAGTTTCCCCTTCTTTTTCACATCCTTTCTCGCCATATACCATTGTGAACCTTTCCTGCCTAGTCCTCTCGCTCTCGTCTCTAATCCTCCTCCTCATGTCCCTTGCTTGTCCCTCCACCTGAGATGTTTCTAAGAAGACATCTTCCTGCACTCATAAGCCTGCAGTTGTGTGCCAGCGGGACTAGCTGTATATAGATTGGGAGTGGAGGAGCTAAAGGAGGATCTGTGTTCTTCTATGAGACACAGACTCCCTTTGGTACAATGTAATCTTTTGGCTAAAGTTTTATTGGTTTAGAAATTATTCCAAAGCCAATGATTGTCTTGTGCCTTTGACGTTACTAAGGAGAAGCTGGAACAGGCCTAGGATCTGGAGGAGAAAAGGGGGAAAAACTGCTCTGAACACAAGAGACAATGTTTCCAATCAGAGGAAACAAAAAGCAACCTCCTCCAGTGTTTCCCAGTTTCTTCCCCCCATATGGTGAAAATTCCAAGGGTTTGGAAAGAACTCTTTGAGGGAAAAAAATCCCCACAGGTCAAAGCAGTCCTCATGACCCAGTTTAAACACTAATTCTCTCACTAGACATATATTCTTCCTTTCCTATATATCCTCTTTACAATATACCCCCTCCACACATACATATACACCAGAGGAACACTCAGGCAGCCAGCTATGAAATAGAGAAATGCGGAGTACGTGCAAGGGCATTAACACACATGCTCTACAGAAAGCTTATTACCACAAAGAAAGGCATGCCCAAATACTGCTCCAAATACACATGGTACCCTTCCCACACAGACATACATTCACA
Organism: Camelus bactrianus; assembly: GCF_048773025.1. Classification (NCBI taxonomy): domain Eukaryota; kingdom Metazoa; phylum Chordata; class Mammalia; order Artiodactyla; family Camelidae; genus Camelus; species Camelus bactrianus. The sequence goes on from NC_133575.1 coordinate 84,111,580, forward strand.
TAACATGCCAAGACTGGTTATACAGACAGCCGTCTGTTCTTCCCCAGGCCATAGGCACAATAATCAGCACCTTGCAAAGCACTGCACACAGAGCTGCTGATTGATCTGATTAGCTTTACCCTTCACTTTTAATACAGCATAGTGATTATGAGCGTGGACTCTGGAGTCTAAATGCATGCAAACCCTCACTCTGCCACTTACTCCTTGTGTGACTTTGTACAAATTAGTTACCTGCCCCATGCCTCAGTTTCCCCATCTGTAAAATGAGAATAATAATAGTACTTATCATAGAGTTCTTGTGAAGATTAAATCAGCTAATGCATACAAAGGTCTTAGGAGTAAGTTCCTAGAACTGCCTGAGTCAGGTAAACTTGGATTTGAGAAATGATTTAGGCAGGAGGGGAAGTGGTGAGCATGGGCTGAGGTGTGGAATTCTCTTTCTATCCGGGGGTAGTAAATACCTGATTCCATGCACTTCTCAATATTTATTCCATCAAAGGAATGGGCCCACCATTAACAGTAATAATGTATCTGGACCACTACCACACCATACACAAAAATTAACTCAAAATGGATTAAATATTTGAATATAAGACCTAAAACCATAAAACTCCTAGAAGAAAACATAGGCGATAAGCACCTTGACATAGGTCTTATCAATGATTTTTTTAATCTGACACTAAAAGCAAAAGCAACAAAAACAAGCATAAACAAATGGGACTACATGAACTAAAAAGCTTCTGCACAGCAAAGAAAACCATCAACAAAATTAAAAGGCAACCTACAGAATAGGAGAGAATATTTGCAAATAATAATTCTGATAAGGGGTAATATCCAAAATATATAAAGAACTCATAGAACTCAATAGCAAGAAAAGAAGTAATCCAATTAAAACTATTTGCAGAAGATCTGAATAGATATTTTTCTAAGGAAGACATACAGATGGCCAACAGGTACACAAAAAGATGCTCTACATCATTAATCACCAGAGAAATGCAAATCAAAACCACAATGAGATATCACCTCACACCTCTCAGAATGGCTATCATCAAAAAGACAACAAATAACAAGTGTTGGAGAGGATGTGGATAAAAGGGAACCCCTGTGCCCTGTTGGTGAGAATGTAAATTGGTGCAGCCAGTATAGAAAACAGTGTGGAGTTTCCTAAAATAAAAAATTTAAAAATAGAACTACCATATGATCCAGCAACTCCATTTCTGTGTATTTACCCAAAGAAAATGAAAACATTAATTCAAAAAATATATGCAACCCTCCTACACTGTTGGTGGGAATGCAGATTGGTGCTGCCACTATGGAGAACAGTATGGAGGTGACTTAAAAAACTAAAAATAGAGTTACCATATGATCCAGCAATCCCACTCCTGGGAATATATCCAGAGAAAACTATAATTCAAAAAGACACATGCACCCCAATGTTCATAGCCAGCACCATTTACAATAGCCAAGACATGGAAGCAAACCAAATGTCCATCAAAAGATGACTGGATAAAGAAGATGTGGTGTATACGTGTGTGTGTGTGTGTGTGTGTGTGTGTGTAATGGAATATTACTCAGCCATAAAAATGAATAAAATAATACCATGTGCAGCAACCTGGGTGGACCTAGAGATTATCATACTAAGTGAAGTCAGACATAGAAAGACAAATATCTTACAATATTACTTATATGTGGAATCTTAAAAAAATGATACAAATGAACTTATCTACAAAACAGAAATAAATTCATAGAAAACAAACTTATGGTTACCAAAGGGAAAAGGGAAAGAGGGATAAATTTGGGATTTGGGATTAATAGATACACACTACTATATACAAAATAGAGAAACAACAAGGAACTACTGTATAGCATAGGGAACTATATTCAATATCTTGTAATAGCCTATAGTGGAAAAGAATCTGAAAAAGAATATACATATGTATAACTGAATCATTTTGCTGTACACCTGAGACATTGTAAGTCAACTATACTTCAATTTTTAAAAAAGATATATGACCCCCTTGTCTACTGTAGCATTATTTACAGTAGCCAAGACATGAAGACATGGAAACAACCTAAATGTTCATCAGTGGATGAACTGATAAAGAAATTGTGAGATATATATATCTTAAATATATATCTTTATATATATATAAACAGAATAGTATTCAGCCATAAAAAGAATGAAATCTTGCTATTTGTGACAATACAGATGGACCTCAAGGGCATTATGCTAAGTGAAATAAGTCGGAGAGAGAAAGACCAATACTGTATGATCACTCTTATATGTGTGATCTAAAATACATTTTAATTAAAAGATAAGCTCATAGATTCAAGAACAAATTCATGGCTGCCAGAGGTGGGGAATGGGGGGTGGGAGAAATGGCTGAACCATTTCTATTTATTTTTTAGTTTAAATAAATTGAATTTTAAAAAATAGTAACAATGTATGCATTCTTTTTCTGAGGAAATCTATATATTTGGAGTCATTGTGGTATTACATTTATTATTTATAGCCTAAGTGTGACAACATTAAGTACACTTCTGGGAGTAAATCTTTACTGCCAAACTCTTTTGTAATGGTTAAGAAAACCTGCATCCGCATGGAGACAGCTTTTACCTTGCAGCACAGCCATGTCCTAGGCAGTCTCAGGAAGGAAGTGCAGGGCCCACAGTAAACTGACTGTATGAATGGAGTCAGTATCCATACCTGGAGCTGCCCACTGTATTTTCACCCCTCACTTGGGTCTCTTGGCACAAAAATAATCTGAGTGAGTGCATGCCTTAACAGTGGGTGCCACTGCTTCCTTCTGCCGACTCTAGCGGTCATCCTCCCTCTGCTTCCTATCCCCACGAAGGGCTGTTGGGGCAGAGAGCTGCCAAATATAGGTACATAAGACCCTTACCATGGAGTCAGGAATGCCCAGCTCCCAAATAAATCATCTATTCTTCTGGAGCTGTTTAGTGAGGGAGAGTATCAGTGGGCATCCTAAGCCAGCTCCTTTCTATCTAAACACAAATGAATCCACGGCAAGTAAACAAATAGTGTCTTCAGTAGGCTGCATAGTGCTGTGGAAAGAACATGGACTTTGCAGTTGGAGAGATGCAGGACTGAGCCCAAGCTTACTCTACGTGTGACCTTGAGCAAGTCATCTAATTTCTCTCACTCTCAGGTTCCTCATTTGTAAAACGGGGATGTCACCAGCATTACCACAGGGTTGTCATAAACATTGAGATTAGAAACAAGAATGCCTCTCGCACAAAACCCGCACATATGGTTCAAATGTGATTCTCTCGAGTCCCAGTCCCTGCTTACCATATCACACAGCTAGACTCTTCTGGATAGGCAGAGACAGAAAGGGCATTTCAAGGGCTGTGTGCATGTCTGTTAAAGTGGTGGTGGTTGTTTTAGTTTTAGGGTTTCTTTGGTCTTTGTTTTGTTTCATTTCTTTGGTATTCTGGTTGGGTTGATGGCAAGTGAAGTTGGCAGTTGGCGTGGAACTGGAAACATTTTAAAGGTACAGGGTAGGCTTGGTAGGGCTTTAACTTGAATTGTTAGAATTCCACCAACTTTCCAAGAGCACATTGGAAATGGGGAACTTGGGCAGATTGTGCAAAGAGTGGAGCAAGCCAGAAGGGTCCAAAATTAGGCAAGTGTTCTGGTCACTTAGTGAATAACCTGGAATTTGAACACTAAGAAATGGGAACTGGAGCAAGAAGGCAGCAGATGGGAAATGGGGCTATAAAATGAGCTTCACTGCATGAAAGGAAGTGCAAGAACAGAATGAGAGTACATGCCTATATGAACAGCTCTGACTATGAAAACATGACCCCACCGAAAAGCTTACACGCCCTATAGATGTGGGGGAGGAGGGGAGGGAAAACAACGTCAATCACAACTCATTTTATCCTTACAACCCTGTCATGCGTTCGTACCCCTCCAAATGTTTCACATGCAACCTTTAACGCCCTCAAACATTTTATTTCTCTGGAATATATCAAGAATTGTCACAAAGTATTTTTGAAAAAGAATTGAACACATTAGGTGTCTAAAAATTATAAAAGCATTTTCTTTTCTAGTATAAAAATAGGCTATGCCCACATTTCAGATTGCATAGTTGATTTAGGGTTTTCATCTGTACTAAATATCAATTGCCATTTACTTAATGGGATTGAATATAATAGTCTGAATCAGTCATTTTAGCAGTATAAATGAATAGACTGACTAGGTCACTGTGTACTTATTTTCCATTGTTCATGAAAACCATTTTCTCCACCTATAATTCCACACTGGTTTCAAAATAGCTATTTCATTCTCACGAGGCGCTGTTAAGGCCAAATCCTCCTCAGGACCTTAACATTAAGTCTGCTCCTCTTGCTCATCCATCTCCCACAAAAACACTCACAGAACATTTTGGCTAATAAACATTTTAAAATCCCAAATAAATATCAAATCACTATGTTGTACATATGGAATTAACATAGTATTGTACGTCAATTACATTTCAATTAAAAAATCCTCCAAACTCTGTTTTTAAAACCACTAGAGATGAAAGCATCTGTGCCTCCCCAAAACTTTTCTTTTGCCTTTGCTTAGGGGCAGTAATCAAGAGGAATTTGGGCAGGATAATAAGCAAGTTTACTTAAGTATCAACTTAAAGAACCCATTAGATATTCTTGCAGAAGGGCAGTGAACTTTCCATACTAAATAAAATTTGTTTAATTCAGTAACTGAAAACTGGCTGCTTATTGAGCATAATAACCCTTTTTAGTGTACCACCCTTGCATAGTTATTGGTGGGTGATTAAATAGGGCCATGTGGCTAAGATTTCTAACATTTTTAGTGCTACAATTTCATTACCATGTCCCCTTCCCCAGGAAAATTCTAGTTCTTGTGTGAACACTGGGGAATGGCTATCTTCCCCACCCTCAGAAATAATGATAAATCCTCCAGAAGTCCTGAGGTCAGCGCCAGGAATCCCTGGCAAAGGTGTGGTGCCCAGAAATACTACTAGTACTACTAATCCTAACAACTGCGCCTACAATTACTCCTACTGCTATCACTACAACTACTACTACTGCTACGACCATTTATTGAGCCTTGACTATCTGCCAGTTACAGTAGCAAGTATTTTACATTTACTACCTTTCCCTTCAAAATATGATTAGTCTAAGTTTCATAGATGACAAAACTGAGGCTCAGAGAAGTTATGTGCCCAAGTTTACACAGCTAGCATGCCCAACTCCAGAGCTACCACATCACATTGCATCCCAGAACCTACATTCTTTCTAGGAGGAGTGAGTTGTAGAAACTGAGGCTTGGACCTGGGCAGGTGGGAAAGGCAGCTGGAAGCCAAGTCAGGATGGGAAATGAAGTGTGTGTGGTCAGAGTCAGTGGATCTAGTGATTCCTAATGTTAGCTACCCAGTAACAGAATAAACAACTAGAGTATTGTACGAGCGTTTGTGAATCTGATAGCTTTGCACTTCAAAAGGATAATAACTACCACTCTGCAACCTACTTTCTTTTTAACCTCTCTGAATCTATCTTCTGGTCTCACCTTTCCACTGAACCTTCTGTTTCCAGCACGAATGATATCTCCCTGTGTAATGTCACTGCTCCAACGGACTCTATCAAAACTGCCACACCTTGAAGGCCTCTCTTCCTTGGCTATTCTGAGTCTCTGTTTTGTTGATTTTCCTCCTCCCTTCTGCTCTTTGTTTCTCTTTTGCTTTTCCTCCAGAATTGACATCCATATCTCATTCCCATTACTCACTACAAGTCATCCTCACAATGAGTCAGGAACCACTGGTGATGAACAACAGATGTCCAAGAGGTGTATACCTTGGCCTTGCAAAAGGGAGTATAATGGAGTGGTTAGGAGCAGAGGCTCTGGAGCTAAAGTGCCTGGACTCAAATCTCCACCCTGTTACCTACTAGTAGTATGACCTTGGCAAATCACTTCAACCTCTCAGTATCTTTATCTGTACAGCAAGAATAATAACAATATTTACCTCATAGAGCTGCTGTGAGGATTAAATGAGTTAACACATATAAAGTGCTTACCTCAACATAGGAAATCATTAAGTGTTACTTACTGTTATAGTCTTTAGAGAGGTAGTATCTAAAATGTTGATTATTCCCACAAATGAATAATTTACTTCTGATATTTAATTTGTTAAATACACGCCATCCCTCAGTAATCTCATAAAAAGCTCCACAGTCTTTCTATTTATTTTTGGAAAGTCAGTTTGTTGTATTCTGACTGACAAACAATTGGATTGAGGTGCCCTAGGCTTTCCTCTCATTCTACACATTCTCCATGGCTTTAAGTGCTACTTAGATGATTCCCAGGTTTTTATATCCCTTTCCCACATCTTAGCTCCTGACCTCCAGATCCAGCCAGTTGTCTGCTAGGGATTTCTTACTTGACTCTCTTACCCCCAGGACAACAAATCTCACATGTCTAAAAAGAACTCCGTCTGTATTTCCTAACTTAGTTAAAGGCAACACATCCATTCAGTTATCCAAGCCAGAAATCTATGGCTCCTCCTACTATTCTCTTACCCCTGCACCCATTGCATCTAACTGATCACCAATAATTGATTCCACTGCCTACAAGTATGTTTTGAATTTATCCTACCATCCCATTTGCCCCAACCCAACACTACAGTTACTGCCTTAGGTTGGACCTTCGTCTCTTTCTGAATCAGTAAAAGCCACCTAACTGGTCTCCTTGCCTTCAGTTTGACCTTTGACCCTTGCTCCATCCTGCATACTACAACCAGAGCAATCCTGAAATGAAGATCCTATCCAGTTATTCGCTTGCTTTAAATCCTTCCATGAGTCCCCAGAGTCTTTAGGGTAAAGCCCAAACACCCATGTGTGGCACACAAGGCCCTTCATTATCTAGGCCCTAGCTACTTCTCCATACTTACCTCTCGCAACGATTCTCACATCTCCCATTGTGGCTGAACCAAACTTCTGGTGGTTCCCTGAACACCTCTACGCTGTTTACCCTTCTGTGTTCTCGCATGTGGTCCCCTTCACTCCCTTTCCTTATTTGTGTTGGCAAAATTCTACTCTTATTTCAAGATAACTTGATTTTTAATTCCATTCTGCAGTCTTGCCTAAGTCCCTGAGGCAGACATAGGTGTTTCTTTATCTATGCTAGCTTGTCATTTTGCACTTATCTGCATTACAATAATCATCATTTGACATTATATTTGACATTTTACCTGTCAGGTAAGTTCCTTGAGGGCAAGGACCATTTCCTATTTATCTCTATATACCCAGTATATATTCTGTGTGTAGTATACCACTTTGCCCATACAATTTGCTCATTTCCACCTCCATTAATACCTCTGTTCTCTGTCCCAGCAGAGGGAGGAATTTATTTTCCCTCCTTCAACATTTGGCTAAAATGAATTTTCTCCATTTAATTTTCCCTGATTACACTTACTTCTCTCTAATCACCCTTTCATTTTATCATGTCCTCAGTGCTTGTAGAAGAGTCTGCCAACAAGCTTATTTGTGCTTTAATGATTTAGATTCTATTATGTCTTCTAGCTTGACCATTCTAAAACACTTCAGGATCATCTGCTGAAATCATCCATAGTAGTGTTTTTTTAAACTAATTTCTGTTAAAACGCCTATTTTTATGCTTGGAGAAGCAGTCAGAGATCAATTCTTGCTCTTCCCAAACCAAATACCATTTCAGTGAGCAACAGGAGCAGAAAGGGGAGAACACCAAGCCACCTCCAGTTTGAACTCTAAGAGAAACACTTCTGAAAGCTATTGGAGCTAAAGCCTGGTGGCAAGACAGAAAGCTGAAATTCCCCAAACTAAGGGAAGCCTTCCCTCTCTTTAGCTCATCTCCTTTCTTCTTTCTCTTAATGCTAAGGAGCCGTACCACCAAGCTCCTTAAAAGGCTTGAGAAGAGCCAGAAGGAAATCAGTCTGCCCAAGGAGCTTCTGGGGTGGACTAACCCATTGTCCTGTAGCAGTTCTGGAGCAGAGGAAAACAGATGGCACCCAAAATACCCAGGAAAGTGCTGTAATACGCTCCGTGCCCTAAAAGTTAACGATAAAACGAAATAAGTAGACACAGAGGGGCTACACTACATTCACTTGTGCTCCTTGAACTGCACACTGCTTTCTAAATACTCCCCTTTCTCACTAGATACTGGGTTGGCCCTAGCTAGACTAAAAGTTCCTGGAGGCCATCAACAATGCATGTTTCTTTTGTAGCCCCCAAATGACCTATCACACTGAGTACACAGTGTTTGCTTAAGAATTGTTGTTGACTGACTGATTACTAAGTATTTAACCATTTTTCTTCCCCTCAGTATTTTCAGGAATGCTTATTTATTCACAAAACCTCTTGGAAGCCCAGAGGAAATACTCATCTGTTGGTATACATTTTCCCTTGGCTATGCGTTAAACAGAGATTTCCTTCGGAAATGTAAACAAAGGATGCCTGATGATGCAGGACAAAGAACTATATATAGAGATCAAGTGGCCAGAGGAGCAAGGTCAGAGCATGCCCTTCCTTAACCAGATTAAAGGAGTCTTGGGTCTGCCTCTCCTTCATTCCCATGTTCACCAACCCAGATGGAAAATATTTTCCAACTGCCTATCCACTGAATCCTGAAAGCTGGGCAGCAGCTCTAACAGGCTGCGTTACCAAAGAATTCAGCTAACAAATCTGTGGTGATCCTAATCTCTGTTTCTGTAATAAAAGGAAGACTGTAGCTTTGTTTACTTTCTAAGGAGAACAGAGAACAGGGAGAGAGAACCAGGAGAGGGAGGCAGTATTTATGGCTCTTTTATGAAAAGTCAATCTGTGACAAAAACATTTGCAGACAATCAGGAAGGGGAACAGGTTTGGCAGGAAAATAGCCTATTCCAGTTTTCTCAGAAGTGCCTTAGCTGGGATCCGCCACCCCCGCCCGACATGAAATGCCTGGTTTACGCTGTGAATATAGTCATTCCTGATAGACAAATCTGGATCAGATAAAATGAAAAAAATTCAAATCACCCTTCACTGTCTGGCTCTCATGGCAGACAGTATCCCACTATTTATTTCATTTTACAAAGTATTTAGAAGCATTTATGAAGTCTCAAATCCCATCTTTAACTGCATTTCTAATCCTGGGGCTTGTCCTGAAGCCTTCTGGACACACAGGCTCTGTGCTGAATGAGCATAATAAGTACCCTGGATTCACCCTATTATTATGGGGAACTTTAGGGCACATCCCTAACCTTTCAGAAGGGATGATGTCATAGAGCACAGCCATGGTCTTCCATAAACCACCCTGTAGGGCCCCTGTCAGAGACAGAATCCTAAACTGAATAGATGATGGCATTAACTCCCATAATACACTCTCATCCTTGACATGTAAAGCATTATCTCAAGATTCTTCCCCAATTCTCAGTTAACATTTTTATGCCATTGTCTATATTTCCTGCACATGTGTATCCACATCAGGGTGGACTTGTATAGCATGTAACCACCCAAGGGTAAATACTGTGTCTAGGCCATTTTCTTTATACCTGGTACAGTGCTATGCATAAATAAGTATTAACAAAAGGTGACCTTTTGTGTGCCAGAGCAGACAGTGGCCGATGGATTTAATAAGCATCCCTAAGGGAGCTTCTTAAACTCCTTCTTCACTGCTTGTCATGGGGCTGCTCTTTTTACCCACTTTGCTTACATTTGCCAGCACAAATGTCACCTCCTAAAGGCTCAAGCAGGAATATTTAACCTCAGAAAGGCACTGTGAAAACATAGCCTGTTACCTAAAGGGCCAGAATCAGTACTCCTCTATTAACACAATGATGCATTGTTTTATGAGACTAGCTCCTTGCCACTTGAAAAGAGTAGGACCCTGAATATAAAGGTTTGATTGGTGCAATGGACTGAGAAAGGTTGGAAAAGGGCTATGTTTGCATGAGGCTGGCCCGAGTGATAAGCTTCCCAGGGATGGGATGATAGGATGTTAGGTTCTAAGTAAATAAGCAATGAAAATAAACTGCTTACTTTGCTAATTGACTGCTTTTTGTGGAGAATAAGTAAGGTGATGATTATAATTTCTAACCACGTTTTATTCATTATGAGCTGTTACCCGACCCTCAATCATGCAAATTCTAAACCAAGGGATTCCTTATCTTGTCTCCTGCTCACAATACTTCCTTGTCTCTTCAACAGTCTGGGTTTCTTATACTGTAATCTAACAGCATAATCAGAAGCTTTGATAGAGTGGAACATAAAGGGATTCTGATTAGCTGAAAACCACTCTAAAATGCCTGCTGTTTTTTTCACCCCTCTTGGAAAAGATGAGGCCAAAGAGAAAAAGAGAAGAATAAAGAAAGTAACCGTTCACAGAATCATGACTTGAGAAATCTGGAAGACACACTGAAAGTCATGCATTCAGTTCAATCCGTCATTTTATAGGTAAGGACACTGAAGTCAAGAGGCTAAATGACTTATTCAAGTTTATACTACCAGTTAATGACAGAGTCAAGTTTAGAACCTATTTTTCCAACTTACATTCCAGTGTTCATTCTTTCCATTCCATATGCTTCTTCCTAAATTCCCTAACCCATCCCATACTCTCACACCTGGGTTTAACTGGTATCCTGTGGACCCTACATAGAGCACCACTCTCTTCCACAAATGGAGTAATTAAATTGCTATGGTATGCTTGTCGTATAAATACAATCTACTTTAAGAAGTCCAACACTTTAATAAATCCAAACCATCAGGAATGGTTACTCATATAAGAAGAGTCTCTGGGGGAGAGTATAGCTCAAGTGGTAGAATGCATGCTTACAATGCATGAGGTCCTGGGTTCAATCCCCAGTACTTCCTCCAAGAATAAATAATTAAGTAAACCTAATTACCTCCCCCCACCAAAAAAAAAGAAGATTCTTTGCCTTATAAGAAGATTCTGCACATTCTCTTAAATAGGAATCCCCAGGAGAGGATTAAGAGATGAGATCTTAACAAATTATTTTATTGCTTAAAATAAAATAAACTTGAACCATTACCTTTTCAATCACACAAGCAAGATTAGAACTAGACTACCAGGTTGTAAATAAAATTAAGAAACACTTTTACCTAACCACTACCCATGAGGGGTCCTATAATGTTTCACCTGACTCTGTTTATACTTTAAACCCTACCATTGCCTCTTCAATAAAATCAACATAAAACCAAATGCTATGGCTGAAGTTTCAAGCTCTTGAGAGACAGAAATAATATCTTTCTTTCATTACATCCACTTATGAAGAGGCTGACTCCTCCTGTAAGCTCTATTCTGAGATTTGATGAAGATATCATATTTCGAAAACCTTTTAACTTGTATAACACTTGATAATTCACAGACAACTTTAACATAGATGTCATTTGTGGATGACAAGAATAAGTGGTAAGGTGATGAGTGAGGACTAGGTAAGGTGCATGGGGAAGAAGAGGGGAAAGGCTTGGAAGGGGGAAGCAGTTCTGATATTTTTACAGAAACAATATTGCTTGAACAAACCTCAGCCTACCCTGAGGACCCAGGATTCCCTACTTCCCTTATTCTCCAGTAATCTCTTTAAGGAGCTATGATGTCCAATCTGATGAAGGAAGAAACACTTCATGTTGGGTTCTCATACTACCTGCTACTGGAAAAGGAGAAGGGCTTGCCCCTTGGACTGTTGTCTCACCAACCCACTACCACCATATTTTTTAAAAAACAGTATGAAAATATTTTTTAAACAATAGCATTTCTTATTATTATTTTTAAAACAATAGCTATCTGCCACTTTTCTTGGAACAAGCATCCTAAAGGAATGAGACTTTGTAGAACTATCATTCAGCCTTTCACTCCAAATGGCCAAGCTACACTCTGACAACATTCAAGTTCCCCTCAAAAGGATCGCCTGATCCAGGTCCTTTGAAAGAATGACAAATGTTTCTGTTACATACCTCAACCTGCTGGCAGATCTGTATTAGTTTAGCCATTTGATTTTCTAGTTCGCTGTTGCGTTTGACCAGGTTGGTAAGGTTCATCTCCAGAGTTTGCTGCCATTGCAGAGTGTGAAGCCAGAGGGAAACCGGGAAAAGGGGGAAAAAGAAGAAACGTTTAATGAGTATGAGAACCAATATCACGTGGAGATTAGTCAGTCAGTCAACAAATATTTCAAAGATTCACTGAGTCTGGGCCCAGCACTATTCCGGGTGCTAATTAACAATGCTGTACATTTGCTCCAGACTCTTATTATTGGGGAAAAGATGACATTCATGACTTTGTGGATGTAGGAATTTAATGATATTAAGGCAACTTTATGTTCTGTATATTTTAAAACTTTTTAAAGTAGTTCATAGTCAATATATCATTTTTCCCCAACAGTAATCCTGTGACATAGGGAGAACAGATTTTATTCTCCCTTTCACAGATGAGTAGGCTAAGAAAACTATAATTTATTGAACAATTACTGCTTGCCAGACACTATGCTAGGCAATTTCATATATATGTATCATTTAATAATCATGACAGCCCATGAAGTAGGAGATGTCAGCATTTTACAGATGAGAGAACTGAGCTGCACAGTGAGGGTAAAGTGTTTTGCACAGATATATAATTAGCATGCAGCAAAGCTAGGACTGGAACCCAGGTCTCTAGTCGTCAGCTGCAGCTTTGCCCCAGTAGTCCACGATTTTTTTTTCATCTTTGTTGAGAATACTTTATACTTATCAATAGGTTCCTTCAGGAAAAAAAAAAGATGGCATTTTAAGTGTGTACTTCATCAAAATCCAGCATTATATCTACAGCTTCCCTTTTTCAAATTAAGGAGTAGCCTGTGGAAATGCCAGACTTAAACGCAAAGCCTGGCTGTATCAAGACAGGACATCCATTGCTTACCATTGTTTTCTGGTACACAGATCCTTTTAGTAAACATTAGAACATTAGAAGCGCTTTGCAAATCTGTTTATTATAACATAGTGACAACAGTACTAAAACCTCAACATATTTTCAGTTGAGCAAGCTACTCTCTTCCAGTCCTCATATGAGAAAAATTAGAATGTTATTTACTTTAGATTGATAGTGGGCTTTTTTTATTCCTCCCCATTCGCAAGTCTTCAGCTCTGGTGGCTGCTTCTTTTCCAGGACCTGCTCCAATACCCACTCCTTTCTCACTCATCATTCCCTATGTCCCCACAAAGTCTGTTCTAAATGTAATACCCCAACTTCCTGGCCCTTATTCTGCTAGAATTCCTTCCCTTGATCGTGTTCATTGCTGTCTCCATGGTTCCTATGGTTTGTAGTTGTTCAAAGTTCATGTTTTTGGTGGGGGGAGGGGGAAAGGGGTAATGGGGGAGGGGAAACGACTCGCATACTTGGCCCCTTCTCTGCTTAGTAGCTGCGGCCCCTTAGTATCCTTGGCACTGTCCCATGCATCTATCCCAGAGATGTATTCCCATGGATATATGTATTTCCAGGACAAGCAGTCTGATCTCACTTGTTCTCAATCCAGATTATGAGAATCAGCTTAATCTCTACTTCCCTTCTTGCCAGATCTCTCTTGGTTTCTTTGGCTTTATTCCCATGGGAGTGATTTTTTACCATTTATTCAATTTTTTTTGGCTTGGGCACTCTGTCTTCCCTAGCTTTCTTTAACTTCATGACTATCTCAATCTGTGGCCTTCTCCTTAACAAGGACAAAGGGAGAGAAAAAGGAAAAACGAAGGGCCACAACTGTTGATTTGGATATGAGTTCTAAGCTAAATAGATGTCAGAGTAAAAAAAAAAAAAAAAAGAAATGGCAGTTCAGAGATTTAATACAAAAGGCATTTCTCTTGTATTTAATACAGAAAGTATTGAGCACCTACTCTATTCAAGGTGTTTGACTTCAGAGATAAAAAGGATGGGATGGGTCTTGAAGATGGGTTTTGATGAATAAGTAGGATTTTAACAGAGATGGAGGCAGGCATGGTGTTCCAGGCACAAGGAATAGCATGAGCAAAAGTAAAAGGGAATAAAGTACAGGACAGGTTCAGGAAACAGAAGTTGAGTTTGGCTAGAACAGAGGGTACAAGAGAGGAGTGGGGCACAAGGCTGGAAATGGAGATCGAGGCTCCTTTGTGAAGGTCTTGAATGCCTAGGTGAGGAGAGTTTGTCCATACTTTTTAAAGCAGTGGGGACGTACCAAAGGATTTTGAGCAAGATAATGACATAAGCAGGTCTGCGTTTATGAGATCAACCTACCAGCAATAAGTGGGGCTGACTGAAACAGGAGAGCCTGGGGGCACGGGCACTGGTTAGGAGGAGGCTGCAATACGCAGAACAGTTGGTAATGCAGATCTAGGCCAAGCTAAGAGGATAATCGAGAGAAACGTGTTTCAAGAAAGGATTTGTCACTGTCAAATATGCAGAAAGTGCAAGAAAGACGAGGCCTGATAAAAGGCAGCTAGATTTGGTTATTAGAGGTCACTGGTGACCTTTGAAAAAGGAATTTCAGTAGAGTTTTGGAAGCAAATGCCAAACTGTACAGGGTTAGTGAGTATGTCAATAGTGACAATGTGGAGACTACAAGTCTGGACTCCTCTTCAAAAATTTGGCCATAAGGTGAATATGATGGAGCTGTAGTTTGATGAAAAGGTCTGGCTCAAATTAAAGAGTGGGCGTGGGTAATGGACCCAATCAGTTTGTGATTTCCTCCAGCAGAGTGGTCCAGATTCCTAGATAAATGGAGATTTTATGCATCACAAATGACTCTATTGACATATTAGGCAAATATAATGTAGATTATAAATACTCAGAGCAGATACAATATTAGAAATTTGTGTTTCAAACTGTAATGCATTTCCTTTCAAACATGAGATTCCATGGGGAGAATGTTTTCTAACAAGTGCATGCAACCTGTTGCAACACTTGTCATGAAACTGATATCTTATAAATAATTCATAGTGCAGAGCAGGACTAAGATCCCTGCTGTGTGTTCCTCATTTATGGCCCAAAACTGAGACTCACAGCTTCTGTAAAGCCACTGAAAACAAAAATTAGGGCTGAACACATAATTTGGGGTCTGGTTAGACTACGGACCTTGGGTTACCATCAGAAAATTATGGCAAATGGTTACTTTGCTCTGGCCCCCTAGCAATTTGCAGAATGCCAGCACATTTTAACAACACAGAGCTAGAACTGACAAGATGACTCTAATTTCAACCTTACTTCATTAATATGAAAATGCTTTGAAAAATAAATCTTTGGCTAATGAAAACACCATCTGTTGATGGCTTTTTGCCACTGTTTTCTTACATTACGAGACATAATTTGAGGGAAACACCGAACATTTACTTACTCACTTCCTATTCATTTACCAGGAATTAAAGCCTCCTCTCAAACTGGAATTGATTCTCAATGATGAACATATGCAAAGGGGAGCAGAGAATTGAAGCAATTATGCAGTTTATTTCCTCACCCTTCCTTATTGTGCCTGGTGCTGACAAATTATTTAGAACTAGAAATTCTGGGCAACTCTAGGTTTGAATGATTTCATTGATTTGGTCGAGTAATTATTGTGTCTATATTCTGGCTGAGTAAACAAAAAGGATGTGTGTGTGTGTGTAAAATTCCCTTATGTAAAATTAAACGTGTCTCTTTGTTGTTGTGTTGTGGTTGTTTGGTTGCAAAGAATTGGTTTGTTTTCTTCTTTTCTCATGCAGTCCAGGTAACGATGGGGCCAGGGTCCCTCTAGCCAAGACGAGTTAGAGCAGCTTTCTCAGAACACTTGAACCGTGACAACGAGGGAGCCAAAATGGCAGGGAAGATGGGAATGGAGCTCTCTGCCGGGAGGAAACAGGGCGGGAGGTTGGCAGGGAGAGCAGGATGAAGCTCCCATTTCCCGCTGCAGAAGGTTACCTCTGGGCCCTTCTGTTGTTCCCCTGCGTGAGGGTTGGAGAAGCCACGTGAGCTATGAAACTGAATCCCTTTTCACCTGCAGATGACTACATCGTTAGAGCACTCACAAAATTATACATGGGTCCAAACAGCACAAAGTGAGGGGAAGATGTGGCTGATTTGCATAATTGAGATTTTAAAGGGCCCCAGTTAGCTAAATTGGCAGCCTGCACTGATTCCATTTTTACCCGAGTTCCACTTCATTTGTGTCATATAGACTTAGCCTGTTTGTGTTCTATTATACCCTGCCCAAAGAGGAAAATGTTTCGCTATTTCTGAGAAAGCCAGGCACAGGCTATTCTTCTTCCAGACAGCATCCCATAAAAAGAAATGGCTTCACTAACCCTCTCAAATAATTGCTGTTTTTTTTTTTTCACTTCTTTAGAAACAGGTTATTTCAGATAATTTTCTGATTGGCTCCCTCAAGAAACCTAGCTCTACATGAAAACACTGGCTCTTCATTAAAGCCAGAGCATCCCCTATGGCACACACTGGACTGTGATGTTCATTTGTCATGTTCCAGGAAGGGGCGTGTGTTCACACATATGTGAGCACACTTACACACACCTACCTGACATAGCAAGTCATGAAGCCTAAAAAGGGGCAGAGCCTTTCTGTCTGTTCTATTGGAACATGTATTACTGCCACTGAATGCCTATATTCCCTCTTGCTTTCTACAAGGTACAAGGGGGACATTATTAAAACCTAGACAAGATCCCAACTGTTTTAACGTAGGAGTTGAACCTTGGAGGTTGTGGAGAGAAGTGAAGGGAAGAAAGGCCAACCCACCCCAAACCTGAGCCTTCCCAATTGACAGAAGGCAACTTCATCTTTAAAAATACTCTGAGCCAGTGACCCCATTACTGTTCTTTGACATGTTCTTTTTTGACATCCTATCTATTCACTGATGTTCCCAGCTCTTCCAAAAGCCAGTAGCCAAAATCTTAGCACACTTTTAGGGTCACATTCTGCCTTCTTTTTTTAACTGCTTGTCTTAAAATACTTACTTTGCTTTTGCTTCAGTCTGTCACTTTATGTATCAATTACATATGGCCTTTCAACAGCAGAACACACCATCTGGTCCACAAACTGAAGCCCACACCCTTATGCCTGAGTTTATTCCTTCCCCAAACATTTATTTGCTGTTGTATAGACATGGGCTATGTCCTCAAATGAGATGCAGGTGACATACTGGATGTACGAGGTCTATTATACCTGAGGTTTGTTAGACAATAACCAGACTGTACTTAAAGTCAGGTGAAACACATTACCATTCCTCTCCTTTTAAGAAGGTTCTGGAATCATCCAGCAAAGACCCACCCTCTCCCAGTCCCTTTAACAGAAATGCTACACGAACTATCCCATATTCTATTTTTCCCCTCTCTTCAGGTGCAGAGCATGGTTAAATTTTTAGCATGGATGTGTAAATTATTATATGGAACTTCTGAAAGAAAACTTGTACTAAAAACCTAAATCCAGTGTTTATTTTGACAGTACTCAGAATATTGAGCTGAAGTCAGCTCTACTTTCCTGAAGGTCTCAAAATTGTATTCTACTTGCACGATTCCTCTTCGGTTCCTGCCTGTCATACACACCCTCCGCTTTCTCTGGCACTTGCTCGTCCTCTCTGTCTACCTTCTAGACCGAGTACCACAAGGCTCATTTCTTGGCCTTCATTCAGCTCACTAATGCATGGCTCTACCTCTAAGCTAAAGACACTCCAACCTATGTCTCTGACCCTGATCTTGCGGTCACCACAAAGGTCTGAATTTCCAATCCTTCTAGAACACTTGCCCTTTTAGTTCTGAGAGTGCCCCATGCTCACTCTCCTCTAGATATTTGAACAAACTATTTTCTCTTGACTAGAACACTGTCTGCCCCTTACTCCATCCCTGTCCCCACTCAAGGGTCCAAAAAGCCACCAAAAGTCTCTTTTGATGTCCCTCCTGTGCTCTCTCACAACCCCCTGTATCTCTGCTGTCACAGCACTCACCACACTGCTGGCCTCCCCAGCACTAAGCTGACAGCTCAACCAGGGCTGGGACTGCACTCTCTTTATCACTGTAACCCCAACACCTCCGCTGGTGACTAGCACCTAATAGGTGTTCAGTAAATGTTTGATGTGTGAATGAATGTTAAATGACCCACAATCAGATACATTCAAATCTGAAGTCAAGTCATCCCACCAAAACTGCTAGCCCCTTCCTAATTTCCCTATTTCTATGCTTGATACCACCATCCTTCAAGACATCTCCTACTCAAAAATCATTTAAGCCTTTCTCTCCATCATCTATAACCACTATAGTCATTCACAAAGTCCTGTCAAATTCTTTGTTCGGTCTCTCTCCGGTTTGCCCTCTCCTCCAACAAATCCATTTACGATTCCCTGCTTTTCAGCTTGATGACTTCTCACTAACCATTCCTCTGTGTTGCAGAGCTCCCTGTGCCAACCTCTGTCTTGGCACTTACCACACTGAATTTGAAGTTTCATGTCCTTATCTATCTCCCTCACTGAGCTCAAAGCTCCTCAGGGCAGGGATGGTGCCTTATTTCCCATTTCCCCAGCTCCTACCACAATGACTTGAACAATTTAAGTGTTCAATAAAGAAAAATTAGTGCTCATGAATTGTTTGTTAAATGAATGAATGACCCCCTGGCCTAAATCCCTGGTGCTACAGTTTAAGGTACTGTCTGGACCATCTTCAGGGAAGATAAAAAACAAGACATTACCTCATTATAGCAATGCTTCATGAATTTGAATGTCATTATCACATTTTCCCCTTTAGACCTCACTTCTTTGGGTTCAATACTTCTTGTTTCTTTAATCTTTCCTCAGCTATATCATATTTCTGTAATTTTTGTCCAATAATAACAGACAAGATTTTCATCCACCCAAGAACAATCTCTGAGTCAACGTTTGGTAAGCTGTTCTCAGACTAATGATGGTTAGCTCCTTTCAGATGCTGAAGTGGCTTGGGACAAAAAAAAGAAAAACAGAAAGATATGAGCACAGATATTTGGAGTATCCACTTGCTAAACTTGCTCTCAAACCTAAGAAACAATACAAATCATCTCCAACACAGGGCCCTGTTAATACCATGTGAGAATGGAGCCAGGAAATCAGTTGGAGGGGAAAAAGGGAGTTCAAATGAGTTAGCCCATAGTTCAAGTAGAAATGGAATAAAACACATTTTTACCACCCCCTACACATACAAAACATGTACAGAATTATATATAGTATAAGTAATGGGAAGCATGCCTCATTAAGAGACCACAGAAACCAGATTTACAAGCAAGAATGATTTTACGATTGGAAGCTGAAGGCAGATTTACCTAGAAAACCTCATGATAGATATTACTCCCATCCTTCTACACACATGTCCACCACCATACCCGAGACAGTGCCAATCTAGACACAAGTGCTTTGCTCTTATTATATTTAGCTACTGTGATTCAGTACTTAAGTGAGTGAAAATAAGAAAAAACTTTTTCTGTTCCCTGGTGTACGGTAACCCACACTGGCCTCCACTGAAGATCTGCCTCATCATGAGGCTCATCTATTCAGGAGATCCCTAGTCTCAGGATAGGTTCCACTGAAGCCCTTAAACCTCCCTAGGGTGGCCACAGAAAGCTTGCTTTCCACTCATGGCTCCCCTGTCCCCAAGTTATCCACACATAAGCCCACAGAAGATTAACACAGACACCCTCTCCCCTCACACACAGTGACACACATTTATAGATACACAGATTACACTCTCAGTCACTCACTCTTGCAAAAATACACACACTCGTATATAGTGACGCATACATATGCATGCAAATATAGCCCGCTGTCAACCCACAGAGACCCCATGAAGATATTTCTCCTTCTTTCTCTTATATTCATACTGGTTCAGAAACAGGCAAATGTCCATTGGTAGATATTGAGAGGGTATCTGTTTTGGCAGACAGAAGTGGGTGTCAAGTGGGTGAGTAGACAAACAACAGGGAGAAGGTGGTGGCTGAGTGAGAACGGGTGGGTAGATGACAGAGTGACTGAGTAGGAAGAAGGACAAGTAACCAAGCATGATAAGATTCTAGAATATCATATTTTCCAACCTTTTAACTCTCGCTGTGGTTTTCCTTTGAACATTTTCCAAGTCTCATATCTCCCTTCTCTTTGTCTGGCAATCTTTAGCTCTCTGTTTCAGTCTCTCTTCCTCTGTGTGTGTGTGTGTGTGTGTGAGTGTGCGTGTATTTTACTTTCTCATAACAAAAAGCTTACTCTAGTGCCAGGTAATATTTTAAAACAACAAGATCCCTGATAGGTAAATGTAACTGCATGTAAGAATTATTTGTAGTAATGAATTTGTGGAAATGTAATGAGAAAAAGAAAATGTACTTGTTTATTCTTTTCAGGAAATTCCTCTATTCCCCTTGGTTTTCATCAGCTATATTTTTGGCAGGCTGTGGGCATGGAAATGTGAAGACATCACTCTCAAAGAGAATTATAGTAATCACATCTGATTTATACACATGTCACCATAGGGTTAGGCAGCTGGAAAATCCAGTAATCAAAATGGGTAGGCACCTAAAATTAAGGATATGCCATACTTTTGATAACTCTGGTTTTCAACATTAGCAGTAGCTAATGATTTTTTCCCAGACTTCTAAAGTATTCATAATGGCAAGACAGGTTTATATCTTATAAGCTGAGAACCAAAACAAGCTATAGATGCTAATATACATCCTGCAAATCTATTATAAAAATTTAATTCATTTGGATTTCTCAAGCATATACTAGGTACGCTAGACTCTAAGGAAGATATTGAAGAAATGAAAGATACCGTGCCTGGCCTCAAAGAATTTATGGTATAGTTGGGGTGTGTTGGATTGGCCTTGTGGGATTTCAGTTGAGTACTAAAGAATAGATAGGAGTCCCAAGCAGGCCAAGAGAAGAGTATGAGTAAAAGTTAAGAGTCAGAAAAGAGAGTGGTATGTTTAGCAGACAGGAGGCCGTCCAGGACAGATGAAGGCAACATGTTTGAGAGTGGCAAGAGGAAAAGACAGATGGACAAGCATGAGAACCAAGTTGTACAAGACTTAGAATATCAAGTTGAGATCTGTCACCAATAGAGTCCCCTAAATTTGACCCCTTTTATAAAGCCAACATTTATTAATACAATAATATCAATCTTTTCTAAGGGGAAGAACTCATGCAACAATGAAAATTCCAAAATGTGAAGCACTTTTATAAAAATGCAACACATATCATAAACACATTGGGAGTAATAAGTGAAAAGAGAGGTAATAGAGAAAATAATTACTCTGATACGCCTCGCAACTATAATAACTGTCATGAACACAATTATTCTTTCAAATTGAAAAATTAATTGAACCACTAGTAGATTTCTGAAGGATGTTGAGGTAGACTGGACAATTAACTACGGATAATAAACTATATACTAAGTACCCCAAACCCTCTAATCCATTTTGACTACATGTTAAGAAGACAGGCTGGCTTCTGGTTATTCTGACCTTTCATCTACAATGTAATGATCTGTTTATTCTTTATAAAACAAATAAATATTAGAGACCACTAATCCTAATCAGGGAGGTTAGTACAAAAAGGGTACTTATAAATGCCAACAATGAATCTCCAGAACAAAAAAGTACAAATAAACACTGCATCAGTCACTGGCCAGAAAGTCAGACCCCTTCCCCTTCTCCTGTAGGACTCCCGTATACTCAAGGCCATCTCCCCCATAGCTTCTGACAGCTGGCTTTCTCCTTTCTCCTTGGGGAAGAATCAGGCAGATTAACAGGATAATCCTAAATGCTTTTCTAAATTAAAATTAACTCAAAGAAGTGAGTATATGTGACACTAAATGTCAGACTTCCTCTATGCTTAATGTGGAGAACTAATATCCTTTTACACTTGGCATCAAACGAAAGTGACCTCCACCCCCCACCCACCCCCCACATAAAAGCAGCACCTCCCTCTCCCTCCCCAAAGTCCAAGATGTTCCAGACAACATAACAAACCACGCGGTTGGGAATGATTCATATGTTTCCACTCTCTGTCCAAAAATGAGCAAAAAAGTTTCCACTTAATTTATAATTTGAATTTTCTGCACATTTCCTAAAAACTTAAAGGGGAACGATTCGAAATTTGGCCTTTTCTTTCTCCAAAAATTACTGATTAGTTACAGAGTAAAGCGTCTTTTTTGGTAAAATACTTTTGTGCTCCATCCATCCCTGGAGACAAGGAGTATAGCTGCATGATGCCAAATATCTAATCAATCATCCAATGCTTTCATGTTTTCGGATGTTTTCAAAAAGGTGGTGTTCTGTAGATACAGGTTTATTCTATCCAGTCTTTTGTTATCTCAACAGTACATATGGATACAGATTTTTCTGTTTGGAATATTTCTCAAGGCCAATGCCTTATTATAGTTCCAACACCTGCAAATATTTGGCAGAGATTGTTCTATCCTCTCCATATCCCCCACTCTTCCTGCCCCCCTGCCCCCATCTCTTGCCATTAAAAAGCTGTAAGTTTATACAATATGTCTTTTCCTTGATGCTGTTAATCGTTTATCTGTGACCTATGCAATGTGCAGTTGCTGGAGCATAAATTTAACTTTCAAATCACATTTCATGGGGGACGACTTAGGTCCAAAACAAATTGGCAGCAGGCTACAGTAGAAAGCGTACTTTACTTAACACTAGAAGCTGAGTTCCAGTTCCCATTCTGACTTTGACCAAACACTTAACCTATCAAAGCCTCCATTTATACCACTTTAAAGTATAGGACTTCAACTAGACCAAGTCCAAGGCCTGCCATCTCATGATTCTAAGAATTGAAGGCAATGAGATTATTCTTCTCTGCACTCTTGATATGAATGAGAATATCTCCCTGAGTGAAATCAACAGAGAAACACTGAACTTTGTATAAATTTATAAATATTAAATATAGATAATAATCAAAAAAGGCACAAACCAATGTCAGTATGATGCTCAATATTGCTTTCAATAAATTACAGACAGGAAAATGTATACTATTCTGAGTATTACTACCCTCATCAACATCATAATTTTTACATAAGTTATAATGATTTTTCCATAGCACAGCAAAAGGAAAATCTCCACTCCCTTATTGCCCTCCTTTCACCCTGTCTGGGTCTTCCTTCCAGCTTGGCTTATATATCCAGGCCCTATATTGGGGTGGCAATCTTATTTTTCAAATATTTTATTTCTCTGGAATTTCTGTGAAGTAGCTCCCTTCTTAAGAGAAATTAAACCTCATAGCAGGCAGGCAATGGGAATAAAACAATTTGCTAGGTCTGACATTTGTTAATATCAACATGAGGTAGTAGTGCTTTAAAAAATAAGCACTTAGACTAGCACATAAATATTATATGGCACAACTTCAGAAAACTCTGTCCTCTGAAGAGGAACTTCCAAGATAGGAACTGCAAAAAAGCACTTCAGTCTGTAACCCACAAAAACGAACGCTGGCACAAAATCTGATGCTGGATTAAATATTTATTGCCTTCAGTTTAAATTTTTAGTTCAGGCATTTGATTATCCCTCCTGACTTCATGGTACACTGAAGTCGCTTTTTTGTCTGTCTCTTTTGTTTTGCTCTTTAAGGCAGGCTTAGACTTAGCCCCATGTTAAGAGCTTGGTGGCAATTTGTACTGGCCGGTGCCAAAACTTTGTTTCTTTAGCGTACTGAGTGTGTGAACACATGCACTGCGGTCCTCCACAAAAAACCCTGGCCTACGCAGATACACTCAGATACCTCCACCCACACCTACATGGACAAACCCAACCTTCCCATTGCTATCCACATACATATGCAAATCAGCACATATGCTAATTGCAGTACACCTACACAGGTACTCTTACTTAAAAGAAGAGGTGGAAAGATCATGGCAAAGATATGTAGTGTGCAATATGTCACTGTCAGAGGAGAGAGGGTGCTGTTTCCCTGGACGGACTACTGGTGTGGCAGGCTATGGGTTAACTCCCCCAGAACTGGCTGTAGGTGATTGAATGCAGGCAGGTTTGTGCAACAGATGAAACAGGTTCCGGGGAGAGCTTGCAGGTGAGGAAGCTGTTCCTCACAAGAGCAACTTAGAGTTAACTCACTTGTCATACAGGAAAAGTGACCCATGTTTTAGAGAACTTGATAACTGTGAATAAAGAGACAAAGTTGTGTAAGGAGTATGTCCCAGATCCCTTACCTTGAGTTTCTCAAACCGATCATTCAGGGATGCGACCTGGTGGTCTCGGTGACGCCCCACCAGTTTGCATAAGGCACAAATCAATTGGTCATCAGATACACAATACATGTTCACTTTCTCATTCTCATGGTCCAGGCAGGTGATCCCTCGAAGATGTGTGTCTGGCACTGGTTCCACCAGGCGGTGGCTGGTGAAAGGTTTCTTGTTGGGGTGTGTGGCCCGCAGGCAACGGTCACAGTAGGAGACCTCGCAGGTGATGCACGTTTTCACTGCATCCCTTGGCGGGTCTTGCTCACAGAATTGGCAAGCAATTCGCTCACTAGACATGGCGCTGCTGGGCCTGTAAGTCCTCTCCCGGCGGCTCTCACTTGGGGAATTGGGTCCACTGACAGAAGCCTTCTGGAAGCGGTCGATAATATTCTGCAGAGTCACATTCCTCTTGAGGCCGTCCAGGCCCCGGTGGTTCAGTGAGATAACATACCTGCACGTCGGACACTGGAAAGCGGTAATGGGTTCAATGGATTCACCAGAGCTGCAGCTCGAGACCAAGATGCGATGGGCACAACTGAAGCAGAGGCTGTGAGCACAAGGGAGCAGAAGGGGATCTTCAAACAACTCTAGGCAGATTGGACAGGTCAATTCAGACTCCAGTGTTTCCATCTTTAGTGAAAATAATCCTGCTGAGACATTAAGAACCGCAGAGGCTGGGCTTTCACCTGCAAGGAACACAAAGCAAGAGTCATTAAGCATTTCCAAAGGAAACGTGGATGTAGCGTAATTACACACTAACCAATGAGGCTTTACATGCTGGATTCCCCAGGGATGCTGGAGCACAGGAAGGAGATTTGGGAATTAATCAGAAAGCCATTCTCTCCCTTCAAACCTGGTTTTGGCAAATGCCTGAGTTTATTTTCCTGCACTAATAAATAGAACCCAGTGGCCACCTCTGAATCCCGGTTTACTGATTGATATGCCAATTCCAGCTCACCACATTGGCATGGCTCACTCTCTCACATACCCTCTCCACTGACATCTCTTGTCCTGGACTATGATGAGCCTGAGGCCCTGCCAAATTCTCAGTTTCCATTCTCCAATATTGTTCTCTATTTTGCTTCCAGGTAAAATATAGAGGCTGCGCCTATTTCACATCTAGTGGATGGGAAAACAAGGTCATATTTCAAACTAACTCTCTAGTTCTTGAAATGATCCCATTCTAAGAGCCTGTGCAAAAAAGAAGAGAGAACTTTAGAAAAATGTAGCTCTTGGTGCAGGATAAAAAGTTCTTCAGATGTGTGAACTTGAATTACTTCTTAACACCACACATGGAAATTTCTGTTCATACCATTTCTAGTAAACTGAGTTATTAGAGACAAATGGGAAAATATTAAAATATAAAAATTATAAAACACATTTTATTGGTTTAAGGTATAAATTCTATTTATAGGAAAGAGAAAGGCATCTTTTGCTTTGGAATAATTTTTGTTCATCATCTCAGTGTCACTGGAGACTCTCATTAGGGCTTGAAAGTTTGATTCTGCCATTTGTAATTATTCAGATTTGTCATCTGTCAGAGGTATCTGCATAGCTCTCTTGTAGGATACTTAAATACTGAGTACAATTATACCTTATGCATAAATAAAATAGATGTAGCCCTAAAAGCTGTTTTTAAATCAAACCTTTTAAGTGCACCAAACTAACTAGCTATTTAATGGAAATCTATAGGAAATGGGGCTGTAAAAGTGAAGAATCTTTTTTGTAAAACAGTCACTCTCAATTGGTTTGGTAAGTTTAGGTGTTTGTATAACCACTTTTTAAAAGTGAGATGTGTGGTATTATTATTTTACAATTTACAAGTGCTTGAAAATTGTTGGCTAGTATTTTGTAGCTTATAACATCTATCAGCATTCACCTATAGAAATGAAAAAGTAAAACAAAATGTACATATACCATAGAATCTTAGAATTGGAAGAGACTTTAGAGAGGACAGATTCCAACTTCCACTCAAGGCAGGAATATTGCCTTTGATAGCTCCACTGCTCAAATTCAGCATGTCCATAAATGAACTTGCTATGCTCCCCTGCCCTCCAAAAACAAAACACCCATTCCTCTTCCAGTTTTCCATATCTGTTGAATATCACCATCCAAGCCTAGAAACCTAGGAGTTCTCTCATTTACATGTTTATCACTTCAACCACTTGGTGGCTTCCAGAACATTCTGTTTTATTTCATTTACAAATCTGTGTCTCCAGCTAACTCCCCCTGCTCCTTGAGGGCATCAACTATTTCATGTTTTTATTCATAGCACGGTGCCTTACACATACTAGGTATTCAAAAATTGTTAAATGAAGGAGACCTTAAAGTAGAGGAAGTTAAAAAAAGGGACCTAGCATTTACTGAACACCTCCTGTATTGTGAGTACTATGTTAAGAATACAATATTTCACTAAATTCTATCAGGAAGTCTGTACGGGAGGTACTAATACTATATGCATATTATGGTTAAGAAGTTGGGGCTCAGCGTTAAGTAAATGAACCAGGAACATACATACCCAGAGCACTGGGTCAGCCTAATGCTAATGCCTGTGCTCTTTCCCCTACACCTTTATTTCAATCATCTCACCTTCTTCACTTGACAGATATCTTGACTATTTACAAGAGGGTTTCTAGACAGCATGTTTCCGCTTCTATTTTTGTCTCTCTGTGTGTCTCTGAGTTTCTCTGAATCTGCCTCTCACTCCTAGTCCCTTTCAGAATCATATCTCTTTCTTCTAGGCCCATCTCGACCTCACTCTGCATTTCTATTACTGTCTCTTCCAGAACTGCACGTCTGCATTCCTCAGTGTCTGTGCTGGAAGCTACCTGAAAGAATCGAGTCAGGCCTCCCACCAAAATGACAGTAGGTCAGGAGCATTGCTGATAGACCTGTCTCTGTACTGAAACCTTTACAAAAACAATCAGACTACCACAATGCTTCTAAATCTTAGGACTTCACTGTATCAATTCTTCTGTACAGAGGAAAAGCTCTTCGAATTTTCCTGCAACCCTAAAAGTGCTTCTTAAGTGTGACACTTGAACCTCACTACAAAATTAAGCTTAGGACAACAGGCTATGGGTCAGGATTGCCTTGGATAAGGTCAAAATAGGATTTCTAACCAGAGATTTCTGAACCTTCTCGAAATGTTTAAAGACTGTTATGTGTATATCATATTTGCATTTTCATGGAGAGAGCGTTGTCCACAGCATTCAAAACGTTCTCAAAAGAGCCCTCAACAGAAAAAAAAGCCAAACATCAGTGCTCTAAAATAACTACCTTAACTGCGTTCAGCTCTATAAAGAATAATAGAAGATGGTTACAGTCTGTTGCTTCTGGTAAGTAAACTTCTTCTATTATACTGTTTCTATTCTGTTTTATTTTATCATCATACAATAACTGCTTTAGCCAATTTGGGGGAACTGGATATTTTTTCAACTTCTTCAAACATCTGTTCATCTCATCTCTCATTTATGAGGCCACCTTGTTCTGGTCACACCTAATATTTCAGCGTCCTTTCAACCTATCTCCCATTTTCCCTACCTCCTGGATTACCCAAGCACATTTCCCCTTAAAATTTATTGGGCATTTGCCATGTACCAAGCAGTAAATAATACTCTTTACATACATTATTTAATTTTCACAACAATCGTCTAAAAGATAGGTACTATTATTATAACAAAAAAGGTAACTTGTCCAGGGTCACACTTCTTTGCAAGTGGCAAAGTTAAGATTCAAACCCAGAATAAAACTGAGAGTCCAGAAATAAAATCATATATTTATAGCCAATTGACTTTTCTTTTAAATTGTTTTAAATGGAGGTACTGGGGATTGCACCCAGGACCTTGCGCATGCTACGCATGCAGCTCTACCACTGAGCTATACCCACCCTCTATGTAAATTGACTTTTGATAAGGGTTCCAAAGCCATTCAATGGGGAAAGAATAATCTTTTCAAGAAATGGTTCTGGGACAACCGGATGCCCACATGCAAAAGAATGAATTTAAAACTCTACCTCACCCTGTGCATAAAAATTTACTCAAAATGAATCAACGATCTAAATGTAAATGCAGAAATTCTTGGAAGGAAATATAAGTGTGAACTTAGATTAAGCAAGGGTTTCTTAGATGACACCAAATGCGCAAGTAATTGAAGAAAAAATAAACTGGACTTCATCAAAATTTAAAACTTCTGTGCTACAGATGACACCACCAAGAAAGTGAAAAGACAACTCACAGAATGGGAAAAAATGTTTGCAGATCATATATGTCATACATGTCTAGCATCTAGAAATATGCAGAACTCTTACAACTCAACCATAAAAAAAACAAGAAAAATTTTTAAAAAGGGCAAAGGATCTGAATAGACATTTCTCCAAAGAAGATATACAAATGATCAGTAAGCATATGAAAATGTACTCAACATCATTAGCCATTAGGGAAATACAAATCAAGACCAAACTGGGATACGACTTTACACGCACTAGGATGCCTGCAATATTACTTGACACACACTAGGATGGACATAATTTTAAAAAGACAGCAAATGTCATCCAGGATATGGAGAAACTGGGACCCTCATATGTTAATGTTGTGAATGGAAAGTGATGCAGTTGCTTTGGGAAATAGTTCGGTGGTTCCTCAAAATGTTAAATATAGAGTTACCATATGATCCAGAAGAACTGAAGATATACTCACTCAATAACTTGTACATAAATGTTCACAGCAGCATTATTCACAATAATCAAATGTTGGAAACAATCCAAATGCCTATCAACTGATGAACAGATAAACAAATGTCCTATGTCCCTACCATGGAATATAATTCATCAAGAAAAAAGAATGAAGTACTGATACATGCTACAACATGGATGATCTTTGAAAACATTATGCTAAATGAAAGAAGCCAGTCACAAAAGGCCACAAATTGTATGATTCCCTTTATATGAAATGCCCAGAAAAGGCAAACTCATAAGAACAGAAAATAGATTAGTGTTTGTCAAGAGAGGGGGGTTGGTGGACGGAATGGAGAATGACTACTAATGGGTACCGGTTTCTTTCGGGGATGATGTTTAGGAATTAGATAGCAGTGATAACTGCACAGCTTTGTGAATATACTAAAAACCTAAAAGGGTGACTATCAAGGGTGAATTTTATCTCACTTTTTAAAAAGGGTCAAATCCAGGTCTGACTCCAGAGTGTGAACAGTTAACCACTATTCTGTACTGTGTAATTATGTAGTATTTCTAAAGTCTATTGAATTGCTAACTCCTTTCAATTGTTTTTCTAGGTTAGCAATTCCCTGTCTAGGTTTTGTAATACCCTGGGATATCTCTAATGGTCAATGGGTGTCAGAAAATGATCAGCTCCCAATTTTCATTCATTTAACAATTATCAGTTCCCAATTTTTATTCATTTAACAATTATAAGACTCCTAAAAAATAATTGACTCCTATATCACAAAATACTCGTGGGAAGCACAGGAGGAAGTAGTATGACAAAAAAAATGAAACAATGGCAATGCTGCAACTTCAGAAAGTATGTGAATCACTAATCTGTGCAGAATTATAGAATTTATTAATACTAAAGACAGGATGTAAACCTGATAGGGTGCAACTAAATGACAGGTAATCATGAAGTTTTTGCCAGAAAACACAATGGTTTGTCATAAAATTGCATTTATGAAACATCTGGGAGGGCAGACCAATTGCCATGTTAAGAAATAAATGTCCACATCCACATGCACTGATTGTTCCCTTCCCATGTCATTTAGTTACTGCCACGTAGTCCAATAAGGATGTTTATGTATTTGCCCTTGTTCTATGATAAAATTGTTTCTGTATAGCTGACTGTCACCCTGCACCCCACTTCAGGTTGAGACCCCCGAGAAAAAAGCTGATGAGAATAAACTATAAGAAGGTATCACAAGGCTGTGTGAGTAGATGGAAATACAAAGGAGGAGTTTCAATGCAGGCGATTAAGATAAAAATAATACACTCTACACTTACAAAATGAAAGATTGATTTCAGCATTGCCCTCCAAATCCAGCATTCAGTTAACTCTGATCAGAGACAGAAGCTGTGATCTACACTTGGCAGAATTCTATTATTTCGAATGTTATCTGAACATAATTAAATGCCCAGTTATTTCAACAGTTTATATGCCATCTAGTTTTCATCTTCCAGGTCTGTGGAGCATGGCTCTGGGCTCTTACTATCTCCCTGAGGAGCCACTGTCTCCCTTTCTTCACAGAAAAACCATGAGTTTAAATCCCAGCCTGACCTCTGGGCTGTAGAATGAGGATTGAGCTGGGTTGTAGGATTTACATTCTTCAGGATATTAACATTAATGTCCCATGAGCTCCTCCTTAAAACACTTGAAACTGTCTCTCTGCCTCAGAGGATGAGCAAATGAGTCCTGCTTTAGTCTGATGTTCCCTTAACTGTAAATTGTCATTCAGGTTGGACTAGGATCACCAGACAATCTCTTTTAAGATATGTTCCAGCTTTGACATCCTATTATTACAGAACTCTTGCTATCTGTTACCACCTAGGAAAGACACCTTGGATTATTGAAAACCAGCTTCTCAAAACACAAATCTTATTTATTAGTGTGACTAGAAAGGCTGACAAGTGATGGGCATCATCATGAAAGGAACTGGATATAAATAAAATGCATTATTTTCCCTTGGCTAAGCCAAGGTTCTGAAGGACAGTGGCTGGTTTTGCCTGCTGTATCTCAAGAAAGATATAATGGGTGTTCCAGAGGACAACCAAAGGGGAGGGGACTCTCATGGGTGTATAAACTAGTGAGAACACCTTTCGGAAGAAAAGGAAAACAACCAAATCCTAGAACACCATTAGTAGGAAAGGACCCCTAGAAGTTCAAAAAAGATCATTTGGGAACATGAAAGGCTACCAATGCATAAGATAAAAGATAAAGACGGAAAATAGAAAGCTAGAAAAAAAGAGGCCAGGTTATCAGTAAGCATAATTAATAATAACCATCACCTTACATTTGTGTATCAATTTTATACTTTTTAAGTGCCTTCAAAGCCATTATCTCATTTGATCCTCATAGTAGAGCCTGGTTGTAGTCCCAGCTCTAAACTCAATTAGCTGAGTGATCCTAGATAAGACATTTAAATTATTTGGGCCACAGCTTCCTCGTCTGCTAAATAAAAAAATACCCACCCTATTTATCTCACAGGCTCTTGTGAGCATCAGATGAGGATAAAATAAAGTTATTAACTTGCTTTACAAATACAGATATTCTCAACATACATTCACAGATAACAGATACAGAACAAGTTATTAAGGAAATAGCACATGTTTGGAAATTCACTCCAAATGCATGGTTGACATAATGGAGGACAATTATACCCCCCCACAAGTTTTCTGAAGGGCCATGCATCTGATTGTGGTATTTATTGTGCTCATACATCTCCCCTGTTAGACTGGAGTCCCCCTCAAGGGAAGAGTTGTCTCTTTTTTTTCTTAAGCTTTTATCAAGTACAGGGAGAGCTCAGGACTGGTGGTTGATTACCGACCGACAGCACCAGAGCCAGTTCCTGTCTAATAGTTATTAAAGCTTACTTAATATTTTATAGTACGTGGGTTTAATGATCTTTTCTTTATAATAATTAGCTCCTAAATCTAATCATTGGCTAATTTATACCATATGGTCATCATAAACATTTAAACAAATAACACAACAGCAGAACGAAAAGTCCTAGATCTGCTACAAACACAGAAGATTAATCTAAGTAACCAAGAAACAGATTTGCCAAGGTAACACATGATAATTGTCAGAAATCGTAAGTACAATTCATAACACCTTTATCTTAATGCCGATTACACTGGCAGTTTCCAGGCTGGGGAACAAATGGAGAACAAACTTAATTTACCTGTTGCTACCAGCATTAACTTCCCATCTATTCTAGGACTGCTTTTCCCAATCTCTGTTGCCCAATGAAATATTTGTAAATGTTTAAATGTTCAGTGACACACCTGGATGGGCAGTCACCTCTACTTCTACAGAACACAATTGGCAACATATGTATGTGGGGCATGCTGTTGAATGTTAGGCTGAGAGGACCCCAAGTCTGGGTCAGAAACAAGGGACAGAGAACAGAAGCCTATTTGAAATCAAGCCTCTACTCCCCTGGGAACCACATGGATCCTAGCAACACTGAACAAAGGACTATAGACAAAGCAATGGAGGATTCTGGATGGTAAACCATTTTTCTATCTCTGGGCTGTATACATTCAAACACATCACTGACCTGCATTAGCACTGGCTACCATGCCCATACATTATACCCCTAACTGGGCAAATTGTAAATACTGGGATTTTCTGTTTCAGGAGGATTTTCAGTTATATAATAAATTTGTTATCAGATATTTTGGCCTCTGTAAGAGGAGGATCCAGAGACTGGGGATGCTGTTCATCAACTAGAGGAGTCTGACCTGCAGGAAAGAGGCTGAGACAAAGCCCAAGGTCAGGCAGTCAGATCTCTGCAGGGAGAAAAGAACCCAAGTAAGACAAGTCTTACTAAGGATACTTCACTAACCCATTTAGGCTGAACCAACACCCTTATTGTATATTCAGGTGAACCCCACGCAGAAAGGGGAGTAGTGGGATGTTGGCACATTACTCAGAATCCCTCCACCACCCATACTTTAACCATCTAGTAGTCTTAGCAGCTTATAGGATTTCTAAGGGCAATGCAGGAGCTGGGAGATCGACTATTGAAAAGAATATGTCTGTGGTCAGGGAGAAGGGAAAGATGGAAAAAGAGAAACAGTAGAAAGAGCCACAAACCTCCAGTGCCCACAGAAGACTCAGCAGAGTTTTAATGCATGAAAATGGAGAGCAAAACATATATTGATCCTTCGAAGAGGGGGGAAATGAAAAGGGGACAAGCAGCCTGAACAGGGGGATAATTGGAGTTGGAATTTCCTGTCTCGACACCACTCATCTGGTCTTCTCACTTGTTAGTAGGATCCCACACACTGGTTGAGAAACACTTTTCTAGTCTCTTCTCTACACTGATTAGTGATGAACACAGTATTTGTTGAGAGAGCTGAAATACAGACATTAGCACACCACCACCTCAGCACCCAAATTTCACACATCAAAAAGTGAACAATTGTGAGTGTTCCTGAACTGTCATACAACCAGTATCAACATGTTATGTGTCCTATTTTGATGATGCAATGCTCTAAGTCAAGACACACAGCCTAAGTAAAGAGGTGCTTCACAAACACAGTGCCTCATCTTCCCCTTTGTGCAGAAAAGGAGAAAAACTTAAGGGACACCCCATGGCTTCTACCAGCAGCCAGGGAGTTACCAAGATCCCTAAAGATTGAATGACAGACACATACAAGGCCAACCTGGTACCTCTGAGAACAGCCATTTGATACCCATTCTGTGCCTCTGCCCTGCCTTCATCTCCTTTCTAGGACTCTCTGTCCCTGTTGGGAAAGAGAGAACCTGAGTGCTAAGGAACAGAGTGAAGGGAGGACATTCTCACTTCTTCACCAAGCCAATGAGGTTTGCTGAGTGGCAAAGACATACTCCTTTTGCAGTCTCCCTCTTAACTGTCATGGTGTCAGCAGATTTTATGGGCAGAGGGAGGAGGGAATGGACAGGCTCACTACCCAGGGCAATTTTTGGATGCAATTATGAGACTCCACTGGCACTGCTTTAGGATCTGCAAGTTGGAGCAAGTTGCCCTGCACTTAGAGGAGGGATTAACTAAACCGATTTCACCTAAATCAGTTTGCACTGTTCAGATGATATGTTCATGAAGCAACCAAGTCATTCTGATTTGCAGCAGTACTTTCTGGGGATGGCCTTGCAAGGTACAACATGCTAGATGAGGAGTCTAGTAGTCATGAAAGTAAATGGGAGGGAAACAATCACTCCTTCAGGTCTTAAGCCTCTACCCCTGCCCAGCACAGCCCTGGCCAGTCCTAATACTGGAGCTTCGAGTAAGGAGGTAGACCTTAAACAAGCAGGAGGCATAAATACGAGGCCGAGAATGGGGCCTGAGCCCAGGCAGCAGAGGACTCTGCACACTGTAGGTACTTTTAATGAATATTGTTGACTTCACCACTGCTAGATGCTAATCATGCTCAGGTAGCCGTGCCTAAAATTATTAATGTCACTTTTCAGTAGAAATTAACTAACTGCCCCCATATGGGCTAACAATGGGTGAGATTATGTTTTCTAATGAGTGACTCAGATTGTTAGGTTGAAGTACATTAGAAATGGTCCAAGCCTTAGCCAAAAATAATCACCATTACTCTGTATGCCTAGTTTTATGTATGTTTTCATTCAGTTGTATGTGCACTAGGGAAAAAAAAAAGAAACAGACTTAGGACAAAGTAGGGTAATAGATTTGGTTCCCAAGGGGGTTAATAATGGCAAGTTAAGGTTTTCAGTAAACTAGGGTTCCTACGTACACCCAGTCAATCTATTATCCCAATAAAAAGTGAATGAAGTACTTTCTTTGAAACGTATAATGCTGAGGGCTTACAGAACCCTTTCATCTTCAAAGGACCAAGCCAAGACTCACAATAGCCAGTACACAATATGCTGCCTTTTACACAAGCGTATCGGCCATGAAAGAAAGGTCACAGGAATGTTCTAAGGCCATAAAGCCAATGCAACATCAGATTTAGGATGAACTCTCTCATCTTCTTGGCTCCTAGACTTGTATTTCAACCACATAAATCAAGTTGTGATGAAAAGTCAGGAGAAATCTAATTCACATTATATATCTGTATTAAGTTAATTGATTGCGCAGGAATATATAAAAAATAGCAAAGACTCTTTCCCCCTCAGGGCAGTGATGAGTAGAGAGGGGTGAAAAGGGGGAAGTAAGGGTTAGGAGTAACCAGCTGGGGTAGAGGAGAAGTAGGGGAGGGAACCTCCCTATTCAGCATTCCCCTTCTATTGGAACGCTGCCAGATAACTGATTGGCGTACTGGAAGGGAATAGAATGAGGTTAAAGGCAGCCCTTATGGCCCAACTTGAGAATCATAAGAATCAACCCACACACAGTACTTGTCTATTTGCATAGCTTCTAATATACCCCTTTATAAGAGCTCCGCCAAACAACCATCACCATCCACCCTTACCACAGTCAGAAATCCTCAAAAAAGAAAATTGGTTAAGAAGCCAGAGGCTGCATGGCTGGGAGGCTGGGAGTATACAGGTTGATGGGGAGGAGTCTAGGGGACGGGTGGGTTCTGGTGGGAGATTTGAGTGGGCTGGTAGGTGTGTGACGACGACGTACGAAGACGGCAAGTGAGCGGGAAGGCGGGTAGGGGCGTATGGAAGAGAGAAAGTGAAGAACCCAACGACCCCAGGATCCCAATTTCCTGTTCTGAGAAGAAACGCCTCCAAGAAATGCGCTGCACACGAAGCGCTAAGTAACCTAAACCTGATCATCACCAAAAAGGTTTCTGTAAATCTACTCCGCCGTTATTTACTTAATTCTTACGAGCCAGTAATGGAAAAACCCCACCTCTCCCGGGTCCAGTCGCAGGCTGTCCTTTAGACCTAATAAGTTTTCCCTCTCCCTTACTGAGCTGGTTTCACAGCTAGGCCAGAAATAAGGAACCACCCAGACGGAGACTCGAGGATCGCTCCCCCCGCAGCAAAGGGATTAAGTTTCGCCGGGCCTCCCCGCGGGCAGGGTGTCCGCAGCATCTCCGGCCGCCGCAGCAGCCACCGCCGGGCGGCCGAGGGGCGCCGCCCGGGACGAGGAGGCTGCCTGCCGCGGGAGCGTGGGAAGGCGGCGGTGCCCTTTCCCAGACTCGCGCCCCGGAGCCGGGAGAGCCGCTCGGGGGGCCCCCGCCGGGCCCCGCCAGGTTGCGCGGGAGGCCTCGGGCCGCCCCGGCCCCGCACCCTGGAGTGCAAACTCCGTCCCGGGAGGGCAGCGACGGGCGCCCGGGCCCCACTGGCGCAAAGGGGAACCAGGGCCGGGCCGGGGCCCCCGCGGCGGCCGCCGCCGCCACCTCGAGCCTCGCGGACCCCGTTACCCCGCCCCGCCGAGCCCCGGAGCAGCCCTCGGCCGGGCCCCGGCCGCACCTGAGACGCGGCCCGAGCCGGGGCCGAGCCCTGCGTGGGCGGTGGCGCTCGGCCCCCGGGGCCGCGGCGAGGGGGCGCGTTTTACCCAGAGCATTCCCGGCTGCCGGCCCTGTCCTCAGCGCGCCCGAGGGCGCTGGGTGCTCGCCTGCCTCCGCCGAGACCTGGCTCCGGCTCCGGCGCGAGCTCCCCGGCCGCCGCTGCTGCCGCCGCCGTTGCCGCCGCCGCTCTAGGCCGCCGCCCGCCTTCGTCGCCGCCGCCGCGCAGCAGCCGGGATCCGCCCGCCCGCGCGCCCCGCCGGGGACGGCACGGCGGCCGCCACGCTACCGCGGCTGGGTCTCCCGAGCCAAAACTTAAGAGTTTTTGCTCCTTAGTCCAGAGGCAGCACCATGACACCACAGTAGCACCACACTGTCATTTCCGCCGCCGCAGAGGGGAGGGAAAAAAAAGGCAATCCCGACGAAAAGGAGGATGGGGTGGGGGCGACCCGGGCTGGGGCTGCCGCCCCGAGGGAGCGCTGGGAAGGGCCCAGCGGCGGGGGCGCTCAGCCACCTTCCCGGGCTCACCTTCCGCCACCCCCGCCGCTCCCAGCTCCCCCGGCCCCTCCTCTGGAGGCGCGTTTACATGTTTTCTCCCCTGGC
This sequence comes from Camelus bactrianus, assembly GCF_048773025.1. NCBI lineage: Eukaryota > Metazoa > Chordata > Mammalia > Artiodactyla > Camelidae > Camelus > Camelus bactrianus. The sequence continues at coordinate 84,148,526 of NC_133575.1, forward strand.
AGGAGTGACCGGAGAAACCTGAGCGAGCAAAGGCAGCGGGTGGGTGGGGTTCGGGTTACTACTATACCTACCAGCTGATTCCAGCAGCCTTTTCTCCAGCGCCCTGTCATCTTGAAGGAAGACACACGGAGAGGGGCCCGAGCGGGTGTGTGTGTCTGTGTGTGTGTGTGTGTGTGTGTGTGTGTGAGAGAGAGAGAGAGAGAGAAAGAGAGAGAGAGAGAGAGGGAGGGAGAGAGAGAGAGAGCAGAATGTGTGTGAAATGCAGAAGAAAGGCTACGGCCAAACTCTTCTTCCACCCGCCAAGCCCCTGGTGCCACAAACCCCCAGGTTAGAACAACGAAAAGGCCGTTGCAACCGATAATGAGTAGAGTGCCTTGGTCCGCCGCACAGGTCCTCGGTTGAAGCTGCTCTATGCAAAGTTAACTACAGAGTAAAACAAAAATAGTGGAGGAGACAGAAAAGGGCAGACAATTGAAGGAAACCCAACCCCTCTTTCTTTTTACAAAGGGAGAATGGCTGTGTTTTATTGGCTTTGGGCAGAAGTTGTGGGGATGGATTAAAGCCACCAAAATTTAAAAACAAAACCAAAAATAAAAGAGAGAGAGAGAGAAGGGTTTCATTTACACTTGCAAATCATTGATGGGCAAAACAAGAGGCTCGTTAATAAGAGGACAATGGGACAGATGCCAGCTATACAGGTATTCAAGGTCCCTAATAAGCTAATTGGTCCATCTGGAACCCAGAAGCGTTCATTGGTCTGGAGTCAGCCCGTGGGCTAACCTGTCATTGGCTCAGAGACCACCGCCCCACTAGCAAGGAGTCTGGGAGAGGGGAGGAGGAGGAGGAGAACCCTGAGGAGATTCTGTACCTAACATGGGGAGATGAAAGGAAGAAAAAGGGGAGATGAAGGGGAAAGAAGTGAGAAAATGGGAGGAAGCACCCCTCTCTCACGTTGACCTCTTATTACCTTGCATGGGAATGAGTCCAGAAAAATTAAGGTAATTCTGGGTGTATCCCATCAGAGAACCAATAGTAATTAGCCAACACCCCTGTTAAACAATGTGCTAGAGAGCACTGAGGTGGAAAGGAAGGCAAAAATCACAACCAAACTATCCTGATGAAAGTCTAGTCCTAAGAGAAGTAAAAGTTAATGAGTCACACCAAAAGCACAGGCAAAAATAAAGCAAAAATAGACAAGTGGGACTACATCAAACTTAAAAACTTCTGTGCAGCTGACGAATCAACAGTGAAAAGGCGAGAATGGAGAGAATATATTTGAAAACCATATATCTGATAAGGGGTTAATATGTAAAGAACTCCTACAACCCAATAACAAAACAACACGATTAAAAAAATGGGCAAAGGACTTGAATAGACATTTCTCCAAAAAAGATATACAAATGGCCAACGAGCATGTGAAAAGATGCTCAACACCAGTAATCATCTGGAAAATGCAAATCAAAACCATAATAAGATATCATCTCACACCTGTTAAGATGACCATTATTAAAAAAAAAAAGCAAAAACAGAAAATAGTAAGTGTTGGTGAAGATGTGGAGAAATTGGAACTCTTGTACACTGTTGGTGGGAATGTAAAACGGTGCAACTGCTGTGGAAAGAGTTTCTCACAAAATTAAAAATAGAGCTCCGATATGATTCAGCAATCCCAGTTCTGGAAATGTATCTGAAAGAATTGAAAGCACACTCTCAAAGAGATATTTGCATGCTCTATGTTCATTGCAGCATTATTCACCATAGACAGGAGGTGGAAGCAACCTAAATATCCATGGAGAGATGAATGGATAAAGAAAATGTGGCATATACCTTCAGCCTTAAAAAAGAGGGAAATCCTGACATGTGCTCCGACAAGGCTGAAACTTGAAGATAAAATGCTAAGTGAAATAAGTCAGTCACAGAAGGACAAATACTGCATGATTCCACTTATAGGAGGTATCTAAAGTAGTCAAACTCATAGAAACAGAAAGTAGAATGGTGCTTGCCAGGGGCTTGTGGGAGAGGAAGGGAAATGTTCTGTGGATGTAGTTTCAGTTATGCAGGACTGGGGTGAGAGGTTCTAGGGAATCTGTTGCACAACAATATTCATGTGGTTGACAGTATTGTACTGTATACTTAGAAAGTGTTGGGAGGGTGAATTTTATGTTATTTTTTTTGCCACAGTGACAGATTAATTTTTTTTAAAAGTTGAGTCAGACAGAAGTAAATTGATCCTGGCATAACAGAAGAGTCTATATATAAGGATTATGTAAATGCATTATATATATTTATAGATCATAGATATTGTTAAATGAACAGAGCAAGCTGTGTATGGTTTGCTATACTGTGTAATAAAAGGAGGAGGGTGTATGTCTGTCCATGTATGCGTGTGTGTGCGTAGACTCTTCAGTAAAGATACCTAAGAAACTGATTACTCTGGTTCCCTGGGAGTCAAGCGTAGGAGGGAGGAGTATTTAACATTGTATATGCCCTTTTGTGTTGTTTAAAGTTTTTATAATGTCTGTGTTTTACCTTTTCAAAAACAATTTTACAAGAATAAGGAGCATAGAGACAGAAAATAAAACAGAGATTACCAGGGACTGAAGGGAGGAGAGAATGGGGAGTTATTGTTTAATGGTGACAGACTTTCTATTTGGGATGACAGAAACAGTTCTGGAACTCAATGCTGCTGATGGTTACACAACATTGTGAATGTGCTTAATGCTACCAAATCGTACACTCAAAATGGTTAAAATGGTAAATTTTGTGTAATGTGTATTTTAGCAGAATAAAACAAATTAAAAAAAAACTAAAAGAATGAGGAGGTATACAGAACAGGTAGAGATTATTGTATTTATGTAAGAAAATAGATGTATGTATATGCCAGTAAATGCATAGACTAGTGCCTGGAAGCACACTGTAAATAGTGTGAGCCTGGAATTATGGTGGGTGTTAAGGGGATCTTTCCAGTTTGATTCTACATATTTTATAACTGTTTGAATATTCTACAGTGAGAACTTCTTTTGTAGTTAAAAAATTTTTTTTAAAGTTCGTCTCCAAAAAACCCAAAGTTGAGTCAGAAGTCAATTGATCCCTGAGAATTCTTTAACCTCACTTGATTTGATCCCTACAGAGAGTTGGAAAATTTTCTATAATGTGAAGAAGTGATCACTTTCATCACGGACACACTGGAACCAAGCTAGCTAGCTCCTGGCAGAACTGTCACTTAAAGGAGATTTGCTTTTAATGGCTTTTATCGTCCTTTAGAAACCTCCCTTTCCTTCACTTTTTAGCAGTCTCCCCTCCACCTGAGCTTCCAGTGCTTTCAAGCTAGTTCCTGGCTTCCTGGAGCTCTATACAGAATGCTCCAACCCCCTCTTCCTCCCCAAGCAGCAGCCCAAAATCTGGACCTTTCCTTTTCCCTTCTCAAAACTTAAAACTGCTTCTGGGTCCCTTTCACAAAGGACTTTACTGATTAATGATTTCAATCAACTGATTTGAACTAAATGTTAATAACTTCATTTGTCTCTCTATTAGTCGATAATGTTTTAATTTTAACAGAGGCCTTCAATGTATTAACTCAAAGGAATGACTAATAGTGTGTGTGTGTGGGTGGGGATGGGGGCTGGGGAGATTTTGCTAATCACATCACCTTAGCAGCTGCTTTGAAAATATCTCCCATTTTCAGGGGTTTTATGCAAATTATCGCTGTAAATGTATTAAAGTAAATGTTTTGAATCTGGCAGGAGATGCAAAATCGGCTGGGAGTATGTGATGAAATTATTTGTTTATAATTATTTAATGATTACCCTTGTATATAACATGTGTTGATCCTATTAACAAAATAAATCGGGCCCATGGGGAAAAAAAGACGTTTGACAGATTCAGTTTGAGGTGTTTAATTGAATTAATCTGAGGCAGACTCATGACACCACAGTCCTAGAGTATGAAAGGGACAGCTCATGGGCTCTTTTTTTCTAACTACAAATGGGGGTGGCGGGGTAGGCGGGGGAACGCTCCAGATACTGTCTACAGAGAGAAGGACAGAGCCCAGTCTGTTTCGGAAGGAAAAAATTGCAGAAGAGAGATTTTGTTGCACAAGAGAATTGTTGCTTCTGCAGAAGGGAACCTTCATACTACTCTCAAAAGAAGCAGCTAGTTGTCTGAAATCCAGAGGTTGACTGAAGGCTTTTCTAACCAGGGGGCTCTTAACAGGATGGGGAGAAGAAAAGGACTTTGGCGTGGGTTCATCAATAGGACATTGTTCTAAAACCAGTTGGGACCAAGCCGTGTAGCTGCTTAAGAGACAGTGGTTCAAAATAAATATGTTCCCAGTATGGAGAAATGGCAGGCTGCTGGTATGTCCTATTTGCCTTTGATCTGTATTTTGGTACTGTTTATATTAATTTTGTAATTTATCTGAATTCTTGTGTTTGTTGCAATAAACATGTATGTTTGAAATCTAGAGTACATTGGTAAATATTTTCCTAGAGTTTTCGTTAGTCTTTAGGCCCAAGCCTAAACCCTCCTGCTGACCATGCCTTCCTAACCAAGGCACCAGATCGCTTAGAGCCTGGCTTCTGTGATGTCACATCCTCCAGGTTTTTCTCCCATCTCACTGCCTGTTCCTCAGGCTCTATTGCTTCTTCCTAGTGCTCTTCAACCTCTGAAGGTGAGTGTGCCCCTGGCCTCGGTCCTTGGCTCTCTTCATCTACACTCATTTCCTGGGTGGCCTCTTCTAGTCCAGCAGTTGTAAGTACAGTCCCCACTTTATTGCTCCAGCTTGGCCCTCTCCCTTGAGTCCAGACTTGCATATCCCCCTAACTATTTCACATCTCCACCTGGCTGCCTCACAGACAGCACTAACTTAATGGGACCAAAAGACAGCTTTTGGTTTCTACTTCTCCCCATCTCAGTAAATGGTACCACCCAACTGCTTAAACCAGATGCTGGGATGTCCTCCTTGACACTCTCCTCTCCCCACCATCCGACGTTTAATCCAACATCAAGTCTTATATTGGTCTTCTGTCTTCCACTTTTGCCCCCTTGCAATCAGTACTGCCACCAGAGTGATCTTTTTAAAACGGAAATCTGATCATCTTACTTTCTCCCCTCCCGGCCATTACTGTAAAATTTAAATTCCTTGACATGGTCTCTCAGACCTGGTTGGCCTTAGCTGGCCCCGTCTACCTTTCCAGCTTCATCCTGTTCCCCTCTCACCCTTGCTCACTACAATCCAAACACACTGGCCTTCTGACACCCCTTGAACCACAAGCTCTGCATATTCTCTCCCTCTGCTGGAATGCTCTTCCTTCCACTCTTCACCCGGCTGTCTAGTTCCTTCTCTCAGGTAATACATCACCTACTCGGAGAAGCCTTCACTGCCTACCCTATCTAAAATAACTTCTTCACATTATTCTCTAATATAACACCCTTCAGGGCACTTATCATTAGCTAAAATTACCATATGTGTTTATTATACGGGGATACCCTGCCATGCACATGCACACACTGGCATATATAGCCCATGAGGGCAAGAACCATGTCTGTCTCCATCACTGGTGTATCTCCAATACCTAGAACAGTACCTAGCTCATAGTAGGTGCTAATATTTGCTGGCTGGATGGCAAGAAACAGGAAAGAGCACGGTCCAGAGATGACCTTCATCACACTGATACAGATTTACCCCAATCTTCAATCTGCAATGACAATATCACATGGAAAGGATCTCTTGGCAGAAATTTATAGCAGATTCATGCAGGGAGGCCAGACACACTTCTCAGTCCCTCACCTGCCTATATGCCAGCAATTTTCAAACAGACCCGAGAAAAACTAGTGTCCCTCAAGATATTAACTGGTGTCCTCAGAAAAATGAATTTGATCAAGTAAGTTTAGGAAATGTTACACACTGAATCTCTCAGAGCCTCACAGCACACATTAGCATATTAAGGCTTTAAGAAGTCCTACCAGTAGGGGAGAGTATAGCTCAGTGGTAGAGCACATGCTTAGCATGCATGAGGTCATGGGTTCGATCCCCTAGTATCTCTATTAAACAAAAAGAAAATAATAAATAAGTAAACCTAGTTACCTCCCCCCAAAAAAACAAACAAAAAAAGAATTCCTGCCCAATATAAAACCTATTTTAGCTTTGCTTAGCATTTTCCAAATATATTTGACCATGGAACTTTCATGTTTTACTCACTTATTAATATCTCACAGGATCTCTCAAAATGCATTTTTGGAAATACTATGACAGATACAGATACATATAAATATGAATAGATACAGATAGAGAAATGTATGTCTGTAAATATATAGGATGGATATTAATCAAAGTTAACATCCACAACAATAAATTCCAACTCAAAAATATCAGTGAAATGAGGTCGAGTAGGATTCAAGTTTACAATAAGGCAATGATTGGAGATAGTGCTTTCTGTTAGTATCAACCTGTTAGGATGACACTGGTCTGCGATGGGTTAAAAGTGCTGTTCTAAAAAAGTTCAGATCTTCTGGCCCGAATGAATTACTCCCTAGGCAATGAGAACCTGCGAGTACAATAGATGAACCACTGTCAGTGATCCTTGGGAAACTGTACACATGGGAGAAGTACCAGTACCACCTGGTAGTGAGATGGAGATGAACGGCTTTGAAAGGGGGAAAGAAGGTGGATTCTGCAAACTGCAGACAAGTGTGGACTTAATGTCGATCTGAGGCAAGATTTAGACCATTCTTCTTCTTACCCATTTCAGTACTTCTTTCTGTTCCTTGAACCCCCCAAGTTCATCCCTGCCTAGAGCTTTTGTATTTGCTGTTCCTTCTGCCTAGAGCAGGGGTGGGCAAGCTTCTTCTCTAATGAGCCAAACAATAAATATTTTAGGCTTTTGGGCCATATGGTCCCTGTTGCAACTACTCAGCTCTGAAGCAAAGGCAGCCACAGACAATGCGTAAAGAATCAAACTTTATTTACAAAAACAGGCTGTGGGCCGGATTTGGCCCAAGCTCCATGGTTGGTCTACCCGGAGTGTACTTTGTCAGGATTCTTAACACAGCTAATTCCTTTTTGTTCCAAATTCAACTCAAACTTCCTTGTCTCAGAATATATCATCCAATCTAAAGTAATTCTGTATTTACTTTCTTTCATATCTCCCGATTTTAATGATTTCCATTGTACCTATCACTAACTCATATTTTCTTGTTTATTGGCTTGTACCCACGCCACCACACACAACAGAGTAACTAACATTTATTGAGCTCTTATTATACACCTGACACTGTTCAAAGCATTTTACATGTATTAGCTCTTTTAATCTTAATAATAACCTCTCAGCAATAATCCTTAGTCTCCCCATTTTATAGACGAAGAAACTAGGGTTGAGAGATTAAGTAATTTATACACAGTCATATAGTTTAGCAGGTGGTGATTCCAGGATTTAGACCCAGGCTCATAAGCATTATGCTACTGTGATCTTGTGATTTATAATAAAAAATATATATTTGGTCTTTATTACTGTTCCTGGCACAGAGCTCCTAAAACTCCTGGAATTTCCTAAGTGAGGAGAGTGGAAAATGTGACTTTTTGTTATGTTAATGAGGTGAATATTGGACCACACCCAAAGTAGGATGCTGGTTGCCAGGGGACCTTCAGGGAGGGGAGATGTTGAAAGTTGAATCAATAGCCAATGGCAAATGATTTAATCAATGATGTCTATGTAATGAAGACTCCATAAAAATCCAAAAGGACAGGATTCAGAGAACTTCCAGGTTGGTGAATACATGTTGATGCTGGGAGATTGGGCACTCAGAAAGGGCTTGGAAACTCAGTTTCCCTTACCACATACCTTGCCCTACGCATTTCTTCCTACTAGCTGTTCCTAAAAATACATCTTTTTATAATAAACCAGTAATCTAGTAAGTAAAATGTTTCTCTGAGTTCTGTGAGCTGCACTAGCAAACGAACCAAACTCAAGGAGGGGGTCATTGGTACCAGCAATCTATAACCAGTGGGTCAGAAGCACAGGTAACATCTGGTCTTGTGATTAGCCTCTAAGGGAGGGAGCAGTCTGGCAGAATCAAGCCCTTAACCTGTACGATCTGACACTATGTCCAGGTGGATATTGTCAGAATTGAACTGTAGGACATCTAGGTAGTGTGGGAAAATTGCTTGGTGATATGGGGTAAAACCCCAACACTCACTGGAATTGGAGTCAGAATCATAGCTATAGTGCATCTCACTTATAACCTCCAGGAAAGCAGGGATTTTTGTCTGCCTGCTTTACTAATGATGAGCCTAGAACAGAGCCTAGTACAATGTCTGGTGTAAGTTAAGTGCTCAATAAATATTTTTCCACTTTGTAAAAATTCTAGAACACTCAGATTATTAAAGGGAGACATCTTCGCTAAGAATAAATGAAATTAACTTGATTTCCTTATTTGATGAGGCTAATCATTAGGGAGAATAAGGAAATGGAATTGGGGATTTCTTTGGATTTAGCAAAGCATTAAATAAGTTCTTTCCTGGAACCCTGATTTTACTAGATCTTTCAGTGTCATTTCACGCTGCTGTTCTTTTCTTTCTTTTTTGTGGTTTCCTTGACACCACACTTTCCTATTTCTCTTTACACCTCTATGACTATTCTTACTTGTTCTTTCACGTGATCCTCCTCCTCCACCAACACATAGGTGTTGACCAGGATTTCATCCTTGGTCTTTGGTTCTTCCCACCTTCCAAATTCACCCAGATGGTCCCATCCATTCCCATTGTTTCCATTTTCACCTTTGTTCTGCTGCTACCCAGATCTATATCTCCAGGCCAGAGCTTTACTCCAAGTCTAAAAAGTCCCACAGGTACCTCAAGTTGAACATGTTCAAAACCAAATTTAGTATCTCCTCCTCAAAGCTATTCCTTTTCTTACATTCCCTGTCAAAACTGATGTCATCACCCGGTCACCTCCACACCAGAAACCTGAAAGCCATTTTTGCCTCCTTACTCTCTCTCACTCCCCCAATAGCTAAGCCCTGACCTAATCTTGACAATTTTCCTTCTCAAATATTTCTCAACTCATCACACATGGTAACCAACTCTTAGTTGATCTCCCTGCATACACTTTTGACCCTATCCAGCTCTTCACACAGCCACCAGAATTAGCTTTTTAAATTGCAAATATGATCATGTAACACCTCATTGCCTACAAGATGGAGTCCAAGCTTTGTCATGGCCATGTAAATCTCCTCAAACTTGCCAGTTTCATTTCCCGCCATTGCCTCACTCACAGCTAATGTCACAACACCACCAAACTACTTGCAACTTTGCAATTCTCTAAACACTTCTATGACTTTGCTCATGCTGCAGCCTCTGCTTTTTTATGGGAAATAATGTTTTATTTCATAATATAGAGAGTTTAATTTTAAAAATACAATTTTGTTAGCTTTTCTGACTCTTGAGTTCAAGATTATTTTGATCATAACACACCGGATTGCATGAGAATCCTCCTGTATTTTGAAGGGAGAGACACTCTGCCAGAGTTCCGTAGGTGTTCTGTGCAATTCAATGGGTTTGTAGATATAATTCTTGGTGTATTTGTGGGAGACAGAGAGCTGTGAGTCTCTCTACTCCACCATCTTGGCACCTCCCCTCAGCAGCCTCTGCTTTGATGCCCATTCCTTCTGCCTCTCACTCCTTCTTTGCCTGGCAGACTTTTTTGTCATCCTCTCAGACTCAGTTCAGGTATCATCTCTTCAAAGAAGGCTTCTTTTAACATGCCCCATCCTGGGTTGGGTTACATGTCCCTCTTCCGTGCTTTCAAAGTACCCTGCTTCTATCACAGCATTTGTTCAGTTGTATTTTTCTTGTCTGTTCACATACCCATACCCCTCATTAGACTATGAGCTTCCTGAGGGCAAGGACTAGGCTTTATTCAAAGTTGTACCCATCACACCATGTACAGTGTCTGGCACATAGTAAGAATTCAGTTAATGTTTGATGAATCAACTATTTTTTGGCCATAACATACTGTTGGCTCATTGGGTTGATTTATAACATCCTTAATTCTTTTCACACAAACAATTGTTACATGGTAAGTGCAATGATAGAGGTAAAACAAGAGAACAGAAGAGGGACACATAACTCAGTCTGAGATGAGAAGAGGTAGAGGAAATGTACTACTTCAAACTTAAGCTGCAGTGATATAGAGTATGTGGAACACAGACGAGGTAGTGTGGGTCTCTTCACATGGTCAAACTATGCCTGAACAATATTTCAATCAATGAGCTCATTGGATTATTCAATAAAGGGAAGTAGTTTGGAAAAAATTAAGCCAAAGCTCAGGAATGGATGAAGGAAGAGGGAAGGTTTAACCAGGATAAAAGAAAACTAGAAGGAATTTGATGGTTTTCTTCAAATATTGAAAGGGCTGTGTTATGGGTTGAATTATGTCCCCCTCAAAAGATATGTTAAATTCCTAAACATTAGGACGTGACCTTAGTCTTGAATGGAGTCTTTGCAGATGCAACTCATTCAGATGAGGCATATTGGCATAGGGTAGGCCCTTAATCCAATATGACTGGCGTCCTTGTACGCAAAAGGAAATTTGGTCACAGACACAGAGGGAAGATGGCCATGTGAAGGAAGCAGAGATTGGAATTTCGTTGTCATGAGCCAAAGAACAGGAGCCCCCAGAAGCAGGAAGGGGCAAGAAAGGATTCTCCCCTAGAGCTTTCAAAAGAAGCATAGCCCTGTCAACACTTTGATTTAAATTTCTGTTGTTTTAAGCCACCTGGCTTGTGGCACTTTGTTACAGAAGCCATAGGAAACTAATATGGGCTGTCATGGAGCAGAGGGAGCAGATTTGTTCTATGTAAGACCCAAGGGATGGAAGATACAAGGAGACAGAAATGCTTCTTTATATTGAATGGAAACTTCATAGTCACACATATGCAAAATAAAATGAGCTGCTGTGGGAGCTGGCAAGCTCCTCATCTCCCCAGGATGCAGATTTGTGTGATAGAAATAATAATTATAATATAATAATAATAATAATAATAATAATAATAATAATAATAATAATAATAATAATAATAATACAACTTCCATTCTTATCCTGATTTGAACACGCCAACTTCAAAAAACTGTTTACCATATGATTGGAGACATTTGAATGCTGATTAGATATTTGATCATATTAAAAATTTTGTACTAAATTTTTAAGTGAAAATAATGGCATAATGGTTATAATGAAACAAAGTGGGAGATAGACAGTTGTAGGGGGAGTGAGGATTGCCCTTAAGTTTTTTAGAGATACACACAGAAGTGCTACTCAGCAAATGATACAGGTGTCTAGGATTTGCTTTAAAATAATTGAGAGGAAGGAAACATGAGTTGGTGAACAGATAAAATGATTGGCCATGTGGTGACAATTGTTGAAACTGAGTGATGGATACAAAGAGATTCACTTATACTATTCTCTTTACTTTGTGTGTGTCTGAAATTTTCCATAATGAAATATTTTTTAAAAAAGCTACCAGCTACCAGTTACTGAGCACTTAAGATGTCCAGAAATCATGCTGAGTGCTTTTAAAGGATCATCTCATTTAATTTAACTATGGCACATACAGACTTAAATAAAAAGTGACATTTCTGTATAGGAAGGCATAGTATCGTAAAGCTTTCTCTTCAAATGTGTCTGCATAATCAAGATGAAGAGAAAGCTCAATTTGTTTGAATTGCTTGAATTTTCCAAAGAATATATCTATGTCAAGTTGTGTACTTAAAAAAAATCTTCACAACAGCCCAATGAGGTATTATCATACCAATTTTATAAAGGAGGAAACTGAGAATCAGAAAGGTGAAGTAAATTGCCCAAGGCTGCTCAACTACTAAGTAGCAGGAGTAGGATTTGAACCCAGGTTTCTCTGACTCCAGTGTTGTATGCTTTTAGTGCCCCTGCTGTTCAAATTGTGGCCCAAGGACCAGCAGCATCTTATCATAGAAGAGTGACCTAGAAATATATGATCTCATGCCCCCTACCCAGACTTACCAAGAGAAATTCCACATTAAAGTTTGAGAAGAATTTTATATACTAAATGCTCTCCAGGGTTTTTAAACACTGGCAGGATGATTAGATCCAATCAAGGGTTCTAAACCCTGGTTACTCATCTGAACTAATTGAGGAAAATTTTAGAAATACTGACTTCAGATTATACTGTATTGTATGTCTGGGGTGGGGCATGAGAATCTGTATATTTACAGGCTCCCTCAGATGAGCTATCAGGGCTGGGGAGCACTGGAAAATGAGATCCACTAAAATCTTTTTCAACTGTTAGAGTCTCTAATTCCTGATAAGCTTGCAGAATATGAAGAATTCAGTTACGTATAACTATGGAAAATTACTTACCTGTTCACTGAAGGTCATCATTTAGAAGGGACTTTAAGTTTTCCTCTAAGGAAATATAAACTTCAAGGACTGAAAATGGAGTCCAGATGGGCAGAATGAAAGGATTAGTAAATATATCAAAATACATGACAATATATAAATCTTTTTTTAAAATTGAGGTACTGGAGATTGAGCCCATAACCTCATGTATGCTAAGCATGTGCTCTACTGCTCAGTTATATCCACCTCCATGTATATAAATCTTATATTTTATTTCAAGGAAGTATCAATGCATACATATGTAATAAAATAAGATACAGGCCTGTGACTACAAAACAATTTGATTGGTTTTCATTGGTGCCTTATGGAAATCAAACTTATTGTACTAGAGGTTTTTTTTTCTTCAGTGTGTACTAAGTCCTTGTCCTCAAGGAGTCCACGGTCTAGTAGGGGAAAGCTAAGTGAAGAGACAGTTACAATAGAGTGTGATAAATCGCTGAGATGTGATAAATACAAGCTGCTACAGAGCATGTAGAATGGGACCTTACTAAGCAACGGAGTTGTGAGAAGGGTAGTCAGGGAAAGATGAGTCTTGAAAGTAGAGTAGAGGTTGTGCAGGGGAAGAAGGGCATTTTTAAAAGATGGCACAATATGCTCAGTGGCACAGAAGCCAAAGGGAATATTGTATCTTCAATAAATGGATAATATTGTAGGCACATAGGTTGAGTGTGGAGTAGAATGAAGAGAAGAGCCTGATAAGACAGTCTGAAGACAGATCATAAAGGAATCTGTATGACATTCCAAGGATATGGACCTTATTCAGAAGCTATGAGCAATCTTTGAGTGGTTTTCAATAGGGGAATACCATGATGAAATTTGCATTTTAGAAAAACTACTCAGGTAGCTGCCGGAAGGATGGATTCGAAGGGGTTGAGACTGAAGCAGAAGAGCTGTTGAGAAACCATTGCCATATATTAAGCAAGAGGTACAAGGAGAGCACATCTATAAAAGAGATTTAGAACTTGGTGACAAAATAAGTGAAGGAGAAGAAAGAGTCAGGTTTCTGGCTGGGTACTTGGGGACAGTGGTGTCACTGTCTGGGATAAGGAATGTAGAAAAAGAAGCAGACTTTGGGGAGAAATGGGGATGGGGAAAAGTGGGAGAAGAATAATGAGATCATTTGGGGACATGTTGAGAATGAGGAGTCTAGGGAATAACGGGTAGAATTGTTGAATGAACAAATACATGTGTGGATGAGGGGCTCGGAAGAGAGACTGAATACATAGATGTGGAAATCATGAGTGTGCTCATTGGAATCATAAGAGCAGGTAAGTTTAGCTAGGAAGAGACTGCAAAGTAAGGTAGAGATAGGTGGAGGATAGAGCCCTGGGGACATCAATATTTAAGGGGTGGCAGAAGAAAAGACCCCTGGAAGGAAGGAAGAGGAGCAGCCAGAGAGGTAGGAAAAGAAGGATAATGTGGTATCAAGGAGCTAAGTGAGTTAGTTTTCTATTGCTATTGTACTGTATTGATGTTGTATTGTATTTTTATTTCTATTGTATTTGTTATCAAAGTGCCACAAACTTAGTGGCTTAAAACAATACAAATGTATTACTTATACTCTTAGAGGTCAGAAATCTAAAATCATTCTCACTGGGCTAAAGTCAAGGTGTCAACAGGGCTGGTTCTTTCTGGAGGCTCTAGGGAATTATCCATTTGCTTGTCTTTTCCAGCTTCCAGAGGCTGCCTGCATTCCTTTGGCTCATGGCCCCTTCCTTCCTTTTCAAAGCCAACAGCATAGTATTGTAGCATCTCCTTCACTGTCTCTGCCTCTGTCATCACATCACCTTCTCTAACTGCCCTCTTTCCTCCTTCTTATAAAGACGCATCAGTGGATGCTAAAACTAGTGGATGAAAATTTAAGGAGTAAAAAGATCCTTATGTAGTCTCAAAGTCTCTCCCTACTAGATAGCTATTAGTATAAGAGGGAAAAAAGAGTAACTTTACAGTGGAGAAACCCAGCAAACAGGATCTGAATCAGGTGGTCAAAGTTAATATGGCCAGTAACAAGACAAATCAACACCATGTACCCACTAAGGACACAGCCCTCCTGTGATGCTCCAATCCAAAAGCACATAATCTGAATCTAATCCTGAGGAAAACTCAGGTACATTCAAATTGAAGGACATTCTACAAAATAGCTGGCCTGTACTCTTCAAAATTGTCAATGTCATGAAACATGAGGACTGTAGAACTATTCCAGGAGACATGAAAGCTGAGTACTACTCATGAACCGAGATTTTCTTCTGCTACAGAAAACACTATTGGGACATGCATTCAGCAAAATCTAAATTAAGAATTAGATTTGTTAATACTGTACAATGTTAATTAATTCCTAATTTTGATCATTGTACTTGAGTTATGTAAGCCAATGTCCTTATTATGAGGAAATACACTCTGAAATATTTAAGGGTAAATGGCATCATGTCTGCAACTTACTCTCAAATGGTCCAGAATAAATCTCTGCATGTGTTTGTGTGTGAGAGAGAGTGGGGAGGGAGAGAGAGAGGCAGGAGAGGGGAGAGAGAGAGAGAAGAAGAAGAAGAGGAAGAATGAGGAGGTGGAGGAGAGGAGGAAGCAAATGTGGTAAAATGTTAACATTTGGAAAATCTGAGTGAAGGGCAAAATTAATTTTTTTACCCTTATTGCAAGTTTTCTGTAAGTCTGAAATTATGTCAAAATAAAAGGCTAAATGATAAAAAAGAAATGATTCTGAGATGAAGAAGTGGAGACAGCAACTTCTTCTCAACTAGTTTTACTTTACTTTCAGTTTCTTTCAACAAGTTTGCCTGTGAAACAAATCCAGAGGAAAGACAGTGGTGGTAGTGGTTGCAGCGGCTGCTCTTGTATAGATGGGGCAGATTTGTGTCAGTTTATAGCCTCAGGGGAAACATCAAGTAGAAACAGGGTAAAGATACAGGAGAGAGGGGGTATTGTTGGCATGGGGCACATTGGTGGAGCTCCACATTGATGGAACATTAGCCTTAGACAGGAGAATGGATAGATGCCCACTTAAGAAGGAAGAAAATATGGAGCTGTGCATATGTAGGTAAGTTTGTATGTAAGGAATTGGTGAGAGAAATTTCCTACTGATGACCTATTTTCTTTGTGAGTAGGAAGCAAAGTCATTTACACAGCACGAGGTGAGAAGTAAGTAGTATATAATCAAAATAACTATTCTGAGGAATGGGAGAGGAAGCTAATCAGAGAAATGTTGAGTTACCTAGTATTGTTGAGGGCCCAGCTGTTGTTCTGGGGAATTAAAACCTAAACACAAAAACTGGCTTCTTTGCAAAAGAGCAAACACAATGATTGACTCACACTCTGTAGATGAATTTGCCTCCTTCACAAAGTTAGTGCTTCAGCATGCACATGGATAGGCCACCTGATTCTCAGTTCCTTGATTTATTCATTTCCCATGATCTTCTCCTCCACTCCAATTCAGCCACCCACTCCCATGGTTACACCTTGGACCTTATCATCACAAAAATTCTATCACCTCTGCCATTTAATTTGAAACATTCACTCCTCTGCCACCTACCTTCATTGCCAACACACGCACACACACAAACACACACACACAGACACACATGCAAACACACTTTCACATACATAGCCTCTCCAAGACCTCCAACCCACTGGGCATCACCCTTCTCACTATCTATCAGCTTCCCTCATGACTTTGTTTCATTCCTTAACCAGTCCTGACTTTGTGTTTCATACTTACAAATACACTCAATTCCCTTGGCCATTTCTGTTGACTCTACTGGCAAAACTCCAACCCCAAATGAATTCTGCCATCTACCTTCTTGGAGCTTGAACCCAAGCAGCTGAATAGTGTTGTAGAGTATCATATCACCAAGCTGATTAGTTTCACTTTAAGTTTATGAAATGAAACCTCAAGAGAGTATTCAGTCCCTCCATTGTGCCCTTTTATTCAAGAAATCTTCTCCTTCAGTTATCGCCTTTCTCTTATGCATAAACAATCTCTCCCTCTCCTTTGAATCATTTCCATCAGAGTTCAAGCCTGCTCTAGTACTGCTGACCTTAAAAAAATAGACACTCTCCCTTGATCATGTATTCACCTCCAACTTCCATCCCATTTGTCTATTTCCCTTTATAGCCAACTATTCACGTATAGAGCTCTCTACATATGCTGTCTCCACTTCCTCTCTTCCCATTCAATCCTCAATCTGTTGCAAGCAGACCCCCACCTCTACCATTCCACAAAAACAGATCTTGTCACCAATGACCTAGATGTTGCCAAATCTAATAGGCTCTTATCTGTCCTCATTTCACTCACGCTTTCAGCCGCATTCAGCCGCATTCAGCACTTTTGACTACTCTTTCCAGTTTGAAATACACTTCGCTCTTACCTTTCTTGACACCATACTCTGGTGGTTTTCCTCCTAACTGCTCATCCACTACTCATTCAGCTTTGCTATCCGCTCCTCTTTTAGCTTATTTTGAAATATTCATGTTCTTCAGTGATCTGTCCTATTCCCTCTTCTCTTTTTACTCTATATTCTCTCACTGGGTGATCTCAGCGATTCCCATAGATTTAAATACTATTTTAAATTTTGATGGCCCCCAAATTTAAATCTCCCAATCAGAGCTCTCCTCTGAGTTCCAGTGGTCCACTTGACACCTATATAAAGATATCACACATGGGTGGGTATAGCTCAGTGGCAGAGCACATGCTTAGCATGCATGAAGTCCTGGGTTCAATCTCCAGTACCATTTAAAAAGAGATATCTCACAATAGATCACACTTTATAAATTCAAAACTGAAGCCTGGATTCCCCTAAGCATCTCCTTACTTTCAGTAGCAAGCACCACCATCAAATCTATCGCCTAAGCCAGAAATCCATATGTCATCTTTGATTCTTCTTTTTCCCTTATCCTGTCTTCCATATCTTACTCTTCAGCAGGCTGTATCTTCAAAACATATCTTAAAGCTAGTCATGCTTCTCTATCTTTATTGTCATCACTCTAACCTGGCTACTTTCAACTGTAGCCTGGATTGCAATATGACCTAATTTCTCTACTTGCATTCTTGTCCCCTCTAATCCATTCTCCAACAGCAGCAAAGTTGACCCTTTTAAAATGAAAGATCATGTCACTACACTTCTTAAAACCCATTGGTGCACTTAGGAAAAAAATGTACAAATTCTTTACTAACTGGCAAAACCTCATATAATCTCGTCTCTGTCTGTTTCTCTGAAGTCATCTCCCTTATTTTAGCCCTACTGGTCTTCTTTTAAAAGTGCCTGAAGCACACTAAACTTTCTCCCAAGACAAGGTCTTTGCACTTGCTCTTCCCTCTGCCTAGTATATTCTTACCACCATTCCTTTATATCCTTTAAGTCTGAACTCGAATGTCAATTCCTTGGATATGCCTTCCCTGGCCAGTCCTTCTAAATAAAATAGGTCCCTTATGTTATTCTCTTTCTTAACCTCTTGTTTGTTTCCTTTGTAGAACTTACTATAATTTATAATTATTCTATTTATTTACCTTTTCTGTCTGTCTCCTCTTTGGGCAGAGCTAAATGGGGATGGCTCATCTCTGCTCCGCATGGTGTTGGATGGGGCAGCTTGACTAGGTCTGGAGGATCCAATATGACCCCACTCACAAGACAGGAGCCTTGGTGCTCGCTGTCAGCTGAGGCCCTTAATTCTCCTCGTGACCTGTTTCTTCAGCTGGAGGGCTTGAACTTCTCAATATACCATCCGTGTTATAAGACAGTGAAAACAGAAGCTGCAAGAGCTCTTAAGGCCTAGCATTGACAGTTTTACTAATCATTCCTGTCCAATTCTACTAATCAAAGAAAGTCAAAGGACCAGCCCAGATTCAAGAAGAAGAGGGAAACTCCACTTCTCAATAGGAATAGCAGCAAAGTCACATTACAAAAAGGGCACACTGCATGGTAGGGCTTATTACAGTCATACACCCTTCCACACTCAAATATCCAAATGGCTCGCTCCTTCAGCTCTTAAAGATTTTTGCTCAAGTGACACTTTCTCAGTGAGGCCTTTCCTGGCCACTCTATATTAAATTGCAATTCCACCCTGCCCATTCCCTAAACAGTGTTTTTATTTTAACACTACAGAACTTATCGTCATCTAACATATATATTGTACTTACTTATTGCCTGTCTCCTCCTTCTAGAACACAATGTCCATGAAGGCAGGAATTTTTGTCCACTTTGTTCATTGCTGTACTCTCAAAACCCACAGAGTAGCTGGCATATAGTAGGCACTCAATAATGATCTATTTAATGAATATGAGTTCAAAAATAGTGAAACAAAAAAAGTGAAACCACATTATCTCAGAATACTTCGATATCTACTATGAGCATATTAAAGAATTTATAACTCAACAGTTTTCTCTCCTTTTCATTTTCCTGGTTTCTTGGTAAGACTTGAATAAGTTATCTGCAGATTGTATCTGCCCAATGGCAAATGAATATGTCTAATAAAACGAGGAAAAGCATGGATTATCTCAATAAGGCAGTTGGGAGGAATCTTTTGAGATGAGATTCGAGATCCCATGAGGTGAGATATAAGGCCATTTTCAGCTCATTATTTTGTATGTTGTGTCCAATTTACACTCACTGTGGATAGCTAGTTAAAGTTCCAGTTTTTTTTTTTAAGTCAAAAATGGTGAAGATAAAAATTTCATTGGCCAGTTGCAAAAAAAAAAAAATCCAAGAGCATCAAGAGAACAGAGAAAGTGTCTTTCAGGGAAGAGGTGATTTAAAGATAGCATTATATATCCTTTCCAGTTATCTCTGGATTGAGATCAGAAATTGGTCCAGTGCCCTATCCTTATTCAGACAAAGAGACAGCTCCCCCAGAACAGAATACAGCAAAGAATCCAAATATCTGACTAAATGTAATCCCCCCTCCCCACAAAGGAAGGTGTTGGTGGTGATAGCTCCATAGAAAAACCCATGAAGGAACACAAATTGAAAGAAGGTGGGTTGGGGGTGAAAGTAGGATTGTAGGGAAAGTAAGTCTTATGCAGGAAATTCTTAATTGAGGAAGCCTTCAGTATTACCAGGAGATACACAGATAAAGCAGCCTGCCTCTGCTTATCTCTGCCCACCTCCAACAAACTTTTTATTCAGTGTGATTTTTTTAACAGCTTTATTTAGATATGTCACATACCATACAATTCATCCATTTAAAGCTTTTAGTATATTCACTGAGTTGTGCAACTATCATTACAATCAACTTAGAACATTTTTACCACCCCAGAAAGAACCTTCATACCCAATAGAGATCATTCTCCCTCACTTCCTTGGATCCTAGCAACTATTAACCTACTTTCTGCCTCTTTTGATTTACCTACAGTGGACATTTCATATAGTGGAATCATACAATCTGTGGTCCTTTTTGACTGGTGTCTCTCACTTAGCATAATGTTTTCTAAGTTCATGCATATTATAGCATATATCAGTACTTCATGCCTTTTCATAGCCAAATAATATTTTATTATATGGATATACCACATTTTATTTATCAATTCATTAGTAGATGGATGTTTGAGTTGTTTCCACTTTTTGGCTCTTATGAATTATGGTGCTATGAACATTTATGTACAAGTTTTTGTGTGGATGTGTTTTCAGTTCCCTTGGATATATACCTAGGAAAAGAATTGCTGGGTCATATGGCCACCCTTTGTTTAACATTTCAAGGAACTGCCAGACTATTTCCAAAGCAGCCATACTGCATTATGTTCCCCTCAGCAATGTACGAGGGTTCCAATTTCTCTACATCATCAATAATGTTTGTTATTAGAATCTGACTTTTTGGTAATAATCATCCTAGTGTTTGTAAAGCAGTATCTCATTCTGGTTTTGATTTGCATTTCCCTGATTGCTAAAAATGCTGAGTATCTTTTCATGTACTTATTGACCATTTCTCTTCTTGGAGAAATGTCTAATCAAATCCTTTGCCCTTTTTTAAATTGGGTTATTTGTCTTTTAATTGTTGAATTGTTAAGAATTCTTTCAATAGTCTAGACACAAGTTTCTTATCAGATACATGATTTACAAAATGTTTCTCCCATTCTGTGTATTGTCTTTGTACTTTCTTGGTGGTGTCCTTTTAAATACAAAAGGTTTAAAAAATTTTTTTAAACAGAAATCTTTTTTTTCCTTTGTTTTATTTGTTTTGTGGGGGGGAGGTAATTAGGTTTATTCATTTACTTTTATTTTTGGAGGAGGTACTAGGGATTGAACCCAGGACCTCGTGCATGCTAAGCAGGTGCTCCACCACTTGAGCCATCCCCTCCCCCCTAAATTTTTGATGATATCCAATCATCTATTTTTTCTTTGGTTGTTTGTGGTTTTGGTGTCAAATCTAAGAAACCATTGCCTAACTCAAGATCTTGATTTATGTCTATGTTTTCTTCTAAAAGTTTTAGCTCTTATCTTGAGTTCTTTAATCCATTTTGAATTAATTTTTGTATATAGTGTGTGGTAGGTGTCCAACTTTATACTTTTGCATGTGGATATTCATTTAAAGTTGTCCCAGTACCATTTACTTTAAAGGCTATTCTTTCCCCTAATGAATTGTCTTGGTACCCTTGTCAAAAATAATTTGACTATAAATGTGAGAGTTTCTTTCTGGACTCTCAATTCTATTTCGTTGATCTATATGTCTATTCTTATGCCAGTACAACACTGTCTTGTTTACTGTAACTTTGTAGTAAGTTTTGAAATCAGGAAGTGAGAGTCTTCCAACTTGGTTCTTCTATTTCAAGACTGTTTTGGTTATTCTATTACATTTTCATGTAGACATTTGGATCAATTTTTCAATTTCTGCAAAAAAAAAAAGCCAGCTGGAATTTTGATAGGAATTGCATTGGAACTGTTGATCAGTTTGGGAGCCATTGTCCTCTTAATAATATTAAGAAGTCTTTCAATTCATGAACATGGGATACCTTTCCAGTTATTTAAGTCTTCTTCAATTTCTTTCAACAATGCTTTGTAGTTTTCGAAGTATAAATTTGGCACTTCTTATATGATATTTTTTCCTAAGTATTTTATTCTTTTTGATGATATTTTAAATGGAAATGCTTTCTTAATTTCATTTTGGATTTTTTATTGCTAGTTCATAGATGTGCAATCGATTTTTGTATATTGATTTTATCTCCTGCAAATTTTCTGAACTATTAGCTCTAGTACTTCTCTTTTTTGTGGACTCCTTAGGATTTTCTCTACATAAGATCATGCAACTTGCAAATATATTTTACTTTTCAATATGAATGTCTTTTGTTTCTTTTTTTTTTTTTTTTTGCCTAATTACCCTAGCTTAAAACCTCCAGCACAATATTGAATAAAAGTCTATTGTTCCTGATCTCAGGGGGAAAGCTTTCAGTCTTTAACCACTGAGTATGTTAGCTGTGGGGTTTTCATAGATGCCCTTTATCAGAGTGAGGAAGTCCTGTTCTATTCCTATTTTGTTGAGCATTTTTGTCATGAAAAGGGTATTGAATTTTTTCAAATGTTTTTTTCTGCACCTATTGAGATGATCATGTGATTTTTACCCTTTATTCTATTGATTTATTCAGCATGATTTTGAAGAACATGTTATACTGTAAGAACTGCTGGAGGAGTTTTTTATCCATACGGTATGAAAGTTTCTTTACTTAACCAAAAGTATGCTTTATAAGACATTGTTAAATGCTTAAAGGCATCCTTGGGAGCAGTCTAAGTTGGCACCCACTAGGAGGAGCGGTTGGGAGATATGCCAAGGTACTCCTCCAGAAACATCCTGTGTTAAAAACAAAAGTTTAATCCCATGACTTGAAACATCTCTTTTTCTATTTTAGGGAAGTTGCAAACAGGAGATGCTAAAAAGTTAGTCAACTCCATTGCTGTATGCAGAGTAAGCTAAATTAGCCAGAAATGCATGTCAGGTGTTCCTCTTTCTCCCAGAGCATAAGGATAACTATGGCTGGGTGGCATTAGATGTGGAGCTTGGACAGCAAAGAAGAAAGGAGAACACACTTGAGAAACTTGCTTGAGAGAGAGAGAGCTCAGATATCATGTAGTCAGTGGGATAATTTCCTGATAAAAAAGGAACCTCAAGGAGAGATTCGGACCTCCTGGCCTGACTGAAGATAACGGAAAGAGAGAATAGAGTACCCTGATTAAAGGCACCAGCTTTGATCTAGACTCTCTTGGTTTGAACCCCAGCTCTCTCACTTGCTAATTAGTGCCCTTACAGCTCTGATCCTCAGTTTTCTCACCTATGAAAAGGGCACAGAGTTGTTAAGTGTAAATGAAATTGTGTTTTAAAGCCTCTAGCAAATTGCCCAGCACATAATAGTCACTCCATAAAAATTGACATTCCCTTTCCTCCCTTATTCATGAAAGAATGTTACTGATCAGAGAGGATGACTGCAGGTCACAGGGTGAAGGAGTCAGGAGTAAGAAGGTGATTTTCTCTAATTTCCAGATGAAATGTCATAAACCCTGGAGATGTATGCTTGGGCACAGGAGAGAGCAACTTAAATCCTTTATACAAGAATGAAATTAAGAAAAAGTATTTGGTATCAGAGTGCTTTCAGCTGCATGTTAACAAGCTGGCTTACAGGATAAAATAATGTATCATCTCACGTAATAAGACATCCAGACGTAGTATGTGCTACAGGATTAGTTGATTCAGCAGTTTCTTTGGTCCTTCTTTCACTATCTAAAGAGTCCAATTCACCCTAGGGCTTGTTTCTCCTATGGTTGTAAGAAGGCTGCTTATAGAAATCACTGTACACATATTTATTCACATCCAGTGGGAAGGAGAGAGACAATTTCCCCTTCAAACATAAACTAAAAATCCTTCATTTCAGTCTTTATTGGGGTCCCCATTGGTCACTGTGCACCTCTGACTTTATTAATAATGATCATCACAGGATTGTAAACCTCTGATTGGCTTAAGCCTGGATTCCTAAGCCAATCACCAGCAAGAGAGAGGGAATTGCCATAACTAATTCACACTACTGATAGTGGCTAAGCTTTCTGGGCCCCAGAAGGAAAATGATCGTGGCATGGAGCAGAGCCTCCAGGCAATCAGCAATGGAAATGTAGTGTGAGGAATGGAGTTTAGCGATTTCTAGCCACTAAGGCTTTGGGGGTTGTTTGTTATTACAGCATAACCTAACCCATGTTATGTAACAATAGAAAAGGTGAGTAAAGAGTTATAAAGTATATTGAGAAGATGGAGAGAAGAGGGGTGCAAATGGGGGTGTGAGTGAGCCAAACCCTCATCTATAAAAGCAGAGTCAGTAGATGATATTTAAAATGAAAATAAATAATATAAGCAGTCATGTTATTTAGAAATATGGAGGAAACTACCAGGAAAAAACCTGCTAAAATAATTGAAAGTTATTGCCCAGGGAATAGGCCTTGGGGTAGGAAGAGGTGGGGCAGGATGATTTTTGCTTTCATCGTAAACTCTTCCAGGTTTTTTTAATAGTTTAAAAAATGTGCTTGTATTCTTTTGATGATTTTATTTAAATTTCTAATTATTTGACTTTTTATTTTATGCAAAATCTAAAAAATTGATCATTGTAGGCCCTAGGAACATGGTCATAAAATCCAACTGAAGTCTTCCTGAAAGGGAAGTTGTGCTTTGGTTGACTCATATCTCACATATCTAATTTATTTCTGAAGAACACTTCCCTGTTGACCACCTGATGGTCAAACTGATAATCTGACAATCAGCTTCAAAATTAAGACAAGAACATTTTTTTTTGTTCTTGTTTGTGCCATTTAATAATGTTTCAAAGAGAAAAATACATTACAAAGGTTTCTGATAAGCAAGTACAATAATTTAAATTTCTTATGAAATGGGCTATTTGCTGACCTGGTGTTGTTCTTTAATAGACTTACTGAAGGGTCAGAGCTGCAAGCTTTTCCCTAGCAGATTCCTCTCCTACCACAGGCCTGAGCCTGTCTTCCAAAGCCTCCTCTACCAGTATCAAAGTCTTCACGAAACTCATCTCTGACCTGGCCCCCAGATGGGCCACAATCATATTGTCTGCCCTCTCTAAAGCCTAGACCCCAATTTGTGCAGATAATATAGTCATTAAATGGGTCCCATTTAGGAATCGCATGGCATTTTGGGCATCAGCTCTGTTATGGTATTCTATAAAACAAAAAACACATGTCATTTTTTTTTATTTTATCCAGGCCCATAAATACAGCCTTGACATCACTGCATCTGCTAAAGACCTCGAATATTTGCTCTTCAGTTGTATAAAAGGAAAGATTCCCCACATAAAGTGTGGACCTTTCCATCAATAATTTTTCATACTTATTGTTGCCACTAAACTGCTGGTCCCGGTACTCACTCAGCACTAGGGATGAATCACTGCACAGAATTCTCAGGTCGTTGGACATAGTGCCCAGTAGGCACTGTGAGGGCAGCAGTTCCCGATCCAGCTTAGCAGCAGTGACACCAGCAAAGAAACCCTAAATTAAATTGTTAAAAAGAAGTAAAGTTACAAGAAGGGAAACAGAAATATAAACCTGTGTCTATTTAAAGAAGTTTGTGCCCAGATGCATAGACAACTCAGCTCTTGACCATGAGGATCACATCAAGGCAAATGCAAAATGGAAAGTTCCAAGCCCCACGGACTTGGTCATAAAATCCAATTTTGCAAGTCTTCCTGAAAGGGAAGTTACTCTGCCTTTGGTTGACTCATCTCTTACAGACTTCATCTATTACCAAAGAATACATTTAATAACAGTCTGCTCTTGGAAAATACGGCATGAAACAGTAAAATGGATCAAATTTTCATGAAGCACTGCCACCATCCCTGATCAAGGACTAGACATCAGATAAATTGCATACATAATCGGAGTCAAACACAAATATAGTTGTGACATGCTCTCTCATAATTTAAAGTAATAAATTTGTGACTCAAGTCTATAGTATGGAAACCAATGTATTGTATTGTTAGGTTAAGCAAAGAGTCCCTATACTATTAAGTATACAAGTAGCTCTATAAAAATGAAACTTGTCTGGCATCATAAATCTGACTCAAATCAAGATTAGATTTTATTAACACTAATTCCACTTGTCACCTCAGACTTTAGAAAGGCTTTTATTTAATTGTTTGGATATTCCAAGTCTCTTTTTAAAACCCTTTCAGAGAATTTTAACTAATGACCTTTTCCCCCTTTACTAAATTTCCCTACTGCAGTCAAAGGCATTAAAAATGATTCCACTGGTCTTAGCTACACTGAAAAAATTTGAGAAAAATGTGGATTAGTTCACCCCACCCTACCATCTCCTATTGTGCAATGGTTCTCAAATTTTAGTGTGAAAGAGGTAACTAGAGAGTGAGATTGAAATGCAGATTCTTGAAGCCCACCCTTAGGAGATTCTGACTCAGCACTTCTAGAGCAAGATCTAAGAACTGACATTTAACATTTAACCTGCACCTCTCGGTGATCCAGATGCAAGTGGTCCAAGGACCACACTTGGAGAAACTCTGCTGAGGAAAAGTGCATTCTCGTAACAAACCTTTCATGAGCACTCTTTATTTGCTAGGCACTATGCTAAGTGCTATGAATGCAACAATGAAAAAAACACAGTGAAAGTATGATTTTCAGAAATTATTGGATCCCCAGCACCTAGCATGAATGATGACTTGCACACACAGTAGACATGCAATAAATATCTGTTCAATGAAAGAACACATGAGTTCAGAATTGGGTGACGAAGCCAGACAGGTAAAGAAGAAAACACAATCTGGTGTGACCAATACTATTTTAGCAATATACATAGGGAAAGGAAGAAGGGAACTAACATTTCTTGAGCATCTACTTGGTGTTGGACACTGTGTGCACTTTCCACTATTTCACACAGGAAGAGAAACAGTTACCCAGTTTGGGGGCACCAGAGATGGCATCCAGAGAAGGGGCTGTGTGCACTGATTTTCAAACGACAAGGAGGATGTGTGTGTGTGTGTGTGTGTGTGTGTGTGTGTGTGTGTGTGTGTGTGTGTGTGTTTGGAGGGAGGATGTAGAAATTTAGAGAATGGGCCACACAGAGAAAATATGTACCAGGGCAGAACACAAAGAAAAATAAAAGCATAGAAAGCAGAAATGGAAGCCTAAATAAAACCAGGTGCAAATGACAGCGCTATACAATTCAAAGTAATGAAAATGAGGGGCCCTGCCTATTTAGATGTCATTTGAAGAGTAGTAGGAAGTCTTCTGCCCAAAAATCATCTTCCTGACAGTCTGTCAATGATGTCTGAAAATCTGCCGCTGGAAACTCATTACTTTGAGTCACTGACAAATTGCCCTGTTAAAAAACAAATTTCCCTCCCAGATCTCATTTCCTTTTTTTTTTTTTTGGATCTGGTTGGTTACTAGATTGGCAGATCAGAGAATGTGATAGCTATCATGGATTTCATTTATTCAGGCACTGGCCAAAGTTTTCCATAATTTCCTTGTAGATGAGATGGCAAAATATAGGCTGGGAGCTCCAGCTGTTTGTTGAGATGAGTCTGTAACTAGTTGAACAAACGAATGGTTTGGTGTCAGACTAGAAGGGAGGTTCTAGGAGTGAGCCAAAAAGCTCTATTCTTGGCTGTGTCTGGTTCAGCTCATTTATAATTTTGGCTTACTACAGACAAGAGCTTTTAAAATGGTCAGAGCAGTCCAAAGATGGAATGGGCTGCCTTGGGGGAGCAATGAGCACTAGGCACTGAGGAGTTCAAGCCAACCTTGGAGAAGCACTTGCCTGGTAGTCAAGCAGTGGACTTTCAGCCAGTGTTGTGTTATGAAACAAGCATAAATTTTGAAGTCAAAAGACCTCAGTTCAAATCTCAGCTTTTACTAGCAATGTGACCCTGAGCAAAGTACTTAACCATATTGACTTCAATATCCTCATCTGTAAACTGGGGATCAAAGTACCTACCCTGCAGCAAATGCTGTGACAGTGTCATATGTAAAAACACCTAGTGCAGTACTTAACACACTGAGATGTTCCTAAAACAGCAGTATTAGACAAATTATTCCAATACTGTGATTCAGTGACTCAGAATAGGACACATAAATACATATCACATCTGCCAATGACACAGAGATAGGAGAGACTTTGAACAGATCTGGGCAGTCTTGGATGATGCTGAACCAAAACTGACAGGGTGATGGATGATACTTAGGAATAAATGTGAAGTATCACTTTTAGATTCCACACATGGCTAAAAAACAGAGTGAAGGCAATCTGGAAAAAACACAGGCTTGAGAGCCATGTTTTATAATGGGGGCATCCCAGATTTCATTCATTTCTTCACTCATTTCTTCTTTTATTCAATAAACATTTATGGAGCACTGTGCTAGATTCTAGGGAAATAAGAAATGAGGTGCAGCCCCTGCCCCTGAGGAGCTGATAACCTGGGGAAATAGACCACTTACAAGATAAATTACAACCCAATGTTATTATTTTGCTTACAGGAGCACATTCTAGGCCCAGAGGTAACACAGAGAAGGAAGAGAAAACTACAGAGGGGGAATTCAAAGGGGAAGACAACTTTCTAAAGGACATGATCTCCAAGTCTTTTTTTTTAAATGATTGCATTGTATTTATTTTTTGAGTCACCAATTCAGATTTGTGGCACAAAATAGAAAATGTATGAAAAGATCTGCAAAGAAAGTCTGCCTTCCACCCATGTGCCCTAACCACCCAGCTCTCTGCAGAGGCAAATCACTGTCACTGGTTTCTTGTATATCTATCCAGAGATACACCAAGTCCAATTTTGAAAACTGAACAAGGGTTTGACTAGAAAACAAGGGGTCATTCTAGGCAGCGAGAACAGTGTGTACAAAAGCATGGGGGCATAATGGTGTGTTCTGTTTGACATTAGTTGGGCAAGAAGATAAGGAAAGGATTATAGAAGATAAGACTAGAAGGGTAGTCAGGGTCAGGTTGCAAAAGGCCTTGTAAGACACG
Organism: Camelus bactrianus; assembly: GCF_048773025.1. Classification (NCBI taxonomy): domain Eukaryota; kingdom Metazoa; phylum Chordata; class Mammalia; order Artiodactyla; family Camelidae; genus Camelus; species Camelus bactrianus. Next base: position 84,176,929 of record NC_133575.1, read on the forward strand.
TGGAGCCATTTGGACTGTTCTGGTAAGCAGTGGGGAGCCATGCTATAGTGCTTGAAGCAAAGGAGTGATGTGATCCAATTTGCATTACAGAAAACTCATTCTAGCACCAATATGGAGAACAGATTAAAAGGGAGTGGGCCAAGAGTCAGGGAGACCATTTAAGAAGCTATTTTAGTAGTTTAAAAAAAGAGATGATGGAGAATCTGTACTAACACAATGTAGTAGCATAAAGAAAAGACATACCAAATAGATAGTTAGAAGATGGACTTAATAGGTCTTGGTAACTGGTTGAATGAAGAGTCTAGGATGACTCCTAAGATTCAGGTCTGGACAGCTGTGTGGCTAGAGTTCTGCATCACCAAAATGGTACTAATAGGGTAGATAGAGGAGAAGGAGCAGATTTGAAAAGGAAGTTGAATTTGTGACACACTGAATTTGGTTTTGAGATACCCGTGGGACACATGTCCCACACGTTTGGTTGCAATTGAGTATCCAGGCTTGGAGCTTACAAGAGAGATCTGGAGAGAAAAAAAGGAGAGAGATCTAGGACTATAGATACAGAGAAGGGAGTCAATAGCACAGCAGATAAAACCATGGGGTTGGATGAGATGATCTAGGGGAAAGGTATAGAATGAGAAAAATCTTGGGAAGGACCAGCATTTAAGGGGTGGCAGAGAAAGAGTCCACAAAGGAGCATAAAAAGGAGTAACTAGAGAGGAGTGAGTAGAATCAGGAGAGGAGCAGCATCACCAAGGACAAGGAGTAGGCATTTTTAAGAGAGGCATGAGGACAGAAGTGGCATGAGAGTGAGATGTTAAATGCAGCAGGGAGATGTCTAGTAAAACAAAGACTTAAAATTGTTCGTCGGATTTGGCAATCAGGATGTCATTGGTTTCCTTAACAAGAGCAGTAACAGTGGTATTCTGGGGTCAGAAAAGCCAGACTGGAGGCGGGGGGAGGGTGAGGTTACTGGGTTTTGAATGGAAGATGAGGAAATGGAGACAATGAGTGTAGACTACTCTTTTGAAAAGCTTCTGTGATAGTGGAAGAAAAGAAATAGGGTGAACATCAGAGTCAAAGGAGAGGTTTGTTTGCTTCTTTTTTTTAATAGGAGAAAGTTGTGTATATCTAAACACTGATAGGAAGCAGCCAGTAAAAAGAGAAAAGATAATTGAAGATACAGAAGAGAGAGGGGATAACTGATGAAGAAAGGTCCCCAAGGAGGTAGGAGGGTATGGATCCCAAAGCATAGAAGTAGTTCCTGCAAGACAAGAAGAAAGGGGGTTAGGACAAGCAGGCATACAGCTATGTGGCAGGGTTGGGTAAAGGCAGGAAATTGAAAGTGAGCATCTGATGCCCTATATTTGCATACTGGAATAAGAGGGGAGGTCATCTGCTGAGAATAAAGTGGATCATGGGCATAGAGTTGGTGAAGTGGAGTGGAGGTGAAAATGATTGAAAGGATGAAACTTGTAGATGGGTCATTTATAGGGACATTAAAGTCACTCAGGATGGGGGCCAGAGTTGGGGAGATTCTAAGTGAAGTGCCAAGGTCTTCAATGAGTAAGAGAGCTGGAGGAGAGTAGATAACAGGATTGGAAGAAGGTAGCTCTTCAATTTCCTGGCCCCATGGGGTAAGAGAGAACAGAGAACCTCTACCACTGAACTTTGGGGAGGCTGCTTAGCAGATGCTAAGTATCTGACCCAAAGTAGGTGCTCAATAAAGGTGAAGAAGTGACTTTTTAAAGCCAACACTATTGTAAAATCACATTAGAAGATCATCAGAAGGAACAGTCGTAATGTACTCAGCACTGGTCAACCATGCATGGTACCATACATGGTACATCCATTTTTAGGTACCTTATTTTAAAGTGAAAAACATTTATAAACTCTAGTGAGCTGATTAGGAATTAGGCATATTTAATTTAGCAAAGAGATGGCTAACCTTTAAAGGAGGATATGACAGGCGTCATGATACATTTGAAGGGTAATTTTTGCTCCATATGGTAAAAGTAAGATTAATGGATAGAAGATACAAGAAGATTGCAAAACTCTTTCTGCACAGTTTTTCTTTCATCCAATGATAAGATGTGAACTTACCTAGCATATTCAAGTGGAAGCCGGATGAACACCTACCTGCAAAGGGAGTTAGAAAGGCCACAGTTAGAAGATGGGAAAGCAATGGAGTTGTTGTGGGCCACAGATCATCAAGTTGATCTGTAGACACTGTGAGAGACTATTTCCTACTTTATAAAGTGGAGCTTGGCTAGAAGAGAAGGCCCTCCCTGACTCTTCCTAGTGGGGAAGAATGAGTCAGAGCATCTAAAAATAGAAGAAAAACTTGAAGAATGGCTCAAAATGATCACAGTCAAAATCCTAACAGGAGGGAGGAGAGAAGGTGGCAAGATAAAACAAATAACCTTCCTGGTAACTAATTTTGCTGGCCTTCTGGAATTAGCAGAAGGACTCTGAGAAGAACCTTTTCAATGTCTGCCTTAAATAAATGCCTGGTAATGATTTCAACTATGCGGAAGAAATAAAGATTTGAAACTCTTTAAGAAGCCAGGCTGTTTCCTGCTCCAGATGAAGGCAGTAGCTCTGAGAAAGGAAGTTAGAAAGAGCTGGGACAGCAGTGTTACATGCCTCAACTTTCTAAGACAGTTCCTAGTAGTAGAGAGAAAACTGAGCAGCTGTGGAGGCCTGGACCTTTGTGCCAAGAGCAACTAATACTTGACTGAGGCTGCTTAGAGCTCAGAATGGTAGAAGATGTTCCTACATCTTAAACACCTGTATTTAGATAAACAACAAGTTTCTTCTGTATGGCACGGGAAACCATATTCAGTATCTTGTAGTAACCTATAATGAAAATGAATATGAAAACAAATAAATGTATGAATATGTGTGACTGAAACATGGTGCACACCAGATATTGACACAGTGTAAACTGACTATACTTCAATAAAAAAAATTAAACAGACAAAAAAAACCCACCAGTATTTAAAAAGCAGTTGAGCATCATTTGAAACAGACAGACCCGAAACAGAGACAATGGCCTAGGACAGACTACAGGAGAAAAGAGAATAATGAGTGATTGTTTAATATAGAAGCTGATCTTGATTGAATTAGGAACGAGGAATTAATGATGCTTAACTTTTTGTTTGTTTGTTTATCATTTGCACTATATGGCCTTGCAATTCAAAGTGTTGCCTGTGGACAGACAGGAAGAGCACCACTTGAGAGTTTGTTACGAATGCAGAAGCTCGGGCCCCTCCCCAGACCTGCTGAATAACCTGCATTTTAACAAGTGTCAGGTGATTTTTATGCACAGTCCAGTTTGAGTAGCTAGTTTCTTATTTGAACTTTTGCCTAGCAAAACTCCCTCTCCCTTCCTCCTTCCTTTTCTCCCTCCCTCCACCTCCCTTGATTCCTCTGAGTAGTACTCATGACATATCCAGATCAGGAAAAGAAAAGAGTGTCCAGGTAACACATTGTAAGCACGGCTTTAATAAAAAACAAAAAGTCCTACTGTATAGCACAGGGAACTATTTTCAATACCTTGTAATAGCCTATAGTGAAAAAGAATATGAAAAAATATATATATATATATTTATATATATATATATATATATATAGACAAAACTGAATCACTATGCTGTACACTAGAAACTAACACAACATTGTAAATCAACTATACTTCAATTTTAAAAAAATAAATAAAGCACAGGTTTGAGGAGAGCAAAACCACTGACTTGCTTGCCCATCATACTGTGTAAATAACTTTCATCAAGCTTTTCTGAACTTTTCTGAGCTTCAGTCCCCTCATCTGTAAAATACAGGTCACTGGAGAATTTGCCTCACAGTGCTGTTGTGCAGGTGAAATAAGGGGAAATTGTGTAAACTGTCTAGCATGGTGCCTGACACACAGTAGGTGCTCAGTATAGAGCAGTCATTATTATTGAGAGCCATCCATTTCCAAGTGAAGTTAGAAATTATAGAGAGCTAGTGTGGCCTTCCAAAGTCCCTGAAAGTCCCCTTGAGAGCCTCCATGAAAACCCCATCTACCTCATCCAAGTCAACCTCCCTGCTTCCAGCATCAGCCAGCAGTCAAGCTAAAGCATTTCTTATTCCCTTGGACTGTCTTCCTGTTTTTGCTGAATTAGTCAGATTTTCTACTATTTCATTGCAAATGGCCCACAGTTCTGGTACATTAAAGTTAAAAAAAAAAAAACTTTTGTGGGCTGGCCTGGAAATGTAACTACCATTTATAACAATTTTTTTTCTCCTATGGAAAAATGCATATCACCTTCCAAACAGTTGACTTCAGAGTGAACTTTGAGATCTCAGTCTGTGTACAAGTTGGAGGGTGCCTATATGTCAACATGTGGAGTGGTAACAAAGGGCTAGATAAACCGAGTCCAGAATTCCAGAGGTGGCTGAAAGGTAAATGAAAATGCTCCAAGGAGTGGAAATTAGGGCAAATAGATCAATCTGAGGGCACAGTCAAGATCTAGAAAGCTAATACAGGACATACACCTCAGGAAGGATATTAAAAGAGGGCAGCAACAACAACACAAACCATTTTTCTGCTAGATTAGGTCCGGGGCCCCTAATCAGTAGCTTGGGTTCTACAAATAATATCAAGGCCTCACAAGCTATCTCTGCAAGGTGGTTACCCTCCTCCTGCCTTGCTCTCTGTAATTTGTCTGAGTTCTCAGTTCAGAGAAGAAGGGGAAAGCAGCGTCCCTGCCCCCATTCTCCTCACCCCCACACCCTGACAGCCAGCCCCCAGGTTCAGCTGGCTTCCTTCTGCCCTTAACCTCCTTCTTTCAAGAGGAGATGAAAGCTTCAAGAAAATACAACACAGTTTTTCCTGACAAGCAGAGGGAACACTCCTGTATTGGATAAAATGAGATGACTGGTGAAAACAGGATCCCCAGGATGGAGAGAGGTGCAAACTTAGTAACAAAGGACCATGGGAAAAGCAAAGGACTTTCGTGTCTTTTCACTGAAGTCTTTAGCAAGAAGATTGGTTATATCCAGGGGAACTCTGGGTTAACAGGGCAGCAACCTAGCAATGTCTGATACCCACCATTGACAAATGCCCATTCCAGTATCTATGAAACTCTGCAAAAGCACCAAGAGTTGCACTAGCTGGGTAAACTGGGGGAAACTGAGCATCAGCTGCTAGTGGCACAGGAAGAGCTGGCTGTTGTGGGGAGATGGGGTTGGACTGAGGACCATACTTGTGGCCTACATGCACTCTACCCTCTGATCCAGATAGTAAGAGTGCTCAAGAAAGAGGGGGAGGGCTTTTGATTCACTTCTACCAGCTCGTTTTCAGTTTAGCAATATAGGGGCTGTACTGATCAGAAAACCAGACTATTCCTTTAGTGCACAAAAATATCTTCCGAGGCAACCACTGTTTGGCTCCACTTCTTCCACTGTCAGCTCTTCTCTTTTCTATATGATTTTGGAGACTACAACTTGAGCACACCACATGGCTAGTGATGGTGGTAGTGGTGGCTGGACCAGAGGTTGTTATTAAAAACAAAATCTCCAAACATAAGTATGCTTGGAGACATCACATCTGAAATAACGTAACAGGACAAATTAATTGCATAGTCAGACTGTCCAGAAGATCAGAGACAGAAGATTCCATCCCAGTCCACAAGAACCTAAAAATAATAAAACCACCACCACCAGCACTATCTACTACCATCATTTACTGTGCACTTATTGTGTACCAGGCAATATCTTAAGTACTTTTCATGCATTGTCTCATTTATTCCTCACAGCAACACAAGTTGTCGTTCCAGATTATTTGAAAAGGTCAGGTAGTAATAATGACATCTAACATTTATTGAGCCCTTACTACGTGCTAGGCACTAAGTGTTTTACATCCACTATCTCAACAAGGCACTGGAACATGGGCTCACCCTTCCCAATTTATCCTTCAAGGCTCAGTTCAGGCATCACCTCTCCCAGGAAGTCTTCCTTGACCACTCTCAATCTGGGTTAGGTACACCTACTCTGCATTCCTTCCATTACCACCCTGTGTTTCCTTCTATCACAACTTTATCTCATAACACACACATACATACACACACATATGCACTCACTCAAATACCCAACTATGAGTTGCAGAAGAAAACACTGTAGATATTAAGATGCAATAATACATGACCTCCAGGGGAGCTCTAATGTGAAAAGATACATGTACCCCAATATTCATAGCAGCACTATTTACAATAGCCAAGACATGGAAACAGCCTAAATGTCCATCAACAGATGACTGGATAAAGAAGATGTGGTATATTTATACAATGGAATACTATTCAGCCATAAAAACCGAGAACATAATGCCATTTGCAGCAACATGGATGTTCCTGGAGAATGTAATTCTAAGTGAAGTAAGCCAGAAAGAGAAAGAAAAATACCATATGAGATCACTCATATGTGGAATCTAAAAAAAAAAGAAAAAGAAAAAGAACATAAATACAAAACAGAAATAGACTCATAGACATAGAATACAAAATTGTGGTTGCCAAGGATGGGGGTGGGAATGGATAGACTGGGATTTCAAAATTTGTGGATACTGACAGGCGTGTGTAGAATAGATAAACAAGATTATGCAGTATAGCACAGGGAAATATATACAAGACCTTGTGGTAGCTCACAGTGAAAAAAAATGTGACAATGAATATATGTATGTTCATGTATAACTGAAAACTTGTGCTCTATACTGGAATTTGACACAACATTGTAAAATGACTATAACTCAATAAAAAAGAATTTTTTAAAAATGAAAAAAAAACATGACCTCCAGAAAACAGTTGTATAGAGAGGCTGAGATAAAAGTTACTCTGGCAGAATGGGGGGTGAATTTTGAGGCTTCTTCATATCATCCTGCACTAGCAATTTTCTAAAATAATCTAGTATTATCTTCATAGTAAAAAATCTTGAATTTGTATAAATAAAACATACTGATTTTTTTTGGCAAATGATAAAATTAGAAAGTCTCTCTCTCTCCCTCTTTTCCCCTCACCCACCCCAATCCCACCTCCTCTTTAGAGGTAACCACTATCAATAATGTAGTTGGAATCCTTCCACAGGCAAATATATTTTAATTTAAGCAAGAGAAAGATGTGTCGATTCTGAATAGAGTAAATTCTAATTGTAATAGAAGGATGGAAAACCAAACTATAGTAAAATAAATCAGCATTTAAATACGATCTAGAAAAATTAGAGATTCTTGAGTACTGGGGTCTTATACTACTGCTACTACTCCTATGCTGACTGCTACTATTTAAAAAATTACTATAATAGCCATTTATTGAGCTCTATAGAGAAGAGGAAAGTGACCCTCCATTGAGGTTAAGAAACCTAATACAAGTGCCCATTTCCATACCCTTCTATATAAATCCCTGTCACTTATACACAACCATATTCAAACATCCCATACACACACACACACACACACACACACAATATCCACACATAGGCAAAGCTCCATATAGAAATACATTCACAATCACAAAGACTCAAATAGCCAACATATATAGGATCTCATTTTTGTTTTTTTATTAACTCTACCTCACTGAAATCAGTTTAGTTAATGTTCTCTTGACACTTGCATATAAATTTCTACATTGTTATTTTGCATATAAAAAAACTAAAAGTAAGAAGGGATAGACATTGAGATCATCTGGTCCATCTCCCTAGCTGCAAACAGAGGTGTCTATACTCTTGGAGACCTCTGTCTACTTAATGATCCCTAAGGGTACTTTAAAATTTCTCCGTTTTCATCTCCATATTTCTCCTTCAATCAATCAACCAATATTTCCAGGTATTGTGCTAAGAACGTTTGTGGCTGGGAACCCAAAGCTGGCTGTCTATAAGAATCACCTGGGGGGGTCCTTTAACATAGTAGCTCTCTCGTCCCCACCCCAGACCTACTGAATCTGAATCCTTGTAGTCAGGATCTGTTATGGGTGATATTGTGCCCCCCTCAAAATCCATATGTTGAAATCCTAACCCCTAGTATTTCAGAATATGACTATTTGGAGATGGGATCTTTAAAGAGGTAATTAAGTTAAAACAAGGTTATTATGATGAACCCTAATCCAATATGACTGGTATCCTTATGAAAGGAGGCCATTTGGACATAGACATATACAGAGGGACAACCATGTGAAGACACGTGGAGAAGACGACCATCTACAAGGCTAGGAGAAGCCTCGGAAGAAAACAAGCCTGCCAACACCTTGATTTCAGACTTTTAGTTTCCAGAACTGTGAGAACATAAATTTCTGTCATTCTCTTCCACTTGCCAGCTCTATAACCTTGGAAAATTAATTCCATCTCTCTGAGAGCTGTAAAATAAGGCTACCTCATAGGCTTGCTATGAGGAATAAATGGAAAATGGTTGTAAAGCCTTTAGCACAGTGCCTTGCATACAGTAAAAGCTCATTCATGTTAGCTATTGTTATTAATACTATAAGGTGGTTGGTCTCAAACAGGGACTCTTAAAAATTCAGGGGATAAATATTACATCTGTATTTTCACCAGCCTCTAAGTAAAATTTAGATTTCCTTCCATTATAAATGCATAGAACAGATCACAGTAATATTAGCAGTACCTGTGAGTTTGTCACCAGTAGAAATCATAGTTTTATGTCACATTACTGTTATTAGCGGTGCATTTAAATATTTTTACACCCATCATTATTTTGAAGTTACCATGGTTATCAGAGATGCATCCAGATCTGGTTACTTACTACATTAATGACAAGTACTTACAACTACATAACAATTTTCTATTTTTAATATTTTGATAACTGCATTTCAATACAATTTATTTCCTTTGTAATCCTATGTATTTTATTTTATGAATCCAAAAACATTGTTCTGGGAGGAGGGTATAATTCAGTGGTAGAGTGTGTGCCAGGCATGCACGAGGTCCTGGGTTCAAACCCTAATACCTCCATTAAAAAATAAATACATAAATATAATCACCTCTCCCCCCTCACCAAAAAAAATAAAGTGATGTTATAAAAAAGAAAAAGAAAAAAAATTTTAAAAATTGTTCTGACAGGGGGTCTATAGGCTTTATTATTTTTTCAAACAGGTCCTTAGCACAAAAAGGGTTAAGGACCCCTCCGCTAGCAGGTTTTAAACTCTTACCAGATATGGCAGTCTACAAACCTGTGAACAATTATGAAAAGTTTCAGGAAGGATAGTCTGCTTTCCCCGTTAAGAAAGGTTAACGAAATTGAGTATCAGTGGTAGGGAAATGGGCTTGCCTAAAAATTACTGTGTGGCTTAACTTGAATCTAATTAGACTGTAAGTGCTTAGAAGGCAGCTTCCTATTCTCTAGAAACAGCCTCTCAGTGCCTTGCTTTCCTCATCTCTTAAGTGGGGGTGACTGTAGTATCTAACTCACAGGATTGTTGTGATAATTAAATTGGGTGATGCCATGTAAAGCACTTGCATAGTGCCTAGCACATGGTAGGCAGGTAATCAAAAATTCAGCTATTATAATATTAGTTATTATACCAGATTTGTCAATTTCCTTCCTGGTTCTCCACAGTACAAGTGAGTCTTTAAATATAGATTAGGCAGTAAATCATTGATTGCACTTTTTTTTGGAGTATGCATTCTTGAAACGGATGATATGCTTTGTAAATGTCTGATAAAACCATCACTAAAGAGTCACCTAATGGTTAAAGACATGAGCTTTGAAGTCAGAAAGCTGTGGGCTCAAACCTGAATGCTACTACTTCCTACTTATGTGACATGAGAACTTCTTTAACTTTCCCAAGCCCATCCCATCACTGGAATCATAGTAGCTACTTCATCGGATTGTTGTGAGGATTAAATGAGATGAGTTATGTGAAATGTACAGCTCTTAGCCTGACCTCATTTATAATAATTGCTAAATGAATGGCAAACTTGTGAAGTGGGAGGATTTCCTTAACGTTTCACACGAGGTCCCCTGAGACCTGGTCCCTAAATCCCTTTCCAGCCTTGACGGTCATCTCTCACATCTTATTCTTCAGTAACACCAACCTGCTTTGTAATCCACACCCAGCCCCCAGCATACATGCTGCAGTTCTCACCTCCAGGCCTCTGTTCTCTCCTCTCTCCCATCCCTCCTTTCAGGGCTGACGCCTCCTCCGCACTGCCATAGCAGTGCTCCCCACACACACACCCGGCCTCCATCATCACTTCCCATGTGTACTGTTTTTGTCTGTTTATGTATCTGTTTTTCCAACTAGACCATGAATTTCTGGGGGGCTTGGGCTGTGTCTTATTTATCTCTGAGTCCCCACTCACCCTGTACTTGGCACAGGGCAAGTGGAGAGTAGGTGACAGTTGATGATTCCATCTGAGAAAGTGGTATCCCTCCCCCTGCCGCATTTCTACTTCACCCAGAAAGCCACCAGCTTTGTCTGGAAGTGGCGCCCCCCTCTGCTCTCTGCATTTATACAAGAACATTTTGCTACTTGGAGCCTCTCCATCCAACATAATGTATGTTAGCAAAACAAGGCTTCACAGAGAGGAGCCAAGGAGGCCCTGCCCAGTCAGCCTTCCGGGGAAGGTATGCTATATGTTAATATAAGCTGGACTTGTATGCAAACACACAACCGCCTTCTGAACTCTATCTCTGAACTATCTCAATGTTCCTATATCTAAGTTATATTTGCTCTTGATCAGCCTGGATACAGTATGCAAAGCTGTACTGAATTATTAATGATACTACTTGCGAGCAAGGACTACAACAAGGGAAATGTCAAGGGGACAAAATCTGGAGTTCAATGGTACCAAATGCCAAGAAGGAAATACTTCCACCAGGGCCTCGTCCCAAGGTTATGCGCAAAGATAAGAGGACTCAGGCAAGTGTAGAGCAAAAGGCCCCAGCAGTTTTCAAAACACAACTTAAGTAAACATTTATGGAGCTAATATATTTTGTTATAATGTTTAACATAAAATAATTACAAACAAGAGGGAAAATCATAAACACTGTAATTAAAAAACAATTCAGTAGGCTGTAAGTCTACACAATGCATATGAAATTTCATATTCTACTACCTCCTCTGGCTTTTACCCAAGAGCATTAAAAAAAAAAAAAGACAACAATGAAGAAGAAAAGGGGAATTAACCCATAGAAAGGACTGGCTTTTTAGAGAACAAACAGCATCTTCAGCAGTCTGTGGGAACACAGGGACCGTACTCTCAGCTTTCCTGGTCTGGTCAGTGACCTCCCAAAGTCTCTTTCATCTCTGATTTTGGGATCATGTCAGGAGCCAGGGACAGATCTTGTTTGGGGTTTTCTGTTCCCTACAGCAGAGAGAGTACTGTCCTCCCTCCATTTCAGAAATTGCCAGGCCCCATATAAGATCCATAGGGACTTGGAAACAGGAGTTTGTTTGCTGCCCTTTGCTCCCAATCACCAGCCAATGCTTGTGACATATGGAGGGAATTTCAAATCTATGACACCCCGATCTACAGGCACTCGCGCAAGTGGAGCTCCACTAGAAAGAGGGTGGCTTTGCCCTGATGGCGTTCTGGCGTACAGCTTGGCTATGGGGCCTTCCTAGTGAAGATGTGCCTTCTCTTTCCTCCTGCTCTCAGGATCAGTGCAGTGTGAATTCCACTAGGAGGCACCCCTGGTGTCTGTGCAAGATCTAACTGACTCAAGCAGGAAATGTTCCACGCCTTAAACACAAGGTGGCAGTATATGCTGCTCTATTGCAAGGGCCATGGGCTTGTGAAAGAAACGAGCTGAAGGGGGGTGGGGAGTGCTGACAGAAACTGAAATCTATTTGAGTTTTCAGTGAAAACTGAACATCATGAATATTTTGAATTTTTTCAGGAACTAATAATTATTGAATCATAGGCATTCAAAGTATTCCAAGTCTTTAAGTCTTGAAATGCCCAGAACCCTACCACTTACCCACCCAGCACATCCCTACAACTCACAGAGCTGGGGTTTGACCCAGGGCACCAGCCCGCTGTGCTCTCCAGAAATCTGCCCTTTCACCTCAGCTCAGCTCCAGAGTCACTTTCTCCTCAGAGTCAAGAACCCCTCAGACCAAAGTTTCAGGATCCCCCTCCCTCAGTGCCTGTGAACATCCAATAACCACACCTCTTGAAAGGGTAAGGACAGAGATCACCTAAGGTGGCAGGTGGAGATCAGAAGAGAGGGGGGAGAGCAAGTTTGGAAAAATAAGTGAAGATATGGGAAGTGAGGAAGAAGGGAGAAAGCAGGAGAAAGCGGGAGTGAGGGAAGCGAAGGAAAAATAAAATGAAGAAAAAGAGGGGGGAAGAAAGAAGCCAAGGGAAGAAAAAGAGGAATGGGAGAGAAAAGGGGCAAAGGAGGAAATACAGAAACGGAGGAAAAGAAATAAGACAGGAGGTAAGAAAGAAAGAGAAAAGTGAGTCAAGAAAGAGGAAAAAAAAGGAAAAGAAAAATAAATGAGAGAAAGAATGGGAGAAGACGCGCGGAGAAGGAAGGCGGGGGGAGGGTGTGCCAGGGGGTGCAAATTGAGAAAAGAGAGGGAGCGGGTGCAACGAGAGGCGGGAAGCCTGCTGAGGAGCTGGCATTCCCGGAAGCCGGGACAGAGATCGGGTCAGATGGGGTTCAGGGAAGAGAGGGGAGAGCAAGTGGGGAGAGAGGGGACGATGAGTGCAAGGAGAAGAAGGGGACAAAACCCGAGGGGCGTTGGAGCGTGCTTCTGTGAGTTTTGTTTCAGACCCGTCTTGGGTCCTCCGGCTGCGCGCCAGGAGCTCTAACGCCTCAGGGGTAACCGCTCTCCCTGCTCCCCCCTCCCCTCCCCCGCTTCTCGAAGGCAGCGTCTCTCCTGTAGGGGGACCCGTCCGCGGTGACACGAGGCAGGTCGGCCCTCCTGCCGAGCTCGATACCCGGGTGGCGCGGTGGCCCTGGTCGGCGGTTCTCAGGGATTTCTGGCCGAGGATGCGCCAGGAGCGGCGAGAGAGCCCGAGTCCAGGGCGTGCGGAGGAAGGGAGAGCCGGGCCGGGCTGCCGGGAGCGCGGGCTAGGGTGCGAGCTGCCGTGCGGGGAGCGGGGGAGCGAGGGTGCGGGAGGGGGCGGGGCGGCGGGATGGAGGGCGGGGGCAGCACCGCGCCGGCTCCCGGGCGCGCGCCGGGGAGGCGGCGGACCCGCGTGGTCCGCCGGCCCCCCCCCCGGGGGTCATTTGCATGCTGTCACGGCCCCGCGCCGACTCCCGGGGCGCGCGGCTCGCCCGCTCGCTCACTTGCGCTCGGCTCCTGCCACCGCTCTGGCGGCGCAGCCCCGGGGAGTCCGCGAGCGGGCAAGCCAGCGAGCGGGAGAGGGAGGGAGGGAGCCCGGGAGGGAGGGAGCGAGGGCGCGCCCCGGCTCTCCCTCTGCCCCGCCGCCCGCCCTTCCTGCTGCCACAGGTCCGCCCCGGGCCCCGCTCTCACTTGGGAAACTTGGGACGGCGTTGGGGCCGCGTGTGGCACCTCAGGGGGGCGGCCCCGGCCTCGAGAGGAGGAGGAGGGGGGAGAGGAGGAGGAAGAGGAGGAAGTGAGCCCGAAGGATCCGCTCAGAGCTGTTTGTCCAGCTGTTGCTCTTCGCACCCCGAGCTGCGCAGCCAGAAGGGGGACGAGCCGAGGACAGCCGGCTTTCGGCGCTCATTTCCAACTCTTCTCCTCACAGTTTGTCTTTCCCAGACACCGTGGAGTCCCCTCAGGCCAGCCCAGCGGGCGCGCACCTGCCGGCCGCCCCTGACCTCGAAGGCCAGGCGGCCCCCGAGGCAGAGAAGATGGCCCGGCCCAAGACCGACTGCCGATCACCTGTCGGCCTCGACTGCTGCAACTGCTGCCTGGACCTGGCCCACCGGAGCGGGCTCCAGCGCGACAGCAGCGGGGACAACAACAACCCGGGCAGCCCCACCGTGAGCAACTTTCGGCAGCTGCAGGAGAAGCTGATCTTTGAGAACCTCAACACCGACAAGCTCAACAGCATAATGCGGCAGGATTCGCTAGAGCCCGTGCTGCGGGACCCCTGCTACCTGGTCAACGAGGGCATCTGCAACCGCAACATCGACCAGACCATGCTCTCCATCCTGCTCTTCTTCCACAGGTGAGTGACGGGAAATACGGAGGTGGGGCCACGGTCCCGGCTGGCACCCGCCTCTGCTGGACCCTCACCTCTGACAGAAGAGGCAGCCAGGAAGTCCACGAGGGGCGCTGAGGGGCTCGGGCTAACGGGCTGCCCTGACCAGACCCCGAGGCTACCTGGACTCCCGTGCGGCTAAGGGGAGGCCTGGCAGGTGGGAGCCCTGTTTTGAAAGGTGCCTGCAGACCCTTTCCTCGGGAGATGCTGGAGCCCTAGATGGTTTGAGGGTAGCTGGCGGCACTTTCTTCCCAAATGCCTGCATTTCTACAGCCACTTTGGATATTCTGCCGCGGGGTGCTCAAGGGGATCTGAGCATCTGAGTTCCTCCCTTATCAAAAGCCCATTTCTAAATATGCAAGCTATCAATGAAACAGCAAAGGTTTTTAAATTACTGAGTGGCCCTGACTGACAGGGAGGGCAAGCAAAATGTCAAGACAAGTTAAGCTGCTGTTGGGGCCGGGGAAGATGGGGAATAAGGAAAATCTGAGACCTGAGAGAATTTCTTGAAACTCTCCAAGGGGGGACACCTCCTCCACGGATCACAGCCTTCAATTTGGAGTGGTGGCTAAAAGCAGCCCCAAAGAGCATCCTAGGACAGGAGGATGGATGAATCCATGTCCTCTCAGGCGTGTGTTGGAGTGCGGGTCAGACTTTCTAGAAATCCTGCTGAAGGGCAAGGAGGGCAGTGGGAAGGGGAGAAACATAGTGGGAAGACCCAAGGTGGCTGCTGTCCTCCAGTCTGAGACACTCTGGTAAGAGCCGGTCTTAGGGGAACAACCGAGGCAATTTTGAGGCAAGGGAGACAACTTCAGGAAACCTAGCTGTGTATTTGGTGTTCTTAGAGCCACAGGGACAGGGCACTGTTGTGTGTGTGTGCACGTGCGTGGGTGAATTTTATTCTTTCTCAATGTTGCAGCTTATGTAAGAGAAAAAACTTGCTGCAGGAGACCTGGGTTGTAGTACAAGTTATGACTACTTCCCTGTGTGAGCCTGAGCAAATTGCCTGACCTCTCTGGGCTCTAAGATTCCTTCTAGTTCTGAGATTCCAGGTCGTGGGCAGGTAATGTGCTCAGACAAGGTAATAAGAAATTTTGAGCTCCCACAGAATATTTGAATAATTGGATGGCTTTTCAGTGAGGCACAAATAGGACATTTTAAAAGCCATCAAGCTAGGCAGGCACTGCCCTCACTTAGTGCTCAGCCCAGGTTCGCCTCCTTAGCCCCAGAAGTTTCAGGAGGAGACAAGCAGGGCTGCCGACTTTGTTAGCATTATTATAACAAGTTGTATTTCCAGCCATTTTCCACACCATCGAAGCCCTTTCTCATCTATTATTTCACTTCAGGCATCAATTTATCTCATTGCCTCCACGAAAGCAGGCCGCATATGTAACAGGTTTCGAGGGAATCTTCATTTCTGATGAAAGATTACTGCAAGCGTATTCAAACCACAGCTGCTGCAACCCTGCAGAGTAAAGCCCTACCAGGCTCCTAACAAGCCACTAGGCTTGTAGGCTGCAGGGGAGGAGTGGTGACGACATCTGGAAACAGCGCCCCCGTAGCACTTGCAGTCTTTCAGCTGGGACTGAAACTGCTCCGAAATGGCCTGATGACAGGTACATAAGAGGGGATGCCTCCTCAGCTCTGTTCCTAGGTTGGGGGCCTAGGAGGGTCAGATCTAGGTGAGTGAGGTGTGAGGCTGAGAGCCTGTGGTCAGAGTTTTCGCTTGTGCCACACCTGGTGAGGCTTCCTGGTGGTCTGGGTTTCTTGAGTGGCAAGACCTCCTTTGTCACCTACTCCACTGACACCTGTCTATTGACACTTGGTTCTTGGCAAAGCCCAGAAGTCCCACCAGGTTGGACAGGGGGCTGAGGGCCTTGGTGGAGGGAGCAGGGCATACTGTTGGGAGTTGTCTCTGTGCACCCTGCCTCCTGGAATCAGGGCAACTTAATGTCCCAAACAGCTGAGCAGTGAACCAGCAAGTACTCAGGCTTCAATGAGGCTGGAGAATGACAAGGTCCTGTGGCAATAGCCTTAACAGTTCCAGCAGAACAAAGCATTCTCTCATTTGACTTGACAACAGGGACCTTAGAGATTGGGGATTCTGAATTTGGTTGAGGTTTTGCCTAGAATGACATCCTTATTAGCAAAGTAAGAGATTGTTGTTGCTGGTCACAGGGCTTCTCTAAAATCTGAACTGGACAGTCTTCTCCTGAGTGAAAATTTCCATTTCCTTTTCTTACTTCATTTATTCCCTGGTTTTGTCTCTTCATACCTCAGCCATCATTTTTACTTCTGTTTCATTTAATGAGTTGATATTTCAAATGCCATCATTTTTTACCTCTATTTCATTTAATGATTTGGTATTTCCAATTCCTGCCTGGGTGTCTTTTTCCTCTAATTTGTCTACCTTCAAGGCCGTCTTTTCTGGAGAAGTGACTCTTCCCACCCCTCCTCCTGCAGCCCACCCCCTTGCTGCAAGGGATCCTATATTCTTGGGAGCAAGGGCGGGGCACATTCTTGATTTCTATCTGGTTTGTCTGCTTTGACCTGTCCCTGGCTCCCAGCTTAGCTCTTGGTTTCCTTGGAACACAAGAGTGTATGCAATTTGAGAGTAGGGCATGTTTTCTACTCACTTGGCTTTCTCTTGACTTCTAGTTATACAGTCAGTACTCAGTAAAGGTTTTTTGACTGGATGATGGCTTAATTGTTGGTGTAGTCCTACGTAAAGATTTTACAACTTTAATTTAGTCTTGGAAAATTCTTATTAAGGTTCAAGTGTGATTTTTTTTCGGTGTGAACCCCATGCAGTAACTCTAATAGCAGAAGTCCTGATGGACAGTGCTGTATATATACATATAAATCAGTGGTAATGGGCATGCAGCTCATTGGTATGTAAATAGTGCGTCTAAATGATTGGGAGGAAGATGTGTTTTACATACCATCCTTTCAATTTTGTGTTAGGTAACTAATAACTATAATAGATTAATAGCTAACATCTATTAAGTGCTTCCAACGTGTACTAAGCATTATATCTGCATAGCCTCATTTAATATTCACACCAACCCAAAGAAGTGGGCATTGTTATCACCATTCTTCATTTTTTGATGAAAGAAATTGAGGCTTGGGAAAGTTAAATAACTTACTCAATGCCTCACAATGAAGAGCAGAGCCAAGACTCCACCTAAGATCTGTCAGACACTAAAGAATTGTCTGTAAAGAAATAATTGTTAAGCAGAGGTAAATATTAGCCCAGAAACTAACCAGATGGTTAAATGTCCTTATTAGGTGGGGTGGCCATCCAGTTCGGGGACATAGGGCTTTCAATGCTCAAACTGTCTCAGGGAAACTAGGATGGTTGGTCATCCTATTATTAGGAGACTATACCTAGACTGTATCTTTTGAAAATGCTTCTGAAACTGAAAAACTCAGGAGGCACATAGAACATGCTGGGCAAACAGCTAAAATTTCCAACTGAAATGTAGCCTATTAAAAACATGCAAAATTGAAATATGAGGGGCCTTAGTTCTCTGATCAGTAAGGTGCAGCAAGCTGACATGGGAGCTTTAGCCATATTCTGTTGTTGTCACTGCTGTTATAATGTCAAATTTATTTCTAAGATTTTATCCAAGCCTCCTTAGTCAGTTCTATTCTGCCTTGGGCCCCCAAACCCACCTGCCCAATGTGATCTGAGATATTCTGAATCTGAGTTCCCTTCCAACTCTGAAAGCCCTAGGAGTCTACCTTTAAGCTTCTGAGCTAGCAACAAGTGGTCCCACACTTAGATCCTCAGAAAATAATAACAGCAAAGATTTTGAATTGTTTTATGTGTGCTAATTCATTTAATCTTCCCTATTGATTTGATATATAGTAGTAAGGGGAAAGATATAGATTCAGAGATCAGGCTTCCAAGAAAAATTTGCATGAAAATTATTTGTGCTTCTCTGTGTC